>NC_140585.1:41046440-42438165 GCF_964204655.1 Triturus cristatus
CCGAGGAGGAGGTAGTGGGAGGGGCTATGGAGCGATGAGGGGCACTGTTGGAGGGTGGCAGTGAGGGAATCCGAGGAAGAGGTCATGGGGTGTAGGGGGGAGGGGGAGCTAGGGAGAGATGAGGGGCACTGCTGGAGGATGGTAGTGAGGGATTCTGAGGAGAAGGTCATGAGGGGGAGGGGCTACAGAGAAATGAGGGGCACTGCTGGAGGGTGGCAGTGAGGGAATCCGAGGAGGAGGTCATGAGGGGGAGGGGCTATTGGGAGATGAGGGGCACTTGTGGCGTATGGCAGTGATTATTGGTGCGGCGCCAAAAAAGACTTTCGCATCAGCGCTAAAGCCGGCCCTGTCATGGTTTTTCTGTTATTGTTTATTTAATTAGCAGTCGGGTCATAAGGGCTACTGTGGAACATACTTTAAAGTGTGTGCTAATTATATTTACTGCTATATTCAATGTTTTAAGTTTGAAGGTGATTTTACTAATGTTTTTACCGGGAAAAATGAAAGTGGAGCTCGATGGTGCCTGATATGGGGCTAGGGCCCAAGGTCAGCTGTGAGATAAGGTGTACTGGAGAGGAGTAGTGGATAATCAAGCCTGTAAGGGAGAGCGTTGCAGAGTCCGGGGTCAGGTGGAGGTAGTAATGAAGAGGGATCCTCCATGAAGGCTCGAACAGAGGGAGCCCAAGTAGTGTCACTTGCCTGAGACTACCACCTCAGAAACCTCCTCTTCCCATCAAAGGAAAATTACATAGAAAAAACAGTATTGAGAGTGATAATATTTAGAAAGAGATTTGGAAATAGTGCCATTTACTGGGCCTTGTAAGACTAAGAAGAGATAAAGGAGGGCCCTGAAGCAGGCCTGCCTAGACATATATGCGACAAATCGAGCCCGCAGTGGCCCACCCAAATGCACCCTTGGCCCACCCAAATAAAAATTCCTGGAGCCGGGCCTGGTGTGGAGCCGCAGGTACATGGCAGGCTCAGGATCGTACTAAGACAGAATATATAGGCCTGGGTACCAAAACAAGTGCCCCCTAGAAGCGAATCAAAATCGGCGCCTTTTGAAATGGCTTCTGATCTGACCATCGGTGAGTCCACCTCCGGACCCAGATCACATTTCATCCCTGCCCTGTGGCATTGCCTCCCTCCTCGGGCTCTCTCGACCCTGCTGTCTCCTAGGTACCATGCACTGGCGCGCGCACACAAGTGTGTATCTGAAGCCAGAGGTGATTGCATGGTTTAAGTGCACTGAATGAATGTCACAGTTTAGGTGATGTAAGTCAATCACTGTTGCTTTCCGCAGCTGAGGTTTGTTGGCGCAGCCAGGCCGGTCTTCTGCATGCCCACTTTCTCCAGCGCAACCCGGCAGCCCAGTATGTCTCACCAGGTAGGACCTGAGATGAGACAAATCCAGGACAGTGATCACTGAGGGCTCCAAGTTAGAAACAGCTCTTTCTGTAAAGAGAAAACATCTGGGGACTGACGAGGACTGTGTTTACTGCTAAATTGGGCCGTCGCCGTATATAAGATATGATGGCAATTTATGAGGCAAGATGCGTTTCTGCCGCCCTTTATGGTGCTGGCGTTTGGGGACACACCCAAGCGATTTCTCTTTTGCCAGCCGAAAATGCTTTTTTAAAACGCTTGCTGTGTGCCCCCCCCTCTGCCTCTACGGAACTTATTCACCGTGAAGTGGGCATTGCTTACATATCAGATATTGACTCATTACGACCCCTCCTATTATGTAAATCAATTTGGTCAAAGGATGAGACAAGGTTCAGCCAATCTATTATACGGGACTGCGTTAAAATGGAGAATTGTTTAAAAATACTATGGCTTAAATACATCTTGCACTGGTACAAAACTCTATTCAATTATGATATACGGCTGGACCCCGGGTGTATAGCCTCTGTTACTAAAAATGAGATAAAATCAACCTTCCTTTCACAGCAATTGAAGGCCCGATTTAGTGTACTCAATAAGAAAACTACCTTTATGCTCTACCAGCAACTGAAAGTTAAAGAGGGTTTCCAATCTTACTTCTCAGTCGTGACTAGAGCATCGCACCGATATGTGCTGACACGTTTAAGATTGGGTACATTACATCACCTTGTTAATTTTCCAGTTATGAAACAGAGTACTGTTCAACGATGCCCATGTGATAGTATATCCCACCAAATCTGCAGCCATTTTTTATTAATTTGCAATTTTTCCCTTAATTCTAGAAAGTTTTATTTGAAACCTTTTTTCTTATTTTATAACATTATGTCGGTTAAAGATGCCATGAAATTGCTTTTTAAATTAGAAGATCCAGGATTGTGTTTTTATTTAGCTACTTTTATCCTGAAATCCATTGGTATTAGGAAATCTATGTCCACTTATTTTTGATACTGAGTCTACCTGGATTTCCATATGTACTGTATTATTGCATTTGCACTTTTGTCTTTGTCTAGTTACATCTTTTACAAAACCTACCAGTATTAGGCAATTTTTGCCTATTGCTTTTATTTGTATTATAATAATGCACTTGCACTTTATGTATTGGGACTATTATATGCCTATAAATTCCCATGTATTTATATCAAGGATAGTTCTGTTTTTATATGTTGACTGTTATTATGTCTGTGCTTATGTGGTTGATGTATATCAACCGAATAAAAGCTATTTGAATCTGATTCTGATTCTGACTGTGTGTACGAGGCAGTGCTGTAAATTGAACCTACATTGAAAAAGCCTCGTGCCTATTAGCAGAGTAGTTTCCCTAAATAAAGTCATTGTGGCTTACAGTTAATGAGACAGTAAACGTGTTTTTTTCTCATCGGTCTCGCTGTACTGTAGTGAATAAAGGCGAAAGGGCATCTACAGAATGTCGGGTTGGTGTCCTGCGCTGGCTGAACGTTCTTTTCTGACGTAAATTGCACTTGTCTGCTCTTCTGCACAGGATCACAGAGAGAGTCATCCGAGGTAACGCTGTGATGTGCTTTAAGGGTAAGCTGAGGACCAATGCACAGTCTAGCTTAATAGACCTGCTGGCCCTTACCTGATCCCACATTCTGCGTCTCGTGCCCATTGCCGAAGCTGTGTCAGAGGCAAAGGCCAGTACGTTTTATGAGTATATCTTGAGTCAGTAGGATAGCTCAGGGGGTTAAGGGCTCGCTGTGATCTTGAGATTCAAATCACAGCACGTTTGAATGGTCGGTTCAAGGCGCGCGCCAGTTTCGGCTGGATAACCGCTCAGTTCCAAGGGTTCTGTGTAAGGGTAGTGTGCACATCAATAAGTGTAATTCTTACAGATGTCAAATCCCCCCTTCCACTCGCGGTTATCCGAGATTTGAAATCCTCTGTATCTCATTATAAAATCCGCCTTACATGTCTAGCAATGAACAGAAAGCTCGATGTCTCTGTGGACTCTAACTCCTTCATAGGACAGGTCACTCCTGGCGTGTCACTGCCTGACGGTACCACAGACTTCTCAATGGGAGAAAGACAGCTGCGAGGGGTGTCATTCATGCTGTTGGCTAGCGCATCATAAACAGGCCTAGCGGCAATGTCTGCAACTGCAGCCGAGGCAGGACTGCCCCAAACAGGGGTCCCTGCTCAGATAGAAGAGGGAAGCTGCTATCCCTCAGCTTTCTCATCGGACTCCCCACAACGCCCCCTACAGCTAAAACGTATTATGGTCAGTTTCGCAACTTCCTTCCTGTAGTGTCCTGCGAGACACGTTCTAGTGTCCCGCAGGAAGCTGTCATTCCAGCCACTCCCTCGAGGGCTGGACACACTGCACCCCCACACCCATCCTTCACGGGTGCCACGAGTGACGTGGCCCCGTCAATAAAAGGGCCCGAGTGCACGTGCTCGTGGCCAGTTACTGCTATACCTCTCCTGGTGTCTATGTCATTCACTACGGTAATGTGGGCCTGAGGCCCAACACTACATTGGCGACGAGCGGGTCCGACCCCCCGTGTGCACCGTCTGCTTCCCAGTTGTGCCCCGAGACGATCGGTAGCCCGAGGCACCTGCACTGGTGTGCCTGTACGACATGAAACTACCGCTGCCAGCCTACTCACGTGCGGGCGTGAGAGAGGAAGAGAGAGGTGCTGCTACACTACTGAGTGACCCCTCAGCCAGTGCCCCCACGTCCAGCCAACATGGAGGTATCAGCAGTGAGCGTGATTGAAGCCGGCAGAGAAGGGAGCCCCTCTGCCCCAGCGTACTCCGTGGCTGCTGAAAGACTGCCACCGGAAAAGAAAAAAAAGAAAGGAGTCTGCCCCCGATGCAGCCCGGCTGACTGATGCACCAGCACACGCGCCGCACGACACTGCCTGCAATAGAAAGCAGTTTCTGTGGCCCCAAAGCTGCTCAGGCCGTAAGGACACCGGTGAAGAGCCAGTACTGCAGCGCCACCTGGTGGCTGTACCGCTACGTCGCCTCCACACCACAACTCTCTGCGTAGGGCAGCCCTGTCCGGGACTGATCTTGCAATGAGGACTGTCGGCCGCAACTCCACTAACTTAGGAGACGCCGTCCCGCCAGGAAAGTGCCAGAGACAGCCATATTGGCCCTGCAGTGCCACCTAGCATCTGCCCACGGTACCGCATGTCAGCTACGGCTCAAGAGACAAGCACATGCCCTGCCTGAGACTGTCACTGCCAAACCGGGATGGTAGCAGAGAAAGCCCTGCCCCCCTGACAATTACATACTGCCACTACAGCCGCGAAGAAATAGGACGCATACTGCAGAAGCTGGCATTTCTCCAGAGGCCCTTGGGGACAGGATCACTAAAGTTGACACAGCCCGCAGGCGGGAACAAGAGCGGCCATGCTCCCCACCACTGACTGAGCACCTCCCCTCGGCTCTGCTCCCACGTCAGTGTGGAAACTGCTTCACTCGCTGCCTTCACCACGCTCACGATGCAACCCCACGACCTCACCAGACGCAGCTCATGCTGAGTGACCTGCAACAGGCCCTGCAACGCCAACACTCAGCCCAGTAGAGGAGAGCCGCTATGACCTGGCCAGCAGGAAGCGACTGCTGGGGCATCCTAAGAAAAGGGGAAGCACGCATAACCACGGCGCTCAACGACACAACTCACAACAGCTACTGCCGCCTACCACAGCATCCACACAGCAAAGTCTCCTGGTAACTGCCACACCCTGCTACACAAGGAAAGCTTGCGCCAAGCACGCACCACTGGTGGATGCCTGACTCCACCTCATCCAAGGCCACTGTGACACAAGCCCCTACTAGCAAGAATGGAAACCCAGCCACAACAGGGAGCCCAAAGCAGCAAAGCCTGAGAGCGCAGCACTCGGGATGAAGAAAGGAAGCGTCCCAACAAAGGAGAGTACCTAACCTCACCTGAACTAATGGGTGAGAACAGGGACATCTTCAGCTCAGCACCGTCCTCACTCAAGGAGAACTGAAGCTGCAAAGCACAGCCAGCACAAGAAAGACTGGTGTGAAGCGAACACCGCCAGTGGCTGTCCAACGCCACTGCCAGAGGGGAGATCGTGTCACTTGCTCCCTGCTGGTGAACCAACACAATCGCAAGCTACAACTCAGGCACACCCTGTGCCAGACGAGAGCACCACATGCCCATGGTGGTGAACGACCACCACTGCATAGAGGAAGGACAGGCACTCCAGGTGCCAGAAGAAGCGGAGCACACTGGGTCACAAGTGCGCAGAAGGCAGCGCCAGTGAACCTGCCAGCAAGGGCAAGTGCCCAGGAGATAGAGACATCTCCACCAAGAAAAGCATAGGCCACCTATCCCAGTGGTGAATGATCACCACCGCAAGCGAGGAGAGAGCGCCCAAGAAGAGCGCAGAGCACAGGAGGTGCGCAGACAGATATGCCAGCGACCCTGACAGCCCGGTCAGGCGCCCAAGGGATAGAGACATCCCCACGATGACGAAGAACTGGTATGCTGCTGCTCAACACGGCAAAGAAGCACTGCTGGACGCAGTACAGAGAGCAACCACGTCTCTACTGCACCGAGGGTGAAGAGGAGCGCATAGCACCAGGCGAGTGCACAGCACCACAAGAACTGCGGCCACCGTTCCCGGAGTGACAGACCGAAGAGAAGGTGCCGCCAGCGCGTCCAGTAAGGACAAGCGAAGGGCGCAGTCAGATGCACGCCAAACAGTGAAGCCGACCTGCCAGAGGGCTGCAGCGAAGAAGCACAGTTGGAAGGAGATCCCCTACATCTCCACCACACCAGCGAAGCCCCGCAGTGGGCCAAAAGCAACACAGTTTCCTCCTCAACACTGCCTCAAGATGGAGTCGGCGGTGACCCACAACAGGCAAGAGAGGAGTCGCACCCACAGCGGCCCGAAAGCAATACAGTGTCCTCCTCAACACTGCTTCAAGATGGAGTCGGCGGTGACCCACGACAGGCAAGAAGAAGAGTCGCACACACCACGTGGCAGGCCGCCACAGCAACAGGTGCTCCAACGCCAGCGACACGCGACTGGACGTCATGTCGCCCAGCAAGTAAGGAGCGCACCGGAGCGAAGGCAGAAGCCGGCACCATGACAGCGCCGCCTCGAGGTCCAAGCGCAATGCCTTCGAAGAAAGAAGAGTGACAGCCCTGTCACCCTGAAAACCGGAAAACACAGGTGGGCTGAACAGACCAGCAAAAGGAGAAGACTGAGGACTCACAGCAAGCCAAGAGCACACCCTGACACATCAGACAGCCACCAAGGCGGACCAACGTCCCTAGACACAGCCTCACGGGAGAACCGAAGGTAAGCCGCAGCAGTCGCGAACCGCGTCTCTCCACAACGCTTCCCCAGGTGAACGTCCACTCCCGAACGTCAGCAGTCTAAGTCAAATGGCATCCCTGCCCCGGACCGCATATGCTGTGGGTGAAGATCAGCACCGGGCGTCCTTCCTCACACCGCCTCAAGATGGAGTCAGCAGTGGCCCCAAGTCAGGCAGGAGAGGATACACACGCTCCACGGGTCAAGCAAACACCGAAGCTCAGTCTCCACAAGACGGATACACATGGCTGCTAAGTCCCTCTTGGTACACAACTCTCCCAGCAAGTCACCACCACCTGCTGTACCGATAACCACATGGCTGGCACCCGCCATCACGCCGGCCCTCAGCACCTGCGTCAAACACCACTCCCCGAGTACCGATGGACTGGAGTTCGACACCATTGCCACACCAACCGACTAAAGGAAATCAGAAGCCACCTGTGAACCTAGCCTACACCGGAACCGCGGCAGCATGTGCAAGTCTTGGCCAAGACTCATCCACCCGTGAGGGTTGTGCGTGCGACTAAGTAACGGCTCCTCGGCGGTCCTGGAGCTGCCCCCAGACGGCACACAAGCAGCGGCCCCAGCGCAGCCTTCCTACAGTCCCGCAGCAACCCCGACGACGGGCCTCCCCAGGCAGGAGAGCGAGGAGAGACATTGCCCCACCGACATGGTACCGGTCGCAGCCAAGCGGTTCAACAGGGATAGTCGGTCTAGCAACACCTCTGTGAATTCTCACCTGAGATTCCATCCATGGTCACGACTCAGCACCCTAAAAAGAACTGTTAGAACTCACCAAAGACCATCACCGACATCAGCCAAGGGGAAGCCATGCAAGATAGCAAGACATGGCATTGTCAGCGAACTGACGGTATGCAGCGGACGTCTCCAAGCCAGTGGTCGTGTCCTGAGTCCCTCAGGTTAAACTACAGGTGTCCGCCGAGAAGGTCCTGCTGCAAGCCAAGTTCACCAGCCTGTGTCTGATGTCGTCCTGCCACCTGACTCGAGAGACTGATGGACCCTGTGGTATTTAGTTAACTGTTTGTTTCTTCCCCACAGGTTGGACTGACACTTTGTTTGTCCCTCAATAAAGTTGGGGAGGAATGTAGTGTCCTGCGAGACACGTTCTAGTGTCCCGCAGGAAGCTGTCATTCCAGCCACTCCCTCGAGGGCTAGACACACAGCACCCCACACCCATCCATCACGGGTGCCATGAGTGACGTGGCCCCATCAATAAAAGGGCCAGAGTGCACGTGCTCGTGGCCAGTTACTGCTATACGTCTCCTGGTGTCTATGTCATTCACTATGGTAATGTGGGCCTGAGGCCCAACACTACACTCCCCTACATATACTTCTTTAGCCAACCAGCTTCCACCCTGCTGCTCACGTCGGCATCAGACAATTAATACATGGCCTAGCTGCCGACTGGACCCATGCCTTGAGGATGACTCTGGGCCGGTCTTGCTGTTCCAAGTTACAACACTAAGCATGCTGGGGCTTGTAGTTCCATTTTTCTCATGTCAAATATGTGCCTAAAATGTCCAGCGCTCCTTACTGCTGACTGAGAATGCAGGGATTTTCCAAAGTCAGTCTCATGGCACGGCACCAGTTTACGAGGAACCAGTCCCCATTGGGAACCCAAGCCGACCCCTTTCTGGTGCATCCTCCCTCCGTGGCAGTCGCCTTATGCTGCGATTGCTCAGCACGCACTGCGCAGCGTACAGGAGTCCGCACTCTGGAAAATGCAGCTTACACAAAGAGCCTTTGAAGTCAACACTATAATGTCGGCTGCAACGTCCCTTCCATCTGTGTTACCCTCCTATTCTTTGCATCCCATTTATAATTAGGCACACGGTATTATGCGGCAAAGCGTACCTGATTTTGCATCATTATGCAGCAAGAAGAGGCACATTATGTACTAGAACACGGCACATTCAGTGGCAGCCTTATTTGCTTATTTTGGCACGTTAATATCATCTAAGTAAACGAGACTAATGCTTACACACAGCAACGGAGCAGTAAATAGTGCATTCTTGCAAAGGGTCTGCCTCGGCGCGGCCTCATATCTTATTATATTCAAGTTGGATCCATTTGAGCCAGAAACACATTTTTGTTCAAAGATGTAAATTAAGCATCAGATGATGTTATGTGTCAACTGTGGTACGTTATGGGGAGTTACCTCAAGTATGATTATTCCGGTGGACTATTTTACAATGCATCAAAGCCACAGGAGTGGCTCAAATTCCAGCTGTGCCATTTCCAATAACAAAGACACTGGCTGGCTCAACAGCAAGCCTGTTAATTCTTAAAATCGTACATACTTCGGGGAAATGTGGTCATGTGGCTGAAAACTGACTTTTTAATAAGAACCAAAAAATGAAATAAAAAATACTATGCCTACCGCCGCATGTGTAAACCTCAGTGGGCGTCCTTCCCCACCCCCTCCCCCTTGAGGTGGTTTCCTGTCTGGGGCTGCCCGCAGGGCTCTCAGCTGGGAATGTTATGAGCAGGAATTTCCAGGAAACTTTATACACTGTATCCAGTAGAAGAGAGTCCCAGGAAAACACGTTACATACAACAGGACACCCGAAGAGACTCCGTAGCCTGCTTCCTACCACGCAGAGAGATTTCACAAAAACTTTGCTCACGTCTTCCCAAGTAATGCTTTTGCCAGAACACCACAGTCACCCCAGAAACTGAAGAAAGCGCACAGCTCACCAAAGCAAGTATGCCTCTGACAAGGGCACATATCACTCTCCCCACTTCCTCCTCCCAGCACCCCGTGTTTACAAACAGGACAGCTGTGTCGATAAGGAAATCAGGGACCCATCACACTCACCCCGAGGAGACAGACTTTGAGCTCCCGGATAGCCATCATCTGTTGCTGTGAGAATTCCGAGTCCTAAGAGGGTGAAGCTCGAGTCAGCGGTGCTCCCTCCCTGTACAGATGCCGAGCTGAGGTTTCACTCCGGCAGCTCAATCGGAAACCGATGGGAACTGTTACTGGGCAGCCTGCTCGTCCTTTAGTGCTTTTAAACGCAGGAAGAAGTGAACAAGCGCGGTACCACAAAGTCAGCCGCATGTTTATTTTCACATCGCGCTTTAGGCGCGATGTGAAAATAAACATGCGGCTGACTTTTCCAAAGCCCATTGAGAAGAACAAGCATTGGGATCTCTTGTCTTTATGGGGCCATGTGTTTGAAACACATAAGAAACGTTTTACCACACACGTAAGGCAAGCGAGCCTGTCCAACTGGGACGGCTCTAAAAGAGAAAAGTGTACATCACTGGAAGCTCTTTTCCAATGGCTGGCCACCGTTTAGCATAAACGGTGACGCCAGCCAATGGAAAAGAGGGGCGGGGCTTAAACCCCGCTAGTGAAAGCTACCCAAAAACATAAAATCTCGCCAGCGAGACTGCGCATGTCTGCGCAGCCTACGCTAGCTGAGACGTAAAAAGGCATTGTCATGAACAATGCTAATAGCTTAAACTTTTGCAAATGTGAAACCTATTGCATTGCAAATGCTTGTTTCAATACTGCAGGCTTTTTTAAAAAAAGTTTTAGTCACTTCTCAAAATGAAATCCATTCTATCAGCGTTGCCAGTGCTCCTTTATTTTTAATGCCATACATGAAACACAATGTTCTAAGCAGATAGCTAAATAGCATCTCCAGCCCCGATCACAATGTCTCACTTCATGCTGCACAGTGGGCACCCTGTTTTCATGCAGCGCCAAGACGGGGTGAACTAATGCACAGACTGAGGTCTGTCAGCCTCCGAGGCTCAAAGCATTCCTTGCAGCAGTCCACTGTGTCAAGGTATTGCCATGTGTACAGCACACACTCTACAACAGCAAGTGGTTTCAAAGTTGGGGGTGACTTCCCAAACTTTCCCGAGGTGTTCATCGTGTTTGGTGACAGCGTATTTATGCTGACAGCCCCAAAAACTTGTGTGTGTTGTGTGTGTGTGGTTGTGTGTGTGTGTGTGTGGTTGTGTGTGTGTGTGTGGTTGTGTGCATGAGTGGTTGTGTGTGTGTGTGGTTGTGTGTGTGGTTGTGCGTGGTTGTGGTTGTTTGTGTGGTTGTGTGTGTGTGTGTGTGTGGTTGTGTGTGTGTGGTTGTGTGTGTGTGTGGTTGTGGTTGTTTGTGTGGTTGTGGTTGTTTGTGTGGTTGTGTGTGTGTGGTTGTGTGTCTGTCATGTATGTGTTGTTGTGTGTGTGGTTGGGTGGTTGTGTGTGTGTGTGGTTGTATGTGTTGTTGTGTTTGTGGTTGTGTGTGTGGTTGGGTGGTTGTGTGTGGTTGTGTGTGTGTGGTTGTGTGTGTGTTGTGTTTGTGGTTGTGTGTGTGGTTGAGTGTGTGGTTGTGTGTGTGGTTGTGGTTGTATGTGTGTGGTTGTGTGTGTGGTTGTGTGTGTTGTGTGTGTGTGTGTGGTTGTGGCTGTGTGTGTGGTTGTGTGTGGTTGTGTGTGTGGTTGTGTGTGTGGTTGTGTGTGGGTGTGTGTGGTTGTGTGTGTGTGGTTGTGGTTGTTTGTGTGGTTGTGTGTGTGGTTGTGTGTTTATTTGAGGTTGTGTGTGTGTGGTTGTGTGTGTGTGGTTGTGTGTGTGTGTTTGTGGCTGTGTGTGTGTGGTTGTGTGTGTGTGTGGTTATATGTGTGTGTGTTTGTGGTTGTGTTTGGTTGTTTGTGTGTGTGTGTGGTTGTGTGTGTGTGTGTGTATGGTTGTCTGTGTTTGTGGTTGTGTGTGTGTGTGGTTGTGTGTGTGTGGTTGTGTGTGTGTGTGGTTGTGTGTGTGTGTGGTTGTGTGTGTGTGTGGTTATATGTGTGTGTGTTTGTGGTTGTGTTTGGTTGTTTGTGTGTGTGTGTGGTTGTGTGTGTGTATGGTTGTCTGTGTTTGTGGTGTGTGTGTGTGGTTGTGTGTGTGTGGTTGTGTGTGTGGTTGTGTTTGTGGTTGTGTGTGGCTGTGTGTGTGTGGTTGTGTGTGTGTGTGGTTATATGTGTGTGTGTTTGTGGTTGTGTTTGGTTGTTTGTGTGTGTATGTGGTTGTGTGTGTGTGTGTGTGGTTGTCTGTGTTTGTGGTTGTGTGTGTGTGTGGTTGTGTGTGTGGTTGTGTGCATGTGTGGTTGTGCGTGGTTGTGTGTGTGGGCACAAATGCAGTTTAATATTCTGGTTATTGCTTGAAGGAAGGATAAGAAACCTGGTTACCTTTGTCTGTACCACTGATTATGTGGATCGGAGAGAATGCGCGGTTTCAGTTGCTTTTATCTATAACTATGGAGTCTTTTCCTTCACGCTCCAGGAGTGCTGCCGGAGTATTTCTGAGATGCCTGTGATGATGAACCAATTAGTAACTTTGATGAGTTTTGATGCGTTCACTCCGAACGCCAGCAGAGTTTATGAAAACTCTTTTGTATCTGTGCGGTAGCGCATGTGGCATCATTTGTCTAAATCAGATATCCTTTGTTAGCAGGTAAATGTGGGTTAAAGTTCTAGTATTTTACCGGAACGACTGTGAATACAGTTGATTTATGCATTTCAAATGAATGCCGCCTTATAGCATATTCAACCAAACGAACAGTGTGCATAAAATAACAGTGAAAGCAGCTATCTTCGAATGCAGTGGCGTCAGTGATACCCGAGTGAGTTAGGCTTAGAAAGCACAGTCCTGCCATTAGTAGCCTCTTGTGACTTAAAGTGTGCAGAAATGGAGTTGAGAAAACTAATGTTTTTATGGAGTGATTAAACAGGGTGTCTGATTACAGCCAGCCTTAATCAGCAGTGGGTGTTATTGGGAGGGGTTTAGTCGGGCAGGACGTTCCAAAACGTGGCAACCAAGAATGAGAAAGTGTGGTCCCTGGTTTGCGTTCTTTGACAGGAGGCGCAAGCCACGCAGCCGTTGGTTGGGAAGAAGCTCACAGTTTTAGGAATATGAAACCAGGCTCCAAGCTCGGCTGAGTCCTGACATGTACTGCCATAGAAGAGGTGCATTTTTACACCCCTTTCTTCATGGCAGTTGTGCAGCTAAGCCCTCGGTAAGTGGGACCAGACGTGGTAACCCCGAGAAAGGGGTGGGCTATACATCGAAATTATCTAGATGCAGCATTAAACAATCACTGCCAAAACAAATAGGCTTCGCCTATGCACAATCTATTGTCTTTGTCAATGTTTTTTGTACATGGTGGACAGCAAATGACAACATGGCCTAAAGAAAAAAAAAGGCTATGACATGTCCAGATTTGTCCGTGCCATACAATGTTCTATTTACTTTAAGCTATGTTCCACAGCAGCTCAACTACTGTGGAACATGTAATAAAACATTAACAAAGGGGTTGAGGGTGGGGTATGTAATACTTATAGTATAGAGATATAAGTAGGCAGACTTTACCTGCATCCCGATATAATACTGTAGATGACATACAAATACACAAAAACAGAATATATCAATGACTTGCAGCGTGGGAAGAATATTTAACGATATTGCATGCTAATAAAAGGGTGCCTGAGTGGTTAAAGCGGTGACCCCACACGTTGCCTGTCTGTTCTAAAGCGAGGGATGCCGCCTGCTGCATCATACTGACCTGCTCAGGATTAGAACTATGGTACACAAAGAAATACTAGGACAAAAAATGAAAGGACACTGGTTGCACACACGCTGCAAGCCCCTGCACAGCACAAAACAAAACAAACAAGCCTGTGACTAAACAATTGGAATAAATAAGAACAACAAGAGAGCGAGGAAAAGCAAGACTTGTCCTCTTCCCCAGAGCAATATGGTCAAACAAAATGGACAAGTTTCATGACTTAAAGCAAACTTTTTTCGCTGTCATTGTGGGAAAACAAATTAGAAAGGAGAGAGAGCACAACTGCTGTGTAGGAAACCCCTCACCCACCTACCTAGTAGGTGGCATGCTTCATCATCGGGGCCCAACTGGATTGTCTAGCACAATCCAGTTGTGCTACAACGCCTGAGATACAGCGGAGCAGGGTTATGAGCAGTGAGTGAAGTGCTATGTGCAGTGATATAAGAGTTAAAAAAGTCTCAGGGAAATGCCCTTTTGAAAAAACTTTAATTTTAAGGGTCCCAGGACTAATGTAAAA
Source organism: Triturus cristatus (assembly GCF_964204655.1). Lineage (NCBI taxonomy): Eukaryota > Metazoa > Chordata > Amphibia > Caudata > Salamandridae > Triturus > Triturus cristatus. Next base: position 41,060,293 of record NC_140585.1, read on the forward strand.
AGAGAGAAGGGGATAGCATTAGGAATGTTATTTTCCTGGTATCCCTGGAAACTAAGGTCAACTAGTTTCAGCCTTCGTTATATTTCTAGAGGCTTTCGTCAGGACCAATTGAAATAGAAGAAAAATAAATTTAGGTGAATGGCCGTAAAAATTACATGTAGGCCAAGTGTAATTATCAGCACACACCCTAAAGTGTGCTGTGAGTGTAGTGATGATATACTCACAGTAACTTCGTTCGAGGTTACCTGTAAATCAAGAGTTAATTTAGAGCTGGGGAGCAGTTGTAAGTCATGCATATAGACTAAATGCATGCTCCTTTCGATAAGAAGGCTAGTGATATAGGACTAGACTACTAAGGTGAGGGTGTACGAACACTATAGAGGCTTGCGTGGCTACAATGTGCCCCACGAGATCCGTAGGTGAGTGATTATTGTAGTATCGGGGCACATGGTGCGCATAATCGTTATTCATTTTTGCGTGTCTATAGTGCGATCATACCCATGTTGTGTATGTGGAGTTGTGACTGTGCAAGTATAGAGGACACTGATAGCTGATGTGCTATAATAGTCATGTGCACGTGCAGTTTTAAAATGAGCTGATTAAAAGGTGGTAAATATCAGCAAAATTGTGTCCGCTTTGAGTGCCATACAGCAGACAGTCCTTCGTGCTTAAAATTGACAGACAAACAAAGTGACAGACAACACAGAACATAGAAATACAGTCTCACATGAGTAGAGAGGTTGTGAATCCTCTGGAGTTAGAACGCCGTGTGAATCTCCGCTTGCCTTAAGTGGAGAATGAAGGGCAAGGAGAGTGTAAGAGCGCCCTTAATTAAAGGCAAAAAGGTTAAAACAGCAAGGTATTCAGGGTCTAGACCGGTCCATGGTGGACCGCTAAGTTACTCACAGTTTGAAGGGAGAACAGGTCCGAAGTACCTAGGACGGCGCTCGGTTCCGCTTGTTCAGCGCCGATGCACGCGATGGGCGTGGTTATGAAGGGTGAAATCAGGAAGTAGCGTACTGACGCTGGGGAGACTAGAGCGTCTGCAAATTGCATGGAAATAGAAGATAAACTCGGTGTCCCGTTTTTACGAAGCACCAAGTGCGAGAACTAGACATTTTAAATTGTAAAAATGTCTAAAGTATGCACAGAACGAACTATGGAAAATAACCAACTATGATAAACAAAATTCTAAAATAAAATTCTAAACGGCTCAATATGCCATAGTAATAGGCATACAATGTGCCTGGAAATGGATGACAAATTCGGTGTCCCGTGTACGGGGCGCCGAGTGAGTGGAAATGACATTGAAATGTCTAAGGGGACCTAAAGTATACAGAGCTCCATGGGAAATAAATAGGAGTGCTAAACGGCCAACTATGCCTAGGTGAAGGACTACCATAAGGGGTAGATGTGAATAGTATGCTAGTGCTTGACAGGGGGTTACTGGCTGCCACTTGAAGCTAAATAGTAATGTTAGAAGTGGCGGTGATGGCGATCAGTCACAAGTAAGGAGGGTTGTGCATAACACAGTTTTAATGAAGACTAGAGAGCGATCAATGTCGATATATGCTGTTCCAGGGGACATTATCGTTAAGTCCTGAGATGTGGGTTGAAAGTCTGTAGACCCAGCGTTGTTCTTTTTCGAAGAGACGTTCTTGAATATCAGTTGGGCTAGGGTCTAGTTGTTCAATGACTACCCATGACATGTCATTGGTGGTGTGTCCCTTGGCCAGGTAGTGATCAGTGAGTTTGGTAGTGCTGCGTTTGCAGCGGATATTACTGCGATGCTCGCAGATTCTGATTTTGACCTTTCTGGTGGTCATACCAACATAGCGCAAGTTACATGGGCATGTGATGAGGTAGATGACGTTAGTTGAATTACAGTTGGTATGTTTATTGATTGTCCAGATTTTGTCATGTTCAAGGTTGAGTGTTTTAGTGGTTGCAGTGAGATGACAAATACTGCAGTTGCCACATGGATAGTGGCCTGTAACTTCTGGGAGTCCCCATGCATTCAGAACTGTGCTGGGCATGTTCAGTGTTTTTTTTGGCCTGGTAGGTACTAGGCTGTCTCTGAGATTATGCGACCTCTTGTATGATAATAGAGGTTTTTCCCATTGTAGTTTACCTGAAGTGACAATTTTCCAGTTGTTTTGAATCAATTTAGCAACTTGGTTAGAGATGGTATTGAAGGTGGTTACACACGTGAGTGGTAAGGTCGTAGATTGATTCAGCTTGGGTTCCAAGAGACCTTCACGGTTTTGGTTGCGGGCTCTTTTTTGTGCTTTGTGGATAACTTTATTTGGGTATCCACGGTTTTGAAGCTTTTTAGTTAGTTCTTCTGATTGGTATTTAAAATCTTTTAGATCACTGCAGTTACGGCGCAATCTGAGATATTGGCCGAACGGTAGGTTGTCCCTTAGAGGCCTAGGGTGGAAACTCTGGAAATGTAGAAGAGAGTTTTTTGCTGTTGGTTTGAAGTGGGTTTTAGTCATCAGTACACCATCTTTTGCTTCAATTTCCAGGTCTAGGAAGGTGATTTTGGTTTTGCTTGTAGTGTGTGTGAATCGTAGGTTTTGGTCTAGTGTGTTCGGCCAATATCTCAGATTGCGCCGTAACTGCAGTGATCTAAAAGATTTTAAATACCAATCAGAAGAACTAACTAAAAAGCTTCAAAACCGTGGATACCCAAATAAAGTTATCCACAAAGCACAAAAAAGAGCCCGCAACCAAAACCGTGAAGGTCTCTTGGAACCCAAGCTGAATCAATCTACGACCTTACCACTCACGTGTGTAACCACCTTCAATACCATCTCTAACCAAGTTGCTAAATTGATTCAAAACAACTGGAAAATTGTCACTTCAGGTAAACTACAATGGGAAAAACCTCTATTATCATACAAGAGGTCGCATAATCTCAGAGACAGCCTAGTACCTACCAGGCCAAAAAAAACACTGAACATGCCCAGCACAGTTCTGAATGCATGGGGACTCCCAGAAGTTACAGGCCACTATCCATGTGGCAACTGCAGTATTTGTCATCTCACTGCAACCACTAAAACACTCAACCTTGAACATGACAAAATCTGGACAATCAATAAACATACCAACTGTAATTCAACTAACGTCATCTACCTCATCACATGCCCATGTAACTTGCGCTATGTTGGTATGACCACCAGAAAGGTCAAAATCAGAATCTGCGAGCATCGCAGTAATATCCGCTGCAAACGCAGCACTACCAAACTCACTGATCACTACCTGGCCAAGGGACACACCACCAATGACATGTCATGGGTAGTCATTGAACAACTAGACCCTAGCCCAACTGATATTCAAGAACGTCTCTTCGAAAAAGAACAACGCTGGGTCTACAGACTTTCAACCCACATCTCAGGACTTAACGATAATGTCCCCTGGAACAGCATATATCGACATTGATCGCTCTCTAGTCTTCATTAAAACTGTGTTATGCACAACCCTCCTTACTTGTGACTGATCGCCATCACCGCCACTTCTAACATTACTATTTAGCTTCAAGTGGCAGCCAGTAACCCCCTGTCAAGCACTAGCATACTATTCACATCTACCCCTTATGGTAGTCCTTCACCTAGGCATAGTTGGCCGTTTAGCACTCCTATTTATTTCCCATGGAGCTCTGTATACTTTAGGTCCCCTTAGACATTTCAATGTCATTTCCACTCACTCGGCGCCCCGTACACGGGACACCGAATTTGTCATCCATTTCCAGGCACATTGTATGCCTATTACTATGGCATATTGAGCCGTTTAGAATTTTATTTTAGAATTTTGTTTATCATAGTTGGTTATTTTCCATAGTTCGTTCTGTGCATACTTTAGACATTTTTACAATTTAAAATGTCTAGTTCTCGCACTTGGTGCTTCGTAAAAACGGGACACCGAGTTTATCTTCTATTTCCATGCAATTTGCAGACGCTCTAGTCTCCCCAGCGTCAGTACGCTACTTCCTGATTTCACCCTTCATAACCACGCCCATCGCGTGCATCGGCGCTGAACAAGCGGAACCGAGCGCCGTCCTAGGTACTTCGGACCTGTTCTCCCTTCAAACTGTGAGTAACTTAGCGGTCCACCATGGACCGGTCTAGACCCTGAATACCTTGCTGTTTTAACCTTTTTGCCTTTAATTAAGGGCGCTCTTACACTCTCCTTGCCCTTCATTCTCCACTTAAGGCAAGCGGAGATTCACACGGCGTTCTAACTCCAGAGGATTCACAACCTCTCTACTCATGTGAGACTGTATTTCTATGTTCTGTGTTGTCTGTCACTTTGTTTGTCTGTCAATTTTAAGCACGAAGGACTGTCTGCTGTATGGCACTCAAAGCGGACACAATTTTGCTGATATTTACCACCTTTTAATCAGCTCATTTTAAAACTGCACGTGCACATGACTATTATAGCACATCAGCTATCAGTGTCCTCTATACTTGCACAGTCACAACTCCACATACACAACATGGGTATGATCGCACTATAGACACGCAAAAATGAATAACGATTATGCGCACCATGTGCCCCGATACTACAATAATCACTCACCTACGGATCTCGTGGGGCACATTGTAGCCACGCAAGCCTCTATAGTGTTCGTACACCCTCACCTTAGTAGTCTAGTCCTATATCACTAGCCTTCTTATCGAAAGGAGCATGCATTTAGTCTATATGCATGACTTACAACTGCTCCCCAGCTCTAAATTAACTCTTGATTTACAGGTAACCTCGAACGAAGTTACTGTGAGTATATCATCACTACACTCACAGCACACTTTAGGGTGTGTGCTGATAATTACACTTGGCCTACATGTAATTTTTACGGCCATTCACCTAAATTTATTTTTCTTCTATTTCAATTGGTCCTGACGAAAGCCTCTAGAAATATAACGAAGGCTGAAACTAGTTGACCTTAGTTTCCAGGGATACCAGGAAAATAACATTCCTAATGCTATCCCCTTCTCTCTTTTTACATTAGTCCTGGGACCCTTAAAATTAAAGTTTTTTCAAAAGGGCATTTCCCTGAGACTTTTTTAACTCTTATATCACTGCACATAGCACTTCACTCACTGCTCATAACCCTGCTCCGCTGTATCTCAGGCGTTGTAGCACAACTGGATTGTGCTAGACAATCCAGTTGGGCCCCGATGATGAAGCATGCCACCTACTAGGTAGGTGGGTGAGGGGTTTCCTACACAGCAGTTGTGCTCTCTCTCCTTTCTAATTTGTTTTCCCACAATGACAGCGAAAAAAGTAAACAATTAGAATGTCTGACTTGGTCTACTGCAAAATTTAACTGGACACACAATTTAGAGCTCACAATTTGTACGTGTGAGTAGGTCAGCAAGTCAAAGCTTTCTCACTTTGCATTCTGGGACCTGCAGTCAAACCAATGCCAAGAAAAACCTTAAATGGGCGAGATCCCACACATGAACCTGGGAATTTTGGCAACACAAGTGACGAAAAGGGAGGAGGGCGATGCGAGCAGAGCATCAAAGGGCTGGGAGAGAAGGGAGGGGTGAATGCGAGGAGCAAGTGACGAAATGGGAGGAGGGAGATGCGGGCAGAGCATCAAAGGGCTGGGCGAGAAGGGAGGGGTGAATGTGATGGGCGAGAAGGGAGTGGGGAATGCGGGAAGCAGCTGTGTGCACGTGCATGCCATCGTGTACTCAAGCTTGTAGTCAGCAAAACCATGTGGGCAGCATTTTGAAAATCCCCTTTACTAAAAGTCGAGCAACAGCGCATGCGCTGTTCTAGGCTCGACCTAAAAGACGATGTTTAAGTGGAAAATAAATCAATAAAGTGATGCATTGTGAAAGGGAAATAGTGGGGCGACATGGACGGGAAATCAGTTTGGTGTATGTGATGCTGTAAGAAAAACCAGGGTGGGCGGACCAGGAAAGAGGACTGAAGACCTGGAGCGGGGGTACCCAAAAAAAAATACTACTGCTTACATATAGGGGCCGATTCCGATCTCGGTCAGAAGGACACCGAATCGGGTTCGGCATTAGCGGATCCAATTCGGAGGCTGATTTTCCGTCCGAGTCGTACACGGGTCCGGACGTGGCAGTATGATGCGAACAAGGGCGAAATCTCCTTCTGGATCGTTTATGGCTCCGAACCGTTCCATACGACTCAGTCACAAGTAAACCGTGGCGCGCAATGGAGACGTTTCACGACCGAGCTAGTACGATGCTCGATTCGGACAGCCGGATCGAGTCGGAGCGTCCGGCTCGCAAAAGCTCCCGGAGTCGGACTTCGGGTGTCCGCGTCGGACCCCCATCACCTGCAGCCTTATGACTGGGACACGGGGGAGACCCATGGGTCATCCCAACACAGGCATTTATGGTGCGGATGGCACCAACGCGTACCCATTCAGTTAATGGGAGCCTATGACCGCGTCATACGACCGGCTCCTATTGACTTCTATGGGAGTCCGACCGAACCGAGTCCGACAACATACGGCCGCATCGTACTCGCTCGGTCGGACTGCATGAGTCCGGATCGGTCAGAAAACACCCCGGATCCGGCCCGGTCGGAGTGCTTTCTGACCCAGATCGGAATCGGCCCGTAAATAACAGAAAAATTGAGTGACGAGAATAGGGTCCAAGAAATTAGTAAGTGGAAATGAAACAGAATTTAGAGTGAAAATGGATTAGGCATTTCCTAACTATAAAAACAAAACGGTGAAGTGGCAGTGAAGGGTGTCCGAGTGTGTCGGAGGAAGCACTGTTGAAGTAGGGTGCAGAGAAGTGATATAGCAGCTATCACGGTGGTGGCTGATGGAAGGATCATGTTCAAACCTTGCTTGTCCTTCGTCCGAGCCCTTGGGGCCCACAGCGGCTTGCCCTGTAATCCTACTGAGGGCCCAAAGTGGGACGGCGGGGGAGTGCTAAGGCAGGCCTTGCTTTGGGTACTTATTGCCTCTTATTGCTTTCATTTTGATATAAAAGCAGAAGATTGGAACAATCGTTAATTGAGCCCACTCCCGCCACCCCTGGGACGCAGGGGAAGGCTTCAGGCTGGCGGGGAATTGAAATGCAAGCATGATGTAAAACAGAGCTAAGATTGATCTAATGAATCTCTCTCCAAGTAAATAGAGATCGAGGCCACTGTTGTGCCGCCATTAGCATTTTATCCCTTGTCACAGCTATCACGGAAAGAGAGGTTTGGCTGCGGTGGTGGTAAAACATGCTTGTGAGAGGCTGCCGCCACTCCCACCTGCTCCTGCGGCTCTCTGGGAGTAATTAGTGCCCACATTTTAGATGCAACTGCGTGCTTGTGTATCGAGCAGCAGGCCCCTTTACTCTCCGATACTGGGGTGCATAGGATGCATGTAAATGTCTACTCATTCTGTGCGTGTAATGCGAGAGGTCACCCAGTATTGACTTACACTGGAGTCAGGCGCAGGCAGGTAAAGTGCTTTGCTAACATAACAATTTAATGCAGCACAAAAGAAATGCGCGCCCCATAATAGAACATACAGCTCACCATGCTGGGCTGCAACAATTGTGAACAACAACAAGGCGAGGAGGGAGCGGAGGGGGCCACACCCCCAACCACGACCGGCTCTTACATTTGTCGGCAGGGTATGACGCGTCCGTCAGGGAGCGGTAAAAAAAAAGTGCTTAGAGTGTAACACCGTGAATAAAGCATCCAGTCCAGGTAGGTGTAGCTAAAACTGGACAGGGTGGTAACCGGGAGGGACTAAAAAGCCTCACTAAAAATGGGAAGCCAGGGTTTAGCATGCGCGATGACACTAGCTAACTGGAAAAAGGGGCCGAGCCTACACTCCACTTCAGAAAGTGTATCGATTCCAGGAAGCCTCGCAGAGCAAGCAGCGCGCATGTGCTGCAACGCAGGTCTGCGAGACCTAAAAAGGGATCTTTCTGAACCAAGTTTTGCCAAATTTTGTGTAATTCCGTTCAGTAGTTCGGGCTCTAGCTTTGTCGAAAGTTTCCTATGGAAAATAACATGGGGAAACACGTTTTGGGACCCCCTTTTTTCTCGGCCCACGCTTGACGAATCACCCCGAAACTCAAGACAGGAGGTGACCGGAGCGGGCCACTAGTTTTGAAAATTTCGCAAAGATTCATCAACTGGCGCCAAAGTCATTGGGAAAAGAAAAAAAGCTTTTTGAATAGAAACGAGGTCCTAACTATAACTACCACCTGGCGACCGTCAGTAGGTAATATATTTATAGTCACTGAAAAAACCACAGGTTTCAGGGACGTTATAGTTAGTTGGACATTTCACTTGTACAAAACCAGAGAAATTCGGCCATTATAGTTAGCTCAGCTAACTATAACTCGCGCCCCCGCAATGCACTGCTGATGACATCACATATTACATCATTCATGACATGGTCAGTGACATCACTGATGACATCTCAAATTACATCACTGATGACATCATCCAGTGACTGTGTGTTTCTTTAAGCTTTAAATATGTTTTGTATTTATTTCAAGGTGTATTGAAGAATGAGTGGGTGTATAAGTGTCTGGATGGAGAATTTAGTAGGTGTGTGACTGTATAAGTGAGTGATTAAATGTGTCTTACTGAATGCATGGGTTAGTGACTAAACTGTGTGAATATCTGTATCAGTCTGTCTGTTGTTGTGTAAGCTGCTGCATCGGTTGGTCAGTAGCTACATGAGTGTTTATATGGGTTATTGATTGGTTGCCTGAGTATTTGTATGGGAGACTGAGTGTGTGTGTGGGTGGGTGGGAGGAGCGTGACTCTGCATAGTGTATGAGTGGTTGATTCACTGTGTGTATGGGTTCAAGAGTGCATGTGGAAACAGCTGTATGGGTGGTTGACTGTGTGTATGGGTGTGTTGGTGAGTGAATGGATGTCTCAGTGGTACATGTCCAAGTAACTACATATGTAAAAGGCAGTGTATGCGAGAGTTGGAGTATATAAATGACTATACGTGAGAGTCAGTGATTGTGAGAGTGGCTGTATGGATGAGTGTGTACTTGTATCAGTGATTATATAAGAGAATTTGTATGCGTTAGTATCTGTATGAATAAGTGAGGTGGCGTGTGTATAACTGTATAGGTAAGTAAATGGGACCGGGATTGATTCTTTGCATGACTGACTAGGTGTGTGAGTAACCCCTTGGATGAGTGGCTGTGTGTGAGTGTCTGTATAGGTGTATGAGTGCATATGATAGTGTTGTATTGATGAGTGACTGCATGTATGAGTGATTGTATGGGTGAATGAGTGGATGTGTGTGTAGATCTAGGAATCAGTGAGTGTGTATGTAGTAACTGGTATTGGTGTCTCGATGGTTTCAAAAATAGTAGTCTGTATTTTACAGTGGGTGTATCAAAGGTTATATTAGAGTGTGAGGAGTTGGATCAGATTTTCACGTGGATGATGTCATCAGTAATGTCATCACTGATGTCATTTGAGATGTCATCAGTGATGTCATCAGTGATGTTACTGACCATGTGTAACGCCCTGAACGTCTCAGGATCATTTAACAGACACGATAATGAGAACACAACCACTTGTGAAGGTTTAGTTATTTTAATGAAGGCAAAAATAATACAAGGAATAAACAAAGGTTATAGTCACTGGAATCCTCCAGGCTAAGTACGTTACCAGCCCACAGCACGGATGGTCCTAACCGTCCTCTGCATATACGCCGATCCCGGCGTATGCCAACAGAGGGCAGAAATGAAATGGCCGACAATGCCAATCGGTAGGCTGTGAGGGGCACGAAGAGTGTTGGGGAGAATCGAGGAGTCAGGGAAACACCCAGCCGGGGTCTCTACCTGAAGGGAGCAGCCGCTCAACCTCTTCCTCAGACTGCACCGGGACGCGGAGTCACCTCCTGGTGATGCGTCACCGATACCCCAATCACAAGCAAAGAAGACTGAACCGAGAGCAGCCGCTCGATCGATCCTGTGGACTTCCGAGTCTGTAACGCGGCAAACACCTCCTGGTGTGCGTTACAGCTGGCAGTCCCTGTATCTCTGGTCGGACTGGGAGTTACGACTCCAACCAGCAAAAGCGCCACTGCGCTTTGACTCAGCCGAGTGAAAAAGCGAAGCTCAATGGTTATCCGGTAGAGCTTCCGGGTCCTTCACAGGTGACGATGGGGCAAGACACGGCCCAGGGAGTAACGACTCGACCTACCTCCGTTCTTGCCTTACTGGAGCACCACTCCGGAACACTGCTCTTCACTAAGCAGGTACGTCGGTGTAAACACAATATCCGACAGCGTTGTACCTCCCGGTTCCTCCCTTTATAGGGCGTTGTTTTCCTTGAGTTATGTAACAGCTCTCCTGTTTACATAAGGGCGTGTTTTCCTTGAGTTATGTAACAGCTCTCCTGTTTACATAAGGGCGTGTTTTCCTTGAGTTATGTAACAGCTCTCCTGTTTACATAAGGGCGTGTTTTCCTTGAGTTATGTAACAGCTCTCCTGTTTTACATAAGGGCGTGTTTTCCTTGAGTTATGTAACAGCTCTCCTGTTTACATAACCTCTCAACCGCTAAGCATCCTGGGAGATGTAGTCCGTTTTCGCTGGTTACCGTTTTCCTCCCCTCGCATGACAGGAATTCTTGACACCATGTCATGAATGATGTATTATGTGATGTCATCAGCAGTGCATTGTGGGGGCGCGAGTTATAGTTATCTGATCTAACTATTACGGCCAAATTTCTCTGGTTTTGTATGAGTGAAATGTCCAACTAACTATAACAACAGAGGAGCAGAAAGTCCTCCTGTGCCCCCAACGTTTTGCTGATGGGTACTGGTGGTAACTGACTCTGACTAACCAGGCCTAGAGCCAGTGCTATGCTAAAAGACACTTAGAATACAGTTAAAACACCTACATACACTAGGAAACACTATGGGTTGGGGTACCCCTGTGATTAGCATGACCTCCTCTGTATTTGCCATGAGTTAGTGCCTGGGTCATTGCATGAGTACATGGGTAGTGACTAGATTATTAGAGTGCTGTAAGGACAGTGCATGGTGATTTTATAACTGCTTGGGTTTTGGCAGAGTGATTGGATAAGTACATGGTGCTGGCTGGGTGATTGGATTGGAGGAGTGCATGGGCAGTGACAATGAGATGGCTGGACTGCATCAGTAGTGCTCCGGGTATTGTAGCAGTCCATGTGTTAGTGCCTGGGTCATTGCATGAGTACGCGGGTACTGATTGGATGATTAGATTACTGCAAGGAGAGTGCACAGTGAATTTATAAGTGCTTGGGTTTTGGCGGAGTGCCTGGATAAGTACATGGTGCTCACTGGGTGATTGGAGGAGTGCATGGGTAGTGACAGGGCGATGGCTGGACTGCATGGGTAGTGCTCAGGGTATTGTAGCAGTGCATGAGGTAGTGCATGGGTCATTGCATGAGTGCATGGGTACTGACTGGATGATTAGAGTACTGCAAAGAGAGTGTATGGTGAATTTATAAGTGCTTGGGTTTTGGCGGAGTGATTGGATAAGTACACACATGTCACATCAGGCCCGCCCCCTCCCTTCACCACTGTGCAAATGCACCCCCCGGCGGGTTTTAAGTTGGGGGATTAATTCCCCGTGAATTGTGAGGGTCCCTGGGGGCCAACTAGCCCACCAGGTACCTCCAGTAAGTGCCACAGAGCTGCGTTGCAGAGAGGTGCTCCAAGGTCAAGCCCCTTTTTACAGCTCTCTGCAATGCAGCTCTGTGGTGCTTACTGGAGGTACCTGGTGGGCTAGTTGGACCCAAGGGACCCTCAGGATTCAAGGGGACTTAATCCCCCAACTTACAACACACCAGAGGGCCCGTTTCCACAGCGGAGAAGGGAGGGGGTGGGGCCTGATGTGACAAGTGTGCAAAGCGCCCCGTGGCCGTTTTAAGTAGGGGGATTAAGTCCCCTTGAATCCTGAGGGTCCCTGGGGCACAACTAGCCCACCAGGTACCGCCACTAAGCACCAGAGAGCTGCATTACAGAGAGGTGGTCCGAGGCCATTCCCCTTTTTTCACCTCTCTGCAACGCAACCCTGTCTGTCTGTAACATAGCTGCATTTTGTGTACATTACTTACAAACACTGGAGGCCAGAAAGGTATTCCGCCCAGAATGGAAAACCCATGTGAAAGTCGAAAAGCAGCACACAGGACGATCCCCAGACAGATTTCTGCTCCGCCGATGAAGATCTGTGTGAACTGAGAGCAGAAAGTGATCTTCAGAACCAAGCTGCTGAGCCACATTTCCCAAACAAAAATAGGTAGAGATATGTTTCATCAAAATTCTACCCACTTCTCTCACCCATTTCAACATGGACATTGGTTTCAATTGAACAGACAACTTAAAAAGGGGATACTACTGCTGTAAGTGAGGTTTCAAGCATTAAGAACACCTTCATAGATATGACAACGCATGAAATACACTCACCTGCTCAAGTTTCCTCTCCTTTCCTTTCCTTTCCTTTCCTTTCCTTTCCTTTCCTTTCCTTTCCTTTCCTTACCTCGCCTCGCCTCTTGTCTCCTTCAAACTTCAGTCCTGGTATGACTCCATTCACACCTCAGTCCTAGTTTGGTTCCATTCATACTTCAGTCCTGGCAAGGCTCGAGTCATACTTCAGTCCTGGTATGACTACATTCATACTTCAGTCCTGGTATGGCTCCATTCACACTTCAGTCCTGTATAGTTCTGTTCATATTTCAATCCTGGAGTGGCTCCATTCATACTTCAGTCCTGGGGTGACTCCATTAATACTTCAGTCCTGATGTGGCTCCATTCATACTTCAGTCCTGGTGTGACTCCATTCATTATTCAGTCCTCTATGGTTCCATTCAAACTTCAGTCCTGTATGGTTCCATTCATACTTCAGTCCTGGTATGGCTCAGGCCATACTTCAGTCCCCGTATGGTTCAGTTCATACTTCAGTCCGGTATGTCTCCATTCATACTTCAGTCCTGGCATGGCGCCATTCACGCTTCAGTCCTGGTTCATGCCTCAGTCCTGGTATGGCTCCATGCACGCTTCAGTCCTGGTTCATGCTTCAGTCCTGGTATGGTTCCATTCATACTTCAGTTCTGGTATGGTTCCATTCATACTTCAGTCCTGGTATGGCTCCATTCATAATTCTGTCCTGGCGTGGTTCCATTCATACTTTAGTCCTGGGGTGACTCCATTCATACTTCAGTCAAACTTCAGTCCTGGCATTGCTCCATTTACGCTTCAGTCCTGGTTCGTTCTTCAGTCCTGGTATGGTTCCATTCATACTTCAGTCCTGGTATTGATTCATTCATACATCAGTGACTGGTATGGCTCCATTCACACTTCAGTCCTGCTATGGCTCCATTCATACTTCAGTCCTGGTATGGTTTCATTCATACTTCAGTTCTGGTATGGCTCTATTTATACTTTAGTCCTGGTGTGACTCCATTCACACTTCAGTCCTGGCATGGCTCCATTTACGCTTCAGTCCTGGTTCATGCTTCAGTCCTGGTATGGCTCCATGCACGCTTCAGTCCAGGTTCATGCTTCAGTCCTGGTATGGTTCCATTCATACATCAGTCCTGGTATGGCTCCATTCACGTTTCAGTCCTGGTATGGCTCCGTTCACTCTTCAGTCCTGGTATGGCTCCATTAATACTTCAGTCCTGGTATGGTTCCATTCATACTTCAGTCCTGGGATAGTTCCATTCACACTTCAGTTCTGGTATGGTTCAGTTCATACGTCAGTCCTGGTGTGGTTCCGTTCATACTTCAGTCCTCTATGGTTCCATTCATACTTCAGTCCTGGTATGGCTCCATTAATACTTCAGTCCCGGTATGGCTCAGTTCATACTTCAGTCCTGGTGTGGTTCCGTTCATACTTCAGTCCTCTATGGTTCCGTTCATAATTCAGTCCTCTATGGTTCCGTTCATACTTCAGTCCCGGTATGGCTCCATTAATACCTCAGTCCTGGTATGGCTCCATTCCTACTTCAGTCCTGGTATGGCTCCATTCATACTTCAGTCCCGGTATGGCTCAGTTCATACTGCAGTCCTGGTGTGGTTCCGTTCATACTTCAGTCCTCTATGGTTCCATTCACGCTTCTGTCCTTGTATAGCTCCATTCATACTCCAGTCCCGGTGTGGCTCCGTTCATGTTTCAATCCTGGTAAGGCTCCATTCCTACTTTAGTCCTGGTATGGCTCCATTCATACTTCAGTCCTGGTGTGACTTCATTCATACTTCAGTCCTGGTATGGTTCCATTCATACTTCAGTCCCGGTATGGCTCCATTCATACTTCAGTCCTGGTATGGCTCAGTTCATACTTCAGTCCCGGTGTGGTTCAGTTCATACTTCAGTCCTGGCGTTGTTCCATTCATACTTCAGTCCTGGTATGGCTCCATTCATACTTCAGTCCTGATATGGTTTCATATATACTTCAGCCCTGGTATGGCTCCATTCCTACTTCAGTCCTGGTGTGACTCCATTCATACGTCAGTCCTGGTATGGCTCAATTCGTACTTCAGTCCAGGCATGGTTCCATTCATACATCAGTCCTGGTATGGCTCCGTTCACACTTCAGTCCTGGTATGGCTCCGTTCCCTCTTCAGTCCTGGTATGGTTCCGTTCATACATCAGTCCTGGTATGGTTCCCTTCATAATTCAGTCCTGGTATGGCCCCGTTCACACCTCAGACCTGGTATGGCTCAGTTCACTCTTCAGTCCTGGTATGGCTCCATTAACACTTTAGTCCTGGTATGGTTCCATTCATGATTCAGTCCTGGGATGGTTCCATTCATACTCCAGTTCTGGTATGGTTCAGTTCATAATTTAGTCCTGGTATGGCTCCATTCATACTTCAGTCCGGGTATGGCTCAGTTCATACTTCAGTCCTAGTGTGGTTCCGTTCATACTTCAGTCCTCTATGATTCCGTTCATATTTCAGTCCTGTATGGTTCCATTTATACTTCAGTCCCGGTATGGCTCCATTCATACTTCAGTCCCGGTATGGCTCAGTTCATACTTCAGTCCTGGTGTGGTTCCGTTCATACTTCAGTCCTCTATGATTCCGTTCATACTTCAGTCCTGTATGGTTCCATTCATACTTCTGTCCCGGTATGGCTCCATTCATACTTCAGTCCCGGTATGTCTCCATTCATACTTCAGTCCTGGTAAGGCTCTATTCATACTTCAGCCCTGGCATGGTTCCGTTCATACAACAGTCCTGGTTGGAGCCATACCAGCCACTGAAGTATGAATAGAGCCATACCAAGACTGTTGTATGAACGGAACCATGCCAGGGCTGAAGTATGAATGGAGCCTTACCAGGACTGAAGTATCAATGGAGACATACCAGGACTGAAGTATGAATAAAGCCATAGCAGGAGTGAAGCATGAATGGAGCCATACCAGGACTGAAGTAAAAATGGAGCCATGCCACGACTGAAGTATGAATGGAGACTTACCAGGACTCACGTATGAATGGAGCCATACCAGGACTGAAGTATGAATGGAGCCATACCAGTACTGAAGTATGAATGGAGCCATACCAGGACTGAAGCATGAAGGGAGACATAAAGGGACTGAAGTATGAACTGAAGCATACCGAGACTGAAGTATGAACTGAGCCATACAAGGACTGAAGTATGAACGGAGCCATACCAGGACTGAAGCATGAACCAGGACTGAAGCGTGCATGGAGCCATACCGGGACTGAAGTATGAATGGAACCACACCAGGACTGAAGTATGAATGGAAACATACCAGGACTCAAGTGTGAATGGAGCCATAACAGTCACTGAAGTATGAATGGAGCCATTTCACACTTGAGTCCTGATATGTTTCCATTCATACTTCAGTCCTGGTATGGTTCCATTCATACTTCAGTGACTGGTATGGCTCCATTAATACTTCAGTCCTGGTATGGCTCCATTCATACTTCAGTCCTGGTGATTCGGTTCATACGTCAGTCCCGGTATGGTTCCATTCATACTTTAGCGACTGGTATGGCTCCATTCATACTTCGGTCCAGGCGTGGTTCCATTCATATATCAGTCCTGGTTTGGTTCCATTTATACGTTAGTCCTGGTTAGTCCTCCATTCATACATCAGTCCCAGTATGGCTCAGTTCATACTTCAGTCATGGTGTGGTTCCATTCATACTTCAGTCCAGGTATGGCTCAGTTCATACTTCAGTCCCAGTATACTTCAGTTCATACTTCAGTCCTGGTATGTCTCCCTTCACGCTTCAGTCCTGGTATGGCTCCATTCATACTTCAGTACTGGTATGGCTCCATTCATACTTCAGTACTGGTATGGCTCCATTCATACTTCAGTACTGGTATGGCTCCATTCATACTTCAGTCCTGGTATGGCTCCATTCATACTTCAGTACTGGTATGGCTACATTCATACTTCAGTACTGGTATGGCTCCATTTTTACTTCAGTCCAGGTATGGCTCCATTCATACTTCAGTACTGATATGGCTCAATTCATGCTTCACTCCTGCTGTGGCTTTATTCATACTTCAGTCCTGGTATGGCTCCATTCATACTATAGTCCTGGTATGGTTCCATTCATACTTCAGTCCCAGTATGGTTCAGTTCATACTTCAGTCACGGTATGTCTCCATTCATACTTCAGTCCTGGTATGGCTACATTCATACTTCAGTCCCAGTATGGCTCAGTTCATACTTCAGCCCTGGTATGGTTCAGTTCATACTTCAGTCCCAGTATGTCTCCATTCGTACTTCAGTCCTGGTATGGCTCGATTTATACTTCAGTCCTGGTATGGCTCCATTCATACTACAGTGCTGGTATGGCTTCATTCATACTACAGTCCTGGTATGGCTCCATTAATACTTCAGTTCCGGTAGGGTTCAGTACATACTTCAGTCACGGTATGTCTCCATTCATACTTCAGTCCTGGTATGGTTCCATTCATACTTCAGTGACTGGCATGGCTCCATTCATAGGTCAGTCCTGGCGTGGTTCCGTTCATCAATCAGTCCTGGTATGGCTCCATTCACACTTCAGTTCTGGAATGGCTCTATTCATACTTCAGTCCTTGTATGCCTCCATTCATACTTCAGTCCTTGTATGGCTCTGTTCATACTTCAGACGTGGTATGGTTCCGTTCATACTTCAGTCCTTGTATGGCTCCATTTATACTACAGTCCTTATATGGCTCCATTCATACTTCAGTCCCAGTATGGCTCAGTTCATACTTCAGCCCTGGTATGGTTCAGTTCATACTTCAGTCCCAGTATGTCTCCATTCGTACTTCAGTCCTGGTATGGCTCGATTTATACTTCAGTCCTGGTATGGCTCCATTCATACTACAGTGCTGGTATGGCTTCATTCATACTACAGTCCTGGTATGGCTCCATTAATACTTCAGTTCCGGTAGGGTTCAGTTCATACTTCAGTCACGGTATGTCTCCATTCATACTTCAGTCCTGGTATGGTTCCATTCATACTTCAGTGACTGGCATGGCTCCATTCATAGGTCAGTCCTGGCGTGGTTCCGTTCATCAATCAGTCCTGGTATGGCTCCATTCACACTTCAGTTCTGGAATGGCTCTATTCATACTTCAGTCCTTGTATGCCTCCATTCATACTTCAGTCCTTGTATGGCTCTGTTCATACTTCAGACGTGGTATGGTTCCGTTCATACTTCAGTCCTTGTATGGCTCCATTTATACTACAGTCCTTATATGGCTCCATTCATACTTCAGTCCTTGTATGGCTCAGTTCATACTTCAGTCCCTGTGTGTCTCCATTCATACTTCAGTCCTGGTATGGTTACGTTCATACGTCAGTCCTGGTATGGCTCTGTTTGTACTTCAGTCCTGGTACGGCTCCATTCACAATTCAGTCCTGGTATGGCTCTGTTCGTACTTCAGTCCTGGAATGGCTCCATTCATACGTCAGTCCTGGTATGGCTCCACACATACTTCAGTCCTTGTATGGCTCCATTCATACTTCAGTCCCGGTATGGCTTCATTCATACTTCAGTCCTGGTATGGCTCAGTTCATACTTCAGTCCCGGTGTGGTTAAGTTTGTACTTCAGTCCAGGCATGGTTCCATTCATACATCAATCCCGGTATGGCTCCGTTCACACTTCAGTCCTGGTATGGATCTGTTCACTCTTCAGTCCTGGTATGGTTCCGTTCATACATCAGTCACTGTATGGTTCCATTCATAATTCAGTCCCGGTATGGCTCCGTTCACACCTCAGACCAGGTATGGCTCTGTTCACTCTTCAGTCCTGGTATGGCTCCATTAATACTTCAGTCCTGGGATAGTTCCATTCATGCTTCAGTTCTGGTATGGTTCAGTTCATACATCAGTTCTGGTGTGATTCAGTTCATACTTCAGTCCTGTATGGTTCCATTTATACTTCAGTCCCGGTATGGCTCCATTCATACTTCAGTCCCGGTATGGCTCAGTTCATACTTCAGTCCTGGTGTGGTAACGTTCATACTTCAATCCTCTATAATTCCGTTCATACTTCAGTCCTGCATGGTTAAATTCATACTTCAGTCCTGGTATGGCTCCATTCATACTTCAGTCCTGGTATGGTTGCATTCATACTTCAGTGACTGGTATGGCTCCATTCACACTTCAGTCCTGGTATGGCTCCATTCATACTTCAGTCCTGGTGATGCCGTTCATACGTCAGTCCTGGAATGGTTCCATTCATACTTCAGTGACTGGTATGGCTCCATTCATACTTCAGTCCTGATGTGGTTCCGTTCATACATCAGTCCTGGTTTGGTTCCATTTATACGTTAGTCCTGGTATGGCTCCATTCATACTTCAGTCCAGGTATGGCTCAGTTCATACTTCAGTCCCGGTATGCTTCAGTTCATACTTCAGTCCCGGTATGTCTCCCTTCAAGCTTCAGTCCTGGTATGGCTCCATTCATACTTCAGTACTGGTATGGCTCCATTCATACTTAAGTCCTGGTAAGTCTCCATTCATACTTCAGTCGTGGTATGGCTCCATGTTTACTTCAGTCCTGGTATGGCTCCATTCATACTTCAGTACTGATATGGCTACATTCATGCTTCACTCCTGCTATGGCTTTATTCATACTTAATTCCTGCAATGGCTTTATTCATAGTTCAGTACTGATATGGCTCCATTCATGCTTCACTCCTGCTATGGCTTTATTCATACTTAATTCCTGCAATGGCTTTATTCATACTTCAGTCCTGGTAGGGCTCCATTCATACTTCAGTCTCAGTATGGTTCAGTTCATACTTCTGTCACGGTATGTCTCCATTCATACTTCAGTCCTGGTATGGATCTCTTCATACTTCAGTCCCGGTATGGCTCCATTCATATTTAAGTACTGGTATGGCTCCATTCATACTTTAGTCCTGGTATGGCTACATTCACACTTCAGTCCCAGGATGGCTCAGTTCATACTTCAGCTCCGGTATGGTTCAGTTCATACTTCAGTCCCAGTATGTCGCCATTCGTACTTCAGTCCTGGTATGGCTCCATTCATACTTCAGTCCTGATATGGCTCCATTCATACTACAGTGCTGGTATGGCTTCATTCATACTACAGTCCTGGTATGGCTCCATTCATACTTCAGTCCCGGTATGGCTCAGTTCATACTGCAGTCCTGGTGTGGTTCAGTTCATACTTCAGTCCTCTATGTTTCCATTCAAGCTTCAGTCCTTGTATAGCTCCATTCATACTCCAGTCCCGGTGTGGCTCCGTTCATGTTTCAATCCTGGTAAGGCTCCATTCATACTTTAGTCCAGGTATGGCTCCGTTCACACTTTAGTCCTGGTATGGCTCCATTCATACTTCAGTCCTGGTGTGACTTCATTCATACTTCAGACCTGGTATGGTTCCATTCATACTTCAGTCCCGGTATGGCTTCATTCATACTTCAGTCCTGGTATGGCTCAGTTCATACTTCAGTCCTGGTGTGGTTCAGTTCATACTTCAGTCCTGGCGTTGTTCCATTCATACTTCAGTCCTGGTACGGCTCAATTCGTACTTCAGTCCAGGCAAGGTTCCATTCATACATCAGCCCTGGTAAGGCTCCGTTCACACTTCAGTCCTGTTATGGCTCCGTTCCCTCTTCAGTCCTGGTATGGTTCCGTTCATACATCAGTCCTGGTATGGTTCCCTTCATAATTCAGTCCTGGTATGGCTCCGTTCACACCTCAGACGTGGTATGGCTCTGTTCACTCTTCAGTCCTGGTATGGCTCCATTAACACTTTAGTCCTGGTATGGTTCCATTCATGATTCAGTCCTGGGATGGTTCCATTCATACTCCAGTTCTGGTATGGTTCAGTTCATAATTTAGTCCTGGTATGGCTCCATTCATACTTCAGTCCGGGTATGGCTCAGTTCATACTTCAGTCCTGGTATGGTTCCGTTCATACTTCAGTCCTCTATGATTACGTTCATATTTCAGTCCTGTATGGTTCCATTTATACTTCAGTCCCGGTATGGCTCCATTCATACTTCAGTCCCGGTATGGCTCAGTTCATACTTCAGTCCTGGTGTGGTTCCGTTCATACTTCAGTCCTCTATGATTCCGTTCATACTTCAGTCCTGTATGGTTCCATTCATACTTCTGTCGCGGTATGGCTCCATTCATACATCAGTCCCGGTATGTCTCCATTCATACTTCAGTCCTGGTAAGGCTCTATTCATACTCCTTTCCTTTCCTTTCCTTTCCTTTCCTTTCCTTTCCTTTCCTTTCCTTTCCTTTCCTTTCCTTTCCTTTCCTTTCCTTTCCTTTCCTTTCCTTTCCTTTCCTTACCTCGCCTCGCCTCTTGTCTCCTTCAAACTTCAGTCCTGGTATGACTCCATTCACACCTCAGTCCTAGTTTGGTTCCATTCATACTTCAGTCCTGGCAAGGCTCGAGTCATACTTCAGTCCTGGTATGACTACATTCATACTTCAGTCCTGGTATGGCTCCATTCACACTTCAGTCCTGTATAGTTCTGTTCATATTTCAATCCTGGAGTGGCTCCATTCATACTTCAGTCCTGGGGTGACTCCATTAATACTTCAGTCCTGATGTGGCTCCATTCATACTTCAGTCCTGGTGTGACTCCATTCATTATTCAGTCCTCTATGGTTCCATTCAAACTTCAGTCCTGTATGGTTCCATTCATACTTCAGTCCTGGTATGGCTCAGGCCATACTTCAGTCCCCGTATGGTTCAGTTCATACTTCAGTCCGGTATGTCTCCATTCATACTTCAGTCCTGGCATGGCGCCATTCACGCTTCAGTCCTGGTTCATGGCTCAGTCCTGGTATGGCTCCATGCACGCTTCAGTCCTGGTTCATGCTTCAGTCCTGGTATGGTTCCATTCATACTTCAGTTCTGGTATGGTTCCATTCATACTTCAGTCCTGGTATGGCTCCATTCATAATTCAGTCCTGGCGTGGTTCCATTCATACTTTAGTCCTGGGGTGACTCCATTCATACTTCAGTCAAACTTCAGTCCTGGCATTGCTCCATTTACGCTTCAGTCCTGGTTCGTTCTTCAGTCCTGGTATGGTTCCATTCATACTTCAGTCCTGGTATTGATCCATTCATACATCAGTGACTGGTATGGCTCCATTCACACTTCAGTCCTGCTATGGCTCCATTCATACTTCAGTCCTGGTATGGTTTCATTCATACTTCAGTTCTGGTATGGCTCTATTTATACTTTAGTCCTGGTGTGACTCCATTCACACTTCAGTCCTGGCATGGCTCCATTTACGCTTCAGTCCTGGTTCATGCTTCAGTCCTGGTATGGCTCCATGCACGCTTCAGTCCAGGTTCATGCTTCAGTCCTGGTATGGTTCCATTCATACATCAGTCCTGGTATGGCTCCATTCACGTTTCAGTCCTGGTATGGCTCCGTTCACTCTTCAGTCCTGGTATGGCTCCATTAATACTTCAGTCCTGGTATGGTTCCATTCATACTTCAGTCCTGGGATAGTTCCATTCACACTTCAGTTCTGGTATGGTTCAGTTCATACGTCAGTCCTGGTGTGGTTCCGTTCATACTTCAGTCCTCTATGGTTCCATTCATACTTCAGTCCTGGTATGGCTCCATTAATACTTCAGTCCCGGTATGGCTCAGTTCATACTTCAGTCCTGGTGTGGTTCCGTTCATACTTCAGTCCTCTATGGTTCCGTTCATAATTCAGTCCTCTATGGTTCCGTTCATACTTCAGTCCCGGTATGGCTCCATTAATACCTCAGTCCTGGTATGGCTCCATTCCTACTTCAGTCCTGGTATGGCTCCATTCATACTTCAGTCCCGGTATGGCTCAGTTCATACTGCAGTCCTGGTGTGGTTCCGTTCATACTTCAGTCCTCTATGGTTCCATTCACGCTTCTGTCCTTGTATAGCTCCATTCATACTCCAGTCCCGGTGTGGCTCCGTTCATGTTTCAATCCTGGTAAGGCTCCATTCCTACTTTAGTCCTGGTATGGCTCCATTCATACTTCAGTCCTGGTGTGACTTCATTCATACTTCAGTCCTGGTATGGTTCCATTCATACTTCAGTCCCGGTATGGCTCCATTCATACTTCAGTCCTGGTATGGCTCAGTTCATACTTCAGTCCCGGTGTGGTTCAGTTCATACTTCAGTCCTGGCGTTGTTCCATTCATACTTCAGTCCTGGTATGGCTCCATTCATACTTCAGTCCTGATATGGTTTCATATATACTTCAGTCCTGGTATGGCTCCATTCCTACTTCAGTCCTGGTGTGACTCCATTCATACGTCAGTCCTGGTATGGCTCAATTCGTACTTCAGTCCAGGCATGGTTCCATTCATACATCAGTCCTGGTATGGCTCCGTTCACACTTCAGTCCTGGTATAGCTCCGTTCCCTCTTCAGTCCTGGTATGGTTCCGTTCATACATCAGTCCTGGTATGGTTCCCTTCATAATTCAGTCCTGGTATGGCCCCGTTCACACCTCAGACCTGGTATGGCTCAGTTCACTCTTCAGTCCTGGTATGGCTCCATTAACACTTTAGTCCTGGTATGGTTCCATTCATGATTCAGTCCTGGGATGGTTCCATTCATACTCCAGTTCTGGTATGGTTCAGTTCATAATTTAGTCCTGGTATGGCTCCATTCATACTTCAGTCCGGGTATGGCTCAGTTCATACTTCAGTCCTAGTGTGGTTCCATTCATACTTCAGTCCTCTATGATTCCGTTCATATTTCAGTCCT
Organism: Triturus cristatus; assembly: GCF_964204655.1. Lineage (NCBI taxonomy): Eukaryota > Metazoa > Chordata > Amphibia > Caudata > Salamandridae > Triturus > Triturus cristatus. The sequence continues at coordinate 41,083,496 of NC_140585.1, forward strand.
GTATGGTTCCATTTATACTTCAGTCCCGGTATGGCTCCATTCATACTTCAGTCCCGGTATGGCTCAGTTCATACTTCAGTCCTGGTGTGGTTCCGTTCATACTTCAGTCCTCTATGATTCCGTTCATACTTCAGTCCTGTATGGTTCCATTCCTACTTCTGTCCCGGTATGGCTCCATTCATACTTCAGTCCCGGTATGTCTCCATTCATACTTCAGTCCTGGTAAGGCTCTATTCATACTTCAGCCCTGGCATGGTTCCGTTCATACAACAGTCCTGGTTGGAGCCATACCAGCCACTGAAGTATGAATAGAGCCATACCAAGACTGTTGTATGAACGGAACCATGCCAGGGCTGAAGTATGAATGGAGCCTTACCAGGACTGAAGTATCAATGGAGACATACCAGGACTGAAGTATGAATAAAGCCATAGCAGGAGTGAAGCATGAATGGAGCCATACCAGGACTGAAGTAAAAATGGAGCCATGCCACGACTGAAGTATGAATGGAGACTTACCAGGACTCACGTATGAATGGAGCCATACCAGGACTGAAGTATGAATGGAGCCATACCAGTACTGAAGTATGAATGGAGCCATACCAGGACTGAAGCATGAAGGGAGACATAAAGGGACTGAAGTATGAACTGAAGCATACCGAGACTGAAGTATGAACTGAGCCATACAAGGACTGAAGTATGAACGGAGCCATACCAGGACTGAAGCATGAACCAGGACTGAAGCGTGCATGGAGCCATACCGGGACTGAAGTATGAATGGAACCACACCAGGACTGAAGTATGAATGGAAACATACCAGGACTCAAGTGTGAATGGAGCCATAACAGTCACTGAAGTATGAATGGAGCCATTTCACACTTGAGTCCTGATATGTTTCCATTCATACTTCAGTCCTGGTATGGTTCCATTCATACTTCAGTGACTGGTATGGCTCCATTCACACTTCAGTCCTGGTATGGCTCCATTCATACTTCAGTCCTGGTGATTCGGTTCATACGTCAGTCCCGGTATGGTTCCATTCATACTTTAGTGACTGGTATGGCTCCATTCATACTTCGGTCCAGGCGTGGTTCCATTCATATATCAGTCCTGGTTTGGTTCCATTTATACGTTAGTCCTGGTTAGTCCTCCATTCATACATCAGTCCCAGTATGGCTCAGTTCATACTTCAGTCATGGTGTGGTTCCATTCATACTTCAGTCCAGGTATGGCTCAGTTCATACTTCAGTCCCAGTATACTTCAGTTCATACTTCAGTCCTGGTATGTCTCCCTTCACGCTTCAGTCCTGGTATGGCTCCATTCATACTTCAGTACTGGTATGGCTCCATTCATACTTCAGTACTGGTATGGCTCCATTCATACTTCAGTACTGGTATGGCTCCATTCATACTTCAGTCCTGGTATGGCTCCATTCATACTTCAGTACTGGTATGGCTACATTCATACTTCAGTACTGGTATGGCTCCATTTTTACTTCAGTCCAGGTATGGCTCCATTCATACTTCAGTACTGATATGGCTCAATTCATGCTTCACTCCTGCTGTGGCTTTATTCATACTTCAGTCCTGGTATGGCTCCATTCATACTATAGTCCTGGTATGGTTCCATTCATACTTCAGTCCCAGTATGGTTCAGTTCATACTTCAGTCACGCTATGTCTCCATTCATACTTCAGTCCTGGTATGGCTACATTCATACTTCAGTCCCAGTATGGCTCAGTTCATACTTCAGCCCTGGTATGGTTCAGTTCATACTTCAGTCCCAGTATGTCTCCATTCGTACTTCAGTCCTGGTATGGCTCGATTTATACTTCAGTCCTGGTATGGCTCCATTCATACTACAGTGCTGGTATGGCTTCATTCATACTACAGTCCTGGTATGGCTCCATTAATACTTCAGTTCCGGTAGGGTTCAGTTCATACTTCAGTCACGGTATGTCTCCATTCATACTTCAGTCCTGGTATGGTTCCATTCATACTTCAGTGACTGGCATGGCTCCATTCATAGGTCAGTCCTGGCGTGGTTCCGTTCATCAATCAGTCCTGGTATGGCTCCATTCACACTTCAGTTCTGGAATGGCTCTATTCATACTTCAGTCCTTGTATGCCTCCATTCATACTTCAGTCCTTGTATGGCTCTGTTCATACTTCAGACGTGGTATGGTTCCGTTCATACTTCAGTCCTTGTATGGCTCCATTTATACTACAGTCCTTGTATGGCTCCATTCATACTTCAGTCCTTGTATGGCTCAGTTCATACTTCAGTCCCTGTGTGTCTCCATTCATACTTCAGTCCTGGTATGGTTCCGTTCATACGTCAGTCCTGGTATGGCTCTGTTTGTACTTCAGTCCTGGTACGGCTCCATTCACAATTCAGTCCTGGTATGGCTCTGTTCGTACTTCAGTCCTGGAATGGCTCCATTCATACGTCAGTCCTGGTATGGCTCCACACATACTTCAGTCCTTGTATGGCTCCATTCATACTTCAGTCCCGGTATGGCTTCATTCATACTTCAGTCCTGGTATGGCTCAGTTCATACTTCAGTCCCGATGTGGTTAAGTTTGTACTTCAGTCCAGGCATGGTTCCATTCATACATCAATCCCGGTATGGCTCCGTTCACACTTCAGTCCTGGTATGGATCTGTTCACTCTTCAGTCCTGGTATGGTTCCGTTCATACATCAGTCACTGTATGGTTCCATTCATAATTCAGTCCCGGTATGGCTCCGTTCACACCTCAGACCAGGTATGGCTCTGTTCACTCTTCAGTCCTGGTATGGCTCCATTAATACTTCAGTCCTGGGATAGTTCCATTCATGCTTCAGTTCTGGTATGGTTCAGTTCATACATCAGTTCTGGTGTGATTCAGTTCATACTTCAGTCCTGTATGGTTCCATTTATACTTCAGTCCCGGTATGGCTCCATTCATACTTCAGTCCCGGTATGGCTCAGTTCATACTTCAGTCCTGGTGTGGTAACGTTCATACTTCAATCCTCTATAATTCCGTTCATACTTCAGTCCTGCATGGTTAAATTCATACTTCAGTCCCGGTATGGCTCCATTCATACTTCAGTCCTGGTATGGTTGCATTCATACTTCAGTGACTGGTATGGCTCCATTCACACTTCAGTCCTGGTATGGCTCCATTCATACTTCAGTCCTGGTGATGCCGTTCATACGTCAGTCCTGGAATGGTTCCATTCATACTTCAGTGACTGGTATGGCTCCATTCATACTTCAGTCCTGATGTGGTTCCGTTCATACATCAGTCCTGGTTTGGTTCCATTTATACGTTAGTCCTGGTATGGCTCCATTCATACTTCAGTCCAGGTATGGCTCAGTTCATACTTCAGTCCCGGTATGCTTCAGTTCATACTTCAGTCCCGGTATGTCTCCCTTCAAGCTTCAGTCCTGGTATGGCTCCATTCATACTTCAGTACTGGTATGGCTCCATTCATACTTCAGTCCTGGTAAGTCTCCATTCATACTTCAGTCGTGGTATGGCTCCATGTTTACTTCAGTCCTGGTATGGCTCCATTCATACTTCAGTACTGATATGGCTCCATTCATGCTTCACTCCTGCTATGGCTTTATTCATACTTAATTCCTGCAATGGCTTTATTCATAGTTCAGTACTGATATGGCTCCATTCATGCTTCACTCCTGCTATGGCTTTATTCATACTTAATTCCTGCAATGGCTTTATTCATACTTCAGTCCTGGTAGGGCTCCATTCATACTTCAGTCTCAGTATGGTTCAGTTCATACTTCTGTCACGGTATGTCTCCATTCATACTTCAGTCCTGGTATGGATCTCTTCATACTTCAGTCCCGGTATGGCTCCATTCATATTTAAGTACTGGTATGGCTCCATTCATACTTTAGTCCTGGTATGGCTACATTCACACTTCAGTCCCAGGATGGCTTAGTTCATACTTCAGCTCCGGTATGGTTCAGTTCATACTTCAGTCCCAGTATGTCGCCATTCGTACTTCAGTCCTGGTATGGCTCCATTCATACTTCAGTCCTGATATGGCTCCATTCATACTACAGTGCTGGTATGGCTTCATTCATACTACAGTCCTGGTATGGCTCCATTCATACTTCAGTCCCGGTATGGCTCAGTTCATACTGCAGTCCTGGTGTGGTTCAGTTCATACTTCAGTCCTCTATGTTTCCATTCAAGCTTCAGTCCTTGTATAGCTCCATTCATACTCCAGTCCCGGTGTGGCTTCGTTCATGTTTCAATCCTGGTAAGGCTCCATTCATACTTTAGTCCAGGTATGGCTCCGTTCACACTTCAGTCCTGGTATGGCTCCATTCATACTTCAGTCCTGGTGTGACTTCATTCATACTTCAGACCTGGTATGGTTCCATTCATACTTCAGTCCCGGTATGGCTTCATTCATACTTCAGTCCTGGTATGGCTCAGTTCATACTTCAGTCCTGGTGTGGTTCAGTTCATACTTCAGTCCTGGCGTTGTTCCATTCATACTTCAGTCCTGGTATGGCTCAATTCGTACTTCAGTCCAGGCAAGGTTCCATTCATACATCAGCCCTGGTAAGGCTCCGTTCACACTTCAGTCCTGTTATGGCTCCGTTCCCTCTTCAGTCCTGGTATGGTTCCGTTCATACATCAGTCCTGGTATGGTTCCCTTCATAATTCAGTCCTGGTATGGCTCCGTTCACACCTCAGACGTGGTATGGCTCTGTTCACTCTTCAGTCCTGGTATGGCTCCATTAACACTTTAGTCCTGGTATGGTTCCATTCATGATTCAGTCCTGGGATGGTTCCATTCATACTCCAGTTCTGGTATGGTTCAGTTCATAATTTAGTCCTGGTATGGCTCCATTCATACTTCAGTCCGGGTATGGCTCAGTTCATACTTCAGTCCTGGTATGGTTCCGTTCATACTTCAGTCCTCTATGATTACGTTCATATTTCAGTCCTGTATGGTTCCATTTATACTTCAGTCCCGGTATGGCTCCATTCATACTTCAGTCCCGGTATGGCTCAGTTCATACTTCAGTCCTGGTGTGGTTCCGTTCATACTTCAGTCCTCTATGATTCCGTTCATACTTCAGTCCTGTATGGTTCCATTCATACTTCTGTCGCGGTATGGCTCCATTCATACATCAGTCCCGGTATGTCTCCATTCATACTTCAGTCCTGGTAAGGCTCTATTCATACTTCAGCCCTGGCATGGTTCCGTTCATACAACAGTCCTGGTTGGAGCCATACCAGTCACTGAAGTATGAATAGAGCCATACCAGGACTGTTGTATGAACGGAACCATGCCAGGGCTGAAGTATGAATGCTGCCTTACGAGGACTGAAGTATCAATGGAGACATACCAGGACTGAAGTAAAAATGGAGCCATGCCACGACTGAAGTATGAATGGAGACTTACCAGGACTCACGTATGAATGGAGCCATACCAGGACTGAAGTATGAATGGAGCCATACCAGTACTGAAGTATGAATGGAGCCATACCAGGACTGAAGCATGAAGGGAGACATAAAGTGACTGAAGTATGAACTGAAGCATACCGGGACTGAAGTATGAACTGAGCCATACAAGGACTGAAGTATGAACGGAGCCATACAAGGACTGAAGCATGAACCAGGACTGAAGCGTGCATGGAGCTATACCGGGACTGAAGTATGAACTGAGCCATACCTGGACTGAAGTATGAATGGAACCACACCAGGACTGAAGTATGAATGGAAACATACCAGAACTCAATTGTGAATGGAGCCATACCAGTCACTGAAGTATGAATGGACCTATTTCACACTTGAGTCCTGGTATGTTTCCATTCATACTTCAGTCCTGGTATGGTTCCATTCATACTTCAGTGACTGGTGTGGCTCCATTCACACTTCAGTCCTGGTATGGCTCCATTCATACTTCAGTCCTGGTGATTCGGTTCATACGTCAGTCCTGGTATGGTTCCATTCATACTTCAGTGACTGGTATGGCTCCATTCATACTTCAGTCCAGGCGTGGTTCCATTCATACATCAGTCCTGGTTTGGTTCCATTTATACGTTAGTCCTGGTATGGCTCCATTCATACATCAGTCCCAGTATGGCTCAGTTCATCCTTCAGTCCTGGTGTGGTTCCATTCATACTTCAGTCCAGGTATGGCTCAGTTCGTACTTCAGTCCCGGTATGCTTCAGTTCATACTTCAGTCCTGGTATGTCTCCCTTCACGCTTCAGTTCTGGTATGGCTCCATTCATACTTCAGTACTGGTATGGCTCCATTCATACTTCAGTACTGGTATGGCTCCATTCATACTCCAGTCCTGGTATGGCTCCATTCATACTTCAGTACTGGTATGGCTACATTCATACTTCAGTACTGGTATGGCTCCATTTTTACTTCAGTCCTGGTATGGCTCCAATCATGCTTCAGTACTGATATGGCTCAAATCATGCTTCACTCCTGCTGTGGCTTTATTCATACTTCAGTCCTGGTATGGCTCCATTCATACTATAGTCCTGGTATGGTTCCATTCATACTTCAGTCCCAGTATGGTTCAGTTCATACTTCAGTCACGGTATGTCTCCATTCATACTTCAGTCCTGGTATTGCTACATTCATACTTCAGTCCCAGTATGGCTCAGTTCATACTTCAGCATTGGTATGGTTCAGTTCATACTTCAGTCCCAGTATGTCTCCATTCATTCTTCAGTCCTGGTATGGCTCGATTTATACTTCAGTCCTGGTATGGCTTCATTCATACTACAGTGCTGATATGGCTTCATTCATACTACAGTCCTGGTATGGCTCCATTCATACTTCAGTTCCGGTATGGTTCAGTTCATACTTCAGTCACGGTATGTCTCCATTCATACTTCAGTCCTGGTATGGTTCCATTCATACTTCAGTGACTGGCATGGCTCCATTCATAGGTCAGTCCTGGCGTGGTTCCGTTCATCAATCAGTCCTGGTATGGCTCCATTCACACTTCAGTTCTGGAATGGCTCCATTCATACTTCAGTCCTTGTATGCCTCCATTCATACTTCAGTCCTTGTATGGCTCTGTTCATACTTCAGACGTGGTATGGTTCCGTTCATACTTCAGTCCTTGTATGGCTCCATTTATACTACAGTCCTTGTATGGCTCGATTCATACTTCAGTCCTTGTATGGCTCAGTTCATACTTCAGTCCTGGTGTGTCTCCATTCATACTTCAGTCCTGGTATGGTTCCGTTCATACGTCAGTCCTGGTATGGCTCTGTTTGTACTTCAGTCCTGGTATGGCTCCATTCACAATTCAGTCCTGGTATGGCTCTGCTCGTACTTCAGTCCTGGAATGGCTCCATTCATAAGTCAGTCCTGGTATGGCTCCACACATACTTCAGTCCTTGTATGGCTCCATTCATACTTCAGTCCCGGTATGGTTCCATTCATACTTCAGTGACTGGCATGGCTCCATTCATAGGTCAGTCCTGGCGTGGTTCCGTTCATCAATCAGTCCTGGTATGGCTCCATTCACACTTCAGTTCTGGAATGGCTCCATTCATACTTCAGTCCTTGTATGCCTCCATTCATACTTCAGTCCTTGTATGGCTCTGTTCATACTTCAGTGCTGGTATGGCTCTGTTCGTACTTCAGTCTTTGTATGGCTTCATTCATACTTCAGACGTGGCATGGTTCCGTTCATACTTCAGTCCTTGTATGGCTCCATTTATACTACAGTCCTTGTATGGCTCGATTCATACTTCAGTCCTTGTATGGCTCAGTTCATACTTCAGTCCTGGTGTGTCTCCATTCATACTTCAGTCCTGGTATGGCTCTGTTTGTACTTCAGTCCTGGTATGGCTCCATTCACAATTCAGTCCTGGTATGGCTCTGTTCGTACTTCAGTCCTGAAATGGCTCCATTCATACGTCAGTCCTGGTATGGCTCCACACATACTTCAGTCCTTGTATGGCTCCATTCATACTTCAGTCCCGGTATGGCTTCATTCATACTTCAGTCCTGGTATGGCTCAGTTCATACTTCAGTCCCGGTGTGGTTCAGTTTGTACTTCAGTCCAGGTATGGTTCCATTCATACATCAGTCCCGGTATGGCTCTGTATACACTTCAGTCCTGGTATGGATCTGTTCACTCTTCAGTCCTGGTATGGGTCCGTTCATACATCAGTCCTGGTATGGTTCCATTCATAATTCAGTCCCGGTATGGCTCCGTTCACACCTCAGACCATATATGGCTCTGTTCACTCTTTAGTCCTGGTATGGCTCCATTCATACTTTAGTCCTGGGATAGTTCCATTCATGTGCAGTTCTGGTATGGTTCAGTTCATACGTCAGTCCTGGTGTGATTCCGTTCATATTTCAGTCCTGTATGGTTCCATTTATACTTCAGTCCCGGTATGGCTCCATTCATACTTCAGTCCCGGTATGGCTCAGTTCATACTTCAGTCCTGGTGTGGTTCCGTTCATACTTCAGTCCTCTATGATTCCGTTCATACTTCAGTCCTTTATGGTTAAATTCATACTTCAGTCCCGGTATGGCTTTATTCATACTTCAGTCCCGGTATGTCTCCATTCATACTTCAGTCCTGGTAAGGCTCCATTCCTACTTCAGCCCTGGCATGGTTCCGTTCATACAACAGTCCTGGTATGGCTCCATTCATACTTCAGTGACTGGTATGGCTCCATTCATACTTGAGTCCTGGTATGTTTCCATTCATACTTCAGTCCTGGTATGGTTCCATTCATACTTCAGTGACTGGTATGGCTCCATTCACACTTCAGTCCTGGTATGGCTCCATTCATACTTCAGTCCTGGTGATGCCGTTCATACGTCAGTCCTGGTATGGTTCCATTCATACTTCAGTGACTGGAATGGCTCCATTCATACTTCAGTCCTGATGTGGTTCCGTTCATACATCAGTCCTGGTTTGGTTCCATTTATACGTTAGTCCTGGTTTGGCTCCATTCATACTTCAGTCCAGGTATGGCTCAGTTCATACTTCAGTCCCGGTATGCTTCTGTTCATACTTCAGTCCCGGTATGTCTCCCTTCACACTTCAGTCCTGGTATGGCTCCATTCATACTTCAGTACTGGTATGGCTCCATTCATACTTCAGTCCTGGTAAGTCTCCATTCATACTTCAGTCGTGGTATGGCCCCATGTTTACTTCAGTCCTGGTATGGGTCCATTCATACTTCAGTACTGATATGGCTCCATTCATGCTTCACTCCTGCTATGGCTTTATTCATACTTAATTCCTGCAATGGCTTTATTCATACTTCAGTCCTGGTATGGCTCCATTCATACTTCAGTCTCAGTATGGTTCAGTTCATACTTCTGTCACAGTATGTCTCCATTCATACTTCAGTCCTGGTATGGATCCATTCATACTTCAGTCCCGGTATGGCTCCATTCATATTTAAGTACTGGTATGGCTCCATTCATACTTTAGTCCTGGTATGGCTACATTCACACTTCAGTCCAAGGATGGCTCAGTTCATACTTCAGCCCCGGTATGGTTCAGTTCATACTTCAGTCCCACTATGTCTCCATTCGTACTTCAGTCCTGGTATGGCTCCATTCATACTTCAGTCCTGGTATGGCTCCATTCATACTACAGTGCTGGTATGGCTTCATTCATACTACAGTCCTGGTATGGCTCCATTCATATTTCAGTTCCGGTATGGTTCAGTTCATACTTCAGTCACAGTACGTCTCCATTCATACTTCAGTCCTGGTATTGTTCCATTCATACTTCAGTCCTGGTATGGCTCCATTCATAGTTCAGTCCTGGCGTGGTTCCGTTCATACATCAGTCCTTGTATGCCTCCATTCATACTTCAGTCCTGGTATGACTCTGTTCGTACTTCAGTCTTTGTATGGCTTCATTTATACTTCAGACGTGGTATGGTTCCGTTCATACTTCACTCCTGGTATGGCTCCATTTACACTACTGTCCTTGTATGGCTCCATTCATACTTCAGTCCTTGTATGGCTCAGTTCATACTTCAGTCCTGGTGTGTCTCCATTCCTACTTCAGTCCTGGTATGGCTCTGTTTGTATTTCAGTCCTGGTATGGCTCCATTCACAATTCAGTCCTGGTATGCCTCTGTTCGTACTTCAGTCCTGGTGTGTCTCCATTCCTACTTGAGTCCTGGTATGGCTCTGTTCGTACTTCAGTCCTGGAATGGCTCCACACATACTTCAGTCCTTGTATGGCTCCATTCATACTTCAGTCCCGGTATAGCTTCATTCATACTTCAGTCCTGGTATGGCTCTGTTCATACTTCAGTCCTGGTATGTCTCCATTCGTACTTCAGTCCTGGTATGGCTCCACACATACTTCAGTCCTGGTATGGTTCCGTTCATACTTCCGTCCTGGTATGGTTCCATTCATACTTCAGTCCTGGTATGGTTCCATTCATACTTCAGTCCTGGTATGGGTCCACACATACTTCAGTCCTGGTATGGTTCCATTCATACGTCAGTCCTGGTATGGCTCCACACATACTTCAGTCCTGGTATGGCTCCACACATACTTCAGTCCTGGTATGGGTCCACACATACTTCAGTCCTGGTATGGTTCCATTCTTACGTCAGTCCTGGTATGGCTCCACACATACTTCAGTCCTGGTATGACTCCACACATACTTCAGTCCTGGTATGGCTTCACACATACTTCAGTCCTTGGATGACTCCATTCATACGTCAGTCCTGGTATGGCTCCACACATACTTCAGTCCTAGTATGGCTTCACACATACTTCAGTCCTGGTATGGCTCCACACATACTTCAGTCCTTGTATGACTCCATTCATACGTCAGTCCTGGTATGGCTCCACACATACTTCAGTCCTTGTATGGTTCCGTTCATACTTCAGTCCTGGTATGGTTCTATTCATACTTCAGTCCTGGTATGGCTCCACACATACTTCAGTCCTAGTATGGCTTCACACATACTTCAGTCCTGGTATGGCTCCACACATCCTTCAGTCCTTGTATGACTCCATTCATACGTCAGTCCTGGTATGGCTCCTCACATACTTCAGTCCTGGTATGGTTCTGTTCATACTTCAGTTCTCGTATGGCACCACACATACTTCAGTCCTTGTATGGTTCCATTCATACTTCAGTCCTGGTATGGTTCCGTTCATACTTCAGTTCTGGGATGGCTCCACACATACTTCAGTCCTTGTATGACTCCATTCATACGTCAGTCCTGGTATGGTTCCACACATACTTCAGTCCTAGTATGGCTTCACACATACTTCAGTCCTGGTATGGCTCCACACATACTTCAGTCCTTGTATGACTCCATTCATACTTCAGTCTTGGTATGGCTCCACACATACTTCAGTCCTTGTATGGTTCCGTTTGTACTTCAGTCCTGGTATGGTTCTATTCATACTTCAGTCCTGGTATGGCTCCACACATACTTCAGTCCTAGTATGGCTTCACACATACTTCAGTCCTGGTATGGCTCTATTCATACGTCAGTCCTGGTATGGCTCCACACATACTTCAGTCCTGGTATGGTTCCGTTCATACTTCAGTTCTCGTATGGCACCACACATACGTCAGTCCTTGTATGGCTCCACACATACTTCAGTCCTGGTAAGGTTCCATTCATACTTCAGTCCTGGTATGGGTCGGTTCATACTTCAGTCCTTGTATGACTCCTTCCTGCACATAAACAATCAGGGGTGTCTCTGGCCCTTTTTAGTTTCAGGGGGGCTAGTTTGTCAATGGCAGTTTTGATTGTCGAGTTGTGGAGGGTCGTGAGCTCGTCCGTATTGAGGTTGTCTGTGGCATGCGGGAGTAGGGAGGACATTTGTTCTTCCAGGTGAGACAGAGGGATTGGATTGAGGTTTCTGCGCCATTGATGGGTAATCTGAGATCGGTTAGGAGGCACTATAGCTTGGTTGATGTCAAACAGAATAATGTGCTGGTCTGACCAGTCGATTGGTAGAATGTCGCTTTGGGCTATGAACGCATCTAATATTGAGCCTTTGTTGTGGGTTTGGGTAAGAACTTTGCTGAGTAGGAGTTCATTTAGTGCCTGTATCAATGTGTCCTTCCCGCTCTTCCAGTGGAGAATGAAGTCACCTAGGATTATGTTGTCAGAGTTAGAGAGAGAGCGCTGTATTAGTAGGTCAGATAGTTGGCGCTGCCTCCGATTTTCACCTCCTTGTAAATCTGGGGCAGAGTCAAAAGCAATAGGCGTTGTGGTGGAACACCCACAGCTACATCCATCGCACGCCCCTTTCACACTAAGTGATGTGTGTACATGGGCCTTATTTACAAGGTCCTGTTAAGCTACAAAAAGTGGCTTCCCTTCGCTTTGTAAATCTGGAGAAGGGCATATCACCACCACAGCGTCACTAAAAGTGAGGTTCTGGTGGCGATAACCCCTTGTAAATATGCCCCTTCATACCCTGCAAGAAGGGTCGGCGGTGAGGTCTCTGCCCGTAAGGAATGGCCACGGCTGGTGATTACATAAATTGGGAGGATGCACTGATGCATCCTAACCCTCTCCAGATCCCTTTGTGATTGAAGTTGCCTTTGAAATGTCCTGGCTTCTCTTACATCCTGTTATCTCTCTGCTACTGTCTGCTTCCATCCCTTCCCGTGTGCCCCTTTCCTGCTGGGCTTCTTTTTTCACACTTTCTTTCACTATAATTCAAACAGTTTCATGTCTTGTTCCTCTCTGCCCTGTGCTTTCTCAGCCTTTCTGGCATTTTAGTATATTTGCTGATTTGGTGTCGACATCCTATTAACTTGAGGCTCGGTTCCTTTTAGTTCCTTGTGTGTCTCTGAGTTGCCGCTCTAGTTTCCATGTGTCAGAAGGGCATGTGTTGTCCCAGTGCATATTGGGCACTTCTGTGCAGGTGTTTTACTAGTGCAGTTGCAGTATTGAGTTTGGGTCTCTCTTTAATTCATTCCGACCTTCAGCATTTTAGTCTTGCTTTTTTCACATCCTGTTTCAGTGCTTCTTTAATCTCCGGCTGTCTCTTCCCATTCCAACATGGCGCCGTGTTTGTTGCAGCTTCTTATCCACATACATGTGTCCCCTGAGTAATTCTCCCTTAAGATCACATATGGGAGAGCCCGGAGAGGTTTTCACTATTGCAGTACTGATGGTCACCGGTTGCAACCCCTGGTCAGTTTGAAATGTACCTTTTCCCTTTTTCCTCCTAAGCATCATTGCCAGAATCCCTGGTACAATGCTGGAATTTAGGGGGGTCACGCCTGATACCGGTTCCGGCAGCTATGTCTAGCTGGATCTGAGATCCAGCCCATCCAAGGAAACATGCTCAATTTGTCCTGATGTCATTTTCGGACACCAGGACAGATTTCGGCAGCGCCCACACACTGTCTGCCAACGTGCAGGCGGCGAGGGGGCTTTTGAATGTACACTTCCAGCTGGGGTCAAAACAAAGGCCTGATTCAAAGGGCTATCAGCCCTCCCTTTGTTTGAGTGTAATGAGTGCAATGCTGGATGGGGGTTATCTGGAGCCTAACACCTCGACGAAAAAGCATTGGAGAAAAGTAAAGTCACACAGCATGTCATCACTTCACAAGTGCTTAAGAGAATCTATGATTTGGAGGCAGGTTTATAACTTTGTTTAGCTCCCTATGTGTTGCACTGAAAGACTGCAAAATGTATCTGTCTGTATGAGTAATTACACAAATACTCATTTAAATTGCACCTACTGATTTTAATTTTTTACACTTCTACTCAGTTTATGTTGTCGAGGTGATTTACATCACACACACAGGCACAATAAATCACACATGTCTGTAAATCAATGCACAGGAAATATTACATAAGACAATGAGGGTTATACCTTATAAGGTATAGGAATCACATATCATGCATACTTGTAGACACCATGTGCTAAGAGTGAAGGGTCAGGAAAGACACAAAGTCAGCATATAAAACGTAACGCAGTTATTGTAGTTGTCTGTACTAACGAGACCTTATTACTTCCCAGAGGAACTCTTGTTTACAATCTTAGAATAACAGCAGATTGGGAAAAAACAATAAGATCTAAACCCATAACTTACAGTTTGCGTGCAGCTCCTTGATGCCGATAAATAGATCACTGCGCTATGTTAAAAGGTTTGCAACCTATGAACTGAAAGTAACAAAATGAACTGTGTCAAAGGAGGTAGCCAACTTACCTATCTAAATGAAAAGCAAATCTGTGATCTGCATGTTACACGACGCGCTCTGCAGCAGGCACATTAAGCCTCCAAGGGTCAGATGTAGGTGGCCAAATAGCGAGCGCTAACGCGGAAATTAGCAGAATTTCAGCGTTTGCGATCGGTATTTGGCTGCGAGCAATGTAGGTGAGTTTAAACCTACTAGTAAAATAAGGAATCACAAAATTGTATGGTTTTTATGAGGGGCAGCTGAACATGTCTGCTTTGGGGTCAGTTTTCTGAGGCTAAACCAGCATTCTACACTCCCAAGCGAGCAGGAAAAAGGCTGAAATCCAGGGTGAGCCTTTCACAACCGGTGCCCCCTGGGAGTGGCGGATTCCCCCCAGGTGTGTGAGGCATTACTTACCCCCAGGGCCTTGGGGTGCCCATACGTCGGCCACTTACGCTCCTCTGGAGACTGGTTCTGCTTCAAGGCGCCATAGTTACTGGAAGGTGCGTATTGAGTGACTACGTAGCCTCCGTTGACCGCAGGTGCCGACATATTGTGGGGTCCCTGGAAGGAAGAAAGGGACATCCTGTGAGATGGGCACAGAGGGTCAGGACAGCCACCTTTAACCCAGCACTATCGGAAACTGAAGAAAGCACGAAACAGGGGTGGAATATATTCAGTGGCACACAAAGTAATCATTCAAGCGCCTAGAGATGCTATCTCGGCTCGTAGCACACTCACATTTGCTAAAGCAACTGGTGACAAGGCTTGTTCTGAACACAACCACTTCAAAGGCAAATGACGTGGCTGGCGAAATCTCTAGACCATAACCGTAAAACAACACGAAGAACAAAAAAAAATTATAAAACAGCTTAATTAAAAAAAAAAACTATTCAAATTTGCAGGGCCTTCTTTATCAAAAATAATTTATCACAGAAAAGTCACAGGTGAAAAAGCCATTTGTAGGCCAATCGTTGAGAGAGTTAATAACACGTCGCTGCTATTCAATTGAAGAGGAAAGGGGAGGGGGATGGGAAGGAGAGGTTTACAGGGTTGTGCCTCAACCCTACTAAGAGTAGTGCCAATGGCTAAACATTGTCAAAGCCAATAGGTCTTGTATTTGTGACCTACTAGGTTAGTCTTGCCTTTGTGACCTACTGGGTTAGCCAATGGATTTCATTCATGCTGCAGCATGAATAAAGTAAAAAAAATTATATGGATGTTTTTTTACGCCCCCGTGGTGCAGCCATCCCCCTGCGCACATCTCAACCCGCATTGTCTTCTCCCTTTTGTTGTGTGTTTTCTGCATGACCCATTGTAGTTTTCCCTTTGTTAGCCTAACTGTGCATGTTGATGGCCTTATTTTCCTTTGCACACGTTACTATATCAACACACTTGCTTTTGTGCCACATGGTACTCTCACACTGAACCTGCATATGTTTGCGCATTCTGTTCTTTTCCTGGGATTTAGTCTGGGCACCAACGACAAGGTCAAATAACAATGTCCCTTGTCATTCTCTCTGGTCAGACACCAGCACCTAGGCATAACACAAGAATACAGCTGTTGTTTATGTGCACACATGTCCTATCACAGAGATGAGGACATGAGCAACAAACAGACACATGGAACGAGAATTCTGAGACAACAGCACTGCGTCTGCAGAGAGGTAGAGTGTCCATCTGTGTATGCTAAGGTACGGGGTCTGCCAGTAATCCCAGAGATCTTTCATATATAATCATTTAGGTTTAGTAGCAGGGGAGGGGGGTAACAGAACTCAGTCCTATAAAATAACAGGTCTTTTCATGGTATATGGTTTGTTAACCATGCTAGCAATATTTTTTTTTTTTTTTTTTTTTAATATTTTTATTGAGTTTCAAAAGTTTTTCCCTTACATCCATCAATAATCCATCGTTCCACAATGCTAGCAATATTTTTGATATACATTTGTTTTCTAATTGTGCTGCAAATACTGCAACTTAGAACACGTTAGTTTAAATAAATATTTTAAACGTCTACTGTGAATCTTGTTTATCTTATTGTGGACAAGTACAAGTGACGCACCGCCCCCTCCCGGGCCGATTTCAGTCCAGTGGACCCCATCCCCCGGGGCCCAGCCAATTAAGAGTTGGTGCCCTGGAGCCCAACCAGGGCACCCACTTCACCATTGTTGGGGGCCGTGAGGGGAGCCCCAATGTACCCAGACGGCATCCTGCCTGCAGCTTGAGCCGGCATTGCTCCCGCCTCAGGGAGCAGCTAAAAATGCTGCTCCCTATAGGTAGGAGCAATTTTTCCATCTGTTTCCCTGCCCGCTTCCCAGCGGGCAGGAAAACAGATTATGTGTCCGCTCCCAGCGGGCGGGAGTATTTTTGAGGCTCCCACCCTCTGGGAGCGGACTTAATGTTTCCTCTCGCTTGGTGGATACACTGTGTCCTGGGGGGCTCCTCATGGCTGTTAATGGCTCCAGGAGGAGGGCCACGTGGCCCCCACTCACCATTAGCTGCTAGGCCATGTGATGGGGATGGCCACTCCCCAGGAGACAGCCCTCTCCCAATATATTGAGAGACAGCCATCTCCTGGGAAGTGGCGGTCTCCAGGGCTGACAGTGCCACATAGGGACCACTTACACCCCTTCCATTCCAAGTTTATTAAAAATAGTTCTCCCGGCACATGGCTCACATGGGGGGGGGCAATTAAAAAACAAGCGCAGGAGACTGTGCTAGTTTTTTATTTTTATTTTTGCCACAAATTTGCAGATCCTCTGCAAAATTGAAGCAAAAATGTAAAAAAAAAATGTTTTTGCCCCCTGGCGTGGTCCCGATGAGACCCCACCACCAGACCTACGGGTCAGGGTATTCCTACCCTGCCTCCTTCTGTTTATTTTTTTATTTCTTTCTTGAGGCTCAGCTGAGTCTGAATCCCAAGACGGCTGCCAACACTTGCTGGTTAAAGTATTGGCAGCCAATCAGGTTTCACCAGGAGATCTGTCAGATCCGCAGAGGATTCATGTCTCTAGATATGTATAAATCTTTTTTCTTTAATATAACCAAAACTACTGAATAGAGTTACACCAAATTATTTAAAGGGTTCTTTCTGGACCAAGATCTACCTTTCTGCTAAATGTGGTGTAATTGCGTTCAGTGGTTTGGGCTGCAGTAGTTTTTCAAATTCCCTATGGGAAACTGCATAGGAAAATAGTGTTTTGGCACCCCCCATTTTTCTTTTGCCCCCGCGTGACGAATCACCCTGAAACATTTTAAACAGCAGCTGAAGTGAGTGGCAAACTAGTTTGGAAAATTTGTTGAAGATTCGTCAAACAACATCAAAGTTATTAGCAAAACAAAAAATACTTTTCCTATGGTAAGTTGGTTCTAACTTTAACTAACTACTGGCGACCACCAGTAGGTAATATATATATATTCACTGAAAAAACAAAGGTTAAATTTACATTATAGTTAGGTGAATATGTCAGTGACAACATTAACGTTTTGAACTAAAAAAACACAGAAATTCCCCAGTTATAGTTAGCAGAGCTTACTATAATTTGTCCCCCCACCATGCACTGCTTATGAACTCACATATTACAACACTCATGACATGTTGCCTAAAAAAAGTGATAGCATGGTACTTCAAAATAAATTGTGATAGAATTTGTTCATTATTTTCACAATCACTACAAAAATGTCTGAGCTGTAAAATAACTTTTCAGTTTAAAACTTTTATTACATCTGTGTGTTCTGTGACTGAATAAATATCTGTATTTTTCCATTTGTATTTTTTTGACATAAACCTTATTTATCTTCTATGATCATTGTTCAGTGTGAATTCATATTAAGGGACCACCTGTTCATTTACAAACAAAGTGCACCCAGGGCTGATAAGTTAAACGTCACCAGTGGCCGCAGCACTCCTTGAGCCACCCGCTGCAGTGACAATGTAAACATGACTGCAGACAGCCACCGGTAGCCTGGCTGTGTAGGTTTAAACTGCAAATTCGACCTGTCAAAATTTAACTGGCCTAAAACCCTCCTTTTAAATATTTATAAGTCACCCCTAGGTAAGCCTTACTGCTCAGTCGGATAGGGTGCATGGTATTTGAAAGTAGGACATGTAAAGACTAATGTTAAATTACAGTGACCACCACCACCAAGCTATCTTCACTGTAGGAGGGTTGGCTGTTTCATAGGAAGCATTTGGAGACAATATAGAGTTTAATATCTGTGAACTCTGCCTAGGAAACACCTGCAAATTTAATTTTCAGACTTTTTGAAATATTTATTACAAGCCCAATTCACTGGTTAAGTCAGATTTGTTAGGTATATTTTGGAATGTTTGTTTTTAAAAACCTACCTTTGTCCTGGAATCTTTCTCACCATATTCGTGGGTTGCAAAGTTGCACATTTGTGAAGGAAATCAGGATCTGGATAGATAATAGCCTAGCAAGGCAATGTTTAGGTAAGCTATTTTAGCTTTTTTGAAGTTTATTTTGTAACGGTGTGAAGCCAATATGGCCACTTTCCGGTCCACTTGAGTTAAGTGTGTGTTGAAATCATCTTCTGTGATGTAAATATCATTGGTGTAGGGTAAAGCTTCAGAATCTGGTTGTAATATGTCTATGATATGGTCCCACACTTTATAAAATTGTGGTAGCGCATGGGTGACTACTGCTGTCAATTTCTCCAATCCTAAAAGTCCCCACAGATTATGCAGCCAATCCAGTCCCTTCGGAACTGTATCCGAGCACCAGCGAGAGAGTAAAAGCTGCTTGGCAGCCAGAGTACTAATGCAATGGCGCGCCCCTTGGATGATTTTAAGATAAATGTCAGGGGATTTGGAAGATGCAGTAGGACATCTGCAGGGTATTAAGAAATGTATAGATATCGAAGAGATGGCTTAGGAATTACTGTAATCACAGCAAGTTGCATGGTGTCTGTAAGGGTACCAGTGGTGCTAAAAGTGTTACATACTCACACCAATATGGAAGCTAGCACTGACCCAAATGTTTTATCAAAGTATGAGCTATATCCGTCTTGCCCAGGAGCCTTGTCTGGTTGGAGGTGATCTATAGCCATGAAGACCTCATTGGGAGTAATGTCCTTATCTAAGGTGGAGGTGTCTCCTGGAGTCCAGCTCATCAGCTTATAGAGGGTAGCGTAAAAGAGCTCAAACTACCGTAGAATAAGTTTATCCTGATGGATAGTGGTACCGTCCAAGCCCACAAGCTAGGCCAATCTGTGGTGGACAGCCTGGGAGCGAAGGCGGTGGGACAGCAGGCACCCTGCGTTATTCCCCCCAATTTATTATTTCTGTTTAGTGCAAAGCAAGGCATACTCTGTCCTATCTATGTCCAGAACCTTAATTTGCTTGCGAGCCACCGTCAGTTGGCACCATGTCACGAATGAACCAGTGAGCCTCTGAGCCTCTACTAAGTCTTTTACTTTGGTCTCCAAGTGAGCTCAGATATTGTGTCTGTCCTTATTGAGGCGGGCCGCTATCGCTGTAAACTGACCTTCTACCACTGCCTTTAGCGATTCCCACAGCAGTGCCAGAGGTGTCACCGGGGTACCGTTAATAGCTAAAAAGGAGATGATAGTGTCCATGATCTCAGTGGCTGTTTCCGTGTATGTGAGTAATTTGCGCTGGGTGCTGATGCCATGGTAAGAAGGTAGTAGCTAAGGGCGATGGGGGAGTGGTTAGAGAGGGCAGCCCCCCAAATATCCACCTCTGTGGTCGCGCTAGTAATGTGGGTTATGATGTGAGCAAGAAGTCAATTCTCGCGGAGGTCTGGTGTGCCGCGGAAAGGAAGTGTAAGCATTCGTAGCCGGATGTTTATGGTGCCAAATGCACACTAACCCTACACCTGCTAGCCTCTGTTTGCACACCGGGGTAAGAGCCCCAGTCTCACCCTCTCTCTAAATGGATCTCTCCATCTGCACCTTGGCTACTATGTTAAAGTCTTCCCCTATGATGACATCAGAGTCTGGGGTGTCAAGAACACGGCCTATTGCATCTTTAAACAAGCATTGAAAATGCAATAGGTCTCGCCTGTAATTAAGTTAAAGCCATTTGCTTTGCTAATGGTATTGTATAGCAAAGCAAATGGCCTTAACTTAATCAAAGGTAAGACCTATTGCATTTTCAATGCTTGTTGATTTCTCAGTGTACACATTGGCTTCTTGGTCGCTTCCCCCTGCCCAGCGAGAGCTTGGTGAGTTTCCCAGGGATCCAAAGAGATGAAAGACTGATAATGGGTTAAAAGAGGGAAGCAGCGGGGTTGTTAAAAAGAGGAGTGGCGTGTGGGCGAGCTAAAATGGACACATAATTACTGAAAGGCTGGAGGGCGAGAGACAGATACAGATTTGCTAAGGAGGGCGGCATTAAGGTGAAACCCAGGGAGCGGGAGAAGGAACCAGGTATCCAGAGACAGAGAAACCGAGAATGGGTTTTATCTGAGGCCTGTGCCAACATGTCCCAGAAACCGAGGCGGCTTCTGCGCCCAGCCCATGAGTCACAGCCCCAGCCGTCACTCAGAGGAGCTGCCGGAGAGCTCGGGAAGGCTGCGAGAGCGCACGGCGCGCAGGTGCCTGGGCCGTGCAGCACGAGAGTGTGCATACACCTCCACAGGGGCAGCCTGGGCGCCATCTTGTTACCCTGGCTCTGTGTGAAATAGCACGACCGGGTTATAAATCTGTGACATTCCATTCCATCATACTAATTATATGTACATGAAATACAGAGATGTAGCATATAACACACTATACAATGGCACACAAGCATTTGTCATATAGAATTCTAGCAACTATCAATAAATATTATAAATGTATACATAGTGTATATATCTTTGCGATGTCCTCCGCTGTGCCACGTTGAGTGATTCTGGGCACATATATCACTAGCGTTGCGGTGTGAAGGCACAATACGTGCAAATATATTTTAAAATTTTTGTGCAGATGGGAGGCCCATGCTAATGGACGCAAAAAGGAAGGGGAGAACAGGGATGGAATGATTTGAAGAATAAAAGAAGGGAGGGTGGCTGAAGAGGAGAAAGAAGAAGAGGATGGGAGATGGGGAGGATGGAATAATGAAGGGAAAGCGAGGAAAGATAGCAGTGAAAGAGTAAGAAAGAAAAATAGGAGACAAGAATAGATGAACCGGGATGAAAGAAGAAAGTAGGGGGTGAAGGTGGGTGGAAGGAACGGAGGGGAGGAAGGAAGGAATAAACAAGCGCGGCCGAAGCGGACCGCGCTTGTGCAACTAACGAAATAAATAAATAAATAAACAAGCGCGGCTGAAGCGGACCGCGCTTGTGCAATTAAGTAAATAACCCTCCTACGTCACAGGAACAAAGATGGCGTCGGCCTGTCCACATGGGCCATCCAAAAAGTGGACAAGGAGGTAACCAAGAAGCCAGATTTCTAATCACGCGCCACCGTTTACCATAAACGATGACGCGAGCCAATGGGAAACAGGGGCGGAGCTTGAAGTCACTTCGGAATCTGTATCGATTCCAAAAGGCCCTCGTATGGCGAGAGCAGCGCATGAGCGCTGCTAGCACCAGGCGAGACCTAAAAAGGCTACTTGGTGTTTGTTCTGGCATATAAGGTTTCCAATGTGAAAGTGTGTCCCTTCAGTTCTATCTGGAGCGCTAAGAGTCTGTCTGGCAGTTCAGTATATGTTCGTGTCCACTTACTTGGGAAATGAGTAGCCAGGAGAATAGCCACCCTCCCTTCACCGGACCCGAGGACAACTATTGGCAGTCAAACCACCGGAATCGCAAACATTTACAATCAGCTTTAAGCAGGTGGGTTTCCTGGATAAGGCCTAAATCACACTTAGTGTCCCCAAGAAAGGAGAGGAGCACAAGGCATTTCACAGGAGTGTTGAGTCCCTGACGTTTAAGCTAAGATGGTGATCATGGACATACAGGTGGAAGAGAAGCAGTGAAAGCATGGGGATGTCAGAGAGCCCGCGTGTATCCCCTATAAAGTGGCCAAAGTGTGGTGTCTGTACTGTATGGTGAACAGCATAGGTTGTCAGGTATAGGGAGGGCTTATAGCAAGAAACAGTTTTACAGGTGAGTTCCCCACCTGGCAGTGTATCATCAAAAACCTGAGGGTCCATGTCGTCGGCCATGATTCGTATTAAGTTTCAGTGTGAGGTCGTTACAGCTCCACCGCCAAGTGGCAGCAGCCAGTGCGGAAGGGCTGGTCCCTCTGCTAACAGCAGCAACAAACCAGAAGGGTCCAGGGTGTCGTAGTGATGGGAGCCCCATTTCCGCCTGGTCACCAGTTCGAGGACAGCTAGAGGATGACCGGTGTTGCAGTCGGCTGAGGAATGCCGCTGCCCGCGTCCCACGCAGTGGGACATCAGCAGGGCAGCCCTCTAGTGGCCGCCCGTCGCAGCCTTCCCCCTCCCCCTTCTTCTGCCTCGCGCACGAGGCCACGCCCAGGGAGGAGATCTCCCAATAAGTGTGCAGGTGGAGGCGGGCTGTTGGGGGGGGCGAGGCTAGCCCCCCCTACTTAGGCGTCCCTCTCGCCCAGTTCCTCCTCTGCTTCCTGCGCGCCGCTCCTGCTCGGACACGCGTATTTCCTGCCGTCTGCACCACGGTACTTTGATCGGGGCCCCCTCCAGTGTCGTCGTGCCTTTCGGGATATCATCTACGTTCGGTGAGTCTTGCTAACCTCTCCCACCCCGGCCCTGTCCCTGGGCATGACCAGGTGGACAGGGCCCTGTGGCCCGGATGGCCATGGGTGTGGGGGGCGCAAGCAGTGGCCCGTGTCCCTGCGGGGCAATGCGGGTGTTGCTGGGGGGGGTCATTTGTCGTGGCGCGATTGCGGGGTGGCAGGGCGAGGGGAGGTCCAGTATCGGACCGGGCGGATGCGGATGGTTGCGAGTCGTAGCGGCCAGGCGCGTTTCCCGTCCAATTGTACGCGTGCTTGTAGGCACCGCCCCCCCCCCCCCCCCGCAGCATGCGCGGCCTTTGTTTCCTTGGGTCCATCACGTTCGAATGTTACAAGGCCCAGGAGGGTATGCGTGTCACGGCGCGAGTCGGGCCGATTCCGGGCAGCAGGAAGCATCGCGGGTAGAGTGTGGGGGTCCCTCGCAACATGGCGAGCCTCGGGGGTGTCGGGGATCGGTGTGGCCGTCGCGTCCACTGAGAGATTTGGCACGTCGAGAGCAGACGCTCGCATTGCAGCAGCATGCCGAATCCCAGTGTGGCAGTATGTACCTTTATCCTGCCCACTGACTTAACCCCCCCGCCCGTCTCAGTCTGTGTAATGCGAAGGCGCGGTAGTGCAATCGATCCGTTACGGGGGTTTTGAATCGCTTCTATACGCTACGCAACATAATTAAGAGTGCCCCCTTTGTCCCGCGAAACATACGCGGGTCGTCGAATGATTTGGCGCGTTTACGGGCCGCGGGTGCTGTGAGGCTGTATGACGTTGTGTCCCATCCTGTGATTTTGTGCAAATAATTTGACCCTTTCCCCGTGGCCTGAATTTGTAATGTAATTACGGGGACCGTGTGAACCGCTCCAACATCCCGGGTGGAGTCGTTCTAGATAACAAAACGCAATAACACTAACAATGCAGGCTCCCTGGCGCGGCAAAAGCTACACAGGCCAGCGGATGTTGTGGCGCGTGAACAGACCGTGGGAGGGGGGGTTAGTTTGACCGTCGCGTCCACATCGAGGGATTTCTAGCTAATAACTTGCCACCCCCCCCCCTTTCCCAGCGCCTGAACGTGTAATGCAGGTACGGTGATAGCGTAAAGCGTGCTAATCTCGGCAGGTTAGGCTCACGCGGTATGATCACTACGCGAATGCAATAAGAATGCTCGTTCTTCCACGTTAAGCTACACGGGCCACCAGCGATGTGCCGCGTTTAAATAGACATGGGGGTTGTGCGTTGGTTTGAACGTCGCGTTTACATCCGGTGTGCCGGGCCAACAATGTGATCCCTTCCCGTAGCTGTATGTGCGTAACGTAAATAGGTTTATCGGGCTAGGCGCGCCATTACCGGCGGGTTGGCCGCACGCGTGTCATTCGTAGGAAACAACAATAAGAAGGCTCCTGTTTCCTGTTAAAGCTACATGGCCCATCAACGTTGTGGCGCGTCTTAATTGACCTCGGGAGGGGTTGTGTGTTGGTTTTGGACGTCGCGTTTACACCCTGTGTTGCGGGACATTACGTGCACGCTTCCAGTAACTGAATGTGTTTAAGTAATTCGGTGATCGTGTACAGCGCGCCATGGCCGGTGGGTTGGGTCCACGCGATAAATATATTACACGCAACAATAGTAAGAATGCTCCTTTTTCCTCGTGAAAGTTGCACGGGCCATCATGAATGGGGCGCGTTTACATAGACCGCGGGGGTTGTGCGTTGGTTTGAACGTCGGGCCACCCCCGTGTTGCGGGACAATACGCGAGCCATCCCAGTGCCTGAATGTGTAATGTAAATGCGGTGTTCGTGCAGAGCGCGCCTAGACCGGCTGGTGGGTTTCACGCGAGATATTAACACGTAACAGTAATAAGAAGTCGCCTTTCTTCTGTGACTGCTACACGGGCCATCAACGATGTGGCGCGTGAATTAGACCCCGGTGTGGTTGGGGGTTGGTTGGACGTCGCGTCCTCATCCGGTGATTCTGGCCAGAAAACGCGACCCTTCCCATTCCGGAATGTGTAGTTAGGTACGGTGATCGAGTATAGGTTTTCCAAACCCTGCGGCCTGAGTCGCGCAACAGATCAATAGGCATCCGACTACGAAGGCTCGCTTTCCCGCTATATCTACCCAGGGCACCGAACGATGTGGCGCGTTCACTGACATGCGGGTCCCGGGCCCGGATCGCCACGTGCGGGTAGCCTGCAGTCACGTGGCCCCTGCTCGGGCAGGGAGTTGGGGTATCCAGGGGGGGTTGGGCCGCTGGGGGGAGTGCAATTACTGTCTTAATTCCATGGGTACGGCCGACAAACCCGGTCGGACATAGGCCAGGCTGCGCACAGGGTGTTCACGGATGCGGTTAGCTTGGTACCTTGAGAGGGTAGTTTTGCGACGCGAGTGGACACAGGCTACGACGCGCGCATGAGTGTGTCGGGTTACCAGCGATGTGGTTATGGGTATATTTAGTGCATTGCTTCTCTGTCGTTCTAACTCCGCTCCTTTCCCCAATTACAGATCCGGTGAGTGACAGCCCGCGAACGTAGGGCCAGGATCCAAGGAGAAGGCGCAAAGGGGACGCGCACTAGCTGTAATTTCGGAGTAGCCCACCCGCAATGGAGAATATCGGGACACCGGGTCCACTGTTCTCCCAAGAGACGTCGGTCGAGGAGACGCAGTCGAGCGCACCACAGGAAGGGGTTTGGGCGGACTTTATGGCGTTCGCCCGTGAGAAGGGCACGGCGTGGGCCCAAGGTTTTCTGGAGGGTCGCAGGGTGGAGGATTCGGGCGTGGTCGTAACCCCCCCCCCATCCGAGGGCGCCCCAGGCCTTTCGGGGTCAGAGCCCTGGAGGTCCACCAGGGTGCGTAAGCCCACATCTAAAGACATGCCGGAGGCCCTGCCGGCCAGGAAACGCCAGGCGACCGCAACACGTACCATCCTCCCGGCAGTCGCAACAACACCGGTGCACGACTCTGCCACAGGAGTCACTGACATGGCCCAGATGGGCAAAGCCATGGACCAGATGCTTGGCCTCATGTCTGTCTTCCAGAGCCGCCTGGACGCATTGGCTGCACCGCCACAATTGCCCACAGCGTCGGGCCCCGCACCAGCCCAGGCACCCGTACAACCGTGGAACAGCGCAATGGTGAGCCTGGGGGAGCCCCGGGGTTGTCACCTCCAGGGGACACAGGTCCCTCCACAAGTAATGCAGCGAGTACTTCTACGGCCAGCGCGTTGGCGTCCCCGCCACCCACACCGGCGGTTGCTACGCCCTCCACCCCTGCTGCTGCTGAGTCTACGCCCGCCGTGGCATCGGGTGGTGCTGCGTCAGGAGGGGAGGGCTTGGCCCAGGTTCCTAAGCCCCTGGTCACCCAAGCGCCATTGGCATCAGGCCGCTGTTCCCTGGCATGGTTGGTGCCGCAGGCCGCTAAAGAAGGGATATGGAGGCGAGAGTATATAGACATCCTGACATTACTTATGCATGGGTCGGCAGGGGTGGACACGAGAAAGATGGGGCGCAAGGAAGAGGAAAGGGTCAGGTATCAGCGATGGCCGGACAAGACGATCGAAAATTGGACATCTGCATTTAATATATTGGCAGCTGTCGTAGTGCAGAAATTTCCGGAACAGAGTGAGGCTCTAATGCAGTATGCCAGCACGATCCAAGAAGAGGCTAGGCTCTCTGGGGGGTTGGGTTGGTTCTATTACGACCAGGATTTCAGGAAAAGAATGGCCATATGCCCGGACCTGGGGTGGGATCAGAAGGAGATTCAGCTTTGGGTAGAACACATGTGCCGACCCACCAGGGATAAGAAGGATCAGGCATATAAAGGGCAAGGGGAGGCAGTCGACAGAAAGAGGGATCAGTTTCCCAGGCGCCCCTTTAAGCAGCCTTTTCGGGGTGGCAGGGGGCGGGGGCAGCGGCAGGGCAAGCGATTCAATTCAGGGACATGCCACCTTTACAACGGGGGAAACTGCACCTGGGGGAGGTCATGTAAATTCGCACACAGCTGCAGCAAGTGCGGCGCACAACACCCTGCCACTTCTTGCCCCCCCAGCCAGAGCGCACCACAGCCTGCTGCACCCAACAGGACAGACGCCCAACGCCTATGAGACCACACAGGTGCCACCCCCTCCGTCAGTCCTCCCCTCCAACTGTTCCGTCCCCTGCATTTCTGGGTTCACCACAGAGCGCCCCGGCCCCGTTAAGGGTCCTTCACCCATCATCCTGGAAAATATCCTCCCCCTAATTAGGCGTTACCTAGTTCTAGGACACCCCCGCGCCGCACGGCCACCAGCTGCTGCGTGTGCCTCCCCGCATTTGTGCCTCGTTGCCCGGCTGCTGCCGCGTGGCCACGCCCCCTCCTTCGAGCGGCGTGGTCCGCTTCTCTCCCTGTGCCCCTGCTGTCTGATTGCTTAGAATTGTTTGTATAGTTGTATTTTTGCCTTCTGTATCTCGTGTTTTTTCTGCCTGCGACTAGCCTTCGCCTTCCCTCCCCGCTCCCCGCTTCCCGCCACCGCTGCTAACCCCGCCCCTTTTTCCCTTCTGTACCCTCCCCGCTCCCGCCTCCCAGCTGCTCCGCCCCCCCGCGCACTTGGCCATATATGGCGACCGTGCGACGCAGGTGAGTGTGACCTAGTTCTAGGACACCCCCGCGCCGCACGGCCACCAGCTGCTGCGTGTGCCTCCCCGCATTTGTGCCTCGTTGCACGGCTGCCGCCGCGTGGCCACGCCCCCTCCTTCGAGCGGCGTGGTCCGCTTCTCTCCCTGTGCCCCTGCTGTCTGATTGCTTAGAATTGTTTGTATAGTTGTATTTTTGCCTTCTGTATCTCGTGTTTTTTCTGCCTGCGACTAGCCTTCGCCTTCCCTCCCCGCTCCCCGCTTCCCGCCACCGCCGCTAACCCCGCCCCTTTTTCCCTTCTGTACCCTCCCCGCTCCCGCCTCCCAGCTGCTCCGCCCCCCCGCGCACTTGGCCATATATGGCGACCGTGCGACGCAGGTGAGTGTGACCTAGTTCTAGGACACCTCCGCGCCGCACGGCCACCAGCTGCTGCGTGTGCCTCCCCGCATTTGTGCCTCGTTGCCCGGCTGCCGCCGCGTGGCCACGCCCCCTCCTTCGAGCGGCGTGGTCCGCTTCCCTCCCTGTGCCCCTGCTGTCTGATTGCTTAGAATTGTTTGTATAGTTGTATTTTTGCCTTCTGTATCTCGTGTTTTTTCTGCCTGCGACTAGCCTTCGCCTTCCCTCCCCGCTTCCCGCCACCGCCGCTAACCCCGCCCCTTTTTCCCTTCTGTACCCTCCCCGCTCCCGCTTCCCAGCTGCTCCGCCCCCCCGCGCACTTCGCCATATATGGCGACCGTGCGAACGCGCAGCGGTCACGCGCAGCGGTCACGCGCAGCGGGCGCGCCGATTGTGCGCCGAAGGCGCGCCAAATGTAAGCCCGTCTGCGCCCGTCCGCGCCTGGACCGCGCCCAGTGCCAGGACCCCTGGCCCACGAGGACCCCGGCCGACCCGCCTGACGTACACCGCCGCCACCCTCATCGCACTCAACACCGGCCGATTCCCAGGATGCTACCGAGCCACACCACGACGCACCCACGGACCCTTCAGCTGCCACGCCTGCAAGTTCACCTGCATCCGGACCTGCCTCGCACCAGCACCCGCCAAGTCGAACACCAGCAGCACCCACCTCAAGTGCATCCTGCTCAACACCCGCTCCGTCCACAGACACGCCATCGAACTCTGGAACCTCCTCGACACCACAGCTCCAGACGTTGCCTTCCTCACGGAGACCTGGATGAACGCCTCTTCAGCTCCCGACATCGCCATCGCCATCCCAGAGGGCTACAAGATCACCCGGAGGGATCGCACCGCCAACCAGATGGGAGGAGGCATCGCCATCATCCACAGGAACACCATCCGTCTCACGACCAGCACCGACAACACCCTGACCACCGCCGAACACCTGCATTTCCAGATCCACACCGACCCGAAGACCACCCTCAGAGGCACCCTGATCTACCGACCTCCGGGACCACGCACCCAATTCAGCGAGGACATCGCCGACTTCGTCAGCCCGCATGCCCTCCCCTCCGCTGACTACATCCTCCTGGGGGACCTCAACTTCCACCTGGAGTACAACAACGACCGCAACACCAGCACCCTGCTCGACAACCTCGCCAATCTTGGACTCAAGCAGCTGGTGTCCACCCCCACCCACCTCGCCGGACACACACTCGACGCAGTCTTCTCATCCAGCACAGACATCGACTTCAGCCACGCCACAGAGCTTCAATGGACGGACCACAGCTGCATCCACTTCACCTTCAAAAGAACGACGACCCACCACCACCAGCAACAGGCTGCCCGCAGAAGCTGGAACAAGATCACAGCCGACCAGCTCGCCACCTCCCTGAGCCAGCACCCTCCTGCCAGCTCAGCGAACCCCAGCCAGGCCGCCGACAACCTCACGAAGTGGATCAGCAACTGCGCGGACGAGCTCGCCCCGCTGAGGACCCCGCCCAGCAGACCCGGCAGCAAGAAAGCCCCATGGTTCACCGACGAACTCAAGAGCTCCAAGAAGAACTGCCGAGCCCTCGAGAAAGTCTGGAGAAGGGAACCAACACCGGACAACAGGACCACCTTCAAGCTTGCCACCCGGAAGCACCACCAGCTGATCCGCGCCGCCAAGAAAACTGCATTCAAGGACCGGCTGGACAACAACGCACACAACTGCAAGGAACTCTTCAACATCGTGAAAGAGCTATCCAACCCCAGCGCAGGAAACAACGACATCACCCCATCGCAAGACCTCTGCAACTCCCTCGCCTCATACTTCCACAACAAGATCGCGGACATACACAACAGCTTCAACAACCAACCAACGCACACCACGACCGAACAACCACCCCCCACCACCACCCTCCACGCCTGGACTCCGATCAGCACCGAAGACACCATCCGCACGATGAACTCCATCCACTCCGGATCGCCGACCGACCCCTGCCCTCACCACGTCTTCAACAAGGCCGACGCTGTCATCGCACCCCACCTGCGAGACATCATCAACACATCCTTCGACACCGCCACCTTCCCTGAGAGCTGGAAGCACGCCGAACTCAGCGCTCTACTCAAAAAACCCACAGCGGACCCCACCGAACTCAAGAATTACCGCCCCATCTCGCTCCTCCCGTTTCCAGCCAAAGTCATCGAGAAGACCGTCAACAAGCAGCTGGCCGCCTTCCTTGAGACGAATGGATCCCTCGACCCCTCACAGTCTGGCTTCCGAGCCAACCACAGCACCGAGACCGCCCTCATCGCCGCCACCGATGACATCCGAGCCCTGATGGACAACGGAGAAACAGCGGCCCTCATCCTCCTAGACCTCTCCGCGGCATTCGACACTGTCTGCCACCGCACCCTAGTACAGCGCCTCAGCAACGTCGGAATCCAGGAGAAGGCTCTGGAATGGATCATCTCCTTCCTCGACGGAAGAACACAGAGAGTCCGCCTACCACCGTACAAGTCAGAGGCCACCGATGTCATCTGCGGCGTCCCTCAAGGATCCTCGCTGAGCCCCACCCTCTTCAACGTCTACATGAGCCCCCTCGCGGCCATCGCACGCCAACACAACCTCAGCATAATCTCCTACGCCGACGACACCCAGCTGATCCTCTCCCTGACCAAAGACCCCGCCGCCGCCAGAGCCAACCTGCACGAAGGGATGAAAGAGGTAGCCGAGTGGATGACGACCAGCCGCCTGAAACTGAACTCAGACAAGACGGAGGTCCTCATCCTGGGCTTTTCACCCTCCGCCTGGGACGACTCCTGGTGGCCTCCCGCCCTGGGCACCGCACCCAAACCGACAGACCACGCACGCAACCTGGGCTTCATCTTGGACTCCTCCCTCTCCATGACCAGGCAAGTCAACAACGTCTCCTCGGCGTGCTTCAACATCCTACGCATGCTACGGAAGATCTTCTGGTGGATCCCCACCGAGACCAGGAAGACCGTCACCCAGGCCCTCGTCACTAGTCGACTGGACTACGGCAACGCCCTCTACGCCGGTGTGAGAAGTTGGCCTGATATGTAGTGCGCACTATTCTAGTGATCACTGTGTATCATTCCAAACGACCCTTATTGATGATTGGTTGTAAGTCAACCTTTTTGACCAGCTATCCTAGTAGCGTGGATACGAGCAGTCTTTAGGCTAAACTCTAGAGGGCGTGTTAAGCCAGCTGTTTACCATCACATATACCCCTTGAACATCAAGTGAAAGGACACCACACAAGTTGTTTATGAAAATAAAGGATATTTATTTATAACAAGACTACCCTGGCTCTTTATGAGTCAGGGAGCTAAGCACAATACAAAACTCTTAGGAAAATACTACTGGTTGCACAATTTACACAAATGCCCGAGGGGCACGGGAAACCATCTACACTTACAGGGAAATGCGAATGGATAGAGTCTGGAGGTACTGATTCCGGAGTGTTCCGATCAGTGGGACTAAACGAAAAAGGAACTAGACACTTGTAGAGCGAACCTGCGATGGAGCACTGAAATGCTCAAGTTACCTAGCCCAGCGGCTGCGGCTGCGTGAAGTTCGGCAAGATGTCGGGAGTCCTCGTGTAGTCTCAGGAGCCTGAAAGAAGAAGTTGCTGGCAGGCGACCAGTGTCGATATTCAGCGAGATCCAAGCCTGGATCGGTGATGAAGGAAACCTGAAAGCAGAGGGGACTCAGTTCTTAACCGCTAGCCAGCGATCGTGTGGGTACCAGGAGGGTACCGGCTGGAGTCACCTCGACCAGGTGAGTGGGTGACGTCGGACTCGGCTGTTCCTCGGACCAGGAGGCGCGGCGGCGACCAGGATGGAGGGCGAGCTGTCCCACGAAGGTGTCTGCTGTCGATGATGCTGAGCCCAGGAAGGGGCAGCGGATCTTGGCAGTGGCAACCCAAGCGGGGAAGTCACGATGGCGTCGGGAGTGGACCAGGAGGGTCCGTGGTACTCCTCTGTTGGAGGGAAGCAAGAGCCAGTCTGGAGCAACCAGACCGGTGATGAAAACAATCTTGGCGCGTCGTGTAGAGGGCCACAAGCCGGTCGGCAAGTGGTCGGACAACGCAGTGAACAGCAAGGAGCGGAAGGGCCCCCACGCAGATCTCGGAGATGCTGGGGAGGCAGACTTCGATGCTGGAGCTGCTCAGGGTTAGGGCTTCTCAAACCCTAGGTGCACTCACTCGAGGGTCCCTCGGTGGGCGTGCAAGATAAGCGTCGTGTAGGTTCTGAAGATAGCCGGTCCCGCAGGTCTCGTCACACCTACGACTCTCAGCTGAGCTGATGAGGGAGGTAAAAGGTCAGAGATGGCAGGGAACTCGGGTCTCGTCGAGCTGGGCAGTCTTGATCCGTAGGAGAGACTTACAGCAAACCGCAAGCGCTTAGATGGTGCCTGCTGGTGCAGGGTGGCTACTCCTTAGCCACAAGGGAGAGTCTTCAGAAATAGTCAAGAGTTCCTTTCGTGGAAAGTGGTTCGTGATTCGGAGTTATCCGATTATCTGATTATCCAATTTGGGAAGGGGACTCGCTCCTACCTTTATTCTAAGAAAAAGGGGCTGGCCCGTGACTAGGTTCTACCTATGGGTGGAGCCAGGAGGGGGGTGGTTACACCCCTATCCTTTGTCCGGCTTCGCGCCAGCTCAGGGGCTGGTGTGCCCCCGAAACTGGTTGGAGCCGGGCTATGCACAGTGAGCACCGGGGTGCCACTGGCAATCACCTTCCTTTCAGCCCTGCCTACCTGGGATACACAAACCCTGTCTGGGATGGTGCTAACACCGCCCTCGACAGGAAACCCTTTGTCCAAGCTCCCTTCGCTGGAAGGTCTCCCAGCAGCAGGAGGTCAGACTTGTGTCTGGTGGCAGCATCCATTTTGTGATGCTGAGGCTTGAGTCAACTTTAACCGGGGTTCAAGGTTACTTCCATGTCGCGTCCCTCTAAAAGGGGGGAATGCTAACCCCGTCACCAGGACTGGCGAGGGGTTCGTATTCCCATTCGTATGACACCTTACTCGACATGTATAGGTGATGCGATGCCAAAGTTAGCAAATAACCGCAAGGATTATAATGCATTAAAAGTAGTTGGCCCGCGTCACCATGGAACGGCTATTAGGACTTGGTTCCGCAAGCCGTCGACGGGCTCAGCTCGCGCCAGAGCACCGTCCCACATGATTCCCTGCACTCTGCCTTCAGGATTGTTAAGGCCTGCTATAGGAGTGACTGATAGGAATCCATGTGTCCATTTTAGGGTTTAGGTGTAGGAATACTACACCTACAGCAACGGGTGATTACACCACGTGGCCCCAGCTGTCGTGCAGCCAGTTGTGTCAGATTTGGGCGGCCATTCCGGGGGTGGCATAATACATGCTTCAGCCCCTGGTAGGCCCTGGGTACACCGATGCCCTGGATACCTGTGGTATGCTGAGACAGGGACTGACAAGGCGGCCCAGTTCCAATTAGTGGATGCACCTAATGTACATGCGTGTTAATTTCGAGAGAGAACAGCTAGGCTGTGGGTCTGATTGGCAGGCCCACAGCCGGAGAAAGTCGTAAACCAATGAAGCAAAAGCAAAAAATCTGGGTGATCATAGGATTGCAGACCCTACTCTCCTACAGCCGGTACCACCGCCAAGCTCCAGAAGAGACTCCAGCGGATCCAGAACGCCTCAGCCAGACTCATCCTCGACATCCCACGAACCAGCCACATCTCCGGACATCTGAGAGACCTACATTGGCTCCCCGTCAACAAAAGAATCACCTTCCGCCTCCTCACCCACGCACACAAAGCCCTACACGACCAAGGCCCGAGCTACCTCAACAACCGAATCAACTTCTACGCTCCCAAACGCCACCTCCGATCAGCCAACCACGCCCTCGCCGCCGTCCCCCGCATCCGAAGAGCGACCACAGGAGGAAGGTCCTTCTCCTACCTGGCCGCCAAGACCTGGAACTCCCTCCCGACCGACCTGCGCCTGACCCAAGACCACCTCTCCTTCAGGAAGAAGCTGAAGACCTGGCTGTTCGAGCAGTAGCGGCACCCCCCTCCCCCCAGCGCCTTGAGACCCTACGGGTAAGTAGTGCGCTCTATAAATGTCTTTGATTGATTGATTGGTTATCCACTGCTTCAGGACAGGCCCCTACTGGGGGGTGGGTTCATTGATGGCTTTAGGATTCCCTACAAGGGGCCGCTGGAGTCCAGGGATGCACAGAACCTGAAGTCAGCTAGGGACATGCCCGGGGTGGTGGACCAAAAGGTACGAAAGGAGTTGTCAGCAGGAAGGGTCGCTGGGCCTTTTAGCAGCCCGCCCATGGACCATTTCTTGGTGTCACCACTGGGAGTGGTGCCGAAAAAACAACAGGGCGCATACCGCTTAATTCACCACCTTTCGTACCCTGAAGGAAATTCTGTGAACCACTGGCTGGACGAGGGGATTTGTTCCGTGGCATACTGCTCCCTGGACATGGCCATTGACATGGTCAGGAGAGTAGGGAAGGGGGCGTGGTTGGCGAAGGCGGACATTAAATCCGCGTTCCGCCTGCTGCCGGTGCATCCAGCTAGTCAACATCTGCTAGGCTTCAAGTGGGCGGGTCAGTTCTTTTATGATCGCTGCATGCCGATGGGTTGTGCTGTCTCCTGCGCCTACTTCGAAGCCTTCAGCTCGTTCCTTCAGTGGGCCTTGGGGGACCTTCACGGGATCACGCAGGTGACCCACTATCTGGATGACTTCCTATTCTTCGGTCCGGGTGGGACGGACGAGTGTGCGGTAGGCTTGAGTCGGTTTGAGGAGCTGGCAGAGTTTCTAGGAGTTCCCCTTGCCCCAGGTAAGACCGAGGGGCCGGCACAGGTCTTGACCTTTCTTGGCGTGGAGCTAGATACGGTAAAAGGCGAGTCGAGGCTCCCCGCCGATAAGGTACTGGGCTTGTTGCAGGATATCCAGGCGCTGTTGGGCAAGGACAAAGCGACTCTAGGGGCTGTCCAGAGTTTGATTGGCAAATTGAACTTTGCAGCAAGAGTGATTCCAGCGGGCAGAGTGTTCTCAAGGAGGCTGGCAGGGGCCACGGCAAATGTAACTCAGAAGCACCATTTTGTACGACTGACCGCCGGTTTGAAGGCTGATCTCGCCATGTGGGCAGAATTCCTCATTGGTTTTAATGGGACGGTGATTTGGAGGGCCCCGTGGATAGCCAGCCAGGAGCTTTGCTTGTTTTCTGATGCGTCTGGAAGGGAAGGTTTTGGTGTGATCCTGGGGGAAGAGTGGTGCGCTATGCGGTGGCCCAATGCATGGCGAAAAAAGAAGGTGACACAGAACATTGCAGTGTTGGACCTCTTCCCAATTCTAGTAGCGCTGCATCTCTGGCGGGCCACACTGAGCAACATGAAGGTGGTCTTCTGGTCAGACAACATGGCGGTGGTGCACGCCATCAACGGCCTTACTGCCTCGTGCCCGCTAGTCCTGAGTCTGCTGAGGGAGTTAGTCAAGGAGGGTCTGCGCAGCAACGTCGAGTTTAGGCGCGGCACATCGCGGGTGTACGGAATGTGGCAGCTGACGCTCTTTCTCGCTTTCAGTGGCTCCGGTTCCGAGAGGCCTGGCCGCGGGCAAGGGCGGAGATGACACCATTCCCGGACCACCTCTGGCGCTTGCTTCAGTGGGGGAAAGACTGAGGAAGATGGGGGAGAGGTCCTTGGCGCCAGCGACGCGGAGGAAGTACGACTCACAGTTAGCAACGTTCAGAGCAGTAGTGGAGGCGCTGGGTTGCTCAGCCTTGGGGGCAGAGGAACAGGTAGAGGCTTTTGTGGTGTGGGCCAAGGAGAATGGCAGATCGCACTCATGGATTTGTGGTCACCTGGCAGCCATGCGCCATGACGCCAGGTTAGATGGGAGTGTCGACCCAACGGGGTCATCCAAGATTAGGGCGGCCCTGAAGGGCTGGGCCAGGGAGGAGGTTAGACAACCAGACACCAGGGCACCCATTGAATTCATAGACCTTCAGCTCCTCCTGGACACGGTACCTCTGATTACTTTCTCCCCGTTCGAAGCTAGGCTGTTTTCAACGGCTTTCTGCCTGGCATTCTTTGGCGCATTTAGGGTCAGCGAGCTAGTGGCAAAATCGTAAGCTGACCTGTCTGACTCAGCGCTGGGGATTGCGGATGTGGCCCTCAATGCATCGCTGGAGCTACGGATTCGCAGATCAAAGACAGACCAGGCGGGGAGGGGGAAGACAGTTGTGCTACAGGCCCTAGGGGACAACAGGTACTGCCCGGTTCACATGGTCAGGGAATACCTGGCCTTGCGTCCAGCGTCCCCGGGTCCCTTCCTGGTTCATGCAGATGGATCCCCCCTCACCAAGTTTCAGTTCGACCGTATTCTGGGTGCCACTCTGTCCAAGGCTGGCCTATCGGGGAGTGGGCGCAGATTCTCCTCGCACTCCTTCAGAATTGGTGCTGCCACTTCAGCGGCCAAAGCCGGCCTGGGCCCAGAGGGGGTAAAAGGGGTGGGGCGTTGGGAGTCGGATTGTTTTAAGAGGTATGTTCGCCCTTGATGCTGTATGTGCAGACCCGACTATTCCCGCCCTGGGTTTTTGTTCCTTTTGGATGAACATATCTAATTTTGTGTGTAATAAAGATACGACTACCTAAAAGCCGCTTCATCGTTTCATTGACAGGTCACCAGGTTTGGTTGATGGGACACTCCTACATCACGAGGCTGGAACGCTGGGCAGCACACAGGAACTGGTCGCAGAATTTTGCTAACACACAGTTCGTGTGGTTGGGCTCCCCGGGAATGAAATGGATTGAAGCCCGGGGCATAATTGAGCAGCGCCTGGCTGTTGTGGGGGTTCAGCCCTCGATTATTATCTTACACCTAGGGGGTAATGACCTGGTTTCCAGGGGAAGGAGGGCCCTGCTCATGTCCATGCAAACTGACTTGCCAGCCATTAGCCAGGCTGGGGGGTCATGCGAAGTCTGGTGGTCGGAAATTGTACCCCGCAGGATTTGGAGGGGGGCCAGGTCCCCGGCAGCAGTAGAGCGGTCACGTAGAAGGGTCAATAGGTCCATGCAAAAATTTATGGAGCGCAGGGGCATGGGCTTCATCAGACATGCATTGATCCAAGAGAAGGTTGAGGGGTACTACGAGAAGGATGGGGTGCACCTGTCCAGGGTAGGGATGGACATGTTCCTGCTCGACGTACAAGAGGCGCTAGCTAGCAAAGGACATCAGTAAAACCTATGGAGGGAAGGGGGGGCTCTGGCAGCGACGGTAGCCTCCCCAGAGCTGTGGCGGAGTTACAGGGCGATCTGGATGCAGACGGGTACAGTAAGGGTACCTCTGCGACAGGCGGTACAGTAAGGGTACCCCTGTCCGGCACAGTAAGGGTGCCCGAGCCAAGGTCCAGGAGCCGAAGGGGGTTCTGGGAAGACCGAGACGGCGCCGCGTTAGTCCTTCGGGCGGTTGGGGGGCCTGACCAACCGGGGGTGTGCCACAACACGCTCCGCCCCTGTCAGAAGGGGCGGGAGTAGGAGACAGATCACGTGACCCAGTGGATGATCTGCAAATAAATATGTGCCACACTGCCGGGCATCGACCAACCGTGTGTGCTGGCTCACCAGGCGGGCGGAGCAGCTAGGGGCTGCTTGCCCTGGATCGCCCGTAAGATAACCCATTTATCGTCATACTTATGTTGTATGAAATAAACCTGCAGCAGTTCTTCACCCACAAAGAAAGTGTCAGTGTAATCCTTGGGTGACGTCTGTGCATGTGTGTTGATTGAAGCGGATGACGGTGTGGTCACTATGCCGCTGCCCGCGTCCCACGCAGTGGGACATCAGCAGGGCAGCCCTCTAGTGGCCGCCCGTCGCAGCCTTCCCCCTCCCCCTTCTTCTGCCTCGCGCGCGAGGCCACGCCCAGGGAGGAGATCTCCCAATAAGTGTGCAGGTGGAGGCGGGCCGTTGGGGGGGGGCGAGGCTAGCCCCCCCTACTTAGGCGTCCCTCTCGCCCAGTTCCTCCTCTGCTTCCTGCGCGCCGCTCCTGCTCGGACACGCGTATTCCCACCCTTTCCGCTTACCCTGCGTGGCGGAGACAGCGCGTTATTGGAATGTTTTAATGTTTTTCTTTTGCGTTGCAGGCGGAGTTACAGGGCGATCTGGATGCAGACGGGTACAGTAAGGGTACCTCTGCGACAGGCGGTACAGTAAGGGTACCCCTGTCCGGCACAGTAAGGGTGCCCGAGCCAAGGTCCAGGAGCCGAAGGGGGTTCTGGGAAGACCGCGACGGTGCCCCGTTAGTCCTTCGGGCGGTTGGGGGGCCTGACCAACCGGGGGTGTGCCACAACACGCTCCGCCCCTGTCAGAAGGGGCGGGAGTAGGAGACAGATCACGTGACCCAGTGGATGATCTGCAAATAAATATGTGCCACACTGCCGGGCATCGACCCACCGTGTGTGCTGGCTCACCAGGCGGGCGGAGCAGCTAGAGGCTGCTTGCCCTGGATCGCCCGTAAGATAACCCATTTATCGTCATACTTATGTTGTATGAAATAAACCTGCAGCAGTTCTTCACCCACAAAGAAAGTGTCAGTGTAATCCTTGGGTGACGTCTGTGCATGTGTGTTGATTGAAGCGGATGACGGTGTGGTCACTATGCTGCTCTTTCCTTGCGGCGTTCAGTCTCTGAGGGTTTGCGCACTGTCTTCTTCCTCGGATGGGGGAGAGGAAGCCGGAGTATGGGATGGGGATTTAGTGGATGATTCTCCGAAGAAGAAGGCCTCCATATCCAGTAAGGGTTGCCCATCTTCAATAGTGCGGATACTCTTTGTTTCATTGTCCCAGACAAACTGAAGCCGGAAATGAGGTCCCCACTTATATCTGATTCCATTTTTGCAGATGTGGATCCACCCTGAAGCTTCCTCCACCACAAAAGGAATGGTGGGAGGCGCCTCCCCGGCCTGTTCTGTGTTTTTTTGACAAACGTCCTTCAGAGTGGCATCCTTTTTAGGGTTATGTTGTGAGGTCATGGCGGCGCTGTGAGTGAGCTCTGAGTCCAATGGGGAAAGTGTGCATCAAAATCCACACTACCGCCACCAGTCGCAAGCAGACAACCAGGGCGCTTAAGTATTCGTGTCCCAACCAAAGTTGAAAAGAGCAGAGGTCACAGTCGGTGGCAGTGAGTCAGAGGGGGCGTTGCGGTAGCAGAGGGAGACCACAAGTGTAAAATTGCCCTGTAGGAACAACTGCAGTGCCTCCGTGTAAGGTCTGGATACAAATAAGGGGGAAGCCGGCGGGGTAGTGGGGAGTTAGCACACAGAAAGTCCATGGACCTACTGTTGAGCAAAAGAGAGGCTACTGTCGACAGTGCAAGATAGCAGGGTCTCCCGTGTACTCCATTTTAGTTCACCACAATGGCAGGCAGGTAGGCAAGGGGAAATCTGGGAAAGGCACTTCGGCCTAAAGCAGGCACTGCCCCAATTCGAATGCGTCGCTGGTGACTTGGGTCACATGAAGAGACACTAGGCCGCAGGAGGTCTGACACATACCTCCCGGACCATGGGCCCAGGCACAGCCACTATAAGGCCAGGTTGGCATTCTCCCCCATGGGGGGAGAGCGGAGTGCCGGATACTGAGGCAGGGACCAGCACTGGTCCTCTCCTGGCTGTTGTGAGTCCTGAGCCTTGAGGGCGGTGCATGGTAATCAGCAACAAACTGCGCCGAACCAAGGGAGGCAGCTGCAGGTCGGCGCCAGCATCAGGCCGCAAAGGTGACCGGGTTCCACGTTCCATGCAGGCGGGGACCCTGGCAAGCAACAGCAACGATGCAAGGTGGGCCGTTCACTTCAAGCCCAGCAGAGGAGGAGGAAAATCGCGGATGCCAATTCCAGCTTGCTGGAGCCGTCAGGCTCGAGATCGCAGCGGTCGCCATCTTGGCCATGTGGCCGATCTGTTAGTTCAGGAGCTTGACTTCTGAAGGTTCCCTTTGGTCAATGGTTAGCCCGGTCGGGCAATTGGTGCCCAGGCGCTGCTCCGGGTCTGATATCTAAGTGTGAGGCCCTCAGGAAAGTGCAGCTTCCACCCTGACCCGACACACTTGCGGTGGAGCTCCAGAGATACGCTTTCACACAGGAGCCATCTTGGACATGTCCCCAATCTCAGTGTTTATATGATTAACTGAGCGCTACATACACAGTGGTAAAATCTAGCCAGTATTCTATACATGCACCACCTCTGTGCACATATTTTTTTTTTATAGCTCTTATGTGTAGTAGACGACACTGAGATACAGATATTTTGGGCATGTTGGCCAGACTCCTGTCTCATATTCTGCTGATAAAATAATGAGAAAACGTTGTTGTTCAAGCTGAATGTGACTTTCTGTTTCAAAAACATGTGTATATCTAATTTAAAGCCGACAAAGGTATATAACTAAAGTCAGGCTAACACTAAGTACATTTACAAATAGAGTCTAGTTCAGCAATTTATATCACCTGGAAGGTAAGTCTGCATTTTGCTCTCCCTCTTCTGACAGCTAGTAAGTAGCCTTTCAATGGGTGTGAATGTGGTGTGAACTTGCTCTCAGGACAATAACAAAAGGCCTTGGTGTGAGGAGGTATTATTGACAGGATAGTTGTGCGCTGGGCCCAAGGACTCAAACTTCAAAGAGGCCTACCCTCTCACAAACAGATATAGCTAACACCTATGCTGGCACCCTTCTGTTGTCTCCCCAGGCAGACTGACTTCCATCACAGTGGGCCTCGTGTTGACATAATAGTTTCAGATCCTAATGCAGTGTCAAGACCTGGTTGACAGGTCTGCTGTTTTTTTCCATATGACATTGCAGGCTTCAAAGAAGGGAAAAAGAATGCCTGAACAATTTGTATGTATCCACAGTCTGGTGCTGAAAAATTAGCTTCATCCTACACAGCTTCTGCCTCTGAATTTATTGTGGGTACAGTACATGCCTCAAACTGGAGTTTTTAGATGTAAGTAAATAATAGGATTAACACACACACACACACACGCATGCACGCACGCACATACACGCACGCACACACACACACACACACCCTCCCCCCTCCCTCTCAGAGTGCAAGATAAGTGTGGTCAAATGATTTAGCCATCTTGAAAATGCCCAAAATAGGTAAAGTTAGCCCTGGGAACTTTTACCACTTTCGTTAGGGAATCCTCAGGGGTCATTCCCACCCACTAGCTTGTGCCAGGCATAAATGTGACATCTCTAGGCAGCCACTTCAGAACACTCCTGGTCCTGTGGAAGATCAGAAGAGGACTGAACCTGCCGGCTGAGGTCTGAGAAGAGCCTGAGAGGACTGGACGTGCAATCCCTCTAGTACCGAGGAGAAAGAAGTGGACTCCAAGGGACATAAGGCTGGCTTCCTGTTCCAGCTTCAGGGCTACAACAAGCTACATGAGGCCTTTTCTACAACTGCATAGATGATCAGTGGCAACTGGACCTGGACTCGATTCTTGCCTGCCACCCTCAGAGTCTCTAATGGACTGATTCCAAATTTGGTGGTCGATTGAACCGACAAACTTGTGGGGTCATGGTGGTAAACGCCGTACTGGGTGTGTAACCGCTGCATTATGAGTGCGATGGTCCCACCACCACAGGACTGCTGCAACTGCTGGGGATCAGTGATCCCTCAGCGGTGGCATGGTGGTCTGTCCCAGCAATAGGCTGCCAGTGCTGCTGCGGCATTGCCAAGCATATTCTGAGTTTCCTCACAGCCACAGTTTTCATGATGGTGTAACTGCCATGAAAACTGTGGCAGTCAGGAAACTGGGGGGTCCTACAGGGTCCCCTGTTGCCTCAGTGCCATAGCTGCATGCAGGGGGGCACAGGTTATGCCCCCCTGTGGGCATGCAGCCAGTTCCTGCACGACATGGACTGCACCAGTCCATGCCATGCAGGAAAGGACTTTGGCGCTCCCACAGTGCTGCCTTGCTAAGGCTCACACATGAATCATTGCCATTGTAGTCCATGGCAGTATTTTCTATAGGCAAGTGACACTGTCAGCATAATGGTTTGGGGTGTTGGAGTCTCCCTCCATGCATGAGAGCAGCCGTCCATCATTCACAGGCATAGATCCCGCCCTTTCCCATTCATCACACGTAGGAGTGGATGCAAGCACCAATGCACATGTTTTTGGTTCTTTGTCCTCGGTAATGGTAAGTGTTTGAATGCTCTTCCTCTATTGTATATTTTGTTCTGAGACCCCTCGCCAACTAACCTCCTCCACTGTGACACCCCAGGCCCTGGCTACACTTTGCTTGTTCCGTTAGAAGTGGCGCTGCAGCATTTGTTCCCACGTGAAATGGATGCAGAGACGAGCAGGCCAGTGTTCTTGTTCCCTTGTGATACAAATATCCGAGTGAAGGGCAAAGACGAGATATGTGCTTAAAGTAGACAGTTATCTGCTGTATGACTTTATAACTGCCCGATCTTCATGGCCTTAACAATATTAATGCCAAAACTATGGATTGATTTATGAACAATGAGTGTTAAAAACATTAAGGCAATGCATGTCAGCTATTTAGTTCCTCTCTTATTCAAAGTTTTACTTAATCTTGCCTCCCTCGACAGTTAGCTATTTAATCATATTGTATTTCTTTCTGTATTCTTTCCATGCATACTTTGAGCTGTCTAGGTGTTTATGAGGGGCTTTGATTGAGAGCTCTGATGCTGACCCTGAAGCCAAAGCAAAGTGCCTGTCAGTGGGTTGGCCTCTCTGCAGAGCACACAGCACAATGGGCATGTGTTCCAGTTGTAATTGCAATTTTGTAAAAATGTGTGTGAAAGGGGGGCACAGATGGTAAAATATTTACAGAGCAAAAGCAAAAGTAAAATGAATTGCTTAAATGTGAGTGCAGTGTATGTACATTCAGGGAAGAGTGAAAAAGGAGTGCTGAAGAGGAACAAGAGGTTTTTGAAGATGTGCAAATCTTTTTTTTAAAAATTTCTTCTGGGGGAGGACCAGCCTGGACCCCACGTTTGTCCATTAAGCTTGCCTGCTTCGCTCACTACATAAAAGTCATACCAAACTTTTACGCCTCACAACTTTCAAATACCACCAGCCGCCACTAGAATAGTAGAACATTTGTTATTACCGATTGGATTTCTCTGCATTTGTGGCTTCCAAATGTAAGGCAGTGTGTTAGCAAGGAAGCGTTTCTCAAAATACCCTCTGAAACCAATGATAGTATGGGTAACCACAAATTCATTATATTTTACCATATAAATTACTGTATAGTCAGTATACTAAAAAAATCTATGTACCTGTTTTTGTAAGATCTTAGGACTTTAACATTGGTTAGCTGTGGTAATGTGTACAAAGTGCTTGTGCGCTCTCCTTTAAACATGGTAAAATTGGATTACACCCAATTGGCACATTACATTTACTTATAGGTCCTTGGTAAAGTGGCTGTACAGGTACACACGGCATGTAAATTAAATGCTACTAGTAGGTCTGCAGCAATTATTGACACACCCACTTACGTGTCCCTTTAAATCTGTGTCAGGCCTGCCATTGCAGGCTGCATCTGCAGTTTTAAACTGTCGTTTTGATCTAGCAACATAACCCTTTCGCCAGGCCTATACCTTCCCTTTTAATGCATAAAAGTCACTCCTAGAGTAGGCCCTAACCGCCCCATAGTGCAGGGTATATTGTATTTAAAAATATGGACATGTGCTTTTAGGTTTTACATGTCCTCGTAGTGAAAAATATCTTCAATTCATGTTTCACTATTGCAAGGCCTACCTCTCCCATAGAATAACATTGGGTTACCTTATTACATTTAATAAGTTATACATTTTGTTTGGGAGCAGGCTGGAATGTCCTGTTTGGTGTTAGAGGAATTGTAATTTTAAACCCTCTTTAATAGGAAAGTCGGATTTTAAGTCACAATTCTGAAAATGCCACTTTTAGAAAGTTAAACAAAGGGTGCAACACTTGCGCCCCCAACTGTTGCACTGCCAATATTGGAAATTAATCCTTTTAGTAAACCAAACATAGGTTACAATGCGAAATAAAGTTTGGAGGTTTTTTATGATTCAGCACAAGTGAGCATGCAGAGGGTGGGAGTTCGAATGTTTTTCGGTTGATTCCGGTTAGCAGGATGTTAGGTGAGGGCACTGTGGGTGTTTGAGTTCAGTCACACACAGTTTTTTTGAATTAGGCGCATGGTCATAGGAGAAAGAGGTCACGGGGTTAGGATGAATCATCGAATCAGTAAGAGCCAGTAAGAGTGATTGGGCACACATGGGAGAGCATATCTTATTATAACGACAGAGGTGGAGAACATCCGACTGACGAATTGCAAGTATAGTGGAGAAGGAAGCTAAGACTGCCGGTTATGGCGTTTAAGAGGTAAAATGTAGAGACTTGTAATTTTGGAGTGGCATACAGGCGATGGCAGGTTGGAATGGGAAGTGAGGTGAAGTTATTGAGGTGACATGTGAAATAGCGAGTGGGTGTGGGGTCACATCGGTAAATGGCAAGTTTAGTAGGGATTGGTGATATCAGCACGAGCCCTTTCTGACACACAGCAATAGTTTTATGTTAGGATGGGGGCGGATACTGTAGGATGGGCAAGTTGTTTCAGTTTGAGCACTAGCATGTTAGTTATGATGAGGTTGGGGTAGGGAATGATGTTGAGGGTGGAGGCAATGGGTGAATAAGTGGTTAGTTGAATGTAACATGATAGCAATAATGCAGCCATTTGAGTCGTGTTTCTAGTGAACCCCTGAAGAAGAGCCACATGGCTCGAAATGCATTGGGTAATTAAATGAGGTTATTTTTTGGAAGTGTTGTTGACCTAACATGTCGCTGTGATTAGCAGCAGGAGGCATTTGAAATTGGTGAATAAAGAATTCAAAGGCAACCTTGCTGTCTCCGTGATGATTTAATATGTAAGAAAAGTGAAGAAACAATGGATGGATACAAAGAGAAATCTGAAAATAAATGAAAAA
This sequence comes from Triturus cristatus, assembly GCF_964204655.1. Taxonomy (NCBI): domain Eukaryota; kingdom Metazoa; phylum Chordata; class Amphibia; order Caudata; family Salamandridae; genus Triturus; species Triturus cristatus. The sequence goes on from NC_140585.1 coordinate 41,128,337, forward strand.
TGGATTACGTTTGGTTTACTAAAAGGATTAATTTCCAATATTGGCAGTGTAACAGTTGGGGGCGCAAGTGTTGCACCCTTTGTTTGACTTTATATAAGCTGTGAGATGGGACGGTTTACAGCCACTGTCTGCACGCATTACAATGAAATCGTCATTGGATGAAATTAAGTAAATTATTAAGGGAAGGAGTGCATCTTCATATCTACATGTTATTTACTTTTAGAAAGTTGGCATTTAATTGTCCTAACCACTTGATGTCTGCAGCCTGTTTCCTGCATCACATCACTAAGTGTAGTTGGCAGTTGGGCTTTGTATATTCATCCCAGACAGCCACACAATAGAGCATAGGTCTTCAAACTGGGGGGGCGGGCCCCCCTAGGGGGGCCTCAAGTGATCCCAGGGAGGACGTCAGGCTCTGGCCAAAAGAATCACTATGCTGATAAGTGCTTTGTTTTCAGCTGAAAAAACTGAGCGGCAGTGAGTCACTCTGTAATGGGCCATCACTAACATCTTTTGTCATTTATAACCTGGCTGGGAGAAGGTGTCAAAGGGGCAGGGACTCCAAATATTCTTCAAACCCCCCCCCCCCCCCCCATTTCTAATAATCACACTGTGGACACTTTTACACTGCCTGACCAGAATTGGATGTTTGGCAATCATGTATTTTATTGAATTTTTAAAACAATAACAGAACTTTACTGCAATTTTTAAATATGTCTATACATATTTAAACATGACCAATTTAATAGAATTGTGAAAGATTTTGAGGGGTGGCCCCGGTGATTTTATTTTCCATTGGGGGGTGCGCCGGATTATAAAATTTGAAGACCACTACAAAAGAGGGTCTGAGTGTTAGCATGATGGGGCATACTGATATGATCAGGGGGGGGGGCGGAGCTGTCACCTGCCACGCTCGAACTTCAAAGAGACTGCCTCAGTACACACACAAAGGACTTCACACTAGACTATTGTGCCCGCAAACAGACTGGGATCAGGACAGGGTGGCAGAGCATTCCAGATGACTCTGTAGGAGGAAGACTCAAGATGTGTCTTCCACTTGAAAAGTGGGCAGCAGGTATAACAAGCATTGGCAAAGCAAATAGCTTTTGCCTACGTGCCAATGTCTTTTAGCCATGTTGTACAGCACTGTGGAGTGTCATAAAGTAGAATGGAGTGAATTGGAATAGCATAGAATGGTGTGGAGTGGAGTAGAGTAGCCTGGAGTGGTGCAGAGTAGAGGGAAGTGTCGTAGATTAGTGAACAATAGAGTATATTGGCGTGTAGTGCACTGGGGTAGAGTGTAGTGGAGTACAGTGAAGGTCCATAGATTGGTGAAGACTAGAGTATATTGGCGTATAGTGACCTGGGGTAGAGTGTAGTGGAGTAGAGTGATGCAGAGTAGAGTACAGTGGCATAGAGTGCAGTGGTGTAAAGTAGAGCGGTGTACAATGCAGTGGCATAGAGTAGAGTGGCGCAGAGGAGAGAAGCATGGAGTAAAGTGGTGTAGAGTACAATCAGTGGTGACCTGCACAGGTAAGAGCGGTGAGGCGGTCGGGTGGGGCGGGGAGAGTCGATTAATGATGGGATAGGTAAAATTAAATAAAACCGCATCGCCGACTCACCGTCCAGTGCAGCGGCCTAGTGTAGATTGGTGCAGAGTAGAGTGGAGTGATGTAGAGTGCAGTGGTGTAGGGTAGAGGGGTGTAGAGTAGAGTATTCTAGAGTGCAATGGCATAAAGTGCAGTGGTGTAAAGTGCAGTGGTGTGATGCACCGTAGAGTGGCATAGAATGCAGTGGTATCAAGTAGTGTGGTATAGACTAGAGTGGCATAGATTTGTGCACAGTAGAGTGTAGTAGAGTGTAATGGCGTAGAGTAGAATGGTGCAGAGAAGGGCAGAGTGGCATAGAGTGCAGTGGTGTAGAGAAGGGAGGCGCAGAGTAGAGTGCAATGCTGTAGAGTGCAGTGGCACAGAGTATGGAGTAGGAAGTGGGAGGGGAGAGAAGCAACATGGACGGGGACGGGTGGGGGGAATACAAGCTACATGGATGGAGATATGAGAGATGGCCTGAAAACACAAGCACTCATTTGGAGTGCTTGAACACAAAGAAAACAGTATGTCCAAAAATGGGAGCAGAGGATGGACACAAGTACTTCGTCCATGCTCCAGGGGAAGGCCAAACACAAGAAGAGGACTTGCCATGACAAACAGGGATGAAGGAAATGAGAGCGATGTTGAAGCAAACAAATAGTAAGCCATGGTGGGGCTGTAATCCCACTGTATTAAACAACATGCCTTGCAGAGCCAGAGCATGCGCGGTGTAGGCGAAAACTAAAACGGGGACCCTCTAACCCTCTGTTCAGTACACTCTTGCACCTGTGGATCCTACAGAAGAAGGCTGCCCTGCTGCACTGCTGTTAGGCGTGTTCTGCTTGCTGAGAAGTAAAACCTGACCTTCTTCCTTCATCCCAGGCTGAGTGACTCCAAGGTTCAGCTACTGACCTCCTGTTCGAAGCTACAGGGAGACAACACACTCCAGAGGCCTCCCGGCATCTGCCCATCTGACCTGCGGCCTGGACCTGCAACTGGAACTGCCTGAGCCCTGCTTGCCTCTGCAAAAGTGAGTCCTTGATTCCCAAACGATGCCTCCCCAGGTCCTCGGCCCTTGGCTAGTATTAGAGTGCACTCCTCTGACTCAAACAGGAGGAATCCTGAAGTTTTCAGCTCTTCGTGACTGCGAACAGGCCTGTACACACCAAGATCTTGCTGCGCTTGCTGACTGCCAATGCAACACTGAATCCGACTCGTCGTTCTACAGTGACAACGGGCAATGTGAGATCTGAACTTCGGGACACAGCATCGACAGCCAGCTGTGACCACCCACGTGAAGCTTCAGCAATGACTGTCTGCGAAGCCTGACAGGATTTTCGCACTACAGGGATGCTCTTCTACGACGCCCGGCCTGCTCTTTGCACTACAGCAACCACCCTCCACGGCGCTCTCCATGCTCCTTGTGGCCGCCTGCACCATGAATGGAACTTTTTGTGCTTCTCGGTAAAAAATAACTTTTTCAGCAGGACAAACATGGTCCCTGTATCTTGCCCGTGCTCTGTCGTGGTCGGCCTGAACTTGTACTTTTCACCCCGTCTTGAACAACCAGATAACCACGTGTGGCAATTTCTGCTTTTAGGCACTATAAATACTTTAAATTGGTGTGGGATTTTTATTGAGTTCTGTCTTCACCTTATTGCTGTATGTTTGCTACATAAATACTTTTCATATTGCCTCTAAGTTAAGCCTTACTGCTTTTGTGCTAAGATAACAGAGGGTCAAGCACACAATAATCTAGTGACTTTTTGTCAATCGCTCTGACAAGAATTGTGGCTGTTGCTTGAGTAGGGTTTCACACCCTCAACCAACAACCCAATTTCTCACATGAACTTACCGGTATATTGCTTTTGTAAACCAGCCATTGTGACAAAAAACGACAGATGAAAACATTATCACAAATGGCTGTTTCTTCCTACTCATTTTCAATATTTTTTTATTTCGACAGTTAGTTTATTTGGAAAACCTTGCGGGATCTACACAAAGGGCCCCTTTCTAAATTCAGGATTGTGTCAACATTTCAGACATGTATATCTTTTCGGGATCATCGATGGGTTTCAAAACTGTTTCCACCACAAATGGCAAGTAGGTTGAAGTGACAAAAATTAGGAAAAATGGACTAAGTCTAAACAAAATGCCAAGACTGTGGTATATAAAATATTTTTTGATACAACTCTGCTTGGTTCTGAAACCTAAACAGATGGTGATCCACGCGCATCAAACCTTTTGATGATGGTACTTTTTAGAAAAAATAAAAGATATTCTGCTTGCACATCACTTTTTCCCTTTTTCCCAAGCAAAATGTAACTATATATTGCTATTTACTCAGTCCCCTCCAAGGGTATCTACAAACTCTAGCTACCTTTAGAATCCACAGGATGTTGAACATAAGGATGCAATTTGGCATGGATGCCGTTTATGGAAAAAAACAATGAAGGTTTAATCGTGCACTACCCAAAACATCCAAAAAAGAGATAGCACCTGGAAGGTAGGGTTGGAGGACAATGGATAGGAGGCTTAGCAACCTAGAGGTTAATGACGGTGGCAACATGCCATGTTTTGTGATCTATATAGAGAACAAGACCTTTTTAGGTCTTGCCTAGCGTTGCAGCGCACATGCGCTGCTCGCTCTGCGAGAGATATTGTAGATGAGGAGATTTCAGAAGGGGACTTGAAGCCCCACCCCTCATTTTCATTGGCTGGAGTCATCGTTTATGTAAAACGGTGGCCTCCAATTGAAATTAAGGCTTTTTGGTTTTCGCCCTTTCCCTTTTTCGTCCGGCCCATCCGGACTGGATCGTCTGCTTTTCGGCTGTCGTGAAGCAATTTCTTATCTCTTCGAGGTCGTGTAGTGAGGGATCATGTTTCCAAAGTGTTGTTTTTTTGGACCGCGCTTGTTTTTATTGTCACCATGGTCCGCTTCGGCCGCGCTTGTTCTTGCTTCCGTGTTGGCCTGCCCTGTGCCTGGGCTCTAGAACACCGGCAGCATTGGCTGTCTCGTGAACATGTGGTAGAACCCCTCTGAGCTGCCCGGTGGTTTGGTGTGTGTGCTTTTATAAAGGGTTTCGTGTAGGGATGGGCGGAATTTGCGAAATTGACTTTCGCAAATTATCGCGAAATTGCTCAAAATCTCCGCAAGCATGCGGAACTTACGCGAAGATGCGGAGATTGCTTTACCCGCCCGTTCGCGATGTGTTTTTGCGTGCTCACGGGGAAATATATCTCCAACTTGTCCATGCGGTCACTAATGGGCGCGGCCATCTTGCTCGCAATGCTTATTTCCTGTTCCGGGTCGAATGACGTGTTCGCGATCGCAAACTCTTGTGGGATCGTGCGACCGGCTACCAGCAATCCAACATCTCGTGGCGCACGCGAACGGATAGGAAAATTAGTCGACGAATGCAGGGACTCGGTAAGTCGTGACCGTGCGCGCGACAACGCATTTTTAAAGTGCGAACAAGAAAAATACTTCCGTTTCGCCAGCAGATTGCGAAAGTTTTGAAATTTTCGTGCTCTCCGCGGAACGTGAAAATGTCAAAATAACACAAATTCCGCAAACGGAACAAAATTTACCGCCCAGGCCTAGTTTCGTGTCTAAGCGCTAGAGCGCATACATGCATCCGCAGCACTGTCATCAAAGCACTTTGGTTTAGAATGTATTACTTTTGGTGACTCAGCGGGGGCAGACGCGGCGTCCTGAGGGTGGCGCGGTCTCTGGATACACTACCACAAGGGTGGATATCAGGCTTCGCAGCCGGTGCATGTGGAGGGGGGGGTCTGGCTGCAACTGGTGGTCCGGGTGGTAGGTATGACGACACTTGGGCGGAGATGATGCCAAGTTGATACAAGGCCAGGCTGGTGATTCAGGGGCTGGGGGTAATGCCACAATGATGGTTGAACGGGTAGATGTGGTGTTATTGAGGGCGGTGCAGTGGCGCAATGCACTGCCACGAGGGTGGATATGACGTCACGGTGGCTGAAATGAGTTGTCCGGAGAGGGGATATAACGACAGGCTAGCATACATGATGCCATGAGGTGATGGTGGGGCGATGTAGAGGGGGTGCAGTGGCAGAAGGTACAGTCCACGAGGTTGGGTGTGACATCACGCTGGCAGAGGTGATGGCACGGAAGGGGGGGCGAGGTAATGCCAGGTGGTTGATTCAGAGGGCGATTCTAAGGCTGGAAATGTGAGGTAATGCCAGGTGGTTGATTCAGAGGGCGTTTCTAAGGCTGGAATGGCCAGGGAGGACATGTGCTATACAGGGAGAAGTGATGCCGCTGAGAGTGTCAGGCGTGTTCCTCGAAGGGTGTGTGTGACCTCGGGCCGTCTCAGCATATATTCGCCGCAGGATCGACTCTTCGTTCTTTTTTTCCATTAGCTCACGGTCCTCACGCTTCTTTATTTATTTATTTATTTAATTTAGAACGCGGTTCGCTAACTTTAGCGGCCGTGCTAGGTTTATTTATTTAATTATTTGGGAGCGCGGTCCGCTGACTTTAGCGGCCGCGCTAGGTTTATTTATTTAATTAATTTGGCGCGCGGGTGTTCTCCGCCATTCAATGCTGATGATCTCTCCTTAAGCCCTAGCCTGCTCTAAACATCTACAGACACCAAGAGGTGATATCGCACTGTGGGACCTTTGGAGGACATGCATGGGGGATCCTATCATTCACTATGTTGTTAGCTTACCTTTCATTTTCACTATACTAATTTATCTTATTCTCATTTCTTGGAACCCCTCAAAGTGAGTATGAGAGGTACCAAAAATACGTGCACCTATGATACAGAAGTTCACATATCACAACTGGTATCACTATGGTGAAGGGGCTACACTATGTTTATATATGGAGTGTTGACACTGTTGTGCAACCCTGTGGCCTGATCAAATATAGAGTTTCAAATTTTGATCTTGATGTATGGGTTAATAAATTCCACTATTTATTGTTCCCCAGGTTCCCCTTGTATATTTGCCTGTATGATACTGTGTCCGATTTTAACAAGGCCCTGAAGAAGGTGGTTCACGCCCTGTGTTAACCCACCGAAACGCGCGTCGACCTCGTGTGTCCAGACCTTTTTTTCATTCTTTTCATCTTGGTGGAAATTATTTACATCTTATGCACATCTGGAATAAACGGGAAACATAAGTGTCTTGTATGAATGTGAACGAGTGTGTGGAATGTATGAGTTGTAAGAAGATCTGTTATTTTGGGGATCAGTTTCATTGTATGTAATGTTGTATGGTTGTTTATATGTATACACCATTTTTTTTTTACAAAAAACATTTTTGTATCTATTTATAAAAATGACGTTTAATGCATTGAAAAAAAGGAAATAAGAAATTAATGACAATAATAAATATGGCTTTAAAAACACAATGATGATGTTGTAATGTTCTAAATATTTGATGTTTGCCATATCTGTATACCCATACTAGAGTTAATCTTTTGTAAAAGAAATATAGGTCTAAGGGGAGTGTTCTCTGGTTCATTTTGGTCTATTTAGTTCCCCTCTTACTGCCAGATCTCATTTGCTCTTTGGAGGGGATCCCTTGCTCTCTTGTTGAAGATCTCTCCTTCTACCGACCCCCCTCACCTCCCCCACAGGTTCTTCCTCTCGCCCTCCCTGAGCTTCTTTCTCCAAGTCCCGTCGTCTGATCCGACCCCCACATTTCTCGTATTCAAGGTCCCCCAAAGTGACCGTGCACAAGGGGCGCTGCCTGGCACCTTTTCTGCACAGGCGATATTTACACCAAAACCAAACGGCTCTCTCTGCGCAGCTTCGAACCTCTCTGAAAAGTGCGAGTTCTCTGTTTTGTTTTCTTTTCGAACGCCACTAAGCTCAGAGTTGCATCTGCAGTGGAAGCTCTCGGTCGCACGTCGGCAGAGGAGCCAGCCAGACAAGTGCCCATCAGCCGCCCTGACCACCCCACAGGCTGACTGGTGACGTGTCTCTGAAGAACTGCCTCGCCTGGCCTTGGAGGGAGAGAGACCGTCCTTGGCTTCTGGGGGTGCAGCCTGCTCCCTGCCGACACGAGGCACACCGTACAATAAAGCAAAGTCTGAAGTGTGCTGCCTTTTGACATGCCGCAAAACACGTATCGTGCACACTGCATGGAACCCCCCAACCCACCCACCCAAACTACGCAAAGGCGCTTTGGAGCCTTAAAGGGGCGATATTACCTGTACCTTCTGTTAGAGGCAGTGCACGTGTCTTCATGTCTTCTGGAGAGGAAGGGTGGGACGTAAAATATAGATTTTCGGCCTAGACCAACTCTTGCCAAGCACTACGAGGCTCAAGTCTGCACAACCCAGTTGTGCGTCCTTGCCTGCACAGGAAGCAAAACAATTGCTGATCTCTGGGGCACTTTCCAGGATTGTTGGTTTAATAGTGATAATTCGTTCAACACGAAAGACATCCGTGACTTTAGATATTAATATAAGGGCATCCGAGGCAGAATACATTCATCTGGATAGCGGTACATGTGAATATGTGATGAAGATACCAAACTGATGTTTGGTCACCAAACATGTATCTAACAAATTGAAAAGCTGGTATTGTAGGACTTTTTTGTATCACGAAAATTATTTTATTTTGGGGGTTTGCATTAATATTTCCAAAATAAAAAGCTTTTGCTTGAAAATATATGTATTTCTATCAAACAAGCTGATGCTTGGGGACACAATGATTATATTTAACAAGCATTGAAAAATCCAATAGGTCTTGCCTTTGATTAAGTTAAAGCCATTTGCTTTGCTAATGGTATTGTATAGCAAAGCAAATGGCTTTAACTTAATGAAAGGTGAGACCTACTGCATTTTTAATGCTTGTTAGTTAATTCCACTGTGCACATGCTAACTTTAAGAAAATTGAAAGCAGGAAAAAGACATCTAGGCAGAAAAACACTTAGTCCAAATTAAAAAAAGCATTTGCAATGCAATAGGTCTCGCATTTGCAAGAGTTTGAGCTATTAGCATTGTAAATGACAATGCCTTTTATTTGTTTTAAAAAACAAAACATAACCAAGAGGCATCATCAATTACAATGGCAATAGCTCAAACTCGCGTAAATGCAAGACCTATTTCCATTTACAAAAATGTTAGCTATTGGCATTTTAAATTATAATGCATTTTATTATGTATGACAAAAGAAAAAAAAACAATGTCATTTACAATGTCAATAGCTCAAAATAATGTCATTTCATTGTAAATGCTTGTTATCTGTGCCATTGAGAGTGTGGCCTGATGACCCATCTCATATAAAGTTCTGTTAGCATGTCTAATCCAGAACCTTGTTCTGACATCCTATGCATATGTCAGGTGTGCGCGGGTAGTGTGCATATAATTCATGCGTGGCAGTAGGACTCGGTGTGTTTACGAGTCTGAATACTGAAACCAGAGGGATCCCTGTTGGGTGTCCTGGTTTCCCTGAGCACAAGAAGGAGGATTAGGACAGATTCCCGGTACAGTAAACCTGCTGTATTGTTCTCATTCCTTTGGCTGGAGGGTGGTGATCCAGACACTGAAGTGAGGATAACAGAGACTAGCCATGTTGTGTGGAGTACAGTGGGATTGAGTGTTCATGGCAAAAGGCCCAATATGCTTTGAGTACTTCTATTCGAGACACTCCCAGTTCCACCTGCTGTGAGAAGCATCACTTTACACAAAGGGTGTGTCTGGAGAGCAGTGTGAGAAGGACACTTGAAAGAGAACCCCCTAGACAGGTTCTGAAGCTTGAGACAGTGGATCCACATCCACTATCTAGAAACTGTGTTTAAAAGTGGGACCCAATCCACTCCATTGTGTTCCAGTTGCAAGTTCTTCACTATCAAGGAAGAGAGTTCCACGCAGAGCACTTGAGGCACTGCTGTGTGACCAATGTTCTCTACCTTACAGCCAGTCTCCCAGAGGCGAGGGGACATCACCTGAAGGCTGCACTTTCTGCTGGAGTAGCTTTGGGTCCGCTTGGTGCCTAGAGGTGTGCATGGGAGCGAGTCTGCCTGGCACTGCAGGAGGAGAGACTGCCCAGGAGGAGAACCACAGCATGTTCCTGGCTAAACAGTACCCAGAGAAAGTAAACTGCTTGTGAAAGCGGAGCCAGGAGCGACCCGTGCTGCGGAGGATCTCCGAGTCTCTCTCGGTTCCCCGTGAGTACCACAGAAGCGAACGGGCATCAGCACAAAGGCCCAAGGTGGGCTGCATCTAACTTGCCTTGTGACTGAACCAGGTCGGAGCTGCATGTACCTTGCCCTGTGTATCGGCCGGATCACGGGTGCATCTGCCTTGTGGTGTGTACTGACCCTGCAGTGCCCTGTATACTGGCCCAATTCAGGCTGTAACTGCCTGATAGTATGTCTGGCCCGAAGTGGGCCACACCTGTCTTGAAATTCTAATCATCCTGGCTTGGAGCCACAACTTTCTGACAAGCACCATTGGTGGTACATCAGTGGGCTGCGGCTGTCGGTGGCACCTACACAGCAGTACCAGGGACCCCGAAGAGTCGTGCAACAATCCAGAGCAGTTGCGCTCAGAGAAGACGTGAGCTGCACCCGACGTCCCCTGCTGCCCATGCTGAAGGTGCACGCGATCATCGTGTGTCGCCACCTGCTGTAGGATCCAGCCACTGGGCACTCAGTCCAAGGAGTGTGAGAACTAAAGACTGATTTCCTACCCAGTACCACCCTGGGGGGGGGGCAAGGAGTGTAGCATCTGCAGGAGAATCACGGTGTATGGTGTAGTGAACTGTGTAGTATTTTGCTGTGTAATTAAAAGTACTTTATTTTTGCAAAAGACAAGCAGGTGGCTGGGCATTGCATTGATTGTGTATGTTGGTTGATTGATTTCTGAACTTGTGCCCCCTCCACCCACTCACTACCACCCTGAGAGGGCTCACCATTCCTACCCTGAAGTCAAGTGGCCCACTTTGTACTACAATGGTAGGAGAGGCCCAGAACGTCAGTAGCAGATCACCTCAACTACCACGGCCCCTGTCTGCTCTGTGGCCCCCGAACAAGGTCTGACACCCCCTATGCAGGAACTTCCTACAAAGGCTAGTTGAACAATAAGTTTGAGACAAGTGCATGACGCGATGCAAGGCTGCCTTCGCAGGGTGCTCTAGGGTGAATGCACACAAGGCATTGTGTCACTTTGGTACTGCATTGGGTGCTTAGCTTGGGTGATTGAAATGTGCATTTTTTTTTTGTTCTTTAAAATGTGTCCTAGTTAAAAAAAATGTCGGATGCCAGGTCACAAGTCAAACAAAGTGTGCAAGGCATTTGTGGAATCGATCTACAAACTGAGGTAAACGTAAAGAAACGAAAGTGAGTACAAATGCCACCTCACCACTGACCTCTGCAGCTGGCCACCACAATCCGCTGTGCAGAAGCCAAGCGCTGATCTCGGAAGGCGATCGGTAGCCTGGAAATGGCTAGTAAGAGGCGACTGTTCACGAGCCACTTGGGTACAGGGAGGGTCTCAGATTTGCGTTCTGAAAGTGCCTGGCTTTGCTCGCATGAGTTTGTGGTCCTGGGAGTCTGGCAGTCACTTCTGGCTAGCTGCTGCTGGTGGGGCTGCTGACAAAACCTCAAAGCCAGATGTTTAGGACCAGGTGTCAGGACTGAACATTTATTTTGTCTGTGGGTTTGTAAGGGTTTGTGCAGCCTTCGGCACATGTTCAGTGTCTTCCAAGGCCGAAGAACCTGGGCTCAGCAAAAGGGGAATTAGGGCTCGGGAGGGTCACTAGTTGAAGAAATTAGATTATTATTTGAGGGGGGTGACTCCCCAATTCAAGGAATAATCACAACCCTTGTCAGCGTGAACCCTCAAAGTCAGCACATTGACCTGATCTTAGCCCCCTGGTAGCTAGGGCACAGAGCAGACAGGCTTAACTCAGGGCAATGTGTAAAGTTTCTATGCAGTAACAAAACAGTAATAAAGGTGACATGCAAAACAATAAAAATCTGAAACCAAATTAGAAAAACAGAGTGAAGTGTAATGAACAAAATGACAAAAACCCAACAAGCTCTCTCACGCTCTCTCAATACCAGCAGAACTTGTCTCCACCAATAAGACATTAGTTTGCTCTACACAAGATATTCCTGCTATCACAAACAGTACTTTCCTCCAGTGGCTCACTAAACAACACACAGCAAGCACTAGTGTGGAATATGGGGAGGAGAGGCCATGATTTGAGGGGCGGTGCACTCACAATGGCTCTGGAAGCATGTACTCTGTGTAGGTCAGAGTACGTGTTTCACTTGGAGCATCGTAATTTTGCGCCACCCTTTTATGTTTTGACCCTGGCATATATTTGTACACATGGCCTCATATATTTGTGTGATTTAATATCGTTAACATAAAGTGATGCAAAAAAAACATTGCTTTTTTTAAAAGTAATCACAGACATGGTGTCTGATGGCCCTAGGAGGCCACCATCCCTGTGTTTTTAGCGATTCACAATGGGTCGCAAATTGAGACCTACCTCATGAATAATAATGAGGTAGGTCTATGGCGAACCCATTAGGAATTGCTAAATATGTCAAAGACACATTAGTACATAGGTGTTTGTGATTACCTAATAGCAAATCGCAAAAATTCACTATTGGGTAATTGCAAAATGAAACCTTCATACATGTGGCCCTTGGATTCACATGTTGAACCGTCATTGTGAACGCGCGCTCGGGTTGGCAACATTTTCTTCTTCTTGCAGGTGTGTGCATATGATCTCATAGTTAGTGATAGACAAACTGTGTGTGAGAGATAGAGGGGGTCGGGAGGAGTACTTTTGGCAAGGATGAGAGGCGCGAACGAACTAAGGGATGGCCGCCATCTGCGTTCTATCGGGAAATCGGAGGAATCCCAGGGCGCGCTGATGTGTGGATCAGAAGAGGGGTCTCCCAGGGCGTTCTGATGTGTGGATCAGAAGAGGGGGGCTTCGAGAGCAAGTACCAAGTTTTACCATGAAAAGGTGGAAAAGTACTCAGACACATGATGTGGGATTCTGGAAGGTTCTGTGAAGTTTTCATTGGTGGTCACTCTAGGTTTACTCACATTCTTTCAGGCTTTGAGGGGTACAGACCTCTTTGCTATGTTTCCCTTGCGTGGCTTTCGCCTCTGCAGTTCCTCTGGTTTGTAGAACTTCTACAGAAGCCTCTACAATGCCTACACCTTCCTGCTTTACCGGATCTAACCAGGGTTTGCCCATGAATACTACTTAGTTAAGGGTTAGTTAGATAATTTACATTTCCTGACATATAGGCAAGAGGATCGAAAACCATATAATGACCATCACATTCTGTTATTGCAATTACTGAGTTTCTTGTAGGCTTCATCAGCAGTGATTCTGTATTTTTACAGCGTATGTTTGAGATCTCAGCTGGGCTTTGAATTTCTAATAAATCTTCACTTCCTCCATCTCTCGTCTTTGCGTCCTCACCGTGTGGCCACGTGGGCTGCGCTGTAAATGGAGCGTGCGTATGACGCGAACTCATCTTTGTTTCAGGCACCTACAGAGACTCATGGCAGGGAAATGTGGATCTATGGCTCAGTGCTTGGCACGCTTTACCAAATCTAATCTCATGAAATATATATTGGGGCCTTGACCCGTTGACACATGCAGTACAGGCAGCGGTGCTGCCAAAGGGTGGGCGGTGCCAAGGTCATAATATCTGCCGTCACCCTTTCCCTCTGACAATAAAGAAGCGTTTCTATCACATGCTTTATTTCTGCTGGCGTGGCTGAAATGACGGGAGTAAAGAAGGTGTTTCTCTCTGACACTTGGAGTCTGAGGTTTCCAGTGTTTGTCTTGATTTTCTGCCACTCCTGTCTCTTGTGCAACTCAACTGCTCTCTCCTGGGAGTGGCTGTCCCGGTGCAGGCGGAGGAGGACGGGTGGACCCAGGCCAAGCAGGAGAGGGGGAGGTCCCTCACCCAGAATCCATGGACGTCATGAAGATGAGAGAGATCCACTGCCTTCCCTTGTCCTCAGGACTGAGATCTTGTTCACCTACATCATGAAGATGAGAGAGCTCCACTGCCTTCCCTTGTCCTCAGGACTGAACTCTACCACAGCTACGTCATAAAGATGAAAGAGCTCCACTGCCTTCCCTTGTCCTCAGGACTGAGATCTTCTTCACCTATGTCATGAAGATGAGAGAGCTTCACTTCCTTCCCTTGTCCTCAGGACTGAACTCTACCACAGCTACGTCATAAAGATGAAAGAGCTCCACTGCCTTCCATTGTCCTCAGGACTGAGATCATCTTCACCTACGTCATGAAGATGAGAGAGTTCCACTGCCTTCCCTTGTCCTCAGGACTGAACTCTACCACAGCTACGTCATAAAGATGAGAGAGCTCCACTGCCTTCCCTTGTCCTCAGGACTGAGATCTTCTTCACCTACGTCATGAAGATGAGAGAGATCCACTGCCTTCCTTTGTCCTCAGGACTGATATCGACTTCACCAATGTCATAAAGACAAGAGAGCTTCACTGCCTTCACTCGTCCTTAGGACTGAACTCCAGTACACTTACTTAAAAAAAATGAGAAAGCTGCACTGTCTTCCGGTGACCTCAGGAGTACTGTCTGCATATTCAGCGAGGGACTGACAGCCACTTTCGGCATCTCACACCGATCAAGAAGAAGTGCAGCGGCCTCCCGCTGACCTCCGCAGTCAACATTAAATGTACATCAGTGGGGAGTCAGCCACCTCATGCCCTCTACCCAGGTCATGGAGAGGAGGAAGCTGTGCTCCCATCCAGTAACCTCAGGCTTAAACACTATGGGGCTTATTTACAAGCCCCTTGCGTAGCCAGTGGGAAAAACTGACATACCGGCGGCGCAAGGGGCTTGTAAATAAGCCCCTATATGTCAGTAGAGGGCAGAAGGCCCTCAACAACATGGGCACTCAGAAAAGGGTTCTCCTTTCATGCCATGATTGCTATCTGAATGTGCATTGGGGGACAAAGTGCCATGCCCACTACCTCAGCCAGATGATGGGAAAGAGGAGGCTGTCCTGCCTTGCTATGACCTCAGGATTGACCTCTACTTGTTTGGTAGAGAACAGAAGGATATCAATAACAGTTGAGGAAGCTCTGCCTTCTTCCCCCAGTCTCAGGATTACTTTCTACATGTTCAATGGAAGATAGGCGGCCACCTCTTGTGCTTCACCCAGATCATTAAGAGGACAGTGGAAGCTGTGCTCTCTTTAGTTAATCTCGGGTCTAAACCTTAAATGGTCACTGGAACACACAAGGACCTCCATCTGCCTCATGACATCAACTCAAGCCACACACAATGACCTCCATCTACCACACAACATCAACTCAAGCCACACACAAAGACAAGGACCTCCATCTGCCCCACAACATCAACTCAAGCCACACACAAGGACAAATACCTTTATCTACCCCACAACATCAACTCAAGCCACACACAAAGACAAGGACCTCTATCTACCCCACGACATCAACTCAAGCCACACACGAAGACAAGGACCTCTATCTGCCCTCTGACATCAACTCAAGCCACACACAAAGACAAGGACTTCCATCTACCTCATGACATCAACTCAGGCCACAAACAAGGATAAGGACCTCCATCTGCCTCATGACGTCAACTCAAGCCACAAGCAAAGATAAGGACCTCCATCTGCCCCACAACAGCAACTCAAGCCACACACAAAGACAAGGACCTCTATCTGCCCCATGACATCAACTCAAGCCACACACAAGGACAAGGACTTCCATCTGCCTCATGACATTGACTCAAGCCACAAACAAGGATAAGAACCTCCATCTGCCTCATGACGTCAACTCAAGCCACAAAAAAGCATAGGGACCTCCATCTGCCCTACAACAGCAACTCAAGCCACACTTAAAGACAAGGATCTCCATTTGCCCCCACAACAGCAACTCAAGCCACACACAAGGACAAGGACCTCCACCTGCCCCACGATATCAACTCAAGACACACACAAGGACAAGGACCTCCATCTGCCCCACAACATCAACTCAAGCCACACACAAGGACCTCCATCTGAGCCATGATATCAACTAAAGCTACAAACAAGGATAAGGACCTCCATATGCCCCACAACAGCAACTTAAGCCACACACAAAGACCAGGCCCTCCATCTGCCCCACAACAGCAACTCAAGCCACACACAAGGACAAGGACTCCACCTGCCCCACAATATCAACTCAAGCCACACGCAAGGACAAGGACATCAATCTGCCCCATGACAACAACTCAGGTCACACACAAGAGCAAGGACCTCCATCTACTCCATGACATCAACTCAAGCCACACACAAGGACAATGAACTCCAGCTGCCCCACAACATAAACTCAAGCCACACATAAGGACAAGGAACTCCAGCTACCACATGGCATGACCTCAAGTGATACACAAGGACAAGGTACTCCAGTTGCCCCATGACATCAACTCAAGCCGTACACAAGGACAAGGAACTCCAGCTGTCCCATGACATCAACTCAAGCCACACACAAGGACAAGAAACTCCAGCTGCTGCACGCCATCAACTCAAGCCACACACAAGGACAATGAACTCCAGCTGCCCCACAACATAAACTCAAGCCACACATAAGGACAAGGAACTCCAGCTACCACATGGCATGACCTCAAGTGATACACAAGGACAAGGTACTCCAGTTGCCCCATGACATCAACTCAAGCCGTACACAAGGACAAGGAACTCCAGCTGTCCCATGACATCAACTCAAGCCACACACAAGGACAAGAAACTCCAGCTGCTGCACGCCATCAACTCAAGCCACACACAAGGACAAGGAACTCTATCTGCTGCACAACAACAACTTAAGCCACACACAAGGACAAGAACCTCCATCTACCCCACGACAGCAGCTCAAGACACACAAAAGGACAAAGACCTTTATCTACCCCACAACATAAAACTCAAGCCACACAAAAAGACAAGGGCCTCTATCTACCCCACGACATCAACTCAAGCCACACACAAAGACAAGGACCTCTATCTGCCCCATGACATCAACTCAAGCCACACACAAGGACTTCTATCTGCCCCATGACATCAACTCAAGCCACACACAAGAACTTCTATCTGCCTCATGACATCAACTCAAGCCACAAACAAGGACAAGGACCTCCATCTGCCTCATGACGTCAACTCAAGCCACAAACAAGGATAATGACCTCCATCTGCCCCACAACAGCAACTCAAGCCACACTTAAAGACAAGGACCTCCATCTGCCCCACAACAGCAACTCAAGCCACACACGAAGACAAGGACCTCTATCTGCCCCATGACATCAACTCAAGCCACACACAAGGACAAGGACTTCCATCTGCCTCATGACGTCAACTCAAGTCACAAAAATTCATGGGGACCTCCATCTGCCCCACAACAGCAACTAAAGCCACACTCAAAGTCAAGGACCTCCATCTGCCCAACAACAGCAACTCAAGCCACACACAAGGACAAGGACCTCCACCTGCCCCACGATATCAACTCAAGCCACACGCAAGGAGAAGGACCTCCGTCTACCCCACAACATCAACCCACGACACACAAAAGGACAAGGACCTCCATCTGCCCGACGACATCAACTCAAGCCACACACAAGAACAAGGACCTCCATCTGCCCCACAAGAGTAACGCAAGCCACACGCAAGGACAAGGACCTCTATCTGCTCCACAACATCAACTCAAGCCATACACAAGGACAAGGACCTCCATCAACCCCACAACATCAACTCAAGCCACCCACAAGGACAAGGAACTCCAGCTACCCCACAGCATCAACTCAAGCCAAACACAAGGATAAGGATCTCCATCTACTCCATGGCATCCACTCAAGGTACACACAGGGACAAGGACCTCCATCTATCCCATGACATCAACTCAAGCCACACACAAGGACAAAGACCTCCACCTACCCCACGACATCAACTAAAGCCACAAACAAGGACAAGGACCTCCATCTGCACCACAACATCAACTCAAGCCACACACAAGGACAAGGACCTCCATCTGCCCCACAACAGCAACTTAAGCCACACACAAGGACAAGGACTCCACCTGCCCCACAATATTAACTCAAGCCACACGCAAGAACAAGGACCTCCATCTGCCCCACAAGAGTAACGCAAGCCACACGCAAGGACAAGGACCTCTATCTGCTCCACAACATCAACTCAAGCCATACACAAGGACAAGGACCTCCATCAACCCCACAACATCAACTCAAGCCACACACAAGGACAAGGAACTCCAGCTACCACACGGCATCAACTCAAGTGACACACAAGGACAAGGTACTCCAGCTGCCGCACGCCATCAACTCAAGCCACACACAAGGACAAGGAACTCGATCTGCCGCACAATATCAACTTACGCCACACACAAGGACAAGAACCTCCATCTACCCCACGACAGCAGCTCAATACACAGACAAGGACAAGTACCTCTATCTGCCCCACAACATCAGCTCAAGCCACACACAAATACAAGGACCTCTGTCTGCCCCTTAACATCACCTCAAGCCATACACAAGGACAAAGACCTCTATCTGCTCCACAACATCAACTCAAGCGACACACAAAGACAAGGACCTCTATCTGCTCCACAACGTCAACTCAACCCTCACACAAGGACAAGGAGCTCCAGTTGCCCCAGGACCTCAACTCAAGCCACACACAAGGAACTCCAGCTGCCCATGACATCAACTCAAGCCACACACAAGGAGAGGGAACTCTATCTACCCCACAGCATCAACTCAAGCCAGACACAAGGATAAGGATCTCCATCTACCCCACAACATCAACTCAAGCCACACACAAGGACCTCCATCTACCCCACAACATCAACTCAAACCACACACAAGGACAATAACCTCTATCTGCCCCACAACAGCATCTCAAGCCACATACAAGGACAAGGACCTCCATCTACCCTACAACATCACCTCAAGCCACACACAATGACAAGGACTTCCATCTGCCCCATGACATCAACTCAAGCCACACACAAGGACAAGGACCTCCAACTACCATACGACATCAACTCAAGCCACACACAAGGACAAGGAACTCCAGCTGCCCCGTGACATCAACTCAAGCCACACACAAGGACAAGGACCTCCATCTACCCCATGACATCAACTCAAGCCACACACAAGGACCTCCATCTGCCCCACAACATCAACTCAAGCCACACACAAGGATAAGGAACTTTATCTACCCCACAGCATCAACTCAAGCCAGATATAAGGATAAGGATCTCCATCCACCCCACAACATCAACTCAAGCCACACACAAGGACCTCCATCTGCCCCACAACATCAACTCAAGCCACACACAAGGACAAGGACCTCCATCTGCCCCATGACATCAACTCAAGCCACACACAAGGACAAGGACCTCCATCTGCCCCACAACAGTAACTCAAGCCACATGCAAGGACAAGGACCTCTATCTGTTCCACAACATCAACTCAAGCCATACACAAGGACAAGGATCTCCATCTACCCCACAACATCAACTCAAGCCACACACAAGGACAAGGAACTACAGCTACCCCACAACATCAACTCAAGCTACCACAGGGACAAGGACCTCAATCTACCCCATGACATCAACTAACGCCACAAACAAGGACAAGGACCTCCATCTGCCCCACAACATCAATTCAAGCCACACACAAGGACAAGGACCTCCATCTGAGCCATGCTATCAACTAAAGCTACAAACAAGGATAAGGACCTCCATCTGCCCCACAACAGCAACTCAAGCCACACACAAAGACCAGGCCCTCCATTTGCCCCACAACAGCAACTCAAGCCACACACAAGGACAAGGACTCCACCTGCCCCACAATATCAACTCAAGCCACACGCAAGGACAAGGACCTCAATCTGCCCCACGACAACAACTCAGGTTACACACAAGGGCAAGGACTTCCATCTACCCCATGACATCAACTCAAGCCACACACAAGGACAATGAACTCCAGCTGCCCCACAACATAAACTCAAGCCACACACAAGGACAAGGACCTCCATCTACCCCACAACAGCATCTCAAGCCACACATAAGGACAAGGAACTCCAGCTATCACACGGCATGAACTCAAGTGACACACAAGGACAAGGTACTCTTGCTGCCCCACGACATCAACTCAAGCCGTACACAAGGACAAGGAACTCCAGCTGTCCCATGACATCAACTCAAGCCACACACAAGGACAAGGAACTCTAATCTGCTGCACAACATCAACTTAAGCCACACACAAGGACAAGAACCTCCATCTACCCCACGACAGCAGCTCAAGACACACACAAAGACAAAGACCTTTATCTCCCCCACAACATCAACTCAAGCCACACACAAAGACAAGGGCCTCTATCTACCCCACGACATCAACTCAAGCCACACACAAAGACAAGGATCTCTATCTGCCCCATGACATCAACTCAAGCCACACACAAGGACAAGGACTTCCATCTGCCTCATGACGTCAACTCAAGCCACAAACAAGGATAAGGACCTCCATCTGCCCCACAACAGCAACTCAAGCCACACTTAAAGACAAGGATCTCCATCTGCCCCACAACAGCAACTCAAGCCACACACAAAGACAAGGACCTCTATCTGCCCCATGACATCAACTCAAGCCACACACAAGGAAAAGGACTTCCATCTGCCTCATGACATCAACTCATGCCAAAAACAAGGATAAGGACCTCCATCTGCCTCATGACGTGAACTCAAGCCACAAAAATTCATGGGGACCTCCATCTGCCCCACAACAGCAACTCAAGCCACACTCAAAGTCAAGGACCTCCATCTGCCCAACAACAGCAACTCAAGCCACACACAAGGACCTCCACCTGCCCCACGATATCAACTCAAGCCACACGCAAGGAGAAGGACCTCCATCTACCCCACAACATCAACCCACGACACACAAAAGGACAAGGACCTCCATCTGCCCCACGACATCAACTCAAGCCACACACAAGGACAAGGACCTCCATCTGCCCCACAAGAGTAACTCAAGCCACACGCAAGGACAAGGACCTCTATCTGCTCCACAACATCAACTCAAGCCATACACAAGGACAAGGACCTCCATCTACCCCACAACATCAATTCAAGCCACCCATAAGGACAAGGAACTCCAGCTACCCCACAGCATCAACTCAAGCCAAACACAAGGATAAGGATCTCCATCTACTCCACGGCATCAACTCAAGCTACACACAGGGACAAGGACCTCCATCTACCCCATGACATCAACTCAAGCCACACACAAGGACAAAGACCTCCACCTACCCCACGACATCAACTAAAGCCACAAACAAGGACAAGGACCTCCATCTGCACCACAACATCAACTCAAGCCACACACAAGGACAAAGACCTCCATCTGAGCCATGACATCAACTAAAGCTATAAACAAGGATAAGGACCTCCATCTGCCCCACAACAGCAACCGAAGCCACACACAAATACCAGGCCCTCCATCTGCCCCACAACAGCAACTTAAGCCACACACAAGGACAAGGAACCCACCTGCCCCACAATATTAACTCAAGCCACACGCAAGGACAAGGACCTTAATCTGCCCCACGACAGCAACTCAGGCCACACACAAGGGCAAGGACCTCCATCTACTCCATGACATCAACTCAAGCCATACACAAGGACAAGGACCTCCATCTAGCCTCCAACATCAACTCAAGCCACACACAAGGACAAGGAACTCCAGCTACCACACGGCATCAACTCAAGTGACACACAAGGACAAGGTACTCCAGCTGCCCCACGACATCAGCTCAAGCCATACGCAAGGACAAGGAACTCCAGCTGTCCCATGACATCAACTCAAGCCACACACAAGGACAAGGAACTCCAGCTGCCGTACGCCATCAACTCAAGCCACACACAAGGACAAGGAACTCTATCTGCCGCACAACATCAACTTAAGCCACACACAAGGACAAGAACCTCTATCTACCCCACGACAGCAGCTCAAGACACAGACAAGGACAAGTACCTCTATCTGCCACACAACATCAGCTCAAGCCACACACAAGGACAAGGACCTCTATCTGCCCCACAACATCAACTCAAGCCACACACAAGGACAAGGACCCCTATCTGCTCCACAACATCAACTCAAGCGACACACAAAGACAAGGACCTCTATCTGCTCCACAACATCAACTCAACCCGCACACAAGGACAAGGAACTCCAGTTGCCCCAGGACCTCAACTCAAGCCACACACAAGGAACTCCAGCTGCCCATGACATCAACTCAAGCCACACACAAGGAGAGGGAACTCTATCTACCCCACAGCATCAACTCAAGCCAGACACAAGGATAAGGATCTCCATCTACCCCACAACATCAACTCAAGCCACACACAAGGACCTCCATCTGCCCCACAACATCAACTCAAGCCACACACAAGGACAAGAACCTCCATCTGCCCCACGACAGCATCTCAAGCCACATACAAGGACAAGGACCTCCATCTACCCCATGACATCAACTCAAGCCACACACAAAGACAAGGACTTCCATCTGCCCCATGACATCAACTCAAGCCACACACAAGGACAAGGACCTCCATCTACCACACGACATCAACTCAAGCCACACACAAGGACAAGGAACTCCAGCTGCCCCGCGACATCAACTCAAGCCACACACAAGGACAAGGTCCTCCATCTGCCCCACAACATCAATTCAAGCCACACACAAGGAGAAACCTCCATCTACCCCACGACATCAACTAAAGCCACAAACAAGGAGAAGGACCTCCATCTGCCCCACAGCATCAACTTAAGTCACACTCAAGGACACGGACCTCCAGCTGCACCACAACATCAACTAAATCCACAAACAAGGAGAAGGACCTCCAATTGCCCCACAGTATTAAATCAGGCCACACACAAGGAGGAGGACCTCCATCTGCCACACAACATCAACTAAAGCCACAAACAAGGACAAGGACCTCCATCTGCCCCACAACATCAACTCAAGCCATTCAACAGTTACTCTTCAATCTGAACACCTCGACAGGCCACTGCCTGCAAGGCTGGAAGAAAATACTCTTGACTGAAGAGTGGAAAATTAGGAGCATGACTATCTGGCACTTCTGGGAAGTCTAAAATCATAACTATTCCCAGAATGTTATCTTTTTAGGCTTAGAGGAGTCTTTTCTGTTGATTCTGGAAAAGTGAGGATTTCATAGCTATGGGCTGAGTACATAAACATACCAAAGTGATGTGACTTTGTACATCTGTCTGTCGTTCTCCTCCTGTCTGCTCCATCCTCTGAGATACCTCCTCCCTCTCATGTGCCCTTCTCACCCTCTGTTTCACTTCTCTCTCATCTGCTTTGCTAACCTTCTATTCTTACCTGCTTCTCCTCGTCCTCCCTGGTTCCTGAAATGCCCCTGTTGGCTCTGTCCCTTGTCACCTCATCCTTGGGAATTTAAGCCACCAGGCCCATTAAGGTTTACTAGCGGCACACCTTCAAAGCACCCCTGGCTTCAAAACAAAAGCCACGTCTATAAATCCAGAGAGGGGGAACCAAGCCAAGCGGAAGCAAGAGATGGGCCACATTTACAAGCCTGAATCATGGCACTTTGTAATAGCCTCCGGTGCCCTGAAGTGGGTGTGTCTAAGTGCGTGCTAAAGAAAGGCTTGACAGGCAAACGTATAGTAGCAGTTTTAAAACTCATTTTTGTGAAGGTAAAGGGGACCCAGTGAACACTATTTCCTCTATAATCCTGAACTCCTGCCTGATTTTTTGAAAGATGCAAGGAGGTCCCTCATAAACTGTATACTAGGGAATTTGCCTATAAGAGAATGCAATGCACTGGTGCAACCAGAAAATGCAAATTGACGCAAACATATAATTGTTGATTTGGTGATAAAGATGCCAACCACATGGTATTTATTTGCCAAGATTCTCCAATGAAGGCAACATTTGATGTCATGGTTTTCTGAAACGTCCGAGTAAAACAATAAAACATCTTTGAGCTTACTCATTTAATGCTCAAGTATGGAATTGTGCTTAGATTTATGTGAGTATTTTCCATTTTTTCTTATAAAAATGAACAGCGTTGTTAGATGCTTTTTTGTTATATGCTTGAATGGTATAGTATGTTTCTATTTTTGTGGTGAAATAATGAAAAGACATTTTAATAAACTTGGCCAGGAGTTACTTTAGATATGTGATAAAGACCCTTCAAGATTGTCATCCCATCCGGAGAGATTGATATTGGCTCAGACTTCCATGTACTCCCAGTTGAGCGGCCGCAGTGCCTTGTTCCTCTGGGAGGTGTTCTTTCTATCTGTTTCTAAGGTCGAATTGATCGCTATAACGAGGGCACAATATAGGTGCCTTTATCAGACTGTGACCAGACATTGCAAAAGGTAGCTTACTTTACACAGCTGTGTTTGCACAACAGCCACGTTCTGCAGTCTTCTTGCCCCTCCACGCATTGCGTGGAGCCTTGGTGGCATGCATGTATGTATATATGTTTGTGTGTAGACCAACATAGCGCAGCACTAGCTTCAAAGCGACAGAGGAACACCCAATTAAGGGGTGAATGTAGGAAGGTGGAATCTGACTTCATGGTGACCCCCACTTTTTCCTGGTGTTTTGCTGGTTTCCGACGTAGTCTGACTGGGATCCTGCTAATCAGGACCCCAGTCTATCTGCTTTCTCCCTAAATTGGTTGTTCATGTACTTTAGGTACACTCCAGATTGGATACTGGGGTACCCTTATCAGTCCCTAGTATATGGTATGCTATGTACCCAGGGCATAGGTACCCCAGAGGCCTCTCAGGGGCTGCAGCATGTATTATGACACCCCTGGGAGACCATTCAAAATGATACAAAAGTTCTGCTACAGCAGCCTGTGTAAGGTGGTGCATGCATCCCTTACTTAGATATAGGTTCAGTATATCTACTCCATATCACTGCACATATAAACCTATCAGTCACCCCTATGGCAGGCCTTATCAATCTTGAAGGCAGGGTGCTAGGTTTTATGTGAGAGGGTGCCCAAGCATGAGCAGAGCCCCTCTGCAGGCTTTAGAAACTATATTCTGGGGTTGTTTGTGATGCAGCCAACCATATATACTTAAGTGCATCATAACCTCGCGGTAAATGCTAACTTTCAAACAGCTGCATGGAAACATGTTTTGTTTGGTGTCAAACACCTTGGAATCATACCTCTACACAAGTAACTGGTGTGGGAGGTATGATTCCACCCTACTAGAGGGAGAAATATGACAACACCGGTACACCCGGTACCAGCTTCACAGAACCCTGGCATCGCAAAATGGATGCTCCCAGCCACAGACATGAGTCTGCCCTCCTGCTGCTGGATGAAACTCTGACAGGGGAAGGCTGGACAATAGGTTTCCTGTCACAGGGAGGTGTGACCACTTCCCAGACAGGCTTTAGTGTATTGGGGCTGGGTGGGTGCACTCCAAGAGTGCTTTGAAGTCTGCACTGGGGGCACATTTGGTGTCCCTGTGCATAGCCCAGCTCAAACCGGTTGCAGGAGCCATTTGCTCCTGCTCTGGCGTGAAACTGGACAAAGAACATGGGTGTAGCCACCCCTCTGTCCCAACCCTCCCATAGGTGGGTCCCCAAAGTTTGCCCTACCCCTTCCTTGGGAATAATGCACTCTGAATGTCAGCGCCAGGATGCCTGCTAGGTGACAGAGCGCTTTACAAGTGAGATAAATAAATAAAATAAAGTAGGAACCCCTGGCTACAGGACTTTAGATTTACCTGGACGAACCTCTGCTACAGAAAGCAAGTACTTTGACTATCTACACTACGTTGGATGACTGAAGCATCTCCCTTGGAGTAAAGGAGTTACTCCCCTGCAAGGCGGGCACCTGAAACACATCTGACCGGTTTGCATCTATGCAGCTCCTGAATGACTCTCAGCAATTCTGAGACTCGCATCCCTCGTGGGGACCGTGCAACCCGAACCCCTGGGCACCGTGTACATTTGCAGCAGCATATGCTTTTTGGCGATCCCTGAGGCTGTGCTTTGGGCTACTTGTAGTCCAGACCGAGCAGTATTTCCACTGAAGATTTCTGGCCTACACTCCATGAGTGTTCCCTGGGCTGGTATTTTGTGATTCAGCTCGAGGTCCCTTCGCGATCCCTGGTCCATCGACCTGTGGGTCCCTGAGAAGGGAACTTTGACTTTAAGTGGGCTTTCCTGGTTGCTCCAGATGTGCCCTGACTCTCCATTGCTTGGGGAGTCGCCAGGACCTTGCTGGTCCTCACCGAAGCATCTTTTCTCTGGGTTGCAGTTGCCAAGGCTTGTTGGTGTTCAATCCAGACACTGACCCCCCCCCCAGCACTCGACATCCTACGTGGGACAGCTCACCTGCATACTTTGGTTGTTGTCAACGTCTCCTGGTCCCCGTGGCTGCAGAGTCAAGCTTCACCTCTTCTCACCTGAAACACCCAACATCGTGGGCATTCGTCTATCGTGCCCCTGGTCACTATGAAGTGACCCAGACTCTGTCCCCTCTGCTTTCAGGTTCTTCTCAGCTCTGATCTAGGTTTGGATCACACCGGACACTTCTCATCTTCCCGGCAGCAGCACTTCTTCGCATCACGCCATTGAAATCAACGAGCGTTTCCGACACCACTTGACCCCTCTGCACCCGGCTCTCCTGGGATAGGTAACACAGGTACCTCGGTACTCTCAAGGGTGCTGGCCTTAAGAACCTTCGATGTTCCAAAGGGTTTGCTTGAAGCCCTCGCCTAAGTGTCCTTCATCTTTAAAATTCCAACCGTGACTTTCCCGTAGAGTTATACGGAGCTCGAGCCTGTGTTCTCACACTGCACGCCTCCCCCGTGGGTCCCCTGTGTCACTACCTTGGGTGGTTCCTTGGGTCCCAGCGATTCTACTTGCTCTAGGCACTGTGTCTAGTCAAGTCGTGGTTGTTATACCACTCTCTTAGTATATGGTTTAGTCTCCCCCTAGAGGCCACTGTGTATTGTGCTATTTACTGTTGTTCTAGTGCTTTAATATTGTTTACCTTCTTCTCTAATCTCATAAAGAGGTCAGTAGAGTGTGTTTAGTAATACATACATATATTTTATATATACCTTGTGTGGTTCTCCTTTTATTTGGTCATTCAGGAGGTTATAATCTGGTAAACCAAGCTGCTTTACATTTCTTCGAGACTTAGCCTGAAGGCTGCTCTCCATAGCTACCACTGGGATTGCTTTCAATAAAGGTTGTCTTTAACCTAATCATCAATAAGGGTTGTTTGGACTGGTACAAGGTGCCCACTGTAACTAGTGGACAACATATACCAGGCCAACTTCTCACAGTGCATATCAGGGAGGCAAGTAAAGGCAGGATGGCTGGAGTGCACAGGGGCTTTGATATGACAAGGGGCTGCTTGAAGAGTAATAATAGTAGCTGTATTTGGTGAGAGGGGTCCTTGCAACGTTTACTCTTCGGTGCCACGCAGCCGATTGAAAGATGTAGGGTCAATGTGGTATTGCATTCCTTCCCTAGAACCTCTGGTGCAGCCTGGTGCTGCCTCTATGTAGGAGTCACCACACACCTACTAAAGAGACTACAGACTATACATAACTAAGCGGCCATACTTGTCCTCCATCTCCCCAGACGGACCCACATTACCCTACGCCTAAGAAACCCCCACTGGCTCCCCGTCCACAAGAGATACCAGTTCAAGATGCTGATACATGCCTACAAGGCTCTGCACAATCAGGGACCGGCCCACATCAATCACCATCTGAACTTCTACCAGCCCTCTGGACACCTGCGCTCCGCCTCCTTCTTCCTCTGGACACCTGCGATCCGCCTCCTTCTCCCTGCGGACACCTGCGCTCCGCCTCCTTCTCCCTCTGGACACCTGCGCTCCGCCTCCTTCTCCCTGCGGACACCTGCGCTCTGCCTCCTTCTCCCTGCGGACACCTGCGCTCCGCCTCCTTCTTCCTCTGGACACCTGCGCTCTGCCTCCTTCTCCCTGCGGACGCCTGCGCTCCGCCTCCTTCTCCCTCTGGACTCCTGCGCTCCGCCTCCTTCTCCCTCTGGACACCTGCGCTCTGCCTCCTTCTCCCTCTGGACACCTGCGCTCCGCCTCCTTCTCCCTGCGGACACCTGCGCTCCGCCTCCTTCTCCCTGCGGACACCTGCGCTCCACCTCCTTCTCCCTCTGGACACCTGCGCTCCGCCTCCTTCTCCCTCTGGACACCTGCGCTCCGCCTCCTTCTCCCTGCGGACACCTGCGCTCCGCCTCCTTCTCCCTCTGGACACCTGCGCTCCGCCTCCTTCTCCCTGCGGACACCTGCGCTCTGCCTCCTTCTCCCTGCAGACACCTGCGCTCCGCCTCCTTCTCCCTGCGGACACCTGCACTCCGCCTCCTTCTCCCTGCAGACACCTGTGCTCCGCCTCCTTCTCCCTCTGGACACTTGCGCTCCGCCTCCTTCTCCCTCTGGACACCTGCGCTCCGCCTCCTTCTCCCTCGCCCAGACCCCCGCACATCCACCGAAGCAAGAGCAGCGAACCCTCTTTCTCCTACCTGGCCACGAAGAATGAATGAATATAGTATTTGTAAAGCGCTCGATCCCTCAACAGGAGTATCCTGGCACCAGCCCATCAGCACCGATACTAAAAGGTTAATGCTAGTCGAAACTAGTAAACAACGGAGGAAAAAGGGCATCCAAAGCCCACTGTATGAGAGAGAGTGGCACAGAACATCCGGCATCTGAAAGAGCCATGCCTTTCTGAAACAAGCTTCCTTCTCTAGCAGCTGAAGCAAGACTGGTCATTGATGCCAGGTTTTGACGCCCAAGGCCATTAATGATTTGCCCCCTCGGGATTTAAGCCTAAACGAGGGTCGTTTTAACAGCTTAGCGCTGGACGATCTCAGTGCCCTCTCAGTCGTGTAGAGGCAGAACCCTTTGGTTAAATATTTAGGACCTGTGGCATGAGAAGAGCTCTGAAAACTAAAACCAGCATCTTGAATAAGACCCTCTTATGAATTGGTACCCAGGGTAGACCTCTGAGGGCTTTGGAGGCAGAACTGTGCTTGGGACGTTTGAGCACCAATCTGGCCGCTGATTGCTGGACCATCTGGAGTTTGTGAAGCAATTGTTGAGATGTCCCAGCATACAGACTCTTACAGTAATCCAACCTGGATGTTATCTAGGCAAAGGCTACAGTCTACCTAACAGCGAACGAGAGTAGGTTGAAGAACTTTAAAAAAGATGTTATCGGTGATGAAGACCTACCAGCTACTGATACTGCTTGTGGTCGAAACGTAAGAGCGTTATCAAATTTGACTCCCGATTGTTTGGCAACTTCTATTATAAGGGTGGGTGGGGGGTGGGGATGGCACAGTGTTTGGCCACCATGTAATGGGAGAAAACAGATTTGACTTCGCGAACAATAGAATTTCTGTCTTGTCGGTGTTACATTTTAGATTATTTTTCCATCCAAAGAATGATGTTAACGAAACAGTTTTTAAAATTCTATTTGGCCCCAAAGGAACCATTGTTCAAGGCAGTGCTTAATTTGTAACAAAGTAAATGCCAGGGGCTTCTTCAGGAGGCAGCCGCAGCTTGCACCACCTGTTGCCACCGCCAGCGCTGCCAATGACAGTACCAACACAACTAACCATCACACTGCTACAAGTGTGATAATTCAGACTATTTCAGACCCCCAAAGCTAAAAGAATGACTTGGCCGGTAGGTATTAGCCATTCAAGAATTAATAAACAACTGTACCATTTGGCAGATTGTCATAAGTGCCGGTGTTGACAATTATGTGCCAGTACCTAGCACAGCAAACCAAAGACTCACATTAAGCACTGGTTCAAGGACAGGATCAATAGGGTGTCATCTTCATAGGAAGTAGTTACAATTCCAAAAGCTGTAATCAAAGTTATTAAAGGGGTCGTATAAAAATGGAATAAGGAAGGACCTGGAAGAGCTTTCCCCTCCACCTCTGGACCTTCACCTCCCTACTGATGTTCCGGTGGCTCAATGTGCCGCAGCATATTTATAAGGCCACGCAAAGCCACTTTACCTTGCATTTCATGGCATTCCAAATATGTGCCCCTTTCACACAGAACACTGCGTGAAAGGGGCGTTCAATGGGTGTTGCTGTGGGTGGAACCCATGGAATATGAGGCATTCCAAAATTTACGAGGATTTGTAAACCTGGGAATGCGTCCAATTCGATCGCCACCCCAGGAGTGGCATTGGGGCGGGGCAACATGCAGAATACATAGAAAGAGGAAAATACCTCTTGCGTTTGTGTTCCTTCCTGCACAAAAACAATCACCCTATAACGCAGACACCATGGCGCACACCCCAGTACAGAGATCTGGGCCTAAACCCACCATTTTTTGCTCACCATGCCATTCCAGTTTAGACTCAGCCATATGCAAATCAGTCTTGACCCTGCGCCCTATGGAAACAGTCCAGTCTGCACTGCCAAGCCTGTTCCCATTGGACAGAGGGTCAAGACTGATTTGCATATGGTATAAATACATTTAAATCCTTCCCAAAACAAATCTTAACATTAGCATAATGATAACCCCAAACCTACAACATAAAAAAATTGCAATGTGTGCCAAGATAACTGAATCCCAATTTGCTTGAAAACATATTTAAATATATTTTTAATTAGTGGAAAAATAATATTATTCTAAACATTTATAAAAAAAAAATATTTATATATATATATTTTCAAAAAGCGGTACTACAAGATAGAGCCCAAAATATAATTGCCCATAAAAAACAGAGGGAACTTCAGGAACTTCTGACGTTGGAAGGCAGACTGATAGACCTTGAGAATAAGGGGGCCTCCACATTGAGCGCACACACCCTCCGCCAGATCGACATTACTAAACGGGAATATCAAGCGTTAGTCACCAATGAGACACGTGCACGCCAACTTGCAGTTCACCATCGCCTGTACGAGACTGGGGATAGGGCGGGTAAATTGCTGGCATGATTGGGCAGGAAGGAACTAGAGTCGAGGTGGGTTATGTCTATTAGGGAGCTTGACCAGATCTACACCGTGCCCCAGGATATTGCGGGGGCTTTCGTCCGATACTACTCAACACTCTATGCAGCCCAGATACGAGTTAGTGAGGTACAAATAACGCAGTACCTTGAGGGTATTGAACTCCCTTGCATCGCCTTAGAGGAGATAGAGGGGCTGGATGTGGATATTACACTGGAAGAGGTGACGGAGGCCATCGGTCGACTGAAAACGGGAATACCCCCTGGCCCTAACGGCCTCCCGGAAGGAATTTTTTAAAAAGCATAGTGACATTCTGGCACCGCATCTACTTAAGATGTTTAAAGCTGCCAAAGATAATGGGATGCTCCCTGTGGATCTCAGATAGGCAACGGTGGTGGTGATACCCAAGCAATGGAAACCCCCGGACGACTGTGGGTCATATCGTCCCATTTCGCTATTAAATATAGAAACCAAAATCCTGGCGACTATACTCGCAACACGCCCGTTAACCGTCATTACCACTTTGATTCACGAAGATCAATCTGGCTTTATGCCACATCGAGCCACTCGCTATAACCTGCAACGGGTTGCCAACTGGATGGATGCTGTCCAAGGCAGGGAGGAGGCCCATTTGCTCCTTTCTCTTGATGCTGAGAAGGCATTTGACACCATCCACTGGCCTTTCATGAGACAAGCTCTGGAGAAATTTGGATGTGGCCCGGATTTCCGAGACTGTGTGGCACTGTTATATACAGAGCCCTTGGCTCGGGTTCGGGTTAATGGAGCTCTAGCCGAGACCTGGCAGATTCAAAGAGGAACTAGACAGGGATGTCCCCTTCCCCCGCTAATTTTTGCTCTTATTCTGGAACCTTTGGCCTGTGTCATTAGGACTTTCCTGGGGCTGGGTGGATTTGTGGAAGACACCCGATTGCTAGAGGAGGAACGCATATCTTTATATGTGGATGATATCTTATAATACGTTACAAACCCAACAGGGACGCTTCCCTTGCTCCTACGACTTTTTGAGAGCTACGGGCATCATGCGGGATATAAAAAATCAACTGGAGTAAGTCTACCCTATATCCAGTCGGGGGTGGTGGAGCCACAGACATTCCCGAGTTGTTTGCGCTGGTCGACAGAAGGGTTTACCTACCTGGGCCTATACATCACCACAGACGTAGCAGCAAGCCTAACACGTAACATTAGGCGGGTCCTCCTAAACTTTCAGGAAGATGTTAAGCAGTGGAGAAAACTCCTCTTACCTATATTGGAAGGGCCGCTATGTACAAAATGATTGCTCTTCCTCAGCTGCTCTACGTACTACAAAATACTTACCTTAAGATCCCAGACGCAATGTTCAGACGAATAGACAGCGAACTGCGCTTGCTCCTCTGGGACGGGGCCCATCCGCGAGTGGCAATTCAGAATTTACAGAGAAATCTATATAATTAGGGTTTGGCGCTCCCCGATATTAGGGCATACTATAGAGCGCCCCACCTTATTGTTATCAATGAATTGATTCACGCACCTGGAAATCACTCGAACTATCGGTTAGAAAGGTTACAGTTCAGAGACCGTACACATCCGCATTATATCTATGGGGGCGCGGGAAGCAGACGATTGCTACAGGCGCCTCAGAGGACAATAGAGGAATGGAAAAGTGCGGAACGCCAAATGAAGTGGGACCAGAGATGCACTAGGGAGACCCCGCTGTGGGAAGGAAATAGGTTAACCAAGATTGGGAAGCTGAGAGGCTTTAAGAAATTGGACCTGATCGGTATTTCCAAAGTAGGAGACATCCTGGAGAAGGGTAGGTTGGCCTCTTTTTAAGCACTCAAAGCCAGGTATCAGCTACATAACACTCAGGCTTATGCATACTTCCGTTTGAAGCATGCATGGACTGTGGAAGGGTTGGATGTGGAGACATTGCCAGAATACGACCCGCTAGAGGGTAGACTCTTGCAGGAGGAGATCCCGACTAAAGCCATTTTGTTTACCTATAAGACGTTACTCAACAAAATGTCTGACAAACTTGGTCCACTCTGAGCTAAATGGGAAATGACCACCGGTGTACTGGAAGATATTGACTGGGATGCCGCTCTCATGCACCCATGGGAAGTGGCAATTAAGCTTCGGTTCTGTCTCATCCAATACAAAATCCTGCACTGCACATACTTTGATGTGGAGAAGTGTGGCTCAATGATTAGAGCGGCAGACCCTGATGCAGAGGTCTAGCCCGGGACCAGGGTTCAATTCCCCGCCTCGGCGGGTCTTGGGCTCAAAAATTCCACGGACCTGATAATTCTCGCCTCGGTGCCATTCTAATCATGGAGTCCCACTCTGCAACTCTGGGCAATAGCTTGCTTAATCTCCACAACGGCCCCCACAACGCTAAGGATGCCTGGCCTTCACCTTGGGGGTGCCCAGGAGTGGACGCCTCACAGGGAAAAGCCAGGATGGGTTCCACAGAGGTATTCGTACAAGCGCCGAGAGACCTCCGGGTAGTTGTGCGCTATACAAGTATCCATACATTTACATTTACATTTGATAGAGCGAGACTACATAAAATGGGGAGGTGGGAAAGTGCTGAATGCCTTAGATACATACCCTTTGGGAATGCTCAGAGATCCCGGCATACTGGGGAAAGGTTGTGGGTGAGCTTAATAGCATACTAGAGGTCCACATGGCACTAGAGCCACGGTTTATACTTTTGGGTATTCCGCCGGATGTGGACATCCCAAGACACACACTAGTATTTGCCAATTTGGGGGTAGTGGTAGCCAAACAGGATATAGCAAAATACTGGGGAGCTCCATAACTACCTACACTCAAGGAATGGAGGTGTGTCTTGATCTGTGCATGGTGGCGGAAAGGGTGACGTATAAGGCTAGGGGCTTCCCACAGAAATTTCGGAAGATATGAGCTCCATGGATAAAATACTACAATTTAGAGGTGAAAGGGGAAGAATAGGGAGGAGGATTGTTCTCAGAAGGGCCGAGGGAGGAGCCTTGAATGCTGTAATGTATGTCATGGTTGTTGTAATCTTGAATACTGTGGTCATGGACTGTTTCTTCTGTACACCCGACTCGCTCAGGCTCACCGACGAGGCCGCCTGCAATGGACACTATATTTGAACAACTGCCTTATGAGACAAGCGTGGAAATGCGATTATTGTGCACTGTGTGTTCATGCTTTGTTCTATGTTCTATCTGATTTTCAAAGCAAAAGGAAAAAGAAAAATGTTTAAAAAAAATAATATAACATCAAATTTACATGCAGCAAAACAATTCTATAATGAAAATTATTGTAATACACATTAAAATTGCAATATTAAAAGTAACTATATGGAATACCACAATATTATAGTAAGTGATATTTTACTCATCCATAATATTGCCAAAAAAAGCGATCTACATGGCTTTGATATTCTATCCCACGATATTTGATCCATCATGATATTTTGCCCATGACATTTTTTCCCAACGATATTTAAACCTCAATATTCGGAGACAAAACCCCTTGGCCAGCGATGTGTGCATCGTGCTGACTTCCGAGTAATACAGGCTCATGGAAGCTTTGGCTGGACAGAACACTAGGTTTGCATCCAAGTACCAGGGAGAGTCTGGTGAACATTCCTGAGAAGTGTGCCCTCACGTAACAAAAAACAACACTTCTTTTCCTAGGGGATACCTGCCAGCGTCCCACCCTCACCTCACTATGTCATGCACAGCACTGCCACCTAGGGTGCTAAGGCTGAGGAGCGTCGCCACACTGCCTTTTAGCACGGCAAAAAAGGAAAAATAAAATGATCAATCAGTCAATCAATCAATCAATCAGGGGGCTTTTAAAGCACGCTACTCACCCCTGAGGGTCTCAAGGCACTGGAGAGGAGAGGCCAGCTCTGGGTCAGCCTAAAAGCCAGGTTTTGAGGCTCTTCTTGAAGGTGTGCAGGGTGGGGGAGCATCTGATGTTGACTGGGAGCTCGTTCCAGGCCTTGGCCGCGACATGGGAAAAGGCTCTTCCACCTGCTCTGGATCTGCTGATGCGCGGGGTCGGAGGAGCGGTGGTTTCGTTTGGATACGTGGAAAGAGACTCTTTAGTTGAGGTAATTGGGTCTGATGCTGTGGAGGGATTTGTAGGCGTGGGTGAGTAGCTTAAAGGTTACTCTCTTCTTACCAGGGAGCCAGTGGAGGTCTCACAGGTGCTGCGTCGTGTGCTTATGTCGTGGGGTGCCGAGGATGAGTGTGGCAGCGGTGTTCTGGATGGTCTGGAGTTTGTGTAGCAGTGATTTGTTGATTTCATCGTAGAGGGCGTTAATGTAGTCCAGTCTGCTGATTATGAGTGCGTGGGTGGCGGTCTTTCTGGCTTCGGGGGGGATCCACTTGAAGGTCTTGCAGAGGATGCGGAGGAAGTTGAAACAGGTGGAGGCAACTGCATTGATCTGACGAGTCATGGTGACAGGGGAGTCTAGAATGATGCCGAGGTTCCGGGCGTGGTCTGTCGGGGTGGGTGGGCCACCAGGTGTTGTCCCAAGCGGTGGGGGAGGGTCCAAGGACGAGGTCCTCTGTCTTCTCTGAGTTGAGCTTTATGCAACTGTTGCTCATCCAGCCTGCGACATCTTTCATTCTTTCCTGGAAGCTGAGTTTGGTGTTATTATCATTTTATTTTTTTGTGCTGGGGCAGATATCAGACAGGCGTGTCTGAGGCCCTCCGACAGTAGGACACTCAGATCACGCTCTACAGACCTCTTCTTCCGTCAATAACCTCACCTCTCGGAAGTTTGGCAGATGGCAGCTCTGGTTGAAAAGTCATAGAGACCTTTGAACTGGATCAACATGTTCATCAGTGGGTCACAATTCTAATCAGTCAAAGCTGACAGGAGATTGGATCCACTGCCTGCACTTTCAGAACCAGTTTGGGTTGGTTCTCATTCCAAGTGTCCTCTTCAGGCTGCTCTACAGACACTGTGTAGGAAGCTGGCTCTGTATATAACTATAGCAAAGTAAGGTATAGTGTGCACAGAGTCCAGGGAGTCCCCAGAGGTATAGCAGAGGCTACATTAGGTAAGTATACTACTAACAGCTCTCTTTGTGGTAGTGTGGGCGAGCAGTTAGGCATATATAGAGGGTGTGTTAAGCATTTATTGTATTCACTCAATCATGGCTGATGGCACACACTCAGAGACAGATTCCAGACCAATGAGGTAAGTATAAAAAAGGTATACTTATGCTTTATTTTAGAACCAAGCAGGACTTGGTTCAGGTAAGTGAAATATACTTTCAAATGCAAGACTGTTCAAGGAAATGCAGTTGTGCTTGAAATTGCAATCGGTACAGGGTTGTAGATGCCTTTAAATCAGTTTAAACTGCACAGTAATTACTTTTCATTACTCACAGATTACTTTTGGATTACTCTGAGTACTGGGAATGGTATGCCTAGATACCACAACTTAGGATCCCTACATGCAAGGTAAGTACGACTTTTTATTCTTTGCAATAGAACTTCTTTTTCTTCATACAAAACAGACATTTTCTAGGCCCAAAATCCCTTTACATGGGTTCCTATGGGAAATACGTGTTAGCGGATCCTCAGGTAAGTACACAACTTACGAGGGTGAGTTTTGGGGCTGAGGACCAAAGTGCCCCATGTATAGATGGGCACTCAAGTTGCACCACCAGCTGCACTGGGGCGGCTGAGTGCAGAGTGCAGGGTCCCAATGCTAGCCAATAGGGCTAAGGGGGCCTACGGTTAGGGTCTGCTGATGAGCAGGCCACTAGGGGGTGGGGGCAAAGCTTCTGGGGTTAAGGTCAGCACTGCAGGGGCCAACAACCAGCACAGGAGCTACACCAGCAGGGGCACAAGGGCGGCTGGGTGCAGGGTGCAAAACGGACATAGGGGCCCTGTGCCATCCTTACCTGATGTCAGGTAAGGATTGCTAGGGAGACTTCCATGAGGTGTTGGGCCCCTCGAACCCGAGCCGTGGGCATTGGGTGCAGAATCGCAGAGTCACCGGCATCCGGATTCTGGAGGTGAGTCTTTGTCTCCCGTGAGCAACGGATATGCTGAAACAGAGTCTGTAGGAAGGTCGCAGGGCAGTTGGTCCACGCTCTTACGGTTCCTGGCTGCTGGACTCACCGGTGGTCTTGCTGTAGGCAGGTCGTAGACGGGACAGGCCTCTTCTCCTTCCTGGGTCAGCACAGCTCTACAGTTCTTCTTCTTTCTTCCAAGAATCTCAGGTAGCAAGGTTCAGGGTAGCCGGTAAATACAACATTTAGGGGCGTTAAAGGGGTGTGCAGGTCGGGACCAATGGGCCCCTCCCTTGGGGTGGGTACACTCCCTATTATGCCACCCTCCAGTGGGAGGGGGCATGACCCTCTTCCTAATTGGCTGAGTCTCCTCATCTTCAAAATGGAGGGGACTGAAATGTGTGCTTCACCTCACCTCCCCCACCTGAGGGAAGGGGTTGGCAAAGGTGGTCACATCTCTCTCCCTAGCTTGTATTTCCCGCCGAATCTCCCGCCCAAAGTGGAGGCAGAACTGGTGGGACCCAGTTGCTGGGGGCAGCAAAAGGAAAGGAAAGCGTCCAAAGGTGGCAAGCCTTTGAAGCTTCCACTTTTGAGGACCTTGCTATTCCTGGGGAAGGGAGCATGACACCTTTGCCCAGGATGGGTTTTGTTTCTGGACCCGGAGAGCAGAGGCTCTCTACTCAGGGGTCCACAAACCTGTCTGGGGTTGGCAAATGGCGGGCAGCCATTCAGGAACCACACCAGGGCTGGTCAATTTTCAGGGGGCACCTCTAAGATGCCCTCTGAGTGTATTTTACATTAAATCCCACACTGATATCAGTGTGGGTTTAAAGTGCTGCAAAGTTTGCTACCAAACTTCCGAGTTTTTTAGTAAAGCCATTATGGAGCTGTGGAGTTCGTATTTACCAACTCCCAGACCGTATACTCTTTATGGCTTTACTACACTTACAATGTCTAAGAGTGTATTTAGACTCTGTAGGGGTACAGGGATAATGCCTCTGTACCCTCACCTTAGGGCTAGTTCACCGTGCTAGAGGAGTGACTTACCTTGGCCTCAGGCAGTAGATTGCAGGCATGGCACACACAGGGGTGTGTGCCATGTCGCTTCTTCACTTTTCTCTGCACCAAAACACGTAGCCTGAAGTGGCAGTGTGTGTGCGCAAAGGTGCAGGGCCTCTAACGGTGGCACAATAGGTACTACAGCCCTTCCCTGGTCACAATGCCCTTGGTACCCTGGGTACCTTTTACAAGGGGCTTACTTTTGGCCAGGGATGTGCCAATTGTTGATACAAAGGTACAGTTTTGGGAAAGAACACAGGCCCTGGGAACCTGATAGGCAGGGAACCAGAACACATTAAATCAAAGTGCATCAAGTGTCAGGCAAAAAGTGTGGGGTAACCATGCAAAAAGGGGCACTTTCCTACACACAGCTTTTGTGTAGAGTGATGCTTCTCAGAGTCCAAACAGTCTACGGACTTGTGTTAATCTACAAGTATAATGTTATCTTACTTTAAGGCATTTGTGCTCTAGAATATGAGAGTTACAGTATTTCTTCAGAAACATAAGTGCCATTTCTTTAGAGTGAGTTTTGCCAGGACAACAATAACACTGTTAAAAAGTAAGTGTAGCCAGAGTAACTTACTGTTGGTTAAAGATTTTGGGGCTAAGCGATGCTAATCGTCAGGCATTCCTAGTTTCGAGCTGTTGCCAAGAAAAGGCAGCATCAAGACAAGCTTGCTCTGTTCTAAGAAATGTCCGCACACACCCAACACCTCCCATGACTTACACGTCTTTCCAATGACACTCTTCCTGTATCCTGCTAGCTCGTTGGTATCCTCATCATACGAGAAGGTGCCGCTCCAACTGTAGCGTACACTCAGTTGGCAATACAAGCCCTCATCAAGACAAGTTAACACTACACCAAGAAATGTTGACACACACCCAACACCTCCCTTGACTTAGGCGTCATCCTACTGACGTTCCTCTTGTATCATACCAGGATTTGACACTCCGACTATAGCGTACACTCGCTGCATTCTCCACGCTCTTCTGCTCAAAGCCTACAAAGCAAGGGTATCAGTCCTAAGTGGCACAATGTTTAAGTATGCATAAAGTATTGGGATGCATACCGTCTATTTAGTCCTAAATCCAATGTAATCCAACAATCCTCAAAGAGTGTGTGCGTAACTGGTATTGTGCCTTGCCCTGGTGGCACATGTAATACAATGAATTTGGAGGGGAGTCATTTACGTCCCAAGCCAGTCGCACAGCTTCATACGCAAAGTACACGATATTCCAATGTTCATCCAAATTTAGCCGAGTAATCATTCATTTCTCTATTTCCAACTTTACTCCGCTTAATCCACATTTGAAGAACCATGCTAATTTTCCAAGTTTCCTATATTTCTGATGAGACCATCCAGACTTCTATTAAAAACACGATCAACACATGATTCTTCCCAGGCATGTTCTTTAATAAAACCCAATGCATTTCGGACTGCTCGAGTCCTTCTTCAGGGGTAACTACAAGTGAAATATTTCATGAATTAATAATAAACATGTACGTACATATATCATGATACATTTAAATTGTTCAGCAAAGTATTTGCAAACAGCGATAATCTACTGTGCTCTAAATTTATTGTACTGCATATATAGACAAAACTAAATTTATAAACATCCCCCTTATTATCATTCCCCAATAACCACCCCTTCTACACTGTGAAGCTTCTAAAACTAACTACTAACATGTCCTATATACTTCTGATAATCGAAGACCCTCTTCATAACCAGTCAATCACGTTAAGTCAATTTAAACAACCCCGATGGATCACACGTTGTTGGCAGACCATCTATTGTTTACTTTTATGTTAATTTCTTCTCTCCCCAAGAAAGCATTCCGCCCATAAAACATCCAATTTACAGTAGATGACTATAAAAGAATATATGGGGTGCAACGACTATAAGAGAAACTACATTTAATTAGGAAAATTAATATTGTCTGAACCTGCTGCTGGAACGCAAATGTCCTCAGCAAGGTCTACAGACGTGTTGCCCTGTCCTGAGTGCCCAACTGCGCGCATCTCATATTCCATTTTTTTATGTTGGCCCTAGTCTCTTTCTAATCTAGTGTGTGCGCAGAGGCTCACGCCTGTCCCTTGCCATGGGTCAGGCCCCGTCCATGTCCTGTGCACCAAGCATGCCCTCTTTTTGTTGACAGGGAACTACAGTCCTTGTCACAGGTTTCGAATGTAAAGCTGTAATGGCAGCATGCTGTCTCTTGTGAATCCATGTTCACGACCTGACCTTTTTAGGTCTCGCCTGACCCAGCGCATGCGCTGCTCTGGTGAGACTTATTGAGAGGGCTCCAAAAAGTGCTACCAGGCCAGCTAGAGCTACAGTGCATATGCGCGGGCGCGCGCGCCGCGCTTTACCGCGATTACTTTCACTTTCACGGCCGCTTTGCATAGCCAATAGGTCTCGCTTTTGGGACCTTATAAGTATTTAGTTATGCAACTGTTGCATAGCTAAACACTTATAAGGTCCCAAAGGCGAGACCTATTGGCTATGCCAATGCTTGTTATCTGTGTCACTGGAATGGAGGACTCCCGACCCCACTTGTTTGATGTTCCACTGTTATGCGCTAGCCCACACAGTAACATCCCAAGTGCATGTATGTGGCCTGTGTGGTACGCAAGTGTATGTAAGAGTGAGCCAAAGTAATGGAGGTGTGCGAGTTCCATTCTGGAAGCTGCTAGCCTGCTCATATGCACAAGGTGTAGGTACGGTTGTTGTCTCAGACAGTGGAAGTGTATTGCTGACATTAGTGAAGCTGGAGGGAGGGGACCTGGACACTAATTTGGGGACAGAAGAGAGAAGGCACCTTTAGAAACCCGATTAGGCTCTTCAGCAGAGCTGCTGATCAGTTTCCCTCAACACTGCAATATGCTAGCTGTTGGGGGCAGTGCTTAATGTGAGCCAGTGGGGGCCACCAGCACTCATGTTTGGGAACTGGCACTTACTTTTCAGCATCAGACATTTGCCAAGAGCAATAGAGGGAAAAACACACAAAGTGGAAAGAAAGAGAAAGTCAAAACCTCTGTCACAAAGGAAGAAAGGAGGGACCTGCGAGAGTGAGATAAAGGGGCAGGGAGTGCCGGGTAGTGGTTTAAAGAGGCACGTGGTGGGTTCCAGTCTACAGAGCCCTGGTACTGGGTGCGCCAACATTTAATTGCTCCGGCTGCTGGCTTCTGAGCATGGTTTCATGCGCTGGCGCTCTTTATTTTACAAATTAGTCACTGGGTGAGGGTGGAGGGTGGGACTGCGTTCTCTGTTGTTCCTGCTGAAGGGATCTTATAGGTGAGGCCAGCCTCTGCCTTCCCCTTGATCCCTTTTCTTTATGGCTGTTGATAAGCCACGTGCAGAAAGCTCACACCTCTTTGTGCCTCTGTGGTGGGTACTCCAGGCAGGAGACTCCTCTGCTGTGAGAAACATACACAAAGGCTGGGTCTGGAGAACAGCCTCGAGAGGACACTTGAAAGAGCAACTGCCACAAATCCATCAGATATTGCATAAAGAAAATTCACATCCCTTGTCTGCTTGATCTCCTTGTTGACTCACTTATTGTTCCAGTTTCAACATCTCTTTAACCAATGAAAGGAGTGATCTGCAGAGTACTCCGAGGACTGCTGTGCAACCAAAGCTGGTCTCTGCCTGACAGACAGCTTCCCAACGGTGAGGGACATCACTGGCGTCTGACCTGCAAGGAAGAGCCATACCCCTGACCTGAAGCCCCTGGAAGCCAGCCTATCCGCTGAGAGATGGAAAGAGCCTGCCAACCCAGGGAGTATCAGAAACAGCCACACCCTGGTGCTGAGGGACTACCAGGAGAAGGAGGACTGCCGACAGCAACATGCAAGCCCCAAGACTCACCAGAAGTGGGGTTCCAAAGGAGAATCGCGGATTGGGAGCTGACCTCACCACTGTGCAATGAGAATGATCATTGCTGACCTTGTTGATGAAATAAAGAGTTGTGTCCACAGTGAACGTCACCGCCAACATCAAGAGCTGTGCTCATGGCAGATGCTGCCACCAAAGTAAAAACCTGTGCCTAAGGTGGTTGCTACCACTGCATTTGGAAAGTGTACCCCGTGGCCACCAGCATGCTGCTCTGGCCCCTGTCTGCATGATGGCCAGTCTGCTGCTCATCCCTGCATTTTGGTGAGACTGTATCAAGAGATTGGTACTGAACTGAGCACAACCAGTGCTGTACTGGAGTATCTGTGCA
Source organism: Triturus cristatus (assembly GCF_964204655.1). Lineage (NCBI taxonomy): Eukaryota > Metazoa > Chordata > Amphibia > Caudata > Salamandridae > Triturus > Triturus cristatus. Next base: position 41,170,319 of record NC_140585.1, read on the forward strand.
TTCAGGTCGCAAAAAACACTCTAACCTGATGGGGACCAGCCTAGAGTCACAAGTGGAGGGACTCCTGGGGAAGGGGGAGAGGAAGGGGGGGGACTCCTGGGGAAGGGGAGGGGAGAGCGAAGAGTAGGGACTTCTGGGAAGGGGGCGGGGAGTGGAAGGGGAGGGACTTCTGGGGAAGGGGATGGGGAGGGACTTCTGGGGGAGGGTAAGGGGAAGGGGAGGGTGGTACCTCAAGGCACAGAATCCCAAACCCCGGTGCATATTATTGTGATTGCTCCTATTATCTGTGTGGTATTACATTTTAACAGTGTGTATTAAAGTACTTTTCTTAGCCAGGTAAAAAACTGGGTTAGGAAAACAGATACTGCACTGCGGGGCTATTGTTGAGTTTGGAGTTTGCGCACCACCGCACCAACTCCCTGAGAAACCTGTGTCTACTTGCTGGAGCTACCACTGAGAGTCAAGTGCAGAAGGGGTTGTACTTGCCCAGTTTGCAGAGCAGGGTAGGAAGGATTCCAAGGCACAGAGGCAAACAATTCCCCTCTGCACTGCAGAGGCCCAGCGGTCCTCTCTTCATTCAATCAGTAGATTTGTAGAGCGCTGCTTGTCACCCGTGAGGGTATCCAGGTGCTCACCCCATGTCTCTAGGATACGTTCTGACACATGCATCTAATAGAAACCATACGTGTTCAGATAGACCGATTCACTCTGTGTGCCACCTAACTCTGCAGAGACACTGCCATTCACGTAATCCTAAATTTTCAGTGGGAGTCAAGTGCGCAATGGATTAAGATAGAAATGGCAGAATATTCCTAGCACTAAAGGCATTAAAGAAAAGGAATGAAAACATTTGGATAACCACCATTGCTTCACAACATATGACATCACTTCATGTGTTATTCTAGAGGAGTTATTGTACTTGTCTAGTGCTGTGATGTGTTTTTAAGCACCTTCATGTATGTCTTTTAGTGCTTCTGAAATGCACTTTTTAGATCTGGCCAGCCAGCGCAGCTATCACCAGACTTTGGGCCTCATATGAGGCCCCTAGTGGCACATTTCCACTGCCGGGCGTCACTTCTTTTACGCCCGCGCAGCGCAAAGTGCCACAGCATACTTACAAGGCCACGCAAAGCCTGTTGGCTCCTAATATGGCTGGTCCATTGTAATGTAATGATGTGGCAGTGTTGCTGGGTGTGACTCCTCCACCTTACTCTGATAGTACTGGCTAAGAGTATTGCTGTGTGAGCCAGCAGCAGTATGACCAGTAGGAATATTGGTGAACCGAGCTTCCCCCTAAGGGGCTTTGCCTCATCCAAAAGGGATTCTGCGTCCTGCGTGATGACGCAGTGGCATCTGAGCTTGTTTATGTTTTTGTTTCTCCATTTGCGTTTGTGACATGCAGAAAGGGGAGTTTGTTCTGTTCACCCTTACTGGCACTCCAACATGTACTGATCGCTGCAGCCTTGCCCTGTGGTCTTGCATCTCAACACACTCATGTCAATCTCCCCTTCCACGCCAACCCGTAGCCTCAGTTCGCATGCCTCAATTGCACCAACGCCCTCGTGGCTAGCTCCCCTGTCCCACGTCTGCCCCAAGTGCCTTAGCCCACTCTCCCCTCCGGTAGCGTTATTGTTATGCAGGCTAGTGGCCTCAGATGCCTGTCTACATCGTGGCTTCAGAAGCAGCAAAAACATGGTCTGGACACAGGTGACCCCCCATCTCCTTCCCTCAGGTGCAGGGTCAACAAGTACCTCTGGAGCCTGTGCCATGCCCCTCCCCTTCGAATCCGGCCCATAGCCTGCAGTATGGAATTGATGATAGTGCCAATATCGCCAACACACCCAACCCACAAACACTGCAATACCAGAATAAAGAACACACAAGACACATCAGTTGTTGGAGAAAACATTGCTGCAGGTTAATTTTGCATAAGAAATATGCCAACATGGTGGGTCAACTTACGGGCGATCCAAGGACAGGCAGCCCCTTTGCTGCCTGCCCACCTGATGAGCCAAATTGCACCATGGCATATCCAATCGGTGTTAACCATTTTGAGGGATTACCCCTTACATCCTGTGGACAACCAGTCCACCCATTTACTTACGCCCCTTGAGGGGGCAGAGTGTATCCAGGCATCCAGGCAAGCCTCCGGTTGCACAGGTTTACAACTGCCCGAAGGACTAACGGGGCGCCGTCGTTCCTCCAGGGTCCTGCCGTAAGGACTTCCTGGGCCTATGTGGCAGTTGACCCTTCTTCTGGTCCTGAAGAGTGTACCCCTATGTACCATTCAGCCTCTGGATCACCGTGTAACTACGCAGCAGCTCTGGGTGTGGCCCCCGTCATGCCCAGTGCCCCGCACCAAGGCAGGCATTCTTACTTACACCCTGATGTTTCTAAGCCATCACCCAGGTCCAACAGAAACAGGTCCATGCCCAATCTAGACAAATGGACCCCTATCCACATCAAAACATCCCGTGGTCATGGCATGCAAGAGCCTGATAAATCCAGAAACCCCTCTGTTCTGTGGATCTGTTTACCCTCCTGCGAGCAATTTCAACGGCCTCTCCAGACTCAGACAATCCCCATTTTTCTTTGACATGGGTACCAGTCCCTCTGACCGGACAATTGACATCTACCTCTGCAGGTGTTTCAAGGTCGCTGGCCTCCACTTAACTTGGGGACTGCAATTCTCTGTTTTAGTCACAGCTTTATTTACCCCCATGGGCATGTTTAATGGCCACCCCACGGCAGCAGCAACTGAGCACTACTTTAACCACTTTTCAAGCAGAAATCTTGTTAGGTGTTGCCGCGTCATGTGTTTACCCTTTACCGCCCGGTACCTGGTATAAGGCTTGGCTGGTAATCATGGTGGATTTTGCCTCCAAGCCCATCGGTATAATTGTTAACAGTTATAAATTGTGGCCGCACAATATCCTTCTCTCTACCGGCTGACCTCCCTTGTCTGGGAGTACAGCGCCGTCTAAAGATATTACAATAAAATTAAACTACTGCTCTTCTCTTGACCAGGCTTCTACGTGGTATGCTCCCTTGTTCGCTGTGTACCATTATGCGCAGTTCCATTTGGGGGTTGACTAAGCCCTAGGTTACCCCCCTTGCTTGGCGAGTCCACACTTGGGGTTCACTGATGACCGTGTGCTGCACCAAGAGAAATATGGACTCTCTGGAGAGGGTCATCGGGCGGGGACTGGGGGAGTCTTGTGACTGATGCTGTGGAGCCATGCTGGTGTCCCCACCCGAGTAGTAGTCCACAACCCTGCAAACACAGGGGGAGTCTTGTGACCGATGCTGTGCCGCCATACTGGAGTCCCCACCCGAGTAGTAGCCCACAACCCTCCACACACAGAGGGACTCTTGTGACCGATGCTGTGCCGCCATGCTGGTGTCCCCACCCGAGTAGTAGCCCACAACCCTCCACACACAGGGGGAGTCTTGTGACCGATGCTGTGCCGCCATACTGGTGTCCCCACCGAAGTAGTAGCCCTCAACCCTCCACACACAGGGGGAGTTTTGTGACCGATGCTGGGCCGCCATGCTGGTGTCCCCACCCAGGTAGTAGCCCACAACCCTCCACACACAGGGGGAGTCTTGTGACCAATGCTGTGCGGCCATGCTGGTGTCCCCACCAGGGTTGTAGCCCACAACCCTCCACAAACAGGGGGAGTCTTGTGACCGATGCTGTGCTGCCATGCTGGTGTCCCCACCAGAGTAGTAGCCCACAACCCTCCACACACAGGGTGAGTCTTGTGACCAATGCTGTGCCGCCATGCTGGTGTCCCCACCTGAGTAGTGGCTCACAACCCTCCCCACACAGGGGGAGTCTTGTGACCAATGCTGTGCGGCCATGCTGGTGTCCCCACCTGAGTAGTAGCCCTCAACCCTCCACACACAGGGGGAGTTTTGTGACCGATGCTGGGCCGCCATGCTGGTGTCCCCACCCAGGTAGTAGCCCACAACCCTCCACACACAGGGGGAAGTCTTGTGACCGATGCTGTGCCGCCATACTGGAGTCCCCACCCGAGTAGTAGCCCACAACCCTCCACACACAGAGGGACTCTTGTGACCGATGCTGTGCCGCCATGCTGGTGTCCCCACCCGAGTAGTAGCCCACAACCCTCCACACACAGGGGGAGTCTTGTGACCGATGCTGTGCCGCCATGCTGGTGTCCCCACCCGAGTAGTAGCCCTCAACCCTCCACACACAGGGGGAGTTTTGTGACCGATGCTGGGCCGCCATGTTGGTGTCCCCACCCAGGTAGTAGCCCACAACCCTCCACACACAGGGGGAGTCTTGTGACCAATGCTGTGCGGCCATGCTGGTGTCCCCACCAGGGTTGTAGCCCACAACCCTCCACAAACAGGGGGAGTCTTGTGACCGATGCTGTGCTCCCATGCTGGTGTCCCCACCAGAGTAGTAGCTCACAACCCTCCACACACAGGGTGAGTCTTGTGACCGATGCTGTGCCGCCATGCTGGTGTCCCCACCTGAGTAGTAGCTCACAACCCTCCACACACAGGGGGAGTCTTGTGACCGATGCTGTGCCGCCATGCTGGTGTCCCACCTGAGTAGTGGCTCACAACCCTCCACACACAGGGGGAGTCTTGTGACCAATGCTGTGCGGCCATGCTGGTGTCCCCACCAGAGTAGTAGCCCACAACCCTCCACAAACAGGGGGAGTCTTGTGACCGATGCTGTGCTGCCATGCTGGTGTCCCCACCAGAGTAGTTGCCCACAACCCTCCACACACAGGGGGAGTCTTGTGACCGATGCTGTGCCACCATGCTGGTGTCCCCACCTGAGTAGTGGCCCACAACCCTCCACACACAGGGTGAGTCTTGTGACCAATGCTGTGCCGCCATGCTGGTGTCCCCACCTGAGTAGTAGCTCACAACCCTCCACACACAGGGGGAGTCTTGTGACCGATGCTGTGCCGCCATGCTGGTGTCCCACCTGAGTAGTGGCTCACAACCCTCCACACACAGGGGGAGTCTTGTGACCAATGCTGTGCGGCCATGCTGGTGTCCCCACCAGAGTAGTAGCCCACAACCCTCCACAAACAGGGGGAGTCTTGTGACCGATGCTGTGCTGCCATGCTGGTGTCCCCACCAGAGTAGTTGCCCACAACCCTCCACACACAGGGGGAGTCTTGTGACCGATGCTGTGCCACCATGCTGGTGTCCCCACCTGAGTAGTGGCTCACAACCCTGCACATCATTTCATAGGTTCTATGCAAGATTGCACCTAGTTTGTTCAGAACTAACACTGCACACAAGTTGGCCCATGGGGCCACGCAATATTGTACTTAGTTTGCTCAGAAGTCGTACTGCACACATTCACACCTAGTTCTCCAACGCACCTCAGCCCTGAAGACTGAGCCCGTTTTACCCCCATACTTGCTTATTCCCAAACTTTTGCGGTTCGCCCTTATAACCGTGTACTGCACCAGCAGGGGAAGTTTACCTGCTCCTTCCAAATTTGAATTTTCCTGAATAATGGACATGCCCGGTATTCTTAATACATTGTAGCATTTTTATGCATTTACCCCTTGTTTACCAGAGTGCCGGAAAGGTTAGTCAATGCTGTGGATTTGAGGACACGGAGAACATATGACCAATTTTTCCTGCACCTTCTAAATATGACTGCAAATGTGTTCTGGTATTAGTCAGCATTGGGGCTACAAACCCATACTTTCCAACACTCTTGCAGTAACAGCACCTAGTTTGGCGTGACAAACTAACGCAACCCTCCTGGCTGACTGGTGGATCTACCGTATGTAGCCCATAAGTCAGCGTTTGCTAGAGGTATACCAGTGTGTTAAACAGGGCCAGTGCTTTTGGCTAGTGGGACCCTGCAGTAAATCATGCGCACAAATTGCCTGCCCTTCCCTTTTTTCATTGCCTGCAAGTCCATCACCGTCTGAAAGCGATCTATAGATGCTGAATCACCCTGCTGCTGTCCCGATCCTGGCGTGAGTAGCCCCATGTTCTTTCACCGTCTGAAAGCGACCTATAGATGCTGAGTCATCCTGCTGCTGTCCCGACCCTAGCGTGAGTAGCCCTGTGGTCCATCACTGTCTGAAAGCGACCTATAGATGCTGAGTTACCCTGCTGCTGTCCCGACCCTAGCGTGAGTAGCCCTGTGGTCCATCACTGTCTGAAAGCGACCTATAGATGCTGAGTCACCCTGCTGCTGTCCCGACCCTAGCGTGAGTAGCTCCGTGGTCCATCACCGACTGAAAGCGACCTATAGATGCTGAGTGACCCTGCTGCTGTCCCCCCTGGCGTGAGTAGCCCTGTGGTCCCTCACCGTCTGAAAGCGATCAATAGATGCTGAGTCACTCTGTTGCTGTCCCGACCCTAGCGTGAGTAGCCCCATGGTCCATCACCGTCTGAAAGCGACCTATAAATGCTGAGTCACCCTGCTGCTGTCCCGACCCTAGCGTGAGTAGCTCCGTGGTCCATCACCGACTGAAAGCGACCTATAGATGCTGAGTGACCCTGCTGCTGTCCCCCCTGGCGTGAGTAGCCCTGTGGTCCCTCACCGTCTGAAAGCGATCAATAGATGCTGAGTCACTCTGTTGCTGTCCCGACCCTAGCGTGAGTAGCCCCTTGGTCCATCACCGTCTGAAAGCGATCAATATATGCTGAGTGACCCTGCTGCTGTCCCCCCTGGCATGAGTAGCCCTGTGGTCCCTCACCGTCTGAAAGCGATCAATAGATGCTGAGTCACTCTGTTGCTGTCCCGACCCTAGCTTGAGTAGCCGCGTGCCAAACTTCTGTTAATGTATACCAGGAAGCAGACAAGTGGATGAAGAGAACGGGAGGACAGTCTGAACAGAAACCAATCCCAGTCTAACTGCAGACTTTGAAAGGATGTTGTGTAGCCGTATCGGTGCACCCACCCTGGTGTGGATTACCCAGCAACCAGATTGGAAGAATTGCTGGGATGCAGGAGAGGAAATGTAGGTAGCTTTAATACACTTTGTCAGCCAAAGTCCTCCAACAAGTGTGCGCCAAAACTTGAAGACCCTGCCCCCCTATAAGGGCAACCACTCCAACGCCCCCTGGCTGGACCAACTATGGGGCAGTCAGTCTCATAACAATAAGTGAAGCGTCCTCTGGTACCCCCTGGTTATGCTGAGGGACATTCCCGTTAACTGGCCACTAAGTTTGCACCTCCCCCGAATTATTGATACAACTGTATTGAACCAATGTTGTGTTATAATCCAGTAACCTTGGGGAATTGTCTTTGTGCCTCACCAAGTCAGTCAGTCCCCAGCTCATTTAACCATATTAAAATTCTTGCAGTAACTACATGCTTTTTAGGATGATAGGTTGATAGACCCAACAGGGTTTGATCCTGTGACCATGAGGTTGAAGCCACCGCCACACCCAGCCGTGAATCGGTCCAGGTTTTCTTTGCCATGACCCCTCCTATGCCCTTTGAAACCACCATAAACCCTGCAAGGCTGGGGTCGAGCAACCGGCCCCAGGATGAGGATCCGCAGAAACGAAAGGCACAGGAGGCCTCTCAGCCCCAAAACTCACCGCGACACGATGAACACCCCTTGGTACGGGAACGAGATGGGACTGAGACGGCGTGCCCTCGGTGCAATAAAGGATCGCCAGCTGGGCGGGGGAGGCAGATATACCTGCCCCCTCACCAACTGGCGCTCCGGAAATGACAGAGCAGTGCTTGGACATCCGGGAGCTCCAAACACTAGCCCTGTTCCTTGAGACCGTAGTTGCAGGTGGTACTGAACAGGCATCTAGTACTGCAGGAAGAGTCGATATTCGGTACATTCGTAGACGTATGTGCATATTCATGAGTGTTGGGTAATTTAATGTGTGCTGTGTGAGAGATGTGCCTGTGGAAGGGCTGGGTGAGGGTGAGTGGTGTGAGTGCAGGGTGAATGATGTGAGTGCAGAAGAAAGGTGTGTCCATGTAAGTGCAGGGTGAGTGGTGTCCCCAGTGAGAGCTGGATCACCTGCGTGTTGGTGTGAGTGGAGGGTGAATGATGTGAGTGCAGAAGAAAGGTGTGTCCATGTAAGTGCAGGGTGAGTGGTGTCCCCAGTGAGAGCTGGATCACCTGCGTGTTGGTGTGAGTGGAGGGTGAATGATGTGAGTGCAGAAGGAAGGTGTGTCCATGTAAGTGCAGGGTGAGTGGTGTCCCCAGTGAGAGATGGATCACCTGCGTGTTGGTGTGAGTGGAGGGTGAATGATGTGAGTGCAGAAGAAAGGTGTGTCCATGTAAGTGCAGGGTGAGCGGTGTCCCCATGTGAGAGCTGGATCACCTGCGTGTTGGTGTGAGTGGAGGGTGAATGATGTGAGTGCAGAAGGAAGGTGTGTCCATGTAAGTGCAGGGTGAGTGGTGTCCCCAGTGAGAGCTGGATCACCAGCGTGTTGGTGTGAGTGGAGGGTGAATGATGTGAGTGCAGAAGAAAGGTGTGTCCATGTAAGTGCAGGGTGAGCGGTGTCCCCATGTGAGAGCTGGATCACCTGCGTGTTGGTGTGAGTGGAGGGTGAATGATGTGAGCGCAGAAGAAAGGTGTGTCCATGTAAGTGCAGGGTGAGTGGTGTCCTCGTGTGAGGCTGGATCATCAGCGTGTTGGTGTGAGTGGAGGGTGAATGATGTGAGTGCAGAAGGAAGGTGTGTCCATGTAAGTGCAGGGTGAGTGGTGTCCTCGTGTGAGGCTGGATCACCTGCGTGTTGGTGTGAGTGGAGGGTGAATGATGTGAGTGCAGAAGGAAGGTGTGTCCATGTAAGTGCAGGGTGAGTGGTGTCCCAGTGAGAGCTGGATCACCAGCGTGTTGGTGTGAGTGGAGGGTGAATGATGTGAGTGCAGAAGGAAGGTGTGTCCATGTAAGTGCAGGGTGAGTGGTGTCCCCAGTGAGAGCTGGATCATCAGCGTGTTGGTGTGAGTGGGGGGTGAATGATGTGAGTGCAGAAGGAAGGTGTGTCCATGTAAGTGCAGGGTGAGTGGTGTCCCCAGTGAGAGCTGGATCACCTGCGTGTTGGTGTGAGTGGAGGGTGAATGATGTGAGTGCAGAAGAAAGGTGTGTCCATGTAAGTGCAGGGTGAGCGGTGTCCCCATGTGAGAGCTGGATCACCTGCGTGTTGGTGTGAGTGGAGGGTGAATGATGTGAGCGCAGAAGAAAGGTGTGTCCATGTAAGTGCAGGGTGAGCGGTGTCCTCGTGTGAGGCTGGATCATCAGCGTGTTGGTGTGAGTGGAGGGTGAATGATGTGAGTGCAGAAGGAAGGTGTGTCCATGTAAGTGCAGGGTGAGTGGTGTCCTCGTGTGAGGCTGGATCACCTGCGTGTTGGTGTGAGTGGAGGGTGAATGATGTGAGTGCAGAAGGAAGGTGTGTCCATGTAAGTGCAGGGTGAGTGGTGTCCCAGTGAGAGCTGGATTACCAGCGTGTTGGTGTGAGTGGAGGGTGAATGATGTGAGTGCAGAAGGAAGGTGTGTCCATGTAAGTGCAGGGTGAGTGGTGTCCCCAGTGAGAGCTGGATCATCAGCGTGTTGGTGTGAGTGGAGGGTGAATGATGTGAGTGCAGAAGGAAGGTGTGTCCATGTAAGTGCAGGGTGAGTGGTGTCCCCAGTGAGAGCTGGATCACCTGCGTGTTGGTGTGAGTGGAGGGTGAATGATGTGAGTGCAGAAGGAAGGTGTGTCCATGTAAGTGCAGGGTGAGTGGTGTCCCCAGTGAGAGCTGGATCACCTGCGTGTTGGTGTGAGTGGAGGGTGGCAGTGAACGGTGGGCTGTGTGAGTAATCTGTGAATGGAGTGCCCATTTGTGTTGTGCACACGTGTGAGTGCAGTGTGGCCTCTGTGAATGCAGGATGATGTATCTCTAGACACTCTAATTAACTCACCGTGCCAATGATGGTTGGCAGTATAGCATGCACACTCTGGAAAAGCCTCACTTTAGTATATTTTTAACAAACTGTAATGTTTGTCCAAGTGTTATATGACCCTAGGTAAGGAACACAATAAAGTAACAATGCATTGAAACGATGCAAGAAATGTTAGGGCTGAGGGTACTTGATGTGATTAAACAAATAGATGCTGTGGGGGGAACAATGCTGAGTCAGGTGATGCTACCGGCGCTAAAGGGACGATGCTGAGTCAGGTGATGCTACCGGCGCTAAAGGGACGATGCTGAGTCAGGTGATGCTACGGGCGCTAAAGGGACGATGCTGAGTCAGGTGATGCTACGGGCGCTAAAGGGACGATGCTGAGTCAGGTGATGCTACGGGCGCTAAAGGGACGATACTGAGTCAGGTGAAGCTACCGGCGTTGAAGGGCCGATGCTGAGTCGGGTACTGCTGTGGGCACAAAAGGGAGCGATGCCGAGACAAATGATGCAATGAACGCTAAAAGGACGATGCTGAGCCAGGTGAAGCTATGGATAGATACTAAAGGGACAATGTTGAGTCAGGTGCTGCTATGGACGCTAAAGGGACGATGCTGGGTCAGGTACTGCTATGGGCACAAAAGGGAGCGATGCCGAGACAAATGATGCAATGAACGCTAAAGAGACGATGCTGAGCCAGGTGATGCTATCAGCACAAAAGGGAGTGATACTGAGACAGGTGATTCGATGGCAAATAAAGGGGACGATGCCGGGACAGGCGATGTGATGGGTGCTAAAGGGAGTGACGCTCAATCAGATGATGCTATGGATGCTAAAGGGAAAGATGCTGAGTTGGCGCTGCTATGGATACTAAAGGGAGCGCTGCTGAGTCAGGTGATGCTATGGACGCTAAAGGGAGCGATGCTGACCAAGGTGATGCTATGGACGGTAAAAGGAGCGATGCTGAGTCAGGTGCTTGCTACTATGAACGCTAAAGCGATGAAATTGAGTCAGGTGATGCTATGGAAGCTAAAGGGAGCAATGCTTAGTAAGGTGATGCTATGGACGCTAAAGGGAGCAATGCTTAGTAAGGTGATGCAATGGGCACTAAAGAGAGAGATGCTGAGTCAGGTGATGCTATGGACGCTAAAGGGAGAAATGCTGAATCAAGTGCTGCTATGGACGCTAAAGTGACAACACTGAGTCAGGTGATGCTATGGAAGCTAAAGGGAGCGATGCTGAGTAAGGTGATGCTATGGACTCTAAATGGAGTGATGCTGAATCAGGTGATGCTATGGACGCTAAAGGGAGCTATGTCGAGACAGGTGATGCAATGGTTACTAAAGGGAGAGATGCTGAGTCAGGTGATGCTATGAACCTAACGGGAGGGATGCTGAGTCAGGTGCTGCTAATGGATGCTAAAGGGAGAAACGCTATGTCAGGTGATGCTATGGGTGCTAAAGGGAGCTATGCAGAGTCAGGTGATGCTATGTACGCTAATGAGAGTGATGCTGAGACAGGTGCTGAGATGGGCACTAAGGAGAGCGATGCTGAGTCGGGTGAAGATATGGACGCTAAAGGGAGCGATGTTGAATCAGGTGATGCTGTGGACACTATAGGGAGCGATGCCGAGACGGGTGATGCGAAGGGCACAAAAAGGAACGATGCTTGGTGAGGTGATGCTATGGACACTAAAGGGAGCGTCAGATGATGCTATGGAAGCTAAAGGGAGCAATGCTGAGTCAGGTGATGCTATGGATGCTAAAGGGTGTGATGTGAGTCAGGTGATGCTATGGAAGCTAAAGAGAGCGATCCTGAGTCAGGTGATGCTATGGACGCTAAAGCGAGCGATGCTGAGTCAGGTGCTGATATGGACGTTAATTAGGGAGCGATGCTGACTCAGGTGATGCTATGGACGCTAAAGCGAGCGATGCTGAGTCAGGTGCTGCTATGGACGCTGAAGGGAGTGATGCTGAGACAGGTGATGCTATGGACGCTAAAGGGAGCTAGGCCAAGACAGGTGATGCAATGGGCACTAAAGGGAGAGATGCTGAGTCAGGTGATGATATAGACGCTAAAGCGAGCGATGCTGAGTCAGGTGCTGATATGGACGTTAAAGGGAGAGATGCTGACTCAGGTGATGCTATAGATGCTAAAGCGAGCGATGCTGAGTCAGGTGCTGATATGGACGTTAATTAGGGAGCTATGCCGAGACAGATGATGCAATGGGTAATAAAGGGAGAGATGCTGAGTCAGGTGATGCTATGGATGCTAAAGGGAGCGATGCTGAGTCAGCTGCTGCTGTGGATGCTAAAGGGAGAAACGCTAAGTCAGGTGATGCTATGGGTGCTAAAGGGAGCTATGCAGAGTCAGGTGATGGTACGGACGCTAATGAGAGTGATGCTGAGACAGGTGCTGAGATGGGCACTAAAGAGAGTGATGCTGAGTCAGGTGAAGCTATGGACGCTAAAGGGAGCGATGTTGAATCAGGTGCTGCTGTGGACACTAAAGAGAGCAATGCTGAGTCAGGTGATGCTTTGGATACTAAAGGATCAATGTTGAGACAGGTGATGCTATGGATACTAAAGGGACATTGTTGAGACAGGTGATGCTATGGATGCTAAAGGGAGCGATTCCAAGTCAGCTGATGTTATGGATTCTAAAGGGAGTGATGCCGAGACAGGTGATCCAATGGGCAATAAAGGGAGAGATGCTGAGTCATTTGATGCTATGGACGCTAAAGGGAGCGCTGCTGAGTCAGGTGATGCTATGGGCGCTAAAGGGAGCTATGCCAAGTCAGGTGATGCTATGGACAATAATGAGAGTGGTGCCGAGATAGGTGCTGCGATGGGCACTAAAGAGAGCGGTGCTGAATCAGGTGATGCTATGGACGCTAAAGGGAGCGATGCTGAGTCAGGTGCTGCTATGGGCACTAAAGATAGCGATGCTGAGTCAGTTGATGCTATGGACGCTAAAGGGACAATGTTGAGACAGGTGCTGCTATGGATGCTAAAGGGAGTGATGTGGAGTCAGGTGCTGCTATGAAGTCTAAAGGGAGCTACGCTGAGAAAGGTGCTGCGATGGGCACTAAAGAGAGTGATGCTGAGTCAGGTGATGGTATGGACGCTAAAGGGAGCGATGCTGAATCAGGTGATGCGATGGGCACAAAAAGTAACACTGCTGGGTCAGGTGCTGCTATGGACACTAAAGGGAGTGATGCTGAGTCAGGTGATACTATGGAAGCTAAAGGGAGCTATGCCAAGACAGGTGATGCTATGGATGCTAAAGGGAGCGATTCCAAGTCAGCTGATGTTATGGATTCTAAAGGGAGTGATGCCAAGACAGGTAATGCAATGGGCAATAAAGTAGGAGATGCTGAGTCAGTTGACGCTATGGACGCTAAAGGGACAATGTTGAGACAGGTGATGCTATGGATGCTAAAGGGAGTGATGTGGAGTCAGGTGGTGCTATGAACTCTAAAGGGAGTGTTGCCGAGACAGGCGATTCGATGGATCCTAAAGCAAGCGATGCTGAGTCAGGTGATGCCATGGACGCTAAAGGGTCCCTTTAAAAGGGACGATGCTGAGTCAGGTGATGCTATAGGCACACAAGGGAGTGATGCTGAGACAGGTGATCCAATGGGAAATAAAGGGAACTATGCCGAGACAAGTGATATAATGGGCGCTAAAGGGAGAGATGCTCAGTCAGATGATTTTATGGAAGCTCAAGGGAGCGATGCTGAGTCAGGTGCTGCTATGGACGCTAAAGAGAGCAATGCTGAGTCAGGTGATGCTATGGGCGCTAAAGGGAGAAACGCTAAGTCAGGTGATGCTATGGGCGCTAAAGGGAGAAACGCTAAGTCAGGTGATGCTATGGGCGCTAAAGGGAGCTATGCCGAGTCAGGTGATGCTATGGACAATAATGAGAGTGGTGCTGAGATAGGTGCTGCGATGTGCACTAAAGAGAGCGGTGCTGAATCAGGTGAAGCTATGGACGCTAAAGGGAGCGATGCTGAGTCAGGTGCTGCTATGGACGCTAAAGGGAGCGATGCTGAGTCAGGTGCTGCTGTGGACGCTAAAGGGAGAAACGCTAAGTCAGGTGATGCTATGGGCGCTAAAGGGAGCTATGCTATGGACAATAATGAGAGTGGTGCTGAGATAGGTGCTGCGATGTGCACTAAAGAGAGCGGTGCTGAGTCAGGTGCTGCTATGGACGCTAAAGAGAGCGATGCTGAGTCAGGTGGTGCTATGGACGCTAAAGGGAGCGATGCTGAGTCAGGTGCTGCTATGGACGCTAAAGGAAACGCTAAGTCAGGTGATGCTATGGGCACTTTGCAGCGATTGATGCTGAGGCAGGAGAGGTGATGGACGGAAGAGATGAGGGGGGGAGCTTGCTTCTTGGTGCACCAGTGGTATCGCCATAGGGTCACGAATGTTTCAAACTTTATATTTAGAAAGTATGACTTCTGATGAGTGTCGGTAAGTGCAGCGATTCATGCTCACACCTGTCCACTCACCCACATTCGGCTGGTGTCGCCTGCTTTTTACTACTTTTATTCATCCACCTGACAAAATGTCTCCTTATACTTTAATGGAGTTACCCACTTAGTAAGCCTGTACCACCCTCCGAAAAACTGACCATTCCACAAGGACTTGGCTCCCCCTCTTAACAACCTGAATTCCCCCGCATTTTGAGGTATGAATTTTGGTGCACTGAAGTGAAACGGAGAAGCAAAACGCTTCCAGCTTAAGAAATATTTCTTTTGAGTTTTAAGTTGTCTTTAGCTCATTTCTACATGACGATTTACATAAGCTAGTGAGAGCTCGGTGGCGTTATAGCGCTTAGAGGCAAGGGAGACATTTTCTGGGCGCTGGCCTGGCTCAGCACTCCCTATAAATGTGCTGCTTGCTCACCTTTGTATGGTCCCTGGAGTCCATTCTCCCACTCTGGCAGCTGCAGTTACTCACACGCGGGGGCTGCTGGGAGCCAGGACAGCAGCGCAAACACACAAAGGGCCTCATCCTACACTTCCTGTAAGTTTATGACACTTTGCTATTCACAAAGGGATCCATGAGTAGAATCTTTATGAGTGCGGAGTCTCCACACATAGAAAGACCTATCTTTTCATGTGTGGAGTCCCTGCACTCGTAAACATACTGGGCCTCCTTAATAAAAAGTGTTGGATCGCTGGTTGAAAACAGCGATGGATCGCTATTCTTTGTGCCCTCCTTGCGACACCTTGGATGCACCGTATTTTCAGTATGGCGCTCCATGTCGCAAGAATTGACCAGATACGTCAGGAGTACTGACGTATCTGTTGGTGCAGGAGTGACGCATTGCTGAAGTGTGTTGCACAACAGACACAACTCCAGCAATGTGTTATTACACACGGGCGAGTCCCATGTAAAAGGGCCAGCGTCAGTCATTACACCTGCTGTGAAGCAGGCATAAGGATTTGAAGCAGTGAACACGTAAAAGTGGCGCAGTGAAATCTCATAGTTTTCACTGCACCACATCTACGAGCCTTTTTTACGGGGGTGCGCCCATCCTGCATACATTATACCCGATGCAGGTTTAATGTAGCACAGGGCCTAGAAGCGTCACTTTGCATATATGGTGCAGTGTGGCCCATTTTTTACGCTGCCATAGCGTCACTAAAAGTGACTCATAAATAAGGGCCACTACTCGTAAATCTCTTTGTGGATAGCAAACAATTGTAAACTTACACATATTGTACGTTTACTTTTGTGAATCAGGCCCAAAGACTTGTTAACTGATAAGTGGTCTTTTGAAGACATGCAAAATACTTTGGACGAAGCTTAGCCTGAGGCGTCAGCCCCTGTCCCCCCGGGACAGGTACAGACCCTCCTGTGTCCTCAGAGCTGAAGCTGCACAGTCCTAGCTAAGCTAGATGACGGAGGCGGGGCTAAAGCCCTTTCAGCCCGCTGAGGGCCTCATCTATAAGATACAGCACACTCCTGTCCTATTCCGCTGCACCGGCGCACAATGGGCTGCTGTGCGCCAACGCAGGCACCTTTGCACCATGGTGCAAGAATGCCTGCGTTGTGGGAATGATTATCTTTGTACAGGAAGGGGAACCTTTCTGTACAAAAATAATCACAAGAGGCTTTTCCTCTTTCTATGTGTTCTGCAGAATGCAGCACACATAGAAAAAAGAACAAGCATTTGCAATGCAATAGGTTTCACATTATAAAAGTGTGAGCAGTTGGCATTGCTAATAATAATGCAACACTAGCTATTGGCATTGTAAATGATGCCATTTATTTATGTGTTTGTTTTATAAAATAGATAAAAAAGGCATTGTCATGAACAATGACAATAGCTGAAACTTTTTCAAATGCGAGACCTATTGCATTGCAAATGCTTGTTTCAGTACTGCAGGCTTTTTTTTAAAGTTTTATTCACTACTCAAAATGAAATCCATTTTATCAGCGTTGCCAGTGCTCCTTTATGTTTAATGCCCTAAATGCAGCCGCGGTCGGTAGTAGGAGTAACTGCAGGGCGGTGACGTGGGGAGGGGGAGGGGCAGGGTGGGGGGTAGTAAACTATGGATTACGGAGGTTTACAGGTAAGTTAACATATAAATTAATAAAACGAATTTCGTTGCGTGCACTGTATCGCATTTGGGGATGCAGTGCATGCAACGAAATTCGTTTTAATAATTTATATGTTAACTTACCTGTAACCCTCCGTAATCCATAGTTTACTACCCCCCTCCCCACGTCACCGCCCTGCAGTTACTCCTACTACCGACCGCGGCTGCCTAAATGATACACAATGTTCTAAGCAGATTGCTAAACAGCATCTCCAGCTCCAATCACATTGTCTCACTTCATGCTGGACAGTGGGCAACCTGTTTTTATGCAGCGCCAAGACGGGGTGAACTAATGCACAGACTGAGGTTTGTCAGCCTCCGAGGCTCAAAGCATTCCTTGCAACAGTCCGCTGTGTCAAGGTATTGCCATGTGTACAGCACACACTCTGCAACAGCAAGTGGTTTCAAAGTTGGGGGTGACTTCCCAAACTTTCCCGAGGTGTTCATCGTGTTTGGTGACAGCGTATTTATGCTGACATCCAAAAAAACTGTTTGTGGGTGTGTGTGTGGTTGTGTGTGTGTGGTTGTGTGTGGTTGTGTGTGTGTGGTTGTGTGTTTGTGTTATTGTGTGTGTGGTTGTGTGTGTGTGGTTGTGGTTGTGTGTGTGGGGGGGGGTGTGGGGGTGGTTGTGTGTGTGGTTGTATGTGTGGTTGTGTGGTTGTGTGTGTGTGGTTGTGTGTGTATGGTTGTGTGCGTGGCTGTGTGTGTGTGGTTGTGTGTGTGTGTGGTTGTGTGTGTGGTTGTGTGTGTGTAGTTGTGGTTGTGTGTGTGTGTATGGTTGTGTGTGTGTGGTTGTGGTTGTGTGTGGTTGTGTGTGTGAGTGGTTGTGTTTGTTTGTGGTTTTGTGAGTGTGTGTGGTTGTGTGTGTGGTTCTGTGTGTGTGTGTGTCGTTATGTGTTGTTGTGGTTGTGTGTGTGGTTGTGGTTGTAGTTGTGGTTGTGTGTGGTGGTGTGCAGCAGGGCACAGCTCAGAATCTGCCGCTTCTGCTAAGAATAGGTGAGGGGGATGAGGGGAATGAGGTTGGGGCATGTGGGAGTTGCCGGCAGATTTCCAGGTTATTGAAAGTGATGATTCTGATGTGAGGCAATGGAGACTGACTTTGTCTGTTTGTCTGCACCAGTCTATTTCTCTACCATCTACCGGGCTCACTGTCATGTATCCATTCATCTCTCTTTGTTAGAGGTGTGGGAGCCAATATATTAATTAAGAGGTAGAGCCAGCCGGAGACGAGCCAAGCGTATACGAGCCAGTGGGCGTGCCGTGAAAATGATCGGCATATTAATCATACAGTAAACATGATGTAAATATGCGATAATGTCTCTTCAGAATTCAAACAAGTGCATTTCTTTAGCATGTCACCTCAGCGCACAAGATTAAAGCACTGAATTGAGAGGAAGTTATTAAAAGTGCTAGTTTTAAGCATGAGTTAAAACACTGCCGCTCCTCCCACCCGACAACAATGCCATTTGTGAACTAAGAGGTGTCAGTTGCCATGCATACCCCGAATTTTGCCTAGAGTCTTATTATATTTAGAGTAACATTAAAATCGAGTTAATTAAACACGAGAAGTTTTTGTACAGCACGCATCTTGAACTCGCATATTTCAAGGAGGCAATAATAAAGATGAAAACGGAAGTGCCGGCAGGCAAGAAAACACGAACAGGAGTGGGGGTGAGGGGGTGGGGGAGGGTGAGAAGTCACAGACTGAGGGAGGGGGCGGTGGGGTAGGGAGACAGGGAAGAAAAGTGTTAGGAGTAAAGGGGCCAATAGCCGTGGAAGGATATAAATGATGAATGAGACGGGGCTAACAAGCCTCAAACCAATCAGAAGGCAGCATTGAAGACAAAAGCCAATGAGCAGAGAGTGGGCGGAGCTTCCACAAAGCTTCCACACTACAGTATATACTGCATGTCTCGCAAAGCGAAGGCAGCGCATTCGCGCCGCAATGCTAGGTGAGACCTAAAAGAAAATAGTGTCAGGAGTAAAGGAGCCAATAGCCGTGGAAGCATACAAATGATGAATGAGGAGGGACTAACAAGTCTCAAACCAATCAGAAGGCAGCATTTAAGACAAAAGCCAATGGGCAGAGAGTGGGCGGAGCTTCCACGAAGCTTCCACACTACAGTATATACTGCATGCCTCGCAAAGCGATGGCAGCACATTCGCGCTGCAACGCTAGGCGAGACCTTATAAAGAGGCTTAGTGCTGCCTTGGAAATATGGAGTAGGCTCCTGCGCCACTACAGCGTCACAAAAAGTGACGATCCGGAGGCGCAAGGAGTCTCATAGACGAGGCCCTGAGCATTTTGAGACTGGGCGGTACCCATTTCTGTGATACTTAGGGGGTCAAGGTGTGGCAGAGGAAAGGGGGGAGAGTCACAAGAAGCGGATTGAGGAAAGGCAGCGTCTGACAGTCAAGCTACATATATATATATATATATATATATATATATATTATCTACTGGCGGTCGCCAGTAGATAGTTATAGTTAGGACCGTGTTTCCATAGGTATTCTGAAAATTCTATTTTGAATAACTTTTGCGCCGGTTGACGAATCCTCGTGAAATTTTCAAAACTAATGGGGCGCTCCGCTCAGCTCCTACCCTGAAAGTCTCGGGGTGATTCCTCATGCGGGGGGCGAGAAAAAAGGGGGGTCCCAAAACACGTTTTCCCCATGCATTTTCCCATAGGACCTTTAGTCGAAGGTACAGCCCGAACGGCTGAACAGAATTACTTGAAATTTGGCAGAGAGGTAGTCCTGAGGTCAGGCATGTGCCTTTTGCATGTATGGAGTCAATCTGTTCAGTATTTCCTGAGAAAAGTGCAGTTAAAAGTACATATATATCTATAGGCGCGCAATGTGCGCGCACCGTGCGTGCACGGTGCGCGCACCCTAACGTGCGTGAGCGTAATTCTGATTGGTGGTTACATGTCAGTCAACGTTCGAATCGGTCGAAATCAGGAAGTGTCGGCCGCCATTTTGTTTGTTTTGGGTGCGAGAGTGAAAAAGAGAGGTGGTGAAAGTGAAAAGGGGGCAGGGTAGAGAGTTCCTGACCCCCTAGCCTTTGTCAGGGGGTCCCTAAAGGACCCCGAAGGGTGAAAAACGTTTTTTTTTTTTTTTAAATCGCGGGGTGCGCGCACGGTAAAAAACCTTAAAATAAATAAATAAATAATACATACATAACTTAGCATTTAAAAAAACGTACAAATTCACTTAAAAAACCATAGGTTTCACACACGTTGTAGTTAGGAATTAGCATTTAAAAAACCTTGCAAATTCACTTAAACAACCATAGGTTTCACACATGTTATAGTTAGGTGGACATTTCACTCGTAAAAAACCAGTGAAATTCCCCCGTTATAGTTAGTTCAGATAACTATAACTCGCGCGACCGCCACTCTATCACAAGGATGATGTCATCAATGATGTCATGAGTGATGCCACTGACCATGTCATGAGTGATGTAATATGTGACGTCATGAGCAGTGGATTGCGGGCGCGCAAGTTATAGTTATCTGAACTAACTATAACGGGGGAATTTCATTGGTTTTTTACGAGTGAAATGTTCACCTAACTATAACATGTGTGAAACCTATGGTTTTTTAAGTGAATATATATATGTCTAGTCACAGTTTTGACTCATAAAGTAGCAGATAGGGTTAATGTGCCTGCTGCAAAGCACTACATGTAACACGGCGATCACAGATTTCTATTTTATATAGATAGGTAAATGGGTTACAGCTTTTGACACAGAGGTCCTTTTGTTACGTCCAGTTTTAAAGTTGCAATGCTTTCAAGATCAAACCGTGTGCTATTAACTGTTGCCAGGATCTGCATACAAGCTGCAAGTTATGGGTTTAGAACCTTATTGTTTCTTTTTCTTCAGATGTTGTTTTTCTAGGTTTACAAACAAAGGTTCCGTTGGGTAGTAATAAACTCTTGTTAGTACAGACAACCCCAATCACTACTTTTCTTGTTAAATACTGGCTTTGTGTTTCTCCCGACACATCATATAACATACATTGTCTCATCACTTTTCCATTTCACATATTTTCTTGGGAAGTTTGTCTCCTGTGGGAAAGTTGCACCTCTAATGTAAAGATAATAGATTTACTGTTAGCTGTTGCTTTTCAACAAATAACTAAGAATTGGAATGATTTTACTAAAATATCATATCAAGCATGGTGGTATGCTGTTTGCCACAACCATAGATTAGATACAACATATGTGTACCCGATGCACATGGCATCCAAGCGCTTAGATTTATGGACGCCTGTCACACTCTTTATTGATACTAGTGCCCGACGATCTCTGTCTCTGACTCCTTTCCAGCAGGAAGTGGCTAAACCTCCATGACTTCCTTCATGTTGATAATGTATAGTATAGTTATATGCAATTTATAATTGATGTATTAGCGCTGAACACAACTATCCCTTTTTACACCGATTTTACTATGTTGTTGATATTTAACTATTTTATGCTTATTGGACTTACATACACACCATTTATACTTTATCAAGATTGCATTATCCCATTGTTTGTAATATCTTTACTTCTATTAACATTGTATTTATTGCTTTAATGTATTCTTCTATTTCAATAAACATATTTTGAACTTAAAAAATATAACATACATTGTCTACAAGTATGAACGATATGTGACTCCAACACCTTATTTTATTCAGTTTGCATTGGTGTCTAGCTGTTCGGCTCCAGGTAGCTCCCAGCCAGGATGAGACGAACAAAAGGAGGGCTAATGACCCTTTAAATCCGACCTTTGGTTTGGGCTCAGCTGGAAGAGAAAATAAGAAAGCCCCCTCGCGGCCTGCAGGTTGTTGCTCTGAACAGAAAGCAGAAAACGTGCGGGCGCTGCTGTAACGCGTCCTTGAGGAGGAAAACGATAGCAGAACAAAATCAGCATATTTCACAGGGACGATGAGAGCCCAGATTTGACCCAGAAACTACAGCCAGAACCTGGTTCTGGTGCAATCTCTCTCATTTCCTGCACTGGTTGTACTGCTGGCCTTGGCATCATAGTAGCCATTCAGAGATTATTGTCAGCATCAAGTCCTAACTCATTTATAGACCTACTAATTCACTCATCCTTCTGTGCACTCACCCATTCATCTGTCTAGCCATGCATATACTCATTCATGCATTCATCCATACACTCACCTATTCTTTCATGTACTCTCTCATTCGTTTACATATGTAGTGACTCATTCAGCCATAAATGCACTCAGACACACACCCATCCTTCCATCGATGCACTCACACATCCATCCATTTATTGAACTATTAACTCTTCATCACATTATTCCACTCACCCATCCACTGAAAACCACACAGAGTCTCGCCAATCAAAGAAAAGCACTTTTATCCCAAAATAAAAAGAACTAAATAATTGGCTTTGTCAATGATTGTTTTTATTTTCTGTATTTGAATCTTTGCAAGCAGCATCTTAGCAAGGACAGAATCTTCAGATGAGCGGCTGGAAGATGAAAATGAGTGGGATTCATCTAGAGTAAGCAAGAGTGGTAAGGGAAGAGCTCAGTGTTGGAGGGGTAGAGAAGGAGAAGGAGGATTAGGGAGGAGGGGAAGCAAGGAAACAGGAAGCGAGGGGGGTGCAAGGGGAAGCAGGAGATGTAAGAGATGTGCAGAGGAGAGGCAGGAAGTTTGGAAGTAATAAGGCACTGGAAAGATGCAAGGAATAATAGGACTGAGGGTGCTTGGGGCCAGGAAACACAATAGATGCTGTAGAGGGAATGATGCTGATTTGGGCAATAGGATGGATTCTAAAGGGAGAGATGCTGAGACAGGTGAGGCGATGAGGGAGACATTCAAGAGACTTTAGAGGGAGCGATGCTGAGACAGGTGAGGCAATGAGGGAGACATTCAAGAGACTTTAGAGCGAGCGATGCTGAGACAGGTGATGCGATGGGGGAGACATTCACAAGACTCTTTAGAGGGAGCGATGCTGAGACAGGTGAGGCGATGAGGGAGACATTCAAGAGACTCTTTAGAGGGAGCGATGCTGAGACAGGTGATGCGATGGGGGAGACATTCAAGAGACTTTAGAGGGAGCGATGCTGAGACAGGTGATGCGATGGGGGAGACATTCAAGAGACTCTTTAGAGGGAGCGATGCTGAGACAGGTGAGGCGATGAGGGAGACATTCAAGAGACTTTAGATGGAGCGATGCTGAGACAGGTGAGGCGATGAGGGAGACATTCAAGAGACTTTAGAGGGAGCGATGCTGAGACAGGTGAGGCGATGAGGGAGACATTCAAGAAACTCTTTGGAGGCAGCGATGCTGAGACAGGTGATGCGATGGGCACTGTAAAGGGAGCGATGCTGAGAGGTGAGGCGATGAGGGAGACATTCAAGAGACTCTTTGGAAGGAGCATTGTCAGGACAGGTGAGGCGATGGACACTATGGAGGGTGCGATGCTGAGACAGGTGAGGCGATGAGGGAGACATTCAAGAGACTCTTTGGAGGGAGCGATGCTGAGACAGGTGATGTGATGGACGCTGTAAAGGGAGCGATGCTGAGACAGGTGAGGCGATGAGGGAGACATTCAAGAGACTCTTTGGAGGGAGCAATGCTGAGACAGGTGAGGCGATGGAAGCTGTGGAGGGCGCGATGCTGAGACATGTGATGCAATGGGGGAGACATTCAAGAGACTCTTTGGAGGGCGCGATGCTGAGACAGGTGATGTGATGGACGCAGTGGAGGGCGCGATCCTGATACAGGTGAGGCGATGAGGGAGACATTCAAGAGACTCTTTGGAGGGAGCTATGCTGAGACAGGTGAGGCGATGGAAGCTGTGGAGGGCGCGATGCTGAGAGGTGAGGCGATGAGGGAGACTTCAAGAGACTCTTTGGAGGGAGCGATGCTGAGACAGGTGATGTGATGGACGCTGAGGAGGGCGCGATGCTGAGAGGTGAGGCGATGAGGGAGACTTCAAGAGACTCTTTGGAGGGAGCGATGCTGAGATAGGTGAGGCGATGGAAGCTGTAGAGGGCGCGATGCTGAGACAGGTGAGGTGATGGAAGCTGTGGAGGGCGCGATGCTGAGACAGGTGAGGCGATGAGGGAGATTTCAAGAGACTCTTTGGAGGGAGCAATGCTGAGACAGGTGAGGCGATGGACGCTGAGGAGGGCGCGATGCTGAGACAGGTGAGGTGATGAGGGAGACTTTCAAGAAACTTTTTGGAGGGAGCGATGCTGAGACAGGTGATGCGATGGATGCTTTAGAGGGAGCGATGCAGAGACAGGTGATGCGATGGGGGAGACATTCAAGAGACTCTTTGGAGGGAGCTATGCTGAGACAGGTGAGGCGATGGAAGCTGAGGAGGGTGCGATGCTGAGAGGTGAGGCGATGAGGGAGTCTTCAAGAGACTCTTTGGAGGAAGCGATGCTGAGACAGGTGAGGCGATGGAAGCTGTGGAGGGCATGATGCTGAGACAGGTGAGGTGATGGAAGCTGTGGAGGGCGCGATGCTGAGACAGGTGAGGCGATGAGGGAGACATTCAAGAGACTCTTTGGAGGGCGCGATGCTGAGACAGGTGATGCAATGGATGCTGTAGAGGGAGCGATGCTGAGACAGGTGATGCGATGGACACTATGGAGGGCATGATGCTGAGACAGGTGAGGCGATGAGGGAGACATTCAAGAGACTCTTTGGAGGGCGCAATGCTGAGACAGGTGAGGCGATGAGGGAGACATTCAAGAGACTCTTTGGAGGGCGCGATGCTGAGACAGGTGATGCGATGGAAGCTGTGGAGGGCGCGATGCTGAGACAGGTGATGCGATGGATGCTGTAGAGGGAGTGATGCTGAGACAGGTGATGCGATGGGGGTGACATTCAAGAGACTCTTTGGAGGGAGCGATGCCAGGACAGGTGATGCGATGGAAGCTGTGGAGGGCGCGATGCTGAGACAGGTGATGCGATGGAAGCTGTGGAGGGCACGATGCTGAGACAGGTGAGGCAATGAGGGTGACATTCAAGAGACTCTTTGGAAGGAGCGATGCAGAGACAGGTGATGCGATGGATGCTTTAGAGGGAGCGATGCAGAGACAGGTGATGCGATGGGGGAGACATTCAAGAGACTCTTTGGAGGGAGCTATGCTGGGACAGGTGATGTGATGGACGCTGTGGAGGGCGCGATCCTGAGACAGGTGAGGCGATGAGGGAGACATTCAAGAGACTCTTTGGAGGGAGCGATACTGAGACAGGTGATGTGATGGACGCTGTGGAGGGAGTGATTCTGAGAAGAGACTGGTAGTGCAGTGGAAGGAGTACCAAAGAGAATGGTGGTACTGCAGAGGGAGTGATGTAGAGACAGGTTAGGCTATGGAAGGAGTGATGTAAACAAGTGATACAATGGAGGGAGTAACATAGAGATTGTTGGTGGTGTAGAGGGAGTAATGCAGAGACATGTGATGATATGGAAGGAGTGATGCAAACAAGTGATGCTACTGAGGGAGTAACAAATAGACTGGTGGTGTAGAGGGAGTGACAAAGAGCCTGGCGGTGATGTAGATGGATTGATGCAGAGACAGTCGATAGTACCGAAGAAGTTATGTAAACATGTGATGCTATTTAGGAAGTAACAAAGAGACTGGTGATGGTGTAGAAGGAGTGATGCAGAGACAGGCAATGCCTTGGAAGGAGTTATGGAAACAAGTGATGCAATGGAGGGAGTAACAAAGAGACTGACAGTAGTGTAGAGGGAGTCATGCAGAGACAGGTGATACTATGGAAGAAGTGATGTAAACAAGTGATGCTATTGAAGGAGTTACAAATAGACTGGTGGTGCTTTGTTTGAGTAACAAAGAGACTGGTGGTGATGTAGAGGGAGTGATGAAGAGACAGGTGATGATATGGAGGGAGTGATGTAAACAAGTGAAACAAGTGAGGCTATTGAGGTAGTAACAAAGAGACTGGCTGGCGGTGCTATAGAGGGAGTGATGCAGAGACAGGTGATGATATGGACTGAGAGATTTAGGAGATGTTACCCAGGTATTTATAAAGAGAGGGTGGTGCTACGGAAGAGTGATGCAAAGACAGGAGATGCTATAGAGGGAGGCAGTGTAACTAAGGAGCAATGGAAAATGTGCACAGCATGAGAAAAAAAAGGGACTTAGAAAGGGTCAACATAGAAGAGAGTGACAGAGACAATTTGGATTAAGAGCAGGTATGAGACAGAAGTGAGTGAAGTACACATGGTGAGACAAGAAGGACGGCATTTGGGATGGGTGCGAGGAAAAGGCAACCAAAGGAGGGGAATTTTTAGCTGTTAAGGGAGACAGAAGATGCAAA
Source organism: Triturus cristatus (assembly GCF_964204655.1). Taxonomy (NCBI): domain Eukaryota; kingdom Metazoa; phylum Chordata; class Amphibia; order Caudata; family Salamandridae; genus Triturus; species Triturus cristatus. Next base: position 41,196,136 of record NC_140585.1, read on the forward strand.
GTAAAAGATTTAGACACAGCTAAAAATCAAAACATTAAGGAGTACATCATGTGTTGCAAAGAAGCGAATCTTTGGTGTTGTGCAGGCCTCAGTGGCACTTGTGCAGGCCTCAGTGTCACTTTAGGCCAAGACTTGCTGGGTCAGATCCTTCCTGACCCTCAAACAGTCTGAACATTGGACTGCAGCTGCTTCTCCTCATAGGCAGGCGGCAGAAGTGAGGGCAGCAAGGACTCCACAGTGCTGTCCTCCATGGTCTCCTCTTCCTCCTGAAACAAGATGCAGCAACGTGAGGATACTGATCAAGCAGAGAGGGGTACTTCCTGAAAGGGAGTGAAGTGCCCACTCTGCAACCACCAGTCCCAGTGTGTGTCCGCAGCATCTCTGATGCTTCACTGCAAAGTCACAGAGGCAAGAACTCTACATTCAGCAAACCTGAGGAAGGTCCCACCTGTGCTCAGACTCAGAACTCATGAGATGCTCTTATTCAATGATGATTAATGGGACAAAAATCCCCAATTCTCACTCACTTTAGGGGGCTTGAGCTGACACCAAGAACAGGAAGGGGAGCAGGTAGTGGTCTCCCATTAAAACACACAAGTTCTGGGTTATTTTGAAACCTGTTTAAGTTTTCATTCAACTAAAGAAGCATGTAAGATCTCAAATGGTGTACATACTCTAAAGGCTTCTGGTCACTGGAAAGAAGGGGGCTCATCACTTGCCCTCATGAGAACACCCATTATTTGTGTCAATAATTTCAACTCAATTCTAATTTTCTACCACCAGGTGGCACTTATAAGGGCCTTTGGAGGACCTGCTTTGGCCTGAGTCTACAACAGGGCACTGTCACACATACTTCTAATGTCACTCCACTTCACACTCCAGGCTTGGTGGTCCCTCTAATGCCCTGATGAAATCTGGTCCACGTATCTCAATCCTTCCACAAACCCTGCAAGCATCAGATCCTATGGGTGGATTTCTGTTTGTTATCATGGTTGCTGGTCCCTACAGATTTTGTTGATGCTTACAGATATGGTTTTCCGGACTTTCCTCTGTCTCATCTCCAATCCACATTCCATTACTGACTTCTCTGTTGCTTTCTCCAAGGCAGCCTTTCCTCTCTCAGTGGAGTTCTGGTTCCCAACATCTAGCTAACTGCTTTCACTAGGATCTTTCCTAGCAGCTGTGCTCCTCCCTGAAATATCAGGGTTATCTTCCCTTAGAGCTCATTTCTACCCTATATGCCCACATTTCTCGTCCTGTTTGCAAGCTACTGACCCTTTTATTTACCTTTCTTGGTTTCCAGTGTGTGTTTTGTTTTCCAAGTTAGTTAGTTAGGTTTGTCGGTCTGCTCTTTCTGTATTCTATCTTGCTTTCCATCCCAAGGTTCCTAGAATAAGGGCCTGCCTATTCTGTATTGTTCATCTGGTCCCAATCTCTGTATCTCAGAATTCAGTCCTCCTATCCTGAGCCCAATTTCTGAATTCTGTTCTCATTGGCCCATTCCATCTCTTCTCTTGTGTGCTTTTGTTCAAGTCCAAGAACTCACCAGCACCCTCTGATGCTTGGTGCCTTATGCACAGAGATGCACGTGGAGCTCTTCCCCCATAAGATCTCCATGGAGTCTTCGAAGACTCAGTGAGAATAACTGCTCCTCATCTTATTGGAATCTATTTTTCTTTAGAGACAGATCGTTTCCTAGGGAGCTTATGAGCTATCACTTATGTAGTAGTGTGTTGTTCTTTCACTCTATACTTTCCTATTGTCTTAATATTGTTTTCTGTACTGTGTATAGTTCTAATGGCATTACCCATCTCCTGTCTAGCGCTCACATCCCAGTCTGCCCCAACCTGCTTCAGCCTTCAGCATCTGTTCTGACCATCCCCTTCTAGGTTTCAAGTACTGCTTTTTGTAGACCGAGACCCTCTTCACAAATTTCCCGTTCCAAGCAAGCTCGCTCTCCCTTTGGTTATTTAAACCCAGGTATGACAAAGGGTTCTGACACTGAGTTAGCAGTAGGGTTAGAGATACAAATGTAGGCCCAGAATTACTAATGCAGCCCGATGCAAAATCCTTTTTGCTATTTCTAAGTCATGCAAAGCCACTTTCCATGGCATAGCGTGGTTTAGTAAATACAAAGTAACACATTACTTTGGTGTTGGGAAGGCGTTCCATTAGTAGAGCGTGGGAGTTCCCATGCACCCACCCATGGATTGTTGCCTATTACCAGATTTACTACAGCTAGTAAACCTGGCAATGCATCAAAATTCTACACCTCCCCGAAGCAGGAGTAATGAGAAATATCTTTATTTCTCCTTGTTACTTGCTTTTTCTAGGTATGCTGCACTCTATGGCATGCATGGAAAGAAGAAATTCCTTCTAAGGATTGTTTTGGTGCAGAAAGGTGTGCCTTCCTGCTTAAACACAATCCTGCCTGTAACACCGGCACCTTTGGGCTACAGTGCAAGGTGCCTGCCTTGGCGCTAGGCAGAACATAGTCCATTAGATAACAGTTACTATATGTTTACAAGCCAGTGCTTCCTCCATTCAATCAATCCTGTGATTCATGGACCTGAAGACAAAGAAGTGCCATTGAATTCCTACAAAACAAATCAAATGTCCTACCTTCAGTGCTAGAGCAGAGCGTCACTAAAAATCACACTATCGATGACTCTCCAGGACTCGGAGAAAGATCTCCCAGCTTGGATCTTCGGTATTATTTTGTTCCTTTGAGGATTCTTTTTAGGTCTCGCCTGAGACAGCGCTTTAGCGCTACTCTCGCGAGAGCTTTTGTAAATGGGGGATCTGGAAGTCCAAACGAGTGCTTTCAGGCCTCCAAATACAGTGCATGTAAGCCGGGCGCGCGCACCATTTGGAGGCCTGAAAGCACTCGTTTGCTTTCACTTTTGCGGGCCGCATGGTGATCGCGATTGCGATCACTTTCACACAGTGCATGCGGCGCCCGCACCATTTGGCAGCCTGCGTGTACATTTCGCGGGCGCTTTGATGTTCTCAGTGAGCCGCGCGGCGACTGTGAACATCAAAGCGCCCGCGAAATGTACACGCCATTTGCCACCCCCTCCCTTATCCTACTTCCACTTATCTCCTTTCCTATCCCTGCGTCTTTTCTTACCCTCCGCTTCACTTCCTTTTCTGCCAGCTCCTTGTTTCAGTTAGGACTAGACAGAGTATTTCTCTCACTGCATACTGTCCATGGTCATATTTCATGTCGAAAGATAGCTCAGTGGGTAAATACGCCTGCACAGATTTTAAACCCATGCCTACTGGTTCACCCGAGTATCCTTTCAATATCACTGTAATAAGAATTTCGAGACAGTAGTAGCGCCTGTTTTATTATGCTGAATAAAATACACTACTTACCACCCTTATTTTGGTGTTGTTTGAGTGCATGGTTGCAGCTCTGTAGTTCTGCTCTCAAACACTAATCTACAGGTCTGGCACTCTATGCTGTTTTCTAAAACAATGCAGACTGCCTAAAGTGGCTACCGAATGCCCCCTAGTGCCTTGCCTTGATTGATGGCTAGTTGCCGTTCTCCAGCACATGTTAATTAGATTACATTTTGAGCGGAGGCGCTTTGGACAGGTTTGATTTCAGATATCTAGGGCGCATTTCACATTCAAAGTGGTCTTTACCTGCAGACTGGGGTGTCTATCCTGGGCGTTTGTCTCAAGATTGCACATGAGGTGTTTCTCGTCCATATCCTAGCCACTCCTGTAATTAAGTGCTGGCTAGCACGGTAACACATTGTTGCGTATTTCCATATCACCCCTCTTGTCCTCCCGCTAACTACGCCTGACAATATCATCCCAATGTCCTTGAGACAGCTTTCCTTGGTAATGGGGATCCTCGGTGGGCAGGCATTGTTTATTTAGACTTCAGACCTCGGCGCAGCCTCTTGCAGCAGAATCAATACCGGCGGACACCGTATGCCTGCTGATCATGAAAGGGAGAGGGAACCATGAGATATCGAAAGGATAGCATATTTAAAACAAGCATTTGCAATGCAATAGGTCTCGCAGTTACAAGAGTTAAAGCTATTTGCATTGTAAATGACAATGCCAATAGGCATTGTTATTTGCAATGTCAATAGCTCAAACTCGCGTAAATGCGAGACCTAATGCATTGCAAATGCTTGTTTCCTTAGTGACCGCTACTCCATACCTGAGACTTAGAGGTTTGATATCCTTCTCTTGTGCGTTGTGCTAACTGCTCCCTGGGCACGACTTCAGGTCTAAACATAGACTCTTGTTTAAGTTTACCTCTGTGAATTGGGCCCCATGTCTCTAACTCCAGGTTCTGTTTTCATACATTGCAACTGCATTCAATGCCGTCGGTTACAGGTGTAAAGTAGTCCCCGTCAACCCCATCTATAGTGAGGAAGGAGTGGCCAATGGGCCCCTCTCAACACTGAAGGCAGAAGGAGGGGGCCAGTGCATTTTATAATAGAAGTTCTCTAAAGTTTAAACAAAATCTGAATACTCAACAGGGCTAGTTAGAGTGTGAGACCAGAATTTTAAGGTACCGTGGGGCTTTGAATGATGTGTGGTTTTAGGAGAACCCACTAATACCAGGAGGTGAGGGACAGCTCAGTCGATTTATGGCAAACAGAATCCAGTGCTTGAGTGGCTGGGCTTTTGTCAGACTTACAAATACCCTCTATTTTTACAATGGTCACCATTATAATCCACACATCTCTGGTGAACCAGAAGTTGGGGGCTGCCCACCTTTCAGGAACTTGCTTAAAGCTATATCCATAAGGAAGGTTTAATATAGTCCCTTTGTGATCCTCTCTTAGTCAGTCAATCTGTAGATTTGTAGAGCGCTTCTTGTCACCCGTGAGGGTATCCAGGCACTCTGGGTTCCATTGGATCCATATCTGTGGTGTTTTTAGCTCCACTTCAACCTCAGTGTTGTCTCAAAGATACAAGCAGGGAATGACACCAAAGACTTGGTCTCTGACAGCCTTGTATCACCTCTGGTTTCTGTACAGATGTCATCAGGTTTACATCTGTACGCTCAGGGATTCCACCCTCTGCCCCTTTTGTCTGTCAGCACTCTTCAGTCCAACCTCTGTGATTTGGGTTTCCACTCCCCTCAATGTTACCTGCCTTGTCTCATTAACAACAAGTCTGTAGGAGATGTGGGTCCACAACAAAACACAGGGGTTCATATCCAACAGTAGGTACCTGTCCAAGGCAGGGTATGCAGAAGCGGGCCCACACATCACAAGCCACGCTGCAGGTGCAGGTGATCAGACCGGACACGGTGACCAGGAGCATCAGGACTCTTACACCGGCAAAGAGGCTCTGCAGGAGGTGACAGAGAGTGCAACGTGTTACCAACTGGAGCAATGATGTCAAAGAACTGTCAAGAACTGATCATTCACAAGCCGGGTACAAACACAGATGTTTCTTCATAAACCAATACCTCAGACATCTCAATTAATTTATATAATAAATACATAAATCTGACTGCACCAGAGGCAGCCCCTTACCCACCTTGATGTCAGTCCAGCAGACATTCCAATGGAACTCAATATACCTATCACGCCAAATAGTCCCATGTGTTCCTTTCAGGCAGTAGTACCATGTAAACGTATCGTTTCATCCCACCCTCCTGAGTCAATCATGGAATTTATCAACCAAGGCCATTATCAAGATCTCAACCCAATGGGTCTGTATTAAGCTCTTGCGCCAAAGATCCCTTTCATTCAGTTTAAAGCAGAACATACTTGAGAGGACCCCAGCAATTACTGTACTGGCATTGGACTCCCCCATCCAATCATAACCCTTGTGCATGAGCTGAGGTCTGTCATGTGCCAGTCTTCTACTCAAAGTGTTAGTGAATACATAATACAAGAAAGAAGCGTAAGTGCTGGTGCACTGCACGCGGCATTAATCTCATTGCACTGTCTGTAGCTTGGCATAGCTTTAGGCATCACATCAAAGTGACACTATCCAAACCTTGACAGGAAGTGATGTAACCAGATACCAGGCAGAGTAGTACAACATGTAGACATCTAAAGAAAAATGTGTCAACATGGAGTGGAAGAAAAGGAAACCCTGACACATGTGTCGTCCTCAATATGTCTCAGCTTAGCCGAGAGAGTCGACGCAACCACTAGAGCTAAAGACAAAATCAGAGTTTTGAGGAAGACAGCCAGCTATTTTTCTATATGAATGGATGAAAGTGATCTTCGTGGGCCTTGAATTAAAGAAGACGTTATACCAGGAGTCTCTCAGTGATGTCCCTGCACTCCTGCTGTTTGAAGTAGTCGTCGTAGGAGTTGGTCGGGTAGTATCCTCCATAGGAACTATATTGTCGCTGTCGGTTGCACAAGTAGTAGGGATCCCACTGATAGCTGTAGTCCCACGACCACCTCCGCAGGTCCTCTGCGATGAGAGCAATGCCGGCGATGGCCACCACGAAGCTGGCGAGGCTCATGAACCTCGCTACCCACTGCTACACACGGGGCAAGAAGGGAGAGACATGTGAGAGGAGCGGAAGAAAAAACTATAAGATAAAGGAGGGAGAGACACGCGAGAAGAGCGGGAGACAAAATTATAAGATAGAAAAGGGAAAGACGTGAGAGGAGCGGGAGAAAAAACTGTAAGAGAGAGGAGGGAGAGATACGTGAGAGGAGAGGAAGACAAAATTATAAGATGGAAAAGGGAGAGACATGTGAGAGGAGCGGGAGAAAAAACTGTAAGAGAGAGGAGGGAGAGATACGTGAGAGGAGAGGAAGACAAAATGATAAGATGGAAAAGGGAGAGATACGTGAGAGGAGAGGAAGACAAAATTATAAGAGCAGAAGGGAGAGACAAGTGAGAGGAGAGGTAGGAAGAAACACAAGAGGGAAGAGCAAGGGAAGGACACATAGGAGGAGCAGAAGGGGCGGAAGGGAGAAAGTCAATAAAGAAGAACAAGGAACAAGGAACACACACATGACAGTAGCAGAAAGAAGAAAAAAACAAGTGAGACGGACAAGGAAGAAATACTTGAGAGGAGGGGAAGGGCAAAACACAGAATAAAAGCAGAAGGGAGAAACAAATAAGAGAAGCAGAAGGAAGAGTCACAAGAGAGAAGCAAGAGAAAGGAAGGGAGACGTACAAGAGGGAAGTAGACGAGAGAGACACATGAATGAAATGGTACAAGAGATGGAAGAAAGAGGCATATGAAAGAACAGGCAGCAAAAGACACATTACTGAGGTGGATGGAAGTGACACATGAGAGAAGCAGGAGGGAGAGGTACAGTGGAGGTACAATGGAGAAGAAGAATGGAGAGACACATTAGAGTAGCAGAAGGAACACAGGATAAGAGTGTAAAGATGAGACACATAACAGGAGCAGGAGAAGAGATTCATGAGCAAAGCAGAGGGAAGAGACACAGGAGAGAAGAGTAAGGGATGAAACAAGAGAAGCGGAAGGAAGAGATTCAAGAGGAAAGCTTATGGTTGGAGGCACATCGGAGAAGTGAATGAGAGATATATGAGAGAAGTGAAAGGAAGACACACAAGAGAGAAGAAGCAGGGAGAGAAATAAGAGGAGATGAGGTTCCGAGACACATAAACGATGGGGATGGGAGAAACACATGATATAGGCATAAAGAAGAAACACATAAGAGAAGCCGAAAGAAGAGAGACAAGAGAGTAGACAAAGAGAGAGAAACACAAGAGAAGTAAGAAGTAGAAGTAAGAGACACGAGAGAGGCGTGCGAAGGCATGTGCGTGGTGAATGTAGATGATGGAGATAGACTATTACTGATCTAAAGATGGCAGCAGAGGAAGGATGCCTCTTCCACATCCCTCAAAAAATCATTTATTTAAACTCCCGGCTGTGCATGTACTCTCCCCTGCCTCCCTGGGAATGTGCTGGTCCATTTACTATCTCTAGCTCTCCATGGATATGATAAACAGACCAAAGGAAAGGGTGCGTGTGAGGAGTGAATTCTGTATATAAAGCAGCACAAAGCAAGAGCCAGGAATCAACCATTTCCCAAAGCACACAGCCCACAAATTGTGATTAGTGCCTTTGAGCTTAAGATTTTGTTTATATTTGAAGAGCTGAGTCCGTTTAGCAGCTCTTTACTCTTTTCATGATACCGCTTCCATTCTAGTCTTGCAATCTCATGCTCTACTCACACGATTGCCTTGCTTGTTCTTTCCACTCATAATATTGATCATTTTACCTCTGATTGTGGTTTCCGGAACGTCCATAGGATTTGCAGTGAGTAGCATGTGGGGGAGTTAAGCTGTAAGCATTCAGAAATGGCCTTCTAGATTTGTTTTGATTGATTTAGGGTCTTGAGTAAGAAAGTCATCCATTCTCCAGTTCTCCAGACTGATATGCAGGCATGGTCAGAGATCAGTATTGCTTCTGTTCTGATCCTGGAAGAGTCCATTAGGTGTGAGCCATTGACTAAAATGCAATCAATTCTGAAGAATCAGTGGCAAGAAGTTAAAGTCCTCCCTGTTAGTTTAAGCAGCCCGTAGACGTCTTTGAGGTCATACGATTTGCACAGGTTGGTCATTTGTATGTGGGATCTACTTGCTGTGAATTTGCAGTAGAACACATTGCCTATGGTTCCATCCCATAGCAGGATGACATCTCCAACCATTACAGTTCTGCCCTCTCCTGTACATGGGACAGTTACTTCTGTATTTGTACCCAGATTTCTGGGTTGTCGTCAGTTGGGTGTAAATGTTCAGGGCACAGATCTCTTTTCCAGTGTTTTGAAGTTAGGTGAGGAGCCATTTTCCTTCAGAATCATTGTCCGGCACTAGAATTGTAATTCCTGGCTGGTTTTTTTATCAGTGTTATGTTAAGTTATCTGGATTTATTGTATGCCTACTCCCTCCTAAAGGAATATCCAGGCACAGTAAGTCAGACCATTGATGCCTTCCAGACTGTTTTATGTCAGCTGCCCCCTTGGAGGGGCCCGCCTCTGATACACTGTCAGGTTTTGAGTAGCTCTTTGAAAACAGATATATTTGAAGTTCTTCGAATGGCGACAGGAAGATTGTTCCAGTGCCAGGCAGCCAGATGAGAGGAAGAGCGATCACCCATTCTGGCTTGACGGATGCAGCTGGTGCTTACAGATAGGAAGCCAATGGGATTTCAGGATGGGAATGGATGCACACCTTGTTGCAAGGCAGCACCCAAGCCAGTGGGTAATAATTTGTATAGTTTGTAGACGGGTCAGGAGATAATCAGCAATCCCTGCATGCAAAGCATTGTCATTAATCCAGGTGACAATGGGGATCAGTGTGATGGTTTTTTGCACTGTACTGGTGCCATGGTAAAACGTTTTGCATAACACCCGCAGGATATCATAGCAGGACCCACAAACTGCGTAGACCTGTTCCTTGATAGTTAGGGTGTTGTCAATCACTATGCTCACATTTCTTACCACTTTTTATGGATTGGGGAGCACCAAGCTAGCTCAGCCGCCTATTGGGGGACCAGATTGACATCATATTCTTCGGAAAAGCAAAGTCTGTCTTATCACTTTTCAATTTAAGACAATTGTCCATCATCCACGTGGTCATTGAATATAGACATCCACAGAACTTACTCCTAATGGTGAAAGAATTTACCTCACTAGAGATTACAAGCTGTGCATCATCAGCGTATGATAGGATTTTGAGCCCAAAGGTTCTGACAATATCAGCTAAAGGGGTCAGGTAGATATTAAAGAGTGTGGGGCTGAGAGACGATCACAGTGGCACCCCGCATGGGATCGAGACAGGGTCAAATTAAACGGTAAGAGATTAATAGATTGAATTCCTTCTGAATCCAGCTCAGAGCTTTGGAAACAAGCCCGATCTTGTGTAATCTTTGGATCGCCATGAATGCAACACTTCATCAAATGCGGCAGAGAGGTCAGTTGATGTGTCGCCTTCCAAACCCAAGCTAATCTTATCATTAGCCATTAAGAGGGCAGTGGGGAGAGGGCAGTTTTGTTCAAGCCCTGAATCCTGACTTTGTTGGATCCAAAACATTGTTCAACTGCAAATATGAGGACAACAGGAGGTTGATGAGATTTTCAAGAATATTGGTGGAAAAAAAGAAGCAGAGAAATATGACAAAAATTGGCAAGAACCTAGGGTTCAGCCAAGGGTTATACCCGTATTTGTAAAGCACACGCTCACCCCCAAAGGGGCATCTTGGCACCGAATAACAGAAGTTTATTGTTACCCAACTCAATGGTACTCATTTTGTCAACCTCAGAAAGCATGAGAGGCTGAGTGGACCCACTGGGATTTGAACCTGTGACCATGAGGTCAATCACAGGAGACTGCAGTCGAAGCATTAGTCCACTAGGCCACCAGACCCAGCCTTATGTAGGGGGGGGGGGGGTACGTTAGCATGCTTCCACAGAGTAGGAACATTGGCCATAACTAAACAGAATTAAAAAGCTCTGCTAGATGAGAGCTGAAGAAAGCCGGATGAATTGATGTAACCAGGACGTTCATTTTGTATTATCTTTTGAGCATGTAAAGTCACTTCTCCATCTGTTTCTCATGTGGATCTCCTCGCCCACCTCAATCCTTGTCTCCTTGAGGTGGACCAGAGATCCTTCCAGTCTGCGGCAGTAGCCGTGGATTGCTGGCACTTCAATGGGTCATTGATGCCTTTGGAATTTAAAGATGAGACATTGATATCGATGATATGGACATTATATAAGTGCGGCAGATATTTACTTGGTGTCCAAAGCGAGTGTGTGTCTTTGAATGGACTTGCAGCATATATTGATTGTGAGCTGTAGCGATGGTATAGTGCATAGGTACTGATCAGGGTGAGTGGTGCTGTATTTAGCAGTGCGTGGAGAATAGATGGAGGCAGAAGCACCACAAGATAGCAAAGTTGGCAGGATGCTAATAGAAAGAAGCCAGAACTAAATTAACCAAGTTAACCAAGGCCCTCCTACCAATTCCCACCCAAAACCCACCCAACCCCATGCTTTGCTAGAACAGGAATGACCCTCATTTGTTTGAGGACTTTGTTAGCACCACAAACAAACTCTGAAGCCATCAAAGTTTAAAATACAAATCAGAGAGTTTGTGAGATCTAGAAGAACAGTTGGGGTGAAGGGACGCGAAGTAAGCACAGCAGACTCCTGTAGAATGGCCATGCCTATAGTACTGGTGGAGACCATTCCGATGACCACAGGACCCTTAGCACATGGAGTGGCAGCTGGAGAGGGTAGGAATGGTACCGAGGGATCCCTTGTTCTTCAGGGCACCTGGAGACAAGTGTGGGGAAGGAAGTGGGTGATGTAGTACAGTAGTTGTAGCCCAAGTAACCACCTAGGTAATGTTCCCTGCACAAAGGAAATGGCTACTGACAAACACAATCAAACCTGTGACCTACCCAAAAACGTGATGAGGTGTTCTCCTTAACGATGGACAGGATTCCAGACAGCAGGAACTACAGAAAAGACAGATCAAGTATCAGAGCATTTGATAAACCTTAAAATATATTGTCTGTGATCCAGTAAGAAACATAGCACGTGTCCATCGATCATAGCGTAGTTGCAATCACTAGCAAACACTGCAATTTATTCCCTGACAATAAAAAATGAGCATTGTTAACAATATGTGGGTGCTACAAAACCTTACTTTGCCTGCACAAAGATGGGGCGCATGACCAGACACCGGTCAGTAGACATGCTTGCGGAGCCTGGCAGCGTCTCTCACCCTTGGCACGTGCAGGAGATAGTTGTCTCTCTTTAAAGGTATTTAAAGCAGACACTAATAAACCATCCACAGTTAATTAATATGATGGGACTAAATGGAGCTTGCACACTTTCACTGACATGGTTTCTGTTCAGATATCACAATCCTTTTGTGAAATCAAGACAAGACACTTCAATAAAACAAAAGCAAAACCCTTAACGTAGACTTTAGCCATCTGAAGATGCATGCCTTGTCCAGCCCCCTCCCTCCCTCCCTCCTTCCCCCCCCCCCCCAGGATATTGCGATATGGATTAGCAAAATTGCAGCACAAATATGGAAATTTAGCAGCACAAATATGGACACTTTGAGGCATTTTTGCGGCACTTTATTTTACTCATAATCATTCCTTTTTAGGAAATCAATGGAAATCAATGGAAGCTGTTTTAGCAGAGTAGGCCACATTGAAATAGGCATGTTTAAAGTCTCTGCAGCTCTGCCTAACCTCGTGAGAGGGGGACCTATTTCTCCCTGGGATGATCTAGCACCCATGTACGCACCCCTGCCGGGCACCGCTGCCTCCTGGACCCATGAGGCATGACACCTTCCTCAGGCGGTCTAAAGAAAACAGGATCATAGTGGGGGAGGTGCCTTGCCAGAGACAGTCAAACTCCACCGCAGACACTTTATCAGACTTCAGCAGCTGAACACTGGATAAGTTACTTCTAGAGCCTTAATTCAGGTAGTTCTAGCTATGGTTATGTCCCACTTAGACAACGCCAATTTCGTATACTTCGGCATCCCTCTCTACTTAATCAAACTATTGCAACTGGTTACAGAACCAGGCAGCAAGACTGATTTTTCAGCAACCAAGGTGGCAACATGTGACTCCCCTCACGAGGAAGCTACATTGGCTCCCAATCCCCCAGAGATGTGCTTTCAAGGTCTGTTGCCTTGTCTTCAAGTCTTTGAACGGTCGGAGCCCAAAATTGTGGATAACCGTATCCAAAGGCACATCTCAACGCGCAACTTGCGCTCGGCACACAAGTATCTTCTATCCGTCCCCTCCTTCAAACTGAAGCGCATGGGTGGTGCCAGATTCGCCGTATTAGCTCCCAGCTACTGGAATTCCCTGCCCTACGAAATCAGCTCTTGGACAGACCACCTGAGCTTCCGGAAGCTCCTCAAGACTTGGTTGTTCAGACAAGCCTACGAGTAAGTCCCCAGGGTCCCGGAACTTCCTAAAGCAGTGCCATAAAACCAATTGGTGTACGTGTGCTATACAAGAACCTGCTAACATAACATACCATAACATAACTCAGAGATGTGTATTTTATGCACATAAGTAAGGTGCTACTGCTTTTGTCACAGATCTTTTTGTAACTCGCTGCGCATCTGTTGCAATGTTTCTAATACAGACTAATGTCTTCCAGTATGGATGATAGGGGACTCTTACACCTCATAACCCTTAATGTCATATGTAACCTCATATACATTTGAGTCACACATGTGTTTGATTTGTTGTTTCTGTTTAATTTGTGGGTGTGATGCAAAGCACTCTGACATTTTGCATTAGAAGGCCTAGCGCTATAAAAGAATTAAATAAAAAATAAAAAATTGTGTTTAAATTGTTGTGCAATTAGTCATACTGATACCCCTGATTTTGTGTATAGACGTAACTAGTCCATTAACTACTTACATACGACGGTACCCAAGAGCATATGTTAGAAATTGGCGGCCTGACCTACCGGAACATAGTGGGGCACACATGCCTAGTGGCTTTTATGTTATTTGTATCGATCGGAGCTCATGACGGCGTGCACATCTGGAAGCCCGGAGTGATTCAGTGTATAAGAAACGCAGGCTTTGCCTCTCGCGCCCAGCAGAAGTAAGACTCAGCAGGGACGGCTGTGCTTTCATTCCCCTCCTCAGAAAGGAGCAGAGGATGAGTGGCGGCCTGGGATTTCAAAGGCCACTTAAGGAAATGGCAAAGTGACCTGCTGCTGAAACATAACCTGCCTGCTAGTTGATGAGCAGTCTTGCCACATACTAGGCCAGAGAGTGGTTCCCGTTGACTCTGCTTGTCACAGTGCGGCAGGGGAGGAAGCAGATATTTCACGGCTGTAGGCTGTACGGAGGCACTTTGGGGCATATCATCAAGCCCCGGAGATAAAATTATCGCCGCTTTAGCGTCCGTTTTCGGACGGAAAGCGGCTATAGTTTTACCGCCTAATCAGCAAGGTCACGCTATCGCGTGAATCCTTGCATTATCGTCCTTTCCCCCAACGCCCATCTTTGCATCTCTAATGAGATGCAAAGGGGGCGTTCCTGCCCTGACATAACTGGACATATGTCGCTAAGCTACATTTCTCCAATTATCAATGGGCACGCTAACCTGCAGAGCGACAAGCAAAGTAGCCATAACCTCTGTTATCGCTACTTTCCTTACGCCTGCTTCAAAACTGACTGAGCCATGATATCCACCTTACATAGGATATCATGGCTAAGTCTGCCTTGCCCTATCAGCAAGCTTTCACCAAACCTTGTGCGACTATCACTGTATTTCCAGCGATAATCGCACAATTGGCAGCTTGAGGTCTGAATTTTATCACTTTGGAGATAAGCGTTGCTGATAGCATGCTATCTCTGCGATAAAATTCAGAGTTGGCCGGTGATGATTATCCTCTCGCTAAGAGCGCGGAGCGATAATTATCGCATGGCCTTGATGATATGCCCCTTAGTGATGTGTTTGCGTACAACCACTAAGAAGGCTTCATGTTTTTGCTGTCTGCCGCAAGACCTTTTTTTGCGGCCAAAACAGTAAATATTGTATCCATCCCGCTAGTCAGCTGATTTCACGATTTTTGTGTGAATCGCGAAATTGCGAAATGCTAGAGGGTCTGCTTGTTGTTGATGTGAGTATTATTTGCGGAAAGTTCCCTTTTCTGTTGCCTCTGACCCAACATTTCCAAACCTGAGTTTATGACACACTGTGACAATTTCAGCAACGTAGGCACGTACATGACGCATTCCATTCCCTACCCTGTTTGTCCTCCGCACGTATCCGGTATACTGACTTTTAATTTTGGCCCCGGCATCACGCTAATCTCGTGCATGCCCAGGGGTGTGGGAACTGGAGGGGCGCACCGACTGTTCCCTCATCTGTTGGCAGTGGACTTCTGGTTTACCATATATTTAATTTATTTATTTGGAGTTTTATATAGAGCAAACAAGACCCTTTCGGGTGACAGAGCACTTACCAGAAAGTGTACAAAAACATGGTATTGAACAAGAAGGAATATAAGTACAGGCGCATATGGTAAACAGAGAGATAGGAGCGCATCGTCTAGCATATGTCTAGACATAAGCATATTCCGGTGTGACAAGCAGCAACAAGCAGATAGGCGGGAGGAGTCGATCAAGAGGAGGCAGAGATGAGTCCTCCGTGTGAGAGGAATTTGTTGGATAGAAATATTTTCCTGAAGATGTATGTGGATGGGTTGCATCTCATCTCAGTACGGAGAGAGTTCCACATTTTTTGGGCAATTCCGGAGAAGGTTTTCTTTTTATGGAATTTTTCTGGCTTGAGAAGTAAGGCGCTTGTGCTTCCGGTAGATCTGTGGTGGTGGAGGCATACTGTGTTTTCATAATCAATAGGGTGACCAAACCGTGTAATCTCAGTCCTTGGAGTGGAGCCCTGCTGGCGCCCTCGTGTAAAGTTCCACCTCTATCAGCTCACCCTGTCCTGTGCACTCCAATGCACGTTACCCCTTCTCGATAAGCTGTAGTGCAGACAACAAAATGTCACCCCAGTCACTTGCGCTGATGCAATGGGAAGCGTACCATGTGCATCAGGGTTCATGTCAAGTCCGTTCTCGGTAGACCACACTCCACACAGCTCGTATTCAAAGCGTTCCTTCCCCGACAGGAGTGTGTGCTGCCTTTACGGCAACGAAAGCGATGCGTATGCAGGAGACGCTACAAATGACTCGCGAGGACTCTCAAGAGCTTCGCACAGTGATTTCAGTCGAAAACTGGTCCAAATGCAGGGAGTATTTTGGGTTTGAAGACGGTTTCGATGAAACAGGATGAATGACGGCTTTTTTTACTCATTAATAGCATGCGGAAGAGCGTTATTGATTAAGCACTGACAAGCAGGCGCCACATGCTCTGATAACTGCTACAGGATTGTGCCCGGGCAGCCATCCAACCGGTAGCCCCTGGAGTTCATACTCTTTACTAGATGTATATTCTCCATCAGTAGGAGTCTGGAGAACCAATTGAGGGACCACAGGCCTCTAGGCTCTACATAGGCCCCCGGGGCATCATTATTAGGGGCTTGCGTCATGCTTGCACCGCGCAATGTGGTACATGCAGGGTGCAAAGATGCAAGTCATATTTTTGAAGCCACGCAAAGACACTGCGTTGCTTTGAATGGCTTCATAAATATAGACTAATACAACGCAGCGCAAATTGCTGCATTGAGTTACTCTGCCCTGGGAAGGCGTTCCATGGGCGTTGCTGTGGGTGTTCCTGCACAAATTCCATCTTTTTGTCACATTTACCCAACATAGTAAACCTAGGAATGCGCCAGAAAGATACGCCTCCCCAGGTGAGGCATCACAAGGAGAAATATCTTTAGTTCTCCTCGTTTTTTCCTCTTTCTATGCATCCTTCCTGCACAAAAACAATCCTGCCTGCAATGCGGCCACCCTTGCACCATGGTTCAAGGGTGCCTGCTTTGGCACTAGGCTGCAGAGATGGGACAAGCACAGGGGGAAAGGACAGGACTGCACCGTATTGGATATATACAGAACATTCCTGCCTTTTTCTTCCTGATGCAGGGCAGTGCAGCAAGGTGACTTGCTGTGCTGCCCTGCATCACAGTTCCCATAAACATGCCACCCAGTTCCGAACCCCCTCTCTTTTCTCACATTAACATTTTAACGTTCTGGCTGTCACCAAGGCTTTAAGTGATTTTTAATGATTTGTCCAGAACTTTTCAGCTCCGAGTCCATGTACCTGCAGCTTTTTCTCCATCGCAGTTATTGGGTGACCCAGTTCACAGCACGCACTGTACGAGATTAATAAACTGCATGAAAAAACTACAGAAAACAGCATCGCGGACGAAGAAGCAAATAGTCTTCAAAGTCAGCTGGGACTAAAATCTGATGGGAGCTTCCCCACTTAAAGCCCTGGTGACGGCCAGAACTTTAAAATGTTTAAGACATTGTCGCTCTTAAGGCCAATACACTATCTAACTCTTGAGTACATATAGCTTGGTGTCAACACAAGAACAGAGAGGGGTTTCAGACCTGGGTGCTTATCTAGAACCTCCAGGCCCCTCAGTTGGGTCTCCAGACTCATCCTGATGAAGACTATTGATCTGGTCATGAGAATGACCTCCAAGAACTCCCCATTGGATGTCTGCCAGGCAAAATCTTGAGGCAGTTATCAGAGCAACCAATGCCTGCTAGTCAATGCTAAATCAAATCGCTTTTTCCGCATGCTACTGTTCCTGTTTAGTTGATAAAAAAAAGCTGCCATTCAGCCTCTTTCATTGAAACCTTTAAACCCAACAGAATCCATGAGCTATGACCATTTTCCAACTCGGATCACAGTATGAAGCTATTGAAGGTCTCTTAGCGGGTCAATTGCTGCGTCTCCTGCATACGCATCGTCTTCATAGGTGTAAACACAGCACAGCTTCCTTACAGCAGATGCCCCCCTCTTATTTCCAAAAAGTTGATGGTGTGGGCGCCTGATCCTCTTGAACCTGGCTGCAGCATTCGTCAACATCATTCATACCACTTTGCTATGCTATTTCTGAGTGTGATGCAGAACTAATGGGCTGGGATAGGGTCTCTTCACTCTTCTCCACTCACACTCAACAAGCGGTCCTGAGACCAAACACTCCATCGAGCGGCCCCTCTTCTGTGGAGTTCTTGAGTCTTGGTCTTGAGCCCAGCACTATTTAATACCTACATTACTTTATATGTGTTACTCCTAGCTCACCAGATCACCCAGTTTCCACTGTACTTCTGTCTTATGCAGATGATATGCAGATCCTTCTTCACGTGGATCAAACGGGATCGTCTACACACTCCTTGTTATGATCGTGTCTCTGCTTTGCGCATCCTCGGCTGCAAAATATATCCTTAACTTAAACCGGCTGCTACCGTACTGTGCTAAAGGTACCCTTACATCTCCTACTGAATACATTCCCATTCATTTTCACGCAATGAGATTATTAAATTGAATCGATTGGTCTGATGATCTGAGGGTTACGAGAGCTCATTACTTGGGAATTTAGATCATCTGATATCGTCATCAATAAGATTTTTCAAGTCATTTTTAAGTTCTTGAGCATTTCTTTTCAGAACTTTGGTCTTCCATGAGCAGTGTATTCACTGGTTAATGAGAAGTTACATAGACCAGGTTCTTTGACTGCATAAAGTCTCTGTATCAGGAGGAATATATGACAAATTTTACAAGACAAATATATATATAGATATAGGCATCTTTAAGCGCACATCAATATTTTTCATTTGTCGGGCCATGATGAAGCGAAGTGAAACACATGTCGGCCGGTGCATCCTAACTGGAATTCATTGTGATTGAGAAAGGAACTTATGAGATACAATGTGCTGTGGACATCTAGAAAAGCTCGCTGTCATGCGCTTCTACAATGCGTTTGAATTAGTCATAACTTGAAGTGACTGCGGGTGCTCAAGCACTTTAGTACTTCCGATGTACTCTTCAAGATGGAGGCTGCAGCGCATGCTGTTTGCTACTACTGCATGCATGGCACGTGCAGCTGCCATCTTTGTGAGTGCGCGTGCCCATCTAACATTCCGGGTCTGACCCTAGACAAAAAACATACTAACGGCGACAACCGCCCATGTATCTCAGAGAGACCGATGGTGTTATAGTAATCGCTACAATCTGTGGTGCAACAGTTCGATAGGCAGGGCTCCGTATAGATTCTTCACTACTGCCTAAATAATTCCTCTTGAATTCCTAAGAGTTTTTAAGAGGAACAGTCTGAATCCCTAAGTGAACAGTAAGAATCATTTATGCCATTGCCCTTAAAGGGCAGAATTACGAATTTCTTGAGAGAGATCCAGTAGGAAGTGTGTATCTTCTACTCTGAAAGGAAGGGTCTAACTACTGGTCATTTAGAGCAGTTACTGTAGGGTTCTATAGGGGAACAAGATACACTTTGCATATTTGTAATTCAAGTTTTGCTTCCTCATTATAGCTCTATGTATGGTCCTAATATTAGACATCAGCACAACGCAGCCGCACAATTCTTAGTTGGGTCCTTCCATGGTTTCTTCAACATGTCCTCACCGAGACACGCTCCTTTTTGTAAAGTCTGTTGTCTGGGTTTACAGCGTGCATCTGTTGTGTTGCTGCTTTCACCTCATCGACAAACAATGAGGGTCTCCTCCCCACTGGACCGCTGAAGGTGGAGTGAATCTGGCACTGAATCTCTATCAAGAATTTGAGCCAGTGCATTGGAGTGCGACTAGTGCACTTAGAGACTACCAGCAGCAGCCTACTTTAGCCGGGTTCAGAGCTTAGTGGAAGAGTCGTCATTGAACTATAGATGTTGGTCGTCTAACTGCACATCCTACAGACAGCTCCCGGCCACCCCTCAAACAGCCACTCAACACTCACCGGAACTCCTGTCCAGAAGGCGACCCCCTTCCTAAAGGTTATACTTTCATGCACAAGGCAGAGCACGACTCCCAGGGAGATGGAAGCCAAGGCGATCACAATCCGAGCAGCCTGCAGAAATCAGAAAAAAAGATCAGTCTCAAGAAAAAAACCAGTTACCAATCTCAAGAAGTTCTAAATTAAGTCACTCAGAAACTCAACTTCTCTGCCTAATACTTAAACTTCTAATGATCTTTCCGTGACCTCCTATCTAATCCACTTCATTGTCACTAGCTTTCCAACTGCATTTACATTAAGGGACACAACAGTGACTGATATCCCGTCCGCTGAAATATAAATCCCCTAGGTTATAATGGGATTTTTATTTTGCTGGACGGGATATCCTTCACTGTTGTGACAGAGTAACCCATCCGCTGGGATCTAAATCAGGCCTGAGTCATCAATTCTCCCTCTTTCTACTCCTCTTTCATGTTCCCTCTCCTTATCAATACTTACTCCAATCATAATATTACAGACTTTACCCTTTAGTTCATCTCCTCCATGTTGCCATCATCTGAAACCCTCTCCTGTCACACGTTTGTTCACTCACTCACTCACTCACTCACTCACTCACTCACTCACTCACTCACTCACTCACTCACTCACTCACTCACTCACATTACTCTGCCACCCCCTCTCATGCTTGCCCATGACCACTATAGCCATCCTTGCCTCTCCTGATGCCATCAGCCTTCGCTTTTGACTAATCACCTTTTTGTCTTTTCTCTCTGGTTGTTTCATTGCCTTTACTATCCCATAGTTCTTCACTTTCCCTTAACTCCATCATCTCCAACCATGTCTGGCTCAATCACCACTAACAACCCATGGCTCTGCACACCTGGGGGAGTATTTATGAGGGCCCAGTGTCACTTTTGCACCACGTGAAGTGGTACATGCGTGAGGCAGGGCTCTGACTCAAATTTATAATACCATGCAAGGCCATCCTGCGTGGCTCTGAGTGGCCTCATAAATCATGAGTACGGCAACGCAGCACAAATTGCTGCATCACCTTACTCTGCACCCAGGAGGCGTTCCATGAGCACTGCGGTGGATTTTCCTACACAACACCCATTGATTTTGATGCTGCCCCAGATTAACAAAATCATATAAACCAGGAGAAGTGCCAAATCCGTACGCCTCCCGAGGTGAGGCGTAATGAGGAGGAATATTTTTATTTCTCCTCATGGTTTTCTCTTCCTATGTGTGCTGCATTGTGCAGCACACATTGGAGGAGGAAAATGCTTCTCTGGATGTTTTTATGGAGGAAGGTGCTCCTTCCTGCACAAAAACAATCCTGTCTGCAATGGAGGCACCCTTGCACCATGGTGCACGGGTGCCTACGTTGGACCTAGGCAGCAAATTGTGCATCAGCACAGGGGGAAAGGACAGGGATGCATAATATTTTATAAATATGGTGCATTCCGCCATTGCACATTGGCTTAGGACAGTGCAGCAAAAAGACTTGAGGTGCTGCCCTACCCCAATTCCTCATAAATGATGCCCCAAGTGTTCATGGCATAAGTATCCACCTCCCACCACTACCTCTCATCCAGGTATCACCTCCTCGCTCCCTTGTCTGTATCATCTACTGGTTCTCATGTCTCCCTCTCCATGGTTCTGCCCCAGATCCATAACACCGGTCATTGACTCTATGACCCACGGTTGAAGACCACTCTTTACCTCGATTCCATACTTGACTCTCGTAACTACGCTCACAGATGTGGTCCCACTGGTCCTCGCCCGCACTCTCAGGCGATCTCTGGCAGGTTTCAGACTCTTCCCCAGATACTTCAACGATTCCAGGAAGCAGGACGGCGCTTGCGGCTGGCTAAAGTTGATGTTAATCACGGTGGGCTTAGAGCAGTCACTGGTCACCTCAACCCCGTTCACTTTTATAACGTTGGAAGCCATGGCGCTCTCCTGGATGGGGAAAGAGCGTGAGATCAGACAAAGGTTCATCACCAGGTAGAAAGTAAACCCAAGGTCGGTGGAGGTGAAACGCCCAACTGATGGACCCTCAGGCACCGCTGAGGATCGGTTCAGTCTGAGCTAATGTCAGTTAATACCTAGTTACAGAGAATGAAGTGGAGCAGCGAAAGTAGGCAAACTACGGCCTGGTTTAGATCTCGGCGGACGGGTTACTCCATCACAACGGTGACGGATATCACGTCCATCGAAATATAAATCCCATTCTATCCTATGCGATTTATATTTCAGCGGACGGAATATCCGTCACCGTGGTGACGAAGTCACCAGTGCACTTAGATCTAAATCAGGCCCTTTGTTACCAGGGGTGGGGATGGGGTTGGGGCAGAGGGGTGATGGGTGGGAGGATTGGTTGGTAAAAAGTGATGACGGTGTACACGGGTCGTCCAACCTGGCTAATCTAGAAAGACAGGTGAAATGATGAAACGATGAGCTTCAAATACTATCAGATTGTAAAATGAAGAGGTCTGGAGAGTTGGAAAGAGAAAGTGGTTATAAAGATAGTGGAGATGCGCAGTAGTAAAATCAGAATAGAGAAGAGAAGCTTCCCTAACTTCCCTCATACGTCAGCCTCCAGCAAGGAGGGTTCAGGGGGTGGCTAAGCACAAAAGAAGACGTGTTCCCTTACAGACTCACTCTCTCTCTGTCTCTCTCTCTCTCTATGCCTCTCTCTCTCTTTGTCGCTCTCTCTCTCGCTGTGTCTCTTTTTCTCTCTCTCTCTCCCATTCTCTCTCTCTGTCTCTCTTTCTTCCCCCTCTATCTCCTTCTCTCTGTCTCTATTTCTCTCTCACTTTCCCTCTCTCTCTCTCTGTCTCTCTCTTTCTCCCGCTCTCTCCTTCTCTCTCTCTCTGTCTCCCTCTCTGTCTCTCTTTCTGCCTCTCTCTCTCACTCTCTCTCTCTCTATTTCTCCCTCTCTATTTCTCTCTATATATGTCTCTCTCTGTCTGTCTCTTTGTCTCTCTCTCACTGTCTCTCTCTGTCTCTCTCTCTCTCTCTCTCTCTCTCTCTCTCTGTCTCTCTCTGTCTCTTTCTCTCTCTCTCTCTATGTCCCTCTCTTTCTCTCTTTCTCTCTCTCTCTCTCTCTCTGTGTCTCTCGCTCTCTACCTCTGTCTCTTTCTCCCTCTCTCTCTCTGTTTTTTCGCTCTCTCTCTGTCTCTTTCTCCCTCCTCTCTCTCTTTCTCGCTCCCTCTCTGTCTCTGTCGCTCTTTCTCGCTCTCTCTCTCTGTCTCTTGCTCTCTCTCTGTCCCTGTCTCTCTTTCTCACTCTCTCTCTGTCTCTCTTTCTGTCTCTCTCTCTCTCTCCTTGCTGAACCAGAACTTCGGGCTCAGACCCCCCTCCACTAACTTTTTTTTCCAGAAGATTATAATGTCTTTGTTTCCTTTAACATGCAACATTCTTAAACGTAACATCACAATTATTCACACAGAGTGACAAGAGTGCATACTGGCTATTTCTAAATCCTTTGAGTTTTTGCCCGATAAAGTACTCCAAGGGGTTACTGCCCCAGGATCACAACATTGGGTTAGCTAGAGAGCTGGGACTAGAACCAGGGGCTCATGGATCCAAACTTAGCCTTTGTCACTCTGAAAGAGCCCCTTTCTAGGAGGCGGAACAGGAAGTGATGTGATGATGCCCCTTTCACATTTTGTTCATAGCCGGAGTGGAGTGGTCTGTGGACAAACAAGGACCATGGCCATCACAAGAGGGGGCAAAAAGAACCACGGGGTAATATGCCTCAGGGCCTCGCATTTTTGCAGGGCACTGCGGTCCTGCTTCAGAGGCTCTAAATCAATTTACAGAGGAAATCTGCCTTTTTAGGTCTCGTCTGAGCCAGCGTGCATGCGCTGCGAGGCTTTATGTAAGGGCTTCAAAGTCAGAACACACGCTTGTGCGTGTGTTTGTTTTTTTGGTCACAGGCTATTGGCCTTTGCGTGCATCTTTCTAAGAAAGACAGCATGCAATTGGCTAAAGGTGGGTGCATGTCGCGCCTTCTCTCTCCCCTGGCCATGGGAGCTCAGGAGCGAGCAGCGGCCCGCACTGAGCCTGCTGCTTTCTATAAATTCTTTAAAACGCGCGCACCAATCGCGGGCTTTTAGCTGCATTCCTTAGTGCGCGTGCACCACTCCCGGGCTTGTCTTCCTCAGGTTAATTCAAATGATTGAAAAAATCTTTTTACACTGAGGTTACATTTTTGTGTTGTTATAAACGCGGGCTATTTCTCAACAGTGGCGACAAGCACAAACCTCATGACTATATCACATTTTTAAAAGTATCACAACATGTTAACACTTATTCAAATCATCCCCGACACCAACTAGTTTCTAAATATAAATTAGAATTTTAAAGCGTTTATCTTACTATCGTCGTGTTTTCCTTTAAATATTTTCGCACAGTTGGTCCATTATACATAGTACAGACCGAATCTTATTGTCGACAGTAAAGTCCCCTTTTAAGAAGTAGCCGTGCTACGTTTATGACGTCACTTCATGGATTGGGGGAGGGGGGTCGCTTCTGTGAATCGCAACGATTTCTCTTTGCTAATTAGACCCTCGCTGTGTGTTTTTTAGGCTTGTGCCTATTTACTCTACAGAGGTGTTGGTTTTGGAATTTAAGAAACCAGCTTCAAGTCCTGGCATCAGCTCACTATCCTGTGATTCTGGGCAAATTAATTAATCTAATCTACCCGTGCCAAAAAAATAATGTGTCCGTCTGTAATGCAACTGGTGGTCATGTAAAGCTCTCTGATACCTTGGGGTCGAGCTTGCGCTATATAAAACTGTACATGCAAAAATAGTACAGACTGCGTTCCGTTGTTTGCGGTAAAGTCCCCTTTTAAGTAGTAGCTGTGCTACGTGTATAACGTCACTTCATGGGTCCAGTGACTAAATATCAAGGGACATAATATAGAATGCCCAAAATATCAACGCCAAAATATAGAAGGACAGAATATCGACTCCCTATCTACAAACAGGTAAGTACTAAAATATCGATTCCAAAATATAGAACGTTAAAATATAGTTAGCTAAAATATCGAATTTTTTAAATGTATTAAAAATAATATAAAAGTAATTAAATATTAAAAACAATTAAATAAAACATACATAATATAATATAAAAAAGCTTAAAATGTAAACATAATAAAAGTAATGTAAAAAAAGTAGAGATTTTGTTGGATAGTGAGAGCGTAAAAATTACTATTCCTACTCCAGTGAGTGCAACAGTAGGGAAAACGTTGGATAGCGTAGGGGTAAAAATTACTATTCCCACTCCAAAGAGTGCAACAGTAGGGAAAGCGTTGGATAGCGGGAAGGTAAAAATTACTATACCCACTCCAGAGACTGTAACAGTAGGGAAAGCATTGGATAGCGGGAAGGGAAAAATTACTATTCCCACTCCAGTGAGTGCAACAGTAGGGAAAGCGTTGGATAGCGTAGGGGTAAAAATTACTATTCCCACTCCAGAGAGTGCAACAGTAGGGAAAGCGCTGGATAGCGGGGAGGGAAAAATTACTATTCCCACTCCAGTTAGTGCAACAGTAGGGAAAGCGTTGGATAGCGTAGGGGTAAAAATTACTATTCCCACTCCAGTGAATGCAACATTAGGGAAAACGCTGGATAGTGCAGGGGTAAAAATTACTATTCCCACTCCAAAGAGTGTAACAGTAGGGAAAGCGTTGGATAGCAGGAGGGTAAAAATTACTATTCCCACTCCAGTGAGTGCAACAGTAGGGAAAGAGTTGGATAGTGGGAGGGTAAAAAATACTATTCCCACTCCTGAGAGTGCAAAAGTTGGGAAAGTAATGATTTAATTTTATAATAAGATTACATTAATTATCAATACCAATAAAAAGTTAATTAAAATTAATATTACCAATTAATAATTAATTATCAATACATATAAATAAAAAATAATATTTACTTTATTACAATTAATTTACTTCTCACCCAATTCCCCTATAAACCCACAACCCACTCCCAATAATAAAAAATACAATTAACATTATCAATTAATCAATTAATAAAAATTATTTAGCAATTAATAAAAATTAATTACCAATTCATACAAATTAATTACCAATTAATAATTAATTATCAATTATCAATACACATAAATAAAAAAAATAATATTTACTTTATTACAATTAATTTACTTCCCACCCAATTCCCC
The DNA here is from genome assembly GCF_964204655.1 of Triturus cristatus. Taxonomy (NCBI): domain Eukaryota; kingdom Metazoa; phylum Chordata; class Amphibia; order Caudata; family Salamandridae; genus Triturus; species Triturus cristatus. The sequence continues at coordinate 41,221,705 of NC_140585.1, forward strand.
TATAAACCCACAACCCGCTCCTAATAAAATACAATTAACATAATTATCAATTAATCAATTAATATAAATGAATTACCAATTAATAAAAATGAATTACCAATTAATAATTAATTATCAATCAATTAATTATCAAAACATATAAATATAATTAATATTTAATTAACCATAATTAAATTACTTCCCACCCTATTCCCCTATAAACCCACAACCCGCTACGGAATTAAATGACGCAAAAATTAAATTACATAACATTCATTAGTTTAAAAAAATTAAACATACATTGCAAAAATAATACATAATTTTAACACATATACTACCATACATAACACTAAAAGAATTCGATATTATAGATATCTATATTTTTTAATTCGATATTATGGAAATCGATATTTCATACCCCAATTTCGATATTCTGACCTATCTATATTTTGATAATTCGATATTCTGTCCACTCTATATTTTAAATTCGATATTCGGGGCAGTCGATATTTTGGAATCGATATTTAGGGTGTTCACCACTTCATGGAGAAAGGTGGGTGGGGGGGTCACTTCTGTGGCTCTCGAAGGTTTGCTTTTGCTAATTGGACCAGGCTCTCGCTGTGTTTTTTACACTCGAGCCGGGATATTTACTCTGCAGAGGTGTCGGTTTTGGAACATATGGAACCAACTTCGAGCCCGGCGTCGGCTCCACGTCCTGTGATTCTGGGCAAATCAATTATTGTCCCCGCGCCTTAAAACAGGAATCTGACCTTATATAATGTAATCTGTAATCTGTAAACTAGACCAGCTCTGGACCAAGGCACCGTAGTTATATGTCCTCTACGCCCTCCGGGCGCCAGCGTATATCTGGGCCCAGTCCCCCAGCGGAGGTGCAACCTGAGCCCAACAGCCCTTTCACCGTCTCTTCAAAGCTCTTTTCCCATTCCTCTCCGAGACGCAGAGCCCTCCCATCACCTCAACGCCCGTGCCCCTTCCTTCGTCAAATCCAGAGACCTCCCTTCGAACCTCCCCCTGAAAGCCCTGGCCCCATCCCTCTCCAAAATCCAGAACTCCCCCTCCCCCAGTCCTTCCTCTCTCCCGAGTGTCAGAGCTCTCCTCATCCTCAAAACCCCACTTATTTTATGTATTTATTTAATGCATTTTTATACAACGCGGGCTTTACCCAAAGGTGTCAGAGCGCTGTACAATAGAACCAGTTACGTTACATGAGAGAAATGGTACAAAATAGAACGTTACAAAAATAAACAGGAGACTTGAAGAGGTAGGATAAAACCATAGAAGGCAAGAACACAATATCTAACACAGCAAGCAAGGGTGAGGAATGCACAAGAAAATATTACAAATTTACAATGATGAATGAACTTCCTAGAGGGGTCTGAGAATGAAGGTATTAGTTCTGAAGGTGTCTTTGGAATAGAAGAGATTCGAGGTCAGCTTTGAAGATCCGGATGGAGGAGGTGGCACGGAGCAATGGGGGAAGCGAGTTCTTGATTCTCACCGCATTACCTGAGAACGATTGCGCCATCGATCTTTCCCTGTTGAAGGAGGGGGGCTCAAGCAGAAACTTTTCCGCATTCCAAGAAGGTCTCGAGCCTCCAGACATTTTCAGTTTATTCGCCAGTTAACGAGGGGAGGAAGTGTGCAAGGCTTTGTGGGTGATGCAGGCCGTTTTGTAAATAGATCTTGCCTCGATGGGAAGCCATTGAAGAGAAGACAGGATAGGAGCGATGTGGTCACTATGTTTGGACCCTGAAATAAAGCGAGCTGCTGAATGGAGGACGGATTTGAGGGGGGAAAGGTGAGATTTGGGTAGGCCAGTCAGAAGAGAATTGCAGTAATCCAGTCTAGAGAGAACTAGTGATTGGGCAAGGTTTTTAGGTCTTTCTCCGGGAAGAACCGACGAATCCCCCACAGAAGGCACAGCTGGTAACGTGCGTTCTTAGCGATGGAGTTGATGTGGGAGATTAGGTTGAGTCTTTTGTCAAATATGACACCTAAGGATTTAGCGCTATCAACAATGATGGGTTTATTGTTGAGTAAATTCAGCTGATCCATCCAAGATTGAACAGGAGGAGGGGAGAGAGAGGTAGATAGGAGGAGGAATTCAGTTTTGGAGGGATTGAGAATGAGTTGGTGAACTAACATCCAGTTGTGAATAGAGTTGAGAGCAGAGTTGAGTAGTGAGAGATCATGTGTGGAAGACACCTTGAGGTATATTTGAGTGTCATCCGCATAGAGATGGTAGTGGATCCCAGATTTACTTAGGAGGTTTCCTAATGGTTCCAGATAGAGATTAAACAAAGTGGGTGCAAGGATAGAACCTTGAGGGACGCCTTGACCTACCGCCAATGGAGACAAAAGACTGTTCGCTATCTTGATCATTTGGGATCTGTCCGAGAGGAATGAGGCAAACCATTTAAGCACTGTGCCTTCCACGCCCATTCTCTGTTGAAGAGTGTTAAGGAGGGTGTTGTGATTAACAGTGTCAAAGGTTGCAGAGAGGTCAAGAAGAACCAGAAGGCACGATTCACCAGAATCGAGTATATGCAGCACATCATCAATCACTTGCAGCAGGGCTGTTTCAGTGCTGCGATTTTGAATGAAGCCAGACTGGAACACGTCAAGGAGATTATTGTCCATAATATGTAGGGAAAGTTTTGTCTTAAGAGTAGGGTTTTGAATGTGCCAGGAAGTATGGCGCCTTGCTATGTGTGCGTATGATATGTGTGCTGTTAATGTGCCATGGTGCAACCAGGTCAGGGGAATTACCCTATAACCCCTATATGTGTGTGGGCAGCAACCCGCACAAATCTCAGAAAAGCAAAGTCCTGGGCACACGTTACAAGGTGAAGACAATGGTTAATGAAGTCTCATGCATCTGGAGAGTTGTCATATATGGTCCACTCACGTAGAAACAGGGAAGCTCCGATGTAACGGAGATCCCAGAAAGTAAGTGCCTGTGTTCGAGTTAAGTGGCGGTTCCGCCGCTTCAACAGAACCTTTAGCGTTTGAGCTAAGGGAAATGCAGGCACTGGTTCACCTTTGTTCCAGAGATGTTTCCTTTTAACACTCCCAAGGACTATTCCGTTTTTCTTTTTTTCTTAAACTAGACCAGCCGGGTTCGGAATTATCACCAGCGGAGCGATTTCTCAAAAGACATCCAGGCTTTCCCATACAGCCCTGAAGAAGTCACGGGATACTTCCCTTTGTGACGAAACACGTGTTGGCTGGTTGTGTCCTTTAACGATGAAGATTAAATAACTGATGAAATGCTAAACTACTAGAGTGGACCTTATATGACAACTCTCCAGATGCATGAGACTTTATTAACCATTGTCTTCACCTTGTAACGTGTGCCCAGGAATTTGCTTTTATGTAGGGAAAATTGTTTCACAACACATTTTTCTGTGATTTTCAAAAGAAAAGGGAGGTTGGTGATGGGGTGGAAGTTGTTGAGGACTTTCACATCTGTGGAGGTTTTTTTTAGACGAGGGGTAACCTATCCAGTTTGAGCGCAGCAGGGAGGGGGCCTTGACTGAGGAAGAGGTTTACTAGCCTGGTCCAGTAAGAGAGAGTGTAGAAATCAATGGCGATGACACTAGGGATGGGGTCAGAAGAATGGTTGGAGGGTTTGGTTTAACGGATGCATTTGAGGAGGTCATCTTCCGAGATGGCGGAAAAGTTCTGCCAAGTGACTAAGTATTTTCGCTCCTCAATGGGTGTGGGGTGGGTGACCTGATCCACCAGTAATTTGACCTTTTCATCAAAGAATATAGAGAATTCTTCTGCTTTCTTTGAAGAATCCTCAGGCTTGATAGTTTGGGGAGAGCAGTTTGGGTTTTTGATGAGGTCAAAAAGTTTTTGGGGTCTGGTTTTGGCTGGGTCAAGGAGGGATCTGAAATGTGATGCTTTTTCATGGAAGATGTGCTTGTAGTATTTGGATCTTGCCGAGCGTAAATGAGAGAGATTGGTGGTGGATGGAGATTGTCTCCAATGTTTCTCCATGATTCTAAGGTTCTTCCTTTCATCATAGAGAGCTTTATTGAACCAAGGTGCTGAGGGGGTGGGTCTTTTCCTTTTGCTTTGGAGTGGAGCAACATTATCAATTCCGACTGCTAGGACTGAGAGGCAATGAGAGGTGAGATTGTTGACATCCATGTTAGGGTCTAGTCTAGGAAGTGAACGCTTAGCAGAATCACACAGAGTGTCAAGATCAATGTTTGTAGTGTTGCGGAACCAGGTAGAAGCCCTTTTAGGTTGGCCGAGAGTTATAACGTGTGATAGGTGAAAACGAAAGGGAATGAGGAGGTGGTCTGACCAGTTTACATAGATAGGGGGAGCAATAGTAAGCAGGTCTGCTTTAGATATAACAAGGTCCAGAATTGAGCCCTTAGGGTGTGTAATTTCCGAGCAGTGTTAGAAAAGATCATTGGCTGAGAGAAAGGTGGCAAGCTTGTTGGCAGCCGAGTCTTCCAAACAGCCACAGTGGAGATTGAAGTCACCCAGGAAGATCTGTCTGTCACTTTGAGAATATTGGTCACTGATGAAGTCGATGAGTTCCTCCAAAAAGGAAGAGCAGTTACCGGGCGGGTGGTAGATGGCATGGAACCTGAAGGGTGAGCCGTGATGTACTTTAAGTTCTAGGGATAGGCATTTGAATGTACAGAAGAAGATGGAAGCAAAGGCTTTAATTTGAAGGGAGTTTCTGAAGATGATAGCGACATCTCTCCCAATTTTGTCTGTTCTGTTGTTTCTGAGGATAGAGTAGTCGGTAGGTATCAGAAAATTAAACAAAGTATGAGAGGAGTCATTAAACCAGGTCTCAGTTAGGAAGAGCATGTCAAGATTGTAGTGGGTGATAGAGTCAGAAATTTCCAGTGTCTAGTTCCTGTCTGTCGGGATCCCACCAGAGCCGCCAGACGCCCTTTACCCTGCCAGCTAGGTCCCTTCTCCTTACCCCTTCATCTTCGTCCTCCTTGCTCCAGTCCTTAATTCCACTTATAAGGTCCCAATGGAGAGACCTATTGGCTATGCCAATGCATGTTTATTATTAATGATGAGGTATCTGAAATAAATAAATACCAGTAGAGGGCGCCAGATGATGTATAAATAATTGTGAACGCCTCTTCCTTCCCCCGGAGTAGGTTTCTCTGGTCATGCAAAAAGTCCTGACTAGCCTGGTACAAGACACTTCCGGACCCATACATTAGTGCTTTGATGGGCCGCTGTGCTATTCTAAGCGCTGGGGGACTCGGTGATGGACGTTATTGAACCCCCTGTGCTTCTGCATGAAGGATCAGTCCTGGAGCCTACGTCACTCACCGTGACATTGAGGAAGGACGACATCCATAGGCCGCTGGCCTGACTTCAAGGATGGAAGAAGAGGGAATCAACTGTGAAATAGTCGCTGTCAGATATACTCTTCCGGGGGCACATTGGCCTTTTCAGAGCTCCGCAAGTCAGGCCACTACGGGGAAGAGGCCGAAAACATTTCGGAAAACCTCTTACGGGAGTTCTTCCTTCCTGATTGATTTAATACTGCAAACTATGTGCAGGGCCCTGGAATTATGCGGCATGACTGACTAAATTATGCGGCAAGAAAAAGCACATTATTCGGCATAATGTGGCATATTTTTTTGATACTATTACTTCATTTGTTTGTAATTTTTACTCATGAAAATACTGTCCAAGCAAATATTTCCCTTCATTAGTACCAGTTTAACAACCAAATACTGGAAAAAGGAACATAAAGATGACTGGTTAACCATTGTAAAGGGCCTTCCACTGCGAGTTGAACCAACGTTGCTGCGTTTTTAATAACTTTAAAAAATGTTTGAGCTAAAAAACACTCTTTTTGTAAAAATCTGCAAATTATGCAGCAGATGATGGATTACGTGGAAAATGCAGCAAATCCATGATTATGCAAAATAAAAACCGGCACTATTGCACCACCGGAACGTCACTTTTTTATGTTCTGGTGGCGCAATGTGCCACTGGCATATTTATAAGGCCACGTAAAGCCAGGTTACATGGCTTGTCATGGCCTTATAAATATGTGCCCCTTTCCGCAGAAAACTGCGTGAAAGGGGCGTTCCATGGGTGTTGCCGGGGACGTTCCCAGCAACATCCATGGCTTTTGGACACTGCCCCAGATTTATGAGAAATCGGAAGTCTGAGGCAGCGCCAAAAACATACGCCGAGGCGTAAGGGAGGCACAAAGAGGGGAAATATCTTTATTTCTCCTCGTTTTTCCTCTTTCCATGAGTGCTGCATTCTGCAGCACACATAGAAATAGGAAAAAGCCTCTTGTGATTGTTTTTGTGCAAGAAGCTTTCCTTTCTTGCACAAAAGCAATCCTCTCCACAATGCAGGCATCCTTGCACCATGGTGCAAAGGTACCTCCATTGGCGTACGGCAGCCCATTGTGAGCCGGCGCAGGGGAAAAGGACAGGAAGGGGCGGTATCTAATAGATACGGCGCATTTCTGCCCTTGTCTTTTGCTGTGGAGCAGCGCAGCAGCAAAGCCTGCTGCGCTGCCCTACGGCAAACAACCCATAAATGAGGCCCGAGGTGGGGCCGCGGAATTGCATAATTTCAGTGGCCCTGAATATGGGATAAAACTCTTTACGTGCTTTACTCTGCTTGCATTAGTCAGAAATATTCCATTTTAATGTACTTTTTGTAATTGCAGTGATATAGCCCTTAGTACTGCTGCAAGACACCAATGCACTCTGCGGAGGGTTGCACGAACCGATGTAGAGTGTGTTTGATTGACAGGTGTGGGATCATAGTTTAGCGATTGTGGGGATATTTTGGTGTGTGTGATGACAAGAGTTATGTCCTGCATGTGTTGTATGTCACTGTAACTCAGCAGATAAAGGACCAGAAATAAGTAACTGATGCTTCTAGGCGCTCGTGGTTCCATGGACGGGGGCTGGAATGCCACGTGCTCTCTGAGAGACATGTTTTGGTGATATGTGTGATTGACAGGGGATGCTAGTGTTCTGTCACAACAAACATGTAGCTGTCCTTTAGTGTCCTTTAGTGTGGATTCCAGTAGGCTCTTTGTGGCTACCATCCTTAAGAGACATTTGGTTCCAGTTCGTGGGCAGACACGGTCATGAGCTGCGTGGTCTCTGTGTCTCCTTCTGAAGGGAATACGATGGAATTAACAACACTGAAATTAGATTATTATTTGAGGCAGGTGACTACCCCTCTCAATGAATAATCACAACCCTTGTCAGGGTGAACCCCCAAAGTCACTAAATTAATCAGAGCTGAATCCCTGAACATCTGTGGCACGGAGCTGACAGTCTTAATTTATGGCAATGTCTAAGGTATTTATGAAGTCCCAAAAGAAGTAATAACGTCATAATGCAAAACAATAAAAATCCCAAACCGAATTAGAAAAGCAGAGTAAAATTTAATAAACAAAATGACACCATGTGACACAAATCCAATAAAGGGAACCATGGATAGTAATTTTTAAAGTTTCAAGTGAGAATAGTGGCAAGAAGCAAAAAGCGCCAATGATAGCTGACGGTCGAGGTAGGCGTGGACCGAGGTGCAGTTTGAGACTGATCACAATGGTGTGCGAGTTGGATACACCAACCAGCTCCATCTAGATCAAAGGTTTACCTTCGACCTTAGTCCTTTATGGCCCAATCCGCCCCTGGAATACAGGAATCAGCCGGGTCCAGTCCAAGCCTCTTGCCAGCGGGCCAACTTGGCAGCTGGAAGAAAGGCTTGTATCCCTGTAGCATGAACAGGGGGTCAGCCATATGTCCCCTGGAATCCACTTCTTTGTCCTGGGTACAAGAGGAAGCAGGTCCAGTACTTCTGGGCTCCTCTGAGGTCGCATACAGCAGGTGCAGTACTCTTTGTTTTTTCCTCAGGTCCAGAAAGTTTTCTGAAGTGGGTGTCTGGAGATGCCACATTTATGCCTGGCTCGAGCTAGTAAGTGAAAATGACTCCTGGGCACACCTTTACCAATGGGGTCAAAGTTGTGTGGTTCAACCCTCCCCACTTTGGGCATTTTCAAGGAAGCGAAAGTCTTTAGCCAGACTCAACTCAGGCTTTGAGGAATATGGGTGTGTGCGGGGCATGTGCTATGGTAATCCTAGAGGCCTCCCACAATGAACACTAATCGCCAGTTTAGTCTGGCGGGACAAAAGCAGAGTCCTTCAGTCACCAGACTTGTCTTGTCATCCTATTTTCTTTCTTTTAAGTGATCCCCCAGTGATATATGTAAACCCAAGCAGACTTATCAAGCAGGATTTGATACTGCATGGGTCAAAAAGGATGGCTACAGTCCCCACCCTGCATATTCTGTGAGTCTACAAGGACTCATCTGTGCCCATTCAGGTCAGCCTTTTCTTTGCTCCTGGGAGGAATTTCAAACTTCATTCACACCTAATCAAATTCGTATTACTGGCTGGGAAAAGCTGGAGAGCAAATGCAGATCAGCCTACAGAAACTTCAGGCAGAGAAAAGGTAACTTTGTAAAAGTCATATTTCCCTAATATTTATAAAAAATCCAACTTCATCATTAAATTGAATTGCTAATAACAATTAAAAATAGCTATTTAACTATGTTTTAACTAGTCCATTTCCAGAGATACAGGGTTATGATTTTAATCTGGTTTCCTACTTAGGGCAGCTAGGCCTGCCACAGTGAAAAATAGGTTTTGGGTGCTAATCATTGCAACAACATGTTAACTATAAATGTCTACATGTCCTACTTTTAAATACCATGCATGCTGGCTAGAATTGAGAGGACCGGTTACAAAGATCTTCTTAAAAACCGGAAGGAGGAAATTGAGATTTTGCTGCAGAGGCACATGAAAATGCAGATTTGAAACACTTGATAACACCTGATAAAGTCCACGAGTCACGTGCCCTCCTTGCTTGCCATCTGGAATGGTCTGGAGACCCATGGATAGTAACAAACGGGCTGGTCCTACATTGCAGGGCTTATATGCTTCTTTCCATACAGTACCACACCACATCACAACACACCACTCTTATGAACATACTAAGCTTAACCAGTATCAAAGGATGAGAAAGAGGAATGTCTACCTGAGGTCACCTTACCTCATGACAGGCCCCCTGACTCCAGCCTCAGGTCCTGGTTGACTCGTCACCACCGGCCAACAGCATCAAAGATCTAGGAGGTGCTGTAGGCACCAGCCTGCCCTTGGCTTAGCTGGTGGAAGATGTAGTGAATCCCTCTCAACTATTATACAGATCCTCAGACAACGGACCAAGCTTCTCTGCAATCATTAGGTCTGGCTTAGCGGCAGCTTCAACCATGTCACCAGCTTATGGCTTCCAAACAAACCGGTCAGCCCTCTGTTCAACTGTCATTCACATTTTGTTTCCGCCCACCACAGCATACACCATGTGGTAACTGGTCAGCCCAGTTCCTCCACTGGCTGTCTTGGACTGTGAGTGACACCATTGTGACTGATCATATGTGCACAGAGACCTGATAAAGGAATGCACTTCAGTACCAGGACTGGTGGGCCTGGGCTGCTGGGCCTCTGTTCTATTTTTACTTTTTAGGCCTGAGTATTGCCAGCTTACCTCTGACGCAGACATCCTGCTTACAATGTACATGCAGTGGGCTCTCGGCCAGGTCCTTTCCATCACTGGCTTTCTTTAACCATCCTCTTTCAGCCATTAGCTGAAGACATTGGGCCTCGTTAGAAAGGTATACTTACACTTTGCATAAGTGTATACTTGCTGTAGTAACTTCACTACTGTATTTTATTCACAGGCTACAAGTGCAATTTTACTACTAGTATAGTTACTATTAGTAAAATTACACTTGTAGTCTGTGAATACAAAAACAGTAGTAAACTTGCTACAAAGCGGAAGTTTACCCTTGTGAATCAGGCCCACTGGGCCTGATTCACAAGGGTAAACATACACTATGTAGTAAGTTTTAAATTGCTGTAGTAACATTCCCATTATTTTGCTATTCATAGTAAAATGACACTAGAAGGCTCTGATTCACAAAGGTAAACTTACACTTTTCTATAAGTTTACTACTTTTAGGTATTCACAACAAACTACGTGCAGAGTTTAATGACTCTGCATTTCCTTATACTTATGGGTGCGGAGTGCTCTCCCCCAATTGCGCAGTCTCCAGGTTCAGAGAATAGGGAGGGTGGAGTCGTAAAACTCAGCACGTATTCTGTGAATACCTAGAAGTAGTAAACTTACAGAAAAGTGTGAGTTTAACTCTGTAAAGCAGGCCCTTTGTCAGTCATGTCTGTGCTCAGCCCAGTGGAGTGTTCATCTCGCACCTATTTTTTGTCTGTTTGGGTGGGCTCTTCTCACTCTACTGCTGGTAATGACCTGCATGAGGGGCTAGTCTAAAACTACAAGTCTTCCTGTCCATCCTGCTGGCTTCCTTCTGTGCGTCTCACTACTGTGCTAACACCGTTTGCTTTAATATATTAAACTCAGACCCATGGGTTTTGTATCCACCCATGAACACTCATAATCATATGGCTAAAGTCTCCCGCTCCCATGCTTACATCCCCGGTGCAGCCACCGTACACAATCAATTATCTGCACCCCTCAAGTCTCCTTGTACAGTGCCCACATTCTCGGTACATCCAATAAATGCTATCATCTATTCGCATCCCTAAAGCCTTCTCAGGCAATGCCCTCATCTTTGATGTATCTATTCCACACGTTCATCTACTTGCATCCTTCAAGTCTCCTCTGTCAATGCCCTCATCCTTGGTGCATCCACCCTACATGTTCATCGAGGGACCAACATGGACACCTCGAGCGGGGTATTGAGGAGACGTGGGCCATTCCAGCTGTGAAAACTCATGAGAAAGGGAGCCAAGGAAGCGGGAACCAGTCACTGAAAATGACCCTCTGTTGTCAAAGAGGCTTGGTCATCACCAGACCATCCCTCCCTCGGACAGTCAGTCCCTCTGTGACCTTGAAGGGTTCTGTGTTCTCAGAAGCCTCGGGAATGAATGTACTCTTGTAACCAGGTTGTGTGCGGACCTTCTATCTGCCAGCCTTGAGTGTAAGTGCCCAAGCAGCCTCGCGTGCTCCTTGGCACGCGGGTGCCTTGCGTCATGGCATCCAGCGCTCCTAAGAGCCTCACACACACATCAGACACTCTCTAGTGAGGTCACCCTTCACGTACACACCGCCAACCACATGCGCAAGCTTCTGAGACAACCACCTGAACAAGACAAAGCGCTGTGAGACCAAACTAGTGATGGAAGAGCGCTATGCCAACGCCATTAACAACAGCAACGAGAGTGTGCCCGGTGCCAGAGTCACCACACCGAGCAGGCAGCTGGGTGCACCCTGTACCAGCACACGCCATCATGGCATTCAGTGTCTTTGATGTCTCACTGCAGCGGGTGAGGGCCTGGGCGCAGTCACTGGGGCTGCTAGCCAATGGACAGTGGCATATGGGGGCGATGGCACCCCCAGAACCCCTCACAGAGGCCCCGGAGTCATCTTCTCCCATCTTGACGTGTCGTAGCACAACAGCCGACGGACAAGGGGTTAACTGAAGGCGGACGGGAGTTTACGAGCGCTGTGAAGAAGCCATTAGATGTCGAGGCCTGGACTTTGGACGGGAGGGGCAGACACTAAACATCCTGCAGCCCAGCAAACTCAATAAAGACAGCCTTACTGATAAGAGAGCCTTCCTGGGACAGGATGCGCGGGGGCGGGGGAGGGGCAGAGGGGGAAATAGTAGGGCACAGGGCTGGAGAGTGAGAGATGTCAGAGGGAGGGAAGAATGGAAGGAAGAAAGAGGAACGACTAGAAAGAGTAAAAGCTCAGCGGGGAGGAGGAAAGACAAGAAACAAGCACTGGCAATGCTATTATGTCTGGCTTTAAACTCCAATCCTAGAATATTTTGGGGAACGTTATAATTTCCCCAAGTATTTTTAGGAAGAGTTGAAAAGTAGTAATTTTGAATTGCAGAAAGTGCTTCCGTGAGCGCAAAAACACCATGAATACCATATGTAGGGCACTGCAGATTAAATGAAGCGCAAGCAAACAGTCTGTTAGCACTGGGTGGAGAGCAGTAGTGTGCTCTAAAAATAACGACAATAAAAAGATAAGAAGGAAAGAAACGGGAGAAAGATATATGAAAACGGAAGGACTGGCCAGTGGCACTGAAGTGCACTCATTTTCAGGTGAATGTGCATGTGGTAAAAAAATTCTGTCACTCATGGAGCAATAGAGCCAGTTTATGAAGAGGACGACATATTGCCCCCTGCTGGATGTTTTCATGATAGCAAGTGGAGAGCTTCAGCCATGTGAGTGACAACATTGTTCTGATTTATTTCAGCTTTCTCTTTTTATTTTTAATATATATATATATATATATATATATTTATTGCAAGTTCCTGGCAGATAAATAAACCTGTCAGATCTTCCAAACAGATTCTAAAAATAATTGTTAAAGTGCAAACCTTCTTCCCCCAATGGTTTATCTATGGGATTTCAGCTCCAAAATGCATTTCTGTAGGCTTAACACGGTAGAAAAACAATACATCCTTAAAAGCCTAAAAGCGACGGAGAACTCATTATGATGAACTAGAAAAAACTCAATATAAGAGATGCCTGACACATTATAATTCTCACTTTGGAAAACTAAAATTGCCTTCTACACCTTAAAAATAGAATCTTCATCTAATTCGTCACAAGAATTGTATGCCACTGTAGCCCAACTCACCGCTTCCAGCCCTGCCCTGCTGTTTCCATAGAGCCCTCTCAATCCTTTTCAACTTTCTAGCAGACACTTTTTGTGGAATCGTGGAAAGTGTCTCTAACCTCTCTGCTTCTACAATCCCTGTAGTGACACCTTAGCAATTTTCCAGTTCAGCCCCCTGGTCCCAATCTATTCTTAATTGCTTCATGCCTCCTGCTAAGGAAGAGGTTGTAGGAATGCTACAGCGTGCCAGCTGAGGTTCACCACTAGACCCATGCCCTCCTAAAATGGTCAGCCATGTTGCACCTTCATTAGGTCCCCATCTGACAGACATCTACCAGCAGATATGCATATCAGGTGTCTTTCCTTCCCAGTGGGAGGAAGTTTCCATCCTCCCACTACTAAAAAACCCGCACTAAATCCAACGGAACCTACTAATTATCGACCCATAGCTGGTCTACCACTTGCAGCGAAGGTCATTGACAAAATCCTGAATGCACAACTAATGAAACATATTTTAAACAACAACCTCCTGGACGACTCCCAATTCGGATTTTGATCAGTTCATAGTACCGAAACCGCTCTCATCAAAGCCACCGAGGAGATCCCTCGATCAAGGAAACGGGACAGCCTTGATTTTATTCGATCTCTCCGCGGACTTTGATATGGTTCACCATGGACTCCTACTCGATCGCTTGGGTTCAGGAGGGGCATCTGGAACAGCCTTGAAACTGCTCGAAGCAATCAGGACGTCTTAGGAGGTTCCACAGGGATCATCATCATCGCTGAGCCCTAAGTCTTTACGTTAGGCCACTAGCAGATTTGATCCTTCCTTCGGCTTTACTCTAACATCCTACGCAGACGACACACAAATTGCCGTCTTGTTTTCACAGGAAATGCAAGACGGCGCCTCCAATTTTTGCAATTGTATGAGAGCAATCAGCAGTTGGATATCATCTAACTGTCTCAAACTAAACTCCACCAAAACAGAGGTGCTACTCTCCAAAAGTCAACCACCCCTTTGGTCCCACAAGTGGTGGCCACCCGAAGGAGGACAGATCTATCTTACACAACTCAGGGCAACTCTGTCTCATCTTCCGCCTTTATCACCTTAAAGCTAATCAAGAAGATCTTGCCTTATATTCCTGTTGTACTACAAAAATCAGTAATAACATCTCCAGTGCTGTCGAAACTCCACTACTCTCATAGTCTCTAGTTAAACGCACACAAACACGTGCAAAAAACTTCAGATAGTACAAATTGCCGTAGCAAGAGCTCCCTTCAAGCTTCCCAAATATCACTCGGCTTCCACAGCTTCACTGGCTCCCATTCAGGGCCAGAATCATTTCTAAATCACTATGTATAGTCAGTAAAGCCATACGTGGTCAAGGTCCGGCCTTCCTGAGATCGGCCTTCTCCTTCTACCTTTCATCAAGACCTCTAAGATCAGCCTACATACTTGTACCATTCCTCATTTTAGACGAGTTAAATGGGGCGGCTGCAGATTTTTATTTAACATATCCAAGGCCTGGAACTCTCTCCCCCTTGTTATCAAATCGCAAGCTAATCTGTTAGCCTTCAGGAAGGCACTAGTGACATGGCTTTTTACTTTACATTAATTTCTAGCCGCCACCGCTTGCTCAGGTTGCTCACTCAACTAGCGCCAAGACGCCTTATTGGTGTTCAAGCGCTTTATAAAACTACTTAACATAACATTAAAAAGTATTTAGTGCACTACTGCTATGTCTGACCAATGGCCAAATATTGGGGTTGGCAGCACCCAGTATGGTGGAATCAAAGCCTTGAAACGGTCAAGGTCCGGCGGCAAACTTGCACCTGGCTTCGGCCATGCACCGCTGGGGGTAGCTGCCTTCAGTGGGTTGGGTACAAGGCCTAGCCGGAGGCCATGCGTGGAAAGGCTGGAAGCTCTCTTTTGTATCGATAGGAACTAAAAGATAAATTAGCTTCATAACAATGCTACAGATTGTGCCACATTACTCACCTTTCCTTGTTTCATAATTTACCTTTCCTTTGAAGTATAGTTTTGTCAGCCGGTAATTTCCATCCTAAATTGCAGCATAATTCCAATGGCACTCCTTTTACCTTGTCCCATATATTATACATGGCGGCCCTGCTTCACTGGGAATAAGCTTTCTACTTCTATAATTTCAGGCACTCTCCTCCTCTCTCTCTCCCTTTCTATATGTATTTATATATATGTGTGTGTGTGTGTGTGTGTGCGCGCACGCGTACGCGTTTGTGTGTATACTCACTGAAAAACAACAAAGGTTAATGTAACGTTATCTAAGTATAACTTGAACCCACACTTTGCACTTCTTATCCCTCACACATTACATTACTCATGACATGTACTTTGACATCATTTATGACATCACTGATGACATCTCAAATGACATCATTGATGAGCAATCATCCAATGAGTGTGCTAGTTTGTTTTATAGTTTACATAGTGGTGGGTACCTTCCATATTACTTTTCCACCTTATTTTGTATAGTCTGTGTCCAGCTAATTGGTGTAAGTGTTTCCAAACTGCATGTGCTTCTAATGCATCATAGGTGTGCAGAGGTATTGAACACGTTGTAAATCTTTGAATTGAAGAGTAACTCTGTGTGCAGATGACAAGTGACAACTTGTGTCCAGTATGTTCCACACAAGTTTTTTGGGTTCTGCAGAAAAACTTTCTAACATGGCAAAGATTCTACGTAGTAGTTACATTGGGCCAAATCCACAAAGTTGTTAAGTTTTGGTCTTAAGTTAACTGACACCAAAAGTCTAGACTCTGTTAAACTTAAGACCAAAACTTGAGTGAAACTGAGATAAAAGTCTGACTTTACTACTCGTAAATGCCCTTTGTGTATATGGAAGGTTGCAAAGTTAGACCCTAAGTATTGTAAGTAGCCTTGAGTTATTAAACAGAATCGTCTCAGCATTAACATTTCTAGATAACATAGAAGACTGTGTGCATCAGGCACTAACCTATGTACATGTGCTTGTTTTGCTCCGGAAGATGGGTTATCTGTAAAGTTTTCACCACAGTATGAAGTCTGCAGGTAGTATGATCTTTAGCACCTTCAGGCCGTGGTTATTTTAAGCGAATATCATATTTTATGACAAGTGTTTCATAGAGTGTGCACTCTTCTTAGTAGTTAACGTAACATAGCATATGTATTTCTAAAGCACACGTTCACCCAGAAGGGTATCTGAATAACAGATGTTTATTGTTACCCAACTCAATGGTGTGCATTTTGTTGAACTCAGAAGGATGAAAGGCTGAGTGGACCCACCAGGATTTGAACCATTGACCATGAGGTCGAACACAGGCCCATACGGTGGAATAATTACTCCACTAAGCCACCAGACTCTGCAATACCTTTTAATACTCTGTGGTGTAGTTCTCATGAGAGTTTCACTGTCTGCAAACTCTGTGGCACAGAGTAAACTCTCTCTATAGAGGAAACACCATTTACAATGCCCATTTTTCTACTCATCTCAAACCAATTTCCTCACTGTGAGGGGTTAGATAACTATATAAGCTGTGCGTAGCAGGGCATTTATTCTGGAACAGACGTTGAATATCTTGGGGAACTGTTGTAAACATATTGAACAGCGTGCGCAGTAGGGGTTACCCATCTATCTGTGGTCGGTTGTTAATGTGAGTTGAACTACCCATGAAGTGTAGGTTATAGGGTCAATGTTGAACATAACACATCCCTGGGGCCAGTTCCAATAAAAAGGATAGTGGGACCATGTGGCCTCCCTCACCAAGCCTTCAAAAAGGCCCCGGGGACCATATCCCCAGGGGACAAAAACAATTTAACAGTGGAGGAAGGCATACACTCCCTTCTGAGCCTTGTTAGGCCCCGGGGACCCAATTCCCCAGAGTCATTCATTTGTTTTATAAGGGGAAGGGGGCAGTTTGGCCCACTTTCCCTGAGCTTCCTCAGGCCCCTGAGTCCCGATTCTCCAGAGCTGTCTCTTTTTAAAAGGAGGGAGAAAGGCCATGTGTCCACCCTCCCCAAACCTATGAGGCCCCGGGGGCCTATCCCCTGGAGCCTCTTTAAATTATAAAGAGGATTAGGGGGGCAAATGGCCCCCCTGGGGACCCTATCCCCTGGGGCCATGTTACATTATAAAGGGGAGGGGGGACAGCGTGGCCCCCAGGCCTGAATTTTATTAAAAAGGGGAGGGATCCAGGCGCCCAAGCCGTATTAGGGCCCGTTGACCCCATCCCCCAGGGCCAAGTATTAATAAAGGAGGGGAATGTGTCCCCTCTCCCTGAGCCGATTTAGGCCCCAGAAATACATCTTGGGGACAAAAATTTGAAATAAAAGGGGAAAGGGCCACACAGCCCCTCCCTGAGCCTTTGTCAGCCCCGGGGAACCCATCCCCCATCCCCCAAGGCACAATTTACTTATTTAGGGGAGGGTGACACAAAGAGCCCCTCTCCAAGCCGTATTTGGCCAGCGGACCCCATCTCAAGAGTCCAAATTTACTTATTTAGGTGAGGGAAGCACGCAGGACCACATCCGCGGGCCCCATGTATTTAAAAAGAGATGGTCGGCCGCACATCCCACCTCCCTGAGCCTTGAAAAGGCACTGGAGACTCCATCCCCCAGGGACGCAACTTAAATTAAAATCTATGTGCATATAGAAAGTTTCGGGCGATCCGTCAAGTGGGGGGTGAAAACATGGAGTGGGTCAAAAAAGTGTTTTTCCAATGTTAATCTTCATAGGGATTTTGAACACAACTACAGTCCGAACCGCTGGATGGAATTACACCAAACCTGGCAGAAAGATAGCTCTTGATCCAGAAAGATTGCTTTATGGTTTTTGGTGTAACCCTGTTTAGTAGTTTTAGAGTTATTAAAAGAAATTATAATTTGTATATTTAGGGGCACGGATCCTCCAAGGATCCGACAGTCCCCTTGCTGAAATGTGATTGGCTGCCAACACTTCAACCAGGAAGTGTTGGCAGCCATCTTGGGACTCAGGATTATAAATATGTGGGGGTTGACCATGCAGCACTCTCTGCTCCCCAGGGACCAACACCTCCCAAGGGCAAATGTTTATAAATAAATGAGTGGGGCCTTGCAGCCCCAGGGACTGCCACCTCCCTGGGGCATTGAAAAATATGTGTGTGGGCAGGACTGGTGGGCCCACCCGCACTCTGGGGCCCGCCACTTCCCTAGGACTAAACATACAACATTAATGCTTGAGGGCCCATGCAGCCCCTCCCCCCGCAGCCCTGGGGACTGCCATTTCCCCAGGACTGAAATAAATTATTGCAGGGGGTCTGTTATGGACCCCCGGGGACCACCACCTCCCAGGGGATAAGTTCTACAATGTAGGGGGGGTCACACGGACCCCCTAATGGAGCCATTTCTGGCCCTGGGGACCTCCACCCCCGAGGTAGCTGTCAGCTCCCACCAAGCAAAGCAAAAGCAGACAGCTCCCACCAAGCAAAAGCAAACATAACTCTGCCAGCGTGGCGTCTTCATCTGTTTTCCTCCATCCTAATATGCGTGCAGGGCAGCAGATGAAAACATTGCTCTGGCGGACAGGGAACTGCCTTTCTGCAGCCCCTTGTCTGTCAGAACAATGCCGGCTCCCGCAGGAGACAGCGAGCCGCCTGGGACACCGAGGGCCATTGTCTCCCCCCGCAGTCCCATTGCACACTGGGTACTTTGGGTACACCAAGGTGACATGGCTTGACCCCGGGGAATGGGGGGGCTGTGTATCCCCCCTTCCCATTTAATTGTGGACGGTCCGCGAGGGATGGGGGCTGTGGGGCCGAAATCGGCCCAGAGCGAGGGACCATACAGCTCCACTCCCCATTGTATAATTACCGAGTCCTGGGGATGGGGTCCCCAGAGCCAAAATCGGCCCGGGGAGGGGTGGTGCACAACCCCCTCCCCATAGTATAATGGCCGGGCCCGGGGAATGGGGTCCCCAGGGCTTAAATCGGCCCATGGAGGGGGGCCTGCATAGCCCCTCACCTATTTAAAATTAATTATTTAAAAGGCCATGTCCCAGAACCATAAATGTGAGAGACAAGTAGAAAGAGGCAGAATAAAGGTCCGAAGGGAGCAGAAAGAAGCGAAATAAAGGTCAGAAATGAGCAGAAGTAAACAAAATAAAGGTGAGAAGCTAGCAGAACTAGGGTAAATAAAGGTAAGAAATGAGCAGAAAGAGGCAAAATAGAGATCCGCAACAAGCAGAAAGAGGAGAAATAAAGGCCAGCAATGAGCAGAAAAGGCAAAATAGAGTTCAGAAACAAGCAGAAAGAGGCAAAATAAGGCCAGCAACAAGCAGAAAGAGGCAGAATAAAAATCCGAAGTGAGCAGAAAATGAGCAGAGAACAAGCAGAACCCACTCTGGCATTCATGCACCGATTAACAGAAAAACTCTGACACTCTCACAGACCAATTCAGACACTCATGCACCCACTCACAGATGAACTGAGACATGTACACCCACTCACAGACCCAGTCGGGCACTCATACACCTAGTTACTCTCTCTCACCCGCTCACAGACCTACTCAGAGATTCATGCACTGACTCAAAGACCCACTCAAAGACTCACATACCGACTCACAGACCCACTCACAGGCTCATGCACCCACTCACAGTCCCACTCAGACACTCATGCACTCACTTATAGACCCACTTAGACACATTGACATCCAATCACAGACCCACTCAGAGACTCATGCATCTGCTCACAAACCACTCAGATACTCATGCAGTCACTCACATGCCCACTTAGGTACTCATGTATTCACTCACAGACCCACCCATGCCCTCACTGACATACCCAGTCCGACATTCATGCGCCCACTGACACACCCAGTGAGACACTTATGCAGGTACACCCAAACCCACTCACACACCCATTGAGACACAAACGCACTCAGTCACACACCCGCTCAGACACTCTTGCACTCACTCACACACTCATTTTCAAAGGTTACAGTTAGGAAATAGAATTTTTTTAAAAACCTTAGAATTTCACTGAAAAAAACAAATGTTACAGAGATGTTGTAGTTAGGAAATAGGATTAAAAAATCTTAGAAATTCTTTCAAAAAACAAAGGTTACAAAGACATTATAGTTAGGCTCACATCTAAATTCATACAAAACCAGTGAAATTCAGCAGTCATAGATACCAGTGCTAAGTATAACTTATGCCACCGCAATGCACTGCTTATGACCTCACATATTAAATCACTCATGACATGTTCATTGACATCACTGATGGCGCCTCAAACTACATCACTGATGACATCACCCACAGAAGCACTCATACCCACTCATACCCATATACAACCTCTCACACATGCACCCAACCACTCACATACCTATTCACAGACCCATATAAGTACTCACACTACCACTCACTCATCCATAGAGCCACTCAGACACCCACTCATTCACTCATACAGGCACTCACACAAACACACACTCACATATAATGCCACTCATACAACCAGTCAGTTACCCATACAGCCACTCACAGATTCACACACTCACCCAAACAGCTACTCACATACCCACTTATTCACCTATACATCCACTCACACACCCACTCACTCACTGATACAGCCTCTCAACACAGCAACTTACTCACCCATACAAGCATTCACACACTCCCTCACACACAACCCCTGCCATACCCATTCACACATCCATACAAACACTCACACATCTGCTCACTCACCTATAAATCCATTCACACAGACACTTACTTTCTAATACAGCCACTTACACACCAACTCACTTAACCAAACAGCTACTCAAACAGCCACTCACTCACCCACACAGCTACATACACAGCCAGTCACTCACTCGTACAGCCAATCAGACACCCACTCACTCACCCATACAGTCACTTACACACCCACTCACCCACCCATACAGCCACTCACACAGCCACCTACTCACCCATACAGCCACTGACACACCCACGAACTCACCAACATAGTCACTCACACAGCCATTCACTCACCGACACAGGTACTCACATACCTACTTATACACCCATACAGCCACTCACACACCCATACTGGCAATCAGACACCCACTCACATACAGATACCCACAGTCACATACCCACTCATAATATATGTTAGGAATAGTATCACTAATTAGTAGTATAGAAAGTATACTAGTTTAACGTATGTAGTACCTTGATATATATGTTTAACACTCATAAACTTTTAGAAAACAAGCCCACTCACTGGATGATGTTATCAGTGATGTCACAGGGCTCGAAAAATCCACTCACCCACTCCCATGGTCAAACAAGATTTATTCAGGGTGAGCTATTTTTAGGGACTACTCACCCTTTCTGGCAAGTTGAAAATTCTCTAACTTCAGGGAAGGCAAGCTGACTTTTGACCTCTGTCTCTGAAAGCAGAGCATATGTGACAAAATAAGAAGAGTTAAAGGCATCCTTATTATTTACAAAATGAAAGGGGAATACAATTGCCATTAAATCTTGTTATCTTGTCACATTTGCTGGCTTTCAGAGGATTTTGTAAAGTGAACTGTGTGACAATTGTGCTGTGCAAAGCATGTTAAATGAAAGGCTGTAAGATGTCAGGCTTTTTCTAACACAACACTGAAATAGCTAAGTGAACAGTTCAAACAATTCAAATGTATTTTCACTAGTTTTGAAGACCCATTTTTGTAATTCCGTATTGAAAAAAATATTTTTATTAGATCAAAACAAATTAGAACACTTTACTTGGTGATGTGCAAATGTTAAATATTGTTGCTGAAACCCAATTTCCCAAAATTGTTCATGGGCTATTAGCAGTAAAACTATATGTTAGTGGGAAAGTTTTGTGGCCATTTCAATGGAAAATATACTATCTGTAAATAACAGTACAATACCACATCATGCTTTCATAATATATTTATGAAAAGTGATTTTTTAAACATGAACTGGGAATTATTACTGCTCCTGCCCTGATGACAATGCTATTAGTGAACTAAGAGGCCAGCCAGGAATCATGTGTACCATATATATGGGCTTGATTCTTGTTATACATGGAGCAAACATTTAGGTGCATATTTACAAGCCCCTATCGCCAGGGGAACGTCACTTTTTGCGACGGTCCCAAAGGAATAGGGGCTTCGCCTTATTTACAAGGCAGCGTTAAGCCACTTAACGTGGCTTAACGCTGCCTTGTAAATAAGGCCCCCTTTCATGGTGTGCGTAGCATGAAAGGGGTGGGCAGTGGGTGTTGCGGTGGGCGTACCACTGCAACACCCAATCGATTTTGATGCTGACCCCTATTTACAAGGGCAGTGTAAATAGGAGGCAGCGCCAAGATTAAGGCCAGGGAATACCTAGTCTTAAGTTGGCGAAATGAGAAGAAATGCTTTATTTCTCCTCGTTTTTGCTTTTTCCATGTGTACTGCCTTGTGCAGCACACATGGAAAAAGCAAAAAGCCTTGGATTGTTTATGTACAAAAAGGTGTCTCTTCCTGCACATCAGCAATCTTTAAAAGAAATGCCATTTTGTGAGCTCCATGTGTGCTGCATTAAGCAGCCCACATAGAAGTGACAAAATGGCATTTAAAGATTGTTTATGTACGGGAAGGGGGACCTTCCTGAACATAAACAATCTTTCCCCTGCATGCAGACACCTTTGCGTCACTCTGCCACTTCAGTTATAAATATCCCCCTTAGTCCAGTAAATAAAGAATTTTTTTGTACAGCAGAAGTGAGCTTGCATATTTGGAGGTGCTCTCTTATGCGATAAGAAAGAAAAAGGCGGCTCCATAAGACAAAATATTTGCCTAGGGTCACACAATTTGAGACCAGTTCACGGGTCAAATACATTACAGTTAGGTTGAGTAGATTATTAAGGTTACTAGGCCTGCAGGTCTAGTAAAAATGTAATGTTTTTTCGAGTCCTGCTGTCATCAGTGATGTCATTTGAGATGTCATCAGGGATGTCACTGACCATGTAATGAGTGATGTCATCAGTAATGTCACCGACCGTGTTATGAGGGATGTAATATGTGAGTGAATGAAATGTGAGCCTGACTATAATGTCTCTGTAACCTTTGTTTTTTTCAGTCAATCTATACATCCAACCGTTGGCGGCTGTGGCCAGGAGCAGAGAGTTAACAGCAGTTTCTTATGCCGATGATACCCAGCTGGTTGTGGCACTCTCCAACGACTCCACGCAGGACGCTCTTAAGTTCCGGAGCGACCTCGCAGCTGTCGCAGAGTGGTTGTCTTCTGTCTCCAGCTCAACGCCGGCAAATCTGAGATCTTGCTGGTGGGGAAAAATCCTGAGCTGTTGAGCAAACGTTGGTGGCCACTGTATTGGGGATGTGCACCCACCCCTAAACAGGTGGTAAAAAATCTGAGTGTATGGGTAGATTCGGCCCTCACTTTTCAGGTCCATACCAAAAAAGTCGTGGGCACCTGTTTTGGTCTCCTGCGGGGGCTTAAACCGCTGTTAGAGTTTTTTGACCCTGCCACCCGCCAGGTGATCATCCAGGCTACCATCATGTCTTGGCTAGATTATGCCAATGGGGGATAATAAGGCTGAAATCTTACGTCTCCAGAGGGTTCAAAATGCATCTGCCAGAACTCTTTTGGGCCTTCCCAGAATGTGCTCCACCTTCAATGCCACTCACCAACTCAACTGGCTTCTGGTGGCTAGGCGTATCGAGTTCAAGTCCCTCTGTATTGCCTTTAAAATTATGAATTCTTCTTCACCAAGTATCCTGGCAAACCTGATTTCTACCTACACCCCTACTTGCCACATTTGTTCTATTGCCAGCACCTGGCGACCGTTCCTAGGGTCAGGAAGGTCTGCGCAGGTGGACGGTCCTTTTGCCTCTGGCGGCCAAGCTTTGGAATTCTCTTCCGGCGCACATCCGTTGTCTGGATAACTATTTGTTATTTCGGAAGGCTACTAAAACTTACCTTTTCCCTCTAATCTAGGTTCTGCTTTTCCTGCAGCCCTAACTCTTCATGCCGTCTAGCGCTGGGATGCCCCTTTGCTGGGCCAGCTATGCGCTTTATACATTTTAATACAATACAATATATGTATATATATATATATTACCGCTCCAAAACACCAACGTGGTGCACTCGCAGGCGGGTGCTTCTAAATGCTCCCGCATACCAATTTCAACTCCGACTCTCCTCCTCATTCCGATTTACATCAGGAAAGAAAGCACTCACGGGGGATCGCTTCCGTTAATTTATTAGGCGGAAACTATGCACGTATATACAAACAGACGCGATTCGGTAACAACCTTCCTCTATGTTTACTGAAGCGCCGAAAACTCATGGGTTTTCACATGAGGTAAAAGAAAACAATTAGGAAGTGGCATGAAAAGGGACTTTTGACTATGGATGAATTTTTATTTCTGAGACGACTGAATCCGACCATCCCGACCTTCTACTATATGCCGAAGGTGCACAAGAATAGGTGGACACTGCCAGGGAGACCTATCGTGGCATCGCAAGGGAGTCTCACTGAAAATATGTCGATTTATGTGGATTTTTTTCTTTTACCTCATGTGAAAACTCTTAAATCATACATTAGAGACACCAAATATTTGCTAGGTCATATTGCCTAACTGCGATGGGAGGAGGGCTATAAATTGATGGTTTTGGACATTACCAGCTTGTATACTTCAATAGCACATCAGGATGTTTTGGTGGCTATACAATATTTTTTGAACAAACGCCCGCTGAAGTATACTGAACATAGCGCATTGGTATTGGACTTTGCTAAATTTTGTTTAACTAATAACATTTTTCTTTTTCAAACACAGATGTATAGGCAGACCTCAGGTTCAGCCATGGGGACTTGCTTCGCCCCCAGTTACCAAACAGGAGGCCTGGGGTGAGGCCAACAAAGAGTGGACCAATCGAGTTGTCAGTTGGTACCGCTTCATCGATGACTTGTTCATCGTATGGAACGGATCACTGGAAACAGCTAGGGATTACATTAGGGTCCTTAATATGAATGAGGTCAATCTTGAATTCACTGGTGAGGTCAACGCTGTAGCAGTGGACTATTTAGATCTTAACATCTATGTAGAGGAAGGTCAGCTGAAAACAAGACTTTATCGGAAGGCAACTGCAGGGAATTCTGTCCTGCATGCCTCAAGTAGCCATCCAACTAATCTGGTGAGAAGCATCCCCTATGGGGAATTACTCAGGATAAAGAGGAATAGCTCTGATGATAGGGAGTTTCAGTTGGCAGCAAAGGACAGTATCAACCGTTTCGAAATACAGGGCTATAGCCAGCAAATCCTAGATGAGGCCTTTAGGAGGGTTAATGCCATAAAAAGGGAAGATCTTTTGAGGAATAAAGACATACAGAACACAGACAATAGAATTAGTGAAGGCAAATTTTGGCTTATCACTACTTTCTCCAGGAATGCAAGGGATTGAAAAAAATCATGAAGAAAAACTGGCACATATTGCAGACGGACAATGTAATAGGGAAGGATCTTCCTTCCAACCCCCTCATTACATTTAGAAAAGCAAGATCATTGAAAAATGACCTAGTTGGGAGTCATCTTACGGATGCCCCGAGATCTGCCTTTGGGTCTATGCAAGGGTTTTACCCATGCGGGAAGTGCAAAGCCTGCAAGGGTAACAAGAGGATCCTTGCATATGATATACCTACGGTAGGCATTCGTAAAAACATTAGAAAGTTTCTGACTTGCACTACACCTTACACAGTTTATTGTCTTATTTGCCCATGCGGCTTTTGTTATGTAGGCAGCACAATTCATCCTACAAAAATCAGGATATTGGAACATATGCGGGCAATAGTGAAGGGGGATGAAGCATACCCTGTTGCGCGCCATTTTGATAAAGTTCATCATCACAACAGGGATATGCTGAGTTATTTTTGTCTTGATCATGTGCCTATCAATCCTAGAGGTGGAGACAGGATTTTAAGATTACGTAGGCTGGAGTCACGGTATATTATCGACCTCCAGACGAAGGCACCGCTAGGTGTAAATAGTAGTGAAGAGCTTGCTATACATCTGTGGGAGTGAGACATCTGATGAATTAGTCTGATGAAAATATTAAATATCATGTATGTATATAAATTCACCAAGATGAAGCTATTGTATAAATTATTGTATAGAGTGTATATAGGATTATCCATGCAATTCTCCCTGTCTCTCTTCTCTTTCGTTTAGTTTCGTTTTGCTCCTTTTCACTTTTCTTTTCTTTTCACTTTTGCATTCATTTTTTCATTTTTTAATCTTTTCGTTTGTCTTTCTCTTTGCTCTGTAGATTTATAATTTTGTTTTTGATTGTGATTATGATCTGGATTTTGATATATAGTAGAAGGATCCCATTTGTATATAGTTTTAATATTAAGAAATATGTCGATAGGCTGTCTCGAGTCATGGAGATAATATTGTGTTGAATTTTGACAAATATTGACATTTCCTTCCAGGATATTGCCCATACAGGGCGAGATGTTTCTAATGAATTTTGGTACAACGCTGGAGTATGAACATTACCTATTGTGAGGCGTGATAGATGATTGATGTTCATACTCGATGTGGCAGGTCATATACTCTATTGTTGCATTATGACGGCCTTTTGTAATGTTTTTTATATATTTAGACATTCAAAGATGGCGCGGGTAGGCTGTATGGGCTGTTAGGGTCTTCGCGATGTCGCGATAGTCCCCTTTCTATGCCTATGCAGGAAGTGAAATGTTATAACCCATGACTTTTTGGCGCTTCGGTAAACATAGAGGAAGGTTGTTACCGAAACGCGTCTGTTTGTATATACGTGCATAGTGTCCGCCTAATAAATTAACGGAAGCGATCCCCCGTGAGTGCTTTCTTTCCTGATGTAAATCAGAATGAGGAGGAGAGTCGGAAGCTGAATATATATATATATATATATATATATATATATATATATATATATATATATATATATATTACCTACTGGCGGTCGCCAGTAGGTAGTTATAGTTAGGACCACGTTTCCATAGGAAAACCTCAACATTCTATTTTGAATAACTTTGGCGCCGGTCGACGAATCCTCGCGAATTTCTCAAAATAGGTGGGGCGCTACGCTCCGCTCCTACCCTGAAAGTCTCGGGGGGATCCGTCAAGCGGGGGCTGAGATAAAAGGGGGGTCCCAAAACGCGTTTTTCCCATGCATTTTTCCATAGGACCTTTAGAACGAGCTACAGCCCGAACGGCTGAACAGAATTACTCAAAATTTGGCAGAGAGGTAGTCCCTAGGTCAAGGAAGTGCCTTTTGTAGGTTTGGTGTAAATCTGTTCAGTAGATTCTGAGAAAATAGCCTTTATATCAATATATATATCTGAGCCCGCTTACGGTACGCTTACCGTACGCTTACGGTAAGCGTACGGTGGCGTGCGCGAGCGCGATTCTGATTGGCTCTTAGATCTTAGTAAACATTCGAATCGGCCGAAACCAGGAAGCGGCGGCCGCCATTTTGTGTATTTCACTCAGAAAAAAAAGAGTGAAAACAAGGAAAGGGGGCAATGAGGAGAGTTACAGACCCCCTTACATTTGTGAGGGGGTCAAAGAAGGACTGTAAAGTACAAAGAAAACATTTATTGATTTTAAAAAAAATCACGGGGTACGCGTACGGTAAGCTTACGGTAAGCGTACGGTAGAAAAAAAAAAAAAAAAAAATGAAAATCAGATTTAAGTGTTTAGATATTAGGGGCCTCTAAAAAGAGCCGTTGTGTTTATGAAATGATTTTT
Source organism: Triturus cristatus (assembly GCF_964204655.1). Classification (NCBI taxonomy): domain Eukaryota; kingdom Metazoa; phylum Chordata; class Amphibia; order Caudata; family Salamandridae; genus Triturus; species Triturus cristatus. Next base: position 41,249,194 of record NC_140585.1, read on the forward strand.
TAGTGGTACCTACAAGTAAGTACCGATGCAGAATCTAAGGTTCAAGAGGAAGACTCTGTTCCCTTCATCATTGAAACGCAAGTTGTTGTGGTAAATGGCACCCATACCATAGTCACGGAGGAAAGCAGAAACAGATTTGTTGACGTGCTTTCTTGCTTTGTCATCGCACCGCGTGCCCACCGTGCGTGCACGGCACTAACTGCGTAAAGTGGGCGCGCGGTGCGCGAAGCGCACCGCGTGCTCACTGTGCGCGCACGGTGCGCGAAGCGCACCGTGCGCGCACGGAACGAACTGCGTTAAGTGGGCGCGCACGCCACGAATGGCGTAAAGTAACTTAGCATTTAAAAAACCGTACAAATTCACTGAAAAAACCATAGGTTTCACACACGTTATAGTTAGGAATTAGCATTTAAAAAACCTTGCAAATTCACTGAAAAAACCATAGGTTTCACACATGTTATAGTTAGCGGAAATTTTACTGATAAAAAACCAATGAAATTCCCCCGTTATAGTTAGTGCAGGCAACTATAACTCACGCGACCGCAATCTTCTGCTGATGACATATGTGTCTTTATGAAAAAAAAATATTTGTAATCTATGTATAGCTAAAAATTTATGGAAGAAGACATGGGCAAATAAGTGTCTAAATACAGTATTAGCATCAGCAGAGGATTGCGGTCGCGTGAGTTATAGTTGCCTGCACTAACTATAACGGGGGAATTTCATTGGTTTTTTATCAGTAAAATTTCCGCTAACTATAACATGTGTGAAACCTATGGTTTTTTCAGTGAATATATATATATATATATATATATATATATATATTGTTTCCAAAGAGTCCCGCAGATATGAGGCCGCACTCCAGAGCAGGTAAGTGTCACCACTTTAATAAAAACAGACTGATTCTCACCCCGTAATGGTGCCCCCCTGGCATGACGCGTTTTGAGGCTTCCAACCTCTTCCTCAGATGCCAGACACACAAGCAGTCAATATCGCGTTCATCTGCACTGTCCTCGCACGCTATTTCTTCAAGTGCTTCAATTTCTAATTGGCCTCTGGTGTGCCGTTTCACCGATGCATGCTGGGACCTGCAGTTTGATTACGCCGCTTTCATCCCTCTGGTGGGTCGAGTGCTTGTGCAAAATGAAGGGGCCAATCCTCGACTCTCCAATGAGCCCCCGAGTGAAAGCGGCGTAATCACTCTGTGGGTACGGTGTGACATGAACTGTTTTTGAATTTTAACTGCACAGGAGGAGAGCAGGACTTTTGAATCCCAGGCTAAGTGTGTCTTCACTACTGACAATCTTAAGGAAATGCAAAGTCTCATGAGCAAAGTCAGGTGGGGCATGTTTTGTCTGTGTTTTTTCAGCTAGTTTGGGACCTCCACTCTGCCCCATTACCCAACTGCCAATTTGAATAAAATAAAAAAAACTTTGCATGTGCTTACCTGTGCGCTCTGGTCGGGTGCAGTCTCTTCTTCGCGCTGCCCCACGTCATCTACAGAAGTTGCGTGTGATGTTTCCTCATCAACTTTGATGCCTTTTTCGCGTTTTGGTACACGTTTCTGCCGTTAGCCAACCGGCATCGCGTGACCTAACATGCCACCATCTTGTGGTTGGAACTGCTTCATGTAGTTTTCCTAATGCTCACTCACAAAATTCCAACTACATCTTCATTGGAGGTGCGCATTGTCTGGCATGAATCCTCTCAGCTATTCGTGGCTACGTTCTACTTTCCTTTTGTCCATGATCTGTTTTCCTATTTCCAGTGCTTGGGGATTGTCCTATTATCTTCGTGATCGGTCTGATTTTCTTACAGAGGACAGTGCATGATGTTATGGACAATGGTGGTGAGTGGAAGTTTAATTGTGTTCAAGTGACTGCCATCCGGTGCCAGAATCTGTTTGTTTTCTTGCCATTTTATACTTAGACAGTAACAAAGAGTAACATTAAGATATGCTCTTGTTCAAAACTGGCAGAACACCTATGAGAGTGGAGCAGCGGTCATGTCAAAACACGAACTGTGACTCGTTTAAAAAAAAAAAAAAAGAACAGTGATTCGTTTTTCCCCCCCTCAAATCTTTGGCTATGTTTTGTTTTACTATTCACTGCGCTGTGTTATGCTGCCATCTAGTGACCATTTTTCACATTTTTTTGGGGATGTCTTATTCATATGACATTTTACAGTTTATAGTGTTTCAGCTTAACACAATATATTTCCCTTAAGTTGGGGATGTTTGGTTTTACTTAAATGGTTTAGCTGCACTTCACATTGTCCCTACACAGAGTGTCTATGGGGTGTTCCCCATTTTGTGCACAACTCTAATCTGCTTTCCTTCGGGGTGCTATGCAAGGGTGTCAGGCCCTTTTGCATTTATATGTGGGTTTTTGGGTTTCAGTCCCACCTCTATGATGCACAACATTTTGCCTCTATGCGAGTTGTGTCATGGGTTATAGTCCCATCGCTACGGTGCATAACATTTTTTATACCTCGTTTTTGCACTTGGGTTATTTGGGTTTCAGTCCCATCTTCTACAGTGCACAACATTTTTTTTTTTTGCCTCTACATGAGGTGTCTCACATGGGTTACATACCCATTTTGTGCACAACAAATGAGCTCCACTCGAGGTGAGTAGTATGGGTCACAGTCCCATCACTGCAGTGTACGACATTGGACCTCTACACAAGGTGTGTCGTTCTTCTCAACAGTGCACAACATTTTTTGTTTTACCCATTTTTGGGTGTTGCGTTAGAAATTAGTCTCTTCACAACAGTGCACAATATTTTAATGTGGTGTGTTTATTGGGTTTTATCTCATCAGTTCAGTGCACAGTGTGCACCCATTCACCACCTGTTTATTTTGATATTACCTTCACAGGGTATTTGGTCTGAATACCAATTGGTGATCTTCTCAAATTTAATGTGTTTTGATTACAGCTTTCAATTGGTATTCAACGTCATCATTCTTTATATATAGATTTTTTTTATTTAACGGGAAGTGTTATTGATTTATTTCTATCTTCTCACTATTTCCTGTTATAGCCCAGTTTTCCTTTTGATATCTCTCATTGGTGTCCTCTGTGGATTCTGGATTCTTTTCTTCTTTGTTCTTCTGTGTTCTTCTCTTACTGTGTTGTTATTTCGTTCATTGGAGGTTTTCTTCTCCTTCTATTTGTTAATGTCTGATATGACTTGTCTCTTTTTATACATGCCTGGCCAGCAAGTATATCTTGGGGTAGTCGTTGGTGTTTTCTCTTTTCGTTTCTGTTGTTGTGCTAGAAGGGAGGATGGCATTCTCACCTTTTGTCATTTTCACTTATGTTTTCGCATCTTCTTTTGGTTGTTCTGTTTTCTCATTGGTGTGCAGTGTTTCTGACTTACTCTTTGTCTTTCCTCTGTCCTTTCGTTCTCATTTCTTTCTTCATTGTTTTATATGTAATATCTTGGCTTTGCTGTTATGCATGCAATATCTTGCTCTGCCAGTGGAATGTTCATCCTATGATGTATTACAGAATGTTGGAAGCCAGAGATGTCAGTTGAGAAGGGCTGAGCACCATCCTGGCTGCTCCTGGTGGGGTTTTGCTCTAGTCTTAATCTGATCTACCTAATATCTCCTTGTCTTGTATTGGATTGAACTGGATGACTTGTAATCAACTACAAATAAACATCTAAAGATCCTCTACACGTCTGGACTCATTACTACACAGTGCTTGTTTCAAGGAATGTTCCCTTCTAAGGGTGATAAGAGGCCTTCTTTGAACACACTGTTTCAAAATTGGATCATTGCGAATGATGTGCCAATGTTTTTGTAAAATATGATGCAAATCATTGTGTTGGTTGTTGAATGTGGTAATCATACTACACTGGGAGTTCTCTATCCTATTCACGGCCTTCTTTTTGCTGGGATTAAAGAGTAAATCCTCCCTTGACTGTTTAGTTGCTTTATATACTGCTGCTGCAATGCATTCTTGCGAATACCCTCTTGTAACGAGCCTGCTCTTTAAGCAATCTATTTCTACCTCTAGGTCTTCCTTGGTACTGCAGTTCCTCATGGCTCGGAGACACTCCCCATAGGGAATGCTTCTCACCAAATTGGCCGGGTGGAAACTCGTTGCATGTAGCAACGTGTTCCCATCGGTGGATTAACGAAATAGTTTAGTGTGTAATCTCCCTTGGTGGATGTAAACTGTCAGGTCTAAAAAGTTTACCTCTACACTGCTGATGACACTGGTAAATTTCAGATTCAATTGATTATTTTGCAGTTTTTTTACAAACTCTCAGGCACTGATCTCATCTCCCTTCCATACAACAAATAAATCATCAATGTTGCGACTCCACTGAATCACATTATCTTACCATTCTTGTTGAAAAAGCGACTGGATCACCTGCTCCTCCCACCAGCCCATATGCAAATTGGCATAGCTGGGGGCGAAGCAGGTGCCCATCGCTGTACCACACCGTTGATGATAAAGATCTTCATTGAAATGGAAAAAAAAATTCCAGACATGTGGTAATCATGGATAACAACATTTGGAAATGGTGCCAGAGTTTGACAGGTCTCCCTCCCAGGAAATACCTGACTGCGTTCAACCCGTCCTTATGACGAATACTGATATACAGGGTCGTCACGTCTATCGTCATTAAAAGAAAATCAGGTTCCCATGGCACATCATACACCTTGCGTAGGAAATCCCCTGTATCTTGGATAAAAGAGGGGAGCTTAGTAACTAATGGACATAGAAAGGAATCAACAAATTTGGGTGTGTGTTGAAAAGCACTACTAATGGCTGAAATGATGGGACGGCCTGGGGGATTCGTTATTATCTTTGTGTATTTTAGGGATTAAATAAAACAGCTGAGTGGTAGGATTAGATATTTTAAGATAAGACAGCTCATCCCTACTGATCAAGCCCTGTCTTTGCCATTCCAATAACTGGGTGTTATACACATCAAAACATTTGTACATAACATCATTGTGAGTTTTAGCATAGTTAACTCTGTTCCCCAATTGTTTGTTAGACTCAGTAAGGTATTTCTGTTTTCCCCATAGAACCACATTACCACCTTTGTCCGCGTTGCGGACAATACAATCATTGTCATTTGCAAGTTTGTCAACTAAAGCATGATACTCTTTTACTTGCTGAGTAGATGGTTTTTTCTTTGCCTTTATTCGAGTATACAATTCTTTCACCTCATTAATCACCAAATCACTAAAAACATCTACAGAATCCCTTGATGTCACTGGTATGAATTTCGACGGTAATTTAAATTTCGTTGTCTCACTGCCCCCAATTTCAAGTTGCTCTTCATGGGTCAGTTGAATTGCCCTGCTTGATGTGCTGGGCAGATCTTGAGCGGCCATATCATCACTGGTCAAAGTTCCTTCTGTTTGCAATTCTCAGATCTCAACCATTAAATTGATATCACTGACCATTAAGACCCCATCATCACGATCTCCTTGGTTAGTTGCGGAATTAACTGATTTTGTGGGAGCTATTGCAAAATACTTCTTCAATTTTAATGACCTAGCGAATTTAAACAGATCTACTCTTGCGGCAGTGTAATCCATGTCCATTTGAGCACATTGCGAGGATAATAGCACAGTGAGCTATGGAAGACGATATGTGAACCCTGCACCTTGTAATCCCCCAGTTTTATGTCACACATTCTGTACATCCATTTACAAACATATATCTTTTATTGTATATGTAATGTATGATGTAAAGCGCTCTGACACCCTGCATTGGGATGAGTAGGGCTATACAAGAAAAAATAGTGGTACTTTTAATTATTTCAACGCCTCCTCAGGGGAAGTGAGCTCCATATAAATGCAATTTTTTTGTTGTAAATACTGGGAAAGACCAACACATCTGACATTTTTACAGTGCACGCATATCTCCTAAACAGGAACTAAACAAAGTGGAAAGCTGCCTCTCTTAGTGTGAAGTGCTAACAAGGTGTGAGTCTTTGTTTCTCCTCAGCTTCATTTGCATCAGGTGTGAGGCTCCTGACTGCTCCCAGCCAAGAGACTCGAACAAAAGGAGGCCTGATGACCCCTCAGATTCGGCCTTTGTTATGGGCCCAGCAGGAGTCTGAAATAAGAAAGCCCCAGCCCCGCCTGCACTTTGTTGCTTGTTGCACATGGAAAGCAGACAGCGTGCAGGCCGTGTTTGGAAATTACACCGGGACGAGTTCAGCACATTATTCAGTGGGGCCCAAATTCTTGGCAGGGTGGACGGTGTCCACCCTGTGAAAGAAGTGGGTAGACGCCGTCCACCCGACTGTTCCCCGACTCGTGCCCTGCCTGTAAAGGTCAGGAGTAGGGTGGTGGGCGAGCGGGTGGGTGCTGCCTGATACAGAATCTACTAGCAGAGATTAGGGGGAGGGGAGTGACGATTAAAAAACACAAAAGTGAAAGGAGAGGAGGAGGGAGAGAAGATAGAAGGGTAGAAAAATGAAAGCTGGAAGGAAGAAGGAAGGAAGGGGGCACTGAATGAGCAAAGCTGGGCACGAAGGTGGAGGCAGGGGTAGGGATGGGGAGGAGAAGTGCGAAAGGAGGAAGGGAAGAAGAGAGGGAGTGAAGGAGGAAAGAATGATGGAGAGCTGGAGAAGGGAGGGAAGGAGAGAAGGATGTAGAGATGGCAGAAGGAAGACAGGAAAGGAGGAGGGGAGAAGGAAGGGTGAAGTGCAGGAGGCACGAAGGAGGGAGAGAGGAAGGTCGGAAGGACGGATAGAAGGAATGAAGAAAGGGGAGGAAGTAATGAAGAGAAAAAGGGAGGGAGCAAGGAAGATGAAAGGAAGGAACTAATGACAAAGAGATCGACAGAAGGAATGGAGAATGGAACACGATGACGCAATAGAAATATTAAAAGCACTGGAGAAAGAATACAAAGAAAAGAAGAAAATGTGAATGAAGGACAAACAACACCTTTACAGCGTCACAATGTGAGACAAAAGGAAGCGACATAAAGACGGGACCAAGTACACGCGACCCGGAGGGCGTTGGGAGGATCTCGAACTATCCATCGAGCCAAAGTGTGAAGAAACTGTTCACGTCGCGCGCATCACACAGAATGACAGAGTTATCACCACATAGAATGACAAGCGCTATTACCACATAGAATGACAGGCTCTATAACTGCACAACACAGAATGAGAGGCGATTTTACCACATAGAATGACAGGCGCTATAACTGCACCGCACAGAATGGGAGGCGCTATAACCGCACAGAATGAGAGGCGCTATTACCACATAGAATGACAGACGCTATTACCACGGCGCAGTGTCACTCATTTTATCAACAAACAAGGGCTGAAAGTCTGATTCGCCGTCCTGGCCAGGGCGGCAGTCTGGGATTTAGCAGTAGCAGCCAGACCCGTCATTCTGCAGCGGGAGGTGAACCCACTGAGGTGTATTATCTGGCAGCGTGCCCTCCCTGTGCCAGCTGAGGCGGCAGGGCGGGGGTGCTGGCCGGCACCTACCTCCCCAGGAGCGGATGAATCCATGCCCGCGGCCCAGTCACCAAGTGAGTCGATAACCTTCCCTGGCACTGCCACCCTGAGATCTGCTGGATCAGAGGGAGAGAGGGGGAGAGACTCCCCGGGCCTGGGGAGGAGCCTGGGGCTCGGGGCCCCTCCCTTTAAACCAACACATCACTCTGGTTAGGAAAGCACCGGCGGCCCTGAGCCGATGCCCGTGAGAGCTGCCCGACGAGGGAGGGCGGGGCCCTGCCTTTGGCGGAGAGCGCCGCTCGCCTAAGGGTTAAACCTCAGCAGTGACCTCCATGGAGGCCACGCCCTCCTACAGTTAAAAGGCAAAACCCAGATGGTGGTGCTTTCCGGTGCACCACAGGAGTGCGTTCAACCTGCTTCCCAAGGGGGGGAGGGGAGGGGGGGTTTACTACACCAGCTGACAGGTCTTGTGGGTCTGGTGGCTTAGTGACTAATGCATCCACTGTAGGGCCCTGTGTTTGACCTCACGGTCACAGGTTCAAATACCAGCGGATCCACTCAGCCTTTCATCCTTCTGAGGTCGACCAAAAGCGTACCATTGAGCTGGATAACAATAAACATCTGTTATTCAGCGCCACAATACCCCGAAGGTGCGCCTTACATATACGTATGTTATCTGAGGTGGAGACTTAAACCCCTCCCAGATCAGCAGGAACACCCCCTCCCCCCGGGGGCTCCCAGGCCTTCGACAGGTGCACTTAGCCTCTTTATTTACACACGATTGCCACTTGGTGCACAAACTGACACAGTTTTATTCACACCACAAGTATCAGAACAAGATCATGGATCATCACACGTCATGCAGGTGTGATATTGTTAACACTATTTTGTTTAGTCCATTGTCCTGACAACACCCTCTGACAGCGCCTAGGGCGAAAGCCCCTCCTTCTTATGGCATCTAGCAGCTATGCGGCCATGAAGGACTGTGCTGCCGCTTGACCTCTACAACGCCCTGATGAACAAAGGCCCTCCTTGGGATTGGGCTGTTAGTATGCCACCCACCCATCACGGTGCCCACTTCTCGTGGGCTCACTAACCTTCCTGCCCCTGGGTGCCCGCACTCGGGAGGCGTTCAACGCAGGCCACTATCTGCTCCGGCTGCGCCCCCCAGGCCCGCGGTCATTCCTTTAAGTAGAAATCAGAACTAGTGCAATGACGAAGTCAGCTCAGTGTGCCACCCTGATGTCACGTGGGTACAAAATGGGCATCCACAAGATCGGCATTACAGAAGGGGCTGTGCAAGCATCTGCAAACCCTGTGAGTAGAAAGCCAGGATACCTTTGCTTGTCATGCATGTCCTTAAAAGTGACAGGTCGTTTCTGTCCTTAAAAGTGACAGCTCATGCACAGAAAATATGTGGACATAATGTATGTGTGGCAGCCCCAACCGGAGCTGAGCTAGGGGTGTGGCACGGGGTGTGGCACAGGGTGTGTCAGAGTGTGAGCCAGTGTTGAAGGCTGTGTTAGGTTAGCAGGGCATTTAGGTTATGTAAAGAAAAAAGGTGTCCCTAAATGTGTGCGCAAAAAAAGTGCCTTCATGTAAGAGGGATATGTCTGGGCATGTTTAAAATGTGGGCTGCAGTTCTGGGACAGATGGTGCCTGAGCAGGCAAACCCCAAGGTCCCCAACCCACGGCCGCATGGATGTCTAACACTAGGGTTTGCGGTGCAGAGGTGTTTTTATGTCTCGCCTGAGCCAGCGCACATGCGCTGCCCTGCAAGACTTTTTGTAAGAGGGCTTCAAAATCTGACCATAGGCTCGTGCATGTTGTTTGTTTTTGGTCAAAGGCTATTGGCCTTTGCGTGCGTCTTTCTAAGAAAGACAGCACGCAATTGGGAAAAGGCGGGTGCATGTCCCGCCTTTGCTCCGCCCATGGCCTATTGCTTGCGGTTACCCGCACAGGCACCATCTGTTTTGAATTATCGTGCCCAGACGTGTGCGCGATAATTCAAAACAGATGTCTCACTGTGGCGCACGCACCACTCGCGTGCTTGTTTTCCCCTTCCTATTACAATGTATCCAGTCTGTCAACCAAGGGAATACCAGCAATATTTTCTACATATTTTTTTCAGTATCCTATAAATGTTATTTGACGACAGCTAGCCACAGCAATATGAGGTCTCCTGATATATCTGCAGTTAAATATAAACCTCTAGCACAGGTGACTCCACGACGATCTTGGGAAAGGCAATTACTGTGTGGAAATGTGTATATTCAGCGGTTAGTGTGCCTAGAAATTTTTGTTACACTTTGAAATCATTAGGTGGTGATGATGATGTTACCATGCTAAAAATGTTCCGAGAGCGATCTACTTCTGCACTTACATTGAGTTATAGTTATTCAGTAGTATTTTTAAGTTATGGCACTAGTTTCAGGGACTTTGTATAGTCTGCATTGGAAACTGTTGGATTGCTCTTTTGTTGACGTCTTGGAACAAGACATGGCAGTGTTATTGTATTTGCTGAGCTGATAATGTCCATCCTAATCTACCAATATCTGTGTGGAGGCTGTTGTCCTCCTCCTGTCATGCTTCTGCCCCCCTCCAAACACACACACGCACTCACACACACTCACTCACCCACTCACTCACTCACTCACACACACACACACACTCACACACTCTCTCACACACACGCACTCACTCACACACACTCTCTCACAAACACGCACACTCTCTCACAAACACACTCTCTCACACACACACTGTCACACAAACACTCACAGTCATTTGCACTCACACGCACTCACACAAACACACACACACTCTCTCTCACACACACTTTCACACACACTCACACACACTGTCTTACATTCACACTCACTCTCACACACTTCCCCCATTTGCTCTCTCTCACACTCCCCCCCCCATGCTAGTGCAGAAGCATGAACGGCGTGCCGTGAAAGCATGACCTGGGACTTTGTCACTTCGGTTGAAGACTTCTCTACTTTTGAAGTTGAGTTCAGCGTGAATGATGCCTCATCATTTCCAGACAGCCCTGACGTCACAGATGACGAGCACAAATTAACTGTCAATCACTGAGACAAGACCGGATGCATCAGTTTGTAGGACGAAGTGTTTGCGGAAGTCTGGGCAGCGTAAAACTGGAGCTGTGCATATGGCATCTTTTAGAGCTTGGTAGCTGAGTTCGTGTGCTTCCGTCCATGTTTGTATTCGGGAGGGATATGTCTTTGTTAGCAGATCCGTAAGCGGACTAGCCAGGGTAGAGAAGTTAGGGACGAACCTTCTATAGTACCCGATAAACCCAAGAAAGGAGCGGACATCCCGTTTGGTTTTTGGGTTAGGAAGGGACTTGATGGCTTCTATTTTCGTTAACTCTGGTTTTATCAGACCCCCTTGTATTGTGTATCCGAGGTATTGGATTGTATCCGTGACTAGCAGAGATTTCTTTGGGTTTATCTTTAGCCCGGCGTCCTGAATGGCTGAAAACACTTCTGCTAGATGATTCAGATGATCTGTCCAAGTTGGGCTGAAGATGACAGTATCATCTAAATACGCGGCTGCATAACCTGTATGTGGTTTCAGCACACGATCCATGAGACGTTGAAATGTTGCGGGTGCCCCGTGGAGGCCGAATGGGAGTACCCGGAACTGATAGAGTCCTGATGGCGTTGAAAATGCTGTTTTCTCTTTGGCTTGGGGTGTTAGGGGTATCTGCCAATAACCCTTAGTAAGGTCAAGAGTTGTCAAATATTTGGCATTTCCTACTTTCTCGATTAGTTCATCTATTCAAGGCATCGGGTATGAGTCGAATTTAGTGACACTGTTTACTTGACGGAAGTCCATACAGAAATGCAGACTTCCGTCGGGTTTCGGTACTAGCACTATTGGTGAACACCAGTTACTTGTGGAGGGTTCTATTATGTCAGCCTGCAACATATCTGTGACCTCTTTTTCCACCGCTTCTCTTCTAGCTTCGGGGATTCGATACGGTTTTAACTTCACTATCTTGTTGTCCAGGGAAATGATATCATGGTGGGTTAGGGAAGTCAGTCCCAGGGTGGTGGAGAAGAGACCAGGGAAACGGTCAAGTAGGGAAGCTAACTGGGTTTTCTGGTCAGGAGACATAATGTTCCCCTCAGGGGCTTTTGCGCTCATGTTTGGTTGTGTGTTTGCTGTGGTTATCTCTAGGGGCCTTTCTGTGTTTACTGTAAGGACAGACTGCCCTGGGCCATCTTGGGTAGTGGGCTCCTCCCATCTTTTCAGTGGATTAACGTGGTAAATTTGCTTGCCCCCTGTTCTAAGAGGTTGGAGAACGCTATATGTAACTAGGGTGATTTTTTTTTCGATCACATAGGGGCCTTGCCACTTGGACAGTAGTTTTTTTTCTGTAGTGGGGAGTAAGAGGAGAACTTTGTCTCCAGGGGTGAATTCTCTTAGTCGGCTGTTTCGGTCATAGTATAGCTTTTGAGTACTTTGGGCTTTTTCCATATTTTCATGCACTAGACCCCATATTTTTTCAACAGCGGATTTTAAATCGGCTGCATATTTGGGTATGGGTTGTCCCTCCTCGTCCTCTGTCTCCCATTGTTCGGCTGCCATATCTAACAGGGTTCGGGGTTTTCTTCCGAATAATAACTCAAACGGAGAGAACCCTGTTGATTTCTGTTCATGGGTTCTGATCGCAAACAGGACCAGTGGTAGTTGCTGGTCCCAGTCCCTCCCTGTCTCGGATATGGCCTTGCGGAGCATGCCTTTAATGGTCTTATTATAGCGTTCCACCAGTCCATCCGTCTTTGGGTGATAGGCATCCACCAGATCCGAACTTCGGTCTAACACCTTACCCACTTCGGACATTAGTCGTGACATGAAAGGAGTTCCTTGGTCCGTAAGGATTTCTGATGGGAAACCCACCCGGGTAAATAAACTAATCATGGCTCTAGCTACGGCAGGTGAAGTCATGGAGGTCAAGGGAAAGGCCTCTGGATACTTGCTGGCATAGTCAATTATGACTAGGATGTATTTATGGCCTCTAGCAGAGGGCGTGAGTTGGCTTACCGAGTCCATACCGACGCGCCTAAAAGGAACGTCGATTATCGGTAAGGGACTTAGGGAGGCCTTTTTGATCCCTTCGGGGTTTGAGTATTGGCACCTTACACAGGACGCACAGTGCTTCGCTACATCCTTATATACCCCTGGCCAGTAGAACCTGCCCAACAGATACTTCAGAGTGTTCTCTTTCCCGTAATGTCCACCCCCTGTGTGGTTGTGTGCTAACTGCATTACATGAGGCCTGAAGGCAAGAGGTACCAGGAGCTGGGTTTTGACCCGGTCCCCCTCCTTTACGGAGCGATATAGTAGCCCTTTAGACAGAAGAAAGTAAGGTCCTACCTTCTTATCGTCCTGCTCCTGTACTTGCTCCCAGGCATGGACAAGGGTTTGATCGTCTCTCTGGGCTGAACGGAAGCTAATCGGGACGCCTCCACTGGGTCTGTAAGGGAGATAGGAAAAGCGTGATACGAGTCATGTGCCTCTGCATACAGTTGTTTTGCGTTCCTTTTTTCTGTCTTACTTTTCCTATCTTTGCCGGTTCCTGTTTCTAGAACACATGCGCTAAAGGACGCCTCCTGTAACCATGATGGGACTTCGTTTCTTATCTCATTTAAGTACTGCTCGAACTTGGGATGGTCTGTACCTATGATGAGCGCCTCCGGTAAGGACGGTATTACCCCTACTCGCCTCATTTGGGGATCGTGAGATATATCGAGTAGTACCTCTGCGACAGGATAGGACTTTGTATCCCCGTGTACACAGGTGACTTGTACTTGTTCTGTCTCTCTTAACTGTGGCTGGGGCACTAGGGACCTGTCCACCACGGACACATGACACCCTGTATCAAACAGTGCTCGTTGCTTCTTTCCATTCAGGAGTACCTCTTTTTTATATCTAGGGGCCCCCTGACCTCCCAAACATATCCGTCCCCTCGTATACCCTACCTCCATAGGTTCTACTGCCGAGGTTTTGTGGGGGCATTGTCGAGCTATGTGGCCCCACTCTGAACAATTATAGCACTGTGGTCCCTGACCTCCTAGGCTCGGGATTGGGGGAATTGGTCTAGTCTGGACACAGGGTTTTATGTCAGGTCTGGGTGTGTTTCTTGGGGGAACAGAGGGGGTCCGGGCTACTCCGGCTTTAAACTCAGGTGACCTGTGGAAAGCACAAGCTAATTCGACCACTGTGGTGGTATTGAGATTAGGGTGTTGTTTCACCCATGTACGAGTTGTTGTGGGTAGGGCGTCCAGGAATTGTTCCAAAAACACTTTTTCCGTCACTTCCTCTATTGTGGATACATGGGGTGTTAACTAGCGGTTCCCCAGGTCTCTGATCCTATAATATAGGGCACGTGGATTGTCCCCAGAGTTCCACCTCTCCCTCCTGAACTTGGTCCTGTAGTATTCCTGATCACAACCTAGCCGTTCTAATATGGCTTTTTTCACATCCTCGTAGGCGGTCGTTCCAGCTGGGTTGGCGGCCTGGTAGGCGGCTTGTAACTCCCCAGCCAGGAGGGGAGCTATGTATTGGCTCCATCATTCCTGGGGCCACGCCGCGGTAGCCGCCACTCTTTCAAAGTTCACGAAAAAGAAATCGGGGTCGTCTCCTTCTTGAAACTTCTGAAGGACCGACCCTGGGACATTAGGACGGACTCGTGTGCTGACAATGGCGTCGGTCAATCTAAGCATTGCAGTATCCTGTACTTGCTGGTTTGAGGTAAGGATAACGGCCTGATCCCGTAAGGCGCCATGCAAAACTTCCCTATCTTTTCGGGCTGCTTGGGCTTGTTCTTCCAGGGCCAACTGTAGGTGTCTCTGCCCTTCCGCCAATTGGTTTATTATGCTCTCTATCGTGACAGGCGCGGGTTGTGTCATTGTCGACACCGGCTATGTATCCCACTTCTGACACCAAATTGTAGTAGTCTGTAGTCCCTACCGGGTGGCGGGTCCGCAAATAAGCCATCTACTACCACGGTATTGGCTCTGACTTTCCTTTATTTAACACGTTTGGAAGGGTTGACAAAGCAGAACCAAGAATAAGAAGGAGAGTATCTCCTAACAGTCACAGGTATAACCAAAACAAAACAGTCTCTTTCCGAGGGTTCCTTCCTTTGGGTGCGGTCTGCTATAGGGAGGGTGTATCGCCTTCTCTTTTCCTGGGTCCGCCACTTGAGGGGCTCGGTGGTTGAAGGGAGGGAAGAGAAGAAAAGAAAAGAAACAGGTCTGTGTGCTACCATCACCGAAGGAACGTGTAGGGAGGGAAGTGCGGGAGTCGGGGAGGGTCTCACCCTTTTCTGGTGCTTTACTGCCCTTCACAACCTCCCCACCGCCCCCACCCGAAAGGTCCCCGAAGAGCCACTTGCCTCGAGCCACGGCCCGTTCCACGGACCGCGGCGCTGGGACCCGGGGCGTCTTCTCCTCCCTGCAGCCCACCGGGTTTGATCGCCGTAAAGACCTTGATGTTCCTTCTGGGTCCGCCGTCTTCCGACTCGCCGTCCTGCGCTCCTCTCGCCCGCCGTTCTCCTCCGCTCGTCGCTGCTCCTCCCTGTACTCCTCTCGCCCGCCGTTCTCCCACGCTCCTCTCTCTGTTTACCTCGGCCTCTCCCTTTTTCAACCGCCCTGCTTCCTCTTCCGTCATTGGCTCCTCCCCCACGGTCGGCTTGAATGCTAGACTGTCTCCCGCTTCCTGAGCGGAGCCCAGCGGCACAGTCCCGCTCCACTTCCGGTCCATCTCGTGCTCACGCTCACATGGTCCTACGGCACAAGCCGGGTGCTACAGACCCCAATGTTTTTTAAATAAAAGCCCCAGAGCACGCTGTGAGCCGGGCGTTGCTCTGGGGTTGTGGCGCCATGTGCGGCAGTGGTGGGGGCTGGTGAAAACGGTTCAGTTGTGGGTGGCTCAAGGCCCCAAGAGCTTTTAAATTGAGTCCCCAGAGCCCTCGATGTTCCATACGAGGGCTCCGGGGCGCGGTGCGATATGCAGCTCCATGCCACCGAAGGGCCTATGCAAGCGGTGGGAATTGTGGCCCCATATTAAATAAATACCCTGAGCCCGCTTACCACAGGTGCTGCTCAGGGGCTGTGGGGGCTCGTTGGAGGCTCTTCTGTAGGCCCACATAGGTACTGATGACGGCGACGTCATGGCCGCAGGTATCTTCCTCTCCGGGTCTGCCAGGGCCGGCCCCGCCTCTCCGTGACATCAGGGGTGTCCACGTGACGACGTCACGGAAGAGGCGGGCCGGCCCTCGCAAACACGGAGAGGTAGTTCCCGGCAGGGATTCCTCCACCGTTGATGCCAAGGGCTGCCAGTAAACAATATGTAAATATATTTTTTTTTTATTTACAGTCACAGGGAACATATAGCAGCGTCCCTGTGGCTTTTATTTATTTTATTTTTTTCTTCCAATGGGGGCATATTTACATAGCGCGACCTCGCCCCTGAGTGTGGATAATGAATAAAATAAAAAGGTATTTACAGCCGCAGGGACCATTTAGCAGCGTCCCTGTGGCTTTTCTTTTCTTTTTTTTTTCCAAAGGAGTCATTTTATATAGCGCAAACTCGACCTGAAGGTCTTGGAGCACTTTGTACGTGTCCAATGGTTATGGTACATAAGAACCCAACCATTTTAGGCAGATTAGGGGTAGATTGAGGATTTAGCCCCGAAGCACAAGATGTGGAGCAGGGATGTTTCTCATGCTTTTTGCTCTCCCCCCCAGGCAGCCCGTTTAAAATACATGCTTTTGCTCCCCACCAGTCACCCTTTTTAGGTCTGGGCCTGACGTGAGCAGCGCATGCGCTGCTCTCGTCATACGAGGGCTTCTTAGAATCGATACAGATTCCGAAACTGTGTCCGAGCTCCGCATTCAGTTTTTATTCATGCCCGTTGTTTGGCATCACAAATTATGCCAAAGGCACTGCAATAATTGCACCGAATGCATGTCAATCCCTCCTTGTTGCCACCCTGTCTCCTTTTAGCCACGCCTAGCAGGATTGGATCTCTTACCAGTGGCATGACACAGTAGGTTTATTATTAGCTTGCTGCACTTCTTTTTTTAAACAATTGCATGCAATTCCGCTTTAACTCTGCTTTTGTGGTAATGGTTTGTGGCGCATTTTTCCGTGAAAACGAAATACTTAAAGCCGCCTTTTGTTTGCACTCTCATTGCTGCTTATCCTTTGTGGGGGTGTTGTTAGCCCTACATTTCCTACTGTTGTTTTCTCCTTTTTCTATGGTTGCCAAAACTTTCAAAATGAAACACCATTTTGGGGATAGCTATTGGGCATCATATTTCTGCATAATGCCTTCAAACTCCCACAGTTCTTTCAGGTAAATCAAAAATGCTGGGGTTCTTTAAACTGTCTAAGACTTAGGCTTTGTTAGACCAAATACTACAGCGGCGAAATGTAGGAGGACTCCTCAGAAGGGGCTGCTAAGGCCATGTTTATACCACAAATGTGATTATTTTATTTCTTTGCAGGGCCCTCGGAGTCATGCACGGACGGCTGGGTTGTGCAAGAGGCGGCTCAGCCAACAAAAGAAAGGCCGCTGAAAACGAAATCTTCAACATCTAAAGAGGGACGTGTAACACAGAAAGGAGCTGGGAAAAGACCTCTAACAGGTGTGTTTTTACAAAAGGGTGCACAAAAGAACTCTCTGGGTTTTATTCTCGCAAGCGAAAGGGGCCAGCGCCATGTAGTACTGAACGTATAAAGGTGGGGTGAGTAGAAATTATTGTGGTGGGGTGTCTGTGGGAAGTGTAAACAGCTCATACATATTCCTTATTCTGTCTAATATATATATTTTTATGTTACATTCTAGGAGCCGCTCAAAAGAACACCGGAGAAAATACGTGTATGGTTAAGAGGTCGATGACAGCGTTAAGGGACATTACAAAGACATCCCAGAACAACTTGTCTGCAGCAAAATGTGTGAGTAGGGGTGTACGCCAGGACCGACTCTGTTCATACTACAAACACATACAACCGAGAGCCGGCACAGCTGTGAAATGTCAAAACAATCCCTCCTCCAACATGATGAACACACCTACAGGAATCAGTTTGTAACAAAAAGGGGTACCTCTAATAACATTTCCTATATCAGGGTCTACATAGCATATATGAGAACAAATAGGAAACACAATAAATAGTTAACACAAACAAATATGTAAACACCCAACAATTTATGTCATTAGAAATTCATTTTTTATTCAATTAATTTTTTATATTTAAAAAAAAAAAGGGGAAAGAGGTTTATACATACATTAATAAGATCAAACATTTAGTGCCCCCTCTCTTGTTGGGGCAATTGTGAATTGATACAGTCACATATGTACAATATAGTCATTGATCTATACATACAAAGTCGCTTCAATCAAATATAAATATTCACATTACAAATTATAATATTGTATAGATGTAAAAAAAGAGGGGGGGTTATTCATATTCATATATCTCTCATGGCTAATATTCCTACGTGCGTTTCGGCCTTGTGCCTTCATCGGGTAGCCATGTAATTATGAAACCTTATATCAGGTTCATACAATTGTTTGTATTAGGGTTGCTCGCTGATGGTGTCAGCTAATGGTAGTAACTTCAGGGCAGGATCTTGTGCATTAACCTTAAAGATATGGTTGATTGGGACTTAAAGGGTAGTCTCTCTTTAGGGGAAGCAGAGGAGTTCCTAAAAAGATAAAAATAAGAAGATAAGGAGAGCCCGACACAGCGTGTTAACGGAATGATACGTGACACGCTGACTAGTTGCGATGTGACCCCCGTCCGAGTTCATGCGATACTGCCGGAATAATCCAAGCAAACGGAAGCCTCCGTCCGTCTCACTGTGTGGTAAATAGTTTAAGCATGGCAGCGGATTGCGGTGTAGTCAGCAACCCCAAATGTGAGGGGTTGCTGACTACACGACAATCCCCTAAAGAGAGACTACCCTTTAAGCCTCAGCGAGCAACCCCAATATAAATAATTTTTTAAATATAAAAAAGTAATTGAATAAAAAATGAATTTCTAATGACATAAATTGTTGGGTGTTTACATATTTGTTTGTGTTAACTAGATAGTCCACTATTTATTGTGTTTCCTATATGTTTCTATCATACACACCTACAGGAATGTCTATTCTGCACAAGGAGGGGGACAACAACGGAGAAGTGCTTACAATCCCAGAACCGTAATGGCTGTTTTGTGTAAAAGCGAAGCCTCGTATCTGAACCCTCTCCAACCCTCAAAAGGGGATCTCATCTCAAACAAACCGCCCCTTAAGAAGAAACTGAGGGCCCCAGAGCCCCAACCCTGTCCTTTAAACCTTAAGAAGATGCAGGGGGTCTCAGATTCCCAAACAATGCCTTTAAACCTCAAGAAGAAACCTGTGGTCCCTGAGCCCCAAGCAACGCCTCTATATCTCTCATTAAAAACATTTGTTACGCCTGTGAATGAGCCCTCTACACCCCTGATCTCTAAGGGGCCAGTGTGTGTGACGGCGGTTGCAGAAGAGCCAGTACAGCCCCAAACCCATAAAGTGAATAGTCTCTAAAGAAAATATCTTAAAAAGAAGCAGGGGGTCCCGGCGTTACAAGTAGAAGCAGTAGAAGGGCCCTTAATCAAGCCCATTACAATGCAGGACCCTTCCCATACCCTGAAGCCCTCTATAGTTTCAAATAAACGAGCGGCACCAGTAGAGGGGCTCCCCCTAGACCAAACCCCAAAACCTGCTATAATCATGCCTGATGGGCTTAGGACCGCAATGTCTGAAAATGTTCAACCCTCAGGAACACCTTATAACGGCAGCAGTGGGTGTCTCAAAACACTGACAGAGCTTGTAGACAGACTTGATAGACCCTCAGAAGCAGCGCACGCGGGGCCTTCTAACACGTACAATGGGGATTTGCATATGGAGGTTAGACATTCACACGACTACAACTCCGACAATTCCTTAGCAGCTAGGACCCTCGAATATTTCGACAGCCATTTACACTCCCCGTTCCTTATGTCCCCTATCACCTTTGCTGGAGCGTACGACCCAACTAGCCCCGCGTCCAATGTAAACCCCAACTCACCACAAGCAATATTCGGCGATAACAGTACGGGCTGGGACGACTGGACAAGTCAGGGCTTGGAGGGCGTATTTAGTGAGGACCCTTCCACTGACGCCCCGGGGTGTTCGCAGGGGCAAGAGAGGGTCCAGGGGTGTTACATGTCGTTGTACAACCAAGCACTATTTTGGCCCTAATCCGCCGCAATATAATTCTGTAAACCCGAAAGAGGTACTAGGGGCTCACGTGAAAGACATACAGCTGGCGGTCAGAAAGCTAAAATGCCAAGCGAACGCCACCATCTTAAAATTGGGGATGTGTGGTAGCGACGACAGGGTCGGGATGGAGGCGCAGCGGAAGATACTGCAATTGGTTGACCAGTGTAAAAGGGCAATCCGCCAAACGTGTCAAACAACTGTGTCCGACATATGGAGTATCCCTGCGTGACTAGACCTACACCGTCCCCTAAAGACCCAACATACCCGGGGTATTAATAAAAGTAGACATAAATCCAGATATAGCAGTAAGGTTCACATGGTACTGACAAAGTCTCTGCGCTTCTTACGCCTGCTCAAGCGTAAAAAAGTATACGGAACCCCTCAAACAAAGTCATGCAGTTTCAGAAACAGAGCTTGGATCACATACACAAGAACCACACACCCTGCATTACATAAGTTCAGAAGAGAACATCCCGCCGGGTATGCAATTAAAGGGTTCTAGAGGTAAAGAGCCAACACTCCAACACCATGAGCACACAGAAGGGCCGCGGGGTGGGTCTGTAGTAGAAGTCTCTTTGAGCACGCCGCCCACCGGCACAATCCACGCTGGTCAGATAGGAGGGGGTAGGCTACCTATAAAAGCATGGTCCCGTAAAAAACAAAAGTGGGCTAATAGTGCTAAGCAGCACAGGCTTTTAATAAGTAAACTGAAGAAAGCCAGAATATGCGCTACAAGACGGCTTAAAAGGCCCCCAGAGCCCATGCTAAACCAGAATCCCCAAAATGATACATCAGCAAACTCTCCATCAAGTCAAATTCCTCAAGATGAGGATTCAGAGGCAGTGATTTTAGAAAGCGTTAGAAGCTACAGTCGTACTATAGTGAGATTTAATGCTACAGAACACTACGAGGAGTTTAGGTTTATTAACCTTCACCAGATAAGGACCTCCGATCATGGGGTTTTAGCTATACAGCAGGCGGTGCAAACACTTATAGAAAGGTTGTTACGCGATGTGGGGCCTAATGATTTTTTCCAACTACGCTTCCAGGGGCAGGGTTTTGACAGTCCTTGGTTCACCAAATGAAGGTCCCGCGATGTGTTTGACGCCGTGGCTTTTTTAGAAAACCTCTCAAGGCTTTTACAGAGTAAGGCTGAACTAGTCGCCTATGGCACTTTCAGAGTCATAGCCCTCATTGTACGGGGTTGTGAGGGGGGTGTTTCCAGGCCTTTAAAGAGCATCTTATACAGCAAGATAATTGGTAAGACACAACGTTGGCTGCTCAACTTTAACAACGGAGCATCCAACACCTGTCTGGTGGCCAGTATCGCGGGGTTGCTGATGGGGCGCAACACCACCGATGCTGTCATCCTGTCTACAGCGGCTGAAGCCCATGAGGCTCATGAAATACCTCCAGACCGCCTGGTCGGCTTTGGCGACATTGGTCTTTTTGAGAACTATTTCGCCGTTACGATGAAAGTTCTTTATCACAACCGTTCTTGGAAGTACTTTCAGGGGAACGTGTGAAAAACAAGACCGTATATGTCCTTCACCACGAAAATCACTTTTACGGTATCTTGAACCTTAAATGTTTTCTGGGTGTCAAGCACGTGTGCACACATTGCAACCACATATACAACACTAAGGCACATCATCAGTGTGAAATGCACTGTAAGATGTGTCAGAGGGACGGTTGCATTGTAGACGCCGCCCTGAAGGTGAGGTGCCGCAACTGTAAGATGTTTTGTCGCTCGCAAGACTGCTTGAGCATACACAACAAAGCTGTTAAACGCGGCTCTAAAATGGATTGCCGAGAGTGCGGCCGGTATGTGGCGACAGCTCACAAATGCAAAGGCATGAAATGCCAAAGGTGTCAGACTCCATGTAGGGTAGCAATTGTACATGGTGAAAGGTAGACCCCAGACCAAAACCGAAGACTACATAGTGTTTGATATAGAGTGCACACAAGAGACGGGTGTACACCAACCTAACTATATTTACGCACACCATCTAACTTCCTATGACAGCTGGGAGTTTGAGGGGTGAACGTGCGTTGGTGATTTCCTTAATACATTCATTCAATACAAATTCAAAGGGTATACGATGCTGGCCCATAACTCAAAAGCCTACGATTCATTCTTTATTTTACAAAATATGATTCAGGGATAGGTACAAGTAGAACTCATCACTCAAGGTTCCAAGCTGATGTTGTCAATGGCTGGCCAGTTACAAATAAGGTTCATAGACACCCTGAATTTCCTACCCATGAAATTGAGCAAGCTGCCAAAAGCCTTTGGTTTCCCCTGGTGTAAAGGTTATTTTCCACACTTTTTTAACACCTAGGTGAACCAGAATTATGTGGGGCCCATGCCGCCTCCGGACAGCTACAGGGTTGAATATATGATGCCTTCTGAGAAATAGAGCTTTCTACAATGGTACTCTGAAAACTGTGAAAAGGAGTTTCATTTTCAAACCGAGTTGAAAGCTTATTGTCAGGCTGATGTAATGATCCTGCGACAAGCATGCAACCTCTTCAGAGATGTTGTGGTGTCTATGACTAAGAAAGTAAGGGTCTTGAAACCCAAGACGCCTCAAATGACTAAGAAAGTCAGGGTCTTGAAACCCAAGACGCCTCAAATGCTAAAGACGGTCGAATACATAGACCCTTTTCAAAACATCATGTTGGCCTCCATGTTTATGTCCATCTACAAGCACAAGTTTTTAAGACCAAAAAGTATTGCTCTAGCACCGCCAGACCTCTATAACGGTAAACAGAAACGTTATTCAACCCCGTCTGTCCAATGGCTCATGTACGTCTCTGAGAAGGAAGACATACATATTCAACATGCCTTACAGGGTGGTGAATACCGCCTGGGTCCCTATTACCTGGATGGGTACGCTGTAATTAAGGGAGTGCCTACGGCCTTTGAATACAACGGCTGTTTTTACCACGGGTGCTTTCAGTGTTACAAACCCCACAAATTTAACAGACTGTTGGATGCCAAATTTGAGCACTTACACAGACGTACTCTGATGAGGGACCAGTATGTTGAAAAATGTGGCTTTGCTCTGAGGGTTCTATGGGAGCATGAGTGGTTAGATATGCTAATAACCGACACAGAGCTCTGCTCTTTCCTTCAGAGTCGTGATTTACCACAACCTCCGGAGCCCCGCGATGCCTTATTCGGGGGTCGTACAAATGCCAAACAACTGTACAGGGCCATTGGTGAGGGTGAGAAAATACACTACTTTGATTTCACCAGTCTGTACCCATTTGTGAACAAAATGAAGGTATACCCCTTAGGACACCCCACCATCATATATAGAGACTTTAAGCCCCTTTCCGAATACTTTGAGCTAATCAAATGTGAAATCTATGCTCCAAGGCAGCTTTACTTTTTAACTGTTACCATACAGAGTCGATGGTAAGCTGATGTTCCCCCTCTGTTGAACATGCGCAGTGTTTAAAGAGGTTGGTGGTTGTAGTCACACCGAAGAACAAAGGATGCTCACAGGGACCTGGGGTAGCAACGAGGTCCAAGCTGCCTTAGAGAAAGATTACAGACTCGGGAGAGTACACGAGCTGCGGCATTGTAAGAGGACCACGACACGTCTCTTTTCACGTTACATTAATTTGTTTCTCAGAGACAAACAGGAGGCCTCAGGATATCCCGAATGATGTACTAGTCAAGATGCAAAGCATAAATACATGGATGACTACCACACTCATGAGGGTATACGTTTACGACCCCATTTGATAGAGGTCAACCCTGCTCGCCGGCAGTTAGCCAAACTCTGCCTCAACTCCTTATGGGGAAAATTTGCACAGCGTACAAACATGTCAAATACGACCTTAATAACAGATCCTGAAGAACTGTTTAAATACCTTTTTGCCCCTTGCTACGAGGTGTCCAGCTGCGAGTTTTTCGATGACGAGACCGCGGCTGTGTATTGGAAATACACAAAAGAGTACCCCCACAATCTGTAACAACATAAACATCTTCATAGCCTGCTTCACGACAGCCCACGCCCGTCTAGAGCTTCACGGGGTTATGGATAAACTCCAGGACCGCTGCCTGTATCATGACACCAAGTAGGTAATTTTTCTGAGTAAACCGGGCGATGATGACCCTACTCTTGGGGATTACTTAGGTAATTTGACCAGCAAACTTGATAAGGATGAACATATAATAGAGTTTACCTCCTTCAGAACTAAGAACTACTCCTACAAAACAAACACCAACACCAACAAAGTGTGCATGAAGTTCAAAGGTATAACATTAAACGTCAGCAACACCCTAAAAACAAGCATTTACAATGCAACAGGTCTCGCATTTGTAAATTTTAGAGCTATCGTACACTAAAACTACGGACCCAAATCACTCCATTCCAATGCTCGCAAGACTCCAAGATTACATCAGGTGTGATAATGTAATGTTAGCACGTATTTGTTATCTTAGCTCATCCTGCTATCCTTACACACTTGGAATATATTATGACATTTATTCAGAATTAATAAGGGCAGAAGTTACAACTAAAAAAACTGCCTGCAGCACTGAGCCCATATACACTATAAGACGAGCATATTTTCAAATACAAATGCTGAGTTTTAAGCACGACGGCGTGCTTGTCTACAAAATCAGGAATTTTCACGCTCGCCGCTAACATCAGCTGCGATAGTAATTCTGACCCAAATCACTCCATTCCAATGCTCGCAAAACTCGCAGATTACATCAGGTGTGATAGTATAATGTCAGCACGTAATTGTTATCTCAGCTCATCCTGCTATCCTTACACACTTGGAATATAATGTGACATTTATTGAGAATTAATAAGGGCACAAGTTACAACTAAAAAAACTGCCTGCAGCACTGAGCCCATATACACTATAAGACAAACATATTTTCAAATACAAATGCTGAGTTTTAAGCACGACGGCGTGCTTGTCTACAAAATCAGAAATTTTCACGCTCGCTGCTAACATCAGCTGCGATAGTAATTACGAGCCAAATCACTCCATTCCAATGCCGCAAAATAAAGACAGCTAAACCCTTCTAGTAAAATAAATACAACGACCTAAATAGCAGTACAACTCTTCCCGAAAAATAAATTAAAACAAAATAAATAGCAGAAATGGACCATCGTACACTAAAACTACGGACCCAAATAACTATATTCCAATGCTCGCAAAACTCGCAGATTACATCAGGTGTGATAGTATAATGTCAGCACGTAATTGTTATCTCAGCTCATCCTGCTATCCATACACACTTGGAATATAATGTGACATTTATTGAGAATTAATAAGGGCAGAAGTTACAACTAAAAAAACTGCCTGCAGCACTGAGCCCATATACACTATAAGACAAGCATAGTTTCAAATACAAATGTTTAGTTTTATGCACGACGGCGTGCTTGTCTACAAAATGATGAATTTTCACGCTCACTGCTAACATCAGCTGCGATAGTATAGTTACAGCACGAAATTGTAACATGAAATCATCCTGCCGTCTTTACATACTTAGAACATGGGATGAGATTCGAGAGGGATTAATAAAGTTAGAGCTTGCAAGTATAAAACACCCGAAAACAGTGAGCCCATGTGGTTACAACAACAAAACAGCACCAAAGGCTAAAGTGATGTTCCTTATAACACAAGCACAGTTGTAAATAAGAAACGTTTGTTTTGGGCAAATGTATACCATTTTACACATCAACACGCTTCACGCTCGCTGCTGATATCAAGTATGATCGTATATTTACGGGACTTCATTCACACATCAAATCATCCTGCTATCCTTACGAAGTCAGTACATGGTGTGCCATTTGTTATATATTCATAAAGGCACAAGGGACAATTAGAAAAGAGCCTGAAGCATTGCGCCCATGTACACTATTATTCAAGGGTTTCCTACCCGCATCCACGCTACGCGCACACAGCCACTTCGCAGTGCCCTTCAATTGGGAATAATGTGTGAAAAGGGTAAAAAAATCGGAAGACAGAAAGTCTGGTATGGTGTGAAGTGTCAGCTTGTTTGTGGCAGCTAAAAAACGAAAGAAACCAGGCCAAGATAATTAAGTACATTGAGATGGGCAGTATAGATTGTAATCTCTTCGTTCCCAGCTTCAAAGACATGCAAATGAAGACACAGAGTGATGTGAAAGGTCTTTTCCATTCCAATGCCGCAAAGTGAAGACAGCCAAACTCCCGGGAAAATAAATAAAAATAAGCCCAAAAGCAGAAACGGACCATCGTACACTAAAATTACGACCCAAATCACTCCATTCCAATGCCGCAAAATAAAGACAGCTAAACCCTTCCAGTAAAATAAATACAACGACCTGAATAGCAGTACAACTCTTCGGGAAAAATAAATTAAAACAAAATAAATAGCAGAAACGGACCATCGCACACTAAAACTACGGACCCAAATCACTCCATTCCAATGCTCGCAAGACTCGCAGATTACAGCAGGTGTGATAGTGTAATGTCAGCACGTAATTGTGATCTCAGCTCATCCTGCTATCCTTACACACTTGGAATATAATGTGACATTTATTTCAAATTAATAAGAGCACAAGTTACAACTAAAAAAACTGCCTGCAGCACTGAGCCCATATACACTATAAGACGAGCATATTTTCAAATACAAATGCTGAGTTTTAAGCACGACGGCGTGCTTGCTTACAAAATCAGGAATTTTCACGCTCGCTGCTAACATCAGCTGCGATAGTAATTACGACCCAAATCACTCCATTCCAATGCTCGCAAAACTCCCAGATTACATCAGGTGTGATAGTATAATGTCAGCACGTAATTGTTATCTCAGCTCATCCTGCTATCCTTACACACTTGGAATATAATGTGACATTTATTGAGAATTAATAAGGGCAGAAGTTACAACTAAAAAAACTGCCTGCAGCACTGAGCACATATACACTATAAGACGAGCATATTTTCAAATACAAATGCTGAGTTTTAAGCACGACGGCGTGCTTGTCTACAAAATCACGAATTTTCACGCTCGCTGCTAACATCAGCTGCGATGGTAATTACGACCCAAATCACTCCATTCCAATGCTCGCAAAACTCGCAGATTACATCAGGTGTGATAGTATAATGTCAGCACGTAATTGTTATCTCAGCTCATCCTGCTATCCTTACACACTTGGAATATAATGTGAAATTTATTGAGAATTAATAAGGGCAGAAGTTACAACTAAAAAAAAATGCCTGCAGCACTGAGCCCATATACACTATAAGACAAGCATAGTTTCAAATACAAATGTTTAGTTTTATGCACGACGGCGTGCTTGTCTACAAAATGATGAATTTTCACGCTCACTGCTAACATCAGCTGCGATAGTATAGTTACAGCACGAAATTGTAACATGAAATCATCCTGCCGTCTTTACATACTTAGAACATGGGATGAGATTCGAGAGGGATTGATAAAGTTAGAGCTTGCAAGTATAAAACACCCGAAAACAGTGAGCCCATGTGGTTACAACAACAAAACAGCACCAAAGGCTAAAGTGATGTTCCTTATAACACAAGCACAGTTGTAAATAAGAAACGTTTGTTTTGGGCAAATGTATACCATTTTACACATCAACACGCTTCACGCTCGCTGCTGATATCAAGTATGATCGTATATTTACGGGACTTCATTCACACATCAAATCATCCTGCTATCCTTACGAAGTCAGTACATGGTGTGCCATTTGCTATATATTCATAAAGGCACAAGGGACAACTATAAAAGAGCCTGAAGCAGTGCGCCCATGTACACTATTATTCAAGGGTTTCCTACCCGCATCCACGCTACGCGCACACAGCCACTTCGCAGTCCCCTTCAATTGGGAATAATGTGTGAAAAGGGTAAAAAAATCGGAAGACAGAAAGTCTGGTATGGTGTGAAGCGTCAACTTGTTTGTGACAGCTGAGAACCGAAACCAGGCCAAGATAATTAAGTACATTGAGATGGGCAGTATAGATTATAATCTCTTCGTTCCCAGCTTCAAAGACATGCAAATGAAGACACAGAGTGATGCGAAAGGTCTTTTCCATTCTAATGCCGCAAAGTAAAAACAGCCAAACTCCCGGGAAAATAAATAAAAATAAGCCCAAAAGCAGAAACGGACCATCGTACACTAAAATTACGACCCAAATCACTCCATTCCAATGCCGCAAAATAAAGACAGCTAAACCCTTCCAGTAAAATAAATACAACGACCTGAATAGCAGTACAACTCTTCCGGAAAAATAAATTAAAACAAAATAAATAGCAGAAACGGACCATCGCACACTAAAACTACGGACCCAAATGACTCCATTCCAATGCTCGCAAGACTCGCAGATTACAGCAGGTGTGATAGTGTAATGTCAGCACGTAATTGTGATCTCAGCTCATCCTGCTATCCTTACACGCTTGGAATATAATGTGTCATTTATTTCAAATTAATAAGAGCACAAGTTACAACTAAAGAAACTGCCTGCAGCATTGAGCCCATATACACTATAAGACGAGCATATTTTCAAATACAAATGCTGAGTTTTAAGCACGACGGCGTGCTTGTCTACAAAATCAGGAATTTTCACGCTCGCTGCTAACATCAGCTGCGATAGTAATTACTACCCAAATCACTCCATTCCAATGCTCGCAAAACTCGCAGATTACATCAGATGTGATAGTATAATGTCAGCACGTAATTGTTATCTCAGCTCATCCTGCTATCCTTACACACTTGGAATATAATGTGTCATTTATTTCAAATTAATAAGGGCAGAAGTTACAACTAAAAAAACTGCCTGCAGCACTGAGCCCATATACACTATAAGACGAGCATATTTTCAAATACAAATGCTGAGTTTTAAGTACGACGGCGTGCTTGTCTACAAAATCAGGAATTTTCACGCTCGCTGCTAACATCAGCTGCGATAGTAATTACGAGCCAAATCACTCCAATCCAATGCCGCAAAATAAAGACAGCTAAACCCTTCTAGTAAAATAAATACAACGACCTAAATAGCAGTACAACTCTTCCGGAAAAATAAATTAAAACAAAATAAATAGCAGAAATGGACCATCGTACACTAAAACTACGGACCCAAATCACTCCATTCCAATGCTCGCAAGACTCCAAGATTACATCAGGTGTGATAATGTAATGTCAGCACGTATTTGTTATCTTAGCTCATCCTGCTATCCTTACACACTTGGAATATAATGTGACATTTAATAAGGGCAGAAGTTACAACTAAAAACACTGCCTGCAGCACTGAGCACATATACACTATAAGATGAGCATATTTTCAAATACAAATGCTGAGTTTTAAGCATGACGGCGTGCTTGTCTACAAAATCAGGAAATTTCACGCTCGCTGCTAACATCAGCTGCAATAGTAATTACGACCCAAATCACTCCATTCCAATGCTCGCAAAACTCCCAGATTACATCAGGTGTGATAGTATAATGTCAGCACGTAATTGTTATCTCAGCTCATCCTGCTATCCTTACACACTTGGAATATAATGTGACATTTATTGAGAATTAATAAGGGCACAAGTTACAACTAAAAAAGCTGCCTGCAGCAGTGAGCCCATATACACTATAAGACGAGCATATTTTCAAATACAAATGCTGAGTTTTAAGCACGACGGCGTGCTTCTCTACAAAATCAGGAATTTTCACGCTCGCTGCTAACATCAGCTGCGATAGTAATTACGAGCCAAATCACTCCATTCCAATGCCGCAAAATGAAGACAGCTAAACCCTTCTAGTAAAATAAATACAACGACCTAAATAGCAGTACAACTCTTCCGAAAAAATAAATTAAAACAAAATAAATAGCAGAAATGGACCATCGTACACTAAAACTACGGACCCAAATCACTCCATTCCAATGCTCGCAAAACTCCAAGATTACATCAGGTGTGATAGTGTAATGTCAGCACGTATTTGTTATCTTAGCTCATCCTGCTATGCTTACACACTTGGAGTATAATGTGACATTTATTCAGAATTAATACGGGCAGAAGTTAGAACTAAAAAAACTGCCTGCAGCACTGAGCCCATATACACTATAAGACGAGCATATTCCCAAATACAAATGCTGAGTTTTAAGCACGACGCCGTGCTTGTCTACAAAATCAGGAATTTTCACGCTCGCCGCTAACATCAGCTGCGATAGTAATTCTGACCCAAATCACTCCATCCCAATGCTCGCAAAACTCGCAGATTACATCAGGTGTGATAGTATAATGTCAGCACGTAATTGTTATCTCAGCTCATCCTGCCATCCTTACACACTTGGAATATAATGTGACATTTATTGATAATTAATAAGGGCAGAAGTTACAACTAAAAAAAACTGCCTGCAGCACTGAGCCCATATACACTATAAGACAAGCATATTTTCAAATACAAATGCTGAGTTTTAAGCACGACGGCGTGCTTGTCTACAAAATCAGGAAATTTCACGCTCGCTGCTAACATCAGCTGCAATAGTAAATACGACCCAAATCACTCCATTCCAATGCTCGCAAAACTCCCAGATTACATCAGGTGTGATAGTATAATGTCAGCACGTAATTGTTATCTCAGCTCATCCTGCTATCCTTACACACTTGGAATATAATGTGACATTTATTGAGAATTAATAAGGGCACAAGTTACAACTAAAAAAACTGCCTGCAGCAGTGAGCCCATATACACTATAAGACGAGCATATTTTCAAATACAAATGCTGAGTTTTAAGCACGACGGCGTGCTTCTCTACAAAATCAGGAATTTTCACGCTCGCTGCTAACATCAGCTGCGATAGTAATTACGAGCCAAATCACTCCATTCCAATGCCGCAAAATGAAGACAGCTAAACCCTTCTAGTAAAATAAATACAACGACCTAAATAGCAGTACAACTCTTCCGGAAAAATAAATTAAAACAAAATAAATAGCAGAAATGGACCATCGTACACTAAAACTACGGACCCAAATCACTCCATTCCAATGCGCTCAAAACTCCAAGATTACATCAGGTGTGATAGTGTAATGTCAGCACGTACTTGTTATCTTAGCTCATCCTGCTATACTTACACACTTGGAATATAATGTGACATTTATTCAGAATTAATACGGGCAGAAGTTACAACTAAAAAAACTGCCTGCAGCACTGAGCCCATATACACTATAAGACGAGCATATTCCCAAATACAAATGCTGAGTTTTAAGCACGACGCCGTGCTTGTCTACAAAATCAGGAATTTTCACGCTCGCTGCTAACATCAGCTGCAATAGTAATTACGACCCAAATCACTCCATTCCAATGCTCGCAAAACTCCCAGATTACATCAGGTGTGATAGTATAATGTCAGCACGTAATTGTTATCTCAGCTCATCCTGCTATCCTTACACACTTGGAATATAATGTGACATTTATTGAGAATTAATAAGGGCACAAGTTACAACTAAAAAAACTGCCTGCAGCAGTGAGCCCATATACACTATAAGACGAGCATATTTTCAAATACAAATGCTGAGTTTTAAGCACGACGGCGTGCTTCTCTACAAAATCAGGAATTTTCACGCTCGCTGCTAACATCAGCTGCGATAGTAATTACGAGCCAAATCACTCCATTCCAATGCCGCAAAATGAAGACAGCTAAACCCTTCTAGTAAAATAAATACAACGACCTAAATAGCAGTACAACTCTTCCGGAAAAATAAATTAAAACAAAATAAATAGCAGAAATGGACCATCGTACACTAAAACTACGGACCCAAATCACTCCATTCCAATGCTCGCAAAACTCCAAGATTACATCAGGTGTGATAGTGTAATGTCAGCACGTACTTGTTATCTTAGCTCATCCTGCTATACTTACACACTTGGAATATAATGTGACATTTATTCAGAATTAATACGGGCAGAAGTTACAACTAAAAAAACTGCCTGCAGCACTGAGCCCATATACACTATAAGACGAGCATATTCCCAAATACAAATGCTGAGTTTTAAGCACGACGCCGTGCTTGTCTACAAAATCAGGAATTTTCACGCTCGCTGCTAACATCAGCTGCGATAGTAATTCTGACCCAAATCACTCCATTCCAATGCACGCAAAACTCGCAGATTACATCAGGTGTGATAGTATAATGTCAGCACGTAATTGTTATCTCAGCTCATCCTGCTATCCTTACACACTTGGAATATAATGTGACATTTATTGAGAATTAATAAGGGCAGAAGTTACAACTAAAAAAACTGCCTGCAGCACTGAGCCCATATACACTATAAGACGAGCATATTTGCAAATACAAATGCTGAGTTTTAAGCACGACGCCGTGCTTGTCTACAAAATCAGGAATTTTCACGCTCGCTGCTAACATCAGCTGCGATAGTAATTACGACCCAAATCACTCCATTCCAATGCTCGCAAAACTCGCAGATTACATCAGGTGTGATAGTATAATGTCAGCACGTAATTGTTATCTCAGCTCATCCTGCTATCCTTACACACTTGGAATATAATGTGACATTTATTGAGAATTAATAAGGGCACAAGTTACAACTAAAAAAACTGCCTGCAGCAGTGAGCACATATACACAATAAGACGAGCATATTTTCAAATACAAATGCTGAGTTTTAAGCACAACGGCGTGCTTGTCTACAAAATCAGGAATTTTCACGCTCGCTGCTAACATCAGCTGCGATAGTAATTACGAGCCAAATCACTCCATTCCAATGCTCGCAAAACTGGCAGATTACAGCAGGTGTGATAGTATAATGTCAGCACGTAATTGTTATCTCAGCTCATCCTGCTATCCTTACACACTCGGAATATAATGTGACATTTATTGTGAATTAATAAGGGCAGAAGTTACAACTAAAAAAAATGCCTGCAGCACTGAGCCCATATACACTATAAAACAAGCATAGTTTCAAATACAAATGTTTAGTTTTATGCACGACGGCGTGCTTGTCTACAAAATGATGAATTTTCACGCTCACTGCTAACATCAGCTGCGATAGTATAGTTACAGCACGAAATTGTAACATGAAATCATCCTGCCGTCTTTACATACTTAGAACATGGGATGAGATTCGAGAGGGATTAATAAAGTTAGAGCTTGCAAGTATAAAACACCCGAAAACAGTGAGCCCATGTGGTTACAACAACAAAATAGCACCAAAGGCTAAACTGATGTTCCTTATAACACGAGCACAGTTGTAAATAAGAAACGTTTGTTTTGGGCAAATGTATACCATTTTACACATCAACACGCTTCACGCTCGCTGCTGATATCAAGTATGATCGTATATTTACGGGACTTCATTCACACATCAAATCATCCTGCTATCCTTACGAAGTCAGTACATGGTGTGCCATTTGCTATATATTCATAAAGGCACAAGGGACAATTATAAAAGAGCCTGAAGCATTGCGCCCATGTACACTATTATTCAAGGGTTTCCTACCCGCATCCACGCTACGCGCACACAGCCACTTCGCAGTGCCCTTCAATTGGGAATAATGTGTGAAAAGGGTAAAAAAATCGGAAGACAGAAAGTCTGGTATGGTGTGAAGCGTCAACTTGTTTGTGACAGCTGAGAACCGAAACCAGGCCAAGATAATGAAGTACATTAAAATGGGCAGTATAGATTGTAATCTCTTCGTTCCCAGCCTCAAAGAGATGCAAATGAAGACACAGAGTGATGCGAAAGGTCTTTTCCATTCCAATGCCGCAAAGTGAAGACAGCCAAACTCCCGGGAAAATAAATCAAACGCGCTAAATAGCAATGCAACTCTCCCGGGAAAATAAATAAACATAAGCAAAAAAGCAGAAAAAGGAACATCGTACACTAAAATTACGAGCCAAATCACTCCATTCCAATGCCGCAAAATAACACAGCTAAACCCTTCTAGTTACATAAGTAAAACGCGCTAAATAACAGTGTAATTGTTCTGAAAAAAAAAATGAAAACAAAATAAATAGCAGAAACGGACCATCGTACACTAAAAGTACGGAACCAATTCACTCCATTCCAATGCCTCAAAGAAAACACAGCTAATAAAACACGCTATGGACCCAATTCAAAGTAAACACAGCTATAATAATAAAACACGCTACTGACCCAATTCACTTCATTCCAATGCCTCAAACTAAACACAGCTAAACTCTTTCAGCAATAGCCACGAAAAGAAACAAAAGAGTTCCAACTGAAACACTTCATGCCACATAAAGCATGTTTACTGTAGTTAGGCGGTGCTGCGTGGGCGTTCTTAAAAAAGTAAAGGCTGATCGACAAAGGGCATTAGCCTGTCAGAAACCAACACACTAAAACAGACAAGCTCAGGAACCAATTACTGACAAAGAGCTGCAGTAGGCGGAGATTCAACACATTTACAAATTACTTAATGCCTCGGAGAGGCAGCGCATGCGCTGCCCTATGCGAGACCTAATCAATTTTGACAGTCTGAAGTAACTGGTGCACGAATACTCTGCATCGGATGATCATGAAAATGATAAAACCATAGTTGTGAATCAGCCCTGCATAGTCAGATCCAAAAAGAAGTGGGAAATTACAACTCAGCCCCTACATAAAACCTTACGCGTTGCTTTTGACAAAAGGGTCCTGACTATGGACTATAAAACACTGCCGTACGGTTATTAGGCGCATTAGAGAAGTCAACACCACACTATGGACACCAGATTACAGCATCCGTTCTCCTGCATGTTAGCAGGGCCCACAAACTATGGTAAAAGCTACTTTATAAAAAAGCTCTTAGAAAATGCTGCCGGTGCTTTATCCCAAACACCTAATAACATTGTGTGGCGTTATTCGTGCTGGCAAGATCTTTATACCGACCTGTCCCGCAGCTTCCCTCATATCAGATTTATAGAAGGTATACCTGATAATCTTAACGACGATGAGCTGCTGCCACCGACCCTTCTAAACATGGTAATTGTTGATGACCTTATGCGTGAAGGTGGTGACCATCCTGAGTTAGACAGAGCTTTTACTCAATGTTCACACCACCACAATCTAAGCATATGCTACATTATGCAGAACTTGTTTTACAAGGGTAAGAACAGTTGCTCTATAGCACTCAACGCCTCATACCTTGTTGTATTTAAAAATCCCCCTGTCAAACAGCAAATATCCGTCATAGCTAAACAGATGTACTCAGGAAACACACACTTCTTCATGGACGCTACAGCAAAACCCTACGGCTACTTGTTGGTCGACTTAAAAAATAACTCTCTAGAAGACTACAGACTGAGGGCTGATATTTTTCCCCCTGATCTCCACGTCGCTTACACTCCAAAGACCAAGTCCAGAGCCTATAAAAAGTTGTGCTGAAGACCTTTAGAGACATTTGCAGTCCGACCCTTAAAACACCCTGTGTTGGCCATGTCTGACCGCCTTCGCCACAATTTAGCTCTCCTGAAAATGCTGGTTACAGCCAGTCCCCAGCACAGAAAGGCCCTCCTCTGCGCTGCTTCTGACGATTTAGTGGCAGCCATTTCAGAAATAGCCCTAAACATCCTAAAAGGCAACGTCCCTATATCAAAGAGCCAGTTACAGGTGTTGAAGAAGAAGCAACATCTTATTAAGAAGCTCAGTAATAAAAGGGCCACACTCATTACCAAGAAGAAACTGGTGAAACAGTCTGGGGGTTTTATAGGCTCATTGCTGGGCATAGCTATACCTACAATATATATAATTACAAGCCTCCTCTCGGGCCGGTGATGGAGCATGCCGCAAAGATGTATTTGGTTCCTAGACAACAGCTGGAGCACCTGGGCTCTTCTGTGGACAATGCCTGGGAGATACGGCGAAATGAGACTCTACGACTGGATGGTGAAATTAAAGACATTTTGAATCGGACGGATCTAAACCCGTACGAGAAAGCTACCCTTAACACCAGCACGCTTAAAAATGTTCTAAGCTACTACAGGCAGTGAGATACTGAAAAAAATAAGCTAACTTTATATACCCCAAACAGCCAGCAATGCCTGCACCTGCTACGCATCCCCAATAGCCGCAACTAGCCAAGACCCCGGCCTCGGATATCTTTTTTGACGACCTCCTAAAAACAGTCAGAGGCACAGGGGGGCAGCGCAAATGTTGATGAGTAAACTCGCCGCTTCTAAAGACCTAACACCGTGGAATGAGCGAGGCGAATTTCTCTACAAGGGGCAGCCGGTTGTCGGTTCACACATGTACGATCTAGTCAAAGGTCTCACGCACCCCAAGACCATAACGCATCAAAATGCTCCTAGAGGTTGGGATCAGTTTCTATGAGCCGCCGCTGAACTCAACATCCCTTCCACACTCGTGGGTAATGAAGATCACCGTTGTATGCTTGAAAGTTTAAAGACACCCCTCCCGCCATCGGCAGCCGCCTCTGACGCCCCATGACTATCGCCCTCTTGGAGCACCCCACTTGCACCATCTGTACGGAGAAAAAGGCCGCTGTCCAAATCCCAGACGTGGATTAATCCTTAATGTTTCTACAGCCTTTTTGGAATAACTCTGCCTATTACATGGATATTCGTGTCTGATTTTTCTTCATATATTTCTTCAGTAATGGATGTCATAGTAATGCGCAACCTACATAACTGTTTGTAATAAACACTTTTATAACTTTTCATCCTGTCTCACTCGTCTTTTAAAACATTTTTAATTATGGTGTATGTAGCAGCATAGAAATACAGAGTCTGAATGCTTGTTTTAAAAATGCCTTTATTTTAAACGTTCATCATTAAACATACACACGTGACAGGCCCTTACAATTTTGACAAATGTTACATTCTGTTTTCACAGGTCTGACCGATACCCTTGTGTTTTCTTTTACATATTTCACAACTAGACTGTCATTGTTAACAAGGTCACTCGAATATAGATTTAATAAATTTCTAAACGCCACACCCTCCGACATTATACTGATAAAATAAATACAGTGTTCCCCGCATGTGATGGCTAACGAAACCTGGACCCTTAGCTTGTTATTCTCAATCCTTGCTGCGGCTTTTTTCACAAACTTGAATATGGGGTGTGTATAGATACTGTGCTCGGGGAACTCTGCTGTACTGTCAAACAGTTCCACCCTTGTAATGAGGATCTGTGTTAAAAGACTAGGGTGCGCGGTCTTTCCGGCCCTATTTCGGCTGGTAGCCCATTGCTAGGGAAAACACCTATAAAGTATTTCCTAGCGTATTTATGCCGTCTTAAGAAGTCCCGTATCTGCACAGTGCCCATTTCACAAACATTTTAAAGATAGTCAAACAAAATCTGTCTGCCGTGGTTGATCTGAATGATGCTGTCAAATACCGAGAATACGACCATGTTCCCATTGGTAGGGAGCAGATTACTAAATGGTATTTCAGCTTTTAGATTGCTGTTTTTGACCAGGTTGTAGTGATCGCCGTCTTCCATGTCAGAAGTCAGGTCGAATGCGAACAGCGTTTATCCGGCCCTATAGCCTTCTCTTGACACGGCCACCCGCAGTCCCGTAGATGCTTCCCGGTTATTGAAACCAGCCCCTGATATTCCCTGATGTAGTTGGAGGTTGTAGGAGAGTAGGGTCTGCTTTCGATGTTCACCCCCACTTTTTGCTTTTGCTTTACTGGTTTTCGACTTAGATGTGGCTGTGGGCCTGCTAATCAGACCCACAGCCCTGCTGTTCTCTCTCTAAATTAATACTATGTACTTTAGGTGCATAACCCATTTGGATAGGATCACCTTATTGGCCCCTGTACAGTGTACCCTAGGTACCCAGGGCATAGGTGTACCCTAGGCCTACCAGGGGCTGCAGCATGTATTATGCCACCCCTGGCCTGGCCTTCCATTTTGACACAACTGGCTGATCACTCAGCTGGGGCAAGGTCGTGTAATCACCCC
Organism: Triturus cristatus; assembly: GCF_964204655.1. Classification (NCBI taxonomy): domain Eukaryota; kingdom Metazoa; phylum Chordata; class Amphibia; order Caudata; family Salamandridae; genus Triturus; species Triturus cristatus. The sequence goes on from NC_140585.1 coordinate 41,286,886, forward strand.
TTGCTTAGGTGTAGTATTCCTATACCTAACTTACATATAGACACATGTGTACCTATCAGTCACTCCTATGGCAGGCCTTGACAATCCTGGAGGCAGAGTGCTTGGTAACATGTGAGATGGTGCTCTAGCATGAGCTGAGCCTGTCTGCAGCTTTCGGAACCTTGTCCTTATAGCTGTTCTATGATATAGCCTACCATATACTCTTAAAGTGCCTTATAATCTTAGACGGTTATGGTAACTATGGTTTGGCTTTATCGAAACATGTCGTGTAAGGTGTCTAACACTGTGGAATAATACCCCCATGCCATTTCTGGACATGAGAATATTATTCCCCCCTTCTAGAGGGAAAGACATGTTAAAATCATACTTCAACTGTTGGCCTCTGACCAAAGCCTCAGCATCACAAAATGGATGCTGCTGCCACGACACAAGTCTGACCTCCTGCAGCTGGGAGTGATCCCAGCCAGGGAGGCCTGGACAATAGGTTTCCTGCTTGGGGAGGTGCTAGCACCTCCCCAGACAGCCTTTAGTGTATTGGGGCAGGGTGGGCTGAAAGGAATGAGACATGCCTGGGGCACACAAGGTGTTCCTTGCATAGTCCAGTTCAAACCGGCGCTGGGGCACTCCAGCCCCAGCTCTGGCGCGAAACTGGACAAAGGGAAGTGGGTGTAACCACCCCCTCCCAGGTCCCACCCATAAGGCGTGACCTAGCAGGTATCCCAGCCCCCCAGATTAGTATAAGAGTGGGAGTTGGGCCTCAAGACTTTAGATTATCCTGAAGCTGCAAAACTGAACAGAAACTCTGGACCTTCGACATTCGACGAAAGAAGAAGACTGAAGAATCTCCCTTGTAGCCAAGGAGTGGCTACCCTGTGCAAACAGGCACCATCAAGAGACTACCCTTTGCTTTGCGACCGTTCTACTAGGAACCGACTGCAGAGCCCGACCAGAGCCTTGACTTCCAGACTTCTCCGACCCTCATCCACATCTGCAGCAGAGCTGAGATCCGTGGAGGCGACGAGCGACGTGGGACCGGCTACCTGGGAAAAGTGGCTAGTAACTTACAGCGCAGCTTCTGAGGTACCCTCGAAGTTGTGCACCGGGGATTGAGAAGCCCCAACCCCAAGCACCATCTGCACCGAAGATCAGCCCCCCACACTCCACGAGTCCTGCGTGGGGCCCTTCAGCATTTTCCTGCTTGCCGCGTCTGTCCGGTTGCTTGCCCGCTGGCTAGTGGCCTCTGTGACGACGCACCCTGAAATCTTCTGCGCTGGTTTGACTCCTCCAGACTGGCTCCCGCTTCTCTGCAAAGAAGAAGCACCCCAGACCTTCCTGGTCTGCACCAGAAGCAAGTCCTTTGTTCTTCGTGGGTTCCGCTTGCCAAGGCTTGGTGAGTCCTAGTCCAACTTCGACGCCGCCGACAGCAAGAGCCTTCGTGGGACAGCTCGCCTCCTGGTCCTGGTCGCCCTCGACGCTTCCTGGTCCTCCTGGCTGCAGCGACAAGCTTCACCTTCACCTGCAACTCTTCACGACATCGTCTGGTTCCTTCCTGGTTCCACGTGGTCACTGGCTAGTGACCTTGACTCTGTCCCTTCTGCTTGCAGGTTCCTTCTCTTCTTGATCCCAGCCTTGGGATCCACCGGACACTCTTCACTGACTGCCTGTCAGCATCTTTCTTCAGGCATCCATAGGAGTCGACGACGAAAACGACGCATCTTCACCCCTATGCACCCGCAGCCTGTGGGCTAGGTAACTTGGGTACTCCGGTGCTCATCAGGATAGTGACTATCCTAGTGTCTAGTTTTCAAGTCTCAACTTCCTAGCTACTCCGGAAGTGTCCTAAATCTACCGTTTTCTAAACTGTACTATTGCTATTGACTTTTACGCATTACGCGTGAGTGTTTCCACTCTGCACACGAATCCCGTGGGCCTCCCACTTCCTAACTAACGCTAGTGTAGTGTAGCCCCAGCGATTCCCTAGGCCTAGGCCTATTCTATTTCCGTGACAGTGGTTCTTATACCACTTACTTAGTATATGGTTTGCGTGGCCCCTAGGGCCTAACTGTATTACTTACCTGTGTGACTTACTGTATGCATTAATAAGACTGTGTTGTACTTACCTCTAATCTCATAAAGAGTGCTGAGGGTTTGCTTAGAATAAATACACTTTATTTTATATATATATCTGTTGTGGTGTCCTTTCATTTGGTATTCAAGGGATTATATATGGTATCACAGCTGGCTTCACATGCCATTCAGAGTTTAGCCTAAGACTGCTCTTGTCCATGCTACCACTAGGATAGCTGGTCTATAAGGTTGACTTTACAACCAATCACCATAAGGGTATTTGGACTGATATAAGGTGTACACTAGAACTAGTGACATCATACATCAGGCCAACTTCTCACAGAGGTTATAAAACTGGGTGTGTAGGGTTTTGCAGGAATCACAGTACCCTCGTGGCCCAACGTAGCGTAGTTGATGTTGTAGTGCTTAAAATTGAAGAGATTTGATCTGTAGACGCCGCTAAAAGCTGTATTGTCCACAAATCTGATGATGATAAGCTTGGGTAGTTGTCCCAGAAATAAATTCTGCTGCTGAGTTAATCGGGTACCGGCAGGGATGCAGAATACCTTCAGAGCTACTCTTTCCACCGCGTACTTGACGTTTGATATTTGCAAGGCATGAGCAAGTCTGACGCTCAAGGCCACTTTCACCCTCTTTACAAACAGACTCGCTGACAGTATGTCCAGCTTGTACGGGTCCGCATTCCCGCTGATGAGACAGAATGCGTCCTTCTTGCGAGTGAGCTTGAGCTTAAGATCAATTCCGTTGATGAGCAGTTTATCTTGGAAGAAGAGGTCTGAATGTATGCGACCCAGGAGGTCAAACTGGCGACTACCATCCGCAAAACGTGCTCTTTTTACAAAACCTTGATTGTCACCGTCCAGCTCCTTGGCTTCAAAGTGTCCGGCTCTGTCCTTGTAGAAGAGCCCCGTTGAAAGCGGCGTGTCGAGGGCGTCACTACTGTAATTTAGAATGCTCTCAAGGTAGGCTCTGTAGGCGTACATGTTATCGCTCTGTGTCATGAGGCGATCGCCCAGGGTGATGTCCACCTGATTAAACACAGTTGCTAGGAAGTAGGCGATCGTCGCCACTTTAGCGTCTGCTGCTATGTCGGAACCATCCGCATTTACGATTTTACACATCAGATGGAGTTAGGTGTTGTTGAGATCCAAATACATATCCGTGGACCCTGATACATAAAACTCTCAAGGGGCCTGAGGCGTCAAAGCGACTAAAGGTGATACTTCCAAGAATAAGCGGTTTTTGATTCTTGTCTGCATTGGCTTTAGAGTAAACAAGTCTAACTCGGATTTGGTGCACTCGCCCAATGCACAATGTACGAAGGCCATACTTTAGTTTGCGCCGCTTCAAAAAATATTTACTTTAGAGGCGGTTCTCTTCTTCTTGGAAGCTCTCTTCCATCTTGGGGTTTTTCTTTTCTGAGCACGCTTTGAAGAACTCCGCCTTTTTTATAGGGGGCTGGCGGTCCTCTGCGTCTCGAAGCTCGGCGCTTCCTTTTAACAATGGCGCAAGGCCTGTACATCAAACCAGCACCTTCTTGCGGCTGCTTATTCATGCGTTCGGCAACCGCCGAAGTAACAGACCCTACCACGTCCTGGGCAAAGTTTGTAGCCACCGCTTTAACATGTGGTTTTACAATTTCATAGCCTCTTCTCAAGAAGGGGCATAGCTCTTCTAAACAGACTGCGGAAGAAACCTCCTAGACCATTCCCGTACATAACCGGGGACCCTTGAAAGTAACGAGGGCTTCCATATCCGGCCTGGTTTCGGTAATAGTCCCTGTACATAGACGGGTCCCCATATGTTTTCACAACCACCATGATGCCTGCTTAATAGCCTCTGTCGCGTCTCGGTCTTAAATGAAGCTTAACAATAACTTTCCTGTATTTAAAGGCCATCGGGATGGACTGATCATCGAAGATCATAATTGAAATACTGTCAAAATGTTTTTTTTAAATTGCGACGTAGTCGGGTTTGTTGAATTGAATATTGACCATTGTATTATTTTAGCCCTGTACATGGACCCATCTTAACAGCGGCGAGTAACTATCACCAATCCTCTGGGCCTCTACAATATCGCTATACACATAGAGCATGTAGAACCTCCCGTTAATATCAGGGCATGTGTGATCCTGTTTGATCGGTCTTTTCGCATTCTGTAATGTGCCTAAAACTCTTCTTAATTTACCGGAGCAGTTAAACGCTGTGGTGCGATTAGGGGCTTTAAGAAACACCTTCCTTCTGACGTTATCTAGCGACAGATGAGTATTCGTATATGTTTCGATGCTGCCTATGGCTTTTTTGATGGCGTTAACAACACTTGAAACAGTTGGGTAGTAGCCGTATGGGATGCTCTCGTGCATGCTCACAGGGTCCTGCTCACGCTTTATGTAAAACTTAGCCTCGCTCTGTGTAAATGTATTCCAGGTTCTAGCGTATTGGACCTCGGTTTGGGCTACCTCCCAATCCCCTTTCAGGTCCACAGGCGTAGCCAATTTCAAGATATAATTAGAAATCCGGTTGTCGGGGAACATGCCTTTAGAAGCGTTGGACGGCAGGGTGATATAAAAGGGCGTTGTCTCCATCTTAACAGCAACGGTCCTCAGCTCACACACCCTTCAGGGAGCTGGCCAACACCCAACTGGTAAATTTCTCCGGCCATCCACGCCATTTAACATATGCCTGGCTATTAGCACCTCTACCTTTCCTTTTCAGAATCTTTGCAACCCTATACACCCTGTGCAGATCGTCGGGTATTCTTTGTAACTCTTCCTTGTAAAAGACCCCCGACACCGCTTCCCCATCATAGTCCTTTAACCTGTAAATATACAGCCCTTCTTTAAGCTCCACACTTTCCACTATAAATATTTAATTGCTAAAAGTCTGTTGGTAGCCCTTCGTAAAGACACCTTTCAATTTTGAAATCCTTACGTGATCACCTTTTAAAAAAAATAGGCTTCTTCACCTTTATAGCGAAATTACGGCCGTACACCGTTCTCCAAAGAGATAAAGAATTACTAGGAGTTACCTCTACGGGCGCTGTTTTGATGGCCCTGTGATAACTAGCATTATATACATCTAAAAAACCTGTAGAACATCAATGTATCTGTAAAATACCTCCACATCTTAGACTTTAAAGTTCTGTTAAACCGCTCTACAACGTCGACTTTAACCTCTGTGTTGTTACAAAATGTTGATCCTTCAGGTCCTTTAATAATTTCTGAAATGTCTTGTTTAAGAATACTTTACCTGAGTCTGTTTGTAGTTATTGAGGAATTCGACCCATCTCTAAGATTGCTTTAAAAGCGGCCATGATGCTAGCCCCACTTTTATCGTGTAGCGCTTCTGCGTAAGCGTACTTGGACAAGACGTCTATGACGGTTATTATATAACAAGCGTCGCTGTTATGTTTTGCTATATCTTGAAGGCTGATGATATCCGCCTGCCATTGACAATCTTTTTGCGCATTAACGATTATAGGGTGCCTCTTAAAGCATCTTCTGGATGGTTTATGGAGTGAATACACCTCTTCTCCTGATAACCACGTCTTCTCAAGGTCTCTGCTTACAGGTTCGTTTTCATCTACAGCCCTTCTATACAGAGCTTCGGCGCTTCCCAAGCTACCAACTCCCCTTGTATCATAATAAAGATTTCTCAACCTGGCCACCGGCATGTTATCATCCATTACACCCCAGGCAATGAATGACACTTGTTTTGCATAAAGACCTTTTATTAACCCCTTCAGCGCGGCATAGATTTCCGCGCCACGCTGAAGGTTCCGTGTGCGGGCGGGGCCGTGACGGAGCGGTTCCGTCATGCGCACAGCGCGACCGTCACGCATGACGGAACCGCTCCGTCACAAGCACGGAAAGGGTTAAAAGTAAAGAAACATTTTAACAAAACATACACAGAAGGTACTTTACATTTTCACAGTAAGCGTCGTAAGGACGGATTAACACATAGCCACCTTGCGGTGTAAGATTCGACTACTTTGTTCTAATTACACTCTATCATGCAATGTTAAATAAGACCTTATTTAAAATAGTCTACGGGGGTCAAAGTCCCTATTTTACTATTTTTTTAATACAGATTACACATACGCCTTTCTATGAGTCTATCATCTTTCTATCGAAAGCTGTGCACAGCCCCTGCATACATGTTAAGCTCGGGTCATGGGCGTATCGGATCTCATTGAGTGCCGCTGACACGATCCTCAACATATCAGGGTGGACATATTTCTATATTCAGTGTACAGCCCGTACACCACCCATATCAGTTTATACATCTTGCACGGGTCTAACAAGCTACAAATATATCGTATTGTTCTTGTTCTGTATGATTCACACAAACATTCATGCGCCGCCTGCTGTGGATCGTTTATTTGATGGCCGTGACAAAGGCTGTAATTGTCACGCTTGACACAGTTTAGAACCACAGAGCCGGGCAAAACCCTTAACACTCTGCCTGGCATTGTACGACAATCCTGGATCTTCCTTTACACATGCGCCGTTCTTAGAGCCGCATACACACTTGTCGCACCCATCGCTGTTTTGGCATGTGGAGCTGTCAGCCTGTTTTAAACACCACAGACAATTGAAAATTACATTGCTTGCTTTTGCAGGCCGTCACTCTGACGCATGCCTTTTTGGGGTTGCTCTCTAGGGTTCAAAAGAAGAAAGATTGACATTCCGTTAGTTGAGGAAATAAAATACAACATTATGTAACTGACTGCGCATAACATTTTTTTTTTTTTTACTAACCTCCACATTTTAACCGCCCTCTGCGGCGGCTCTGAAATCTTGAGAGTCGCTAATGTCCTGCGATGCCCCATCATCTTCAACGCTTGTACCTGGCTGTTGCACAACGACCTTCTCAGGATCCGTATCCTCCTGAAGGACCATGTCTTCATAGACGGGTGTGTTAGGAGTTGCTACAGCTTCTTCACCATAGCGCATTATGAAGTAGGTGGATCCAGCTGGGGTTGCTCTCTAGGGGTCAAAAAGAAGAAAGATTGACAGACCGTTAGTTGAAGAAGTAAAATATAACATTATGTAACTGACGGCTCATAACATTTTTTACTAACCTCAGCATTTTCACCGCCCTCTGCGGTGGCTCTAAAATCTTGAAAGTCGCTAATGTCCTGCGATGCCCCATCATCTTCGACGCTTGTACCCGGCTGTTGCACACCGACCTTCTCAGGAGCTGTATCCTCCTGAAGCCCCATCTCTTCAAAGACGGGTGTGTGGAACTATCGATTTTTCATCTTCCTCCATGTCCACAAAACTGAGGCCAGCATACACGCTGCCACTACATGAGTCCTCACTTTCGCTGCTGTCGACCTTAATCGGGGACATCTGGCATCCGCAATCCTTGAGACTGAGTTCTTCCACACGCCGACTAAGGTTATTGCCAAAACCAGTAACGTCGCAGCCCATATCCTTAGGTGTTTCTTGTCGAGCATTCTCGTCCATTACCAGGGGTGTTAAGCTGCGATAATCTCTATTGATAGTGGGCTGGGAGCCATCCAACACGGGCCTTTTCACGAACGGATTGTGTCTCTTCATTTTGCTATGTTCACCTTTTCGTATTCAAACGTCCGATTGCTGTACAAGGATTTTAAGGAGGCCTTATATGTATCCTAAACAGCACCTGAAAGGGGTGGGCACCTCTACACCACAACAAGGGCCAGCCTCCATCATAGGGCTCTGGTTCGCTGATATCTCCATAAGCAGCCCCGCCCTATGGCAGACCGCCCCTTGGGTCAAACGGTCACCTACATCCATCATAGAGTCTTGGGACCTGTCACTTTTAAGGACACAGCGAGTGGGTGCATGGCACCTGTCACTTTTAAGGACACGCATGATGAGCAAAGGTATCCTGGCTTTTTACTCCTGTATATGAACCCAACCATGAGGCAAAGAGTGCCAGGTTCAGAGTGGCCTTTTATTCAATCAGGCATTTCCATGGGCGGAAGAGGGGTTTGAAAACCCAGAGCCACCGAATATTAGACCCAGTATCTCATCTCTTATTACAGAAACTTGAGGCCCAAAAACCCATCAGTTAAGGCCGTTGGGAACATTATAGTCAATTTGAGCCAGTAGGCATCACAATCTCTGGAGGCCTTTAAACCACCCCAACCCTTCCTTCCAGTTGGGCTGAGTCCCCATTAACTGAATCCTACATCATCAACCTCTAACTGCCCAAATCTACAATTCACACTTCACCTCACTCAAGAAAACTACAGCTGATGAACTGAGTACACCCCTTGCCACCTCTCTCCCAGTCAATGGCGTAACACAAAATGATGGGGCCCACTGCAGAATTTGCTTAATGAGTGCCCCCTGACCTGTTGCCCCCCCTACACTACAGGGGCCTGCTTAGTAAAGCAGAGTGGCTTTACCAAGTGTTTAACTGTTTATTATTTCATCCCATTGCATGCCTTGCACTCATTCTGCAAAGCATGCAGTGGCATGGCTTAGAGGGTGAGGGGTCTCCCTTCAAAACAAGAAACCTTGGGGCACCCCAGCATGGCATGGGCTACAGGGGCTTCCGTTACACCCCTGCTTCCAGTGCCTTTCACCTCGTGGAGACGTACAACGAGAACATAGTGAGATGTGCAGACACCTCCGTTGGGTCTATGTGCCCAGCAATTCCCTTTAGTCTGAAGCCACCTTCACAGCGAGAAGAGCTGTGTATATTCCTTCACAGGGTCCCTTGTACCATCCAAGGTCTATTGATGGCCTCTCACAACCTTTGCAGTGTCCTCGAAACAACTGACATCTATTGATGGCCTCTCACAACCTTTGCAGGGGGGTCCTTATACCAAATGACAATTGTTGATGGCATCTCACAACCTTCGCAGGGCTTCTTGTACCAACTAACATCTATTCATGGCATCTTACAACCTCCGCAGGTTGTCTTTGTACCATCTAGCATGTATTGATGGCCTCTCACAACCTTTGCAGGGGTCCTTGTGCCAACTGACATTTGTTGATGGCATCTCACAACCTTTGGAGGGGTCCTTGTACCAACTGTTGTCAATTGATGGCATCTCACAACCTTTGCAGGGGTCCTTGTACAAAATAACATCTAATGATAGAATTTCACAACCTTTGCAGGGGTCCTTGTACCAACTGACGTCTATTGATGGCATCTCACAACCTTTGCAGGGGTCCTTGTACCAACTGACGTCTGTTGATGGCATCTCACAACCTTTGCAGGGGTTCTTGTACCAACTAACATCTATAGATGGCATCTCACAACCTTTGTAGAGGTCCTTGTACCAACTGACGTCTATTGATGGCATCTGACAACCTCCACAAGGGTCCTTCTTCTCAGCAATGTCTATTGATGGCATCTCACAACCTTTGCAGGGTTCCTTGTACCAACTGACGTCAATTGATGGCATCTCACAACCTTTTTAGGGGTCCTTGTACCAACTGACGCCAATTGATGGCATCTCACAACATTTGGAGGGGTCTTTGTACCAACTGACGTCAATTGATGGCATCTCACAACCTTTGCAGAGGTCCTTGTACCAACTGACATCTATTGATGGCATCTCACAACCTTTGGAGGGGTCCTTGTACCAACTGACATCAATTGATGGCACCTTGCAACATTTGTAGGGGTCCTTCTACCAACTGACGTCTATTGATGGCCTCTCACAACCTCCGCAGGGGTCCTTGTACCAACTGACGTCAATTGATGGCATCTCACAACCTTCGCTGAGGTCCTTCTACCAACTGATGTCTGTTGATGGCATCTCACAACCTTTGCAGGGGTACTTTTACCAACTAACGTCTATAGATGGCATCTCACAACCTTTGCAGGGGTCCTTGTACCAACTGATTCCTAATTATGGCATCTCACAACCTTTGCAGGGGTCCTTTCTTGTACCAATGTCTATTGATGGCATTTCTCAACCTTTGGATGGGTCCTTGTACCAACTGACGTCAATTGATTGCATCTCACAACCTTTGCAGGGGTCCTTGTACCAACTGATATCTATTGATGGCATCTCACAACCTTTGGAGGGGTCCTTGTACTAACTGACATCAATTGATGGCATCTTACAACCTTTGGAGGGGTCCTTGTACTAACTGACATCAATTGATGGCATCTCACAACCTTTGAAGGGGTCCTTGTACCAACTGACATCTACTGATGGCCTCTCAAAACCTTTACAGGAGGTCCTTGTACCAACTGATGTCTATTGATGGCACCACAGAACCTTCACAGGGGTCCTTGTACCAACTGACATCCACTGTTGGCATTTCACCACCTTCGCAGAGGTCCTTCTACCAACCGATGCAGGGGTCTTTGTACCAAATAACGTCTATAGATGGCATCTCACAATCTTTGAAGGGGTCCTTGTACCAACTGACGTCTAGTGATGGCATCTCATAACCTTCGCAGGGGTCCTTCATAGATCCAATGTCTATTGCTGGCAACTCCCAACCTTTGGAGGGGTCCTTGTACCAACTGGCGTCAAATAATGGCATCTCACAACCTTTGCAGGGGTCCTTGTACCAACTGACGTCAATTGATGGCATCTCACAAACTTTGGAGGGGCCCGTGTACCAACTGACATCAATTGATGGCATCTCACAACCTTTGCAGGGGTTCTTGTACCAACTGACGTCTATTGATGGCCTCTCACAAGCTTTGCAAGTGTCCTTGTACCAACTGACGTCAATTGATGGCATCTCACAAACTTCGCAGAGGTCCTTCTACCAACTGACGTCTGTTGATGGCATCTCACAACCTTTGCAGGGGTCCTTGTACCAACTAACATCTATTGATGGTATCTCACAACCTTTGCAGGGGTCCTTGGACCAACTAAAATCTATTCATGGCATCTTTAAACCTTCGCAGGGTGTCCTTGTACCATTTAACGTCTATTGATGGCCTCTCACAACCTTTGCAGGGTCCTTGAATCAAGTGATGCCTATTGATGGCATCTCACAACCTTTGCAGGGGTCCTTGTACCAACTGACATTTGTTGATGGCATCTCAAAACCTTTTGAGGGGTCCCTTGTACCCACTGACATCAATTGATGGCATCTCACAACCTTTGCAGGGATCCTTGCATCAACTGACATCTATTGTTGGCATCTCACAACCTTCACAGGGGTCTCTTGTACCAACTGACATCAATTGATGGCATCTCACAACCTTTGCAGGGATCCTTGTACCAACTGATGTCTATTGCTGGCATCTCCCAACCTTGGAGGGGTCCTTGTACCAACTGACAACAATTGATGGCATCTCACAACCTTTGCAGGGGTCCTTGTACCAACTGACGTCAATTGATGGCATCTCGCAAACTTCACGGAGGTCCGCTACCAACTGACATCTGTTGATGGCTTTTCACAACCTTTGCATGGGTTCTTGAACCAACTAACGTCTGTTGATGGCTTCTCACAACCTTTGGAGGGGTCCTTGTACCAACTGACGTCAATTGATGGCATCTCACAACCTTGGCAGGGGGTCCTTGTACCAACTGACGTCTGTTGATGGCCTCTCACAACCTTTGCAGGGGTCCTTGTACCAACTGACATCTATTGATGGCATCTCACAAACTTTGGAGGGGCCCGTGTACCAACTGACATCAATTGATGGCCTCTCACAACCTTTGCAGGGGTCCTTGTACCAACTGACATCTATTGATGGCATCTCACAAACTTTGGAGGGGCCCGTGTACCAACTGACATCAATTGATGCCATCTCACAACCTTTGCAGGGGTCCTTGTACCAACTGACGTCTATTGATGGCCTCTCACAAGCTTTGCAAGTGTCCTTGTACCAACTGACGTCAATTGATGGCCTCTCACAACCTTTGCAGGGGTCCTTGTACCAACTGACGTCAATTGATGGCATCTCGCAAACTTCACGGAGGTCCTCTACCAACTGACATCTGTTGATGGCTTCTCACAACCTTTGCATGGGTTCTTGAACCAACTAACGTCTGTTGATGGCTTCTCACAACCTTTGGAGGGATCCTTGTACCAACTGACGTCAATTGATGACATCTCACAACCTTGGCAGGGGGTCCATGTACCAACTGACGTCTGTTGATGGCCTCTCACAACCTTTGCAGGGGTCCTTGTACCAACTGACATCTATTGATGGCATCTCACAAACTTTGGAGGGGCCCGTGTACCAACTGACATCAATCGATGCCATCTCACAACCTTTGCAGGGGTCCTTGTACTAACTGATGTCTATTGATGGCCTCTCACAAGCTTTGCAAGTGTCCTTGTACCAACTGACGTCAATTGATGGCATCTCACAACCTTTGCAGGGGTCCTTGTACCAACTGACGTCAATTGATGGCATCTCGCAAACTTCACGGAGGTCCTCTACCAACTGACATCTGTTGATGGCTTCTCACAACATTTGCATGGGTTCTTGAACCAACTAACGTCTGTTGATGGCTTCTCACAACCTTTGGAGGGATCCTTGTACCAACTGACGTCAATTGATGACATCTCATAACCTTGGCAGGGGGTCCTTGTACCAACTGACGTCTGTTGATGGCCTCTCACAACCTTTGCAGGGGTCCTTGTACCAACTGACATCTATTGATGGCATCTCACAAACTTTGGAGGGGCCCGTGTACCAACTGACATCAATTGATGGCATCTCACAACCTTTGCAGGGGTCCTTGTACCAACTGACGTCAATTGATGGTATCTCACAACCTTGGCAAGGGGTCCTTGTACCAACTGACGTCTGTTCATGGCCTCTCACATCCTTTCCAGGGGTCCTTGTACCATGTCCAGCTGGCTGGCACACGACTGCCGGCCAAAGAGACATGCGCATTTTAAAGCACACAGCTCTCTGCTGCTGCCACTCGGCCTGCCCCTTCTGACAGTTCAGGAAGGGTGGCTGAACAATAAAACAGTAATAAATAGACTTTATTATCGTTTTGTTGTTCAGCTCTGGGGCTTGTGGGGCGACACTCTTCCACTCAAATGGAGGAGCCGCCTCTGGACCGACACAAGAATCATTTCCTACCTATGCCTCACTAAAACACACCCATTGATGCAAAATCCACTCAAGAACACTTTCGTGAAACATCGGACCTTCTAACAACCCTCAAACTAGATCTGCTTTTCATCACAGACACCTGGTTCTCTTCTACATCGCCAACCACATCCGATATCCTGGTCCTTCAGGGTTACTCCATTCTCCGCTGAGACAGAAACAATAGTAATGGTGGAGGTACTGCTGTTATCCAGAAGAACTGCTGGACCTGCTCCTCTACGGAAAAACAAACATTCTCTTCTTGTGAGCAAATCTCCCTCACCTTACAACAAAAACCTAATACATCCTGCTGCTTCCACAATATGGGGCATATTAATGAAGCAATGGGGCACAATGGCGATGCAACTTGTAAGTAAGGTTTTCCAAACCACGCCAGGCCACCTTCTGTGGCCCTGAGTGGCTTCATAAATCAAGAGTAACTCATGCCCAATTAGCTGCATTACTCTGCACCAGGAAGGCAATCAATGGGTGGAGCATGGGTGGTCCCACGCATCCACCCATGAAATTTTGAGCATTTCCAGTTTTACTATTACTGTTAGACCTGATTATGTGGCAAAATGCTACGCCTTCCCAGGTGAGGTGTAACGTGGAGAAATATCTTTAGCTCTCCTCGTTGTTTCCTCTTTCTATGGGGCTGCATTCTGCAGCACACATAGAGAGAGGAAAAAGCTCCTTCCTGCACAAAAACAATCCTAATTACAACGCAGGCACACATGCTCTTTTGTGCAAGGGTACCTATGTTGGCACTAGGCAGCAGAGTGTGCACCAGCGATGGGAAACTACAGGAATGGTCCATATAATGGTAACAACGGTGCATTCTTGGCCTTTCCCTATCATGCACCGCAGGAAGGCGTCCAACTGCACTGCGCTGCAGGATTGGCTGATAAATATGCCTCTATATTTCATCCTCCTGCACACAACACATTAGTCACAGAACACTTTGAAAAGCAAATTAGATTGATGAAAATTACTAGTCTTGTGACATTTTTGGGGGATTTCAGCATCCCATGGAATATAAAAATAAAGCCACTCACAAAACAGCCCAAAAGCCCCATGTTCTAACCACAACCGAACACAGCGTCATTCTTCATCCACACATTAGAAAGAAAACATACTTGATCTAATTATCTCTCACCAACTGCCATCTAATTAAACAACCCACTTGTTACGGACTAGTCTCAACATCTTATTATTATTCTTTTTACCTTATCTCAAACAGAACCCAGAAAGCAGGCCAGTCAAAACACTTCAATCTGGAGACAATCAGTAAAGTCCATTACTCTGGAGCAACTCTCTGAAGATCGTAGACACGTCACACACTTTAGAAATATCCTAAACTCTGCAGACAACCTCACCAACGTCTCCAATGCGTCAACTTTGAATATCACGGACAGACTGCCACTACCACTCTTGAAATCCAAAAGGCATAAACTTCTGGCACCCTGGTACTAAAGAGGTCTCCTCAGAGACACCATACGAAAGACCTGAAATCCAGAAAAGAATTAGTAGAAAAGAAAAGTCTACTACAGCCATCAAACAACAAAAGAAAATACACACAGCTCTCATCCTGACAATGAACTCAAGCTATTTTAAGAATACAAATCAAAAAAGCCATAAACCATCCAAGAACTCTTTTTCACACCAAAAAGCACCATGCAAACCACGCCTCACTTACAAAAACACAAAGTCCTCAAAATCATGTCTACAATATTGATAAAAATCCAGTCCTCAAAATCTTGTCTACTGTATTGTCAACCTTTTGCATAAAAAATAAAAGCAATCCAATGTGAACTCTCTAAGAAATCCAAATCCTCTCCAAAATATGAGGTTCCTAGAGGAGTCAACACAAATTGTCTCCTCCTTAAAAAAAATCCACAAGTCATCTTCCAAATTATACCCTCCACAAATCCATCTTGGTACTCCAAAGGCTTCATCCTCACATTCTACTGTAAGAATTGTGTACATCACATTTCTCCTCTCTGCTAAAATTGTTCATAAATCTTTATTGAAAGTAACTTCCGTTGCGTTTCTGAAATCTGGAAAAATCTCTTGCTACTCAAAAAATGCAATTTGGACCCAAATGACTATCTGAACTTTAGACATGTATTGAAACTTCAGTTTCTGGGCAAACTAACCGAGAGTGCTGTTCCCTCAAAGCTCCAAACCCGTATTATTAATGGATATCTTTTAAACTTGTTCCAACCTGGATTTTGCTCCAAAGAGACTGCCACCAATCAGATACTTGTCAATATCCTAAAATGATGGATGGTGGTGATCCATTCCTGCTGGTGTAGTTAAGATTTTTCAGGAGCATTAGATACACTGGAACATCACATACTTATCTAAAAGGAGGAAATGCTTTCCTGGCAGGTCTGGTGAAACCTTCGACTGCACCTCTTCCACCTGCCCAGTTGCTTAGAGAAGCAAAAATTCTGATCACATTTGCCTCCTTCTAAAATATCTTCACTGGCTTCCACTTGGCGATAGAATGTAATTCAAGAATATAGCATGCATTACCCATAAAGCAATGCACCTCCATCTGCAGAACAAACTCCAGTTCACTAGAGGCTCAATATCCTGTGATTTTGGGCAAATCACTTAATCTCCCTGTGCCTAACAAAATGAATGTGTCCGTCTGTAACGCAACTGGTGCTCATATCAAGAGCTCTGATACCTTCGGATCGAGTTTGTGCTATATAAAACATCCCCAAAAAATAAATAAATAAAAAGAGGTAATCGGAAATCCAGAGGCAGCACCCACCTAACTCTTAAAACTCCTAAAGCTATAACATCCAACACGTCTGAGCAAGGATCCTCTTGCTTAGCTCCGATACTTGGGTTCTAGGAAGGAGTTCCAAACAGGCGCAATCCTAAACTCCTATCGTACGGTTTCCACTTTCTCAGTAGGAACTGTTCGTTTGTTGAACAACATAAATGTTGGGATGGTGCCAGACTGAATCTGTGCACCCCCTCAGGATATGTTGGCCTATACACCAGCTAGCTCACAGTGCCACCATATACACACCTAAAACTAGTAAGGTAGCAAATGGTTTGGACAACCTCAGAACATGCTAACACTGACCCCCCAAGAAACCTTGATAGCAAATCTAGAACCTTTTCGCTCAGTCACTTGTGCATATTCAAAAAGGTACACAAGAAATACACAAAGGTGCGTTTCAATATTTCTTGAACCATTGTGATTCTTGTATAAAGGATATGCGCAGCAATGATTATTAGACAGAAGCAGATAAAAGTGATTAACAGTATAAGAACAGTGAAAAGGATAAACAATTACACCATTGTGCTAAAACAGTGTATATATGCTGTCATATAAGTACTAGGTATAGTGTACTTCCACTATGCGCTCCCTTACTTAGTTGCCTAGGGTGAGTGCCTTACTGGATGATCTAACTCCACATTACCTGAAGGCAAGTGTATGCAGGTCCCCGTCTTGGTTTTCAAGGCTGACATCCCTCCTCGCAGAGGGTAAACAGGAATCAGCCGGGCTGAGACTTCGACAATAGTGACCTCGCAATGACAGCAGAGTGCTCCTCTAATTTGAACACAGAAATGTGTGTGTATTTTCAATAACATCATCCATGCTTCCATGTCGAAGCTTCAGCCAGGCTGACATTTATTTATTCTCTTGTGATTGCCATGTCACCTCATGGACGAATAACAAACAACATTTGTACAATGTGTGTTCAGTTCTTCTACTTAATGTTCAAGGTGTTGTGATAGTGTAGGATTCGTTTCTCAGAAACCACATTACTTACAATTCCACTTTGTAAGTACACTGTCACAAAAGCAAATGTGTGTCAAACCTTATCATATTGAAAAGAAGGCAACTTGAGAAACGTGTACATATAAAGACGGCCGTGTTTCTTCCCGGGCCTAACTTACCCATGTGACACTCACTCCTCAGACACGAGTCGAAAGCAATCCAAAGCAACACTACAGAATATATTCATATTAAGTATACTAAAATTATTAAAAAGGCAACCATACCGTTTGAAACCAAAGCATCCAGAAAGCAATTGTTAAAAATATAAAAGCCAATAAAAACCACATTTAAAAGGAATTTATAATGTTAAAATCAGGTTGAATTAAAAGTTCTCACCAAATGGAATAGCCAATTGTTTATGTGTTTCAGGAGGTAGACAAAACATTTCTGTTCCCAGCAACCGCAGGCGATGATCCCAGAGATACACCTCGAGCAGGTTTATGGAGCAAACGTGTTCCCATCCTACCCCCACAGAGCCGCTAAAAGAGTGACCACAGCCAATGAAAATTCTGCAGAACCAGAGCCAAGATCCAACTCACCAGGGGCAGAAGCATCTCAGGAAGGCTTATAGAATGTGTTCAGAAGCAACGGCAAAGGCAAGAGACACCGATTCAAATGGGCCTTTATGGGGTCCTCCACTATGTCCATGTCTGAAGACAACCATTTGCATTCCTAGGCACAACTTCAAGGCACACTCGAAAGTGCACAGAAGACAGTGGAATACAGGCTGTATGCAGTGAAGCCACATGGGCCGAAAGGATAAGAACCAATGCTCATTCAATTCCTGAAGCAAGGGTGCACCAAAACATTGCACCATGCGTTCACGGCACAGGAGCACATGTAGTGGTGCTAGTTCCCTTCAATCTTGAAACAGGACATCCATTGCGGAGCAGAAAAAATAAAAACACAGTCCGGACAATCAAAAGCAGGACCAGCGGAAGACCTCCAAAGACGCTTCTGAGCATGAAGTGAATGAATGATGGAATAACTCAGAAGGCCATCTGGAAGGTACTACCCAAACCAGAGCCTAAGCTTTTAAAAAAGTGCGCTACCCCTGCAGTATGAGACATGTTAAAAATGTGGTGCACCAATTCCCCAAAATGTTGTGTGATATTATTGTGGAGTAGCAACTGTATCTCCGAAGACAACCTTGCAACTTGAAGATCAAATGTCTCCTTTGCAGATGTTAAGGCCACATCTTTCTGAAACAGTAAGGCTTTCAGTCTGCCCAAGGCATCAAAGTGCATGATTGAAAGCTTTATCGAAGGCCAAATCGTCACTTTGCTAACTATACAGGCAGGTGGAAACAGTACCTGTGTACAGCAAGTGACAACAAAAGAAAGCGTGACAAGATAAGCTATGGCAGGTCTCATACCAAAGCAACCTTGATCGTTCAACATCCAATAACTCCCATTAGAGAGCAATCTGAAAGCCGAATGAATCATTGCAGCCGGGGAACCTGTCAATTAGCAAGATAAGTTTGTCACAGATACTCAACAAGCCCTGTGGAGCAAAACTTCCCTGCAGACTAAGGAACCACTTAAAGCATTCTCACAGCCAGAACCACTGAGAAAAACTTCAGATCCCTTATTTCGACAATGGAATTTAAAAGTTAATTCCCAATACTCATGTATGTTCCCTTCCCCTAATGCATCATACCTTACCACTTGATGGTGTTGTAGACAGTATTGGAAATGGAATGTCGAAATCGGCAGAGTAATGAACTAGTGGATTATCTGATCTGCGGAAGGCAATTCAGCAACAGTAAAAATGTAACTTCTCTATGTGTAACATAGTGTATGTTGCATCTTTGCGTGCCATGAGTCTTTGCTGTTTCGTAAGTTGGTATGGTGAAAACAGGCTTGTGGCATTAATATGTTAGCATTGGTACGCAACCAGAAATACGTGTCTGATGTGTCCAATTCAATAGCAGGATGGATCTAAGTTGTGATTGCCCATGTTGTACTGCGGACATGTTATGTTGCATCATGCCTATCGCTGATGACACTATGTTACCCAGAGAGTACATTCTAGAGGACAAGGTTATCATGGCATTGTCACCTATTGCTAAAGCCTTTTCCAAATTAGCCCTGTCAATCTTGCGTAGTCTTTCAGCACATTCCTGCTGAGAAACCTTCCATATTTCATTGTTATTGCATATAAAAAGAGTTTTGACATGAATTTCAAGGACCCAGCAAGAAATCCCTTAGTTCTAGGTCATCAGAAAGAAGGGACAAGTGTTATTTCACCTGGGACAATTTTGAGGCTTTAACCAATCAAGGTACAACTTACCAAAACTGTAAGTAGTCACCATCCCTAGTGTTCTGTCTGCAAGTAACGCAGGTCAGGCCTGCTGATCTTAAAGCCCTCGGTGTTACCAAAGGATCGTGCTTGACATCTGTTAGTATCTAACAGCCAAACTAACCATCCCCTCCAATTGGTGTCGGATGAATTGTACATACCATTGCATAGCATGATGTCTAGTGTTTCCTCCTTGTATTTTGTAAACTGCTGCCAGTTTTTAAAACGTGCGAATGTGGGAATGCGTGGTGTGTTGAAATCTTTTACCTTAGCTATACCAAGACAAGATGTTTGTTGCACAATTTTGGTCAGGAAAATCATGTGTTATGGTATAAGGTATATAAAACTGGGAGTTGACTCAATCTGTGGTACATTGATGTAAACAGCATCTGTGTCAGGCATCTGAATTGAAATCTGTGTTTCTGTACCAGTCAATTGTACAGTAGTTGTTGTAGTGACAGGTAGAAGGGATACTTCATTATTGGTTACTTCATCAGTAATTAAAGTTTCCATCCGAACTTCCTGTATGGTAGTGAGAGGAGGCATGTAACTACCCAGGAGCCCACGCAGCCTACTGTTGAGAATTGGCCACAAAGTGTGGTTTTATCAGATCAATGGAGCCTAATCTCTTGTTTCTGCTGCCAGTAATAGTCAAAAGAAATACAGTTCTGGTAACTTCGACGGCCAGGACAAGTACAGATCCAAATTCATCCTTGTCCACTATTTTCTCCCTGCCCAGATCCCCAATGTTCTGGATCCAACACGGAGCTGCCAGCACTTCCTTCACTTCACTAGTGGCGGTGTGTTTTACTTGGATGTTACTTTGTTCATCCCGGAAACTGTTCAGCTCCTGTAAAACAGACAGATATTCATGTAGATCAAATGGTGTTTCTGCCACCACTGTGCTGGGAATGTCGAGGTCTGGGAAGCGTCTTTTTACCCCAAACAGGATCTCATAGGGAGTCCGACCAACCAGGGATTTTCTAGGCAGATTGTTCATTGCCATCTGGACCTCATATAGATGATGGACCCAACTGCAACCTGAGCCTAATTCCCTAGCTGGAATATTTGCTTATTTTAGCTTCAGCATTTAAAATCTGTTGTGCCCAGGTGCCATTACTCATAAATAAAACACCCAAGTACCAAAAGGAGTTTACTCTGTTAATTGGGGTATAACCAATAAAAAGGGTCTGCCTTTTTTCGTTTTGTTCCCACATATCATGGTATACATTTTTGCTAATTAATCCCCATTTTTCTGGAGGCCATAAACTCCCCAAAAGCATTCATCAATTTCTGTAGGCCAACAGGCGTACTGAATAGCAGTACAGCACAGTCGGTGATAATAACACCAGAATAACAAGACTAGCGACGCAAGGGTGCTTGTAGGGCCTGCAAGACATTATCAACCCTGATAAAAAAAGTGAAAACAATACAGGGCCTAACACACAGCCCTTTCTAATACCTTGCTCAACTTTAAAAGTGGGCAAGCATTCCTCCTGAGGACCATATGGGACTTTACTTCATAGGTTCTCATACAGGCATGCAAGAAAGCCTAGCATTGCCCTAGGGGCACCACGGGAGAGGAGCGTTTACCAAAGAATGGAATGGTCAACTAGATCAAATGCACTACTTAGATCTGCTGATCAGGAAATATAACAGGGCTAAACTGGGATCGCTTTACCTTTTTTTTGCTGATCTAAGTTAACACGCTGCTATACAGTCCCTAAACCCTTTCTAAATCCAAACAGGGCTGGCGATAGGATACAATATTGTTGTGCCCACTCCTCCAACTTCTTCAATATGACAGTGGAGGCATTTCTGTCAGAAAAGGATGGGAATTGGTCACAGTTAGTGCCGTATTTGCACTTCAGCATAAGGAGATAAAATGTTGAAATAACTGAATTCAGTGCATCCCCGTAATCATTGTGAAAAAAATGCACAGAGCCCACCCCGTCCGAATTGGAGTAACCACATACTTGCTTTGATGGAAAAGGGCAAGACTGAATATTGTAATCACCTGCCCATATTTTAGCACAAAATTGGTGCATACAAGGCGTAGAAAAGCTTCCAGACCTAAATCAAAGGCATGGGCTATCTTTCTACAGGAAGGATCAAAAACATTATTATAAAAATTAACCAACACCAAATCAAAGGCCCCCTTAATAGTTAACCAAAGCAACTGAGAGTGTGGTCCAACGGATGAGCGCCTTTTAACAATTACAGGGAATCTGTTAGATTTTAATATCTGGAGCCGTCCTTTGGCCCAGCCTGTGTGGGAGGGTTTATCACCCAAAAAAGAGATCACTTAGTCCAGATAGATACAGGCCAGATGCCTCGTTTGAATTCAGTAGAGGTGTCTGTGGTGGACGTGCAATGGTGGAACACTTCATCTGCTAGCAGATGTTGCATTTGAGGGCTAAGTCCTTGGTCTGTTTACAAAGACCTGCTCACCAATAGCGTTGCTGCAATAATTTAATTGTGGAGCCACCCCTGTGGAAATTTAGTTCGTAACTGAACATTATCTGCGCCATCTTGTCTCTCCCCAAGCGCCACACGCAGAAAACGCGCGACGGCCATTTTAGGCACCATGACCTCATTGCCGATCGCCAGCGCGTCCCCCTGGCGCTGCGAACATCCCCCCGTGCGCTGACCACCCCCGCTCTCTCATACATGGGCCATAAACCCTCTCCTTCTGCGCGACCCTGCCATGGAACCACATCCCACGCCTGACCGACACCTTATTTCATCCCATACATGGTCATACATCCCTTTGATAACCCCCTTCCTCTGCGCCCGACTGTCCGAACCAATCCCAGGCCATCACCTAGCCCTGCGGATGCAGTTTATTGCCCCTACTGTACGGGAAACACCCCACATCAAAGGGATTACAGTAGATCAAGGCCCCCCACACCCTGAGACCCGACCAGTCGCACACACCCCCGGGAATTGGCGGAATGTCCAGCTGTGTGATAGCCATCTCCTACTGTGGGTGGGGTGGGGACTTCCACTGTAGATATGTGTGGGAACGAGCTTGAAGTGGGGGTTCCATGGATGTCTTTCCGTACATCAAAGTCTCAATAAGAATGTACCACGTGTAATAAAGCAATAAACCTGTGTATGAGAGGCGAGGCCTCAGAGATGTGGTTAGAGCACCTCGAGACGATACCTTGCTGTCCGATCTGATGTGTTCTGCTCCGACGGAATAAAACTTTGTTTCCTGCCTTCCAGTCTCCGGCGCCTGCCTCTTTTGTTGGTTAATCATCGAATGGTATAAGAGGCGATTACCGCCGGGCAAATACTTGAAAGGTTATCGACTGAAACTGCCGCTACCATTTAACAATTGGCGTCCCAAGCGTGGGGCCCATCAGCGACACGTGGATCCAGTGGGAGAGGTCCTGACGACAAAGTGAACGACTGCAACGATCGGGAAGAGCTCCTGCCTGATAGACCCTCGTCTGGCAGCCGATCATCCGAACTTCACTGGTTCCGAGCAGACCTCTCTCGAGTGATCTACGGTCCTGACTGGGAACCATCAGGAGTGCCGTGGCAAATACGGAGAGTAGAGGACGATCGGGCGCTGGAGGCGGAAGACGAGAAACTGTCCATGCGGTCCGGGTAAGGTCGTACAACACGACAAATTGCGAAACGATTGATTGATTGATTGAAAATACTAGTATTGCTTATTTGATTGTTCTTTTTTAGATATTCGCTGCCTACAAACGGGGATATTCTCTCTCCCTTTGCAGATAGTGAAGGGTAGGTAACGCGGACTTTTGTCCCCCTTTGTAATCTGTCGTGCCTATTATTCTCCCCACTGATTGATTGTCCGAACATTGATTGTTTTTGACGAATAGTGCTTTTTGAGATATTCTCTGTTTGCAAATAACGTAGAATAGAAATATTCTGTCTAGTCTTTGCAGATAGTGAAGGGTAGGTAACGCGGACTTTTGTCCCCCGTTGTAACCCGTCGTGCCTATCTCTTTCTCACCATTGATTGATTGATTGTCCGAACACTGGTTGTTCGATATTGGTTCTTTGGAGGTATTCTCTGCTTACAAATAACGTGGAATAGAGATATTCTGTCTAGTCTTTGCAAGCAGTGAAAAGATAGGTAGTGCAGACTTTTGTCCCCGTTGTAACCCGTCATGCCTATCTTCTCCCCACTGATTGATAGTTGGTTCTGCCCGGACCGCTTATTAGAGATGAACCATCCGGCTCCACTGGAAGGCACCCCTAATAAGGACATGTTTACTAAATATGGACTAGTCGCTGTAGCCTATAGCAAACTATGGCATAAATATACAAAGAAGGACTCCGAAAGTCAGTGGCCACTGATGGGATCCTTTGATGACCATAAAATAGAAACACTAGAAATAGCTCTACGTAGCAATAAAACGACGCCCACTATGCTCGACAGTTTCGGCATGTGGCGCAAAGAAACAACGCAACGGAAAAAGAGAGAAGAAGTAAAGGCAGAAAAAGAACTACGAAAGGCAGCTCACCTTGTCGCTAGAAAGTTAGAGGAAGAAATAAAGGAGAGAAAGGAAGCTAAACAAAAACAAGAATCTGAAACGTCAGGCCAGTGCCCTGTTAGGACCACCTCTACGCTCTACCCTGAGTTGCCTTCCAAGCAACGGGCGAACGATGAATTGCTATTAGGTCCTCCGATCATCTACATGCCCCCTCCATACGCTCCCTCCCAACCTATAGTGCAGCACCCACAACCCCCGAATGCAAGCGAAAGCAGTACCAGGGCCTCGGTCCTCACGGCCTCCGCGCCGGCCGAGCCTCTTGTACTGAACACAACGTTAGCAATAACGTTAGATGACCCCGAGACGAGAAAGAAAGATTCCGCCAGAATGAATCGGCTAAAAAAGGGTGAACGAGACGGAATCGATAAGGTAGTGAGAACACTAGTAGAACGGAAGGAAAGTGAGGAATATGTGACAGATATGTATAACTCATATGCCGACAACCACAGATGACACCTTGTCGTACGACTTTGTTATCACACTCTGAATGCCTATGAGGATAGGTACCAGGATAGAGGTCCCGAAGGCTTAGCAACCTTGTATAGAAAGGTTGATATTGGGGAAGAGGGAGAGGGCGATGTGACGGACCTCTTCACACGTACACTCAAAGTCTTCCGACATCTTAAAGAACACAGACAGACGACCAAGACAGAAACCCCCATAGCGACTGAACCCCAGGCAGGAAAAGCTGATACCATGATGCCCATCAAGGAAGCCGCTCCTTACTGGGTCCCCCCACGAGGTCAGGGAACACACGATGACATCAACCACCAAGATGCGAAGGGAAGGGTTGTATATAACTGGGTCTATCAGCCATGGGACCGACAAGACATCCTGACCTTTAGAAAAACCCTACCCGACTTAAGAAAGAACCCGACTGCCTTTTACACAGAACTAGGTACGGCCTTAGGTTCAACTATAATGACCTTGGCGGATATCGATTTGTTCTTCGGGTTATGTCTGCCGGCTGATGTGTGGAAGCAAATCCGGAAAGTCGACCACGCTGAACCGTTCGGATATACCTGGGTACAAATCGATACCATAGACAAGCAGCGAGAACCTGGACAGAAACCTCTAAAGGCCATATTGGAACTCCCAGACAAGATTGTTCAGAAATTAAAGACCCTAATCCCAGAAAGGAAAGTAGACTGGTCGATAGTGACGGCTTGCCGCCAGAAACCCCAGGAGGATGTATCCGAATACTTCTCTCGATTCGAGACAGTGTTTTCCGATTATAGTGGCCAGGACATGACCACTGCAACCGGACATCACCTCTTTGTCCAGAAATATGTGAAGGGTCTGTCACAGGAAGTCTCCCAGAAGTTACAGACCAGCGAGAGTAGTTGGGCAGCCTCCAAACCCGCGGCTATCCTCCAGATGGCCCAGTACTACGAACACCAAAAGAATGAGAACGATAGGGCGTCCGAGAGAAAGAAAAAGGAGCTGAAGGAAAGGGTAATGATCACACAGTTGCAAGGGGTGACCATAGGAAGGGAACCTCCCAAGGGAAACTACCAACCGACTGCCCCTAGGAAACTACCCCCTAGAGACCATGCACCCGCACCCTACGTTGGACGCAGGGACTTAGACGAGAATCAGTGTGCGTTCTGTAAAGGGTTCGGACACTGGAAATCCCAGTGCCCGGTCCTTCTGGATATGAACAAGAATAGGGACACAAGAGACATAGCAAACAGCCCCAGAAATAGAGGACAGGGACGAGGGTACACGAACGACACCACCAGTGACAGGCCATATAGACCAAATACCTTCGACCGCCCCCGACAGAACCAGTGCCAGCAGTCCGACTACGAAAACACCCATGACTTTGCATAGGACCGCCAGGGGCAAGGGAGGGGTCCAGTTGAACTCCGTGTTGACCAGCAAGGTCCTTACGTCACTGCTAAGGTCCTGGGCACAAAGTCTCCATTTTTGGTAGACACTGGGGCGACACGTAGTGCGCTATCTAAACGGCTGATCCCAAGGGCACCCTTGTCTGGCTCACATGTAACCTCAATAGGCTTTGATGGAACGCCCTCCACTAATCCCTTGTCCGCACCAATCTCCTTTGACTTGGAAAATAACACCACTGACACGACATTTCTGCTCTCCTCCAACACCCCCGACGCCATTATGGGTCTTGATTTACTAAAACATTTCCGGGCTACCATCAGATGTTCCCCAGACGGAGTCCGAGTCATACTGCACGATAACCCAGATCTGTTCAGGCCTTGTCTCACACGACGTATGTTCTCCATAACCGATGCTGACCTGTCCCTACTTTACACGTTACCCACACATCTATGGCTCAGACGTAGGACGCATGGTGATCGACCCTGTACACATAACTGTCCGACCGGACGCAGTGCTCCCAGAGCTTCCACAGTATCGGATATCGCCCGAAGGCGAGAAGGCGTTGGTGGAAATCATCCAGTCCCTAGTCGATGCAGGAGTGGTAGAAGAAGTAGTTAGTAATGTTTGCAACAGCCCTATCCTACCCATTGTTAAGAAGCAAGGCGAGGGAGATGAAAAAGCATACCGCTTCATTGTCGACTTACGAGAGGTTAACAAAGTAGTCATACCTCAGTACCCCGTAGTCTCAGATATCACCACCATCCTCACCCTGATTCCGTCCACTGCCACTACCTTTACCGTTATTGATCTCAAGAACGCATTCTTTTCCATCCCCATCCACCCAGACAGCCGCTACCTTTTCGGCTTCACCTTAAAAGCCCGTTCGTACAGATTTTGTAGGGCACCACAGGGCTACACTGAGAGTCCCAGCATATATAGCCAGGCCCTCAAGAGACAACTGGATGCAGTTCAACTACCGGACGGAGTGGTGTTAATACAGTATGTCGATGATATTCTTTTGGCGGCCGACACCACTCCGCTCGCAGTCACAGCCACCATCCACCTCCTCCACTTCCTCGCGGAGAACGGTCACAAGGTCTCCAGGAAGAAGTTGCAATTCTGCCAACCCCAAGTGACATACCTAGGCCACCTCCTATCCAAAGATGGGAGGAAGCTTACACCTGACCGAATTCAGACCATCCTAGAAACCCCCGTTCCCAAAACTCAGAAGCAAGTGCGGTCTCTGGTAGGCCTCACCTCCTTCTGTCGACAGTGGTTGCCAAACTTCAGTCTTATTGTAAAACCTCTGCTTTCCCTGTTGGCTAAAGATGTCCCCTTCCCCCTCCCCTGGACACCCGAATGCCAATCCGCCTTCAAAGAATTACGAGATGCCCTTTGCTCAGCACCAGTCCTAGGAACCCCAGACTACACTAAACCTTTCTCCCTCTTCACCCACGAAAGGGAGGGATGCGCGTTGTCTGTTCTAACCCAGTCCATAGGTCCCAAGCAACGCCCTTGTGCCTACTTCTCTGCCACTCTTGACCCTGTAGCCAGAGCTTTGCCCGCCTGCCTTCGAGCGGTAGCCGCCGCTGCTGTCTCTATCCGACAAAGTGAGGGGATCGTGCTTTCAAACCCCCTCACCGTGCTAGTACCCCATGCAGTTGACACCCTCCTGAACCAGACTAAGTCTCAACACCTGACTAGCGCACGGCTGACTGGTTATGAACTAACTCTGCTTGCACCCCACATCACGTTGAAACAATGCACCACTCTGAACCCAGCCACTCTGCTACCTCTCCCTAACAATGACCCCAATGCGTCCCCTATACATGACTGTGTGACCCTCACCGACGAACAGACCAAGAGTAGGGTTGACCTCCGAGATACTGCCTTCCCAGATCCTGACGGAGAGCTGTGGGTATATGGCTCATGCATCAAGCTCCCCGACGGCACCACCTCAGCCGCCTATGCAGTCACCACGGCCCGAACAGTTGTTGAGACAGCCTGCATCACACAGCGATCCGCACAGGCGGCTGAACTGATTGCTCTCACACGAGCATGCATCCTAGCAGCGGGGACAACCGCAAACATTTACACCGACAGCCAGTACGCCTTCGGGGTGGTTCACCACTTTGGGCTCCTATGGAAGGAGAGGGGATTCCTGACTTCCCATGGTACACCCATCCTACATGGAGATCTAGTCTCCGCTCTGGTCGAAGCAGTCCTCCTCCCCACACGGCTAGCTGTGATCAAATGCCAGGCACACAAAAAGGTGACGGACATTATAGGACAGGGAAATGCGCTGGCTGACATCACTGCCCGAACCACAGCCGAGAATAGGTCAACAACACGCATGTATGTGACCAGGTCACAAACTGAAAAATGGAAGGATGCTAGGGAAACCATTAGAGACATACAATTGGCCAGCTCACCACACGAATTGACTGAATGGGCACGGGTGGGATTGAAAGATGATGAAGGCTGCTGGCGAACTAGAGACACGAACAAATGGTTGCTACCTGACTCATACCTGATTCCCATACTGACCATGACACACTCCCCCGCACACATAGGGTCTGCCCCCATGATTGAACTCATCTCCAAAGTCTGGCACAACGACAAAATCCCAGACTCAGCTAAACGCCTAGTCCAACAATGTCTGATATGCCTCCAACACAACCCTGGTAAAGGAACTGCTGTGCCCCGGGGAGGGTTTGGGGTTCCTAGTCACCCCTTTGAGGTCCTACAGATGGACTACATTCAGTTAGAAAGGTGCCAAACCCTGAAGTACGTGCTTTTCGTTGTGTGCGCCTTCAGCAAATGGGTGGAAGCCTACCCAACCCGCGACAACACGGCTATGACTACCGCAAAAGTACTACTGAAAGAATTCTTCCCCGTTACGGCCTTTGTCGAATTTTATGGAGCGACAACGGCCCCCACTTCGTAGCCGAAGTTATCCAACTCATCTTAAAAGGGTTGGGTGTAAAACAGAAATTTCATGCGGTCTTCCACCCCCAATCTGCAGGCTTGGTTGAGCGACATAATGCCACATTGAAACTCAAACTAGCCAAAATAGTTGCCACCACAGGACTGAAATGGCCAGACGCCCTCCCATTGCTATCAATGCGTTCCACTCCTACCAAACACCACTTAACCCCCTACGAGGTCGTCTTCGGGCGACCCATGAACCTTTGGACTGCACCGAAACCAGCATCCATTCACGGCGTCCCGGACGTCCTCATGTCTGACTATCTGTACAATCTAACTAAAACGTTGTCTGTTATCCATCAGCAGGTGCTGCAAGCCATTCCCGATGCTTCCAGGGGCCCCGGACACAACATCCAACCCGGCGACTTTGTCCTAGTGCGCAACTTCCAGCGCACCAAGAGTCTGGAGCCCCGGTGGACAGGCCCCCTGCAAGTCCTGATCACCACCCGAACAGCTCTTCGAGTGGAGAGGAAACGTAATTGGCTGCATGCACACCACTGCAAGAAGGTATAATCGACCCTGACGACCACCGACAACATCACCGCCCAAGAGGAACTTCTGGACAAAGACCGACCATCCCTGAGCTGCTGCCCGAATACAGAGACGCTTGAATTGACTGAATATCCCGATCCCACTGTGCCATCCAAAGAAGGGTATAACCTACGACGCAAGGAGGGAACTTCGGCTAAGCAGACCACGAACTAAGTTGAAATCTCAGAGCGGTAGCCTAGTCACCTCAAAGGCCTCCAGGAGAGAAACTAAACAAAAGTCTGTGGTTCTGCCCGCTACCGAGTCCCTTGAAGGTGATGGAAGCACCCAACATGAAGGTGATGGAAGCACCCGACATGAAGATGATGGAAGCAACCGGACGTCCGAAGATCCACTACAAAAATCCAAAGACTGACAAAATGCACAGCTCAAAGACCATTGCACTTTTTGTTACCCTTTGCCTCCTTCTCATGGTCACTTTCTGGATCCTGGAAGAAAACGCACCCGCTCATAAGACATTGCTGACCACTGCCCAACCCACCACCATGAAAGAACACCATCTGATTTCACTTTCACCCCAACTCCGAGAAAGACGTAAGGAGTTCTGGAATAACTCTTTTGTGCAACTGCTCCACCAACACAACCTTGCCGCCAATGCCACTAACTGCTGGATCTGTGGATTGCTACCACATGCCACTGGACATTCTATCCCTTTCATCCCTTCGCCCTTCTCTGTCCATGGCTCCTGCCTCGCTTGGCTAATCCTCCTGCAAGAAAGTTACAAGGACAATGCCACTTCCGGCAAAACTGTGTCGCACTTCTATCATGGGTTCTGGCTAAACCAAACTGGAAAAACCTCTTCCCCCTTTTGTCCTTTGAGATCAAACACCTCTTTCCATATGGACATCCCTGCCAAGGAGCGAGTTGAAATGCAGGTGTTCAACAACCCAGCCAGACCCACCTTCTCTTACCTCCGGAAACGAACGGCCGCCACCCTAACAGTGGCCCTATCCGTCGTCAACATCACAGGTCTGGTGTGCTTCGAAGGCCTAGGAACACAGCCGGTAGGCCACAGTTCCTGTCTCATCACCCGAACATTGGACTCAGTTGACCCACCCTCCTTTGTTACCTCCCCAAATATGTACTTCGTCTGTGGTACTAAGGCCTACACCTGGCTTCCGAAAGGTTGGGGAGGCACCTGCTACATCGCTTTTATCCTTCCTCCAACATATGTGGCTCCAGCAAACCATCACCGGCAGAAACGTGCAAAGGACATTGTACAAACCGACTCCACTGGAGCACAGTTCATGGATGCAGTAAAGGGACTTGTTCCACTGTGGGGTCCAATGGCAAACAGCCGTGCCATCCGGCACCTGACCCAGGCAGTCGAAACCACAATGAACATTACAGCCGGCATCCTCACCAACAACACCGCTGAGCTTCAGGCCGTCCGCCTGGTAGCTCTTCAGAACCGCCTCGTTCTAGACGTGGTTCTGGCTGATCGTGGAGGAGCATGCCGCATCATTGGGTCCAGCTGTTGTACCTACGTACCGGATAACTCACCCTCAGTCTACAAGGCGATTGAACACCTCCACAGACTTTCCGCAGAGGTTCATCAGGAGCAAGAAGGATGGTCGCTTGGGAGTTGGTTTTGGGACACTATTAAAAGTTGGGGGTGGAGGTTGTTTACGTTTATCCTAATACCGATTGTGGTACTGTGTGGATGCTGCCTGGGGATTCAATGCTTGCCACCTCTATGTTCACTTTTCACGAACTGCATCTGCCCTAAGACTCTGACCTTTGAAGCAGAACGAATGAAAGCCCTGTATGAAATAGAAGTACGAGGTATTATGGGGATAGATCCGAACTAAACAAGCTGGCGAGATATGTTAAAAGGGAGGACTGTGGAAATTTAGTTCGTAACTGAACATTATCTGCGCCATCTTGTCTCTCCCCAAGCGCCACACACAGAAAACGCGCGACGGCCATTTTAGGCACCATGACCTCATTGCCGATCGCCAGCGTGTCCCCCTGGTGCTGCGAACATCCCCCCGTGCGCTGACCACCCCCGCTCTCTCATACATGGGCCATAAACCCTCTCCTTCTGCGCGACCCTGCCATGGAACCACATCCCACGCCTGACCGACACCTTCTTTCATCCCATACATGGTCATACATCCCTTTGATAACCCCCTTCCTCTGCGCCCGACTGTCCGAACCGATCCCAGGCCATCACCTAGCCCTGCGGATGCAGTTTATTGCCCCTACTGTAAGGGAAACACCCCACATCAAAGGGATTACAGTAGATCAAGGCCCCCCACCCCCTGAGACCCGACCAGTCGCACACACCCCCGGGAATTGGCGGAATGTCCAGCTGTGTGATAGCCATCTCCTACTGTGGGTGGGGTGGGGACTTCCACTGTAGATATGTGTGGGAACGAGCTTGAAGTGGGGGTTCCAAGGATGTCTTTCCGTACATCAAAGTCTCAATAAGAATGTACCACGTGTAATAAAGCAATAAACCTGTGTATAAGAGGCGAGGCCTCAGAGATGTGGTTAGAGCACCTCGAGACGATACCTTGCTGTCCGATCTGATGTGTTCTGCTCCGACGGAATAAAACTTTGTTTCCTGCCTTCCAGTCTCCGGCGCCTGCCTCTTTTGTTGGTTAATCATCGAATGGTATAAGAGGCGATTACCGCCGGGCAAATACTTGAAAGGTTATCGACTGAAACTGCCGCTACCATTTAACACCCCTACATGTGCAGATGCAAGACACTCATGTGCAGCTAGAGTTAAACCTAACCTGAGGTCTGAATTTGGCACTAGTCTATTCCCCACTGTAGGAATGTGAGCGAACAGTATGTTTTGCGCATCTAACTTGTAGGAGTACTTGAGTGTAAAGCTGTAAAATGACCCACCTTCTTGGCTTCTGTATGGTGTCTGCCTCTAAAATACAGTAGTTCCGTCACCACTGGTCTTTCAGAGCACCTGATGGAAGGAATCTAGTGGGAACATGCTTAACCCTCTCAAGTAAGATGAAAGGAGAAAGTTCTTGAGGGACCACAGTTGTTGTCAGTCAATGTTCCATATATATGACCACCATTTCTGTTCCTTCTATCCCTTCTGGAAGTCCCACCAAATGGGCATTGCTGCTTCAAGCGCGGCCTTCAGCATCATCCTCCATTCCGTTCAGGAAGTGAACCCGCTTGCAAGGTCACATATTTGGTGCTGTAACTCAGTTATAGCGTGCTTCAGTGACTGAAACAGGCATTTGGTGTACATCAAAGGGTCTGGCGGAAGAAATATAGTGAAAGAGATAAGAAAGAATATAAACAGGGCATCACTACCTATAAACAACTGTTACTGGAAGCGAAAAGAAAGTTTTTCTCCACCCACATAACATCGGCTAAGTCCAATTCGAAGGAACTTTTTAGTATTAAAAAATTGTCCATTCCAATTGCTCCGAGGAGTTATAGCAGTTCAACATTTTGCGATAAAATTGTCGACTTTTTTAAACACAAAGTTGAGATTATATTCTCCTCTTTCACAGAAGTTAACAAGACAATTCAGTTGAACGCCAACACGATCAAAGTGGGCAATACTAATTCATCCTTGGTCTTTGATCAATTTTTACCACTGGAGACACCTAAGACAATTAAGGTCTTGACCTCGATTAGCTCTGGAGCTCCTAACGATCCTTGTCCTGCGTGGATCACGAAACAAGTGCCTAATGTAATTGGAAAGGCCCTCTGTTAAACGATGCTTTTTCCTCTGGTATATTTCCTGGTATTTGGAAGCAGGCATCTGTCCTTCCACTTTTGTAAAAACAGAATTTGGATCCTAAGGACCCGAACAACTACAGGCCTATCTCGCAGCTCCCCTTCCCCGCCAAAGTCCTGGAAAAAGAGATGAACACTCAACTCAGTGCTTTTCTTCTTCGCAATAACTCACTGGACCCATCGCAATACGGGTTCAAGGCTGATCACAGCACTGAGTTGGCTTTGCTGAAATCCACTGAGGAAATCAGAGAGGCCGTTGATGGTGGAGGTAGTGCAGTACTAATTTTACTGGACCTGTCAGCAGCCTTTGACACCGTCCATCACAAGTTATTGATGGACCGGCTGTCTGAGATTGGTGTCAAAGGCCTAGCCTGGAAACTCTTACAATCTTTTTTAGCCGACAGATCCCAAACGGTGGAGCTGCATGGCCATTCATCCAGACCATTCACACTCCCTTGCGGGGTGCCACAGGGCTCCTCTCTTAGCCCAACTCTTTATAAAATATCTACGTGGCACCACTGGCAGGAGTTATTAGATCCTTTGGCTTTCAGCTTACCTCCTACGCAGATGACACACAAATAGTGTTGTCATTGGCTAAAGGAAATGAGAAGGAAACGGGGGATCGTTTTTTTGAACGCATGAGTGCTATCTCCTACTGGATGTCTTCTAACTGCTTAAAGCTCAATTCCAATAAGACCGAGGTCCTAAACTTTGGGGTTAATCCTTTTGTATGGACACCGGATTGGTGGCCGGAAGATCTTGGATCCTGCCCTATACCCTCTAGGGAGGCTAAAAACCTTGGGGTGTTAGTGGACAACACACTCACTATGGGCGATCAAGTAAGCTCAGTGACCTCAGCCTGCTTTATGATTCTCAGAATCATCAGGAAAATTAAGTTTTTCCTGACAGAAAGTTATCTTATGACAGTAGTTATGGCTCTTATAACATCGCGTCTGGACTACTGTAATAGCCTTTACTTGAACTTACAAAAACAGCATATGTATAGGCTTCAGGTGGTCCAAAACGCAGCAGCTACACTGCTGACCGGAACACCTAAATTTGCTTCCGTAAAAGGAGAACTTAGGAAACTACACTGGCTTCTGATAAAACAAAGAGTCCGTTTCAAGGCACTCTGCATTGTTTTTAAGGCCGTTAATGGTATCGGCCCTGAATTTCTGAAGCAAAAATTCCACTGGTATGTACCTGGCAGAACATTACGCTCTACCAGTGCCAAACAAGTGCAAATCCCCAAAGCTAAAAAACTTAATTGGGGAGGCAGGAGCTTTACTCTCTGTGCCTCCCGAGCCTGGAATGAGCTTCCTCTCTCCCTCAAAACTGCCCCAGACCTTCTGTCCTTTCGTAGGGGCTTGAAGACATGGCTTTTCCTGCAATAGTGCTCCCCGGCTTCCCTAGGTAACCAGTACTTAGCGTCAGGACATCCAAGGGTAATCGCGCGCTCTATAAGTGCAAATAACATAACATCACACTCTCCCAACTTATGCTGGTCATCTCTGAGTTCTAGATCTATTGCCACAATGTCCGTTTTCAATTCAAAGGCCTCCCTAGATTCTACAATGCCCTCTAGTTTCTTATGGGTGAAACAGAACTGCCTCAAACTCAACACGGATAAAACAGAGTTCCTGATCTTTGGGAACAACAGCTCTGCATGGGACTCCTCCTGGTGGCCACCAGACCTGGGACCCTCGCCCGCCCCCACCTACCACACCAAAAACCTCGGCATCATAGTGGGCGACAGACTCACTGGGCCAAACAAGTGAACGCCATCAACTCCTCCTGCTATTTCATCCTACTTATGCTCTGCAAAATACTCCATTGACTCCTCACTGACACCAGACACACAGTCCCCCAGTCTCTTATCACCAGCAGGCTAAATTACAGCAATGCACTCTATCCGGCATTATGAATCAGCTCTTACAAAGCGTCCAGAACACCCAGAGCGCCGCAGCCAGACTCATCCTTAACATCCTCGCAATGATCATATCTCACCCCACCTCCAAGAACTATACTGGCTACCAATCCAGAAGTAATGCTAATTCAAACTACTCACCCATGCATACAAAGCCCTCCACAAAGTCGGACCTGCCTACCTCAACTTCCACCAACCCACCAAGCAACTGCGCTCAGCCACACTCCACTTTGCGCAAATTGCCATACATCACGAGTGTTGTGAATTCCTGATGTCGTACAGCTTGTACATCCCTCAGTAAAACTGTGCATTTGTCAGAAAACATAAACGTCAGGATTGTGCCAGATTGATTCCGTGAACACCCTCAGGATATGTTGTCCTATGTCTCTGCTAGCCACAGTGCACCAGCTGCACCCCTAACCCTACAGGGCAACACATGTGTGTGCAACCTTAGAACATGACAACCCTGATCTCCCAAGGAAATCGTGGTAACAGATCTAGAACCTTTTTGTCTGGACTCTCACGCGTACCCAAAGAAATACACAAAAAATACTTTTCAATATTTATTGAATTGTTGTGATTCTTGCATAAATGTGTGCGTTGATAATTAGTAGAATGAAACAGAATAGCGTAATTACCCAGGGGCGTAACACAGGCACCCGCATCCCCTGCAGTGCGGGGGGCCCCCAAGCTCCAGGGGGCCCACTCAGCACTGCAGTTCAGCGGGGGAGCTCCTGATTGAGTCCGGAGGGGGGGGCCCTCCACGTACCTTGCAGGGGGCCCCCTCAATTATTGTTACGCCACTGTAATTACCATCACAAGAACAGGGAAAAGGATGAAGATTTCCACTGTTGTGCTAAGGCAGTGAATATTTGCAGGCATATAAGTACAGTGTATAGCTGTACTCCTACGTAGCACTTCCTAACCTCGTTTTGCCTAGGGTGGGTGATCTGCCAAACCTCAGCCAGGGTTTGCTAACTCCCCGATACTCATGGGTAAGTGTCATCAGGCTGCCCATTCTGGAATAGAGCTGGACATCCCTCGAGTTGATATGCAGCAATCAGCTGAGCTGGAATTTGGACATATGGTAACCCCGCAGTGTCAGCTGCGTGCTCCTTGGCCTAAACAAGGAAGTGGTTCTATATATATAACAATAACACTCATGTGGCCATGTCGCAACCCCTGTTGGGCCGCAATTGTTTATTCTAGTTGGATAGCGTTGTTGCCTTACGGACAATAACATAAAGAGCATTTGTGCATTTTATCCCTTGTACTTAATGTTCAAGGTATCGTGAGAGTGTGCCTACGAAGTGGAAATATAAGCAATGCAGATCCAGAGAACGTTATCCTGCATGGTCACACATGCAAATGTTTGTCAAAAGACACGGTGTGTAAAGGAGAAGGCAACTTAAGGAACGGGAGCATGTAAAATGGCAGGTTTTCTACCCAGGCCTATCCTGAAATTTACAATCCCCAGTTCTATAAGTTCTTCCAACGAATTGCACCCATGCGTTCTTTTGTTCTTAATTTAAATTCACAATTGACCCTCCATGTATAAACTAGCCCACTGTAGGAAGTAAATTACAAAAGGTCAATAAAACAACACATTTCAGCAATGTTCCCCAGTGGTTCAACTGTTCGTTTAAATGCATCTTATGTTTGGTTAACAAATGACAGTTTCCACTTTTAAAGAAGCCGGAAGCAGTTCCCAACTCGAAGATTGTTGAGGGCAGAAAAAGGTCCGCCTGTCTTATGGCCACTTGCAAAAACAACAGTTGATGGACAGAATGCAGAACAATGTCATACATTCACCCCAGTACAGAGATCTGGGCCTAAATCCATCGTTTTTTTGCTCACCATGCCATTCCAGTTTGAACCCAGCCATATGCAAATCAGTCTTGACCCTGTGCCTCATGGGTACAGTGCAGCCCAAACTGCCAAGCCAGGTCCTCCCTGGACTGGAAACAAGCATCCTAGGACCGGTTTCGGGGTTTCACCCCTCTTCAGCCAAGATAGCTTGATTCCAGTGGCATGGAGAGCAAGGGACCCACGTCTTGGCATACCCTTCCCACTCGGGGTGACAAATGCAAAAACAAGAGTTGATGGACAGAATGCAGAACAATGTCGTACATTCACCCCAGTACAGAGATCTGGGCCGAAATCCATCGGTTTTTTTGCTCACCAAGCCATTCCAGTTTGAACCCAACCATATGCAAATCAGTCTTGACTCTGTGCCTCATGGGAACAGTCCAGTCCGAACTGCCAGGACAGGTCCTCCCTGGACTGGAAACAAGCATCCTAGGACCGGTTTCAGGGTTTCACCCCTCTTCAGCCAGGATAGCTTGATTCCAGTGGCATGGAGAGCAAGGGACCCACGTCTGGGCATACCCTTCCCACTCTGGGTGACAGGGTCAGACTGATTTGCATATGGCCATATGTGAACTGGTGTGGTGGAGTGAGCTAAAGAATGATGATGGATTTAACCCAGATCCGTTGACTGGGGGTGAGTGTTTGATTTGCTCAAACACTCCGTCCATCATCCCCTTTGGTATCGCTTTGTCTTATGGCCACGGCTGTCTCTGTTGTGCTACTCCTGACTGAAGATCACTTTTCATCAAGTGGCTGTGGAATTTTAATACTTTATTTCTTCAACGGGTAGACTCCTAGGTGGTATCGCTTCTCTAATGGCATCGTCCTCACAGCCGCTCCATTTAAAACTTGTATGTGAGATTTATAACTTACTGTTTTTATCGTCAGGATATGTGCGGTCCACTTGGCTTGAAGGACCTCTCCATAAGGAATGCTCTAGCTGTATGTTGAGATTGGCAGCTGTGGGCATCTAAGAATACATTTTTAGTGGTTGAGTTTCTGCAGAAACATGTCTATATGCTTTCACCTGCAACTTTAATCTTTAAGCCTAAAAACGTGGCCCATTGTGGGGCTAGAAGCCTGGGTGTCTCTTAGACGCTTGCAATTCTGATTTAATATGGTGTAATATTTATATGGTCTTTAATTAGTGGAACCTTAAAGCAGATTTACAAGAGCTTGCTGTCTCGTTGAAAAGTGGGTTGGAATTTGAGGAGACAGTCCTGAAGATTTGAGGACATTTCTTTAAGAGAGGAGTTACTCGTTCTTGTACAAAACGTTCACTCCTGTAGAAAAGGGACCACCTGTCACGCTTACGGAAAAAGACACCGCCTCAGGGGCATCATCTCAACAGATCTTTGGTGGACGTTGGAGGCTACAGCAGGACCACCATGCTTGCATGGAGGCAGAGACACTGTGGGGAAACCCTGCTCATCTTCACAAAAGAGGCGCGACCGGGCCCTCAATGTGACTGAGAGGAAGCACACTCACTGAGGCCTTTTCTTTTTGTTATGGGCTCAAAACATTTCCTGTCTGTATTGTGATGGTCTTTTTGGGTTTCCTGGCCAATCACGTATGAGCTCCTACAGCATGTGACCTAGGCCACGCCCCCTTGCTTCTCTCCTGCTTCGCCCAATGACCTCCCTCCCTCTAGTGCACCACCTGGGCTGGTCACTGCTCCCCAGCCTGGTCCAGTTGACCCCTCTTAAGCCAGGACAATCAGCCCAGCCATCCAGGTAAAGGGCAGAGAGGTTAAAGGTGGATTCTTGTTATGTTTCTCCTGCTTGGTGCAGGCCAGGAACTGTCAGTGACCAAAACCCCTGCTCTCCCACATCCCCTCCCTCCATGCCCTCCTCTGGTCACTCTATTTCATGTTTCTAGTCTATCTACATCTTCGATCTTCCCACAAGGTTTCTCTCTGATGCTCTTCAGTGGACCCTGTAGAGTGCCTGTGCGTGTGGTGATCATGCCTTTGAGCTAGTCATATGATGGTTACTCAGCTGTAAACACATACAGTAAGACTGGTTGGGTAATACCCACTCCTACGGGTTGCTCCTGGCCTGTGTTCCCTGTAGGCTGTGCACCGTTCTATTTCCTAGCGCCCAAAATCTTCAGGCCGATCTAGGTATCAGCAGAGAAACTTTAGCATGAAGGCTAGTGTTCCTCGTGCTCCGCAGAGACAGAGGAGACGTCTTTGTGATAGAGCCACTCAGGGGTATTTGCGAAGGCTGAAGCATGGTGTTCTTCCAAGCGCTGTCTGCTCAACACTTAGGCCCTGATTACAATGTTAGGCGGATTTGCGTCCTCGTGACACCGTTGCGGTGAAAGAAGAGTCCGACCATAGGTCGGACGGTTCCTACAACCCAATTAGGATGCAACCGCATATAGTACTGTCGGAAACTTCTATTTTTCAATGGGAGATTGTGTGACGGGCTGAAAACGCCAGCAACGCAAGCTCCCATTGAAAAATGGAAGTTTGTAAACACCCTGCACCGTGCAGCAGGCACCTCGCGGTGCCAGCCTGTTGGAAACGGCCCTTTTTGCAGGGTTATCTCCAAACTTTTTGCTTCTTCCTCCTTTATTTTTTCTGACCCGTGGTTGTTGGCAATAGGACCCTGGGCACTTTACCACTGCTGATCAGTGCTAAAGTGCATATGCTCTCTGTATAAATTGTTATATTGATTGGTTATCCATGATTGGTATATTTGTTTCACCTGTTAGCCCCTAGTAAAGTGCACTGCGTGTGCCAGGGCTGGTGATTCAAATGCTACTAGTGGGCTGCAGCACTGATTGTGCCACCCACAGGAGTAGCGCTAACATGATGTCTTAGGCCTGCTTGCAGTGCCTATGTGCAGTCCAGAACTGCCATGTCGACCTGGCCAGTGCACCCACTGACCAGGCCTTATCCTTCCCTTTCTGTACATGTCAGGCATCCCTATGGTGGCCCTAGGTTCCTCCCTGGGCTGGGTGCAGTGTATCTGAAAGGTAGGGCATGTACTGAGGTGTGTAACATGCCCTGGTAGTGAACTACAGCCATTTTCGTTTTTCACTGCTGAGAGGCTATCTTGCCCATAGGATAGAATGGGGAAGGCTGTTTACATGCCTATCTTCCCATAAGGGCAAGATAGAAAATCCAAGTTTGGTATCTTTGTGTTCAGAATTTAATTATACATCTTTTTAGCAAGATGGTTTTTAAATTCTCTGTGTGAGAATAGCACTTTTTAGAAAGTAGCTATTCTCCTGTTTAACCTTCCTGTGTGCCTGTGTGCTGGTTGGCTGACTGGTGTCATGTGATGGGCCAGGTGGCTCCAGGAGCCTGGATGAGTCAGCAGCAGGGTGAATAGGGAGATCTGCTTTAGATGGGTGGGAGGAGTAGTCCCTGGGTTTGAATAGGGCTGCCCCTGCCAGCACAAAGCTGGCTCCACCCCCTGCTGGCCAGGCTGAGGACTCTGCCTCTGCTGGCACAAAGAAGGCTCCACCTCCTGCTGAGCGTCTAACGACCCTACCCCTCACTCTGAAAGGAACCAGGTGCTCCAGAGCAGAGCACACCCAGGAACCGGTTTGAGCAGGGGAATCCCCCCACTGGAACAAAGAGAGACAAAGACTTGGAGGGGTATAAGAAGAGGACCCCAGACACCTAAAACTTTAGATCACTTTGGAACTAAGAAGAAACCTCTGCCAAGGAGAAAGCTGAAAAGGACTGAAGAGGAGAAGACTGCCTGCTTGCTGTTTTGCTTTGCTGCCAAGGAGAGGGGAAGGACTTTGCTGTGTCCCCTTCTTTTGATTCTGATCTCCAAGGGCCTGAGAAGAGCTGGCTCCCTGTTAAGAAGTCCCAGGAACAAAAGGACTTCACCACCAGCTCCCCTGGAACTCTGCTGAGAGAGTTCTGACCTGCCTTGGAGTGCTTGCCCAGTCTTGGGGCCTCAGGAGGTCGTTTTGCTGTGTTTGGGAGCTGGGAAGCAGAAGTGTGAAAAAGAGTAACTGGTACCCAACGCATCATCCGATTGCGTGTCGCAAGAACGAGAGTGCGAGGAAAATTTCATCGCGGCACCATCGCAACACGCAGGGTCCCCGCATCGCCGAGTGCGTCGAGCATCGTCCCGAAGCGTGAAGATTCCTGACGTTGCGAGGGTCGTCGCAGAACCAGTTTGCGAGCCGCAGAACTGCCGGTGCGTGAAAGTCTCCAGTCATCGGGTGCGTCGACGCAGAGTCCCGTTCCGTGGCGCATCGAGAGTTGCGGCGCCGGAAGGCAACGCTGCGCCACGCATCGCACCACATCGAAGAGTGTCGCATCGAACCTGTGCGTGAACTTCCCCCTAAGAAACCTACGCAACGAAAGCCAAAGTCATCGCATCCTCCCCCTACAGATCGGAGCCGGCGCATCCACCTCTGCTGCGTGAAGCAGGGCTGCTGCAAAGCCTCCCCAGGATCTCAGGAGTATCGCATCGCCTTTGCCATCTTCCTTGTTATAGCTTTCGGGAACCTTATCGCAACTACAGGTACTGTTGGGCACGAAAGTGTCGCATTTTGTGCATTGAGAGTCGCACTGTGCAGGACACTGATTTTGACATCCTGGAGTACTTTCTGCAAACTCTTGAACTATCTTTGAAGTAACCTTTTTTGAATTATATGTTGGTTTGTCTGTAGTATTTGGTCTTGTGAAGTTTTTAGTAAAGATACCTTATTTTTCTAAAACTGGTGTGGAGTAAATCTGTGGTGTTTTCACTGTGTTACTGTGAGTGTTGGTACAAATACTTTACACATTGCCTTTGATAGCCTAGACTGCTCAGGCCAAGCTACCTAGAGGGTGAGCAGGGGTTATCTTAACAGTGTATCCCCCTTTCCCTGACTAGAAGCAAGGGTCCCTACTTGGACAGAGGTACCTACCCTGCCAACTAGAGACCCCCAGATCTAACACAGCCACACCGTGACAGGATGTTAAAGGGGTCACCA
This sequence comes from Triturus cristatus, assembly GCF_964204655.1. Classification (NCBI taxonomy): domain Eukaryota; kingdom Metazoa; phylum Chordata; class Amphibia; order Caudata; family Salamandridae; genus Triturus; species Triturus cristatus. The sequence goes on from NC_140585.1 coordinate 41,328,497, forward strand.
TAGGTGCCCCTTAGGGCTTTATGCGGAGTCCGCAGAAGAATGGGGCCTCTGCTAGTGTCCTCCAAAGACTCTTTCCAACGGCAGTTCCATGTCGGAAAGGCCGAAATGGAACTGCTGTTGGAAAGTCGCATCATAATGCTGATGGCGGAAACGCTGTCCTTAAGGGATTATGAAGTGTTTCCGAATGACCGACGGGCTCACATCGGAATCCCCCCGCAGGTTAAAACTCCGACCACCTAATCTTCCTAATACGGCGGTCGGACTTTAAACCTATCATATCGGGCAGAAAGCCTCCGACATTGTAATCAGGCCATCAGTCTCAGAAGGAGGTGTTTGAGAACTGGGACAGCCAGCGCATGCTAATGCTGCCTACTCCACATTTTATTTCTAGAAATAAAATCTGTTACTTTTCAGTTGAGACAAGAGCCATGAGGGTTAGCTGGCTAGGCCTACTACTTCATGGAGGAATGAGGAATTACTGAAAGCTGCCGACCCCCAAAGAGTCATTACTAAAAGCTGCGGACCCCCACTGCGGACCCCCACTGAGTCATTACTAGAAGCTGCGGACCCCCAATGAATCATTACTAAAAGCTGAGAACCCCCACTAAATAATTACTGAAAGCTGCGGACCCCCAGTGAATCATTACTGAAAGTTACGGACCCCCAATGAATCATTACGAAAATCTGCGGACCCCTACTGAATCATTACTAAAAGCTGGGAACCCCCACTGAATCATTACTGAAAGCTACGGAACCCCACTGAATCATTACTAAAAGCAGGGAACCCCCACTGAATAATTACTGAAAGCTACGGACCCCTAATGAATCATTACTAAAAGCTGCGAACCCCCACTGAGCCATTAGTGGAAGCTGCGGACGCCCAATAAATCATTACTAAAAGTTGGGAACCCCCACTGAATAATTACTGAAAGCTGCGGACCCCCAATGAATCATTACTAAAAGCTACAGACCTCCACTGAATCATTACTAAAAGCTGGGAACCCCCACTGAATCATTACTGAAAGCTATGGACCCTCACTGAATCATTACTAAAAGCTGGGAACCCCCACTGAATAATTACTGAACGCTGCGGACCCCCAATGAATCATTGCTAAAAGCTGCGGACCCCCACTGAGTCATTACTGAAGACAAGGACCCCCACTGAATCATTACTGAAAGCCGTGGACCCCACTGAATCACTACTGGAAGCCGGGGCTCCCACTAAATCATTACAGAAAGTTAGCCAACCCCAATGAATCATTTCTAGAAGCTGGGGACCCCCACTGAATCATTACTGAAAGCTGAGGACCCCCACTGAAACATTACTGGAAGCCAGAGCTCCCACTGATTCATTACTGAAAGCCGGGGATCCCCACTGATTCATTATTGAAAGCTGGAGCCCTAAATGAGTAATTATTGGAAGCTGGGGAACCCCTCTGAATCATTACTAAAAGATGGGGACCCCCACTGAGTCCTTACTGGAAGCCGGGACCCCATGGTATTACTACTGGAAACTGGTGACCCCCAGCACTGACTCATTACTGGAAACTGAGGACCCCAGTGAATCATTACTGGAACCTAGGGACCCCCACTGAGTCATTACTGGGAGCCGGGGACCCCATTGAATTACTACTAGAATCTGGTGACCCCAACTGAATCATTACTGGAAGCTGTGGACCCCATTGAATCACTACTGGAAACTGGTGACCCCCAATTGAATCATTACTGGAAGCTGTGGACCCCAGTGAATCATTACTGGAACCTAGGGACCCCCACTGAGTCATTACTGGAAGCTGGGGACCCCCACTGAATCATTACTGAAAGCTAGGGCTCCCCCCAGCGCTAAGCTTGTTTAGCGCTGGAAATAACGTGAAAGTAGTGCGAAACATTACTTAGCGGCAAGGGGACGTACCTTGGGTGGTGCATGGGCATTACCATGCAACCACCCAAGGTTTCTGATGCTAAACCCAATTTACTAAACAAAGTAGACAGGGTTTAGCATCGGAAAACTGCGCCCTTTTAAATTAGGCGCAAGGAAGGAGAAATGCTTTCATTTCTCCTTCCTTTTCCGACTTTGTACGTGTGCTGCACTGTACAGCACACAAACAAAGTCGGAAAAGGCTTAAAGTCCGTCTATGCATGGTATTTTGTATTGGAAGGTTATCCTTTCAGTACAAAACCTATGCTAGACTCACGGAGACACCCTTGCACCATGGTGCAAAGATGTCTCCGTGGCGCTCATCAGCTGATTTCAGCGCCTGCGCTAGGGAGAAGGGAGGAGAGAGCCATATTTCACAAAGAAATTGGGCACTTAACGGAGTCCTGACGAAGGCCTATGCCAAAACGCGCGTAGTTTGTCAACATGCCGCCAGTCTCTGCACATCACCAACTTGGTTCTTGGGTTTAAAATACTGATTATTTGGCCATTGAAACTGTAGAAATGTTTACATTGGAATAATGACATGAAATATGACAACTGTTTATGATTTTTGACAACTGTCTATCAAATCGCAAAATAAATGATATTTATTGAAAAAGAATTTTTTGCAAAAAAGTATTGGAACTGTGTTTTTTTGTACCAAAACAAAAAAAGATGAAAAAATAAATCAAGTTAACACATACTGTTTTAAGATTTGTCTTCAACAAACTAATTTCATCATGTTGAATGTTTAGAATTGATGTGCCTGCTTTACATGCAACTCACCCTGCCCAGGTGTGTCGTTCCTTATTATTGTATTTACTCTGTTAGGGTTTATTCAGTGGCCCCGTTCTTTTCAAAACTACTTTTGTGACACAAGCATGGTGCTAAAACATAGTAGATATACACTTAAAAGAGTAATGTTGCAAAATGTTTAAGGAATTTTGAGGACCTTCTCTTCTCATAACAGATTCATCTTTTTGAGACTTCGTGCAATATTAATATGTGAATTCTGAAAGCCTTTGTAAAAATGAGTTTTGAGGAAGGTACAAAATTCAATTTTCTACCCACTGTAGAATTAGCTTCCTATGTGAGTCATTGGATAAATGACTCTAATGCAGATGCAATCTTTTGTTTCCCTCGTGTTCGTACAGAAGGATGGCTGTTATTTCCGAAAAGGAGATGACACACAGATGATGGCACTGCCAGAAGCATTAATTAGGTTACATGGGGAGCAGATCATGGAGCCGGAGAGACCCGACCAGGATCAAGCAATCCCTCTCCAACGACACAACGGGATACAGCAACACAGAATCAAGACAGGAAACAGGCGGTATGAGGCCACAATGTAACACAGAGTCCTTCTTTCAGGTTGCACCGTCTTCCCCAGCCTGGGTACCTTTCCATGACTACGCCACACATGGAGCTTAGTTTTACACATCTTTATTCATCGGCGTGTAACTGCGAACTCAACATTCTAACCCAGTCTTCCTTTCATTCCGCTCTCACACATACGTCACAGCTCTACAGAGTCCATCTGGAGCTAAAAGGGTTCCGTCATTGCTAACTCACAACTTTTCCCCCTCTGTTAAATAAAAAATGACAATTAAAATAAATATGTTTATATATGTACAATTATAGCTTCTCAATCAATCTTCTTGGCTCTCGAATTGTCCGACCTGATCTTGTCACTGGAAACTGGTAACCATCACCGTTAATGTCCAGGATCTGCGCTGACGGTGTAGGGGCAACAGCTGATTCAGAGACTCTTCAGAACCAGTCCATCTGTAAACAATAGATCGGATGAACAATGAGTCAAATGCTAAAATGAGAAGAGTCTCTGGTAATAGACTTTCCAGGGCGCTGGGCAGTCACCATGTGTCCCTTTGGTGACACTACTTGAAAGGGTTCTGCATCAAATAGAGCATCCAAATTTCTTCTCCGCATACGACATGCGAGCACTCGATTTCCTTTCTTAAAGATGAGATTCTTTGCATGTCGTCTTTTGTCAGCGTATGCTTTCATCTTCTGTTTGTTAACCAAGTCCTTCTCATGAGTTGCACTCTTGTTTTTAGGTCGAGCCTGGGCAGCGCATGCGCTGCTCTGCGAGGCATGCTGTATTCAGTTATGGACTTAAAGCTCCGCCCACTTTTCGCCCATATTTGTCATTTGCTTGTGTCATTATCCTTAGTAAATGCTGGCTTCTAATTCGTTAATAGGCTTTTTTGTCCCTCCTTAGTACTGTCTTGTCTTCATTTGTATCCTCCCATGAGCACTGGCCGTTTTACTTCTGTCCTTACACAGTATATCTTATTTAGTCTGTAAGCCCTATTTTCTTTAATGAGTTTCTCCTACTGCAGGCACAGTATGCTTTCCTGAAATATTCAGCGTGCTATGCGCGCTTTCACTTTCCAAGCAGTCAGGACAATGGCAGCCACTTCTTTGAAATGAAATAGGTCTCGCATTAACAGGAGTTTGAGCTATTGGCAATGTAAATGAGAATGCCTTTTATTTATGTTAATTATCAAAGCAGAAAAATAAAAGGCATTGTCATTTATAATGCCAATAGCTCAAACTATCGCAAAAGCGAGACCTATTGCATTGCAAATGCTTGTTCTTTCTCTGGTTGGTCCCCTGAGGTAACTTGGTCGTCATGGCTCTCAGAAATATCAATGTTGCAGGGCTTTCGCCTATGGTCGAGTGAGGTGTTGAACTATCAGCTCTTAATGTAGTTTCACGCAGTTTTTAAATCGAGCCTCTCAAGAGTAGCTGCTGCACTGGCTTCTTTATCTTACTCATAAAGCGTTCAACACGTCCGCTGGCCTGTGACCACAGAGGTGCGCTCTTCTGAAGCTTTATATTCAGATGCTCTAAAAAGTCTTTGAAATTTTGACTATTGAAAGACGGGCCATTGTCAGACTTCACTACGGCCGGAACACCAAAGGTCGCAAAGATGCCATCTAGTCTTTTAATGACTCTGTCCTGAGTGGTGGGTGAGAGATCTTCAATTAATGGAAATTGTGAGTATTCGTCCACAATGACCATTAGGTGATGTCCATTGTCAAGTGGATCAAAAAAGTAACTGGCTACTCTCTCCCATGCATTCTTCAGGAGTCCTGACATGTTTAATGTGTGGTGTGTAGTTTTTGTAGAAAGGCAGTTGCATAGATGACAGGCCTTTAATTCTTTTTCAACCCTCTCATCGAGATAAGGAAACCAGACTTAGTCTCAGAGAGCTCGTTTTGTGGTAATGATTCCAAGTAGTCCTTTGAATATTTTCTGGCACTGACTCTCAGGAATAAGGATTCTCGACCCTCACAGTATAACTCCTTCCTGAGTTATGGACAGTTTATCTTTGACATTTTTGTTCTTTTGATATTCACCATCGCTGGTGATTAGTTGAGTGTGTTGGTTTTATGACTGATGTTTAATTATATCCTTCAACTTTAACATGCCACTATCATAACTCATGGCAGTGATAATTTGGGCTAACGGTATAGCAGCTGGTGTGTTTGATTTTACAGTGAAATTCATATAGGCCTCAACCGTCTTAGATGGAGTGCCATGACCTTGTAGAGGCACTCTGGAAAAGTAGTCAGTTGGGTTCTGATCCTTCCCCGGATGATGCACAGTGTTATAATTGTACTCTTGTAATTGTAGTCTCCATTGCTAAATGCGAGGAGGCAGCTTGACCTTAAGCTTGCCAAATATGGTCAGTAAAGCTTGATGATCACTTACCAGCCTAAAAGGCTTTCCGTACAGTAATATATTGAAATATTCGCAAGCCCATACTCCGAGAAGGTGGCCTGATATATGCTGTCCACTAGTTCTAGTGGACACCTTGTATCAGTCCAAACAACCCCTTATGGCAGTGTTCCCAAACTGTGCGCCGCGGCACCCTGATGCGCCATTAAAACTTGCCAGGGGCGCCCCGCATGTCTTGGGCACGTGGGAAAAGTAGTATGTTCTGAATAAGATTTAATTCACGAAGTTTGTAAATTAACTATTTACAGCCCCGTGAAACCCATTTGACAGCGTCATCCCCACCTGTCGGCGTCTGAATCGTGATTTGGCCCAGCGCACAACATGCTTCACAATGCAATCAGGGGACTGCTTTTCATCTCCCCTTGCTGATAGATGTTCTCATTGATTGGTGTCAGGGTACATCCGCCCAAACGCGATTGCTAAAGGGCTACATGAGGAACTGAAACAAACACGAGTGCGAAATGTTTCGCTAACCAGAGTCAAAATTAAATTTATGGCTGACAGCGCACTGCATACATAGTGACTGAAACCTCCCCAACCCCCTGGTCCTTCAAGGTGTAATGACATAAAATACCTTCACCTACCTTCTGACAAAACATCCTCGCCCATAATGCACTTGTTACCTTCACAATCGGGGCGGTTTCCAATTATTAATGATGAAATATGTTTTTGAAGATGTACGGGTAATTTACCGCTTCTTCCCTCTGCACCCACAACCCTGCGTGCTCCCTCTCCCTCCAGAGTTTTCCATATTCCTTTTCACTTCTAAATCCGCCGTGTGCGCCCTCCCACTAATGTGCACCACTCGGATGGAGGAAGGTTTCAACAGAGTGATGAAAACGTGCGTTATATTTATTTAAATGACTCCTATATCAATTATGAAAAACTCCTAGCACCAGAAAAACAGTACCCCGGTAACAGGCATGTGGCAGACAGTCCTCTTCTCACTGTCTGATACCTCACACTCGGGCGGGAACGCGGATTTCTTTGCGCGAAGTGGCGAGAACGGGCTCGGGTTTACTGGTTTCTGCACAGGGTTTGGGTTTTAAAACTGTCTGGCGCTGATTGGCGGAGGTCCGTCAGCCTTGGCTCCTTGCAGGATTTAGGATTGGCTGCAGAGAACTGCCCATGCCCCTAAGTGCCCCTGCGTAGGCTGTGCTAGCGAGGGGCAGGAGCAAAGAAAACTTCAAAGCATGGCCAAGCACAGAAGAGGCACCCCAAAGTGTGAACCCCCCTGGAGCTAACAACGCACCGACTGGATGAGAGCACCTCAAAGTCCCCCTAGACGTGTGAGGAAGACCAGAGATGCATCATGCACCTCCAGAAGTGTGAGCGCTCCAGAGCCAGCCACTTGTCTGCTTGCGAGGATGCAAGAGAAAGACACCCCTCACGTGTGAATATCCCAGAGGCGCCCTTTTAAAGGTGAATAACCCGAGCCAACCACATATCGATGTCTGAGGACCTCCCTCGACTTGTGATTACACTCGACGTGTGCTAAGCGGGAGAGACGCCCTGACCCATGTTCACCCCTTTCATGCACGTCTACACACGGTAGGAGTTTAGTTCCTTTCCTCACAAAAATGTTTTTAATACCAGATCTTTCCCTCCAGGTACTTATATGTTTATGTATTTATTATTTCGTGTATATAATCAAATTCTTACGTTATGTCACCAATTAAGTCATACATATCTTTCTGGGGTTAAGAGTGATTGACTTATTTCATCTTGTAACTTTTCAATTGTTTGTGTAAAGCACTTTTAATAATTTAGCCACGTTTGAGGTATAGAAAACTACATAAATAAATAAAAACTCCTGCCCCAGCCTTTCCCCACACACCAGCCTTACCTTACTAGTCTCCGTCCATCATATCCCAGTTGTGGCCAGCACATGCCTTCGTGCTTAGCACTGTTTTCTATCGCCACAAGTTTCAACCTTACCTTTCCCCCTGCGTCTCTTGTAATTTTCATTATTCTCCATGATTATAAGGGTAGTCTTAGATTTCAGTGCCTTGTGTCGTACAACATATTTTGGTGCCACACTTTGGCACTGTCCTTCTCTAAACACACAGAGACCTCCAACACCCGTCAACTGGTTGCCCAGCGGCTTGAAGTTAGTAACATGGTGGTTGTTGGAATGGGAATGTTACCCGTATAGCAAAGACTGTGTGTGCCCGGCGGCATGTGAAACGAATATTGTGATTTTGTTTAGCTCTGGTATCATGCTAACCTAGGTTGTACCTAACGTGTTCATGGTAATGCAAGGTGCAGAACCTATGTTGTGACTTTGAGGGGTGTACAATGATCGCCCTCAAAGCAGGCGTAGAACAACTTTGCATGTTCTGGGTAAGTTACACAGAGAGGTGGTGGCAGTGTGCCTAGCTTTTGTAAATCGGTCTGTGTGCCTAGCTTTTGTAAATCGGTTGAGTGACCAGACATTTTTATCTGTGCCAGGGAGAGAGTAGTCTACCCACACTTCACGTGCAGATTTCTGCTTTTATGTTAACCTTGAGATTCTTGTTCTAATATCACATGTGTGCATACAGGGCCGCATGTATGTTAGTGGGACTGCATGTGTGGTGAGAATTTAGTACTGGGACCAGTGAGATCTATATTGGATGGCCTCTTGTTCAACACAGAGCAAGATGGAGGGTTGATACAGCTTCCCCAGACAGTGGGATGTATTGATTGCCTTCTTGTGGCTGGAACAACACAGAGCAAGATGGAGGGTTGATACAGCTTCCCCAGACAGTGGGATGTATTGATTGCCTTCTTGTGGCTGGAACAACACAGAGCAAGATGGAGGGTTGATACAGCTTCCCCAGACAGTGGGATGTATTGATTGCCTTCTTGTGGCTGGAATTCGGAGACACAGACACTGGCATGAAGGAGAACGGAGAAAGGGCACCTTTTTAGAAATTGAATGAAAGCCTTGTTAGTAAAGTGATTCTAATAAGTTCTTCTGGAACACTGCTTTTCAGCGGATGGTAGTGGCGAAGGTGGGACTGCAGTTTATGTTCAAGGTGAAGAAGTTTCTAGACGGAGCTCGTCCTTTTGTCTGTCTCTAATCCTTGCTACAAGAGGCTAATAACAGCCAGGTGCACATAACTCACTTCATTGTGCCCATGTTTTATACTTCTGCTTGAAGCCAGCATCGTTACTAACTGCTTCTAGAGATATCACTTACTACTACTGTAATTCAGTCTTTGCTAGTCTTCCTGCATTACGATCTCCAAAGACCTCAACTGCTGTTGTTCATTTGCTCTCAGGAGGAAGAGACCATGTTATGGAGGGCAAGGGGCGCTCTCAGGAGGAAGACACCATGTTATGGAGGGCAAGGGGCGCTCTCAGGAGGAAGACACCATGTTATGAAGGGCAAGGGGCGCTCTCAGGAGGAAGACACCATGTTATGGAGGGCAAGGGGCGCACTCAGGAGGAAGACACCATGTTATGGAGGGCAAGGGGCGCTCTCAGGAGGAAGACACCATGTTATGAAGGGCAAGGGGCGCTCTCAGGAGGAAGACACCATGTTATGGAGGGCAAGGGGTGCTCTCAGGAGGAAGACACCATGTTATGAAGGGCAAGGGGCGCTCTCAGGAGGAAGACACCATGTTATGGAGGGCAAGGGGCGCTCTCAGGAGGAAGACACCATGTTATGAAGGGCAAGGGGCGCTCTCAGGAGGAAGACACCATGTTATGGAGGGCAAGGGGCGCTCTCAGGAGGAAGACACCATGTTATGGAGGGCAAGGGGCGCTCTCAGGAGGAAGACACCATGTTATGGAGGGCAAGGGGCTCTACATTGGCTCGGCAAGAGATCGTATTTTCATGAGAATAGTTTGCCCTGTCTTCAAATGTATTCACGCGCTTTCCTCGTGCTATTTAACTCAGACAATATCTAAGGAGCAAATATAAACTCCCTAACCCACCTGGAACTTAAATTCAAAAGGCCTGTTCTCCCACAATCTCCTACCCAGAAATATCCGGGAAATCTCCTACCCTTGCCTCCTTCAAAAAAAAGAACTACGTATGGCTCTTTACTAGGGTAACTGAAATATCTGCTCAAAGAGATCCTAAGGCAATGAGCCGAGGCTGGGCTTACATCCCCCCCCCCCCCACCCACCTGAATAAAAATAAAGTGACATAATGGGGAGCCGCGGCCAAAGGCCAATAGGTCAAGGGAGCCAAGGGTTGAAGAAGTTTGGGAACCACTGCCTTATGGTGAATGGTTAAAGACAACCTTTATTGAAAGCTATCCTAGTGGTAGCTATGGAGAGCAGCCTTCAGGCTAAGTCTTGAAGGAATATAAAGCAGCCTGTTTTGCCAGTCTATAATCTCTTGAATGACCAAATGAAAAGACAACCACACCAGGTATATATTCAAAATATATGTATTTAAGGTTAAACACACCCCTCTAGTCTCTTTATGAGACTGGAGTTCGAAATACTTAGTTTACAAGTAATCAAGCATCAGTAAAAGCACAAATACACGTTTGAGCCCTAGGGGCGTACCAAACCATATACTAAAAAATATTGCCTCTAGAATCACTGGGACCCCAAGGAACCACCCAAGGTAGTGACACAGGGCACCCACGGGAACTGTATGCAGTGTGGAAACACAACCGCGGGTTCCTACTATCTTCTATGGGGAATGTCGCAGTTGGAATTTTAAAGATTAAGGACACTTCTAATCGAGTCAGGACCAAACCCTTTTGGACTTAGGCAGTTCTAGGGCTAGCACCCACGAGAGCACTGGAGTACTCGAGTTACCTCACCCAGGGAAGCCGGGTGTATAGGTGTCTTTTGGTGTCGGGTCGCATCGTCGATTTCAAAGGAAGCCTGCAAGGAACTGCTGCTGCCGTGATGAGGAGAAGTGTCCGGAGAGATCCAAGCCTGGATCTAGGATGTAAGGAACCTGAAAGCAGAGGGGACAGAGTCTGGGTCACTTGCCAGTGACCTAGGGCAGGATGGACCAATACCCACAGATGTCGGGTGCTTAAGGTGAGTTGATGGGTGTCTTAACTCTTTAACCACGAGGTCCAGTAGGTGTCGACGAAGTCCACAAGCCGGATTCGAGCTGTCCCACAAAGTTTGTCGAGTGTTGAGGTGTTGGCGACCAGAAAGGACCCAACAAGCCTTGGCAACGACAAGTCACTGGAAATCAGAGAAAGGACTGCGGTGCAGACCAGCAAGGTCTGATGGAGTCACCCAGCAAGGGTAAGTAAGGGCAAGTCTGGAGCAACCAGAAAAGCCCCAGCAGAAGTGGAGTTGCCTTCGTGGGGACCTGCTAGCCAATGGGCTAGTGATCACAAAGGAGCCTCAAGCGGTCGCACTTGGAGCTGGCTCACGGGTCACACGTGGAGTGGAGGCCATCAATCTTCAGTACAAGAGGTGCTCAAGGCAGGGGCTACTCGGAACCCAAAGCACAACTTCGAGGATGACCAGGAAGGTGTTGTTGCTGCATAAGTTCACGGTGTCCAGGGGTCACGGTTCCATGTTACCCACGATAGCCACGGGCCTCAGCTTTGCTGTGGACTCAGGGTAGCCTCGGGGAAGTCTGGAAATCCACCTCTGGGGATGCAGAGACTTTGGCGTCCGGTGGGAGCTTCAGAATTGCAGACCGGTCAGTTGCTTCTTTGGTGCCTGCCAAGCAGGGGAGTCACTCCTTGACCCCAAGGGAGATTTCTTCCGTCTTCTAGTCGTGATAGAAAGTCGAAGGTCCAGGATATATGTTGCAGAGGTTCGTCCAGGGTAATCTAAAGTACTAGGGACTGGATTCCTATACTTATACTAAGTTTAGGGGATGGATTAACTTTAAGACTCCACCTATGGGTGGGCCTGGGGTGGGGGGGTTACACCCCTTCGTCCAGTTTTGCGCCAGAGCAGGGGCTGAGTGCCCCTGCAACCGGTTTGTACTGGGCTATGCACAGGGACATCTTGTGTGCCCCAGGCAATGTCTCAAAAGCATTCTCTGAATGCACCCACCCTGCCCAATACACATCTGCCTGTCTGGGGAGGTGGTTACACCTCCCTGTGACAGGAATCCTATTGTCCAGGCCTCCCCTGCCGGAGTGTCCCTCAGCAGCAGGAGGCCAGACCTGTGTCTGTGGCAGTGGAATCCATTTTGTGAAGCCAGGGCTTTGGAAAGATTTAACCGGCTTAAGCCAGTGTGAACATGTCTCTCCCTCTAGAAGGGTGGAATGCTTGTCAAGGCCTGCCATAGGAGTGGCTTATAGGTTTATATGTGTCTGTATAAGGTAGTGATATAGGTAGCCTATACCACAGTAAGGGGTGCAAGCACACCCTTACCCAGGCTGCAGTAGCAGACCTGTGGTGTCATTTTGGAGTGCTTCTCAGGGGTGGCATAATACATGCTGCAGCCCCTGGTAGGCCTCTGAGGTACCTATGCCCGAGGTACATAGTTTACCATATACTTGGGGCTTATAAGGCACTCCAGAATCCAATTAGATATGTACCTAATGTACATGGAAACCATTTTACAGAGAAAGCAGATACACTGGGGCCCTGAATAGCAGGATCCCAGTCCAACTAAGTCATAAACCAGCAAAACACAAGGAAAAAAGTGGGGGCAACCATATAGTCAGATTCCACCTTCCTACATACCATGGTTAAGCTTTCTTTTTCAGGTCGTGAATAAGCAAGTTCTGTTTAGGACAAACTTCTACTTGCATATGCCACGTTATGCGTTCGATCATACGGGTGTCCGCTGTGCTGTGCAAACACAGCACCTAACCTGACTGGGCTAGCGTCAACAACAACCTCTGTTTGAAGCCTCGGATTGAAGTATGTTGTTTCAGTAGCTTTCTCAATGGCTTGTTTGATTTTCTTAAAACTTTTCTCCCATTTATGTGACCAATGAAATGAAATATTCTTTTTTGCCAAGTCTCTTAATGGGGCACTTACAGTAGCAAAGCCTTCTATGTATCTGGAACAGTAACTGGCAATGCCAAGAAATGAATGCACTACAGAAACATTGCATGGGGGATCTGCGTTAGACAGCACTTCTACTTTAGCAGGATAAGGTGTAATACCCCCCATCATAAAAGATATGGCCAAAGAATTTTTAACTTTGTCTTATGATACTCACACTTCTCTGCATTCAGTCAAACCTGTATCAGTAAGTAAACGACATACTTGTGTGAGAGCTTTATAGTGTTCCTTTTATGTAGCTCCAAAAACCAATATGTCATTGCTGCAATTGAACGCATTAGTGACAGATGTTTGATACGTTGAACAACGTCTTGAAAAGGTTCTGCAGCTGAAGACATACCAAAACTTAAGACTTTATTACGAGTCTGGTGTTCCATGGACCGCCAGAGTCAAGGGGGCGCAGTGGTGGCAGCATCAGGATCGCCGCGCAACCGCCAGGAATAGGCGGTTCCTTGGCAGTTGCGGTGGACGTGGTGGTCCCAGGCTGGCCTTACCGCCCTAGTCTTAATAGGCCAGTTGGGAGACTGCCACCGTGAACGCAAGACTCATAACAAGCCCCAAAGAGTTTCGCTCAGCATTCGTCATCTGAATAAATCTGGCAAGCATCCATCAATAACTCTAAGACGCATAGCTTCTTCATCATTACATTCATTCAACTTACAGTGTTTGATTGATGTGTTGAGTCTCTCCACAAATTCACCAAGGGTTTCACCAACTTTCTGGCGTTCTTGGTTGAAAATGTATAGTTCGTAGTCAACATTTGGCATTGGATTAAACAAAGCTTCTTTAATCTGACAGTATATGACTTCTTCATCAGGCTGCAGTATTTTCTTTTTGACTTCTTTCACACCATCACCAGCAAGGTTTTTGAGATACTTTATAATCTTTTTGTTATCAGTCTCTACAAGTGCATCAATGAAACCATCAAATCGCTCTATCCAAACCATCCAACTATCGACAATATTTTGCTTTTAGGTGGTATCAAAAGGTGGTGGTGGTTTCAGGAATGCAGCAGTGTTGTAGACCAGTGTGGAACCTAATGAAGGAGGAAGTGGCGTTCTTTCTGATGTTGCATGATGATCGCAGTGAAATTGTTTGTGCAAACCATGCCTGGGGTCATGCGATGTGCTGGCTTTAGGGTTGTCTTTGACATTGACTGGAAGCGTCAGTTCGTACTTTCTGACACCTGGTTGATCTCCACCTTGCAAAGCTTCTGTTCGCAGCATTATCTTGCAAATTGTGATTCTCTATAGCTGCTCTTTGGAAAACCTGGTTGTATCCGCCTTCAGCGTTAATGCTCCGTATGACATATGGCTTTATATATCGTAGCAGCCCGATATCTTTATATATGGCCTGACCAGCAGGTTCTTGGCCACTCATGCAGATTTCTTTGCAAAGCTTACTTTGTCTTCAACTTTTTTACAGTGGCTGGAGCTGTGCTTTAGCTCCACATGCATTACTTGTTGATTCCGTATTTCGAAGACGGCACACGTGGCACGCACAAGCAGTTTGGTTGGACGGCGGTAAAACTCTGTAGGAAAGCACTGTTAATCTTCGGGTTACTTATCCCAACGTCATTACAAGTTTATTTATTTATTTATTACAAAAGTTTTATATAGCGCTAACTAGACCCGGAGGTATCAGAGTGCTTTACATGAGGTAGGACATTGTTTCATGACATAGTTACAGAGTTACATCAGTTTCTGGAGTGTCGCATAACATAGAAAGGGAGACACTATAACATAGTTACATGAGTTACTAAAGTATAACATAGAAAAAACCGGCAAGGGGGAAAGTACTTCAGGGGACAAAGAAAAGGTCAGACTGGAAAAGGGGAGGCAGACAATGCATCACGGAGGGAGGCGGTGTGGGAGGTAAAAGAAACCCAACGGGGGAGACGACGAAAACAATATCTGATGTCCGGCTGGGTAGGTGACGGCCGAGGGGTGAACCAGAGCCAAACCCCTCTATAGCTGCATAGGGCAGCTCCACCGGGCATCGGCCAAGGTTGCTCGGGTACCGTGGTACGTACAGACAGTTAAGGTTTCCGCCAGGGGGCAGACAATGAATCACGGAGGGAGGAGGCGGGGGAGGGAAAAGAGACACAACGGGGAGACAAGGAAAACAATGTCCGATGTCCGGCTGGGTAGGTGACGGCTGAGGGGTGAACCAGAGCCAAAGTCCTCCATAGCTGCATAGGACAGCTCCACCGGGTATCGGCCAAGGTTGCTCGGGCACCGCGGTAAATACAGACAGTTATGGTTTCTCCCTAGGGGGCATCCTCATAAGTTCCATCGAGAGCACCGGTCACGGTGTACGGTGCTACGATCCCAGTGGTAGTGGGAACACCCCCAATCCTCTACTGATTTTGTCTCCCTTGCTGCTGTGGTCACTCTCAGAGAGGTCTCTAAATCCCCGGAGAGCAAGTGCTGGATCCCTCACCAACAAGGGGAGAAAAAGTGCTTTTGTGGAAGTTGTGGCATCTTCCCCAGTCTGGGTACCCACCAATGACTTCGCCACACACAGAGCTTAGTATTACACGTCTTTATTCATCTGCGTGCAACTGCAATCTCAACATTCTACATCAGCCTTCATTGTATTCTGCTCTAACACAGACGTCACAGCTCTACGGAGTCCATTAGGAGCCAAAAGGGTTCCGTCATTGTTAACTCACAAACACTACACAGGTCACCAAGTATTAAATGAAATACTGGCCTAAAATAGACAGCCGAGAAATATAATGAGAATAATGATACTATTGGCAGCTCATCAATATGGACAGGGCGGTGGTTCTTACCTGGATGTATGACGTTACAACGCATACTTTTACAACGCATGCACTTACAACGCAATTTTTACAACGCATTCCATTACATCGCATGACACTACAACGCATTTTTAAAAACTACCTATACAACGCATTCCATTACATTGCATACTACCTTTACAACGCATACAATTACAACGCATACTATTACATTGCATTTAAGGTAAGTGTTGGATAGTATAGGGGTAAAAATTACCATTCTAACTCCAGGGGGTGCAACAGTAGGGTAAGTGTTGGATAGTATAGGGGTAAAAATTACTATTCTAACTCCAGGGGGTGCAACAGTAGGGTAAGTGTTGGATAGTATAGGGGTAAAAATTACTATTCTTACTCCAGGGGGTGCAACAGTAGGGTAAGTGTTGGATAGTATAGGGGTAAAAATTACTATTCTAACTCCAGGGGGTGCAACAGTAGGGTAAGTGTTGGATAGTATAGGGGTAAAAATTACTATTCTAACTCCAGGGGGTGCAACAGTAGGGTAAGTGTTGGATAGTATAGGGGTAAAAATTACTATTCTAACTCCAGGGGGTGCAACAGTAGGGTAAGTGTTGGATAGTATAGGGGTAAAAATTACTATTCTAACTCCAGGGGGTGCAACAGTAGGGTAAGTGTTGGATAGTGTAGTGTAATATTATGCGTTGTAAAGGTAGTATGCGATGTAATGGAATGCGTTGTAAAGGTAGTTTTTAAAAATGCGTTGTAGTGTCATGCGATGTAATGGAATGCGTTGTAGTGGATGTTGCGTTGTAAAAATTGCGTTGTAAGTGTAGTGCGTTGTAAAAGTTGCGTTGTAAAGGTTGTTCCCCTTCTTACCCACCTCTGACTGCCTCATCTACAAACATGAGAACATTTTCCCTTGAAGCTCTCTGTGTTGCCTGCACCTGCCCCTCTGTTACAGGCAGGCTACAGAGTCTTCACGTGTGTGGGACAAGTATGTGAAGGGGGCGCGGCCTCCAAATCCTGACCCAAGGTGAGTGACAGGCAAAGGATGGAGCTCCAGAAATAAATTGTACGTGTGTGGCGGGCCAAGTGGCTCACCTTCACCTGTTATACATGCCTACTGAAGTCTTGATTTACAAAGGTAAAATTACAGTTTTGTGTAAGTGTACAATTCTTTGCTATTCACAAAGATATTTTACTAGTAGCATCTTTATAACTGTGGAGTCTCCACACATTAAAAGACAGGACAGTCCTACAAAAATGTAAGTTTGCCTTTGTGAATCATGCCTCTAAACTCTTTTTCTGCAAGAGATGCTCCAAGCCTGACCCCAAATGGAAGACTGGTGAGCCAGGGTCTTAGCAGGGCACCCTCTTCAGGAGACCCCTTCCAAAGGGGATCAAAAGGTTTCTCTCCAGGTGACTGAAGAACTGGCACCCAT
The DNA here is from genome assembly GCF_964204655.1 of Triturus cristatus. Classification (NCBI taxonomy): domain Eukaryota; kingdom Metazoa; phylum Chordata; class Amphibia; order Caudata; family Salamandridae; genus Triturus; species Triturus cristatus. The sequence goes on from NC_140585.1 coordinate 41,345,331, forward strand.
GCTCCAACTCCTAGCTGGTCGAGAGACAGCCCCTCCCCCAACAAGAGAATGGACGAGGGAGGACATTCAAATGCACCCTCTGAACCACTGTGTGGTTGGGACAAGTGATGCCAATTTGCTTGTCAGCCTTCTTAAGTGGGATACCTTGTTAATACCAAATTTAACTTGTAAAAATTGAACAAAAATATAATTGGTTTTATCTAGGTTAAGCCTGGGTATTTTCTTTGCTTGCAGTGGGCAGAAAGGTATGGGTGACGGGACTCACATTTGTATCCAGAGCGGCGCAGCACTCTCACATTAACACTTGCTGTGGAAAGCACAATTTCACCTGCACAGGATTGAGCATGGATGAGCAGGTCAGACATGCAGGGGACACATTGAAGAGGTTCTTCAATCTACACTAAGGTGCTCCCCTGTACCACACATTACAAAAACACTGGGGTGATGATGACCTTGCTGCATAGAGCAGAGGGGCCACTGCTTCAGAAGATGAAACACTCTCTTGTGGTTGGAAGCAGAGAATTTGGTGCCACAGAAATAAGATACAGTAAGACTGTCCCTGACAATACAGTCTTAGGGCCTAATCCCAGGAAGGAGCCAGAGAGTCCAGGAGGAAACTAGACGGTGCTGTGTTTAAATTATGAAAGCGTTTGGGATTGGCCTACGTGAGACAAAGCCTATTTAACCTAAGGATCACTTGGATAGAATTAGCCTCTTTGAGGCCGAATGAAGGTATTTATGGAGAACATATGTCACATTCTAACCACAGTGGGTTTTAGATAGACTTCGGAGGGGTAAAGGCTAGCGGCGGGGCCTTGCTGGTGACAGAAGCCGCCTGCAAGACATGACACAACTCACAAGCCAATCCACTACACCTAGACGGTCATCCGCCATCCCAGGTGAAGGAGATTGCTGGTGAGTGTCAGTAACCTATCCACTGCACCCAGACGGTCATCCACCAGCCCAGGTGAAGGTGATCGCTGGTGAGTGCAAGTAACCTATCCACTGCACCCAGACGGTCATCCACCAGCCCAGGTGAAGGTGATCGCTGGTGAGTGTAAGTAACCTATCCACTGCACCCAGACGGTCATCCGCCAGCCAAGGTGAAGGAGATCGCTGGTGAGTGTCAGTAACCTATCCACTGCACCCGGACGGTCATCCACCAGCCCAGGTGAAGGTGATCGCTGGTGAGTGTAAGTAACCTATCCACTGCACCCAGACGATCATCCACCAGTAAGGTGAAGGAGATCGCTGGTGAGTGTCAGTAACCTATCCACTGCACCCAGACGGTCATCCGCCAGCCCAGGTGAAGGAGATCACTGGTGAGTGAAAGTAACCAATCCACTGCACCCAGACGCTCATCCGCCAGCCCAGCTGAAGGAGATCGGTGGTAAGAGATTGATCCTGGGAGCCCTGAATATACAGCCTCCACTTCACTGTCACGAAGCCTGAAAACCCTTGTTGATCGTCCTCGCCTGAGCCTGCTCCTAGTTTTAATCTTGTTGCACCATTTTGCAGCCTTGCTTGCTGCCCTTCTATCCGGCCCGGTGCTAGGCTGCCCAACTGTGGCTGCCAGCGCCTACTGGTCACGCGATTCCCGTTTCTGCAGCTTCCTCTCACTGCTATGATTCTGGATGCCCTTGTGAGTCGGCCTGGCCAGAGCATGCTCCTTGATTTAAATTGTGTTCACCGGCACCATTTGGCCTCCAGCGCCATTCTGCTCCTTGATTTTAAATTGTGTTCACCGGCACCATTTGGCCTCTGGTGCCATTTTGCAGCTTTGCCTTGCTGCCGTCTATCTGGCCCGGAGCTCGGCTGCCTGGCAGTGGTTGTCGGCTGTGACTGATACCGTGACCCCTGAATCTGCAGCCTCCACTCGCTGCTACGAACCTGATGCCTGTGGGTCGTCCTGGCCAGAGCATTCTTTGTATCCAAGTTCCAGCATCTTTTGTAACTTTTTCCAGCTTTTTCTATTGACGCTGTGGTTGCGCTTGTGCCATTAATCCTGCGGTTGCGCTTGTGCCATTAACATGAGGGAACTCTGGAAACGGCTCGTGAGCATTTCTTGAGGTGCCACACTGACGGGGTGTTGCCTGGTAACGGTACGAAAAGATTCTTCAAGTCGGAAATTGTGTCCCCGCACTTGCAGCTCGCACGCCACCTAGCACCGTGTCACCGAAGCCATCGAGAGGAGCCTGAAAGCAATTGGGTAAATGCTTCCCCAATGTTTGTTTACACCTGGATCTGTTTAAAACCTTGATGAGCTCCCATGTGTTCTTCGATGACCTCCAGCCCGCCTCCCCACATGATTCTCTGACTCAACGTATTCAATTTAAGGCTCTGACACTGGTCTTCAGAGCCCTTCATGGAATGGGACCTCAATTTTTAACACAACAACTCTATTGGTATTCTCCTACCAGAACCCTACGATCTTCGGACGCCAAACTGGCTACAGTCCCTAGGGTAAAGAAGGCCAATTGGGGTGGCAGAGGCTTTGTGGCTAATGCAGCCAAAGCCTGGAATGCTCTCCCTCTAGCTTTGAGAAGCATGACGGATCTCCTCCCTTTCCGAAAGTCATTCAAAACATTTCTGTTTAAATACTGATCTTCTTCCCTCTTCCCTCTCCCTCCTGCTCTCATGTAGGCCTCCTCTAAGCGCCAGGACACCTTTTTGGTAACAGTTGCGCTCTATAAATACCTATAACATAACATAACATAACATAACATAACATAACTGCATCCCCCTTCCTGCTTCGTCTTGGATCCAACTCTCCTGGTGTTAGGACTTGGTTTTTAGTATGTATCCCGCCTTTTTGGGTTTATTTTCTTTCGGTGCCCAGGACCCGGATCCACCATTTTGGAGTCCTCTGTACTCCGCCGGATCCCATCGGGGTGACCCGAACGTTGTCTCTACCGATGGACTGCTCCATGTTTGTTAGATGGACTGACCTTCACCCTCAACACCCGCCCCCCTCCCCAGGTCTCTTTCCCTCCTCTGTCGCAGTGTACCGGGTTGTTGAGACTACCGGTCCCAATTCCCTACACTACACTACACCCCTCTCACTTTCATCCCTATCACCTATTTCTTGGGATGTTGTGACTATTGATCCTTGCCGGTCACTTATCTGTCCTGATCTGTTCCCCTTTTCTTATTTTTCCCCCTTCCCTCCTTACCCTCATGCTGGCTCTACTACGCCTCGCCCTAGTACTACATACTATGGCACTATTCTATCATTAAGATGCGTCCCATTGTGCTTTTCGGTAGTACGAGCAACATTGGCCGATGGCAGCTAGAGAGGAGTCTGACCCTGGTCTCACCCCCTCGGCCATCACCTACCCCGCAGGTCATCTGACATTGTTTTCCTCATTTCCCCTTTGTGTTTCTTTCCCAAGCAACCTTGGCAGATACCCGGTGGAGCTGCCCTATGCAGGTATAGAGGAGTCTGGCCCCTTGGCCGTCACCTACCCAGCTGGTCATCTGACACTGTTTTTCTCGTCTCGCCGTTTGCGTCTCCTTCCCTCCCCCTCCTCCTCCCTCTGTGACTCTCTGATTCATACTGATTTTACTATGTAACCTGTAACTCGATGACTCTATGGATGTAGATGTCAGAACTACTTGTACTTTCCGCAGAGCCCGAGCAACCTTGGCCGATGCCCGGTTGAGCTGTCCTTTGCAGCTATAGAGGAGTCTGGCCCCCTGGCCGTCACCTACCCAGCCAGTCATCTGACACTGTTCTCCTTGTGTCTCCTTCCCTCCCCCTCTTCCCTCCTCTGGGTTTCTTGATTCATACTTTGTAACCATGTATTCTGCAACTCGCTGATTCAACTGATGAAGACACCAAAACTGTTTTCACCAACTGCGGAGCCCGAGCAACCTTGGCCGATGCCCAGTGGAGCTGTCCCATTCAGCTATAGAGGAGTCTGGTCCCTGGCCGTCACCTACCCAGCTGGACATCTGACATTGTTTTCCTCGTCTCCCCGTTTCGTGTCTCCATGATCACTGTAACTCTTGCTATTCCTGACGAATTCCCGTAACATTGTTTCTTTGCCTGTGTTTTACTATGCTCTGGTAACGGTTGTATTTTGTAACTTGTTGACTCATTCGATTCTCATGTAAAGCGCTCTGATATCCTTCAGGATCTGGTTCGCGCTATATAAAACTTTAAAAATAAAATAAAAAGAAAGTAACCAATACAATGCAGCCTCCGAAATAAATAAGTACAGTCTCAGTTATTGGGCCTTAGGTAACCAGGTAGGGGCGCCACCGCTAAGTATTTATTTTGTGATTTTGTAGACCGTGGACATGGCCCAGGGACATCGGTGCACTTTACCAACATTCATCTCAAGAATATATTTCAGATACACACAGGAAAAGATAAAAACAGACAGTGGAGAGCGTGCGGAAGACCACAGATTTAGCCCAAGTCTCTTTCAAAGAGGTGAGTCTTAAGTTCCTTTATAAAGGGAGCCTGGCACAGGGTCAGACAGAGTTGGGAAGGGAGCTCCAGATTCTTGTGGCCTTTGGCACAGATTGCATGGTCTGTGGGTCTCTGATGGGGGCATCGTTGGCTCTCCTAAAATTCAGCCATCTTACCCGGAGGATCCCACAGAAGGTAATCGGGCTTGTGTACCCGGTGCAGTAGCCTCTACACAGACAGAGTGAGGCTGCAAAACAAGGCCAATCACCATGCGGTTTTGCTTCAGCAATGCATGCGATAGGCCATCATTTCAACCCTCTCAAGGCTCCTCCCGTGCAGCTGGTGGGGAGGGGGGGTAGGAGGGGCTGAAAATATGCATTAGTTTTAGTGACAGTGACGCTGTCAGAAAGGGTTGCCCAGACCGTGCATCTGAGAGTCACTACTGATAATTTGACACAGAAAAGCTGCTAACAATGTCTAAGAATACGAATAAAAATACATTTTAATTCGGCTAATTCTGGAGGTGTGGTGCGTCTACATTCAAAGGAAAGAACACTGTCTATCCTAAAGGAAGAAACATAAGATGTTCCTTTTATGTTTGTGGTTTTGAAAATATGTTTATGGTTGAAAATGGAGGCTGGAAGTCTCATCCGGCGGCCACTATGAATGGGCCTCAATTATGAATTATTTTTCTTTGAAAATGTTTATCGCAAAGAAGTCCCTTGAATTTCATTATCTGGTAACTTTTGCAATACTTCACATTAAAGATCAACTGCTGGGGTGTTTATGATTTTATTGGCCCAGCCCTTTCAACATAGCAAATACTTCCTTGTGGCAGGGAAGAGAGTGTGACGCAGCCAGGCGCCTTCTCAATGTACTTCACCTCTCGGAAGTTTACACAGACTCACATTGACATTGCATTCTCATGTGCGCTCTCTTTGGAGGTTGGTGAACTTTGAAAGTGGTGGGCGGACATCCTGACCCAATCTGCACGGAGCAGGCAGAGCTGTTTGAAAAAAAGGTGCAAATGGTGCAAATTAAAGGATAACTATCAAATTACTGAAGATTTACTTATTACTAGGCCTGGGCGAAAATTTCCGTTCCGCTCGTGGAAGTTACAAAGTTTTGGCATCTCCGCGTTCCGCGGAGAACGCGCAGATGTCAAAACTTCCGCGATCCGCTGCGAAAGCAGAAGTATTTTCTTGTCGCACTTTAAAAATGCATCCTCGCGTGCGCGGTAGCGACTTACTTTATCCCTGCAATCGCCAGCGAGTTTTCCTATCCGTTTGCGTGCGCCACGAGATGTTGGATTGTTGGCAGCCGGTCGCGCTATCCCACGAGAGTTTTCTATCGCAAACACGCCATTCGACCCGGAACAGGAAATAAGCATCGCGAGCAAGATGGCCGCGCCCATTAGCGACTGCATGGGCAAGTTAGAGATATATTTCACCGCGGGGCATGCAAAAACACATTGCAAACGGGCGGGGAAAGCAATCTCTGCATCTTCGCGAAAGTTCCGCGTGCTCGCGGAGATTTGTAACAATTTCGCGATAATTTGCGTAGGGCAACTACGCAAATTCCGCCCACCCCTACTTATTACAGGCCTCTTTTGTGGGGGAAGGGAGAGGCAGCCCGGTCTGGTGGCTTACTGGACCGATGAGTCCACAGTAGGGGCCTGTGTTCAGTTTCATGGTCGCATGTTCGAATTTCCGTGGTAAAATTTCGTAAGCTACCTTCAGTTTATCAGCTTGGACTGAGCACCTGAACATATTTATATGTGAGAAACGTCTGTTCATTTCTTCCCTACAAAACTGTTGTAATAGTTATGCCCACACTATGTGTATTTAAAGACCTAAGTTATCTGTATACATTATGATAAGGAAAAGGAACGTCTACTTGTGTTTTTTTACATATTCTCTGTTTACATCTCACATTATTTGTATGTGAGGAGAAACATCTGTGCTGTGAAGAGGTCCATAAGGTTAGGGGGCGCTTAGAGGCGCTCACAGCAGAGCTACCGATACGTTAACAGGTTGACATACTTACACTAGTCGTACAGCCTAGGCTGCAGCAGTGATAAAGATGTTGATTCATCAGTACTATCAGTACATAGAATGAACGGACAGGGATATCACAACATGCCAAGCAGTGTCACGTGCACACCTGTGTGCCAACACCCCTACGTCATCCTTCGTTTCCACTGAACCCTCCTGCCCCACTCACTGGCCAGGGTTTTGTGGGAGGCATGATTCCATCCACCATACACAGATGCACTAATGCTTGAGTGTGATTCCATTCACCATGCCCCGGGTGAGTCGTGCGCTATAGAAGTTCCTCTAACATAACATAACATAACATACACAGATACACCTAAGATTGAGTGTGATGCCATCCACCATACACAGATACACCTCTGCTTGAGTGTGATTCTGTCCACCATACACAGATACACCTCTGCTTGAGTGTGATTCTGCCCACCATACACAGATGCACCTATGCTTGAGTGTGATTCCATCCACCATACACAGATGCACCTCTGCTTGAGTGTGATTCCGTCCACCATACACAGATACACCTATGCTTGAGTGTGATTCCATCCACCATACACAGATACACCTCTGCTTGAGTGTGATTCCGTCCACCATACACAGATACACCTATGCTTGAGTGTGATTCCATCCACCATACACAGATACACCTCTGCTTGAGTGTGATTCCGTCCACCATACACAGATAAACCTATGCTTGAGTGTGATCCGTCTACCATACACAGATACACCTATGCTTGAGTGAGATTCCATCCACCATACACAGATACACCTATGCTTGAGTGTGATTCCGTACACCATACACAGATACACCTATGCTTGGGTGTGATTCCGCCTACCATACACAGATACACCTATGCTTGAGTGAGAATCCATCCACCATACACAGATACACCTATGCTTGAGTGTGATTCCGTACACCATACACAGATACACCTATGCTTGGGTGTGATTCCGCCCACCATACACAGATACACCTATGCTTGAGGGTGATTCCATCCACCATACACAGATACACCTATGCTTGGGTGTGATTCCGCCCACCATACACAGATACACCTCTGCTTGAGTGTGATTCCGTCCACCATACACAGATACACCTATGCTTGAGTGTGATTCCGTCCACCATACACAGATACACCTCTGCTTGAGTGTGATTCCGTCCACCAAACACAGATACACCTCTGCTTGAGTGTGATTCCATCCACCATACAGATACACCTATGCTTGAGTGTGATTCCATCCACCATACACAGTTACACCTTTGCTTGAGTGTGACTACGTCCACCATACACAGATACACCTATGCTTGGGTGTGATTCCATCCACCATACACAGATACACCTATGCTTGATTGTGTGATTCCATCCACCATACACAGATACACCTATGCTTGGGTGTGATTCCACCCACCATACACAGATACACCTATGCTTGAGTGAGATTCCATCCACCATACACAGATACACCTATGCTTGAGTGTGATTCCGTACACCATACACAGATACACCTCTGCTGGAGTGAGATACCATCCACCATACAGGTACACCTATGCTTGAGTGAGATTCCATCCACCATACACAGATACACCTATGCTTGGGTGTGATTCCACCCACCATACACAGATACACCTATGCTTGAGTGAGATTCCATCCACCTTACACAGATACACCTATGCTTGAGTGTGATTCCGTACACCATACACAGATACACCTATGCTTGAGTGTGATTCCATCCACCATACAGGTACACCTATGCTTGAGTGTGATTCCATCCACCATACACAGTTACACCTTGGCTTGAGTGTGACTACGTCCACCATACACAGATACACCTATGCTTGAGTGTGATTCCACCCACCATACACAGATACACCTCTGCTTGAGTGAGATTCCATCCACCATACACAGATACACCTCTGCTCGAGTGAGATTCAGTCCACTATACAGAGATACACCTATGCTTGAGTGTGATTCCATCCACCATACACAGATACACCTATGCTTGGGTGTGATTCCGTCCACCATACACAGATACACCTCTGCTTGAGTGTGATTCCGTCCACCATACACAGATACACCTATGCTTGAGTGAGATTCCATCCCCCATACACAGATACACCTCTGGTTGAGTGTGATTCCGTCCACCATACACAGATACACCTATGCTTGAGTGTGATTCTGCCCACCATACACAAATACACCTATGCTTGAGTGAGATTCCATCCACCATACACAGATACACCTCTGCTTGAGTGTGATTCCGTCCACCAAACACAGATACACCTCTGCTTGAGTGTGATTCCATCCACCATACAGATACACCTATGCTTGAGTGTGATTCCATCCACCATACACAGTTACACCTTTGCTTGAGTGTGACTACGTCCACCATACACAGATACACCTATGCTTGGGTGTGATTCCATCCACCATACACAGATACGCCTATGCTTGAGTGTGATTCCATCCACCATACACAGATACACCTCTGCTTGAGTGTGATTCCGTCCACGATACACAAATACACCTCTGCTTGAGTGTGATTCCATCCACCATACGCAGATACACCTATGCTTGAGTGAGATTCCGTCCACCATACACAGATACACCTATGCTTGAGTGTGATTCCATCCACCATACGCATATACACCCATGCTTGAGTTTGATTCCAAATATATATATATATGAATGTGTCCTTGTGTAAACGTAACTGGTGCTCATGTAAAGCGCTCAAATACCTTCGGGTCGATCGTTATATATACCTTCGGGTAAAGCGCTATATAATTCTGCCCAAAAACAAAAAAGTCTTGAAAGCACTCCTTCTTCCAGTTTTAATCTGCAAATAACTATTGGGTGGTAACTCCCCTACACTGGTGCGATATCTCCATCTCGTTAAAGGAACATATTATTTATACATTAAATAAAAAAACACTCAATTCTTTGTGGTGCATCTGTAAAAATGGTTCCCATTGCTCCATTAGGATCAAAGCATACGTCATTCACAGTGATAGATGGAAAGGGTCGAGGCAGGACATCCTTGGTTGAGTAATCACTTCACATCCCATATAAATAATGCTGCTTTCACGGTTTGTTGTCAGTGCCCCTAGGGAGCGCAGATTTTTACCAGGAGCCTTTGTTGTCTATAAGCCGGAAATGATGATTTTCTTTACACAGCAGTATCGAGAGGTGTCCTCCAACATTTTAAGGGGCTTGTTGCATTTAAAAACATTTTTTTCTCAAATGCGCATTGCCGTTCTTTTGCTGTGTGTTATGGCGCAGAACTACTCACCCACTCTGTAAGAGTGTTCCCATCTTTAGTATAATATTCCACCCTGTGTTTGCTTCGAGAGGTGCTCACTTTGTGACTAGATTAGGAATGTATTTGCATTCGAAGGCATGGATATCTCCATCTACCCAGACTTCACGGCGAAGGTGCAGGAGGAACAGAGGCAGTTCGCCCCCTATAAGAAACAACTACGCGAACTGGGGTTGGACTATGCTATGCTGTACCCGGCGAGGCTTCGGATCAACAGGCAGGGTCATTCGCACTTCTTCACGGACCCGAGAGAACTGCAACGATCCTTGAAGGAATGGTCTAAGGGTCAACGGAGTGGCCCGCGGGACCGCGCGGACAATTGCACCGAGGCCTCCAATCTGGAGGAGCTGTACTAGACGCCATGCGGCGGCCTTCTACTGTGGGCTGCTGCTCGGCGCAGGCCTGCGGTCTCTACCCAGGGGCATCTGCTGCCCTGAGAGTGTCCCGTCTCCTGGACCTGCGTAGTGGTGGAGGAAGAGACGACTGCCCTTGAGGACACCGCGGCCGAGGCTGGGTGAGATCTTTCTGATTTGTGGAGGGTCCCTAAACATTATGACACTGGACCTGGGGGAGCTCGGGGTGGGGGGTTAACTGGCAATTGCTGACTGCTGTCAGCGCTACCCACAGGGGCTTAATAGTTGCGGGGTTCCCGCCTGGGTGATCCAATGCCTTTGCTGTGATGGTCTGTTTCTGAACTTGTCGGCCTCTGATCTAGATGTTTAATCATGGGCTCCCTTGGATGGCCTACTTTGTCTTGCTAGATGGAGCACTATGCCCCTTAGAGGATTGCGGAGGAGTCCCCTGGAACTATTGTACGAGGGACAACACCAGCTCGAGCTGTACTGAAAAGTGAGGGTAACGGTGCGGGAGGCATGCCGCTACAGTGGTTTGCCGAAAGGTTGGGGCGTTAGATGCCCGGCGGCCGCTGCCCCAGCGCTGTTTAGCTCAGGTAGCCCCCTTGAGGGCAGGTTTGGGGAAGATGTTATATGTTTGTGGTGATCAGGGGAGGGGGGTTGGGACGGGGTCCTGTCTGGCCAGGTTGGGGGCGGTCGGCTGTGGGAGGGGGGTTGGGCAGTTCGGGGGCTGTTTTGGGGTTGGGGATTGGGAAATGCACGGTATGCTGAGAGAAGAGTCTTCTGCCTGGTTCTTGCGCGCCCGAAGTATGCAGTCCGGCGATGTCTGGTGGGCGGAGCCCCCCGCAGGGGCTCCCCCTGTGGAAACTATGATGCGTGACTGCAGTGATGCCTGAGCATAGAGTGTTGAACGATGACAGCGGCGAGGTGACCCTTAGAGCGCTGACATGGAATGTGAGAGGATTGAATGACTTCCGCAAATTGCGCAAAGTACTGAATTATCTCCATCGGCACCACGTCGACTTGGCGCTACTACAAGAGTCTCACCTCCCACTTACCAGTAAACTGTTATCCTATAAGGGGCTGACGGGTAACAGTCTAGCGGCAGGCTTTACCTCCCACTCTAGAGGGGTGGTCACATGGGTAAACCCACGATCAAAATTGACGTTAAAGAAGCTGGCCGCCGACCCGGACGGGCGCTACTTGATCGCACGGTGCGCCGGCAAAGGACATGACCTCATTGTGGTCAATGTTTATGGCCCCAACTATGATACCCCAGAGTTCTACGCCGCGCTTGCCGCACAGTGCAGACACTACACGCACGCCCGCATGGTGTGGGGCGGCGACTTTAATTTCACATTCAACCCGTCCCTGGATCGCTCCTCGGGGCGGGTTCGCCGTCCGGCGGTGGCCGCTCTGTGCATGCAGGCGGAATTGACCAGACTTGACATGGTAGATATCTGGCGACACAGAAGCCCCGGAAAGGCGGGGTACACGCATTACTCTGCATATCACGATGTGCATACCAGAATTGACTATTGGCTGGCATCCCGGACGCTTTTGACGGTTGTCAGGGGGTACGAGGTTTTACCTCGTACTCTGTCGGACCACTCCCCCCTTCTCATGGTACTGGCTGCCCCGGTCAAACGAATACCGCCGTTCATGTGGCGGATGCCGCCCTACTCTCTGTTGGACGAGGCGTATCGGGGGGAATTGGCGGATGAGATAGACGCTTTCTTTGCGACTAATCTGGGGTCTGTTCAGAGCTTCCAAACGGTATGGGACTCGTTTAAGGCCTGCATTCGCGGCGTGGCCATGGCCAAGCACTCCGGTGTTCTTAAATCCATACGGCGGCGTCTGGGAGCCCTGGAGACGCAGCTAGCGCAGTTGGAGGAGCGCCATGGGAGGTTCATGGACCCCGAAGTGCCGGCCCAGATTCAGACACTGGTATCAGAATACAACAGTGAAGCGGACAGGGAAGTGCAGCACATGGGCAAGTACGCCACGGCTCGTACTTATGGGGAGAGCGAACGTCCGGGCTCCCTACTAGCGGGGATACTTCGTAACACTAGGCGGCCCCTGGTCATCGACGAACTGGTGACTGCATCCGGGACGGTAATTACCGACGAGACAGGAATTGTGGAAGAATTCCGGGACTATTATGCTGGACTTTATACCTCAAAGTCCTCCCAAATGGAAGAGGAAATAGATGACTATCTCAGTTATATAAAAATGCCCTTCCTGTCTAACTCTCAGAGAGAATTCCTGGCGCTGCCTGTACAAAAGGATGAGATCATAGAGGCTCTGGGGGGCATGAGGGCGGGCACTGCCCTGGGCTCGGATGGGCTGACGGTGGCTTTCTACAAGGCCTTCCAGGATAAACTTCTCCCGCACCTTATGGCCCTTTTCGATGATATATGCCAGGAGGGTAGCATGCCTGACTCGATGCGAGAGGCGCTGCTAGTCACCATTTTGAAGCCTGGGAGACCCTCGAACCTGTGCGGCTCATACAGGCCGCTTTCCCTGATAAATGTGGACGCCAAGCTGTATGCGAAGGTCCTTGCGACGCGCCTGGCGCTGCTGGCACCGGAGCTCGTGGCCCCGGAACAGTCGGGGTTCATTCCGTCCAGGAACCTTACATATAACATTCGTACAGTCCTTGGGACCATGCAGCATGTGCATCCAGGGAGTAAGGCATTGGCTATCTTCCTCGACATGGAGAAGGCGTTCGACTCCGTGGAGTGGCCCTTCTTGGTGAGAGTCTTGAGGAAACTCGGGCTCGGAGAGCCTTTCCTGCAGATGGTGGGCGCACTATATTTTCGACCTACGGCCAGGTTGCGCATAGGTGACCGAGTCACGGATGCCTTCGAGGTCTCCAGGGGCACCCGGCAGGGATGCCCCCTTTCCCCCCTCTTATACGCTCTGGTGGCGGAACCGCTGGCGTGCGCAATAAGAGAGTATCACCAATTTGAGGGTATCAACTTTCCCTCCTACAGGATCTGCATTTCCACCTACGCAGACGATACGTTGCTATACGTCCGCAACCCGGAGGAGAATCTCACTTCCGTACTGAGAGAGGTGGTCCGGTTTGGGGCTCTCTCGGGCCTCAAGGTGAACTGGACCAAGTCGCTGGCATTCCCGCTGACTCCGGTCACAGTGCCGTTCCCTATGGAATACCCCCTACAGTGGACGACTGACTCCATCCGATATTTGGGGATCCGGCTGCACAAGGATCCGGAGGTCCTGCTCCGGGAAAACTATGGGGTGGCCTACTCCAACCTTGTCGATGATGTGAAATTGTGGATGGTGGTCCTGCCGAGATTTTTGTTCCTCTTCAATAACATCCCTATCGTGCTCTCTAGGGCCTTCTTTGCGCAGTTGACTCAGACCCTAGTTCGGCTGGCCTGGGGCGGTAAGCAACCTAGGGTGCAGTGGAAGGTTTTGACGCTTCCCTACGAGCTGGGAGGGCTTGGGGCCCCAGACCTGGAAAGGTATTACAGGATTGCGCAGGCGGCCCACCTGCATACGTGGGTGCACGCCACCTCAGATATACCACACGTGCTGATGGAGCGGCTGTTCGCGGCCCCGCTTCCCCTCCCGGCCACTGTCTTCCAGCCGGTGGATCACAGGGTAGGAACGTTGGATTCTCTTAAGGCCACGAACCACGCGTGGCACGCGCTTCGGAGGGCACAGGATTGTGACTTACTGTATTCCCCACTGATGCGAGTGGAGTGGGCGATCTGGCTCCCCCCACTGCGGGAAGCAGGGGTGAGACAGGCGTTAGGCACCTTGGGCATCGTCAAACGGGCGGACTTGTTCCAGGATGGGGTGGTTAGGACGTGGGAGCAGATTGGCTCGACCGTTGCTGGGCTATTCCAGGCCTCTCCCGCTGGCGCTGAGATGCCTGACGGACATGGCGCTGTTAGTGGCTCGGCGCGTTGTAGCGGCGTGCTGGATGAGGGGGCCGCTCCCCACCAAGAAACGATGGGCCAGGGACATGCTGTACTGCTGCACACAGGCGGAGACATATAGTGAATTGCTGCCCCCAAAAAGCCGCCCCAAGAACTTTTGGGGGCTGTATAGTACTTACCTGGCCGCTGGGGCTGCCGAGACGGCGGATCATGGAGAGACGCAGGGCGATGTATCCAACGCGCACAGCGAGCCGGAGGGAGGTGTGATACAGGATTGCACTCTTGTGGACACATGACTGAATGGCAGGTTGGCGTGACTGTCTAGAGGTGCGCCTGTGGGTTGAGGGGGTAGCGGGGCATCACCCGGATGAGTTTGACATGCTTTAGGTGGGGTCGTGCGGAAGACGGAAGAATGCTGCAGGGTTGCCAGCGATCTGAGTGTGGAGGGACGCAGCACCCGCTCACTGCTAGTTGCAGGGATGGCGGATACGGCTGTATGCAGACGCGAGAGAGAGGAGACGACGTGCGAGTGGTGGGTGGGATGGGGGGGGCATTGGGACACGGTTTAAAGAAACTCAGGGACTGGTTCAGGATAGCAGGGGAAGCCGGAAACCGGTAGGATTGCCTTACATACAGGTTGGACTGTAGCGGGGTTTGGGGGCCGGTGCAGCCATTGGTGTCAGCAGTAGAGGAGATGGGATAACCACGTGTGTAGATTCTCCTGACACGCCGCCGGTCCTCCGGGATGTCGGCTAAATGGCCGTGTACACGACAACTGCACCCCCCCCCCCTGCTGATTAGGGGGGTAACGCATGGCTACGTGACTTTATGGCGCTCTGACCTGTCTGTTTACCATTTGTCAATAAAGGTTTTTGAAAACTAAAAAAAAACAAAACTCAGCGGCGGTCCGTGGGGGGAGTTCCGTGGGGCGGGGGGGGGGCGGGGTGGAGGGTGCTGGGCACCGGGGTGTGGATGATTGGAGGTTGGTGGACAATTGAGTGGATGGAGCGGGTTTCGTGGCGCGCGCTGCACCGCATTTTGTGGTGCGGGTCGCGCTACGGGATTCGTTTTGTTTGTTTGGTTGTTTGCTTGCCTCCGGTTGTCCGTGTTTGGTGCCCCCCGCCCTGCCCCTCCCCCGCCCCGCCTTTCCGCCCCGCGGGGCTCCCTCCACGGACCGCTGCTGTATAAACTATATTCCTAGCAAAGGGAGGGTGGTTCTTCCACCACTGTTCAGTTATCATCATGATTGAATTCCCCTTTTGTCTTCTATGGACTTGTAGTTGTAACAATGTTTATTGTTTTAATCTTATGCATTTTGCTGTTGGTGCTGGCTCATATTATACGGCATGATAGAACAACGTACAGAGCTTTTTAGTTGAAAATAAACCTTTTGAACTCAAAAAAAAAAAAAAAAAAAAAGGAATGTATTTGCACAGGGTATATTCACAAAAGGATGACGGGAGAGCTACACATGATGTGTCTTCTCCTCCCTGACGCCAACATGACAAATATCTTCCTGGCCCTCCTCTTTTTAAACATATTTTTATTAGTAATTGGCACAATCTCTTAAAGGCATCATTAACGCTGTGAAGAAGAGGGCGTCAGCCGCTCTCAGGTAGAACTCAGTGCAACAGCTGCGCTGCATTAGCGAGGGAGTGCCCAGGCCTGTTCAGAGGGGTGAGGGGCATGACCACATAAAGCCCCTCAAGAAGACCTGCCCTCGAGTCCTGTAAACAAGGCCCTCACTTTAAATAACCCAGCACTTCTGGTCTGACGCGATAACACCCCACGCCTGCCAGCTCACACGAAAACAGAGCACCGCTTTGAACTCTCCGAGAGGTGGGTCTGTCACTTTGAGGGTGCTTACTGCCATGCCCACCCTCGCTCCTGCCTCCCTCCCAAAAAAAAAACTCCCAGAGAAAAACTCCACCAAATGATCACACATTGTGTACGACCACCTTCCCATCTGACCAGGAATGTCCAAACCAGCCCCCACCCCCACACCCTCTCGTGTTATCCTCCACTCCTTTCCCTCGTTAGGCCCTTACGGGAGGCCCCGCTTCCTTAGCCACTCGTATGACGCCCCAACCCCCTCCATCCTTCTACCCACAGGAGCCCCTCATGTGACCACATTTCCGTACACCCTCATAGGAGCCCCCAAATATTCGAGCAAAGAGCGCCTCGTTAATGAGGCCTGATTTAAGAATCCGCCCCCCTCCTTCAAAGAAACTCCTTGTATATGCTTTCAATATTGTACGTTTTTCGTAGGCAGCACAGCTAGCCGCTCGTGTCGCGCTGCTTACTAAAAGCATGTAATATTGAGAAAATAGAGTTTGACAAGCCGCGCCAGAGGAAAGAGAAGTGCGGCCTGCTTAAGTCTATGCTTTCAATATTGTACGTTTTTCGTAAGCTACGCAGTACGCCGCTCATGCCGCGCTGCTTATGAAAAGCATATAATATTGAAAATATAGATTTTGGCAAGCAACGCCAGAGAAAAGAGAAGTGTGGCTCACTAAAGTCTATGCTTTCAATATTGTACGTTTTTCGTAAGCAGTGCAGCACGCCGCTCGTGCCGCGCTGCTTACTAAAAGCACATAATATCGAAATAATAGAATTTGGCAAGCCGCACCAGAGAAATGAATGGCGCAGCAGCCATTCTTGAAGATAAAGGCGCTAATACAAGAAAAAAGTGCTTAGCGGCTAATTAAGAGACACCATGTCACGCCCTGAGTAAAAGATGCAGTCCGGGTGGGCAGGGCAAAAAGGAGATAGGGCGGTAACAAGGATGGACTAAAAAGCCTCACTCACAATGAAAAACCAGCGTTTACCATAAACAATGCCGCAAGCCAATGAAAAGTAGGGGCGGAGCCTACACTCCACTTCTGAATGTTATCAATTACAAGAAGCCTCGCCGAGCGAGCAACGCATGCGTGCTGCAACGCTAGGCGAGACCTAAAAAGAACGAAGAAGCAGTTGGGAGGCGACCACATTTGCCGCAGGGCCTCCCAGAAGTCAGAGGGGCTGGAGAGCAGTGGCAGGTGGTAAAAGTGGTGAGGCGAAAAGTAACAACCCAAGTAGAACTTGTGAAAAAGCACACTGAGCAAGGAGGAACTGAACAAAGAGGGTGGTTTGGGATGTGCAGAGTACGTAATGATGAATTTCGCAGCATACATTTGTAGAAAATGTAATAGGAAATTAAACAGAAGGGGTTCAAATGGTACATTTTACAGCCAACACATTCCTTAGACATAATACCCAATTTGTGTTTTTCAAAAATGCCCCACGAACTCCAAGCCAAGTTCAGACCTACCCAAACAGGCACACATTGTGTTCCTACCTGTAAAGCCGGCCCTGCATGTTCAGATTAAGTTGATCTCCATTCAAAAAGAAGATGGCACAGTTTAGTTGCTGTATTTGTAGATTTGACTCAGGAAGACGTCTCACTCTGTTCCTTTTTTCTACCATAGCACTGTCCACTTGTAAAAGTTCACTCCCTGGTCCACCCTGGTCACATCTCTTTACACTCAAAAACAATGCTTACTTTTTAACATAAATCAAAAGCGCTGGGGTCCAGAGTTCTCGGAGTCTGATCGTGGGGGTTGCCTAGTTTTGATTTCTCCCCATGCCGCAGGCGGCTGTAAAACTAATGCACAGATACAGTGAGGTGAGCATCTATCTCAACATTTCCCTCTGTGGCTTATTACAAACTTTACAGGGCATGGTCGCTACATAGTTCTATATAATGTAGTGATCTGTCAAGTTCAAGAAACTGCACATTTTTATAAATAGTTATTACTTTAAACGGATTGACTCCATTTTAAACAGTTTATTAATTGAGTGACTGAAAGCGTACGGTTGTTGGAATAAAAAAATTCAGGATTCCAACCATTGCAAGTTGAAGAGAGGGGAGTAAGTCGGCGTGCTCTGCACGGACACGTGCTTTGCCTAAAAGCGAAAGAAGCAACCAATCTTTGGAGGAAACAGCAGTCATTGTGATTTCAAACAGGAAACAAGCATTTGCAATGCAATAGGTCTCGCATTTATAAGAGTTTGAGCTATTGGCATTGTAAAATTACAATGCCTTTTATTTATGTTTTGGTTTTAAAACAAATAAAAGGCATTGTCATTTACAATGTCAGTAGCATAAATTCGCATAAAAGCAGTGTGTGGAGTGCAGCAGTGTGCGGCGTGCAGCAGTGTGCGGCATGCAGCAGTGTGCGGCGTGCAGCAGTGTGTGGCGTGCAGCAGTGTGAGGTGTGCAGCAGTGTGCGGTGTGCAGCAGTGTGTGGCGTGCAGCAGTGTGTGGCGTGCAGCAGTGTGTGGTGTGCAGCAGTGTGCGCCGTGCAGCAGTGTGTGGCGTGAAGCAGTATTTCGTGTAGCAGTGTGAGGCATGCAGCACTGTGTGGCGTGCAGCAGTGTGCGGCGTGCAGCAGTGTGCGGCGTGCAGCACTGTGTGGCGTGCAGCAGTGTGCTGCGTGCAGCTGTGTCGTGCAGCATGCAGCAGTGAGTAATGCAGCAGTGTGCAGCAGTGTGTGCCGTGCAGCAGTGTGTGGCGTGCAGCAGTGTGTGGCGTGCAGCAGTGTTTCGTGCAGCAGTGTGCGGCGTGCAGCAGTGTGTGGCGTGCAGCAGTGTTTCGTGTAGCAGTGTGCGGCGTGCAGCAGTGTGCGGCGTGCAGCAGTGTGTGGCGTGCAGCAGTGTGCGGCGTGCTGCAGTGTGCGGCGTGCTGCAGTGTGCGGCGTGCAGCAGTGTGTAATGCAGCAGTGTGTAATGCAGCAGTGTGTAATGCAGCAGTGTGCGCAGCAGTGTGTGGCGTGCGGTAGTGTGCGGCGTGCAGCAGGGAAGAAGAGAGACATCCACTGTAAGCAGCCAGAGGATGAGACAGTGGAGCAGAGAGGCAGGCATCAGATCACCGACAGCCACACGATAAGACAGGGATGGGATGAGAGATCGAAAGAGAGGAATGGGGCCGACAGCGCAAGGGGCCGACAGCGCAAGGAGCGAAAGATGGATGGGAGATGCAGTCAAACAGATAAAATGAGATAGGGGAATACAAGCATTGTGAATAGAGCGAGTTAAGAAGAAATCCACGCCAAGCAATCAACACCATGAAAAGAGACAATAGGAGAGCGACAGAAGCAGGGTGGGAGACAAATGGACGTGAAAGGGAGACAATAGACAGGAAGAGCAGAAGAGCGCATGGAGGGAGGCAGTGACAGGAAAGGAGACAGATGGATAGTGGCAGGCAGAGACAGGGGACAAGTAAAGCAGCAGGCTGTGTGTGCCGTACAAAGAGACAACAGACAGCAGGAACAGTCAACAGCCAGGTAAAGACAAGATAGCGGCAAGGAGACAGGCAGGGAAAAGGATCACCAGGGACAGGGAAAAGACAGACCAGAAGACGGACAGGAAAACATACGGAAAGGGCAGAAGTGGAGCATGACTGATACCGAAAAGGCATGCAATGCAGACGGGGAAAGAGCACAGAGGAAGGCAGGGCGTGGGGCAAGAGGAGAACCCAAAAGAGAGGGATAGGAACAACAAGTCTACGTACGCATCAGGCCGGCCAGGAGTTTTCACGTGAATCGGGTCTCACATAACCGCTCCTCGTCTTTTAAAATACATATAAGAATGAATTTAATCATTTTCTATGGCAGAAAAGGGGAGCGGACAACAAACTAGCTAAAGTTTCCTACGGATTTATATTTTATGTATATGGTAAAATCGACGGTGGTTTCTTGTTTAAAACCCTTTAAGTGTCATTGCAGCCATTACATCCATAATGCGGAAAGTAGCGCAGTGAGTGAACGGTGGAAATGTTTATCATTTTCTCTGAAACTTCTTTATTGTAATAATTGGCAAACTATTTTTGAAAAAAGTACCTAACAAACAGCACACCCGTAAATAACATAATTTGACACCTGGGTACGCAGCTCAGACAGTCTCCTGAGCGCCATGCATGGTTCTACGACTATGCCATGCTTGCCTCTTCCGACATAGCGGGTTTTCCCAACTGAGAACAAAACGGATTTGTTCCTTTGGTGGGGGGAGGGGTTGTTTTTCTTGCGTCTAACTTGTCAGACTGTCTATTAAGCAGGAGCCTTAGAAATGTGTAATTATACCACTGGCACAGACGGTGTCCCATCCAAGAGAATGCTCCAGTTTTAAGAAGTTTAAAAAAAATATTGTCTAAGAGTTAAAGAGCGAAGGGGTGTCAGTGTGTTTTTTTTATGTATTTGTATCTCGAACGTAAATGCTGATCGGAGATGTTACAGTCCGAATTTTTAAGTTTCACATTTGCTGCTTGACAAAACAGATTAAGGCGCAGAAGGGTGGAGCGTAAAGGGAATACAAAATAAATAGTGATCCGGGTGCACTTTGACCAAGTGATGTCTATGGGGGAAGGAATGCTTCGATGCCGTTTACCTAAAAAGAACAAGTGAGAAATCAGGAGACAGGAGGAGGAACATTTGGGGGGGAGGGGCGGGGGGCGGGAGGGTGAAGAACAAAGGAGAAGCCCTGAGGCCAAAGTTTACCTTAGACAAGCGCGCACTGAAGTTGACGAGGAGGGAGTGGGAGGGGGGAGTGGGGGCGGGCACAGTGCAAATGGTGTGCACTTTGAAGTCCTCAGTGGCCGCGCGGCTCACTGACGGACATCAAAGGGGCCGCGAAGTGATCAGGCAGTGCTTTTCAGGCTGCCAAATGGTGCGCGCGGCCGGCGCACATGCACTGTATTTGGAGGCCTGAAAAGCACTGTTTGCGCTTCCAAAACTCGCTTACTATAAGTCTCGCCAGAGCAGCGCTAAAGCGCTGTCTCAGGCGAGACCTAAAAAAGTACAGTGGTGTTCCTGTTATCGTGTTTGGCAAGCCCTGGGTGGGGGATTTTATATGGCTACCACTGTTGCCATTTCTGATTGTTAATTAGAGTAATTTGTGGGTTTTGATCACTACAAATACAAGTAAGTACTTAATATAAATCATGCTCATTAAAAACTGGAAAAAACAATAACATAACCAATGATAAAAGGCGGAGCCACAGCAGAAAAGGTTGGTATCATATCTTCAAAGATATCAATCAATATCAACCAGTTGCCGAGGCGTCATGATTTCATGATTTCAGATTCCTGCTCCAAGGAAATGGTCCATCATCTACTCTTCTTTATGTGGAAATCCCTTTCCAGAAAAACACAATGCAGACATCTCAAATAAACACCACTGTTTACGGTCGTATATTCCCAAATTCAACCAGCCCAGATCTCCGTGATTAGATCGATAAATGACCACCCCACTGCAGGGTAGGATTGGTAAGGCAGGCACTCGGTTAATACCCAAGGGGCCGGTATCCGAGTTCCAGCTGTGGGCTGCTTTTTTCGCATCCTGGGGGGATGGTTTGGGCGGTGTCTGTGTTGTTCGATGCTGCCCACGGCACAGTGGGTGCCTGAGTGGCCTTTCTGGAGGCAGATGGGCCTCCATTACCTCCCGTCTATCACCGGACAGAGGTGTCCCTCCCTTCCTCTCGCTGTGCCGGCCCATTCATGTATGCATATAGGGCGGGGGCAGGGGCCTGGGCAGAAGTGGCCTCGCTTGTTTTCAGGTGTGTTTCACCAGTGTGAACTAATCCGTGCATTTTTTTTTAATCTAAGTGAAGTTAAGAAAACATGCCTCTGTAAAACCGCCCTCCCACCCCCTTCTTTTTGTAAAAGTCCACCGAAGCAGTGTTTTGTGGAAAGGCAATATGCAAATGTGGGCCACTTTTTTTGCGTGCCAGGGCCGATTTTTGATCCCAATCCAACCCTGCCCCACTGAGCTCTGCGTTTTGTGCACTTTCAGGCAGGATCCTCTTACCTGCAGCAGACGCTGTCTTCCCTCTGCTCTGCCATGCACCTTGCTAGACTCTATGTCCTGCTACTACCGCTGGGACGAAATACGGGGGAAAGCACTACCCTAGTGCTACGAGGGATTATCCCCATAATATATGATAAACTTTCGTACGAGTCACGGCCGACCTGTTAATTTGTACATAGCAGTAAGTACGAGAGTCCCTCGTCACGTGCAAAGGCAAAAATATGACCAATCACTGTGTGGCTTCAAATAAAGCCACACAATGATTGGCGTTGGTCTTTAATATGCCCGCCCCCACACTGCCTTTGAACATGGGGCCGCGAGGGCAGTCAAAACATAAGCTCCGTGCTCACAGCCAATCCTTGCATTGCTACCATGCTATTTACAGTAGTGAACAGCATGAGAGTCACGCAAGGATTGGTTGGAGCAGGTGAATCCAGCGCTCAGAGGGAGGCTAGGAGGCAGTGCTGCCTTTCCCCTGGCTGCCTAACACAGGTGCTGAAGTGAGCTTGCCGGGCTGGGCATTGCAAGAGCCCTGTCCAATGGCTAAAGACGGCTGAAATGCCAGAAACAGGTCCTAGGAAGCTTGTTTCCGGTCCAGGGAAGACATGGCTTGGCAGTTCGGGCTGGACTGTTCCCATGAGGCACAGGGTCAGACTGATTTGCATATGGCCATGTCTGAACTGGGGTGGCAGAGTGGGCTAAAGAACGGTGGTGGATTAAACCCAGATCAGTTGACTGGCGGTGAGTGCTTGCAATGTTCAACACTCTGTCCATCATTTCCTTTGGTTTTTCTCTGTCCAACGTGGCAGGCACACTTGACTTTATTCTAAACCTCAGCCTGCCAATCAAAAGGAAAGGCCAAGGCTCCGCCCTGCCAAAACAGCACCGTGGGTGAGGTATTTTTTTAAATAAGAACATAAACTCTACAAAAGGCATGTGGCAGCTCAGAGGGGGCAAAGGAGCAACACTCCTTTGCTCCTGGGAAGCCACCGCCCAGGCACCTGGGTGATGCCTGCCTCTAGAATGGGTCTATTTCCTCCCCTGGTACCTCTAGACAAACAGTTCATGTCCTCATGTGCGGGTCAGCCTCTGGGTCGAGCTATCCAAGGTATCCACTCTTTCTTCACTATCATTGGTCTTTTCTATGAGTGGGTCTGACTTACTCCACACTTACTCCTGACTTACTCCATGTCATCTTCAGATCTACTAGGCCGGTGTTACTGCTGCTGCTCTCACTGTTATTTCACAGGTCTCCATCGCTCAGATTTATGTTCAGTTGAAAACTTACAGCCTCAGTGAACATCATGTGATGAAACATGGATCAGTTTGAATCATGCTCAGACTTGCTTCTACAAATATAAGGATGAGATCTACCCACCCCCACCAGCTTGGACCATGCTAAGACACACCTCTACAAATCCAAGAGAGAGACCCTCCCCACCCCCCATTCCGGAGCATGCTCAGACACTTGTACAATCTCAAGGGCCCCATCCCTACCAGCTTGGACAATGCCAAGACACGCCTCTATAAATCCAAGGGTGAGATCCACCCCTGAGTATGAAACATGCCTAGAAACGCTTCTACAAATCTAAGGGTGACATCCACCCGAGTCTGAAACATGCTAAGACACACCTCTATACATCCAAGGGTAAGATCCACCCCTGAGTATGAAACATGCTAAGACACGCTTCTACAAATCCAAGGGTGAAATCCACCCTCGAGTCTGAAACATGCTAAGACATGCCTCTATAAATCTAAGGGTGAGATCCACCCTGAGTCTGAAACATGTTAAGACACGCTTCTAGAAATCCAAAGGTGAGATCCACCTCGAGTCTGAAACATGCTAAGACACGCCTCTATAAATCCAAGGGTGAGATCCACCTGAGTCTGAAACATGCTAGGACACACTTCTACAAATCGAATGGTGAGATCCACCCCAGTCTGAAACATGCTTAGACACACCTCTATAAATCCAAGTGTGAGATCCACTTTGAGTCTGAAACATGTTAGGACACGCCTCTACAAATCCAAGAGTGAGATCTACCCTGAGTCTAAAACATGCCAAGGCACGCCTCTATAAACCAAGTGTGAGATCCACCCCTGAGTATGAAACACACCAAGGCATGCTTCTACAAATCCAAGGGTGATGTCCACCCTGAGTCTGAAACATGCTAAGGCACGCTTCTAAAAATCCAAGGGTGATATGCCTCAATAAATCCAATGGTTAGATCCACCCCTGAGTATTGAACATACTAAGACATACCTGTACAAATCCAAGGGTGAAATCCACCTCCCCCCTGAGTCTGGAACATGCTAAGACATGCTTCTACAAATCTAGGGGAGAGTCTAATCTCTCCACTACCCCATTCCAGAACATGCTCAGATGCGTCTAAAATCTCAAGGATACCATCTCCACCAGTCTGGTCCATGCTAAGACACGCAAGGGAGAGAGCCATTCCTCCTCCACCTACCCTCCCATTCTGGAACATGCTCAGATGCATCTCCAATCTCAGGTTCCCATCCCCACCAGCTTGGACCATGCTAAGACACGCCTCTATAAATCCAAGGGTGAGATCCACCCGCGTCTGAAACATGCTAAGACACTCTTCTACAAATCCAAGGGTGAATTCCAGCTCCCCCTGAGTCTGGAACATGCTAAGACACGCTGCTATAAATCCAAGGTTGAGTTCCACACCCCCATTGAGTCTGGAACATACTAATACACGCTTCTACAAATCCAAGGATGAGGTCCACCCCCATCGAGTCTGGATCATGCTGGGACACGCTTCTACAAATCCATGGATGAGTTTCATCCCCCCATTGAGTTTGGAACATGCTAAGACACGCTTGTACAAATCCAAGGATGAGATCCACCCCCCATCGAGATATGGAACATGCTAAGACACGCTTCTACAGATCCAAGGATGAGTTCCAACCCCCCTTCGAGTCAGGAACATGCTAAGACACGCTTTTACAAATCCAAGGATGAGTTCCACCCCCCCATTGAGTCTGGAACATGCTAAGATAAGCTTCTACAAATCCAAGGATGAGATCCACCTCCCATCGAGTCTGGAACATTCTAAGACACAGTTCTACAAGTCCAAGATCCAGTTTGTAACATGTTCAGACGCACTTTCTGAATCCTAGCCCAAGACAAACAGGACTACAGCAAGACATTCTTATTGACTTCAATGTCAAAAGTACAAGCATTGTTATTGGCAGATTACTGCAATGTGAACAGACCTGTCTCGCCGCTGCTGGAGTTGTGTGGGCGCAGTTCAATAGGCGTTGTGATAATGTTCCTCATGTTACATTTAGGAAGTGGGTTTGTGGCTGAACACACCCTCAAAACAGCCCGCCATAGCCCTGTGAGCTGGCGCGACTACTCCCCAAGACAGACCCTCAGGTCTGACATCTTCAGATGGATCAAACTTGTCAATGCCAATAGGTAGAAGCAAAAGCATCAAGCGCAAAGAAGTCACCTAGGGGTGTCAGGAGCAGCAGGTGCTAACATTTGTTACCCCGAAACTGGTCTGGCTACCTGTGGTCTGAGGGGTGATGATGGCATCAGAACAGGCAGCGAATAAAGAGGTCTCTGCAAGCCTGTTTTGCTTCTCTAATTATGACTCTCCCAATGCCCACCCCCCGTCCGCCGGCAGCCCAGAGGAGGGCACCGAGGGTCTGAATGTGGGCCAGGAGCCGCCTCGGTTTCAGAGGGCGCACTGTGTCCTTCCCTTACCCCTTGCTTCTGGATGAATCAATAGTCATAACCAGAGCCCCTGGTGCTGCCCTCGAGACTCACCGGACCCCCCATTGTTGTGTCTGGGCTTCACATATGTCGTGCCAAGACCGGGGATTCAGATCGCACTATGCTGTGCAGTGATGTGAGTGCAGGCCAAGTGGTGTAGGCCGCAAATGAAGAGATCACACACAGCGTGAGGCTTTACATTGCTCGCGTGTCGCCGGGCGCACGCGCACAACCATTTATTGACTGACGCCCGTACTACGCGGGCCAAACCATGAACAATGACGTATGTGGGGAGAGATCACCGCTCACCCCGTAACCATGCAACAGCGCGAGCACAACCGCCAAACAGAATATCGCGATGAGCGATACAACATTCCTCCCCAAAAATAAAGTTCAACAAACATAATAAAACATTACTTTGGAGAACCAGTCCCAGCATCACCCTGGATATTAGCATCATGCAACATACCAACTCTCAGTGTCATAAGGTGATATTCTAACAATGATATTCCCTTAGTCTGCTGGACGGCTCAGGGTTTTTTCTCAGTTTATATTGAATGCAACTCTCCCTGCACTCACTGTTCCCATCAGTGACTAAAGGAGACTTGGATGCTTCGCGACAGACCTCCTGGGATCGGGTAGACAAGTCCACACCCTCAGCTCCCGGTGTCTCAGGGTCAGCTTCTGACCATTCTTCCCAGACTCTGTCAAGGGAAGCTCCAGAGGATCCCTCTCAGTGTCCTGACACCCATGATATTTCTTGAACGCTGACACATTTCTGGTGAGCAGTTCCAAGCCTCTCTTGACCGTGACTTGCATGCCACAAACTTAAACAATGCACCTGGGATCTTTTTCAAACGGAAGTCGTAACTTGCTGCCTGGGTGTCGGTCTTGGACAAGAACTAGATCTCCTACTTTGAGATGAGACATTTCCGCTCTGCGCCGTTTGCTGACTTGATCATTGGTCCATTTCCTTCTGCAATCCCCAGCTCGATCATTCACTTCCTCTGGAACCCATCTAGGGTGATGGGGGATAGGGACACTCACTAATGGCCCCATGGACAGGTGTCCTGGAGCACGACCAGTGGTGGTATGGGTAGTCTGCCTGTAATCCCTAAGGAAAGAATATATTAACTGTTCCACAGAATCACAGTTAGCCACTGCTATGCGGATCACCTTGTTCAAAGTTCTCATGAAGCGCTCTGCTTCTCCGTTGGCTTGTGGCCACTTTGGGGTTATCTTCTTGTGCACTTCTCCTAGAGATGTCAAGTACAATGCAAATTCCTGTCCCTGAAATGGTGGATCATTGTCAATTTTAATCTCTTTGATGAGCCCATGGGTGGCCATCACCTTTTCCAGCTTCGGTATGACTTCTCCAGTGCTCAGAGATGACAGCACCTTGGTGAGCTTCGCATGATATAATGTTTATAGCTGCTCCGGTACCTACGATTGCAGTCGAGGGACGTCCACCAACCAAAACTTGTCACTGCGGCAGTCAACTCTGAGTATTTGATGCTGACCCTGTGGTGAACACTGAGTGCACCGTGTGTTCTTCTCGGTCATCATCGTCCATATCACTGCCTTGTCCCTGTGACTCCGGGATCATGTTCTCCTGGGACCTCACAGTTCATCCTCTGCTGGATCGACATACTTTCATCAAGTGGTTCATTTTCCCACATGCCGTGCACTTCTTTCCCCTAGCTGGGCACTCTGACGGCCAATGTGAGGGTCCACCACAGTATCCACACAAACATGTTCTCGGGCCTTGTGTCCATATTGGCGATGGCATGGTGGTAGGAGTGACTGCATTCACTGGTTCAGTCTTGATGGGAGCCTGTAGCGCGGCCTTCATATGCGCCGCTCTTGCCTTTGAGAGTTCTTTTGTTCTTCCCATGGTAAGTATTTCTGCCAGCAACTTCCCCGATTCTTCCAGAATTCCCTCCCTCAGTTACACAGAAGCGCACCCCTGAATGACTTGTCCTCGAATCTCTTCTGTCTCATGTTGAAAACCACAAGTGCTGGCTAACTCCTTTAAACGTGCATGAAATACTTCAGGCTGTTGCCTGGCTTGTCTGAACATAAAACGTTCGTAGTCGCGATTCGCCATGTGTTCAAAGTGAGCATTGAGGGCTGTGATGAGCGTGAGATGAGTCTTTGGTGCTGCCTCTGCCACTGTGTTGGCTATCTTATATACATCCTTCTCTCCAAGATGCAATATCAACGCACGCTTCTGTTCATCGTCGACTTTCGTGGCCTTAAAGAATAGGAGCACTCGCTCCAGCCATTCCTTCCACCTTGGGGCCTGACAGAGGGGGCCCCATCTACCACAAATGGCTCTATGGCAGGGATGTGAGCCATGATGTCTGAGGTGTTGTGTCACCGGTATATCACCCTATATGACCCTTAATGTGGCCATGCCTGAAAGCAGCTGTACGATTCTGTGCACTTTTGTTGCCGCTACTCTTAGTTGGTTGTGTGCATTCGTGATCTCAGCTCCAATCACTACCAACCGGACCAGCAGTCGGCGCTCGACGTCGGCACTCTGAAACTGCCCGCAGGCGCCGCTCAGAACTTGTCCCCCTTGGTTGCAGGCAGCACGTGGGAGTGGCACCACTGCAGCACGAGCACCGCGCACATGGTAAAATGTGCGCTGCCCCCTACCTAATGCCATGTGTCTTCGTAGCACCCTTGTTGCCAAAAGTTGTGTCTGGGCTTCGCATATGATGTGACCAGACCGGGGATCCAGATCGCACTATGATGCGCGGTAATGTGATCGCAGGCCGCGTGGTGTAGGCCGCAAATGAAGAGATCACACACAGCGTGATGCTTTACATTGCTCGTGTGTCTCGGCTCTGACGCCGGGTGCACAATCATTTATTGACTGACACCCGTGCTACACGGGCCAAACCATGAACAATGACGTATGTGGGGAGAGATCACCACTCACCCACGTAACCATGCAACATCATGAGCACAACCCCCAAACAGAATATCGCGATGCGCGATACAACACCCATCTCACAGCAATTCCTGCCCTTCCCTTAGTCTATGAGTTCTTCAAGGGGAACTCTCTTCACGCATTTTAACTTGAGTAAGGAGGGACCGGAACTGCACCGTCATAAAGAACACACAGGACAGCTGGACATAGGGTCCGTTGTACAGGCGCTCAACGCCCATTGGGCTCAAAGGGCTTCTGCCCTCCCCCGTCGTATGTGGCAGCCCGGGCTGAGACAGCTTCCAAGTACTTCACAGGTCTTAAAAGACCAATTACTTGGGGGGGCGTGGCTCATGCGCCAACAAGATGGCCACGTAGTTGCGGAGCTCCGCACCACCGGCTCTCGATATCATATGTTTCGGGAAGAAATACCCTTCATTTTCACCTTCCAAAACCGGATATCTCTGCCTCATGCTGCGGTGAGCTCATAGACATCTTTTTTACAGTTTTTCATAAATGTTGGCAATCTTTCACAACGCAACTTGGCTTGTTATGTAACGGCCGCCATTTTTATTTTTCTCTCCTTCATGTCCTTCGAGCGGTTTTTTCTCATAATCTGACCACCGCCTCATAAGACATCATTGTCTTTTATTCTTTTTGCACCATGAGGGAGACTCTTTTCACTCATGTATTTACTGGAGTGATGCTGCTTCTGCCTAGCCCTTTAATTCGTGCCTCACCTCACTGAACAGCCACCATTTTGTGCTTCACCTGATGTGAACAGTTACTCAAAATCCTACTACTTTCACGGGCTTTGTGGCTTCTTAGCTTTTTTGAGTTACTTCACATTCCTTCAACAAGGCTATTTTGACTTCCATATCTCTGGCCCTTGTGTTCCATCAGATCTATACACTATTTTAAAGATCTTCAACTTCATCGTTAAGAGTTTGGTCTCTTCTTCATTAAACTCCACCGTCTTTAAACCAGCCATGTGCTCAGATTCAGACTCTAACTCCAATTTTACCGAAATGGAGGACCTACCTTTGCAGAAACCTGACCATTCTTCCGGCACTGTTCCTAAAACGCACATCTCAAGCAAATTACCAGCAATTTCTACCAAATGTCCAAAAAAGGACCCTCCTTCTCCAGTAGCTTCGTCTTCTGCCTCCATGGATATAACCCTTAAAGAAATTCGTGCTCTTAAACCCTTTATGGAGGAGACTAACAAAACTCTACAATTTTTGCACGATAAATGGTCTTCATAAGATTCGGGTGTGCTTATTGTGGAACAAACAACTGAATATCTCCAGGCTTCCTTGGAGTCTGATATATCCCTAATTAAGAGACAGGCGGAAGATTTGGAAAATCGTAATCTCAGAAACAACCTTAGACTTTATGGTCTTTCTGAGCACATTGAAGGATCCAATTCAACTGCTTTTTTTTCAATCTTTTTTGCCTAAACTCTTGGACTTACCTGCCACTTCTTCTCTCAACATCCAAAGAGCACACAGACTTGGTCCTAAAATATCTGCGAAGCCTCGCGGTGTTATTATGCCATTTTTACAATACACAGATCTCCTACAAGTCTTGTCCGCTGTCAAATAACAAAAAAATGTTTTGGGAAGGTCATCGTCTATATCTTTCTCAAGAGGTCGCTAGAGTTATGGCAGACCATCAGAAGAATTTTTTTGACCTTCGTCCTCAACTACGTGCTATTAACGCCAGATTTGGACTCCTTCATCCTCGCCTCTTCAAGGTTACTTACAAAGAACAGACTACAACGTTTGAAGATCCAGCAGCTCTACAAGAATTCCTTCGTCGCCATGGAGTCGATGTTATGGACACTTTAAGACCCTCTTAATTAATATATTTCCCTCATGTTTTGTAGTTGTTTTCTCATCTCTGTATTGCATTGACTGTTGTTTCGTTCATATTTCTGTTATGCTTTAATACAGTGTTTTGTTCTATATATTTCCCTCATATTTTTCTTCCCCAAATTATTATATCTCCTTTTATTAATTCTCTTTCTTTTACATACAGGTGTCTTATTCCTCCAATTCCATCCCCTATTGACCCTCCTGTCATGTTGGAGTCTTGACTGTAGTTCATCGGGTGTTCGGTGGAGTTTCGCTGCTGTCATCATCGTCTTCTGGTGTTGTCATTCCACTTTTCGTTTTGTATCTGTAGGTATGTTTTTCAGTCGTCTTCTGTATGACATGTACTGTCTCTTGTTACTCTACCTTCTCATTTCTCCTTTTGTTCTTTCTCATTTCCTTCCCTTGTTACTTTTTCTTCCTTCTTTTTGTTTCACTTTTTTTTCTTTTTCTTTTTCCTTTCTCATGTTCTTTTACCTAACACAATTTCTCTATCCTTATTCCTCTCTTCTCCTCTATATCTTTCAACCAAATTTAATTTCCGTTCTTGTAAGCATAATATTTGTTCATATTTCTTTTTTCATTAAGTCACATTTCGGGTTACTACCTGGAACGTTAAAGGATTAAATAATCCTATTAAAAGGCAACTGGTCTTATCTCATCTGGCCAAGTTAAAAACTGATATTGTTTCACTCCAGGAATCCCATATTCCTGAAGATGAAGCATTAAAACTGAAGCAATGCTGTGTGGGACATGTGTTTAACTCTCCGCCTATGGGTAAGAAAAATTGAGTTTTGATTTTATGCCATAAAAACTTACATGTTTCCATTGTTCATCAAGAACGTGATGCTGAAGGTCGCTGGGTTATTGTTAAACTTCTTATTGATAGAATTCCTTTAGTTCTTTTTAATGTTTATGCCCCCACGGGGGTTGATAAGGTTTTTTGGTCTAATGTATCTGACAAGTTACTTTCATACGATGATGACTATATTATATTTGGTGGTGATTGCAATCAAGTCTTCGATCCCTCTTTAGACAGACATTCTAAAGTTGAGTTTCTCCCTTCCAAAATGCATTCACAGTTTACCTCCAATGTTCGTCATAAAGCTTTGGTAGACATTTGGAGATTATGTCACCCTGACCTTAGAAAAATATACTCAATACGGGAATGGGAGTGATGTGAGGGTGAGTAGAAACTATATTCTCTAAGTAAATCCCTGGCTCAACATGCCATTCATTCTGAATCTCAGACCATGCCCCTGTACTTGTAGATGTTGATCTTATTCCCATTTTCTACTCACCCAGGAAGATGACGATTTAATAATTCCTTACTCCTCAATCCTATTTTTTGTCAAAAATTCAATTATTTTGCCTCTGAATTGTTTGCTATTAATAATACCCCAGATTATCCCCCTGTCATGGTGTGGGATTCCTTTAAGGCTGCTGCCAGAGGTTTAATCATAAACTTTAGCTCTCAGAAGAAAAAATCCACAGAAGCCCAATCCTCTCAACTACTTAATAAAATTAAACAACTTGAATATACATATTATCATTCCAACACTGAGTCCTCTTTGAAAAATCTTATTGACGCTAAATTCACTTTTAACAGATTATCTACTGACGCTGCCTCGAATTATTTATTGAAAAGTAGTTCTCGTTAGTATGGGGGTCAAAACAAAATGGGAAAGCTCCTGGCTAATTATTTAGAAGTGAGGAAAGGAACAAACAAAAATAGAATCTTTACAAGGCCCTGCCGGTGTTACTCTATTCAAGGATAAAGACATTTTGAACGAGTTTGTTTCTTTTCATAAGGACCTCTACAATCCTGAATCCCTACCTGATTCCCCTGATCTTTTTTCTTGCTTTCAATCCATCCCTTCCCCTTCTTCCAGTCATATTGATTTTGGACCTCTGGAGGCTGATATTTCACTAGCAGACATTACCTACGTTGTCTCCACTCTGCCTTGTGGGAAAGCTCCTGGTCCAGGTGGCTTTCCCATTGAATTTTATCATAATTTAGTGAAAATTATTTTACCTCATCTTTTGCTTTTATTTCAATCTTTTCTTGACACTGGCTCTTCACGTGGTACATTTCAGGAAGCATTGATTTGCCTAATTCCTAAAGAAGATAAAGATCTTTCTCTATGTAAGAATTATCAACCTATTTATTTGGTCAACACAGAGTATAAAATCTTTGCAAAGATCTCGCCTCTCTGTATGGATCCCATCTTACCTGATCTCATTGACCCAGAACAATCAGGTTTTGTTAAGGGACGACTTGCTTCTGATAACTCGTGAGTGTTTTTAATGTTTTAAGCAAAGCCTCTTCCTTAGATCACCCCCTAGTTACGATTTCCTTAGATGTTGAGAAAGCATTTGATAGAATTAGTTGGGATTTTATGTTTCATGCCTTAAAATGGACTGGTTTTCCTCCTAAATTACTTGCTTTAATTTCTTTATTATATTTCAATCCCTAAGCGTCAATATTTGTTAATGGTATGACTTCTGATTATTTTCCATGATTCCTATTCATATTCCTGAGTATTATTTTAAGAAAATTGACTCTCTACTCCTAAAATGTTTATGGAAAGGAGAACGTTCTTGCATAGCCTTATCCTCTCTAAAGAAAGACAGACCTCATGGGGGTCTTCGGTTTCCTGATTTCAAAACTTACCATCTCGCTTTCTCACTAAAACAAGCTGCTCGATGGATATCTATGGATCTTCCCTTATTCCCCCCCCCCCCTTTGGTTAAAAATAGAAAATATTTCTATTGCTCCCTTCAACTTTTGAGAAATTTTAACCTTCACTTCTTACACAGCTTCTCTCCGCTGTCTCATCATATCCCACTCCCGTAAACTTTTGATTCCTATACTGTCTTCCTCCTATCCCTCTATTAGCTCCACTCATCACCAACCTATTTGGCATAATAAATCTTTACGGATTCGTAATCGTTCTATATACTGGAAATCTTGGCACTCTAACGGCTTAAGTTGGATCTCCCAATTCATATCAGATAATCAACCTCTTACTTTTTCCGATCTCCAATCCCAATTTTCCCTGCCCTCATCCTCTCGATCACAATATAATCTTCTTTATCCTTCTCTCATCCAATATCTTAAAACTTTACCTAATACTAATGACTTCCCTACCTTGTACACAAATCTATCCTCAATGTTAGATAATTCTCCTTCAGCATCCACTTTATACAAATCTTTCCAATACTCCTCAGATAGACTCAAATCTAAGGTTGAATTAGCATGGAAAAAGGATCTCTCACATGAATGGCCAATTTCTACCTGGGATAAATTATGGTCTAAAATTCATAAAACCTCCAGGGCCGCTAATACCACACAAACCCTTTTTTTCATTTATCATCAAATATTATTTTCACTGATGCTTATGGCATCTTTTTCATCAGACACACCCTCTATATGTTGGTCCTGCACCTGCCCTACTGCTGATTTAAAACATATGTTGTTTGAATGCCGCCAATTCTTCAATTTTGGAAACTTGTTTGGTCCCAAATTCAGAAAATGTTTAATGTTCGCATCCCCTTTTCCTTCACTCACATCTTCCTGGGTACCCTCTCCTCCCACTGGCCTCAATCCCCACTGAGTTTTAAGCTTTTCGATTTACTCTTAGCTATCACATTTCACTTAATCACCTCTAACTGGAAACAAGCTGATAGGTTACTTTCCGCTCTTGGTGGAATGCAGTCTGTTTTCATCACCGGCTAAATACTAATTATGTCCCTCCCATAGCTTTGGCCATTAAAAGAGACCTTTCATGGCTTCCCTTGACAACATGTTTATCCTTGACTGCCTCTTTGAATGTTGCTTCTAACAATGACTCAGCGGATGTACGGAAACCACCTTCATTTCTCCCTTTGCCTTCGCATTTCTAGATGGTTAATTAGTTAGTTATCAGAGATTGTTTTGTTATTCTACTTTTCACCTTAATTTACTGTTATGCTTACAATCCAAATTATTTTTACTTAATTTGCTTGTTATCCTCAATTGTTTTTCTATGTATTATATTTTGCTCACTCCCCCCCCTCTTTATTGCCTTATATGATGCATTTTTGCTTTTCTATATAGTGTGATAAGAATATGTTGCTTATTTCTATTTAATCTTTTCCCCCTTTTGTTAAATAAGGCTTTGTTATATTATTATATTGCTGTTTCTTCTTTTTCTGTTATCCTTTAATAAACTCAAACTTAAAAAAAAAAAAACATTTACTTGTTAACAAGGCTTTGTTGTGTTTTCACCCCTTCTTAGAGCCCCTGCAGCTCTGCTCTGCCAATTGTTGGAAGACTTAGCCACCCCCCGAAATTTTTATTAGCCCCCCCCCCCCGAAATTTGGCTCTAGTTGCGCCTCTGCCGCTGTAGCACCTAGAAGCAGTCATGGCTGCAGGTAGCCGCTAACAGGTGCAGCTAACGTCCTCCTGAAGTAGCGTTTTAGTGACTGTGTAAGCTTTTTGCAAAAAGCTTACATTTATGAACAAAGAGTACAGATTTATACAGATTTCTGTTTTAAAAACTTGAAGCCGAACTTCTGGGTTCTGTTCTATCATGTGGTGAAACACAGGTACTGTGGGGGCAGTGATGCCCATTCACTAGCTTGCCCTCAGAGTGCCCTCGCCCTGCTGCTCTCACTTGCGTGGGAAGGAAACAAAAATTCAGAATGAGCGAAAGGTGTGACCAGGACACGTATTTACTGTAAGCACAAAGGGCTGTGCAACTCGCCAAGCTGTAAAAACCGCAAGGCATGCCCTGTGTACACAGCAGTAAAATGAGATGATGTATTTTACAAGCAGCAGAACCTGTTTGTTTATTGGTGCACAGGAAAGAGGAAGCTGCGCTTTTTAAAACGTATAAACTAAGGTCGGCTAAAGTACACTTTCTGAGGAGGCAAAACAAAGACAAAGGTAACATCTAAGTATTGCAAAGTCTGTTGAAAAGAATCTATGTTCCTCTTGGTTACGTATGTCTCTCGTGGACAGCCATAAGCTTGAATACTGGAATTTGAATCCGGTTATGTATTGGTATGACGTAACAGCAGTTCAAAAAACAAAAGACTGCTACGTCACTAAGGGGAGCAGTGCCCCCTTCAGCACGTCACCAAGGAAAGTAACCCCTCCCCCCCTCAGTATTCCTGTGCGTCCCCTGGGTCTCCAGAGACCTGCGTGACACATAGGAAGGGCAGGGGACTGCCTTCCGCCTCAGAGGCGGGACCCGCCCATCTGCTGCCCTTCCTTTCTCTGCAGAGGTCTGAAGACTCTCAGAGGAGAAGAAGGCCTTGTCCTTGTGAGTCCAGTGCTCTGCAGACCCACAGAAGTGGGCGCCGTCTGGCCGGATGGCGTATCCAAGAACAACTGAGAAGGTAACAGTGTGAAAAAGGCCGCTTTAATGAAACAGATGCGCAAGCTTTATACAAACCTTGGCTCTACGCCTTGCATACTAGCCATCAATTGGGTCTCACTGTACATCTTAATAACTATTCAATGCTCCTCCCCCTCCCCTAAGTAACCCTCCACGAGCCAAACAAACCAAAATCCAATCACAACTCTCCTCACTCAACCTACCCGCATCCAACCCTTGTGCATACACCACTGTTGCCATCTTATTCCATTCATAAACTCCCCCCCCCTCCCTTTCAACACGAAACCTCGACTAGGTCTCAACATGACCAACGTTTCTTGCAATCATTTTCAACTTGTGTACCAACTACCACCAGAAAAACCACCAAGTTTTTCTGTTTCCACCCATTATCATTTTACATCCCTACTGGCAGATGCAGCATTTCCATCAACACCTTTCTCACTTGTATCAAGTACAATTCCACCCCATATCTGGATAAATGCACCACATCGTCGCTAAAGAACGCCGCCATCTCATATTTAATGTCACAACGTTCAAGAAAAACCAAGCCCTCTGACTTGCACACCTTCCGATGTTCTCTGTTCTCCTTCCTCCTTGCCCCGTCGATAGCCCCAGGTTTCCTTGCCCCCGCCAGACTCTTCTACACATGAACTCGGTCAACACAATGGTGGTACAGGACCATGACGCTTTGATTTCCAACAAATCGCGCTTCACACTTTTTACCAGCATCAGTCCCTTCAACTGCACTAAATCATTTTCTCCTAAGAGCAAAAACAGGTTTTTTGGGCAGGGGCTACCCTTTGCCAATGAATTTAACTTGGGCAATATTTTGTGCCATTGCATTCCCCTTTACCGAACCATTTTAACTACACCACCGTATCCAGAAGTCCCAATTGTCGTCCACCTCTCCTGGTTTTGGCAAACCTCGCTGCCCACTTTACAAATAATTGCCCACATATCCAAACCTCATTGAGCCCTCTCCCTGGGCCCACGATGCAATCTAGGAGAAAAAAGATTGTGTTAATGCAAATCGTTAAAATCCCAGTCCAATTGCAAATAGCACTGATAACAGTCCGATCGCCAACAGCCCACATGCCGAATCTCTGCCGCGGTCCAACCCCTGCGGTCTGCCTCAAAAATGAGTGTGTCCCAAAATCCAGAGCACTGTACCCCAATGCACCCACTGCCTCGCTCAAAACCCCTAAAACATGTGATACCAAAAAATGGGTCCTGTCCCCATGCTGAAAAATCTCCCCAAAACCCCCTTGTGCCCACACAATGCCATCCACCAGTCACGGGGGCAAACCCATACGTCTGGGTATGCTCTCATTGTCAAACAGCTGCCCCAGCCCAACTGAGCTGTTTTTGGTTTTGGCAGCCACACTTCAACCCCCCAGGAAGCGTCCGGACATCCTGCCAACGAATCCCCACCAGGACCTCAGAACCGACCGCCTCTGTGACTCGGAACGCGCAGAAGAACAGCCAAATCCTAATCACAGAAAACTGTGGGGACGATTGGGAGATGCTTCAAACGCTCTGCAGCATGCGAAGCACCTGCTTCAAAATGTCGAGCGAGATGGGATGCTGCACTCTCGTCCCAGCACCCCTTTCCCTTGACCAGCCTTCAGTAATCTGCTTCCCCATTTCCCTTGCTGCCGGCTCATACCCCCACAACAGCTTCCCATAGAATGACACGCCTGCCAACCTGCCAGCTATAGTGACAGCCCCAAAACCATGGCCGCCTGCTGCGTCGGCAAACAGCTCGATGGACCACTCCACCTGCTCCCCTACTTCCGCCATGGGAAAACCATTGCATACGCTCAGAAAAACTCACCATAGTCGCAAATCCTCTCCTACTCTTGCCTTGAGGTGTTCCCTTTGGTGTGGGGGTGACTTTCCTGCCAGAGCTCAACCCAACCTCCTACAGAACATCCTGTCTGCCCTGATTGCCCTACAGGCAAAATACGATGACCTAGCAGGACCTGTATGTCCTTCACCTGCACCTTGGTCTTGTCCAACATCCTATCCAGGAGCTCGAGTCAATGCTGCTTCTTATCTTCTGGCATTCTAATCTCCATCATGTGGGAATCCAACTCAATGCCCAAGAGAGTAAGCACCTGCACCGGCCCCACTGTCGTTTCCGGTGCCAACGGAACGTCCACACCCTGCATCAACTCCCAGATCAACAGCAAACCTTCCTGAAATTCCTGGGACAGCGGGGCACCCACCAAGAAAAAATCATCCAACTAGGGTGTCATCACCTGTTTCCCTGCCACAACCACGAGCAGCTTCTGCAAAAAGGACCTGAAACCCGCAAACAATGAAAATGAAATTGAACACCCCATTGGCAAATGCTTTGTCCACAAAAAACTTGCCCCCATATAGGTGACCAACAACTCTTAATCCTCAGGGTGAACTGACAACATAAATGCTGATTTCACATCACATTTCGCCATCAAAGCGGCCCAGCCAAATTTGTTCACCAACTGTACTGCTGTGTCCACGTATGCATAGTGCACCCTGCTACACACCACAGGAATGTAATCATTGACTGAATGGCCATCTGGCCATGCCAAATGTATCAGGCAGAAACTCCCCAGGCTCCTTCTTAAGGAACACTCCGAGTGGGGAAATCTGCAAATTCGCCAGAGGCCAGCCATCGAATTTCCCTTCCATCTCACCTCCTTCAACAAATTGCCCCACATCAACTCCTCATGCCCTTTCACTGACTGCAAACTATCCGCCCACTTCAGAACCCTGGGACCAAATGAAAACCAAACTGAAAAAAGTGGCAACAACTTCCTTTTCCCCAGGGGCGTAACACAGGCCCCCGCATCCCTCGCACTGTGGGGGGCCCCCACGCTCCAGGGGGCCCCCTCAGCACTGCACTTCGGCTGTGGAGCTCCTGATAGAGTCTGGAGGGGGCCCCTCTACGTACCTTGCAGGGGGGCCCCCTCAATTATCGTTACGCCACTGCCTTACCCCTTCCATCCTCAACAAACCGACCCAATGCCGCAGCCCCTCCACCTTAACTGCTGTTTGAGCTCTTTTCCAGAAGGTTCTGTCCCCTCTGCTCCTACCCCGCTTGCGGAATCTGTCCACTGAACCCACTGCCACCCTGCAGCCCAAACTTACCCCCTTGAGGCCTACACTGTGTCAGCATGTGTTGCCTGCTGCGTTTTGTAAATTCATGTCTATTCTTACAGGACTCCTGCAAGCATTGTAGGACCAGCAAGCTTCCCCGCTCCCTGACTGTCCCCTCCCTCCTCCACCCAACCCGCCTGGGTGGGGTGCCCTCGAAAGGCCATCCACTCTCTGTGTAAGTCAATGGGGTGGGCTGTTCTGGCATCATCGTTTGGAAGAACAGCTCGTTGTCCAGCTACCATCAAATACCATCCGCATCATCTGCGAGGTGATCATGAAACTCCCCGTCATAGCGCACCAAAGTCTACCTCCGAACCTAACTTGTGGTTTCCGCAGTACATCGAGGTACTTACGCAATGCCATGCACCTCTACAGATATTCTCGCAGTACAAGCTTGAATAAATATTAAAAACCGCTGTCCAGTTCCCCAGTTCTCATTATTGACCGGCACCTTGGGCCTGTGGGACAGCTCATACTCTTCCTCCTTGGAGCCCACCTTCGCCCTCACTTCCCTATATAAGAGCTTAAAAATCTCCACTGACCCACCTTTTCAAATGCGCTCATTAGTAGCCAACAGCAGATTTGTGATCCCAAAATATGGCAGTTTTTTTGCTTTACCTCCTTGCTCTTCTTCTTCTCATCCGTGCTCTTGTCCCCACCTGTTGCCCCAGACTCCAGCACCACCTCCTGCGATTTGTCACTCATCCTCTCCTTCTCCTTCCTGCTCCCCCACTCCCTCTGTGCCTGTCCCCTGATCCTGCACATACTTACCCTTCATCAAACAAAGGCCAGACTCCCCCTGCACTTCTGTGTCTGTTCCCACAGCCTGCACCCCCACTTCCGCACCCCCAGCAGCAGAGCCCGCTGCACAAGGCTCCTTACCTGGCCTCTGGTTGGGTGGACACTGCCATTGCCGAAGCCAAAACAATGACCGGCTGCTGCAAGACTCCAATACTCCCTCTTCGGTTATTTCATGGTGCCCCGATGCACATCCTGAGGCACCGCTCATCACATACTCTCATGCACCTCGTCCTCCACAATTTCACCTTCCTCCAGTTCATCCTCATCATAATCCACTTCCTACTCAACATCCCCAAACGCACCACCACAGTTCGTACTCAGAGCTGGCAGCTCTCCATCGCCCACATCACCATTACCAAATTGCTCCACATAAATTTCGTGAGAAGGGTTGAATACAGGCAAGGCAGACACAGATCCCATTCCTTGCCTCTCTTCAGAATTGTCCAAACCTGACCCAGAGCAGGCCGTAAAGACACAAGCTCTGCTTTCGGACGGGGTTACTAGGCTACACCAGATCCACCCGGCTAACCAGATTTCGTTGCTGCTGCCGAACCTGCCTCAACCACCTAGCTGGCACAAATCTGACCCTGGCCTGTCTGCCCGGGCACACGAAAGGGGCTGCTGTGGCACCACATGCACCTGCCACCCCTTCATCCTAGAACCACTCCCCCCACCCAAACCACAGAACGCGCCCTGGGCGCGGAGGGACCTCTCCATCATGCCACCGACCATCAAAGGCTGCACCGCCAGAACCTAAAAGCCCCTGCCCACCCCCTCCCACAGTACATTTTGGGAGCCAACCATGCTAAACAAACCACTGCCCAAAACCCCTCTACTGCCTACATGGGGCCTCACTTGCTGTTGCTTGTCAGTGCCGGTCTCTCCAGACCTGCGGGAGTGGGGACAAGGTCAACCACTGATGTTGCTTATCAGTGCAGGTCTTACCAGACCTACAGGGGAGGGACAAAGTCAACCACTGCTGTTCCCTGTTGGTGCAGGTTCCTCTAGTCCTATAGGGGTGGGCCAAGGTCAACTACTGCCATTCCCCATGCCAGTGGGAGTCTTTGCAGATCTATAGTGGCTGGAGGAGTCCAACCGCTGCCTTTCCCTGACAATCTGGATCTTTGTAGGCCTACAGGAGTGGGACAAGGCCAACCACTGCTGTTGCTTGTCAGTGCGGGTCTCTCCAGACCTGCGGGGGTGGGGACAAGGTCAACGACTGCTGTTGCTTGTCAGTGCGGGTCTCTCTAAACCCACAGGGCAGGACAAGGTCAACCACTGCTGCTGCTTGTCAGTGTGGGTCTCTCCAGACCTGCGGGGGTGGGGACAAGGTCAACGACTGCTGCTGCTTGTCAGTGCGGGTCTCTCTAGACCCACAGGGGCGGGACAAGGTCAATCACTGCTGTTGCTTGTCAGTGCCGGTCTCTCTAGACCCACAGGGGCGGGACAAGGTTAACCACTGCTGCTGCTTGTCAGTGTGGGTCTCTCCAGACCTGCGGGGGTGGGGACAAGGTCAACCACTGCTGTTGCTTGTCAGTGCGGGTCTCTCTAGACCCACAGGGGCGGGACAAGGTCAATCACTGCTGTTGCTTGTCAGTGCCGGTCTCTCTAGACCCACAGGGGCGGGACAAGGTCAACCACTGCTGTTGCTTGTTTGTGCCGGTCTCTCTAGACCCACAGGGGCGGGACAAGGTCAACCACGGCTGTTGCTTGCCACTGCCGGTCTCTCCAGACCTATAGGGGCGGGACAAAGTCAACCTCTGGTGTTCCTGTTAGTGCAGGTCTCTCTAGCCCCACAGGGGTTTGAAAGGGTAAACCTCTGCTGTTCCCTGTTAGTGCGGGTCTCTCTAGACCCACAGGGGTGGGACAGGGTCAACCACTGCTGTTGCTTAGCAGTGGGAGTCTTTGCAGACCTATACTGGCCCGGAAGAGTACAAACACTTCCTTTCCCTGTCAATGCGGGTATCTGCAGACTCGCGTGATAGGCTATTACAAGTCTGCTGCCATCTGCTCTTCAGCCCGTCTCACCTCTTACTAGGACTGGCTCTGCCCTGATTGGGTGATTCATAGATTGGTTAATTAATTTATTGATTGATAGAACATATTTTTGAGTGTTTCTATCAGTTCTATCCTAGGCACTGATCAGCCTCAACACAGTGCACCACAACAAGGGATATCCAACGTTGGTCATTCAGGTCTCCGCATAGCACAGGGCTATCTGGGAGGGATACTATTGAGCTTGCATCTGGCTTCCCAGAAATGATCTCTTCTGCCGGGTCCCAAGAATAGGGAACACACGAGCAGCTCCTGCATATTGCCCTGTTAGTAGGTAATGGAGGAGTTTCTTTAGGCCTCCAGCATATTCAACTTTTCCATAATCCACTTGGGCGTTCACAAAAGTGATCACTTGGATTCATAATTGAGCACCACAGAGATGACCTCTTCTCTACAGAGCCTGGAGCTCTCAATGTCAAATCGTGTCAAGGTCCATTCTGAGGCTCTTGATCTTATGAAGAAGTGACATATTTTGGTTAAAAAACAAGAGAGTGCTCTCTCAACAGTCTCAAGTTTTTTAACTTTCACATCTTTTTTGTGATTTTTTTGACCTGAGGTCATCTACAGTTTATTGTGAAGTGAAAGCGAACTAAGCGGCTGGGAAAGATTCATATAAGGTTACTAATGAAAATGATTAATAGAAATGATAAGAGTGGGGGGGCCAACAATAAAATTGATCAGCGTTGATAGGAAAAGCCAATTGTAACCCAAGTAGAGTGTTCTTCCAAAAAGGATGTAAACCAGGTCATGACTGTCTCCTCAATCTTTCCCACTGCCTCCAAGAAGCCCAACGGAGACACTGTGGTCACTGCATTAGATGCAGGTGATGAATCAAGAACAGACAGCAACACAAGGTGGCCTCTACCCAATGGGTCCATAGCAGTGACTGCCCATCTAGCAGGCTGTCTCCATACCATGGATGGTCTGACGAGACTGATGTGTGTCTCAGATGGTATTGTGTTGTGGGCGCAGTTCAATCTGAGTTGTTAATTTGTCACAATCTGTTGGTCTGTAGTTAAGGGGATGTTCTACACTGAGGTCTGTTTTTTAAGCAGAACATTTAGTTTGGACCTGAGCCCTTCCTGAATGAAGCATCAGTGAAATCTTGAACCAGTGGGCAGACCAGTCCAGCCCAGAGCAACTTCAATAGGACAAATAGGTTTCACTGGTTGTAGAAGGTGGAAGAATTCCTCATGGGGTGCTGGGGCAAGCTAGGAGAGTGTGGGTCACCCGGTCATGCAGGGAGCATGTAGCAGCAACACTTTCCAAGCGATGTTCGGTTGATCAATTGCCTGAATGTTGCTGTGTGAAATTAATACTTTGGCTGAGGAAAAAACACTGATCAAATTTTTCCATAGGTTTATATTAAGCGCAGACCAGGACAAGAAGCTAGTGTCAGAGCGATATATAAAACATCAGCAAAATAAGAAATGGCGCCTGCTGAGGGCTGTGGAGGATGCACAAATTAAACTAAAAGTCACGAATCCCTTCTGGGAAGGAGAACGACCCTCAAATGCTATTGCAGCTCCCGTGAGCTCGGCTTTAGGAAACAAGTTAACATTCATTCCAACTGGCAATGATAATGTGTGGGAGATGCCTTGGGCCAGGGCAGACACACTACTTTCTCCTCTCGAAAAATATAGGATTTAGTGATAAGATGTACACAATGATACTGGTACCCAGGTTTTATTTCGATGTTGCCATATCTGGTAACAGTGGATGTTTTAGAAAAAAAAAACTCTTTTAGGTGCCTTTTCACAGAAGGTATAATTTTAACCTCTTGTTTTCACCACTTAATAGGACTACAGTTCGAGTCCAGACCATAGGGGACGTGACCTTTCATACACACTTATGCCGTCCCTTAAGTGTAGATGAGGATACCTAGGTCCTGATGAAATGCCTAGATCCATTTGGACTGTATGGGGCATGAAACATGTCGATCCCCTGCACACCTTACACGTCCTTCTGAACTGAAGCAGGTATAATCCCCCTCTCCAGTCTATGACTTGACAGTCGGTGTTTTTACTCATGGCACATTAACCCAGTTAATAAACTACTCTTGGAGAATCCTGTAGCTATTTTGAAACCACACTCACACTATCCCACTTCTACTCACTCCACATGTGCCCCCACAATAAATTTTCTCAGCTTCACGTCGGCAACCAGAGAAGACCTCTGGCAAAGAGCCCTCTCGCGTGGGCTGTTGGGCATTGCAGCGCCGGCCCAACGAGGAGCTGACCTATGATGAAGCATGACACCCTTTGTTGTGTGTTATGGCCCTTTCTCCTTATTGGAGCTATTCCTTTCCTACCATATACTCGCTTTATAAGCACCTGGCTCTAACAATCATACCATCCTTGCCTGCCCCTCGTTTCCTCCCCCCCCCCCAATCCTACATAGGAACAGCATACCCTTTTCTTTCATTGTAACTGCTTGGGGCCTGTATGCTGGACCTCCCAAGCCCCTGTCCCTCTTTGTGAGATTAATATATTTCGATTTTGCCACATCCTGTAACGGTGGACGCTTTAGAAAAAAGAACACACCACTAATATTCACATTTATAACCTTTAAAAACCCATCACGCTAACAAATGGATGTGCACCCCTGCGGATCCTGAGCACTTCCTTGCTGAGTCAGGTATTATCCGGCCTGGCTAATCAGAAGCGCCCATGTGCTCCTGCAATGATGGGCGAACATTCTTC
The DNA here is from genome assembly GCF_964204655.1 of Triturus cristatus. Classification (NCBI taxonomy): domain Eukaryota; kingdom Metazoa; phylum Chordata; class Amphibia; order Caudata; family Salamandridae; genus Triturus; species Triturus cristatus. The sequence continues at coordinate 41,389,863 of NC_140585.1, forward strand.
CTTTTCTTCGAGACCGAATTTATGGGCTTCCTGCATTACTTTCTCTTCTGAGACCACTTTGTGCTGGCCCAGGTGGAAGTGGACTGGCTTGGTCTGGAGTCATCTTAGAGGAGATGTTGGACACCAGCAGGAAAGGGACGGGTTCATTTTTAGTTCTCGGCTAAACAGTGCATGAGATGTCTGGAAGAGACATTTACATACCTTGTGGGCTTCTGATTTGATGGCTCCATCATCGCTCTCCTATTATTTGTACCATTTGTCCATGGCATGCATGCTTCATGCCTCTTCGTGTGTTTAGCCCTCCCCAAGAGTATTGACCAATTACTACTATCCATCCACTGCTCCCATTTTAGGAGCTGTCTTAGGAACTACTTTTTTCTTTGTTGAAGAGCAGTTCACTCGAGTGCTAACGTTTTCACTCGATCCGAGCTGCGTTTCTGTAATCAGGCCTGTAAATCTTGTTCTTATCTCCCCACATCGGCTGTGCATTCAAAGACCGAGGTCAAATGTTAGTGCTGCTTGCCCCCTCCTTGCTTGTTTCTTTTTGTGGTCGAACTCCATGAGAGTGAATATTTTCCATCTCTCACTTGTGTCCCCTCTCCCCCAATCCAGACACACTGCGCTTCGTGTTGCATTTGATCTATAACATTTTTCAGCTTTGTTGGCTTTCGTTTCAGGCTTTCTCCACACAGTAAGTGGCTTTGCTGCATTTACATTTATATCTTTCTTGTTATGTTATGTTAAAGGATCTTGTAAAGCGCACGTACACCAAACGGTTTCATGGCGCTGAACACACACACCACTGTGCGCTCTGTATTACTTCCTTGTTTTTATCTTTTGAAGCGTGCCGGGCTGCTTTTCTTCACTTAGGTTGCCCTGAGGCTAATTTATTAAAGGAGGGTTGTATGATGCAGGCACGAATGGTTAAACCACGACTGCCTCTGCAACGCAGCCTGACCCAAGAATGCGACTTAACCACGCATTCCTTTACCATGCATGCCTTTACCACGCATTTTCGTTGTAAAGACATGTTCGGTAAGGGAATGTATGTTGTTAAGTTTTTGCCACTACCTCGAACCTTCCCTCACCAATAGCATCTACCCCATTCTGCCCTTACAACTACCCCTCCCCTCGCTTGCGCCCCTAAAGCCTGCCTCCTTAAAAACAAGCATTTACAATGCAATGGTCTCGGCATTGGTAAAGTTAGAGCTATTGGCATTGCTCATGACATTATTTTTGTTTATGTTTTTGTTTTTAAAACATTTAAAGAAACAGCATTGTCATGAGCAATGCCAATAGCTCTAACTTTAACAATGCCGAGACCGTTGCAAGGTGGAATCAACAAAAGGTATCGGCCTGTTGATCGGCAACGCCAGCATTGGGGACAGCCGGCGGGGGCTTCACGAAACCCTTGCGGACCCTGCATTTCTTCATTTATACACATGAAGAACTGTCTTTAGGCACTTTCGAATTTAGGGGCATATTATCAAGGAGGGCGTTAAAATTATCGCAGCTTTAGCGGCAGAAAACTGCCGCTAAAGCAACGATAATGGGCTTGATAATATGCCGCAGAGAATTCCCATAGAAGCCCATGTTGACACCAGAACATGGGCTTCTATAGGAATTCTCTGCGGCATATTATCAAGCCCATTATCGCCGCTTTAGCGGCAGTTTTCTGCCGCTAAAGCGGCGATCATTTTAACGCCCTCCTTGATAATATGCCCCTATAGTCCTTTTTTATACACAGCGCATGAAGCCGGGTCTCAGCTTCTTTCCGAGCGCTCCTAACTTTACTAAAAAGGAGGTGAAACCTGAGAGAAATGAAGTGATATGCACGGATTCACTCGATGAGAAATCAGGATTGCAACAAGTCACTTCACAGTGTCCCCGTTTTAAAGTTTCGCCAAACAACCGGAGACATAGATACCTTACTAGTTTGTTTTGCTCGACATTCATAGGTACAGACTGCATTCGTACAGGGTGCGCACGAAGAGCCAGTCGTTATTTTTAGGGGGTGACACAGTAGCTGTCGAGATGAAGTGTATTGCAAGCCACTCTGCTGCTTAAGGGCACTATGGCACACGAGATGCGGTGATCGGGCGGGCAGGCAGACGGCGTGTAAGCACAGTAGTGAGGCTATTAGGGGGTCCTGGCAGCGTGCAGTGATCCAAGGGGAACTCTAAAATCCGATAGATGGATATGACCAGGAACACACATGCTTCTTATTACAAAACATCTCACAAGTGATATACTTTTATGAAGGCCTTGTCCGGTTTGCTGGGCGTCAAACCTGCTACCCTGAAGTTACACTATTCTTCCAACAGGCGCCTTAACCATCTGAGCAGTCTTCTCTGTTGTCACTCTTTGGAGACCCTGTGCACACTCTGAGCTCCAATGCACATCCTTGTCACTCTTTGGAGACCCTGTGCACACTCTGAGCCCCAATGCACATCCTTGCTCACGCGCTGTGCCCCTCCAGGTCAACGGGGGACCACTGAGTGCAGGGGCTGGCGTGCCAGAGGCTGACCCGCCGCAGCTCACACACTGCTATGGGAGCCACGTCTTCTGCCCCAAACCCAGCAGCGGCGGCGCATCACAGCAATGAGTGCAGCACCAGTCAACCCCTGCTAACAACTATACCGGCAATTCACAGACTGCAGTGTGACTTGATTACTACATGTTGTTCCTACAGGAGACTCGTGCCAAAATCATAAAGATGAAACTCTGAGTTGGCCCTGCAGGAAGGTGCGACCTACGGGGTTTACCCTGATCTCTGCCGTGACCCACTAGTCTATCATTCCAGCTCTTGTGCCTAAGAATTCTAGGCATCGCCCACACCAGGGGCTCTCTTCAGCGCACTGAGTCCCAAACCTTGGTATGGTCAACGTGAACCCAAAGACTTCCATGGGGGCTGCAAACACCGCTGCATGTTAACTATCAGGACTCGCCGGAAGGGTGCTCCCGCGCCCCCCCATCCCCCTCCCCCCCCAAATCACGGAAGAATTCCGAGATCAACTCAGTCTCACTTCAACGTAGGCACAGTTCCACCCTTAACCACCCCGACGTTCATCTCCTCTGCAGACACCACCAAAAGCGCAAAAGAGGGTCCCAAAATCAAATAAAACGAAGCCAGCACATCTCACGGTGTTCAGGTACAAAAAAGCCATTCACAGGGAGCCAGGAACAAAGTCAACATCCTTGATAAGTCGGCACAAAAATACGAAGTGAGTGCGTGTGGAAAGAAATCTGCGTTTCAATATCAGGATCTGCAGAACGCCCTCTTCCCCCAAAACAATTAGCGCCTCAGGCAGCCTGGGTTCTCTCCCTCCACGTCCTGTGCAACAACTGGCCCCTCTCCCAGTCTGCAGTGCCTCTTACAGATCACAGGAGGTGGGGATAAAGGGAAGGGGGGCGGGAGGGGAGGAGGAGGGAGGGGGTGTAAGGCTCTCTTACACATCCCACCTTTGAAAAAAAATGTAAGGAAACGGCCAGCTTTGACCAGCAGGACTTAAATCGACTATCACATAGAGGGGAAACAAGCATTGTCTCCACAACTGCAAAACCAACAAGGCAGAGCAAAAGGCACACCACCGCCTTTCTCCGAGGCAGAGCAGAAATGCCTCGGAGAAACGCAGCGTCGTTTTCGAATTCGGGGGCGTGTTTTGCTGTTATCTCCTCCAGCCATTGGCTGGAAGAGATAAAGAGACTTTCTGCAAAAAACACGCCCCCCGATCCGAAAAAGACGGGGCCTCATCGGAGTGACTGACCTCTTCTCCAGTGGCTGGCCAGCATTCAAGAGGCCAGCCAATGGAGAACAGGGGAGAAGAGGGGCGGTTTCAAGCCCCTCTTCTCCAAGTCATTAAATCTCCCGACTTCCGGTTCTGCCTTCAGCAGACCGGTAGTCCTCGACCTAAAAACCACCCTGACCCCCCCATCCTGAGGCCAAAAACTTTCGCCTGCTCTGCCTTCAAAACTGCCCCTTCCTCCACTCTGGGGCCTAAACTGTCACGGTTTCTCGGTTCTCCTCAGGATCTGGGTGATGCTCAAAGGGGCCCCCCTCCCGACCTCCCCAAACTCTGATTCGGAAGCTCCAGAGTGTTGAGGTGATCAGGCGAGGGGAAGGATAGGGTAGGAGCTGCGTGGGAAGGGACACCTGCAAAACAAAGGCATGAAATTAATAAACGCTCACAGGCTATCTACTCTCATCAGGTCTCACTGGTTCTTCCTCCCACCTGCCAAGTATTTCTCTGACGTAGTCACTCTGGTCGTACTAGTCTTCTCTCTGAGATGGCAGGGCAATTCTATGTACTGAAAACAGAAAAGGCAAACAGGTTAACACAGAATTCCCTAACTATTCATTCTTCTAACCGGTTCACACTCCTTCGTCCCCATACGTACCAAACATCTCCTTCCCACACTCGTTGTACTTGGGAACCAAAAATGCAACGCAAAGTATTTGCAATGAGCCCTTTCAGTCAGGGCTTCATATTTCCCCCCAATTGGTTTTCCACGGGCTCTGGACCTCAGCCCAACAAACAAAAATGATTGGCCGGCTCCACCCACATGGCTGCCAGATGGCCACTAACGAGTATCAAAGCTATAACAAATCTTTATCCAAATCTTTATCCAAACGGAAGTCTCTTTCAGCGTTGTGGCCGCCGTGCGAACCTCCACGGCTTACCTGCCACTGACTGCTGATTTCTCCGGCAAAGTGGGTGCCCCGATACGAACTCCCCCGGTCCTTGGCTTCCCCCGGCGCCTTTCAGCGAGTCTCAATCTTACCCGGAGTGTTCCGAACAAGCGTCCTGGGAGTGCCTGCCGATAACCCACAGCAGGCTTCAATGTTTTACACGGGTCTCTCCTCCTACGTCGGAAGAGTGGAATATCGAGCCGCAGCAGCGAGAACGCCCTCTGCTGCTCCCAGGTTCCAGAATCACGAACAACGCCCTGACGCGTTGTTCGTGTCTATAAAGTCTGTAGCCCCTCCCCTCCTCTGGGGTTGCTGGGACTTGTAGTTCCGCCTGAATGATAATCGGAACCTCGTAGGCGCCCTGGTCTTCAAACCCTGACATAAACCCCTTCCATCTCCAGCCCTTAAAACTACCCCGAGCCCTAAAACCAACCCTCACCCCTAAACCCTCCCAAACCCAGCCCTTAAAACTACCCCATCCTGCTCCCTCCGCCCTGAGTCTTAAAGCCGGAAACTCTGCCCCCTTCCAAAAATTACCCCAAACCCCCCAACCCTTCCTTGAGCCCTGAGCCCTAAAACCATCACCCAACCCTTTAAAACTGAACCAGCCCTAGATCCACTTACCTATCCGTGTTCCTGTCTGCTTCCCGTATGGACGTGTCCTTTCCGACATATCCAGTCAGTCTCCCCTCAGGCCAACTGACTCATTGAGCGTTTTATGAGGACGTAAAGAAAGCAGTACAGCGTGCAACTCTTGACAGGCTGTTTAAAAACTATATTGAATTCCACCTTTCGAGCCTACCGTTCAACACCTCACTCTACCACAGGTGAAAGTCCTACGACTTTGATATTTGAGAGAGCATAGACAACCAAGTTACCTCAATGGATCAACAAAAGAAAAGGAAATGGGAATACAACTCATACAAAGGACTTGGTTAAAAGCAGAAAATGAAAGCCTGTGCAGATAAAGGGTGACATGCAAAGGTCATCCAGTTTAGGAGAGGAGATCTAGTGATCGCCCGACAAACGCGAGGAAGGAAATCTGATGCTCCATATGATGCTGAACCTTTCCATGTAGTATCTCCCGAGGGACAGATGGTGACTGCCCAGCGTACTGGAAAGTCTGTTACCAGAGACTCTTCTCACCTTCATAACTTGATTCATCGGTCTTCTGATCGAGATGGTTAAGGAAAGACTGAATCTGAAAACTCAGTGACTGCTGTTACCTCTTCACTGACTCATCTGAAAATTCTCACCATTCCGAGAGTCGCTCTTGGCTCTTTAGTCTTCGAAAACCTGTGAAGTTGTTCTGAGCCACACTCGGCTACCAATGTACTGCTTCAGGTATGGACGGCTTAGTAAGCACAACACTGAGCACTTCTGTTTGAGCCACCTTCACCAAGTGCTGTGGTACGAGGACTCTCTAGTGTATTCTGTAAGTCATTTACTTCTTCTCTTCTAAATGTCAATTTTGTATTTTCTGACACCTGGTTATCTCTGCCTTGCAGCACTTCTGTTTGCAGCGTTATTTAGTAAGTTATGATTAGCAGCGGCTGCAATGCATAAACCAGGTTGAATCTGCCTTCAGCGTTAGCACTCCGTATAATGTACAAATGTATCTTACCTGGCAGCACAGTACCTTTATCTTTGGCCTGACCAGCACATTCTCAACCATAGATGTTTAGACTCTATGCAATGCTTCCATTGTCTTCACCTGCTTTACAGTGGCTGGAGTTGCGCTTTGACTCCACATACATGAAGTTCTGTACTTTGACAGCAACACACGTGGCAGGCACAAGCAGTTTGCTTGAAAAACAGCAAACTCTCTGGGAGAGCACAGTCGTTCTTCAAGTTACTCATCCCCGATCTCGCCTAAGTTGGCAATGTATGCCCAGACATAGGTCTCTTGCTCACTTTGCCACTGGATTCAAGCTAGCCTGGCTGATAAGGGGTGTTATCTCAAAAGGGGTACTAGGATGCCTGTTTCCGATCCAGGGAAGACCTGGCTTGTCAGTTCGGTCTGTACTGTTCCCATGAGGAACAGGGTCAAGACTGATTTGCATATGGCTGGGTCTGAACTAGGGTGGTGAAGTGAGATAAAGAACGATGATGGATTCAACCCAGATCTGTGACTGGGGTGTGAGTGTCTGAAAAGTTTCAGCGCTCCATCCATCATCTCCTGATGTTTGCATGGGTATGCTCAGACGTGGGTGCCTTGCTCACTTTGCCACTGGATTCAAGCTAGCCTGGCTGAAGAGGGGTATTACCCCGAAACCGGTCCCCGGATGCTTGTTTCCGGTCTGGACTGTTCCCATGAGGAACACGGTCAAAACTGATTTGCATATAGCTGAGTCTGAACTGGGGTGGTGGAGTGAACTAAAGATCGATGATGGATTCAGCACAGATCTGCGACTGAGGGTGAGTGTCTCAACAATGTCCGTGTTTCAGCTATCATCTCCTTGTGTTTGCTTAGTTCGCCCTAAGTTGGCAGGGTATGCCCAGACATGGGTCCCTTGCTTACTTTGTCACTGGATTCAAGCTAGCCTGACCGATGACTGGTGTAACCCCGACACAGGTCCCAGGATGCTTGTTTCCGGTCCAGGGAAGACCTGGCTTGGCAGTTTGGTCTGGACTGTTCCCATGAGGAACAGGGTCAAAACTGATTTGCATAAGGCTGGGTCTGAACTGGGGTGGTGAAGTGAGCTAAAGAACGATGATGAATTTTACCCGGATCTGTGACTGGGGGTGAGAGCCTGAAATGTTTCAGCGCTCCATCCATCATCTCCTTGTGTTTGCTTAATTTGTTGAAGAATCACTGCTGGTGCCCAAAGTATTGCTCAGAATCCCGTGCCTGGCACCAGCACTCACAATTCCTAGGCTGCATAATCTGTAGTAAACCTCATGCCACTTTAACAGGCTTTCGGACAGTCCCTGCACTTGTATCTCTCACTGCATGTTCCTGCATTCTCCCTTTTTTGATGTTTTTTCATCTTGTTCTTTTTCATTCTCTCTCCATTGTGCGTCCAATAGCACTGCTAGGAAGGTATTTTCCCAGAATTACACAGTTACGTTTAACACGTGAAGCCGGGATCTTACCTTAGGTGTCCTGGTGTCACAGCTAACAATTTATCCACCAGACCACAACCTCTGCATGAAGTGGGAAGCAGAATATCTCAGGCCTGTTACATTGCGTCTGATTGCACCAGCCAGAGACTCGAGCCCCTCCCTCCCACACAGCTGCAGCATAGCTCCCGCCAGTGGGCAGAGTTACTTACTGTTTATAACTTCCCTCATAAATCATCTTTCTGGGAGGTAAACAGAATGTGAGAGCTGTGAGACAGATGAACCTCTCCAGCCCAGCACGGAGTTCTACACAAGCGTTTATTTTTGCATATACTCTGTGAAAGGCATATTAATGTAACACGATCACAATAGTTCCAATTTTCATATGATGTTTTTGTCCTTTTAAAATGAATGATATTGGCCTTAGAGTCTTGGAATCACAATTATGGCGACGCATTATGTGTCTCCCAGAAAGTTCTTCGCGACTATAAGAAGAGAGACCCTCCGCGCAGTTTTTTCCTCTTGAACGTCCATAAAACAAATGGCATACCTCAGCAGAACATTAGAACAGTAGGCTGAACGCACACTTTAGTTTTAGCAAAGATAGTCTTTCAGGAGGGTAGGGGCCACCTTTCTTGGAAGTTATAACACTTAAGTTGACGGCACCACAGAATTCCATATCATGCTACAAAATTCAACTCCACACCACATAATTCCACTCCACTACATGCCACTCCATGCCACAGAATACCACTCCACTTCTTGAGACATACAGTGAAACACCTTTTGTGGTTTGGGGGGCATAAAAGATTGTGTTGAACTTCTGCAATTCGGACATTTGGATTTTCCATATCATCTGTTCCTGTATATACGTATAAAGCAGCTTGTGAAATTCACCTGTGTCTGTGACTATTTTAAATAGCTTCCACACTATTGGCTAAAGGTATATAAGATGTGTATGAGTGGCCTGGCGTGGCCAATGGGACAAAGTCAGCCCTGCACCACGGAGACCTCCAGGCAAGCCTACCATCGGCTAAAGGACAGGAGATGCGTATGAGTGGCCTGGCGTGGCCAAAGGGACAAAGCCATCCCTGCACCACGGAGACCTCCAGGCAAGCCTACCATCGGCTAAAGGACAGGAGATGCGTATCAGTGGCCTGGCGTGGCCAATGGGACAAAGCCAGCCGTGCACCACGGAGACCTCCAGGCAAGCCTTCCATCGGCTAAAGGAACAGGAGATGCGTATGAGTGGCCTGGCGTGGCCAATGGGACAAAGCCAGCCGTGCACCACGGAGACCTCCAGGCAAGCCTACCATCGGCTAAAGGACAGGAGATGCGTATGAGTGGCCTGGCGTGGCCAAAGGGACAAAGCCAGCCCTGCACCACGGAGACCTCCAGGCAAGCCTACCATCGGCTAAAGGACAGGAGATGCGTATGAGTGGCCTGGCGTGGCCAATGGGACAAAGCCAGCCGTGCACCACGGAGACCTCCAGGCAAGCCTACCATCGGCTAAAGGACAGGAGATGCGTATGAGTGGCCTGGCGTGGCCAAAGGGACAAAGTCAGCCCTGCACCACGGAGACCTCCAGGCAAGCCTACCATCGGCTAAAGGAACAGGAGATGCGTATGAGTGGCCTGGCGTGGCCAATGGGACAAAGCCATCCCTGCACCACGGAGACCTCCAGGCAAGCCTACCATCGGCTAAAGGACAGGAGATGCGTATGAGTGGCCAGGCGTGGCCAATGGGACAAAGCCATCCCTGCACCACAGAGACATCCAGGCAAGCCTACCATCGGCTAAAGGACAGGAGATGCGTATGAGTGGCCTGGCATGGCCAATGGGACAAAGCCAGCCCTGCACCACGGAGACCTCCAGGCAAGCCTACCATCGGCTAAAGGACAGGAGATGCGTATGAGTGGCCTGGCGTGGCCAATGGGACAAAGCCATCCCTGCACCACGGAGACCTCCAGGCAAGCCTACCATCGGCTAAAGGACAGGAGATGCGTATGAGTGGCCAGGCGTGGCCAATGGGACAAAGCCAGCCCTGCACCCCGGAGACCTCCAGGCAAGCCTACCATCGGCTAAAGGAACAGGAGATGCGTATGAGTGGCCTGGCATGGCCAATGGGACAAAGCCAGCCGTGCACCCCGGAGACCTCCAGGCAAGCCTACCATCGGCTAAAGGACAGGAGATGCGTATGAGTGGCCTGGCGTGGCCAACGGGACAAAACCAGCCCTGCATCACGGAGAAAACCATCATGTACAGTACTCACACGTGGAGTCCAATGGACACAAGCATACATCCATACATGTACTTTCACATGTGAAGCCGCACACGTTCAGGAACCCTTCATTCAAGTCCCAGACATGATGAACACCAAGGATGCAAATTATGTGCAACTTAACTGAACTTTACAAGGAGGGAACTTGGTGGCACAGGTAAAAGGGCTTGTGCCCCTGACTATATCAGAAGCTGCCACCATTGCACGTCTCCTCTTTTACCAAAGGGGTTCATACCAATGAACCCTCCCTCCCCCCTCTCCACCGCCCCCCAAGCCTCAGAGCCCTGCTCTGAAGTCTGAACCCCCACAGCATGGCAAGACTGTCGAGCTCACTGAGGGGCATTGCGGTGTGGTCCAGAAATGTAAAACGGTGGATTGATGCCACATCTCGAAGCCATGGAGAGGACTTTCACACCGACAGTCATTTTATTTCCTTTTCTGACCCTAACTGTCTTGGTTGGCAGCCCTACAGTTCATACCAGGAGTGATGGCGAGCTTGTACCATTTTGCATATGCAGTAAGACCTTTCTTTTGAAGTGAGGATAACAGGTTTAAGAGTGGTAAACGTGCCAGTGCGAGGCACAGACAGGGCACCATCGCCACGACAAGCCACACCCAGTAGTGCGGAAACCACATCTTACTTGGTGAAAATCAGGACCATGCATGAGGGCTGTTTTAAAACGTCACACACACTTTAAACCCGCTTTCAGCTTCTGAGTTATTACTGAAAGGGTTCCTACATGAATCAATTATTTCCACACAATAGTTGCAAAGTCTGGTTGGATATCACCCAGAACCCCTCTTTTTCTGAAGCCACCCTGCCTGCTCTTCCTCTTTGGGGAGACGGTGACCCCACTCTCCTGTGAACATTGCTTGGACCCATTCACTGCAATGAAAACAGCATCCTGTACCAATGTGCCAGTCCCTGCTCCATACCAACAAGTCTTTTCCGTTCTGCTCCCTCTGCACGACCCTGGTATTCATGGCATTATGCAACAATAAATAAACCCTAATACAGATATCCAGTAGTAAATGTTGGGAAGGGGAATGTCCCCTGCCTCTTAGACTGCTGTGTCCCCCTTCCAGGCCTACCCAACTCTCCCATCTCTCTAACCAGGCTTGTGTGCAGAGGTACATGTCAAAGGCCGCAGCTTGTTCTATTACCTGGAGGGGTGCACGAAGTGTGCCCTCATCGCGGGCTTAGGACTATTGCCCATGCCCTGGGTAAGTCACATACAGCAGCGTTGGCAGCATACCAAGTGTTTGTGAATAATTAGAATCGTTTTCCTGTGTCAAAAAGAGCATAGTTCAGCTGTATGTAAACCCCAGGTCCACGCACTGTTATCTTGTATGTGGGTTGAGTTTGTCTATGTGCAGTGGAAGTGTAGCACATGGCTCTCTTTGTGTCCGAGAATGACGATTCTCCAATTATTATGCAGAGAGAATCTTGATTTCATTAAAGACAAACGGAGGCTGACATTATGCAAATACTTTTATTTGCTGCCCAAACATGCAGCCCGTTAACCCCTTCTGTGCCACACCCTTTCCCCCTCCTGTGCCGGGCGTTACATTAGCGGGCGGGGCTCATGACGAGATAGTCTCGTCATGGGCACAGCGCAACCGTGCTCCATGACGAGACTATCTCGTCATGGGCACAGAAGAGGTTAAAGAACATTAATACATCATAAACATACAGAATGTTTGTGAACAAGTATAACTACCAAGTGCACAGGGCTGTCTTCCTCTTTAAACTGCGAACAGACAAGGATAAAAGGAATCCATCTCTGGTATTAAGGAAATGGAGAAGTTTTGAAAAACCATCTTGTTGCACATCTCAATCCTAGGTGGAATTATCTAAAATAAGACAAAAGGATTATAAAGTAAAGGGAAAAAAGCACTGGATGATAAACATATTATAAACGTACATGTTTAGCAAGCTTTACAAACTCAAAGAAACATTGGTATCTCTTCTCTCCTCATAGGGTAAGGAGGGTGGGATAATGTTAGCCTCCGTTTGTCTTTAATGAAATCAGGATTCTCTCTGCATCATAATTGGAGAATTGTCATTTCATTACAAGACCGGAGGCTACCATTATGCATGTTCAAAGCTGAAGAGAGCTGCATTGCTAACATGCTCTATTAGTCTTAAGTATAATTTTGCAAAGGTGTTTGCATTAGACCAATCAGCTGTTCGAAGAATCTACGAAAGAGATCCTCCTGACCAGAAAACCTTAGTAGACATTGCCCCTCTAGATGAGTTAGCTCCAAATCTTGACAGATCTATGCCAGCTTCACTCATCATGGTATGTATCCATCTAGATAAAGTTGCTGAAGAGACTGGTTTATGGGGTCTAACATAAGATAAAAGCAGTTATCAACTCCATTCTTCCTAAATTGTGCAATTTTGTCATCATAAACTTTCATGCATCTTAACACACACAATTTTTAACAGTCGTTGAAAAAGGGATAAAAAACACAGTCAGACAGTCTTTGTTCTCTTCCAAATGTCGAAATGTACGCCTTCATTAGAATTAAATCTGTTAAATAACTCAAGAACCTTTATATCTGAAACTCGTTTGAAAGAAATTAGGCAAAGTAAAGTTGCCGATTTCATGGAAATCTGTTTAAGAGATGAGAAGGTATTATCTTGCCAAGATACAAAGGGGCATATTATCAAGACAGGCGATAAAATTATTGCCGCTTTAGCGGCAGAAAGCTGCTGCTAAAACGGCGATAATGGGCTTGATAATATGCTCTATGGAATTCCAATTGAAGCTCAGGTTAGATGTCCTTCACAACTAACATGGGCTTCAATTGGAATTCCATAGATCATATTATCAAGCCCATTATCGCCATTTTAGCGGCAGTTTTCTGCCGCTAAAGCGGCAATAATATTATCGCCTATCTTGATAATATGCCCCAAAAACTTTGAAAATTAGACTAACATCCCACAAGGAATCATAACGTGCTTTATGGGGTCTTTTAAGTCTAACGCCTTTCATAACTCGTTTGATAAGAGAGTTGCTACCTATTGCTAGATTATTCACTAAAGCATGCCCAGATGAAATTGCGGATCTGTAACAGTTAATGGTCCTATAAGAGAGACCAGAGTTAAAAAGGGTTGCTAAAAAGTTTGCTATCTGTTGAACACGAACCTCCACGGGATCCAAACTCCTCTCCAGACACCAAGTGCACCATTTTTTCCACACACCCATATATATATATTCCTGGTTCCTGGAGCCCAGGATTCATCCACTAGGTTCATAGCTTCTGGTGAAAGGTCTGACTATCTATTTGGTCCCCTGAAATCCTCCAAACAAGAAGGTTCATTTTCCCCTCTAAAAGCAAAGGGTGTTCCTCTCCCTCTGGGTCCTGAAGCAGGCCCAGGGATGCTGGAACTAGACGAGGGATATCTATAGCCAGTTCCATCACTCCGGGGAACCACACCTGGGATTTCCAGAAGGGAGTCACAAGAATGATAGTGCTCGACTCTACTCTCACTTTCCACAGGACTCTCTGGATTAAGGTGAAAGGGGTGAACGCTTAGGCTATGTTCTTGCCCCAAAGTTGAAGAAAAGCGTCTATTGCTGCAGCCCCTGGGTCTGGTCTCCAGCTGAAGTAGGTTGGAACCTGAAAGTTTAATCTGCTCGCAAAGAGATCTATCTGGATTGGGCCCCATAGGTCCTGAATCAGACCCAAGACTTCTGGATGTAACTTCCCACCGCTGGAATCTCTCAGGAATCTCTTGTTCCAGTCTGCTCTTACATTTTGAATCCTGGAATAAACTCCGCTCTTAGGATAATCTTGTGTTCCCAGCAAAAATACCAAATCTGTCATGCTAAGTCTGAGAGGACCTTGGATCTCGCACCTCCTAGTTTGTTTATATAGGATACTGCTGTGAAGTTGTCTAATTGGATCAGAGTGTTTGAATTCTTTAGAAGGTCCTTGAAGCTCAAAATAGAGTTCAGGGCCGCCAACATTTCTAAACAATTTATATGAAGAGACTGTTCCTCCAAGGACCATCTACCCCATGTCTCTATTTCTCCTAAACGGGTTCCCCAACCTGTGTTGCTTGCATTGGACTCTATTATAAAGTCCGGTACATTCCCGAAAATGGCTCTGCCGTTCCATGCACCAAGGTTGTTTAGCCACCAAGTTAAATCCTCTTGTGCATCTGGTGAAAAGGGAATCAAGTCTTCGTACCATAGTCCTTTCCTTAGACCCAAGGTCTGTAGTCTCTGTAAACCTCTATAGTGCAAAGGGCCGGGAGATATGGCCTGGATGAAGGATGAAAGGAGTCCTAAAACCCTTGCAAGGTCTCTGAGTATTATCGTGTCCTTGGACAAGACTGACCTCACGTCTCTCTTTATCTTTACCACTTTCTTGTGTGGTAAAATCAGGTGGGATAGGACCGAATCTACCTGAAAACTTAGGAATTCTACCTTTTGAGTGGGAGTCAGAACTGACGTCTCTGTATTTATAAAGAAACCCAGGCTTTGCAGAAGATTCGTAGTCATAAGTAAATGATTTTGTACCTCTAGTCTGTCCTGTGACATGATGAGTATGTCGTCTAGGTAAATGATTAATCTCACTCCCCTCTCTCTGAGATGAGAGACCACTGGATGAAATAACTTCATGAAACACCTCGGGGTCGAGGACATCCCGAATGGGAGGTAAAGGAATTGGTAAAGTATGCCCCTCCATCTGAAACTGAGATATTTCTGGCTGTCCTTGTCCATGGGAATTGTGAAGTAGGTCTAGTTTTACTAGCCAATCTTCTGACTGTAGGATATCTCTCAACAGGTGAATACTTTCCATTTTGAAATGTCTGTAAGTCAAGAATCTGTTCAGATATCTCTCGATTTATGACTGGCCGCCAACCCTTGTCCTTTTTCTTTACCAGGAATTTTGTACCTGCAAAACCTTGTGTAGTGTCCTCTTTGCCTACTATTGTTAGAATACCTGTGCTTAATATCTGAGTTACCTCTATGTCTATAAACGTCATCTTCTCTTCTTCTAATTGTAATTCCTTCGGTTCCCTGACTTGATGGGGTGTTTGCCAAAAATCTATTTTGAAACCGGTAACTGTTTAAAAAAAACCAGGGGTCGTGAGTTATCATTTTCCAATTCTGGGCAAAGAGTCTTAGTCTGCCCCCTACTTTTAGAGTCCAAGAAGAAGAGGTGCTCACCATGATAACCTTGAGTAGAGGCTCGTTCTCTTCCTCTGTGGTTTCTTGGGGCCCTGCCCCTTTGAGGGTAGAAGTTAGAATTCGGAAGCCTCTCCCATAGTACTGGGGGTTTCTGTATTCTTGTTGATAGAATTGGGACCTGAAGGATCTACACCTGCAGGTGGTCCGATTCTGTCAGCCCTTCCAAAAAGTGAGCGTGAGCCAAAATCCATACGCATATTGTGCTGCGCTTTGCTGAAGGCAGTGAAGGTTGAAACATATTTGCCCAAGGACTTAAAGAAGGTTTCTCCAAACAGGAGCCCATTCGTAGGGTTAGTATCTTTCTTGGGGGCAAGATCTGCCAGTTTGGAGTTAGTTCTTATCAGGAAGGCTTTTCGTCTTTCCATTAGGAGGTTGGCATTTGCGCTACCTAGCATGCATAAGGCCCACTCTCCCAACCTTTTAGTAGCTCAATGTTTACAGGAATATTTTTACTTCGGTCATGTCCAAGATGCTTGTGAGGGGACCTAGTATATTCAGGAATTTATCCTGATATTCTTTCGGGCACCTCTCTATGCCCTTCCTAGGATCTTTGCCAAACGTGAAAAGGAAACTTATGATCTTGGGGTCCAAGTTGGGTGTGACACACACCTTGTCCTTCGTGGAGGGTCTTGCACACTCACTCCTAAGGAGGTTGCGTGTGTCCTTATCAAAGGTTTTTTCGACCCAAAGACTTAAGAACTGGGAGACATGTTCTAGCAGCCACCAATCTGCGCTGTGTGGGTGCGGAATGGTGGTGGGGTTAAACATCTCTTCCCCAAAGGGGTCTTTAATTCCCTGGGAAGTAGAGGGTTGGTCAATAGCCTCATCCAAATCATCTAGCAGATCAAATTTATCTTGTGGGTCAAAAACCAATTAGTCTAAATCGTTATCAAAAGTGTTATCTGCTGATGACACAGTATTTTCTTGAACTAGTGTGCCATTAAGGTCACTCGTTGTTAGTGTGCCGCCATGGGCTACCTTTCTCTGTGACCCGTTAAGGTGGCCATTCTCTCTTGCATGGTTGGATAGGCACGATCGGGCGAACCGATGGGTAGCGGCGTTAGCTTCAGAGGATGGAGAGCATCTGTGTGATCCGCAGGCTATCGCTGATACGTGCGCAACCTACTACTCTTGCTTATATTCCTCGGGGCCATGACCACAGAGCACAAATCCTGCGACTTCTTGGCGGATCGGCCGCTCCCATCCCTTTCACCTGAGGATCAGCCACTCCTAGACAGTGACCTCACCGAGGATGAAGAAAAACAGGCTATTCGTGCTCTAAATTCAGGCAAAGCGTTGGGGCCTAACGGCCTATCTATAGAACTATATGAAATCACGGCGCCCACCATAGCACCCTACCTATTGAAAATGTTTGAAAAAAGCCGCTGCACAGGTGCCCTCCCTGAAGACCAGAGGCTTGCCTCTGTGGTAGTAATACACAAACAGGCCAGACCACCTGAGCAGTGTGCCTCATATAGACCTATTTCTTTATTGAATGCTGAGGTGAAGATTCTCGCCAAGCTTCTAGCACATTGCATGATTGCACTCATTTCAAAACTGGTCCATCCAGACCAATCAGGGTTCATGCCAGGTCGCAGAATGGCATTTAACATACAACGGCTCCATTGGGTCTTGAGAAGTATCCACAGAGTCAGCGAGGACGCAGTGATCCTGTCTCTCATGGCCTTTGATACAGTGGAGTGGCCGTTTCTCTTTGCTGTGCTTAAACACATGGGCTTTGGCCCGGTCTTTTTGTCATGGTTGTGTCTGCTTTTTGCTAAACCTTTGGCACAGGTAGTGGTGAATGGCAGGGTGTCTCGAGTCTTTCCCCTCCAGAGTGGCACCCGGAGGGTTGTCCCCTGTCTCTCCTTATATTTGCCTTAATGGGACCGTTGGCAGCCTATGTCAGGGGAGAACCGTTAATTCATGGTTTACGGTGTGTTCTCGGCCAGAAACCTATAAAGCCCTCTGGTTCACCTTAAAAGTGATGTCTATCACTGTGGGTCCCTCCAACTATCCCTATGGGAAAAGTGGCACTCTTCAAAATTATGGCGCTACCGCGCTTTCTTTACGTGTTACAGAACACTCCGTTTCCAGTGCCCTATACCTATTTCAAGGCGATAAAGGGTGAGGTCAAGACCCTGTTATGAGTCAGTGGCCTCCCACGCATAGCCCTTGTGAAATTGACACAAGGTTGGTACAACGGAGAGATAGCTCTGCCTGATCTCCAATCTTACTATAGAGCGGCCCAATTGACGACTATTAACCAATGGGTTCATCAGCCCAGGGATAAACCAGCCTATCGCATGGACCGCCTGGTTCTCCAGCCGGGAGGCTACTGACGAGTACTCTATACAGCCCCGCGCCGTCTCCACCTGGAGGGACTGACGGTCCGTCTCTGGCATACAAGGCTACACAAACTAGGATGGGGGAAGAGGATTACGCGAGCCACAGCTTTGTGGGACACCAAACTTCTGGGCACGATGGCGACAAGACAGGGGTTTTACAAATGGGACTCTCTTCAGTGGGAGATCTCTGCTCCGGCGCGAGGGTAACTCCCTTTGCTGATTTGCAAAAGACTTATAATTTGGCTCCAACAGAGACTTTCCGATACATACAAATTTGCCATGCTCTCAGGCGGTGCTACCCCACGGAGACGACCTGCCAGAGTCGTCGCCACAAAACAGTAGATTTTTGGGGGAACATTTCACCAGTAACGCGATCTTCCTCACTTACCAAAAACATATCAACAACTCCCCGGATAGACTTTTGCACTTGCGAGATCGCTATGAAGCGAATTTAATCGATTTGCAAGAAGATGATTGGCCGGAGGCCTTGGCTTTGCCCAGGGAGGTGGCCATTAGGACACGTTTCCGGCTGGTGCCACTCAAAATTCTTCATAGGGTTTAAATGTCTTGCACCACATTGGTAAAAATGGGCAAGAGTTCGAATGTGATGTGGCGCAGACAGTGTGGGCAATAAGGTACTTTTCATCACATAATTTGGGAATGCTCAAAGATTCGGTCCTATTGGGAAACAGTGGTGTCAGGTATGAATGAGGTATGTGGGGTGAACCTGACGCTATTGGCTAATTGGTGCCTCCGTAATATATGGGAGGCCTCCGACCTGGAGCGAGCTGATCACCTGGGTCACCTAGGGCATGATGATAGCTAAGTGAAATATAGCTTGATTGTGGGTGGCAGAGCCCGTGCCATCTCTCAGGGCCTGGAAGAGAGACATGGACTGGTGCATAGTGGCAGAGAAGACAGTGTATGAAAGTAGTGGCTGTCCCCGGAAGTGGGAGAAAGTTTGGGGTAAATGGAATGTGTACAGGGGAAGCCCATGTGCCGTCCCAATGGCTGCTGCAAGAGTGTCTCCGGCGCGTTAGGGCGCTGTTTATCCCAGGTCCTGGGCGTAGGGAGAACTGTATCACCCTCTTGTATTCTGATAGAATATATGGAAGTTGTTGTTGATTTTCCATATACTGCTAGCCATATGTATAAGAATGTGGTACTGTATTATGTGATAAACTGCTTTACTCTAATAAACAGAAGTTTTAAAAAAAGAATGCTGTGTATCAAAATGTTACTCCATTCGAGAGAATTTTACATTGCAATCCAGAAGTAACAATACTGTGTATCAACATGTTACTCCATTCTATGGAAAGTTACTTTCCAATGCAGGAGTAACAATAGTGTGTATCAAATTGTTATTCTATCCTATAGAGCATGACTTTCCAATGCAGAATAAACAATTCTGTACATCAAAATATTACTCCGTTCTACAGAATGTCACATTCCAATTTTGAATGCCTTGAAATCAGAAACGTTAATCACAGGCAGATTTATTTGTTTATTTATTTATTACTGGTAAGAGGGAGGTGGAATTCCAATCAGATATGTTAAGAGGACCATCTCCAAAATTCTTTGCTTGTGACCCCTATTCTGAGATGGATTGAAGTCAAGGCCAGTCTGAGGAGCTTCGTTTTCTAAAGTTTCCTGAACTACAAGAGGTTGGGTTCAGGTCTCAGGTGCATGTGTCACAAATATTCCAGGATCTGTGCCCTTGCAAGCTGAGTGATCTGTCTCGTTGTATTGTTACATCCTATTGGACAACCTTCGTTTCATCCCATGGGCGACATTGATCGAAGGACTCTGGTAGGGGCATAGTAAGGTGCAGTTCCTCCAGCTATGCACAGGATAGCTTTGTGAATGATACAAAACCTTGATTTTAGTTCTGTTGTTTACTGGGAGGCAACTGAGGGGTTCTGGAGCATGTCTAATGTGCTCTCTCATATGAAAGGCAAGGTATGTCCTGGCTGCCGAGTTTGGAAGTCTTTGAGGCGGCTTTGTTGGCTTGATACATTTAGGTGTCCTACAAGACTTAGGAATAACATAAACTGTGAGCACTTAGGGTCTGATCTAATCTTGGTGGACGGGTTACTCGGTCACAACGGTGAAGGATATCCCATCCGCCAAAATACAAATCCTGTAGGATATAACGGGATTTGTATTTCGGTGGACGGGATATCTGTCACAGTTGTGGTGGAGCAACCGGTCCGCCGAGATCTAAATCACGCCCTAAGAGTGTCATCACCCAGAGGTGTAGACAACTACTAAAGCAGACCCTTAGGCTATACTGACTTCAAGGTGCTATGTTTTTAGGTCACCTTCCATTGTTTCTGTTTCTCCTGCCCCCACTTGTGTATCCCGGAATGACAGATCTCTATCATCAGCTAGAGATACACCTCGCTTTCAGTGCAGAGTCTCTTATGGAGGCATTGAAGAGCACAGGCCGAGATAGCGGATCCCTGCAGCAACTCACATGTTCCTTGTATTCTTCACCTCAGGTGTTGTTGATGCAAGCGCAGTTGTGTTTGGTGTTGTACTACACCAACCAGTAAATGGCGAGGATAGCCTTCATCTCGCACACTGTAAAAGGGAAAGAATTAAGGTATAGTGCAATTAAAAGAGAAGCTTTGGCTCGTGTGGGCTTATAATAGATTGAAGACATTTATGAGGACAGAATTCAAAATTTACACTGATCATAAACCTCTAGTCTGGCTTATGCAGGATAAAGGTGTAGGAAAGGCTTCATATAGATTAACCAGGTTAATCATTTATGTACAAGAATTCAATTTTGAGATAAACTCTCTTCCTGGCAGTACACATTTCAGAGCAGATTGTTTGTCAAGACATCTGCTCAATAACAATGATTCTGAAATTGCAGACAAGGTGTTTGCCAATGGATGTGTTATGGAAGATGATATTACCTGTGAATCACAATGATTTTCTTATAGATTCATATCTTTGATCTTTGGGGGGTAAATGGAGGTGTTGTTTTTTCATGATGTTATCATCTTATGTTGATGCCTTGTTGTTGGCTTGTGCGACTTCTGCATCTGTTTGTCGTGCTGAAGTCATCTTGAATGTCGTTGTCCAGTGGTTTCATTAGACGCCGTTGAAGAGGACTGAAGATGGCCGCAGATGTGCTCCCTGTGCAAGGGGCTCTTCTGCAAACCAATTAAAAGCACAAGTTATTACCTTCACCTTTTCATGACGTCTACTTTGATGCCCATAGTGTTATGTGCCCTAATGCACCCCAATCTAGGCCGAGGTAGCTACACAACCTTTTACCTACATTTGTCCTACCTTGCTATGCAAAACGGTTCTACCACTGACCTTCTACCCAGTTATTTGCTAAATAAATGTCGATCAGTTTCTTGGAAACTAGTCTCATTTATTATGCATGAGGATTCTTAGAAAAGTCCCTGCACATGACGTACATAACAGCATGAACATACTCTGTGTAAAAGTTGTGGTCATTTTCATCCTAGGGCGAAAGAACTGCTTTGCATAATCACAGGTATTGTTCTAGGCTCATTTGCATAATCGTACTAACAACATATCGATTGTGTAAGGAACCCTGAGGCTATCTTTGTGGTATAAAAGAGCCATACTAAGACTAGATAGGTAGAGGAGAAGCTTCAACGCTGACACCGGGAAACAGCGTTTACAACGCTGTCATTACATCGCAGCACTATTACAACGTGGTCATTACAACGACCGCGTTGTTAGTACGCGATGCATTTACATCGCAAGTCATTACAACGACTTCCAGTAAGGGGTGCTGAGGTATTGGAAATGAATTCCAACACCTTCCCTACTGTTGGGCAAACTGGAGTAGGAATAGTAAATAATACTATTCCTAAATCCAGCACGCCCCCTACTGGAAGTTGTTGTAATGACTTGAGATGTAAATGCATTGCGTACTAATAACGCAGTTGTTGTAACGACCGCGTTGTAATGACCGCGTTGTAAAAGCATATTCTCTGCGGGTATCTGGAGTCCAAAACGTAGCCTCCTATTGCTGAGCTAATTCATTTGCCCATTTGTCAGCCGTAGCCTCATCTCAAGCGGCCCAACTTGTTTACAAGGTGTTGAAAGGTGTGGTAGGCTTCAATTAAGTCAACATAGATCAGATTCATCCTGTGGCCACACAGGCAAAACAAGTCTCTTTCTGACGGAGCTGATGCATCACAGCCTATTCTCTGTCCAGGATCGTGCAGTCCTCTCTTGCCCAGGTCTACAACACTCTCCTTATTGCTGGTTTATTCTTTACCCATTACAGATGGCAGATGGATAGCCATTTAGTTCACCTCTCCTCTCTCACCCTAATTTCATAATATGGGGCTGCATCTTTCTTGCTCCTGGCCCCTTAAACCTGCCATGTAACTACTAAATAATATTTGAATATGTTTTTAGTGGAAAACAAATGTCCACATCTTATGGCGCCACTTACCAGCTATGTACTGTTCATAAACACCTTGATGAATGATCACATTCATATAATGTCTATTAGTCTTATTTTCAGTAACCCTGGGCGTAGTTCGCGAAGTAGCACTTCGCGAAGCTACGCAAAGTGCAGTTCGCACTATGCGAGCTACGCGTAGGTCTTCGCGAACTGCGTAGTACCTTGTTCGCACTGTGCCAGATGTCGTTTTCAATGATTGCACAATGCGGACAAGCAACCGGCACTGTGCAATCATTGAAAATGGCATCTTGCACAGTGCGAGCTGTAGTTTTCTGCTGCTCGAGTAGATTTTTACTCGAGCGGCAGCTTTCTCAACGCAAACTGGTAGTTTCTCATTGCGAGCGGTCGCGAGCATACGCGACCACTCGCAATGAGAAACCTGACCACCTCGCGTTGGGAATCTCGCAGGGAGGTTTATTTTCCATGCTCGCGATCGCCAACTTGATGTTGCTGATCGCGAACAAGGAAAAAGTCTCGCCGGGAAGTCATTTTGCTTGCTCGCGGGTGCCAACTTGACGTTGAGGACCGCGAGCAAGCAAAAAATGACCGCAGCACTACGCAACACTACGCTACGCGTGTTCGCACTGTGCTACGTGCAGTTTGCGTAGTGCGAATTAGCGCGAACTTCGCAAACTACGCGAGCGTAGCGTAGTGCTTTGCCCAGGCTTAATTTTCAACCTCTGTATGCATCCTCTCTCTGAGCACAGTTTACTCTAAGCCATGTGCAAATTTTCCTTAATCCCTGTTGTATTTATGCAAACTGCTCACGCTTCATCTCAAAGATCACAACCTGTCCTTCTTCCAAAGTCATGCCTTGCGATCTAGCAATACCTAATCTCGTCTAGCTCATCTGCTAATGCCACCTACCATCTGCATGAACTCACACGCACCCCTACTATGATCACACCTAACTTCCATCAATGTGATCCACCACAAAGACACTGGAATAAAGGCTGGAATTGTTTCCTTGAGAGCCCAAGACTAACCTCAAAAAGAAACAACAAGCACTAGACTAACCACTAACCTTGGGCTTTGGAGCGTCCATCCTAAAATAAACAATAACAAGAATACGCCATTGTTTTTAGTTTACATTGCTTGATGCTAGGAGTTATTTTGTAGAGCGACTGTGGCCTTCAAATCAGGGTCACGGATTTGTCTCAGTGTCTCCGACACGGACGGACTTCACCACTATTGAGCTGGGGTGAGCAGCTCTCTTGTTGCTGACAACTTGAGGAGCTCAGATCTTAATCGTCATGGAAGGGTGATGGTGGGGCTTCTCCAGGTCTTCCTCTTGCTTCAATAAACTGAAATGTCTTTGTAAATAATCCAGGAAATCTCATCAAAACCTCTGTTGGGTGTCGGGTTGCAATGGAAGCTTGAACTTGCATTCAGTATTTCTGTATCCACTCCGTACCCAGTGACCAAGGGCTGTGTTCTGTTGCTCGAATATTAATTTACCATGAAAAAATGAATGGGGCATGATCACTGTGTGTAGTGTGCATGCTGTGTCCTGATTGGTTGAGTGTTATTAACTTAGTGTGGCATCTGACTTTATGGTGTTTTGGAAACGCACCCAGCCGACCAAATGTTTTTTATTGGGGGCCAATCTACTGCGACCATTTTGGTGTCGCTGCCTATCTGTGGGATCAATCTGGGGTTTCCTGTTCGCGCGTTTGTCTAAGGGTTACAGTGTCCTCCCTACCTGTGATCTGTCAATCAGTTGCTTCAGGCCTAGTCCGCAGGGGCTGCCTGACCACGTATTTCTGACTCGGGTTGAGTGGGAGGTCATATCGGGTGACTTCAACAGCGGCGTTGCAAGTTCAGTATTATACATACATGTATCATGGTCTATATCGACATCGTGTTTATCAATATTAACAGTTCCTTGACCACAATCGGCTAGTCAGACTCCTGCGTCTGTTCCTCCCCGGGGCTTTGTTTATTTTTGTGCCTTGCTCTTGTGTTACTAGCTTTTGCTTGTTGTACATGAGCACAACTTCCAGCTTCTTTGTAAGTTTTTTTCATCATTAATGGACCTCCACCCGCTTTTCAATCCTTTCTTTATTGTGCTTGTGCGCATGTCTTTTTCAGGCTTTTCATTACTTGTGTTTTCTATGCCTCTTGATTTGGGCTTTGCTTCTCAATTTAACAGGGTGTGGCTCTTTGTGTTACAAATGTAGCATTTTCTCTGCAAAGGCCTGCATTAAAAGTAGCCCAGTTTCCAGTGTGGTAATTATGGCACCTTAAACTCAGGTGTGGAATTTGCAACAGGTATCGCCTATGATTATTTTTACCTGCAACATGGAGCATTACCTTGATTTTGGTGAATGCCACACCACAATCTGCATGTCCCAGTATTTTCTGGGAATTTCCCCCATAACAATTAGTAGGTTTAACCCACTAAAATGTATTCAGGAGAGGCAGATTTTATTGAACCCAATATTAGCATGTGTGATAAACAACTCACAGCTCATAATTCAGATATATATGCAGTAAAAGCAGTTACCACACATATAGGAATTATATAAGTGACTTCTAATGGGAGCCTAAATGTTTCCTGCATTTATATTTGTTCTGCAAGCATTCGCTGGTGCTGTGGGTCAGTGCTGTAGAGTTCTCGCCCTGTGGTGGGTGGAGCATTGTGTTCACGCGTCTTCTGCTCTGCGAACGTCTTTGGGATGCCTGTTCGCCTCGTGTAGGGCTGCTATCTCTGCCAGAGCCTGGTTCCAAGCCCGGGCATACACTGGCAAGCTGCAATGAGAGGCATAGAGTCGGATCATAAACATTTTTGACTAGGGTTATTTAATGCCCCTAGTGGTTAATTGAGGTACTGTTTGCTGCAATCACTTTTTATCACTATTATAAGCAGTCTTTTTGGAGGGGTTAATGTGTGGCAGGGACGCATATCTGTTGCGTCACGTTTTGCTTTAGTGTTACTTGCTATGACAAGCACCCCTTTTATCAAAGTCTAAGGCTCTGATTCCAAATGTGTTGGAATCTATGTGGTATTAATTGCACCTAATAAATAACGATACCCTGGGGTGCAATATTTACCTGGTGCAATAAAAAGCACATATTGTGAGTTTTTGGGGAATAACATGCATATTTTGACGCATAGCACACTAGACTCCATATGATATGCTGAGTACAGTACACATTTCCCTTGTTATATTTATCTGGTGCGATAAAAAGCACATATTGTGAGTTTTGGGGGAATAACATGCATATTTTGATGCATAGCAAACTAGACTCCATAATTTATGCTGAGTGCAGTACACATGTCCCTTGTTATATTTATCTGGTGCGATAAAAAGCACATATTGTGAGTTTTTGTGGAATAACATGCATATTTTGATGCATAGCACACTAGACTCCATATGATATGCTGAGTACAGTACACATGTCCCTTGTTATATTTATCTGGTGCGATAAAAAGCACATATTGTGAGTTTTTGGGGAATAACATGCATATTTTGATGCATAGCACACTAGACTCCATATGATATGCTGAGTACAGTACACATTTCCCTTGTTATATTTATCTGGTGCGATAAAAAGCACATATTGTGAGTTTTGGGGGAATAACATGCATATTTTGATGCATAGCAAACTAGACTCCATAATTTATGCTGAGTGCAGTACACATGTCCCTTGTTATATTTATCTGGTGCAATAAAAAGCACATATTATGAGTTTTGGGGGAATAACATGCATATTTTGATGCATAGCACACTAGACTCCATGTGATATGCTGAGTACAGTACACATTTCCCTTGTTATATTTACCTGGTTCAATAAAAAGCACATATAATGAGTTTTGGGAGAATAACATGCATATTTTGATGCATAGCACACTAGACTCCATATGATATGCTGAGGGCAGTACACATTTCCCTTGTTATATTTGTCTGGTGCGATAAAAAGCACATATTGTGAGTTTTGGGGGAATAACATGCATATTTTGATGCATAGCACACTAGACTCCATATGATAAGCTGAGGACAGTACACATTTCCCTTGTTATATTTATCTGGTGCGATAAAAAGCACATATTGTGAGTTTTGGGGGAATAACATGCATATTTTCACGCATAGCACACTGGACTCCATATGATATGCTGAGGACAGTACACATTTCCCTTGTAAAATTCTGGTAGGATTGAGCTGCTGAAATTGAATGAATGCTGAGATATTTAACACACTGAGTAATTACCTGGGGGCGGTAAATACCACCCAACTCAGCATTCCAGCCCCAGCACAAACAGGGGTTGGACCACGCCAAGAACCTCGCAATCAGGGTCTAATGTGATCAAATACCACTACTCCAGCTGTTCAACAAGACACCAGTCAGGGTAAAAGAATTGGAGAGACCCTGTCTTCAGTTATCGCTTCCAGTGCTCACTGGGCGATGGTGAACTGCACCTTCGGCACATAACCGACTGCAAACTCTTTTTATTGAACCTGCAACATTCTTATGGATCTTTGAAACTATAAGTGGACTCTGTCCTCCAAAACATAACACAGGGGCAGTTGAGGAGCAAAGAAAAATAAAATAGTTCCCCCACAGGGGGCAGAAGGAAATAAAAGGGGGTTCCTCCCACAAATGCAGAGGAGGGGTGATAGGAAACCAAATGGAAGGGAAGGCTTTGTGATTGCAAAAGTCCGATAGAATGTTGTAAAATGGTTTCAACAGAAAAGGCACTGTTTCTAAGACCTACATCCTTGTCCCAGTCATTAAATATGAGTAATTCCCACCTCTGACATGAGAAAGAACAGGAAGTTTCAACTATGGCTCCACCCAATTGACGTGGACGTCATTCCCCTTGATCCCTCTCCTCTTGCCTTCTGAGTGGCCTTCTTCTTATCTTCCATGCTCCGCGTGCCTTCTGTTTCTTAGTATAGCCTCCTCTCAGTCTCATGCCCGTCTGCTTTAATCTCTCTTATTGTAATTCTGCAGTTGGCCGATACCTCATTTCATAGAGCACAGCCTCTCCTTCTTTAAAACCCTATCCCTGCAACTTAACCCTGTCTCATCCCCTCCAGCCTATCTCACCGACCATCCACCTGAGCCCTACTAGCCCCACTAATGATCCTTTCTAAGTGGCATTAATATCATCCATCACAAAGTGACTGGAGTAAAGGCATGTCCATTGTTGTTTAGCGCACATGACTAATCCCAATAATTAAGAATAACTGCTGGATTAACCACAACCATGGATTCCTGAGTAGCGTGCTATCTGCCATACAGCGCTTCAATGCTTCGTTAGAGGTAGTAAGAGCTATATAAATGCAATTACATTTACAATTACAATTACCCACCCGTAGCCATATATGGGTAGAATGCGTAACTGCACTTCTTGTATTTTCTCATGTCCTGACTGGGACAGGAAGTTGGGGTCTCTGCTGGGCAGGGGCATCCCACAGTGCCCGCAGTTACCTTCTGTGAGTGGCATGGAGGGTAGGAGGCAGTCTATTGTTGTCATGAATGGGAATATTCTGGTGGTATGAGCTGCGCGTCCTGAGGGGTAGTTGTCGCGATGCAGTGCTCTCGCAGCAGACACAGGTTTGTTTGCACGTTGACGTGAGTGTTTTTTTATCAAAGGACTTCAAGCATTTCAACTCCTTCTCTTGTATTGGGTGAGTGGAGCCGCGGACCTCAGTGGGTCCTCCGCTTGCCTACCTCTTTGCACTGGAGGCTGAAGCCTGGCGTGTGCGGCCTCCTCAGTTACTTGCTGCAGGTGCCTGGTTTCTTGTGCCATGCTCCTCCTGGGGTCTGGGGGCTTGTTTCTGGGAGTGTGCGGCCCCTGCTTTCTCAGTTTTATGCGCATACGCATTTGGCTGGTCTCTGCACATGCACATTGGTATGACTAGCCGAGCCAAGGAGGATATGCAGGTGCTCAGCATTTAGTAATTAACATGGGTTTTTAAACACCTTTTCAGAGTTTAATCTTTGTTACTTTGTAACTTTCTCAGTCTGTCTGTGACTTTCTGCTTCCTGGTTGCTGTTGACTGTTGGCTGTTCCCGCTCTTGGCCACCCTAATGGGGAAACATTCAGCTAGAAGGCATAATGCTAAGGAGGATTCCCTTTCTAGTTCCTGCTCTCCTCTGCCTAAAAACATCACAGAGGGAAGGAGAAGGACTTGGAGGATAGAATTAGGCGCATTGGAATGGAGTCTATGTCTGGTGGTCGGCCTCCTTCTAGGTTCCTTTATCGCTTTCTACTCTGTTTCTGATTCAGAGGACAGGCAAACCTCCCTAGGAGATGAAGGGCAAATACACTAATGAGGAGACCTTGCCTGATCTCCTGGGCAGAATCCGCAGTAACAATGGATTCCCTGAGAAAGAGCCGCAATTTTCATCTGCAGATACAGTTCTCAGGTAGTTTGTTAAAATATGGTCGGAAGACTTGCCTATCCACCAGCATTAGATGTCCTCATGCCTAAGTAGAAAGATGCGGATAGAATCACATCCCTAGATTTATGTCCAAACTTTATAATCCGGAGGATCCTGAGAAGAAGTTACCTGAGACAGTGGGAGTGGACCCAAGGGTCGCCAGCCTTGTTGTTACTGAAGGCTTGCTCTTGAAGGACCAAATTGATGAAAAGATTGACTCAGGATTAAATAAAGAGTTTTGCTGGGGCACATTTATCAATGACAGCAGGCACCTATGAACCAGATGCATCAAGAAAGCATTTTGCGGCATCGCTATTTGGTAATCGCAAATTGCAATCTATTAAAAAAATTCAGAATAAAATACAGAATCTGTAAAATGCGCATTTGCAAATACAAATTCCTAATTTGGGATTCCCGAATAGCAAATTCACAATTTAAAGAATCACAAATTTGCGAACCTACTATTTCGATGCGGCATGATGACCTCATAACCAGGAAGTGAGTTTTCCCATGCTCACACACCTGTGTTCTGAGTGAGAGGAGGAATCTGACTGCAGGAGCACAGTACCTGGGAGCCTGTTGGCAGAGCTGACCAGTGGAATCCAACAACCATGGCAGCTGAAGACAGTGGGAAGGAGCCAGCTATGAGCAAAAGAAAAATAAAATTCAGTTAGAAGTCCTTACCGAGGAAGTGACTTTTTGGGAAGAAGTCACTCCATGTCCCTGACTGTGAGAAGAAAATATGGCTGGACAAAGAAAGAAAAATCAATGCAGTGGGAGTCACACTTCGCTCAATGGAGGATCTTCGCAAGCGCTGGTATGATCTGCGCAGCAGAGCAAAGGAAAAGATGGCTGCAAGGCTTGCAGAGGCAAAGATGACAGGAGGTGGCCAACCCACTCAAACTGGTTCCACACCCTTGGGGCACTTAGTTGAGTCTACCCCGCAGCCTGAAGCTTTCATAGGAGTGATAGAGATAGACGCCTCTGTGGGAACCAGTACCTCCCAAGGTAAGATGAACTTGAAAGTACATGTGCATGTTATGTGTAACAAATTACCCAACTTGGGAAAGCAGGCAGAAAGCTGTTGATAATAATACCACAAACAAGCCACCCTGGGTCAGGACAAAAGAAGAAGTGATGGGAGTGTAAGGGGGGTTACCTTTTATAGGACGAATTCCCTCACCCACCCGGGGCAAGAATAGGAGGAAAAAAGGAAACAAGAAAGGAAAAATGTCTGGAAATATCGGGATAAGAAATTAAGAGACTACCATCCCTTTCACATACGACGACTGTGACGACCAAATAAAGAATCTTACCACCTTTTTAAGTGGCAATTTGCTGAGCAGCTTACTCATTCTAGATCAAGTAGCCCCCTCAAACTAAAAAAAAACAGGAACATCCCATCCAGATCTTGGTTCAACACGGACATTAACAACAAAAGAAGACAACTAAGAGCTACAGAATGACTATGGAGGAGCAACCCCTCCACGAACCTACTCGAACAACTCAAAGCAGCCCAAAGGACATACAAAAAACACATCTGCAGCGAAAAATCCACCTTCTTCTGCGCCGCCCTGGACAACACAAAAAACAGGCACAATGAACTGTTCAAAATCATCAGACAACAAACTTCTAAACCCCCGCAATCCTCCCTACAGGCCTCCAAAGACCTGTATGAAAACTTTGCCAACTTCTTCGAAGAGAAAATCACCACGATTGAGCTCTCACTGGACATCAACGTCAACCTCGTCTGCAAAAACCTGCCTCCAGTGACAGTGGATAGCTCGCCCAAGCACCCCACAAAACCCTGGAAGTCCTTCAACCCCATCCCGGAAATCGAGATCCTCAAACTGATCTCCACATCCAAACCAGCCTCTCACGTCCTTGACCCGATTCCCACTGAACTGACCAAAAAACAAAGTCTCTCCATAGCCCCGTTCTGGTGCAAGATCATTAACAGCTTCCTGAGAACCTGCATCATACCTGAATGCCTCAAAGCTGGCCAAGTCACGCCACTACTAAAAAAACCAAGCCTTGACTCCAAGGAACTGAATAATTTCAAACCTGCCTCCAATCTCCCCCTCCTATCCAAAATCTTGGAAAAATGCGTCCTCCAACAATTGACTCAGCACATGGATAACATCAACCTTCTTGACCCCCACCAATCGGGTTTCAGAAAAGGCTACAGCACCGAGACCGCCATCCTTAACATCACAGACGACATCCACAAATCCCTCGATACCGACCAATGCTGCCTCCTCATCCTCCTAGACCTATCGGCAGCCTTTGACACGGTTGATCACCAACTTCTCATAAAGGCTTTACAAGAAAGGGTAGGAGCTGATGAGGTGGTCCTACGCTGGTTCTCCTCCTTCTTACACAGCCGCTCACAAAGGATAAAAAAAAAAAACGTTACCTCCGACCTACACCCCTTCAACAGGGCCGTACCCCAAGGTTCAGTGCTCTCGCCTCAACTGTTCAACATTTACATGGAACCCCTCACCACCGTACTCAAAAAAGCTAACATCCCTTTCCACCTCTATGCAGATGACACCCAGATCTATCTTGAAACCTTTCACAGACTAAATGTCACTCTCAAAGAAATCCAACATTGGCTGTCGCTTAACCACTTAAAACTCAACCAAGACAAAACCGAAATACTCCTCATCTCCAACAAAGAGGAGAACCCTCATATTGCAGAAGGGCTAAAAGCTTTGGATGCTCCTAATGGCAATCACTCCGTTACATCATTAGGAGTCGCCCTAGACTCAAAACTCGACATGGCCAATCACATCAAGAACTCCGCAAAGAGTGCCTTCGTCAACCTGAAATTACTCAACAAAATAAAACCCTTCATCCCGTCCAAGGACCTCAAACAAGCCACCCAATCACTGGTGCTATCCAGACTCGACTATGGGAATGCCACCCTCACTGGTACAACAAAATCTCACCTAGCCCCCCTCAAAACTACCCTCAACGCAGCAGCTAGAATAGTCACTGGAATCAGGAAATACGATCACATCTCACCAGCACTCAGAGAACTAAAATGACTCCCAATCGAACTTCTTGCTAGATACAGAACTGCCTGCCTCGCACATAAAGCCCCACACACAGGAAAACCTGAGTATTTGGCTGCCAAACTCAAGAGGGCTGGTCAGACAAGGAACCTCAGGCGCTCCAGCACCCTACTACTCATCCCCATGAAAATACGCGAACAAAAAGCTGCTGCACGGTCCTTCGCCGGAAACGCACCCAAAATCTGGAACGCCATCCCAGTCGGTATCAGGACTATCCCGTCCTTCACAAAATTAAAAAAACAAATTAAAGTTCTTTTCCTCAACCGCTACCTCAGCACAGTTGGACGGCCGAACTTATATGCTGAATACTTCTTATTGTATGAATCTTGCTCAAAAACTGTTGTGAAGCGCTCCAATACCCTCAGGTCAGGCTAGCGCTATATAAAACTCCTTAATAAATAAATAAATAAAAACCCGAGGGTGGCATGCTTCATCATGGGGAACCTCCTCACATTGCAAACCTGGTCGCAGTGTGGGCTACAACTCCCTCTCTAAGAGGGAGGAGCTCAGGGATGTTTTAGTTGTGTATGACCAGAGGTATACTAAAACCTAATGATGAGCCGGGTGTGGAGGGAGAGTGTGAGAAAGTGTGCTAGTGAAGTAAAACTAACTCCCCGGTATGTTGATAAACAATTTTACTGGTACACCCAGGGGTCAGGGTTAAAAATAGTTATACTACCATGCCTGGAGAATTCAACCTAGCATGGTTGTTTGTGATCATAGGGTCGACATATTTCAGCCATAGTGGCCTCCATAGAGGTACTGTGGCTTTCTTCAGGACCTAATGAGAAATGTGTGAAAAAATGTT
Organism: Triturus cristatus; assembly: GCF_964204655.1. Taxonomy (NCBI): domain Eukaryota; kingdom Metazoa; phylum Chordata; class Amphibia; order Caudata; family Salamandridae; genus Triturus; species Triturus cristatus. Next base: position 41,422,197 of record NC_140585.1, read on the forward strand.
ATTGACACCAGACCAACTCAGGTTGGTGTCTGAAGGATACGACGACTGGCAGAAGGACGTCAGTCGTGGTTAGCTGATGTTCAGTGGTGTTCCTATGCAGAAGGACGTCAGTCGTGGTTAGCTGATGTTCAGTGGTGTTCCTATGCAGAAGGACGTCAGTCGTGGTTAGCTGATGTTCAGTGGTGTTCCTATGCAGAAGGACGTCAGTCGTGGTTAGCTGATGTTCAGTGGTGTTCCTATGCAGAAGGACGTCAGTCGTGGTTAGCTGATGTTCAGTGGTGTTCCTATGCAGAAGGACATCAGTCGTGGTTAGCTGATGTTCAGTGGTGTTCCTATAAATTAAAGATTGCTCTAAATGACAAGCATGAAAGGCAATACAGGTACACTCCTAAGTAAACGTGCCAAATCAAATGTAATCAATGATTTTAAATATAATGGCTATGTATAACCAGTTATGAAAAATGATAAAGAATCGGGGGCTTATCCGTCATTTGAGGGGAGCTACTGGAAACTCAACCTCGGCGCACTCGAGGAGGGTTCCATAAAACCTAAAAGAAATTGAAGGAGGGGGCATGTGTTGCTGTAAGTAACAGTCATAAGTGCATAAAAACTAAAACAACAGTTGACTCATTGGCATCAGAAAGAAAGGCCATAGAGACACCCAAGCTATTGACAATGCTCAAGACTGTACACCAGACATATTGTAATGGTGAGTAGCATGCTGGAGTGTGAAAGCAACAACGTGCAGCATCGCAGAGAGCAGAGCAGCAGTTTGGCGCACACTTTTAAATTCAGATGCCAGGGAAAGGGGCCAAAGTGCAACACCACCCCAGCGTCAATAGGAAGCCCAAGTCTGGAAAAGTGTGTAGCGCAGTGGCCGAAAAGCACACAGCGAACACCAGCCAGCAAATGCACTGCAGCAAGAGCATGTGGGGAGGGAAGTCTCATGGTGCAGACTCCAACATGAGGCCAAATCAGTGGAGACGGGGGCTAGCCATAGAGGCAGCATGTCAGAGTGACCAAAATGATGGATCACCGGATAGCGGTTCACGGCTGTGGGAGAAGCATCAGCGGCATTGAAAGAAAAAGGTAATGCCCGTTGGCTATCTTGCAGACACGAGCAGGGTAGGATCCCAGCACGTGTGGAGGTGCGGCACAATGTGGGAAAGCAAAAATAGTGTCTTCAGGGTGGGGAAGACCTCGCTACGGCAGGAACGGGAGGGAATGTCCTACCCGGCCGCAAGACCTAGACATTAGTCAGCTCCAGATGCGAAGTGGAGCGGAAGATAGAATCGAAAGAAAGAAGGGCCGCTCCGGGGCAGGGGAAACCCGGGCAAGTGGCAAAGGCGGTATCTGAAGACCGGGCTCCTCAATTACGGAACCGGCAGACTTATGCGTAGCATTGCATTCCCTCTTACTTTGATTTGCAGGATTCAGGTATGGGGTGAGTATGAAGGAGCGCACAGCATATGCACTGTCACCCAGAGGGTAAAAGGCAATAGATTAGTCACTGTGCTGTTTCACCATACCAAGAGAGTATATCACACTGTGTCACATGCATTTACCCAGCAGGTATCCTTTGCCAAATTTACCCCCAAGAAGACATGTATATACCACTGCGACTGAATATGAAATAATCGTGCGTACTGCCAGGGAATTTTGCCACTATGTCAGTTATTATGTGTGAGGCATTACTTATGACCTGGATGTTCATTGAATGAAAGGATTTTCTGTTACTGAACATGTACTCATTACCTGAGGGGGACAAATGGCTGCATGTGTCCCATCAATGCACCCAAGTACATGGGGGAATTTGGCTCTCTGGGAGAAATCTAATTTGGTGCTGCAATTCCCGTGGTGTAGTAGGGTAACTAATGTAATGGGGTATCTTCTGGACCATTGCATCCAAGCAGGCATTGAAAAAGTGCAAAAGCACACTTTGGGAGACCCCTCCTGCTGCTGCTATCACCCCCGTAGCTCCCTGAAGCTAGAAGGTGCAGTGAACATAGGACCAGCACGTGTGTGAGAATGGCATTGTTCCTGCGAGTTTGATGCTGCGGTAGTGGATGAAGTTCCTCTACAGGTCTAGGATTGTAGCAGAGTCTGAGCTATATTTGTCATAGATTTCTTCCTCAGTCTGCTGAAACAGGGTTAGGCGCACTCTAAAAATGCATTCTGGTCTCCTCCGCCTTCTCTGTGCTGCTGCAGCAATCCTCATCCTCCTCGCTATGACGTACAGCGCTGCCATTGTGATATATTCTGAGGCCCTCTGGGCCTGTTTAAATAGTTTGCACCTGGTCACCACCTCATTGGAATAGGTGGTAATTTGCATGTGCAAAATTGCAGATTTTGGTTCATTTGCGATTTGCGAATGGTTCATACATTGGTCTGTGAGTAACAGTTTGCGGATTCGCAATTTGAGATTCAGAATATTGGTATTCACAAAATAAGGAATCGCATTTTTTTGCAATTACCAATTTTGCGAATGTGAACCCTTTCATACATTGGGAAACTCCATTTTGCATTTCCAAACGGCCGATTTTTCCTTCGCACCGTTTGCGAAAGCAAAATGGTTTCATACATCTGGCCCTATGAGCCTATGCCAGTCAGTCTCTGAATACGGATATTAATCAACTCTTCAAAGCAGTTCAGGACCAGTCTGAATGCTCTGAATTGTTGGAAACAATAAAAACACAGGCTGTGTTTGCTTTTAATGAGGCTCATACCTCTGCTGTTGCTGAAGGTGCTAATGTGGCTGCCAGGAGGAATTTGTTCCTTAGGGAATGGCACAAGGATGCCTCTCAAATGTCTGCTGCCCTGTGTATGCCTTTGAGGGGGCACTTTTGCTTGGAGCAGCGCTTGAAGACACACGTCATCCCCTTTTTAAGGAGTAAAATCATACTTCGTCTTTTAGGCACCCTTTGACGCCCTCTAAAAATTTACAGGCTACAGGGAAGTCGCCCTTTTATCAAACCTGCAAGGAATTACTACAGCAATATTTAGGATTCTCTAGGCGGCGGTGGAACAAGAACTTCAAGAGTTCCTCAGACCCAAAATCCAAGGCCATGTTGTCAAACAAGGCGCAGCGGTCCTGACTATGGCGAAAGAGGGACCTTCCCAGTGGCACATCGGTTAAGGTGTTTTATTCCAGCCTGTGAAAGATCTCCTTCAGGCGCCTGGGCCCAGGACATAGGAAGGAGGGCTACATGATAGAGTTTTCCTTGCTCTCTCCCATAACTGGGACAATAACTACTCCCTGTTCCTTAGACAAGGTCAAGAAAGAAGCTATGTGGGAAGCTGTACAAACTCTTCTGCTGAACAAGGCTGTAGCACTAGTTCCCAAAGACGAGGAGGGAGAAGAATGCTATTCTATAATCTTCTTAGCTCTGAAATGATCCGTAAAATACAGAATGATTATCAGTGTAAAGGGGGGTCAACAAGTCCATCAGAAAAATTGCATTCAAGATGGAAACTCTCCAGAATGTCATCCCTCTAATCATGAAATGAGATTTTATCACAGTAGATTTGGAGGATGCATACTTTCATGTGTCTATGTTTCTTGGTCATCAGACGTTCCTGCCATTCTACCTTTGGGGTCATGACTTCCACTTCCAGGTTCTTCCCTCAGAATAAGGTCTGCCTCAATGGTGTTTATGAAGATGATCACACCCATCTGGAGGGATGGGAGATGTATCTATATATGATTGATTGCCTGCTTCGGATTGGCTTGAACGATGAAGCGTTCTCGGGTTGGGTGGTGATTCCACATTGTCTGCTGGAGCATGGGTTCCTCATAAACCATCAGCACCAGGATGCTCCTTTGGGAGTGGCAGAGTGCTTTACAAGTCCTCAATTCATTCAACCATTCATGAGAAATGTCAGGTTGTTCTGGCTCAGAACAGACTCTTCATAGGAGCCCAGTTCATGAGGGACTTGGGCATGGTTTTCCTGCCAAAAGAGAAGATCCAAAAGGCAGAGGCTGGTGGTGCAACAGCTTCCGGACAGCAACAAGGCTTCAGTGAGATTCTGGCTCTGTGTTTAGGGTTGCAGGGCATCAGGTGTCTTTTTAGTCCTGTGGGCTCGGCTGCACCTGAGACCCAGGGTAATCCACCTGCTCAAATATTGGAAGCCTGCGTACATGGATCTGGAGAAGAAAGTTCCAGTTACATCTCAAATCAAGTCAGCTCTGCATTGGTAGCTTCTTTAGCATCCCTGGAACAAGGGGTTCCCTGTGCATCAGGATCCTCCAATGATCATAACTACAGACGCCAGCCAGTAGGGCTGGGGTGCGATGTGCAAGATCATACCATTCAGAGAAGATAGCCTATCACTGAGCAGAGGAATTCCTCAAATTGGAGAGAACTGGCCGTGATCTTTAATGCTTTGTTGAGGTTTCAGGATCTGATTTCTCAACAAACTTTTCTAATAAGAACGTACAACAGGGCTGCTATGTCCTATGTGAACAGACAGGGAGCTTTAAGATCTGCATCCTTCCATCTAGTGGTGATGAAGATGGAGTTCAGGGCAGAGAACCATCTTCTGTCGTTGAAAGTGACCTACATGAAAGGGAAGGGCAATTCAGTGGCAGATTGCTTGTGCAGGTTATTTCTGACCTCTCAGGACCTATCTTTGACATCATTGTTTGCCAAAATTTGCAGGCGTTTTGAAACTCTTCTGCATATGTTTGCCTCCCCTTGCAACAAACAAAAGCCCATTTTCTTCCCGCTTTCCTGCTCTGGTATCATTGGGGGTGGATGTTTTCTCTATACCATGGCTTTGTTCCCATCTTCCATATGTCTTCACAACAACTCCTCTTATTACACTGTTATTCCTACAAACCAAGAGAGAAGGGGAGGTGATTGTGGTAGTAACATTTTGGCTTCACAGAACCTGGTTCCCTTGGTTAAGAGAAATGGCAAGTGGAACCATGTTGGAGGATTTCTCTTTCTTGTCCTCCACTTGAATTTTAGGTGATCTCCCTCTGTTGCGTCTGTCCCTCTCAGCCTGGTATTTGGGAGGTTAGGCCTTGAGAGCAGAGGGTTTCCTAAGCACTTGGGAAAAGTAAATCAGAATTATCGTCGTCCTTCTACACTAAAGTCATACACAAAGCACTGGAGGAATGTTGAGCCTTGGTGTGAGTCGAACTCTGTGTCAGCAGTTGCCTGTGACATTGTGTCAATCTTGCAATTTTTTGAGGATGACTTGGACCAGAACTTGCCATTTTCTACACTTTGAGCCCAATAGTCAGTGATTAGGGCTTTTAGAACCACTGATGGGATAGTTGTCAGAACTTTGAAGGATTTCCCAATTTCTAAACCTATGAACAAACCTCTTTTTGGTGCTTGGGATCTACCTATGGTTTTAAAGGCCTTACAGGGGATTTGGGTTTAAAACATTGACTTTGGTGGACTTAAAATACCTGACTATGAAGGTAGTATTTCTAGTTACAAGGACTTCTGCAAGGAGAACTTTGGAGTTGGCAGCTTTACTCTGTAAGCCTCCTTTTCTTAGAATTATGGAAGATGGGATGATTTTAAGTGCAATTCCTGCCTTTTTCCCGAGGTGATTTCAAAATTTCATGTGCCACAGGAGGTGCTGTTACCTTCTTTTTTCTCTAATCCTTCTTCTATGAAGGCAGGATTGTGGCATCTGTTGAATGTGAAAAGGGTGGTTTCTGTCTTTTTAGGAAAGTTCAGCAATTTCCGAAAGTCAGACCATTTGTTCATATCCTTTGGGACCGAAGACCCGGGTCATAAGGCTTCTAATGTTTCCATCTGCAGATGGACTCAGATCACAATATCTATGGCTGACAAGAAAGATCTACCAAAAGTGACTGCTTCCTGGACAGAGGTTCAGGGGAGTACTCTGAATGAGATTTGTAGGGTGGCCACCTTGGGCCTCAACACATACTTTTGTTGATCATTGTAGGAATCAAGGTGTTGGGCTGGGTGAGAATCTGTTTGGTCAGAAGCTCTTGAACCTCAACTTTGGATAAATAGACCTTCAGTATTAATGTTTTGTTACCTGAAGGGCAGTTTCTCTTTGGTGTGCCTCGTGCTTAGTGACTGGCACAAGGACGTAGGGATAATGTATTGATCTCATCCAATAAGGATCTATCTTTCGTAAATATGCTGGCATCCATTACCTCCATACTGCACACACGTCTTCCTCTGTCTTCTTGATTCAGCGTCACAATTCCCGTTTCTGCTTTCGTGCTGTTGTCTTCTTTGTGACATTGCAAAGAGGGTTTTGTTTCCTTGCTTCTCAGATTTGGCCACCATTTTTATTTGAGTTTCATCATCATTGCGTGAGCAGGAGTGAGGGGGGGGGCAGATGCTTCAAAGAAATGGTACCCAAATTTCAACAGTACTTATCAAAACGTTTTTCGTTTCCTAGTTGCATTTTTTTGTGAACATTTTATTATGAAAGCAAAGAATCATCAATCTTGCTTTGAAGCTTCTGCAAATATTTGCATCTATTGAGAAAGCGCTCTCAGAGCCTCACATACGTAGCCTCATATTGTTGAACTTCGCAAATGTTTATATACAATTTTATACTTGAACCACTGTCAGTTGTGCAGTCTGAGCTTACGTTTCCTTACAGCGCTCATCCTAATACTAAAGGCTTTGCATTGATGAACCGTAAAAACAAGTTCAAACAGCATTAACTTATGGACAGAGATATTACCTTAACTGCAGATAGTGCCCTTCCCTGGTCCATAATGTGGTTCTGTAAACTGGTAGCCAATGGTTCTGTGCCTGCAGGGGGTTGGTTAGGAATGCCACAGCCCTGACAACACAAGAAAAGTACCAGTCCAATTTATTAAAATAGTACATATTTGTATGTTTAAATAGACACCAAAATGACAAAAATCAGATGTAGGGAGCCACAGTTATGATTCTTTCAAGATTCTCATAAACCACTGCTACAATTGTGGTCCAGTTCACAGTGTTAATTATATTGAATGAATTTCGAGAAAGCTTTTATGCTGAGACAGTAACAGCATTTGGTGATGGTACATTGTTTTGGTGGCACATCTGTTGACAGATGAGAGTTGGTGCCTGCTCATAGGTCGGCTGGTCGTCAAGGCTGCAGGTGTGTGAGTGCATGAATAAAAGTAGAGAGAGCGTGAACGGACACGTCCAACAGAGATCTCAGGATTGATACCTTTGTAGCGACAAACTCTGGGTGAAGGTGATAAGACTTCCTTAACATGCTGTCCCACTAACGCGTCTTGGAGTCCCCCATTATGAAAATAATTGAAAGGAAGGCAAACTACCTTCTCCTTGAAACCCCAACCTTCAAGGTACAAAGAACTCTCAAACAAGCCTTCTCGGGAAGCGCCCCAAAGATATGGAGCTCCGCCATCCCTGCAACCTGAACTCATCCCTTCTGTGAGACCCTCCAGAGGAGCTGACCTCTTCTCTTTAGGAGCATTGCCAACTTGTCTCTGGTGCCATGTCTGCTGAAGCCCTGAACTCTTCGCCTGCACCTGACCCTGTAGTAATGTCACCTGACCTTGTTTCCTCTTCTTGGAGCTTCCTACTGCTAAAGTCCATAGGTCCAGCTGTTATTACACTGTGGTCCCACAAACTTCGACCTCATCCATATATTCTTCTTGTGGCATGTGTATTTGTGCATCTGATGTCAAGGTTGGCCTTCATATCTATGTGAAGCGCTTCCCTCCCCGAGCCTTGCAAGCAGCTCGTACACAGGGGCATCAGTTTCCATCAGAGTTGTATCTTTACACCATGTGGAGGTGGGTCTGGTGTGTTGGAGCAACCAGTGCCTAGATGTGCAAGTCATCAGGATTTTGTTAAACTTGAATCAGACCTCTCTTGTTAACGCAAGAGACGGTGATGGCAGGCAACAGGTCCAGGGTGAGACGGACATGATGAGGCTTATGCTGTAGCGCGTGAGAGGGACCTGGTGGCATTCTGTCGACTCATCTTGGCACGGGGGCAATGCAGACGAGCTGGGTTGGCGCAACATTTCACCAGAGTATCAGAGTCCCACTAGATATCAAAATGAGATAAATAAAATATTCTGGTTTGTTCAGGGAAGGGGGGTTTATTGTGTGTCTAATGTTTTTGCTAGCACACCTTTTAGTAGCATGCAGGATTACTAGTTTAGAACTATTTAATTTGGGGGCGTGTTACCATGTTTTTTCCCCCCTGGTGTGTCTGCCTAGCAGTTTATTATTATTTTTATTGATGTCTATCAGTGGCCACAGTTGGGCAACGGTGTTTATATCATATTTTGTCCACCTGTCATTTTAGCACTGGTCGGTGACTGCTATATTTGATGTGGTTCAGTATTTTAAGAGCGGCAAGAGGTGGCCAGGGGTAGGTTTGTCTTGTTGAAGGGAGTGGAGAGGAGTTCATGGGCGGTTTCCAAATACTAATATTCTTTAGGTCTTCATTTTAATGGAGTAGAACTTCTGGAGATGTATCTGTCAGCTCAGTCTACAGTGGGTGGAACAAGTTCTAGCTAGGAGCTCATTGTAATCAAAAAGTTCAGACGCATGAGCTATGAAGATTGTGTTCGCTTTTTGGTAGCACTTTGGAAGTCTTCTGCTACAGACAGTTTTAGCTGTCTGTTGCCAGGTGTATTGTTTCAATGTATTACAATACCCAGCGTGAGATCTTGGTCAGCCCCTTGCTCGTAATTGGATAGCTTTGCTGCCTATCTTACTTATCTGCTTCTGATTCGAGGGTTCTCCGGCCCATTCTTGCTTGTCCTGCCCAAGAGCAATTAGGTCTCATAGTGTTCTGACTGGAAGGGTTGTATCCTTCCACTGCATACTGAACAGTACTCTTTTTAAAACAAATTCTGTTAATCACTCCATGACAGAGCATGTGTTTCTTTTCTCACTCTCTGTCTTTTGCCTACCCTATGCCTTATGCTATTTACTTATTTTTTTATTGCTATTTCTTGCTCTCTCATTGTTTTTATCCCCTCTTATCCCCCCTTTTAAGCACTCTTCTGCTTTCTCCACAGCCCTCCTCCTCTCTTGCATAGGCATTTTGGCTCTTTTTTGCCAATACTATTCAGCATTGCAGAAAACATAAATCAGAAAAGGCTAACTTTGAAGTGCCCTTTCAAGACACCTGGTGTGCCTGCCTATAGCCGTCCGGCTGTGACGTGCCTGGAGCGCGCTGCTCTGGGTCTATCTTTGGTAGTGCAATGAAGAATCACCGTGCAGCAAGGTACTGAGGCGCCAGCGGTGCCCTCCAGATGCATTCTAGACAAAGATGGCATTGCCAGCAGCACTTGTGTACTTATGTGGGCATTGGAGCATAAGGGTGCCAAGACTGAAACAGGATAGAGTGAACTGGGGCCACAGAGCTGTGCGCGCAACTAGCAGGAGAGGAAGATTGAAGGGACCCCGAGTGTGAACGGAGCTCACAGTACCCAGGTCATGGTCCTCAGTTTACTAAATCGTGGGGATAAAAAGGCATAATAGCTCTCTCCAGGGACACATCTCTTAATCTAAAGCGCCGTTCATGCTCAGGATCATCATGGATGGCATCACTGATGACATCTCAAATGACATCACTGGTGACAGACTGCTTCTGGTGTTGAAAATACATGTTTCTGGGGCGTGGCTTGCAGCCGACGAACATGGCCGCAGCCTAGAAGAGCTCCAGACCCCTGTCAGATTCCCCGACCATCCGCCTCAGTTATCTGTGTCCTAATTACGTTCATGAGCCGCCCCACGCTCCGTGAGGAAGACCGGCATTCCTTGACCCGACCAGAGTGCACAGCGGCTGCAGTGGGACTTGGAAAAACAAGATACAAAACCGAGGCCTACCTGGCATGCTGTAGCCAGGGCCTCGACTGATCAGGCGGTCCGGCGAGTGAGCTCCGGAGTCGCCTTCCGCATCCGGACTCGTGAGGTTGGAGCCGCTGCAGTGGACACTGTCACCGCCCGGCGGGATTGATCTGGTGGAGATTCCGCGCCCCCATCGGACCCCCTGAGCACCGGTGCCCTTCCTCCGGGCTGCGACCTCTCTCTGGTGCCGGGGAGCGCTATTCCAGAAAAGTCGCACTTTGGCCAGCTGGCGGGCGAAGAGCTGCGGCTGCGGAGGCTGCACGGGGCAATTTGACATCGGCCCGCACCGCGTTGCGATTGAAACCGCATCGTCCCTTGGTGTCTGGGCCTCCCTGAATCTGCAGTCCCGCCGGCGGAGTGCAATCCAGCTTGCGCTGATCCTATGTGGCTCAGAGGATCGCGCCTGGGACTATAACCAGCGGCCTCCCCTGCGGTGTGAGCAGGAGCTCGAAGGACAATGCCAGTGGCATTGTACAGCGGCCCCTCCTGCATTGCACACGCAGTTCAGCCCAATGCACTGAACCTACGAGCGGTGAGTGACTTGTTATAAGGGAGCAGGGGCTGGGAACACATCACCACTGCAGCCCCCAGTGTATACGCCTTCCAGGTCTCAGACCCTGACCAGAGGACACAGCCTATGGGACATCGCCTGACAGGGTTGGTGGGGCGCCTGCGACTACAGACACTGCCCATTGGAATAAAGTGTTGGTGAGACACCGCGCGGTGGGCAGCCCCGGTGGTTGGAAACCCGAAAGGCTGTGTGCGTGAGCCTCACGCACAGGCAGGCAGCGGTGAGTACTGCTGCCTCAGTTGTCGCCGGCGTGCACCAGCTGCAGGCCCCTGTGATCTTGGGCGGACGAGGCCAGCGTGTCGTGCCCTCACCTAAGCTAGGCAAGTATGCCTACAGCAAGACACACCAATAACTACCGGACCAGGCAGCAACTCCTACTAAGGAGAACGCTGAAACCGCTGCTAAGGAAATCACGCTCCAAGACATAATGGTGTCACTGACGAAGATACATACATCCTTGGAGTCCAAGATCGCCATGGTGCCCACTGAACTCACGTTAATCAGGGAAGATTTTCGAAAACTGAACATGAGGGTGAAAGAGGTTGAAACAGCAACGATCGCTCTCGGTGAAGACACTACAACCCTCAAGCGACAAATGCTACGCCTGTAGTCGGAGCACAAATTTATGGCAGCGAAGCTGGACGAGTATGAAGGCCGCTCCCAGCGCAACAACATACGTATCGTAGGAGTGCCGGAGGGAACGGGGGGCCAGCCATGGACCTGTTTGTAGAGGACTTAAGTCAGAGTCACCTTCAGCCTCGAGGACTCTCTATTTTCCAGTCGAGAGGGCTCATCGTGTTCCTGGCGGCAGGCCCAAGCCGGGAGCACCTCCCAGGCACATACTAACCCGCATTTTTAACTTCCGAGATCGAGACCTCATCTTGCAGGCAGCCAGGGTGGCCCCTCCTGTCAAGTATGAACACAGTACTATTTCCTTCTTTCCAGATTATACAGCCACAGTCGCCAGACAAAGGCAGTGAAGAAGGAACTTTGAACCCGTGAGATCAAATACTCCATGATGTTCCCCTCCAAGTTGAGAGTCATAGCAAATGGGAAAAGATGGTTCTTCACAACCCCTGAGGACGCACATGACTGGCTCGAGAGCTTGCAACGTACCGCTAACTCCGATGGGACGAGCCGCGATCGTGACCAATAATCAGGGCACCCATCAGCAGCGGAACGAAGGGACGCAACCCTATTGACCGAAACGCCCGACGATGAACACTGACCAAGGGACAGTAACCTCCTTCCGGAGGACCGTCCTCTCACTCATAACCCACTCCACACATCTGGCAACCAAGCGGCTTAGGACAACCGTACACTACGAAAATACATGTTTCATTCTGAATGTCAGAAGGGTTTTTGATATGGAGGAGAAGGATAGTTGAGAACTCATAGAAAATGTGTCCTCATTTTAGTTTTCATTGTCACTAACCATAATTTCTATGACAAACCAAACCGTCTTATACCTTCATAGCTTTGATTCCATTAAGGTGGCTCCAGGTGTGGTGCAGTTTTGTCATAAATACAGAACATTAGGGTTCTACCTGCTCATTAGAACATTGTGGTGAAGCTACAGTAGAACACTGCAAACTCAGCTGACAGGCTTGAAAACTCCCTATTCAACTCCTCCCATGCCAAATGTAACAATTCTAGGACACCACCCAGTATCCACATCGCCCAGTGCACATAGGACATCCTCTAGTCAGCCATATCACCTAAGGTGCCTTGGCCATGCCACCCAATATGCTTAGGACACCCTCCAGTCAGCCCGTTGCCCGCGGTGCCTAGGAAACCCTCTTGTCAGACCATCACCCAGAAAACCCTACGTGCTTAAGGCACTCTCTAGTCAGCTCCATAGCCACAGGTGTCTAGTACACCCTCCAGTCAGTTTTATCATTCAACATGTCTAGGACACCCTCGAGGGAGACACATCACCCAACATGCCCAGGGCACCTTCCAATCAAATCTATCAGCCAATGTACCTAGAATACTAACTTAGTTCATGTTGAGATATCCAGAAAAAGCACAGCCAACACGTGCTTCGTCATCTCGTGACTTTGGTTAAGGGCTCACGAATGGTAGTGAGGCTAATACAGTCCTACGTCTTGTCCACAACACGTTGCAGTGAATGGTCACGTTGCAACAGATGTGCAGTAAAAACAGCGAGGGGCTTCAGGTACTATTGCTTACAAGGAACAATGCCCATTTCAAAGAAGGGTAGTAGCACCAACAAAGTGTCCAGAGCAGAAAAATTCGGTTTCTGCAAGGTACGATATCGAGAATCCACTATACTATGCGGATACCTGACCAAAGATTTGCCACAACAAGTATTGCAATCCTACACGTGGGATGTAAGGGTGATGCGCTCTCACAGCGTTCTACGATTGGAGCTTATCATGGACACTTTGCCACTATGATTTTAACATGACTTCCCTCCGCCTGAGTAACAAATTCTGGATTCCCTTACTCGTGTGAAATCTTTGATCAGGTATCGGCATATTATAGTGGACAGACTCGAGACATCCCTATCAGCCCAGGTGCCTATGACACCATCCAGTCAGTCTCATCACACAACAATTCTATGACACCCTCCGGTCAGTCCCATCACCCAGGCAGCCCTACAGTCAGTCCCATCACTCAACGTATCTAGGATACCTTCCAGTGAGCCCCATCACCCAACCATCCTAGGACACCATCTAGTCAATCCCCTTACCCAATGTGCATAGAAAGCCGTCTGTGGGAAATCTGCTCTAAATATTATTAAGTAATCCCTAAATAGGCCATAGTGCCCTATAAGTAGTAAAGGAAAACAAGGGAACCCCGATATGTGAACCTGAGGTGGTATAATGTTGTAGGAAAACAATGGTTCTATTGTGGCCCAAAGGTCCAAAGAGGAGAAATGACCCTGAAGGGGACACAGCAAAAGATTAGGGGGCAACAATTAATCACACTGGGAGCGGTAAGTAATGTACAAACCAACATATAAGTCAAGTAGAACTGTCATTTATTTAACGAAAAAAATTATTATAGTATTCAGGAGCTCACACTAGTAAGTGACAACAAGCATGACGGGAAAAAGTGAGAGTGACTTTAAAACAAATACATCGCATTGACAACAAAAGTAGGAACTCCTCAAGAGTTTACAGAGTGTAAGAAGTTCCTGTTGTAGGGGGTCAACGGCGTTTCGATCTAAGTAACTCAATATCATCTTCAGGACAAACAGAAGGTGCGCAAACTGAATTGAATGCGCCGAATTCCAAGGCGCGCAGGAGAACAGCTGAAGTTAATTGCTGAACAGCTAAAGTTAGTTAGCCTGGGACGCGCCATGCTTGTGGAATTCAATTGTTATGTAAAAGAGGGCTGACAGTAAGGTATTATCCCCGGAGACGTGCTGGGTCGGGATTAATGATGCCGGAACCAGGAATCAATCCGTAATGGGAAGTGCAGAGCATGTCCTGCTGCTTCCTGGGACGTGCTGAGTCTACTTGAGAATCCTGGACCCTTCCCAGTTAGGGTTCTGCAGTAACCACAGCACCGAGACCGCCCTCATCGCCGCCACCGATGACATCAGGATACTGCTGGACAATGGTGAAACCGCGGCCCTCATCCTCCTGGACCTCGCCGCCACCTTTGACACCGTCTGCCACTGCACACTACGCGCACACCTCCACGTCGTAGGGATCCGAGACAAGGCTCTGGAATGGACCACCTCCTTCCTCTGCGGCATAACCCAGAGCGCCCGCCTCCCCCCATTCCGATCTGAAAGCCTCCGAGATCATCTGCGGCGTACCTCAGGGGTCCTCCCTCAGCCCGACACTGTTCAACATTTACATGGCCCAGCTCGCACACGTCGCCCGACAGCACGACCTCAACATAATCTCCTACGCCGACGACACTCAACTGATCCTCTCCCTCACCAAGGACCCCATCACCGCCAAAATCAACCTCCACGAAGAAATGAATGCCGTCGCCGACTGGATGAAGACCAGCCGACTGAAGCTGAATTCGGACAAAACTGAGGTATTCATCCTTGGCTCCAACCCTTCAGCCTGGGATGACTCCTCGTGGCCGACGGCACTGGGGACAGCCCCGACACCCACCGACCACACACGCAACCTGGGAATCATCCTCGACTCAACACTCTTCATGACCAAGCAAGTCAACGCCATCTCCTCCTCCTTCTTCAACACCCTCCGCATGCTCTGCAAGATCTACAGGTGGATCCCGACAGACACAAGAAGAACAGTCACCCAGGCCCTCGTCAGCAGTAGACTCGACTACGGAAACACCCTCTACGCGGGAGCCCCGACCAAGCTCCTCAAACGACTACAACGCATTCAAAACACCTCTGCACGACTGATTCTCGATGTACCACGCCACGGCCACATCACCCCCCACCTGAGAAACCTGCACTGGCTGCCCGTCAACAAGAGGATCACCTTCAAGATCCTCACCCATGCACACAAGGCACTCCGAAGACCGGCTCAGCCTACCTCAACAAACGACTTTCCTTCTACACCCACAACCGCCAGCTCCGCTCCGCCGACCTCGCACTCGCCACCGTCCCGCGCATCCGAAGAACAACCACCGGTGGGAGATCCTTCTCCCACCTCGCCGCCAAGACCTGGAACACCCTCCCACTTAACCTACGACAGACCCAAGACCTGCTGACCTTCAGGAGGCTACTCAAGACCTGGCTGTTTGATCAGTAGCGCCCTCCCCCCCCCCAGCGCCTTGAGACCCTCACAGGTATGTAGTGCACTCTACAAATGTTGTTTGATTGACTGATTGATTGACTTGACTTATATGTTCCTTTGTACATTACTTACTGCCCCCAGTAAGAATAATTGTCGCCCCCTAATCTTTCGCAGTGTCCCCTTCAGGGTCATACTGCCCTATAAGGCAGTGGTGATTGTATTTAAGAGTACGACATGTAAATGTTTAATTTTATACCTATTCTTTCAGTGAAAAGGACCAAAAGGTTATTTTCACTGTAGCAGGGTTAGCTGTTCCATAGGGAAGTATTGGGATACAATATAAAGTTCAATAAATGTTATTGACACCTAGGAAACAAGTAGAGAAATATTTCAAGGACACTTTTGGAAAGTGTTTAAAAAATCCATTTTAATTGTACAGTTGAATTCTGTCCATTTCAGAAAAGTTACTTTTAGCCAAGCAAAAGCTTCTAAAGCCTTTAATTTCTTCCAGTTATCACCTGGCAGCTGATAGCTCCCCTGTGGTGAGGTATGAACTGCTCCCCAGAGCAAACAGGCAGACCTGTATAGATAGAGATGACCCATCTAAGCCCGATACAAGTACGGAAGGCTGGAAGGATCGGCTTTGACATTAACAAATCCTGCTTGACATGTCTGCTGGGAATTTTAATCTGACACTGGGAACGCACTTCAAAGAGGCCTCCCGTCATAGCCAAATGTTAGCTGACACTTGGGCAAGGGCATTCTTTTGTCCTGCCAGCCAGTCACGCCCCAAACATAGTGGTACTCTTGTTGAAGTGTCAGTGTCCCAGCCTGTTTGACATGTCTGCTGGGTTTACATATAACATTTGAAGTGGACTTCAAAGGAGAGAAACAGAATACTAGGACAATTTGCGTGTATCCACTGTCTGGGTGCTGAAAGCCCAGCTTTCATTTTACCAAAGTTCTTTGAGTTTGTTGTGGCTATAGTGACTACCTAAAACTAGATTTTAGAGTTAGACATGGAAGGACACCAGGATTACCATAGTGCACCCCCCCCCCCCCCAACCCACACAGACGCAGCCCTCAGACCCCAAGTTTAGTGTATCCAGAGACGCTGTCATCTTGAAAATGCCCAAAGTGGTTTAGCCATAGGAAACTACGCCCCATTGCTTAGGGCGTCCCCATGGGCCATTCCCACCCACTAGCTCAGCATAAATGGGACACCTCTAAGCACCTACTTCAGAACACTCTTGGACCTGAGGAAGATGAGAAGAGGAGTGAACCTGCTATCTGCAAGCTGAGAAGAGCCCTAAAAGACCTGCTCTCTCTTGAACCCAGGACAGAGAAATCGACTCCTAAGGTTTTAAGGCCTTTTCTGCAACTGCATAGCTGATCTTTGGCAACTGGTCCTGGACTGGACTCTGCCACCCGGTGAATCTCTAATTGTCTCCCATGAGGTCCTGTAGGGTTTCGGGTTGCACTTCTGTGGTGGAATGGGATAGATAGGACTAAAGTAAGAAGGTAAAATCTGTGACCAGGACGAACCTTGTTAGTGTATCTGACCAGTGCTCCATTGTGTTCAATGTCAAATTGTGCCTAGGTCCTGTTCTACCACAACCATTGGCTATCAATGGCACTGTTTATATTTGACATTTTGAACCTTCATCTCTCTGGTTCCCCTTAATGGATGATTTTTGAGGTTTAAATGTCAATTTTACTCTATTTTTCTCATTTGTTTTGTGATTTTTATTGTTTGCATTTCGACATTATTTCTGTTTTATTACGGCATAAGTACTTTTCACATTTATTCTAAGTTAAGCCTGTCTGCTCCGTGCCATAGCCACTATGGGGTTTCTCTAAGGTTTATTTGGTGACTATCCTGGTTCACACTGGAAAAGGATTGTGGTTATTATTTGAGGTGGCTCCTTACCCCTCAAGCAATAACTCAATTTCTTACACCCACCCATCAGCCCCATCACGTAATGTGCCTAAGACACCCTCCAGTCAGTCCCATCACCCAACGTGCTTAAGGGCCTTTTTACTAGTCTGACTGTCAATGGACCGCCAGACTCGTGGGGGCTCAACAGTCTTCCGACCACCCTTTTATGACCATTGCGTTCGAGCCGCCCTGGGACCAATGCAACCGCCTCGGATCAGAGATCCGAGGCGGTGGCTTGCCACTCTTGCGGCAGCATTATGCTTGGTTCGCTCCGCCAAGCATATTATGAATTGCCTCACCGCCACACTTTCATGGCGGTATGACTGCCATGAAAAGTGAGGTGGTGAGGAAACAAAGCGGGCCCTCCAGGTCCCCTTTGTGCCTCTGCACCATAGGGTGCATGCAGGGGAGCACATGGTGTGCCCCCCTGTCTGCATGCACCCCCCATGTTCCTGCACGGAAAAAAATGAACAACATTGTGCATTTGGGTCTGTGAAGGAACATGCTTTGACGTTCCCATTGCGGTGCCTATTTTAAAGGCATCGCCGTGGGAACTCCAAAGAACTGCCTTCCAGCTACATAATAAGTCGTAATCTGGTGAGCGGCCTGTTTTGGCTTTGGCGGTGTGGGAGCTGGGCGGCAGTGTGGCGGCCCCACTCCCACACCGCCAAAGTCATAATAAGGCCCAAAGACACCTTCCAGTGAACCACACCAACAAAACGTTTATGATGGTCAATAACCTACTTCTGAGCATGCAATGTGCTCTTGGCTCAAAGGTCAAGATTGTCTGAGGGTGCCAGTTACATAAAAGAGGCTATTAGGTTGCTACATCATGGACTTCCCTTTTCCCCAGGGAGCTCCCACATGGCCAATCGCACATACTGATGATGAGGGTTGATATTTGCATTGCATTATATACATGGATTGAATGATGTTTACTGTTATCAGACAGGATATTGCATATTACAAATACTTCTGCTTCAAGTAATATTTGTGCTGCAGCAACAGCCCGAACTGCCAAGCCCAGGTCCTCCCTGGACCGGAAACAAGCATCCTGGGACCAGTTTCGGGGTATTTTACCCCTCATCAGCGATCAAGGGATCCATGTCTGGGCATAGCCATCCCACTTAGGGCCCCAATTGTTGCAGCAACAAAAGATGGACAGAATGCTGAATAAATCAAACATTCTCCCCTAGTCAAGGGATCTGGGTTAAATCCATGTTCTTTTTCTCATTATGCTACCACAGGAAGGGTTTGCCAAGAAGTGGGTCCAGTGCCCACTGCACCACTGGATTCAAGCTTGCCTGGCTGATGAGGGGTGATGCCCGACATCGGTCCCAGGATGCTTTTTTCTGGTCCAGGGAGGACTTGGCTTGGCAGTTCGGGCTGGACTGTTCCTATGAGGAGCAGGGTTAAGACTGATTTGCATATGGCTGTGTCCAAACTGGGGTGCCTTGGTGAGCATAAGAATGATGGTTTAAACCCAGATCTTTCTGACCATGGGTCCTGTGCTCAATGCGCCATTGGATTCAAGCTAGCTTGGCTGATGAGGGATGATGCCCCGAAACTGGTCCCAGGATGCTGGTTTCCAGTCCAAGGAGGATCAGGCTTGGCAGTTCAGGCTGGGCTGTTCCAATGAGGAGAGGGGTCAAGACTGATTTGCATAAGGCTGGGTCCATACTGAGGTGGCGTTTTGAGCAAAAGAACGATTTTGTGACTGGGGGTGGATGCTTGCATTGTTCAGCATTCCGTCCATCATTTGTTCCTTTTGCTCAAGTAATATTCGGGCAAATGTTAGGAGCTACAAGTGAGTTACCTCAAGGAGAATGGAGTGTGACAAATGTGAATCATTACTACAAAGTTGGAGAAGGGTTGGGCTTAGTCTGATGATGGTGCGGAAATGCACCGGACTGTTCCTAGGCGCCTTAATTTCACATGCACTGTCTACAAGTAGTCCATAATGCAGTAGCAACACACTGAATAGGTGTAAAGCAATACATTTTTTGAAACACTCTGAGACAAGAGTGGCTGAAAGTGTCGCAGTCGCTGTGCTAAACAAGCACAGGTTGTATCTATAAGAGCTACATTGGCTTTGCTGATGCTTGTATTCATGCTGAACAACATTGTGGCTGCTGTGCAGCATGTCTAAAACAAAAACAATTGTGAGGCTGCTGTGTCACATTATAGGCACACTCATGCATTCAACACGTATGCCCGAGACTACAAAAGGAAACTTTTTTTATTTACCAATCCAAGATGCATCGGTAAATTTTAAAATAAGTAGTGCAAAATAGCTTTTTAAGAAAAATAAATTAAGAAAGAGCAGCTTGTGGCATAAGGTTTGGGAGGAGTCATGGGAGAAGCAACAAGCGGGAGACAACATGGTCGCAAAAGAGCAATGTGGAGCACAGGCAGGAGGAAAGAAGCATATGGCAGAGGGCGGGAGGCGGAGGAAACAAGCACTCTCACGGAGTGCATAAACAAAAAGACAAAAGTAGTTCCATAAATGTGAGCAGGGGAAGCATAGAAGCCAGACAGAGAAAGAGATGGTAAAGAGACTATACTCCATTGGAGGGGCAAACACAAAATGGATATTAAAGATCAAATAAGAAGCAGCCAAATGAGAGACACAGGAAAGCCAACCCAAGGTAAGCATGCAGCAAGTGCGGAAAAGCAGTGTGGCCCTCCCCTGAGAGAGAAGCAAAATGGCCCACCCCCGAGGAGCAGTAGGAAGCAGGGCAGTCCAGCCCCACCCCTGAGCGGGAGAGATGAAGAGAGGCAGCCCACGGTGCATCAGCTCTGAAGGGTAGTATGGCCTCAACCCCTGTAGTGACGATAGGAGACTCAAAGCGATGGATACGACAACTTTATTCTACACAGTAACATTAGGAAGCGAAGCCAGAGGGAAAGAAAGGAAGGGAAAGATAAAGATGGAGCAACACAATCAATAAATTAAAGCAGTGTAAAACACAACATCCCAAAGGAGCAGCAAGTGCTGTGAAGCTCGAGTGTAATGTTGGTTGGAGACCTGCTCTGACCCCCGCCTCATGGCCGCACATGGGGGCAGATTTATGTTCCCTGGCGCATCCCTGCAAATCAGCATGGATGCGCCAGGGAAGATGCGTCACGCAAGTTTGCCCTTGCGCCACCGCAGATGCGTCGCATTTACAATGCGGTGCATCGTGGCGCAAGGACAAGCAGATAAGTGACGCATATGCCGGCGTAAGGATGGCGCAGTCCTGAAGTTGCGTCGCAAGCGCGACGCAACTCCAGCACTGTTCCAACCTACCCTATCCCTAACATGATGCGTCAATCAATCCTTACGCCTGCTTCAAGCAGGCGCAGGGTTTTGACGCATCAGCGTTGGGAAAGTGACTCAGTGAAATCTTATAGATTTCACTGAGTCACTTTTCAGGGGCGTTCCTGTGACGGAAGGCCCCCCCTGAGTAAAAACGCCCACATGAAACCTGACGCAGGTTTCATGTGTCGCAGGGCTTTATACCGTGACGCATCTCCATAGATGCGTCACGATGTAAATGGGGCGCAACATGGTGCAGGGTTTACGCCGCCGCTGCGTCACAAAAGTGACGCAACGGCGGCGCTAAAGGGGTGCAAGTCCCTCATAAATCTGCCCCATGGTCTTTTTCATGTGTAACATCACTCTAGGTATCAATAAAGCCCTTGTATACAAGCTTGAGAGTGAAGCCACGTGTAACTATACAAACACGGTGTCAGTGTTTCCACACTGGCCCTGATTGCCCTTGTGACAGTGCTGTGTTGGCCAAAACAATATGGCGACGAAGAACAGAGCTACGAAACCTAACCTGACTTAGTGCATGTTTGCGCTTCCCGTCATGCATCCGCATCTGCTGAACCTCATTCTGCAAACCTGCCTTGCCGTGCCGAAGGACACTGCAGAGCTGAACTTCTGGCACCTGAGGTGCGTGCCTGCCGCACGTGCAGCCTGGCATCTTTCCGGCGGCTGCCCACAAGCTACCGCAGCCTGGTGACCGGTTAGCAGCACGCAGCCGCATCATACCACTCTCAGTAAATCACAGTTCTCATTCCCAGTTGCCTCCACAAGCACGAGGGCACACCAAAGTATCCGCCGGTGTCATGAGACACCGGCCGTATGACAATAGCAGTCCTGCCAAGTACCACGCATCAGGCGTTAGGCTAACGCATTTCAGTGTGGAGCTCCGCATCACCGCACTGAAATGCATATGATGCATTCTGCATTATGTGTCTGCTGAAGCACAGCTGCCTAAAACTATATATATAGCGAGCGCTGAAGCGAGGCGCTTCATTAGCTATTGGACTCCTGAGGCGGAAGCCGGGAGAATGCGTAACTTTGTCTTTTAAACATTTTAGAACTGTGATAACGTGTTTTTATCACCTCCCCTCCTACCTGCACTCCTGGGCTTCTCTTGAACAGCGCTCCTCGCTGCTACGACCCCTCACCCCCAGACGCCATTCTCGAGCGCGAGGCGCGCCACAGACACGCCCACTCTGTTGGCCACGCCCCCTCGACCTCTTGCGTATATATAGCGAGCGCTGAAGCGAGGCGCTTCATTAGCTATTGGACTCCTGAGGCGGAAGCCGGGAGAATGCGTAACTTTGTCTTTTAAACATTTTAGAACTGTGATAACGTGTTTTTATCACCTCCCCTCCTACCTGCACTCCTGGGCTTCTCTTGAACAGCGCTCCTCGCTGCTACGACCCCTCACCCCCAGACGCCATTCTCGAGCGCGAGGCGCGCCACAGACACGCCCACTCTGTTGGCCACGCCCCTTTCACCCCCCGCCTCACGACCATAAAGATGTGTCTTTGTAGGAAGCGCAGCGGACGAGCGCAGCGGGCGCGACGATTGCGCGCCGAAGGCGCGCCTAAGGCAAGCCCGTCTGCGCCCGTCCGCGACCGGCCGGGACTAGGGGCCTTACACTCTGCCCCACTTATCACCTATAGCCCGGACCTACTTCGCAGCTACCAGGGCCCCTGGCCCATCACGATCAGTACCAGCTCTCGCATCTCTGCTCTTGGCATAGCCTCCCTCTCTCCCCTCCCTCACCCTCCTCCTATTCTGGACACCCTGCCTACGACCTGTAGGCCTGCTCCTCCACCAATCCTTAAAACCATTACAGCTTTCTACCTCAACACCCGTTCTGCTGTTGCCCACTCGCATGAGCTCTCGGTTTTGCTGGACTTACAGGCCCCAGACCTCCTCTTCTTAACCGAGACCTGGTTCTGCGATGACTCCCTCCCTGCACTCCTATCCACCCTTCCAGCCTCCTACTACGCACTCAGGGCTGACCGCCCTTCGGGCAGAGCCGGGGGCGGCGTGGCAGTTATCGCACGCACCGATTTCCCTTTTCAAATTCTCCCTCTACCTAACATTGCTACCACCGAATTCCTGGTGATTCGCACAGTATCCACCTCCCCTCCTCTCACCTGTTTCCTTACTTATCGTCCTCCTCAGTCCCCCCTGCAGTTTCTCCCAGATTTTTTGGAGGTCTTGGCCACCATTGCAATCAACAACTCCTCCATCCTGCTCCTCGGCGACTTTAACTTCTGGCCTTCCGATCCTGCCGAATGTCTGTCATCTAAGGATTTTTCCGAAACCCTCCTCTCCCTTAACTTCACTCCCCATGTTCACTCTCCCACTCACATCAAGGGTCACCAGCTTGACCAAATCTGGTCCCTGAACTGCCCTGTGGAATCCTTATCTATCTCCCCTTGCACCTGGTCCGACCATCATCTGATTTCATTTCTCCTTCCTATCCTTCCCCCAGCTATACCCCCCCGACCCAAAAACACCTGGGTCCGATCATGGGGCCGGGTCAATCTTGAGAATCTCTCCTCTCTCCTTGCTGATTCTCTCCCGCCTCTTCAGGGCCTCACCACCGTCTCCCAGGCTGACGCTATAGACCAGTGGCTCTCCCGCAGCTGCGACTCCGTTGCCCCGCTCAAGCGCATCACCTCTAAACGCGACAAAGACGCCAACCGGTGGTTTAACCAA
The DNA here is from genome assembly GCF_964204655.1 of Triturus cristatus. Lineage (NCBI taxonomy): Eukaryota > Metazoa > Chordata > Amphibia > Caudata > Salamandridae > Triturus > Triturus cristatus. The sequence continues at coordinate 41,445,258 of NC_140585.1, forward strand.
GAGCTTAAAGCCACCAAACTTATAGTTCGCCGCGCAGAGCGGGCTTGGAGGAGAAATTACTGCCCCACCTTGAAACTGGAATATATCAATATCCTTAACCAGTACAAAAAAAGCATCCTGGAGGCCAAAACAGCTTATTTCTCCTCCAAAATCCTAGCAGCGGAGAACCAGTCTAAGGAGATCTTCTCCATCGTTCACAACCTGGCATTCTCGGACAGAACTACGCTTAATCCTGCCCCGTCAAATGATCTCTGTCTTTCTCTTAATAATTATTTCATCCAGAAAATTATCACCATTAAGGCCAACATCCCCCCACCTCCCCCTTCTTTTGTGGATCCCCAATGTCCCCCTCCCAAAGGCAAACTAATCACCTTTCCCCCCATCACCCGGGAAAACTTGACTACATTGGTGCCTCTGATCAAATCTGGCTCCCCTCTTGATCCCTGTCCTGCCCATATCCTCCGCCACATCTTTGTTTCCTGTCCAGATCCCCCCCTTCACCTCCTCAATTGCTCCCTCGCGCAAGGCATAGTTCCTAGCCCATTGAAGTCTGCGGTAATTGTGCCCATCTTGAAAAAACCTGGGGCAGATCCTTCTGTCCCTGCCAATTTCCGCCCCATCTCCCTCCTGCCATTTCTAGCTAAGGTGCTTGAGCGCCACGTCACCTACGCTCTGAGCTCCTTTGTGGAGAAACATGGAGCCCTTGCCCCCCGCCAAGCTGGTTTCCGCCCCGCACACTCCACGGAGTCCGTGGTCATGTCGGTCCTCGACACCCTCAGGGAGGGTATGGACACCAACCATCACCAGGCCCTTGTGCTCCTCGACCTCTCAGCCGCCTTTGATACGGTGGACCACAACATCCTTCTTTCCCGTGTCAGGGCGGCGGGGATCGAGGGGTCTGCCTTGGTCTGGTTGTCCTCCTTCCTGAGCGACCGCACCCAGGCGGTTCGCCTGGGTGACTTTACAGCGGACTTCCGGAAAGTCCAGTGCGGGGTTCCTCAAGGTTCATCTCTCTCCCCTCTTTTGTTTAATCTATATATCGCCCCTCTTATCTTCTCTCTCCAACAGATGGAGGTCGCCGTATTTAACTATGCGGATGACCTCCAGCTGGTCTTTGATCTCTCCTCTCCTTTTGCTGTCCTCAACTTTCAAACTGTCATGCTTTACATCAGGGACTGGATGGGCCACAATCACCTCAAACTTAACCCAGACAAAACCGAGTTGGTTTTGACGGGCGGCTCATCCAGCCCCTGGTCCCCCCTTTGCTGGCCTCCCTCTCTCGGTTCTCCTCCTGTCCCCTCCTCCTCTGTTAAAACACTAGGCATCAAGCTCAATCCCCAACTCACCCTCCACTCCCAGGTTAGCTCTGTGGTATCTTCCTCTTTCCTTTCACTGCGTACTATCCGCAAGGTGTCCCGCTTCTTTACTTTTTCCGCTCTCAAACTTATTATTCTGGCCATGGTGGTGTCCCGCCTGGACTACGGGAACGCTCTGTATGCCGGTATTCCTGCATACAGTTTGCGCCGCCTACAACAGATCCAAAACCAGGCGGCCCGCCTAGCCTTCAACCTTTCCAAATTCCATCACTCCACCCCACTCCTGAAATCTCTCCACTGGCTCCCAGTGCGGGCTAGAATTCAATTCAAACTCGCATCCATCACTTTCCTGGCCCGATTGGACCTGGCACCTGCCTTCATCTCCTCTGAGATTGTTCCCTACGTCCCCTCTAGGGACCTACGTTCTTCTTCTCAGTCCCTCCTCATCATCCCTCGCTTCCGGAGAAAGAAGTGGGGCGGCTCCAAATTTGCCATTCTAGCACCAATCCTTTGGAATTCCCTTCCCCTTCATCTCCGTGCCATCACCCTCTATCCCCAATTCCGTAAAAGTCTTAAAACCTACCTATTCACTAAATCGTATGAATAAATGCCCATCCCTCTCTCCCTGCTCTTAACCCTCAGTCCCCTCTAGCTACAGCGCCAAGAAACCGCCGGTATACGTGCGCTTTATAAGTGCTTTTAAACTCAAACTCAAACTAAAGTATTATGGAAGCTATCAGCGCAACTCCTCTGCGCACAACCTTTGCAGGCTTGGCGCTCGCAGATGAACTCATGGGCTGCTGGCAGGCAGCTCACTGCTCTGCTACAATCTATTTCAATTCCAGCAGCGCTGCAGCCAGGTAGTCAGGTTGTAATAAGTCTGCCCGCCTGTGGTGCTGTGGGGGACACCACGTCCTATTGCCAGCAGGGATTTTGCGAGCAGCTGGGTTTGCAGGCAGCACCGGCCCGGGCCACAATCATGGCACTCGACTAGCAGCTGCTGCTGACACCGGCCCGGCTGGGCCACCCGCGCTGTGACTCAGGCATTATGGCCGCCACCTGTGCTGAGCCTGGGGTCCGAGTCTAGTGCAGTCACAGAGTCAGTGACAGACCATCACCCAGCTGCGCAGTGGCCCATGGCTGGAAGGACAGACTCTGTCACACTGGATAGGCCGTTGACAAACTCAGGACACCTGGCCAGCATGGAGTGGACCATGGAGGCAGGCGGCAAACCAAACTGGTCACCGCCCACAGGGGGTAAGTGGCTCGCGACCTGAAGAGCCTGGCTGCTGCCTTGAATGAACCCGGTACCACCGAGACTGAAAAGACAAACTGACATTGTAAGTAACAAAGTGCACACCTTACTAGTAAAATGTAGGCAGGCTACAAGAAACAGAGCTGATTTTGTGTCCTGGAGTATTGGGTAGTTGAAGGCAAGCAGAAAAGCAAACTCTTCCAGGACATGTTGCAGGTGCTCAACGTCTCACACCAAAAAGAAAAAATGAGTGAGCCTTTTGCAACTAAAGAGACACAAATGACTATAAATATTTGAAATACCATTGCCCAGGTAGGTTTATGAGAATTCCATAAGATGTTTATGACCTAAATAGCACAAAAATAGCATGACAATTGTCACAGGTGTTTCAAAACATGCCAATAAGGGGACAGCTACTCAAACCACGCATGATCCAAATATCACAGTCCTGCATAATCCAGGTAAAGATCTCATATGAATAGATTATCATAGCGACAAATTACATTATTGTACCATGACATCAAAGTATATGTGGCACTCCTGGCTGATGGACATGCATTGCTCCTTACGGAAATAATACACACTGACCAATCGAGCCACATTAGGGACAAACATTGGGTAATATTAGGGGTGCATTTTGAGTTCCCGACACAGTCACGCTGCCTGCCTCCAAGTGTAGAACAAGTACCAGCCACCTGAGTGTGTGTCAGACGTGTTAACGGCAGCGTGGCGAATCCCTGTCAGAGGGGGTTCTCACTAAGGAGACTGGCGAGACCGTCGTGTTCATGGATGATGTTGTTGTGTTGGGGCCTCTTTGGTTACAAGGGCACTAGCTTACTGCCCTTCAATTTCTGGTGCTCTGAAGAAGTTTTAGGTTCTTCTTGTAGTTTCATATTGCTCAAATGGGTGTAATTCCTGATATTTATATCTGTCCCTTGTCTTAATCGCTTGATTTTGTTCACGAGAAAGTGTCACTCATAGTCGTTGAAATGTCACTTATAATTACACTGAAATTATGAAAATGTCACACAAAGCGATCTGAAACCCTAGCAGCTATGCACTAGTGCCTCCTGGAGCATCCTGCGACCCACACACAGACGCGGATGGCTGATTACTGTTCAAGGAACCATATCTTGAGGTTTGGAGTGAACTCTTTCAAGGAGTCTCAGCAGTGTTACAGAACAGCTCACTCCATCCCGCACAGTTCATACAGCATCATATTTCACAGCGCTGCCAATGCTATCGAACCCCTTGACATACTCACTGCACCTCATCTGTGGCCGTACGCTGGAAAACATGGGTGTCATGACTGTAGAACTGTTTTAAAGCCACAGAAAGTGAAATGGCCTTCGACTGCCCCTGGTGGGTGAAGAAGTGCATACAATGTTCATGTCAGAACCTCTTTCAGAGGGCCACAGGGCAAGCAGCAGTCACTGGGCCTAAATATGGTGGTTAAGGCCTTTTACTCAGGCCTTTTACTCATGATGTCCTGGGGCCCGACTAACTATGACTAAGTATCCCTTCTGCGCTTGACTCTCAGTGGTAGCTTTGGCCGAGCAGTCCAAGGCTCCCACAGGGGAGTAGTGTAGATACAGTTTAGTGAACACAACTCATAACTCTAAGAGTGCACAGCAAAGTCAGTAAATTAATGTCCAGTCCAATGCTTACTTTTATATTAAAAAGAAGTATTTCATTTCTAACTTTACGCATTCAAAGACGTAATACAATACTCATATGCAATAACACAATACTCTTGGCATTGGGGCTCTAGAGATTCATTTGTAAATCCATGTCCCACACGCTTTTCATACTGTGGTCGGGGTTTTCCCCATTCACTGGTGGCGGCATCCAGGGAATGCTCATTGATAGGCCTTATTCAATAATCGAATCTGGCTCTTAGAAAGTAGTCAAATGTGTCTGTGGTTCAGCAGCACTTATTGCAGCGAGTACCCTACAGCCCAGGAGGCCCATATCAAGTTTTACCCACCCCAGCAGTGAGGAACCGTTCAGCGTCTTAGCAGGTACCCCAACCTAGGGCATTCGCGATGCTCCAGTCCTGCTCTGTTCAGTCGAGCTGCATGTGGGCGGCGCCGCAGCAGTTTGCAGGAACGGGCTCTCCATGAGCTAATGCGGCTGGCTCCAGCAGTGATCAGAAGTGCTCCTCTCCTTCCTCCTCCGAGGCAAGTTCTGTGCTCCCCAGGGGAGACGGGTGGATCCTGGCGCTCCCGATCTAGTCCCAGTGAGGTCGATGCACTCACGTTGTCCTCCTCCTTTCACAGGGCAGGTTGGGGGCAATTTCTCGATGCCTGATTCCAACTTACAGGTTGCACTTCAGTGCGAGGGCGGCAGCCCGAACTCCAAACATTAATCAGTCCCAGCACCTCCTCCTGGCATATGGGGTTGCCGCGGTACTTGCACAGAAGGCATCAGCTCATCCTGCACAACAATCCACACCACCGTAACCTCTCCTGGCATGCGGGGAGCCGCTGGGTTGTCAATGGTCTTGGCATTTGTTGGCAGCATTCACTTCCACAGCCGACCCCCTGGCACATAGGGTCACCACAATGGTGCGGCACTGGGCTTCATGCTCCCCGCATGGCACTTCGGTCAAGACTGTCTTCAATGTGGCCCTCTCCTGACATAAGGGGGTCGCCGACCTGATTCTGCACACGTGAACTGTCTCCTCATACCTCACACCAGGCGTCTTCTTGATAGAGCTCTCCACCGGTCTTCTCGCTCTCCAACGCTCTCATCTGCTTGACAGGGCACACTGGTTTTGGCAAGGAGGCAGGCGCTGGTGCTCTAGATCAGGTAATCTGGGTTTCCCTGGATGATGTCCCTTCACCCAGCAGAGAGACTGCCAGTCCTTGGCCCCCAGTTCTGGTCACAGGCAGACGTCTTGCAGAGCTTCCCCTCCTCACACAGCACGACTGGCTGCTTTGCGCATGACAACTTTTGGGGTCTCAACCTCCCCTTCTTTTAGTCCATTTTCTAAAACACCAAATGTGATTTAGGGTCTGGGTCTTTGTAATGTTATATTAGGGTCCTTTAAAGTGCACACCTTTCTTCTCTGTTCTTCCTCTTAAAAGGCTGTCTGTCACAGCAGGAGAATATGAAGCTAATAGTCACACAACACTGGCCATGGGAGTGACTGGAGTTCACACCTGGATGTCAGCCACAGTGATACGTGCATTAAAAGGTTCATATTGGGCTCCCAGCCCCACTCTTTATGATTCCATATCAGCCCCATCTCCTTCCTGAGACGTGTCCAGGCCCCTTCCTAGTGATCTCCACTGAGTCAAAGAACACCCTTTGAAATGTACAGGGGAGCCTCTCTCTGCTCTCCTGCTCACAGGAATGCAGCAATCTGGGGGGATTTGTCTACTCGTCATGTCTTCACCAGGCAGGCCTTGGGTTCCTAAAATGGAATCCAGGGTCCTCCATGAAATGTCCCATTACAGGCAAACTTGCACTCAGTGTATGTACACAGCACACACACTGACCAGTACTATTGCCTCCATATACTGTGCTACCCAGGCACACACACATACAGCACACCCAACCAGTGTGTGCACTAATCAGTATTGTATCCTTTCTGCATTGTGCAATGGTGTGCTACATGCAAACACACCCACTGCAAGTACACACATTCACCATGTGCGTACTGCACAACACTTCTCATGTGATATGCAGATATACATACTCCTAGTACATGCATTCACCAAGCACAACACTGCTCTAGCCCTGTACCCATTCCAAGCACACACAACCAATGCATAGTCATCACTCCTGTGCTGCACTTTATATTTAACTGATGTAGGCCAAGGGGTGAGTTAAGCACACAGCAGCAGAACTTTAAAAACGTACGCCTCACTCCAGTACCACAGGTTAAAAAAGGCCTGTGCATTCCTACTAATCACTACACTGTACGCTGCCACCACTGTACGGGTGCTGCTTAACTCTTGGTGAAGGCAGTGTCCTTCCACCACTATAGTCCTGAATACGAGTGTACCGATTAAATCCGACCCGTGCGTAAACCCATGTTTAAGCATGGGTCAGAATTATGAGTTTTGTTTAATTTAACACATCCGTTTAATATCAGATGCATTAAATAACTCAAGCTATGTTAAATTTCAGCAAGTCAAACCTGCAAAATTTCACAGGGGAAATTGTATAGAATTTTCTGTTCCATGCTGATTTTGGTGCAATAAACATCAAAGTCTGCAAGCTGTTCCACACAAACTCGTAATAGGAGTTGTTTATCGCACCCGATAAATAACATACACTGTGATATCGTTATTTATCATGTGTGATAAATAACACCCAAACTCGTAATCAAGCCCTACGAGAGTGGCCCTTTGGGCGACCCTCGTGACCCAAAAAGACCGCAATCCGTAAGACAGGTCTATGCCATGGTGCACACACATGATCCATGTGTGCCTATGAGAACAAAAATCAGCATTAGGGATCCAGACATCAGCACAGTGGGGCACTCAGGGCAGGATTACACGTCCATTACCGTGTAGAGGACTTTCCTGTCTCAACAGTTCATGACACTCCCCAACATTGGTGCTAACGATGACTACGATGCAGCACTAACTGCACTAAATCTACAATTCAGCACACACACAAACCAGGGCTGTGAGCGATTGGTCCTATGCAAGGCAAAGCAAGGCTCTCACAAAACCATTGAAGAATGGGAGAGGTGTGGTGCAGCAGCCAGGGTAGCTGACTCTGGAGTGCACGGCTCACGGTTCGATCCCCGACGGCAGCTCAGCTCAGCACGATGTTACTCTGGGCAATAGCTCACTTAATCTCCCCGACGGCTCCCAGCGCCTTGTAACTCTTCGGGATGAGTTGTTCGAGCTTTAGAAATACCGGATTTCGATTGTTTTCAGATTTAAGCATTCTATATACACTTGGGAGGCCTAGCCAGCAAGTCAAACCCTGTGGATACTGTGAGCCCGCCATGCATAGAGGATCTGTGTGCTCAGCCATAGGCAAGTCCTACGGAGTTTGTAGAAAAGTAAATCACTTTGCAAAGGGCTGTATATCTCACAACTCCTCCAAGTTAAAGGCCAATTGAAAGACAATAAAAGACAAGTCCACCGTGTGATACATTAACTCAGATAAACGAAAGACATCATAGCCAGACTCCTCAGACTAAACCATTCCTATGAGGACGAACAGATCCATTAGGTATTCACCCCTGGAGGACAAGCGTGCCTCCAAACGGTCATAACCAGTGCGCCTGCAAAGAATCCATGCCTATCTGACAATATAGTTCATTGACACAGGTGTCACAATGTGCGTAATGGATATGAGAGACTACCAATAGCTGCACCCGGCACTGAAACTAACACCAACCACATTGGGACCACATTCATCAGCCGCAGCATGGCTGAGTCTTTGAAACTAGTAGCATTTGCTTTCTGTGTACATGACAATCAGGCTTGTCCATGCTGGATGAATTTTAATAAATCTTCCAAGTAATTGGGTGCCTCAAAAAGAAAGTTGCAAGCTCCACATAGACCAGTTCATCCAATCTGTAGCATTACATCACAGAAAGATCTCATTCCATATAACACCATAAGTAGAATGTGAGCTAGAAAACCTAGAAGCCACAGGAATTAACAAAAAGTCCCCACTCTGAGGGTATCCCCAATCATTGTGGTGCAAAATCCCAAACAACCAGGAGCTGTCTGCATATGTGTAGACATGCTGAGATCAATTGAGCCTAGTTGTTTTAGAAGATCGACCTCAAATAGGGCATCCAACAAATACGACACAGCAAGGAGTCACGATGTATAACAACACTCTCAACACATGCTGGACTAAGGAGCTAACGCTGGTTAAACTTTGGCATCTCAAGTGCTGCCAACGTTTTTCAGATTTTCATCTAAGAAATGCTCTCTGACCTGCATGGCATAATAAATGTTAGTGATGCTCATCTAGTGTTCGCCACAACCATTGAGCAACATCATTGCCGGTTACGAGCATTGCTAGAAAGGATCAAACAGAATAGGTTGACCTTATACTTGTAAAAACTGTGAATTCTTTGGATATTGCTTTGCAGGAGGAAGGACTGTTACCCAACTCTACAAACGCACAGGATATCCAGGAGGCCTAATGTAGTTGGGTACTCTCATAGATCACGAGGAATGGAATAGGGTCAAATTGACTCTATTTCATAAATAAACAGACCCACAAGGAAGAAGACATGAAGCAGCTGAACCCACAGTGGTTAGGCAGAAGACAAACCTTTATCAATTAAATCACCATAGAAACTTAATTGCAGTCTAAATTCTAATACTCTACCTAACACACACAAGTAAACACAAACACACCAAAGCTCCCTTTCGTAAAACTAAAAAGGAAAACACAAAACTAATAAAAGAAATAAAAAGAAACAGCTGAAACTAAATATACACTAAAATAACCTTAACAAAGGCCTAAATAAACAGAATGAGAAGTCAATCTAGCATCATATAAAACTAATCATAATTCAATATAAAACTTAGTCCTTAAATGTAACTGCCAATTTAACATTTCTAGCTTTACCATTTCTAGCACTGTTAGAAATGTTTGTAAATCCGTCTTTTTTCACGTAATATAGTTATACCCTTATCTGCCAGAACACTCAGCACTCTTTCCAAAATAACATTGTGCCCATCAACGGTTTCCGCAAACCTCAGTATATCATCCTGAAAGGTTTGCACACCCTTGACGCCCTAGAATAGTATGTCCAGACGCTGGCTGTAGACACCAAACCAAAGGGTAATCTTAGATATCTAAAGGCAACAAAAGTTGTGACAAACAGTGAGATCCTTAGATGTTTCTGACAACGGCACCTGATGATATACCGATTTCAAATTGATGGTAGTCAAATATTTTGAGCTACCCACAGCATCTAATAAATCTTGAATATGGGGAAGCGGATGGCAGTCTACTACAATGTTTTTGTTCACAGAACGAAGATCATCACATAAACAAATACTTCCAGTCTTCCTTTTCACAATCAGCAGACTTCCACTCTGAGAAATCTGTGGGTTCAATGACCTTATCTTTGCATATTTCTTACAACACATTTTTAAGATCCTCCCTAACACTAAGAGGCATAGGTCTCACTTTGTGCTTAATAGGAATGGCATCCATTTTCAATTTGATACAATGTCCGAAACCTTTAACACACCCAACAGAAGAAAATTCATCTTTATACCTGTCAGAAAGAACACTAATATTTCAACTTTCACACCCAGATAAATAGGTTCATCAGTACCTAGTTTAAGTATGATTCCCAGTCTGCCGAGATCACGCATACCCACAATATTACGATCCTTTAATGCCACATACATTTTTGTGACTATAGTGTGATCCTTAAATTATAGGGAATCATTAAAATAACCCAACATGGCAATATCCTGATCCCCAAAAGTCTTTGGATTGACATCAGTTGAGATCAGTTGAATGTTAGCTGCCCTAAATGATTTTTATGTAAGCAAACTGGCTGGCAAGTATCTTGTTAAAAAGCAACAGTGCTATGAACGTAGCGAGGCATTAGGTCGACTGCTGGCAGTTAGGTCCAGACAACAGATTTCGGCTGGCTATATTAAACAAATTAGGAATATGCAGGGTGACATACTGTCTGATGATGGTGAGATTAGAGAAGCCTTTAAAGAGTATTATGGGGTAATTTACACTGAGGCAGCTCCATCTGTCGAAAAGGAGATTACTTATGATCCTGACTTTTTACCTAAGGTGAAGTTATCACAAGAGGAGGCCCTTTTTTGGGGTAGTGAAATATCCCAGGAAGAGCTTCAGAAGGCATTGTATGATCTCCCGTCGGCCAAAGCCACACGTACGAATGCTATACCGCTGGAGTTTTATAAAACCTTCTTTAACGAGATTGCCCAAGAGATTCTGGCTCTGTTCAAAGTAGTTAAGGTGGAGGCTATTCCTCCGGTTTCATGGGGGATGGCAAATATTATCATTTTTTTAAAGAAAGGGAAGGATCCTCTGAATATGAGGTCTTATAGACCAATAACATTACTAAATAGCGATGCTAAATTATATTCAAAGATCCTTGCTTCACGTCTGAATAAGGTGATGCAGCATTTAGTATCAGAATGGCAGCATGGATTTATCCAGGGCAAGGGGACTGAAGATCATATTAGGCGGCTCATTTCATTATTCGATGCTGCAGACGTATTAAGGTTACCCATGGCGGTGGCCTTTTTAGATGCCGAAAAGGTGTTCGACCGTATGTCTTGGAGCTATCTGTGGAGATGTCTGGAATCTAATAATTTAGGTGTTGGGTTCATCAAGGCGATACAGGCTCTGTATTATCAACCTACAGCACAGGTTCAGATCATGGGTGGCGTATCGGAGCCCTTTGCGATTGCAAGAGGCACAAGACAGGGGTGTCCATCTTCCCCCTTGCTGTATGCGTTATATATGGACCCCTTTCTCAGGCGTCTCGAAGCCTCAGTGAACATCTTCCCTTTTAGTTTATATGGTAGAGACACAAAACGATTGGCATATGTCGACGATGTGGCTGTTATTACCTCTGAGTTAGGGAATACTCTGATTGAGGTTGAGACACTGGCCGAGCAATTTGGGTCGTTTTCTGGTTATCGGCTTAATACGGAAAAGACTCAGGTATTGGTCAATAAGCATGTGTCTTCTATTGATAGTAGGATTGTGGAAGAGGCTAAACATTTGGGCATACGATTAAGAGTTAAGATTGAGGATGTTGTGGAGGCAAATCTTACTCCTATTATAGGCCAAATTAAGAGGGATATGGGCCGCTGGGACAATCTAAAGTTATCTTTAACTGGCAGATGCAACTTGATCAAAATGGTGATCCTGCCCAAACTGCTATACATTTTCCGTACAATACCTTTGGAAATACATAATGCATGGTTTGGGCAGATTGAAAGGGAGATAGCCAGATTCATATGGTCTTATAAACAGACACGCCGATCAAATATTTTTCTAACTCTTCCTATGGAAAGGGGTGGCCTTGGCCTACCTAATCTCAGATTGTATCACATAGCAGCATCTCTAAAATATTATTGGCTGCTGTTTGGTGCTATGGAAAACAGGGCTACTAACTCTAATAACGTGCCCTCTATATTTGAGAATTTGATTGGCCCATGTGCCAATGGCTGTTTGCTAAAAATATATGAGCCTAATTACTTTAAAAAGACTCGTTTTAAGACCCTTATTGCAGCATATCGAAATTGGGCCTGGATTAGAAAGAAAATAGAACTTGGCAGGCTTAGTAGGTATACTCCATTAATGGCTAATAATCCGATACAGGTAACTTTGGCAGATGAATACATACAGAGGTGGGGGAGAGCAGGTGTTTTTAGGATAGGGGATCTAATGGCGGGGGAATACATGGCTTCCTTTGATATAATCACGGCCAGATTTAATATTAATCGTAGGGACTTTTTTAAGTTTTTACAGATAAGGGACTTCCTCCTTAAGAAAACTGGTGGGACATCAAGTTTTTCAGTGATCCCATTGTTGGAAGCTCTTACGGGTATATGTCCCCCGACAATTTCAACGATGTATAGCATACTTCTTGAGGGGGTAGAGGATGACATTGAAAAGCACTCTACAGATTGGAAGGACAGGCTGGGTGTCACAGTGTCGTGCTTTACTAAATCAATAGAAATGGCGAATGCAGTGTTATGCACAGCGAGCCTGCGGGCCCAACACTTCAAAACTCTTTATGATCTTTATATCACCCCGGCAAAAATTATCAAATGGGGCGGCACGGAGGGTACTCATTGCTTTAGGTGCAAAGTGCGGATTTGGTTCACATCTTCTCTACGTGCCCTAATTTAGATATATTAAGAGGTGAGGTCTCGGGATTTTTGCAGCATGTTTTAAAAAGAGAAGTCCAGCTGACTCCCCAGCTTATGCTATTAGGTGTAACTATACCAGACGATCTATGTAAGGAGTTTCTGTTTATTGCTATGTCTGTGCTTAGACTATGTGTTGCCTCAGCTTGGCTAGATCCTCTGCCTTCATCCCTGGGGCAATGGAAAGCTAGCTTTTTACATATTTTTAATTTGGAAAAAGCACTATATGCACAAAAGGGAAGGAAAGGGATAGCTAAAGGGCTCAAAATCTGGAGCCCGCTTAATGGTTGGGTGGAAGGATTAAGTTAGGAAAATAATAAACCGCAGCTTGAATGGGTTGATTATTATTGAATTTTCTTATTATTATTTGTATAAATGTAAATATGTTACGATTAGGAAAAGCTACCCTGTGTTAAAAGTGTTAATCTGTTCTAATGTTTTTTTACCGGGCTTCTCCTGTATGTTTGTTCGTATAAGAAACAAAAAAATAAAAAGAATTAGAAAAAAAAAAAAGAGATCAGTTGAATGTCATGTCATTTGTCACTGAAAGTAATGTCCGAAATAACAGCAATAGGTAACTCATAATTAGACATAATATCAAGGGCAATCTGTCCAGTGTGGAGCCTTAAATGCAGGTACTGCGACCATACTTGTATAATACTCAATGGTTAAAATAACATTATTGACTTTTTCTGTGTCCATCTTAGTCACACAATTAACCCTCATATTAGTGTTTTTCACGCTCCTGCACACAGTGTGGAAATGCTTGCATTTTTTACGTTTCACAAGCTTCCCTATAGCCGGGCAAACAGTAGCATCTCCCAAATTACTTTTGTAAGCACAACAGTAACAGGATAAATTCTTTTTAACCATAGATTTGTTGACTTTATCCTTATCTATAATAGCATTGACACAGCCACTTTGGGGTACTTCCTCACTAACTAAAACCTTAGCAGATAATATTGATCTCCCAATGCCTTTAGCAATATCCAGAGGTTCTTCAAATGTGGGATTCCTGCAAGCAAGTAATCCCCCCTGAATCTTCTTAGAAGCAGTGAAACACAAATTGATCCTGCAAATATGCTATTTTATGTTAGTATGTTTTGTATAGTGCTCAAATACCCAAGGTGACTTGGCGCTGCCTTGCAAGGAGCCAGAATCAAGAGGGTCTAAGAAAGAGGGTGAAGGCTAGTAATTTAATTTCTGTGCTTCTTTGAGATTAAGAGGAAGGGAATTCCAGATCTTTGCAGTGCTGGTCACAAAGCTTTTCCCACCCCAAAGGGCTTTTTTGAAAGTTGGGACTATCGCGGGTTTTGCGTTTGAAGAACGAAGTGATCTAGAGGGCCTATACCATCTAAAATGCAGAATAAAAAAATTCTGGTCCAGAATTATGCAGAGCCTTATAGGCAATGCATAAGGCCTTAAAGGTAATTCTTTTCCGTATGGGCGTCCAGGAAAGTTTGCGTAAGGCTGTGAAATGTTTGGGAAAGCCAAAGACAAGGCGTGCTGCGCATTCTGCAAGGTTTGAAGTTTTGTCAGTAATTTCTGTTGCATGTTCACATAAAGCCCGTTGCAGTAATCCAATTTGGACAAGATTAGTGCTGTGACCACAAGTTTTTGAAGATGGGAGGGTATAAATGGCATCATTTACCTGATGATCCTTAGGTGGTGAAACACCGCTGAAGCAGTTTGGTTGACTTGGTTTCCAAAAGTAAGACGCCTTCAAATATAACTCAGAGATTTCTATCTTTCTCCACTGGTGTAGGAAGAGGGACTAAGTTCTGTGGCCACCACTCTGGGGACCAGAAAATGCTGTTGTTACCAAAAAAAAGAACCTCAGTTTGGCCTGAGTTAAGGCGTAGGCTTTTTTCACTCATCCATGCGCTTGTGTTTTCCATGCATTTGCAGAAATGTTCAGCTGTCAAGGAATGGATGCCTGAAACTGATATAATGATTTGGGTGTCGTCAGCATACGACGCCACTGCAAACCTAAAAGCTCTAATCAATTTGATTAGAGGAGTGATCAAATTGTAAAGATTAAACAGCGTGGGACTCAGGGATGCGCCTTGTGGGATGAACGATTTTGCCACAAAAGTGTTTATGGCTACTTGTTGTTCTCTCTCTGAGAGTAAGGAGGCTAGAAGAGAGAGAGAGAGCAGTAACTCTGATGCCCAGGTCTTGAAGGCAGCTTATAAGGACCCTATGGCTGATGGTGTCGAAAGCTGCTGAGAGGTCCAAAAGAATCAAGGCGGCATTGTCACCACGATCTATGATTGTTCTTATAAGTATCAATGTTGTCGCCAGACTTACATTTACATGATAAGAGCCTCAGAGCTAAAATATATTCAATAGTTTCATGAGGCCTGTTTCCTCTTGCAAAAACAGTGCCTTTCTATGATGCCAGTAGATCAGCTTCAGGAAAATTATCAAAAACTTCCTGGTCAATATCCCCCTATAAACTGAATAATAATGCCTTTTTCACTTGAAAAATCAATTGCAACAAGATAATTTTCAAAAGTATGGTACCACTGCTTCCACTTTATAATAGGTTTGCCAGGGTTTTGTAAAAATAAATTAGGCTGATTCAACAAAGAAGTGTGGCCCATGGCAAATCGTAAGATATATATTGTCTAAAGAATCTTACCAAGTAATCCTTGCGTTTTTGAGGAATAGAGTTGTCAAGGAATTGACTAGGAAACAATATCGTAGAAAAATACGAAATAAATACGAAATAAATGGCAAAGAAAACAATGGTGCCCCGTTTTCTACAACGATTTTAATCAATGTTTCTGGAGTTGCTTCCTGTGATCTTCTGAAGGCGCGTAACACTGTAGAATATTTGTCAGCTCTTTAACTTTTATCGTTTCCTGCAGCGCGTGCCGCAGCAGTCCCAACTGCCAGTACGAGCTTACCACTTGTACTTGGAATACTCTACTCGTGCTGCTGCTTGCTCATAGAACTCTCCGCTCATGCTGCTTGCATTAATGAAGGTACTCTAGCAGGTAAGCAATCCAGTAGCCGTAGGTGTAATTAAGTAGGTTTATTAGTCATAAGTTAGATGGTAAAGGAGGCCCCACCGGGAGCAGCATCCAGCTGCTCAGCCCATCTCACTCAAACTGACCACACATTCAAACCATGCATTCACGAACATTCTGATGACATCACACACACAGGCTGAGCAGCAGGGAAGGAGAAGACCAGAATATAACATATCTCCCTCCTTTAAAACAATGAAAACAAAAGAAAGCAAGAGAAAAAAAACACAGTAAGCCCTGACGATGACAAGGTCAGGATTTCAAATAAGTATTAAACAAAAATGACTACAAAGAAAATTATGGAATAGCAATACAGCATAATATAAGAACTCAAACAGTGGAGAATACGTTAAAATGGAATAATTAATAGCATCACACCCAAATAACGAAAACACCACTCGCACTAAAATCGAAAGAAAGGTAGGACGTCACATCTCGCGCAAAACATAAAATGAGGAATAATATCACCTAGCACGAAACCAATGCAAAAACATCACATGACAAAACAATCCAACAATTCAATGCAGAAACATCACATGACAACTCAAATCGACAATAACCAATGCAAAAACAACACACGACAATTCAATCTGACACTCAACCACACATATAAAAGTATAAGGGTATGCTGTTCGTACAGAGGCTATCAACGGTTTATGAAATTGTATGAGTCAGGAGGAGATTCCTCCTTTAGGAAAGAGACCCTCACACACCCGGCAGACTCGCTGTCATGTATCGTCAGCAGGTGGCCCAGATGTCAAGTTTCATCATCAGGTCTGCTCCGAATCGGGGCGGCGCTGCAATCCCCGATCGGCGACCTTAAAGGCGCCTTTTAGTGGAGATCTGGCGCGGACGGAAGATAGGTTCTGAGTCTCTCCACATCGCGGACGGCTAACACTGTACTATTCAGTGCTAATGTGCAGCGCCTGCTCGCTGGAACCGGACGCCCTGAAAACCAGGGCATTTCTATCTTAATTTTTAAGTAAACCACTTATTAGGGTGCTGTATCAGTGGTAAGTATTAGTTGCTACCACCACCAATAAGTGTGTGAACTTTTTTGGTCCTGAAGAATTGTGGTCTATTTGACCAATGCAAGAAACATGTTGACCACTTGAGCGTAATTCAGACACCCTCACTGGAAGATTACGCATGTTTTTGTTTTTAATTAAGAGTGGGACCTTTCTTATTAAAACTTGTTATTTAGGATCTGTACTACTTACTTTTAACACACTTAGTCTCACACGCACTTCACCATAGGGCCCTCACTTGCACTCACCAACCGGCAATGAATGGAATAAAGATCTCCACTAAAAGGCGCCTTTAAGGTCGCCGATCGGGGATTGCAGCGCCGCCCCGATTCGGAGCAGACCTGATGATGAAACTTGACATCTGGGCCACCTGCTGACGATACATGACAGCGAGTCTGCCGGGTGTGTGAGGGTCTCTTTCCTAAAGGAGGAATCTCCTCCTGACTCATACAATTTCATAAACCGTTGATAGCCTCTGTAGGAACAGCATACCCTTATACTTTTAGATGTACGCCTGGGCTGAGTATGCTGGACCTGTCTTAAATAGCCCCTTGTTCCTCCTTGTTTCATATTGTACTCAACCACACATAACCACCATCCCTCATCACAAACCAAAAACCCTAAATATCACAAATCATGCCAGTTGGCCAGACCAGCACAAAAAGCGATAAACAGGGAACCGAAGCTTAAAAAAAAAAATGGCGCCCAAAGAATAACAAAAACAGGAACGCAGCATTTCTAAGCTAAGCAACACACCCACACAACACAGTCCACAAAACGGGGAGTAAGACTCCTTGGAAACACTTTAAAGGGTACCTGACACCCATCGCACGGGGTACATGACTCCCCGAAATGCACGCCTAGGCAAAACACATATCAAGTTAAATGACTTTTCAAACATATACCAAGGCAAAACACACCTTAAAGGGTACCTGACACCCAACGCACAGGGTACATGACTCCCCGAAACGCACGCCTAGGCAAACACATATCACACTTTAAAGGGTAACTGACACCCAACGCACGGGGTTCATGACTCCCCAAAACGCACGCCTAGGCAAAACACATATCACACTTTAAAGGGTACCTGACACCCAACGCACAGGGTACATGACTCCCCGAAACGCACGCCTAGGCAAATACATATCAAGGGGTACATAACTCCCCTACATAACGTACTGAAGTTACAACACACAGCACGGGGTATAAGACTCCTCAAAACACGTAGGTTAAATGACTATTCAAACAAACTGCTATCCCACTGGTCATGCAGGATCAGCACACACTGTCACACAACATTTCACTTTCGCGCCATGAGCATAGTCGCGGTCTCCTTACAGCGGTACCTTCAGGCGCTGTACTGGAACACGGTTGCGCTCCGCAGTGATTACTCTTCACAGTCGCATCTTCAAGCATAGTGTCAGAAAATGGACGCATTTTGCTGCAATACTAAGGATTTCAGAAAAACAAATTACGTTGCGCATATGCTCAATCAGATTGTCACTGCATGTTTTACTTGATTTGTCAGCCTATCCTATCACAATTGTTATCCTGCCTATTGGATTGGATATTTCATTTGGTTTGTCAGCCTATCATATCATGTCAATTGTCCTGCTTATCTGTAAATAACATAACCAAATGCAGCATTCCTTGGTGGGACTGTCTGGTAGCTATCCTCGTCAGCAAATCTGTACTAGGGTCCAGTCATAGATGACAAGAAACGTAATAGGATCAAGGTGAGTTTATTCAAGAAATAAATAAACAGACCCACAAGGAAGGAGACAAGAAGCAGCTGATCCCACTGTGGTCAGACAGAGACATACCCTTAATGCCTAAATCACCATGGATGCAGGCTGCATTCTAAATTCTAACACTCTACCTAACAAGCACAAGTAAACACAATTACACCACACTCACACCCCCAAATAATGTATGTGAAGTGAGAAGCCTCATCGGTACGGTTAGTTATTGTGGAAGGTTCATGCACAACCTCATTTTGTAGACCAAAGGGCTGCACGATCTTGTCAAGTCAGACTTCTCCTCTGTGTGGGGACCAGAAGGCCCAAGGCGGCACGGCAGTGAGGCAGGGCCTGGCAGTGCTGTAATGTATTTAGAATGTTTTATGCTTTGCGGTCAAGGCTGTTTCTTTTCTTTTGTTTTATTGTTAGGAAGGGGGATGTGTTGTGATGTATTTAGGATGTTTTATGCTTTGCAGTCAGTAGTCTCTCAGGCACCGTACTGCTCTGCCAATACCTTTGTTATGTCATACATTCCATGGTAGACCTTTGAGGTTTAGTATGTTGGGCAGTTGTGGTTAGCTGTTGGGACGGGCAGTCACTCCCTCAAGCTGTGTCAGGGTATTTGTACCAAAGAAGATCCTTGCCTACATCTACAGGTGGTACCGCCTCTTCACAAACGCTTACTCCGAGGCAGGACCGCAATGACTGTCACCACCCACTGCTCCGCGGGGTCGGACTAGACTGCCCGTAGCTTCCGGTGCTCAGTGGGACAGCCCACCTCTTTACACCCCCCACCCCAGATGGAACACACTGAGTCAGGACCTCCTGGCACTACCGCCTCTTTGTAAACTGTTCCTCCGGGGCAGGACTACCCTGCCTGGCATCACCCACTGACCTTCATGAAGCTTCTACTTCGGGGTGTTTCCTCTTCTGGAAATTGCTCCTGCGGGCAGTAAGGAGCTCTGGTGGTGGCAGCTTGCCACTCTGGGTGTGCGACTCTCCTCTTGCCTTTATTGGACCACTGGCGACTCCTTCTCGAGGCAGTTTGTGGGAGGGCACTCTCTGTACAGTCTTTGGCCCACTGCAAAACAGTGCTAGTGCAGTGAAGATGTAGAGGCTCTCCCTCCTGCACCTGAGCCACGCTAGGCCTTTTCGCTCCTCTTGTCTGTGTGGCGCACTGATGTCGCTGGACAAGTGTGTTGGGCCTATGGGAGGCAGCTTCATACTTGTCTTGTTGTGGGGAGCAGTGCCAGTCTTCCTCCTCATGGCATCAGCGGCAACGTCTCTATTGCAGGCATCTGGAAGATGACCAGGCCCTGTCTGTAACAGGTATTGTCTCTTTAGGGATGCCCTCAGCTGGCTACCTGTACGCCTACATTTTCTTTCCTCATGGACCTCTTGCAGGTCCTGTCGCTCCCTCTGGTACCTTCTTGGTGCTTCACTTTGTTGATGGCGGGTAAACCTCCGTTCCGCCTCCTCTTCACTCGTTGGTGCAGGTCTTGCCCCTCGATGATGAGCCGTTACAGTGATGGATCCTGCCTACGTTTGTGTTTGCTAGGCAGGGTTGGTCACGCTGTGTGGCATTCTCCTTGATGGGCCAACGGTGGCCATGTGGTGCAGGTCAGCCAGCTGGTTCTGCTCTCTTCATGCAGCGGTGCACTGTTCATATGCCCTCTTGGCATTTCTCTGCTATGGCAATGGAGGGGCTAGTAGCTAATCCTCGTGGGTGCCATCTGTTGGCTTTTTGTGCTCTTCTTTCTTGCATTGATGGCTGTTAGACTTGGGGGTCTCTAGTTGGCACAGGTATGCACTTATGACAAATAGGGACCCTCTCCTCTAGTCAGGGTAAGGGGGTACACTCCTAAAATAACCCCTGCTCACCCCCTTGGTAGCTTGGCACGAGCAGACAGGCTTATCTCAGAGGCAGTGTGTAAAGCATTTGTGAACACATACAGTAACCAAGTGACAACACTACAAATGGACACCACACAGGTTTTATATCAAAAATAAGTATTCTTTATATAGGTTTACCACAAGACCATTAAACGACAAAAATACACAATACTGTTACTTTAGATGGTAGAATTTTGCTTAGTTTTCTTAAGTTCTTAAATGCGACACTTTAAGTCAATGTACCTTTTAGATGCGACACGCAGGGCAACGAAAGTGTTGCAACGATGTTGATGCGATGAAGTTTTTGGTGCAAAGAAATAAAGACGTGAAGATCTTCCAGATGCGTTATGCTTCTCCGATGTTGCGAGAAGACTCGACTCGATGCGTCAGCTGCAGCGGCGACACCCTTTACGCGATGCGACGACAGCGGCCATGGCAGCGGCACTCTTCTCCGACGTTTGCGAGACGCTTCCGCTCGATGCGATGCTGCAGCGGCGACACCCCTTTACGCCATGCAACGACAGCAGCTCCGACGGCGGCACGCTTCTCTGTGGAGGCGAGGCGCTTTTCTTGATGCGGAGCAATGCGACAACTACGATGGCTGCGATGGCGACACGCTTCTTCCTCGATGCAAGACTCTTCTCTTGAAGCAGTGCAATGCGTCAGCTACGATGGCTGCGATGGCGACACGCTTCTTCGGCGTTGCGAGACACTTCCTGGATGATGCGAGACGCTTCCGCTCGATGCGATGCTGCCGCGGCGACACACTTTACGCGATGCGACGAGAACAGCTCCAACGGCGGCACGCTTCTCCTTCTTGCGTCGCGTTTCCAGCTCCTTGCGACATGCAGTTCCTCAGAAGGCCCAACAATAGCAGCAGGCACTTCCAAAGAACTCTGGGGAGCTGGTGGGGTGAAGTCTGTTGTTCCTGAGACTTCAGCAGGAGGCAAGCTCTTTTCCAAGCCCTTGGAGATCCTTCACAAGTTGAGCAAAAGTACACACAAAGTTCCTTTCTCCTCTCTTTGGCAGTAAGGCAACCACTGCAGGCCAATCCCCCAGTTTCAGGGATAGTTTCCTCCTCAGCTTCTTCTGGTTCCTCCCTCAGCAGAGGTTCTTCTTGTTTTCCCAAAGTGATCTAAATTCTTGGGATTGGGGTCCCAATATTTATACCCAGAAATCCTTTGTCCTCTGAAGGCAGAGGGGCCTTTGCCCAGTCCAAACCAGTTCCTGAGCACTCTGTTTACCAGACTTCTCCTTTCCTTTCACAGTGCAGGGCAGAAACATTAGACGCCCCACAGGAGGTGGAGCCAGCATTGCGGAAGGCAAGTACAGCACTGGAGCACTTTGTTGACAGGATTCCTTCTCTTCATTCACTGTGCAGGGCAGAGACATCAGCCGCTCCCCAGGAGGTGGAGCCAGCATTGTGGAAGGCAGGCACAGCCCTATTCAGCTCCCAGGTGCAACTCCTCCCACCCATCTGGATGCAGGTCTCTCTATTCACCACTGGGACACCTCACCCTGTCTCCTGGAATTCCCCAGCCCTGTCACTCAAACTCCAGACAAAGGAATACACACAGCCTAGCAGATGCAGGTTTGAATGGTTAGACAAGAAAATGCCTACTTTCTAAAAGTGGCATTTTCAAACACAGAATGTTAAAACCAACTTTACTAAAAGATGTATTTTATCATCCTGAGTTCAGGCATACTAAATTCGAATTTCTACCATGTTCCCTGAGTCAGTTAGCATTATAAAATGTAATAACCAAACTGCCCATTCTGGCCTATGGGGAACAGGTAGACTTGCAATAGTGAAAAACGAAAATGGCTGTAATTCACTATTAGAACATGCCACACACACCAGGGCATGTCCTCCCTTATCCTTACAATGCACCCTGCCTTTGGGCCTATCACAGGAGTGTCTGATATGAAGAAAATGGAAGGTTTAGGGACAGGCAAGTGGGTGCACTTGCCCAGTCAGCATGACAGTACCAGACTGCACGCCGGCTCTGCAATGGCAGACCTTAGACACATGTTTACAGGCTGCTTCTGTGGGTGGCACAACCAGTGCTGCAAGCCCACCAGCAGTATTTGGATTACAAGCCCTGGGCACTCCTCGTGCACTGTACTAGGGTCTGACAAGTAAACCAAACCAACCAATCATGGAATCACAAATTATACATGAATTTACAATAGGGAGCACTTGCACTGTGGCAATGGACAGCAGTGGCACAGTGCCCTGAGCAGCTAACACCAACAAAAATACCTGACGCACAACGAAAAAATGGAAGGGAGACTCACGCCAATGTGCCAGGTCTAACACGTGTCCCTTCCAGCTGAAATGTGGGGAGAACTACCCTACCTCCTGGGAGTTCTCATCACTAAGGCGGAAAAATCTGGACAGACCATCAGCATTGGCGTGTTCTGTACCGGGACGATGTTCCACCGTGAAATCCATAACCTGTAGGGAAATGGACCACCTTAACAGCTTTGGATTCTCACCCCTCATCTGCATCAACCATCTGAGGGGCATGTGGTCTGTCTGAACCCGGAAGTGATTCTCAAACAGGTAGGGTCTCAGCTCCTTCAGTGCCCCGACCACAGCAAAAGCCTCACGCTCAATAGCACTCCACCTCTGTTCCCGTGGAAGTAACCTCCTACTGATGAAGGCTACAGGTTGATCTAGGCCCTCCTCATTCATCTGTGCTAGAACAGCCCCCACACCATGCTCCGAAGCGTCTGTTTGTACTATGAACTCCTTGGAGAATTTGGGTGCCAAGAGCACGGGCGCTGTGCACATAGCAGTTTTTAAGGCCTCAAAAGCTTCCTGACAGGTGTCAGTCCAAATCACTTTCCTTGGCTGCTTCCTGGAAGTCAGCGCTGTCAAGGGTGCAACAATGTTGCCATACCCCTTGACAAACCTCCTGTAGTAACCCGTGAGTCCTAAAAAGGCTCTCACCACTGTCTGGGTTTTGGGCGGCTCCCAAGCCAGGATGGTTTCAATCTTGGGCTGTAGGGGTGCCACCTGGCCGCTCCCTACCTGGTGTCCCAAGTACACCACGGAACCCTGCCCGATCTGGCACTTACTCGCCCTGATCGTGAGGCCTGCCCTCCGCAGCGCCATCAACGCTTCCCAGAGGTGGCGCAGGTGTTCTTTCCAACTGGCGCTGAACACTGCGATGTCATCTAGGTAGGCGGCACTGAACGAATCCAGCCCAGCCAACACCTGGTTGACCAACCTCTGAAAGGTGGCATGGGCATTCTTCATCCCAAAGGGCATAACCCGGAACTGGTAGTGCCCATCTGTTGTGGAGAATGCTGACCTCTCCTTTGCCCCATCGGTCAAGGTGATCTGCCAGTACCCAGATGTTAAGTCAAATGTGTTGAGGTACCGTGCAGCCCCTAGCCGATCTATGAGCTCATCAGCTCTGGGGATGGGGTGTGCATCAGTCCTGGTGACTGCATTGAGCCCTCTGTAGTCCACACAAAACCTGAGTTCGGGTGTGGCACCCGGCGCGGTAGCCTTTGGGACCAAGACCACTCGGCTGGCCCAAGGACTGCTAGAGGACTCAATTACCCCTAGCGCAAGCATCTTTGAGACCTCCTCTTTGATGCAAGCCCTTACCCTGTCAGTCACTCTATAGGCCTTGTGCCTCACAGGTGTACTGTCCCCAGTGTCCACCTCATGGACGCACCAATCAGTGACACCTGGAACCAGGGAGAACAGATCAGAAAACTGTCCCAGCAACTGGTGGCAGTCATTTTGTTGCTCAGGGGTCAGGGTGGAAGAGAGGTTGACACCATCCACTGACCCATCTTGCTCCTTGGCTGACAGGAGGTCAGGAAGGGGCTCAGTCTCCTCCTCCATCCCAGCATCTGTTGCCAAGAGCATGCCCACTTGAGACCTCTCCAAGTGGGGGTTCTGGCGGTTGATATGCAGGATCCTCAAGGGGTTCCTGGGAGACCGCAAGTCCACCAAGTAGGTAACCGGACTCTTGCGCTCCACAACCTCAAAGGGGCCGGTCCACTTATCCTGGAGCGCACAGGGCTCCACTGGGGCCATGACCCACACCTTCTGTCCAGGCTGAAGCGCAACCAGAGTGGCATTCTGGTTGTACCACCGCTTCATCTCCTCCTGGCTGGCTTCCAGATTCGTCTCAGCGAGTTGTCTGAAACGCCTAGTCTGGTTCCTAAAGGCCAGCATGTAGCTATATACATCCTGGGGAGGTTTCCTGGGAGATTGCTCCCTGCCTTCTTTGACCAGACTTAGAGGTCCTCTTACGGGGTGTCCATAGAGAAGCTCAAAGGGACTGAACCCTAGAGATTTCTGTGGCACCTCACAGTAAGCAAAGAGCAGGCATGGTAAGAGGACGTCCCATTTACTCCTCATGGGTTCCTCAAGACCCATTATCATGCCTTTAAGGGTTCGGTTGAATCTCTCAACCAACCCGTTTCCTTGGGGGAGGTAAGGTGTGGTAAACTTGTAGGTTACACCACACTCTTGCCACAGGGACTTCATATACTTGGAAATGAAGTTGGTTACCCGGTCAGACACTACCTCGCGAGGGAATCCCACTCGGGAGAAGATTCCCATCAGTGCTCGTCCCACCACAGGGGCCGTCACTGTCCTCAGAGGTATGGCTTCCGGGTACCGGGTGGCATGGTCCACCAAGACCAGGATGAACCTGTTGCCCATGGCTGTCTTGGGTTCCAGTGGCCCCACAATGTCAATACCCACCCATTCAAAGGGGGTGCTGACCACAGGGAAGGGCTGGAGAGGAGCCTTGCGCTTCCTCCCACTCTTACCACTTGCCTGGCAAGTCTGGCATGTCCTGCAGTGAGTGTCTGAACTCCTGCACATTTGGGGCCAATAAAAATGGGTGACAAGCCTTTCAAAGGTCCTGTCCTGCCCCAAATGTCCTGCCAATGGAACATCATGAGCCAGCCCCAGTAGGAAGGCTCTGAAGCGATGGGGTACCACCAGCACACGGGCTGACCCAGGCTCAGCAACCTTAGGCTCTGTATATAGGAGGTCATTCTCCCAGTAGATCCAATGTGATCCTGACTGATCACCTGCTGCCTGCTCTGCAGCCTGTTGCCGCAGACCCACCAGAGAAGGGCATTCTTTCTGCTCCTTGCAGAATTCCTCCCTGGAGGGTCCTCCTTCTTGCTGCCAATGGGTCAGCTCAGGCAGGTCCCCTAGTTCGGCTACCTGTTCCCCTGTAGGCTCCAGGGCATCCCCCTCAGGGTCTGCTCCCTCCTGGACCGTGGGAACTTCGGGGGCCGGTTTCCCGCACCCCCTGCCTCTACTCTTGATGGCAGGTACCTGGGCCTCCCTCTCAGCCTCCAGGTCCTCTTGAGCACCTTTACTCGCTGCCATTGACCGGGTGGTCACACACGCCCAGTCAGGCATACCCAACATTACTAAATGTGCATTCTGCTCCACCTTCGCCCAAGGTGAGCTCTCCAAGTCATTCCCTAACAAACAGTCAACAGGCATGGCGGGCCTCACAGTTACCTGAAGAGTACCAGAGACCCCCACACTCAAAGGGAACCTGAGCTACCTTGCAGTGACTCTCTGTGTTGTCAGCGGCAACAACTGGGTAGAATGCTCCAGGGACAATCTGCTCTTGAGACACCAGGTGACACTTGACAGCTGTCACACTGGCCCGTGTCTCTCAGAGCCTCCTCTCTATGGCCATTGATAGCCACCCACTGCCTGTATTTTTTAGTGTTATCAGGCAACTGGGCCCTAGGGATCACCTCACAGTCTCCTAATGAGACAAGGGACATCTCTACGGGACCCCACCCACCTTGGGCACCCCTTTCCTCACCCAGGGCTACACTAGCCATCTGCCGGGGGTCTGCACCAGTGGGTGCTGGTTTTCCATAAAGGCGACACTTGGTATCATTGGCAAAATGACCCAGTTCACCACATTTGTAGCATCTTGGGGGCCCTCTTTGAACAGGTGGACCTGTCGGGCCCTGGATGGTTTCTGGGGGGAGGCTGAGAACCTTTCCCTTGGGGATTACTTTGGGGCCTCTTATGGAACTCCCTCTGTTACCCTTGTCCCCCCGACTCTTCTGCTGGGGACCCTGCCCACTCTTGGCTGAGTCTCCCACGTGACCTTTGTGGACCCTGGTACTGACCCAGTGGTCCGCCTCCTCAGCAAGCTTCCTAGGATTAGTCAGCCTACTATCAATCAGGTGCTGGCGTAGCTCAGGAAAACAGTTTCTTGACAAGTGCTCCCATGCAATCAAATCAAGCAATCCCTGAAAATCATTGACTTTACTACCCTTCACCCAACCATCCAATGCTCTGCAGAAAAAAGTAACATATTCAACATAGGTACTGTTTGCTATCTTTGTGCAACCCCTGAACCTTTGTCTATATAACTCAGGGGTCAAACCATATCTAGACATCAATGCATCTTTCATGTGGGGATAGGAATTATAGACATCAGAAGGCAAGTCTAGCAGTGTGTCCCGCCTCTCACTAAGGAACCGTCCCCACAACCCCGCTCCCCAATCCTTCTCAGGGACCCGGTGGGAAGACATGGCTACCTCATAGGCCTTGAACCACTGTCCAATATCATCATTTTAATAAAATTCCTTCACCACATCCTTTGGGATATAAACTCTAGATTCTACAGGCATTGACGGTGTGCTGCCACCAGAGGGAGTAAGCTCTAAACTCTTAGCCTTCAGCTCCAATTCCCTCAAAGCCATATCATGCTCCATTTGGATTTTTCTCTCTTCCAGAGACAGCTTTTTGCTTTCCAGCTCCAGTTGCCCATTTAATTTGAGCTTTGCCATCTCCATTTCGTGCATCCTACCCTCTCTTCTATCTGCCAACTCCTCTGGAGATAGACTTTTATCAGAAACACTGCTACCGGCAGG
Organism: Triturus cristatus; assembly: GCF_964204655.1. Lineage (NCBI taxonomy): Eukaryota > Metazoa > Chordata > Amphibia > Caudata > Salamandridae > Triturus > Triturus cristatus. Next base: position 41,472,293 of record NC_140585.1, read on the forward strand.
GAAAGGGGTTCTCCTTCCTCTTGGACCCAATGGCCAGCTGCTCCTCTGCATTCTCATCATCAGTGGCATTCCTTGCTTCTACCCAGGCCCTCAGTGCCTTGTAGAACTCTGCCTTGTTTTTACATCCAGTAGTAGAAACATTACATTTCTTGCAGAAGAATTTCAGCTGTTTTACTGGGTAGCTGTCCAGTTTCTCTTCTTCCCATTCCCATTCATTATCAACAGAGACTATGGATGCTGCTTTCTCCACCATGGTTAAGCTTGGCAGTACTCAAAAATAGAAACTCCCAAAAAGAATCTACCAACAAGTATTGGTTGCGTTAAGGTCTGCACTCACTAAGTAGTGTTCACCAATCACTGTACATGAGTCACAAATGCAAGTCCAGAATCCACACCGCTGACCACCAATGTTAGATTTGGGGTCTCTAGTTGGCACAGGTATGCACTTGTGACAAATAGGGACCCTCTCCTCTAGTCAGGGTAAGGGGGTACACTCCTAAAATAACCCCTGCTCACCCCCTTGGTAGCTTGGCACGAGCAGACAGGCTTATCTCAGAGGCAGTGTGTAAAGCATTTGTGAACACATACAGTAACCAAGCGACAACACTACAAATGGACACCACACAGGTTTATCAAAAATAAGTATTCTTTATATAGATTTACCACAAGACCATTAAACGACAAAAATACACAATACTGTTACTTTAGATGGTAGAATTTTGCTTAGTTCTCTTAAGTTCTTAAATGCGACACTTTAAGTCAATGTACCTTTTAGATGCGACACGCAGGGCAAAGAAAGTGTTGCAATGATGTTGATGCGATTAAGTTTTTGGTGCAAAGAAATAAAGACGTGAAGATCTTCCAGATGCGTTACGCTTCTCCGATGTTGCGAGAAGACTCGACTCGATGCGTCAGCTGCAGCGGCGACACCCTTTACGCGATGCGACGACAGTGGTCTTGGCAGCGGCACTCTTCTCCGACGTTTGCGAGACGCTTCCGCTCGATGCGATGCTGCAGCAGTGACACCCCTTTACGCGATGCGACGACAGCAGCTCCGACGGCGGCACGCTTCTCCGTGGATGCGAGACGCTTTTCTTGATGCGGTGCAATGCGACAACTACGATGGCTGCGATGACGACACGCTTCTTCCTTGATGCGAGACTCTTCTCTTGATGCGGTGCAATGCGTCAGCTACGATGGCTGTGATGGCGACACGCTTCTTCGGCATTGCGAGACACTTCCTGGATGATGCGAGACGCTTCCGCTCGATGCTGCCGCGGCGACACACTTTACGAGATGCGACGACAACAGCTCTGACGGCGGCACGCTTCTCCTTCTTGCGTCGCGCTTCCAGCTCCTTGCAACACGCAGTCCCTCACAAGGCCCAACAACAGCTACAGGCACTTCCAAAGAACTCTGGGGAGCTGGGGGGTGAAGTCTGTTGTTCCTGAGACTTCAGCAGGAGGCAAGCTCTTTTCCAAGCCCTTGGAGATCCTTCACAAGTTGAGCAAAAGTACACACAAAGTTCCTTTCTCCTCTCTTTGGCAGTAAGGCAACCACTGCAGGCCAATCCCCCAGTTTCAGGGATAGTTTCCTCCTCAGCTTCTTCTGGTTCCTCCCTCAGCAGAGGTTCTTCTTGTTTTCCCAAAGTGATCTAAATTCTTGGGATCAGGGTCCCAATATTTATACCCAGAAATCCTTTGTCCTCTGAAGGCAGTCCAAACCAGTTCCTGAGCACTCTGTTTACCAGACTTCTCCTTTCCTTTCACAGTGCAGGGCAGAAACATTAGATGCTCCACAGGAGGTGTAGCCAGCATTGTGGAAGGCAAGTACAGCACTGGAGCACTTTGTTGACAGGATTCCTTCTCTTCATTCACTGTGCAGGGCAGAGACATCAGCCGCTCCCCAGGAGGTGGAGCCAGCATTGTGGAAGGCAGGCACAGCCCTATTCAGCTCCCAGGTGCAACTCCTCCCACCCATCTGGATGCAGATCTCTCTATTCACCACTGGGACACCTCACCCTGTCTCCTGGAATTCCCCAGCCCTGTCACTCAAACTCCAGACAAAGGAATACACACAGCCTAGCAGAGGCAGGTTTGAACGGTTAAACAAGAAAATGCCTACTTTCTAAAAGTGACATTTTCAAACACAGAATTTTAAAACCAACTTTACTAAAAGATGTATTTTATCATGCTGAGTTCAGGCATACTAAATTCGAATTTCTACTATGTTCCCTGAGTCAGTTAGGATTATAAAATGTAATAACCAAACTGCCATTCTGGCCTATGGAGAACAGGTAGCCTTGCAATAGTGAAAAACGAAAATGGCTGTAATTCACTCTTAGAACATGCCACACACACCAGGGCATGTCCTCCCTTATCCTTACAATGCACCCTGCCCTTTGGCCTATCATAGGGGTGTCTGATATGAAGAAAAGGGAAGGTTTAGGGACTGGCAAGTGGTTGCACTTGCCCAGTCAGCATGACAGTACCAGACTGCACGCAGGCTCTGCAATGGCAGACCTTAGACACATGTTTACAGGCTGCTTCTGTGGGTGGCACAACCAGTGCTGCAAGCCAACCAGCAGTATTTGGATTACAAGCCCTGGGCACTCCTGGTGCACTGTGCTAGGGTCTGACAAGTAAACCAAACCAACCAATTATGGAATCACAAATTATACATGAATTTACAATAGGGAGCACTTGCACTGTGGCAATGGACAGCAGTGGCACAGTGCCCTGAGCAGCTAACACCAACAAAAATACCTGAGGCACAACGAAAAAATGGAAGGGAGACTCACGCCAATGTGCCAGGTCTAACAATGGCCACTTGCCACCATGGGTGTACATGCTCGTCTCCCCCTTTTCCGAGAACGTCAGTCAGGTTCTCTTCACTGTAATGGCAGCTGCGGTGGTGGCCGTTCACTACTAGGGGGTGTGGGGTACTCTTGTCTCCTGTCTCAACTGTTCCTCATGGATTCTCTCGCTGCTGGCTGGATGAGCGCAGTGGTGCCTCCTTCACAGTCTCTCTGTGTGATTTAGACCAGGTGCTGTTCATGCCACTAACCCCTTTGTGTAAGTCTGTGCAGGGAAGAAGAACTTGGCTTCAGTTAAGGTTTGCCTTTTCATTTAGCATTATACATTCTTCTGGTTTCAACCGTACCGGGCTGAGGCATGAGCTGGGAGCCTCCCGCCCAGACTCTCTCTCTCATCCGCTGAGTGCTGGGCGTAGTGGGGACGCTCTCACGCTCCCTGTGCTAGTTTAGGCATTATAGGCTTTTCATCCTGTCGGGTGGCAGTGTGGCTGGCTTGTCTCTGTACAAGTCTTGGCGTCATCGGGGCTTGCCACATTTGTCACTCCTCTGTTAGCAGTTGCCCGCGCCGGTTTGGTGTGGGTTGGTGTGGCCTCTTTCATTTACCCATGCATTGTCTCTGGGCCCCATAGAAGGTGCTGGGCCTTATGTACATTTTCCTTTCTTGTGCTAGAAGAGCAGCACCGGTGGTGCTGCTGGGTGCAGGGATATAGTATTGCTTGGCATAGGCTGCTAGTGTTCCTCTTGCACCACTCTGGTGCAGTCGTTAATTGCCTGTGCTCTCTCAGTATCTTTCCTCCTAGGGGCATGCGGCACACTCAGCGTCGTGGCAGACTGACAGTGTTCTGGTGTGAGCTGGCATGCCCGGCCTGGAAAACAATTGTGGGATGGTCTGCTGATGTCTGTCCCTGCTCAGTGGCCTCCTACTTTGGCCAGGATTCGCCTCTCTCTCCACAGGACAAATGGGGCTCTACTTCACCAGGGCAGTGCGGCTAAAGCTTACTCTCTTCCATTATTTTCCTTTTACCCTATAGCCATGTGCTCCAGCTGCATCTGCTCAAGCCTGGGTGCAGTCTGAAAAAGTACCACCAGGTGGTGCTGTAGCCACTCTTCTTCGGCCGTGGCTGCTCTTCTAATGCTGCTGGCCGAGCTGCAAAGATGTGCGCAGCTCCTCTCACCTGCGGGCACTGCAGATTTGAGTGCAGGGCTTCTCTCAGTGCTGGAGTGGTGCCACAATCGACTTCTCAACGCCTCAGCACCCACTCCATGTAAGGTGCAGTCTCTTGGTTTCCCTGCATAGGGCGCGGTTGCGTGGGCATTAACAGGCTCTTTGCTGTTGCCAGGCCGATACACTGCTTTTTGCTTGGCCTTGCTCGTGCCGTCAAGTGTGAGGGGTATAGGGCACACTTTCCTTGCTGCTGTGACTGCAAGGGGCTTAACTCTGCAGCAAGCCTCATGCAGATGGCGGCCCTGTCAATGGGATGGCGGTGCCACTAGCAGGTGATTGTAAGTAGTTCTACAGGTTCTTTGCTTTCTGCACCACTTTTCCTTATGCCGAAAAGCCTCGCCAGTCACTCTGGCAGGTGGGCAGAGCGACACGCCTCACCTGTGGGGGGGGGAGGGGTCAGGGTGCGTTCTTTGTCGTTTTCTAATTTCTTTCCATTACGCTGCCCCCTGAATCATGCAGTCCCTCAGCAGGAGGACGGCAGTATGTGACCCTGGACTGTTGGAGAAGAACAGTCACTTCTCTCCTCCGTTTTTACAGTGAGGAGATGATTCCCTCTCTTCCAGGGGCAGCTTGCCAACCACGGGCAGGATGCAGGGACAATGCAGATCGTGATGTCTCCCTCAATGACAGAGACCTGCGAGGCGGCATGGAATGGGGTCAGACTCCCTCGTCCCCAGTGTAAAGTAGTGGGCCCTAGGCCCACATACTTAGTAAAGAATGAAACAGGCACAGTGTTTGCTATAATTGGAACTGGCCACATGCACTTGGGTTCATTTATTAACAGGCCCACGTCACTGGTGACACGTGTTGGATGGTTGTGGTGTATGTGTATGCAGTCCTGCCTTAGAACCACGCATCAGACGTTAGACTAACGCATTTCGGTGTGGTGACCGTAGACAGTGAAGTTAGCTGCATCGCACCCCGCGTTGTGGGCCACGCAGTCTAATAATGCGAGGACCTGCTGTGACCAGAGTGGTGTTGCACTACAGACTAGCACAGCCATGTGAATGACGCGGCCAGAGCAAGTGATCCAGTCCTGCACCGTGGCCGCTGCCAGGAGCCCATGTAGGGGGTCATTGTGGCGAGCTGGCCCTTCCTGCTGATTGCGCTGCTGGCCACAGAGTACTAGTAAGTGTCTGTGTCACTAGTACATCTCCAATTATTTTTAGTGCTTCTGTTGTAATGAGCAAAGTAAAGTTGCAGCAGATGAACCTGAGGCCTCGGAGCCTGTAGCTCCACTGTGACACTCTGAACGTGTTGGGCTGAGTGTACTCAAGCTGCGGCTGTTGCCGGAGTGCGGAACCTGGGTAACGGGAATCAGGACAAAACCCGAACCAAATATCCTCCCTTCGTCACAGGACAAATTTCACATTAACACATTCACACATGCAATCATTGGTGGGGCCCATAACACCAAGATTCACACTTCACTTCTCATTGGCCTGCACTTACAGGAGAGATGAATGTTCCAAGCACTGACATGAAAGGAATATCTTATAACCTATAGAGAGTGATTTATTTACACATTTATACACTAATATCCTTCCCCTACAGATCTCAAATCCTAAACATCAAGATACTCCTCCCACGTGATCTATGGATCATTTAGTTGGATTGGTAAGGTAGACCAGCTAAAACACATTTAATATCTTGATCTTTTACCTCCCTCAATAAATGACAAAACGCATTTTCTTGTTAATCAATACTTGTTTATCTAATTATTGCAAGAATTTTAGTTCCGTCTAATAAATTTATTAGAATTTACGCAAATCACAAAACACCATATTTACCTAATCTGGCTATTTGTCGTCCTCTAAGTCATCAAATTTAGTCGTCAATCAGTCGGAATTCTAAAGTTCTTCATACGGCACGCTACAGTCCCAAGAACGGACAAGGACCAGAGACGTGCAAGCATCTATCAGTGCCCAGAGATTTTAGGAAGTCCTCAATTCATCAAAGAGATGGGCAACAATTCAGTCTGTCAAAGATTCAGGAACGCAGTCGTCACGTAGAGTCACTGTCGTCTCCGTCAGCAAAGGAAACACGCATCAGCATTTACCATCAGCAATAGCATCCTCTCTATTCTACCGTCATTTTTATAATAAAATGTCAAGAAGATACATTTTACAAAATTTGAGCTTATCCCATTGGTCGATTGTGATCGTCCGGTGAGGTTTCTCACAGTTCAGGAGGTTAGGTCACTGTACATGATCTTTCCGGTTTCTTGTATCGGTTCATTGTTAGTCCACTTGGCGGGCTTCCCAGTGTGGCCTTGCTTGGGTACATTACGACTAGGGTCAGGACGAGGCCACTGGTACAAATTGTACCACATGTGCACTTCGCCCGAAACCTCGTGGAATGGTGGCCATCGCGTCGAGTTAGTCGGCAGCCATCTTTATTTTAGGCCCAAAGAACAACTTAAGCAAAACAAACACAAAAGAGTAATTAATACATAGAAATAATGAATAAAATGTTAAACCCTCACTAATTCCCCTATGTGCTTGTAATTATCTAGCGTATAGCGACATCTAAAGCATTCATATTCACCCATTGATGTCATCTAGGGCAACATTACGAAAACGTCACAAAGCAACATATATCATGCGTTATTCTATTTTTCTAGTGTTAGTATGCGTACATATGTTAATTACAAATTATTTAGCCATGCCAAATCCCACGTGTATTTTCATACATTAGTAATGTTGATTAATCTTCATGCAAAAACATTAATAATATTATAATTAATAGATTATTCTAATTAGTATAAACATGCAAAATGGGGGGGTATACAAAATGTTGTACTACCCGCTCCATCAATCCCCCTTTGGTGATTTTATCACCACACTATTAAAATTTTGTATTACTTTTCATGGAATAGAAAATGAATTCTTGCTTTTATTGTTACATATCAGTCTCCCCAATTTCTTCTCTTCTGGCTGTCTTCTACATGTTTTCTTTAACTTCTTCTAATTCTATTTCCTCAAATTCCCTCTCCTGTTTTTTATCCTGTCTTCTTAAATTTTCTCTTTTTAACTTTTTCTGAATTTTCTTCTTTTTATTACAGAGGCATCCTAATCTTAATATTAATACTAAGAAAATCACACACGTTAATGGAAATAAGATCTTACCTAAGAAGTTACTACCTATGTTTACTAAGAAATTCTTAATAGAAGAAATTTTCTTTCCAATCTTTTCCCAAACACCTTCAACCTCCAGTGATGCATTCCATTTCAGTGTTTACCAATAAATCCTCCAGCGGTGCTTGTTGACAAGCGATCCACTACTATTGATAGTCTTCTAATTTTGTTTGCATTCAAAGATATTCCCACTGCTGGTATCAATGCTCCAAAGATATCACCTACAATTTCTGACCAAGATTCTCTCTTTCTGCGTGCTAAATAACTACCTAACTTATGTATACCATCTTCTCCTCTTCCCATGTAAAAAATCTTTGGGAAAACCAAGCCTACATAACATGTGCCATACCAATGGTCTGGCAAATGATAATACGCCTTGCTCGCACAGATAAAATATAACCCAGGAAAAACTGGATCATTTCCTGCTTTAAATCCCCATCCACCCATGATTCAGTATGTATCATGGCACTCACTATTACCTACAAACTAATTATCATATGCAGTTTGATTCCTTCTAATACACAATTTCCCTTTCTGAGGCCAGTCTAAAGCCATAGTTGGACTAGCTTCTCCCTTCAAGTGTTTTTCCATTTCTACATCCCAAACTGTTTTTTCCATTTTCCCCTCAGATGCCTTCCTTTGCATTTTCAATCTCCTTTTTTCAACCATATCTAGAAACTTATTTTCTTCTTTCTTTAAACTGCAAGTCAAATTATTTCTAAATATATATTCTAATGATAGTTCTTTAGTCTCTAAGAAGAATTCACCTAATACCATTGCTGGTTTTACCTTGTTTAACTTGTTAATTGATGGTACTTGTGAAAATATGTTATCTACATCCGAGAAATAATACTCTAACTTCCCTGTTTGGTAAAATAAACTAGCTAGTACACTACATGTTATTCCATAAGTTACTGGAAGGTGGTGATAAGTCACTCCCTCCGATACAGATGCAGGCAACTGCATACAAACGTAGCAATCCCTTACGTCCATTGTTTTTACATATTCATACATCGAAAATACATTGTTAGAAAAATCAGTTATAGTTCTGTCTTTATGCAAGTAATTACTATCTATTTTAGTCGGAACAACCTTCTGAATCTTTTCTATTTTAGTTTTGTTTTCACTATGTCCTTCTATTGTGTCAATGGTAACACTAAATGAAATCATCAAAGCTAGTATACTCCACAGAAGCATTAGTAATCCTGTACAACAACAACACATTTTACACCATGGCTTCAAAAATATACATCTACCTTTTCTACTATCTGTGTTTGCCATTTTTTTTAAAAATGAGCAGTGGCTTTTGACTTAGCCTCTTCAACTTCACAACTAGTTTGTCTAATCCAAGGCTCTAAGCACCTACTTGGTTCTACCAGTTTTTGTCTTTTTTCCGTATTTTATTGTCTTTCCATTAGCAGCTTTCTTGTCTCATTCAGTTTGGCATTTCATCATCCTTCACCTTTCCTTCGTGATCTGAATACAGAATTTCCTGAACATCCGCTTCTTCTCCAATATCGGACAAGATAACTCTCAGGATTTCCGATTCCTCGTCTTCCTCAACCACTTCCGGAACAGTCACCTCTGGGTTTCCTTGGCTATCCGCCTCTTCTACTTCAGGCAGGGCCACATACGTCCATTCCAGCGACTTATACTTCTGGTTAGGTTTTCTCGTTCTTTTACTTTCTCCAATTACAACTGTTTCTTCGTTTTTGATTTCTCTTGACTTGTTACTTCATTCACCTGTTCTGCTCTTGGTGAATTTACTCATCTCAGTCGATATCTCAGTCTCTTTATTTTGTTCGGCCAAACTTCGTCTTTTGCTGATCTTTTTAGTTTACTTCCTTTATCATTCTTCTCAGTTCTCCAAGCTCTCTTTCTTAAGACTCGACCTTCTGGTACTTCGTCTTCGCTTTCTTCTGACTCTGTTTCAACTTGCTTTTTACTTTCAACCGCTTTTCTTTCAACCACTTCTTTCGATTTCCCTACTTCTGTCCCTCCTCTGGTTTTTTGCGCACAATCTTCCTGCTGACTATTTGTCCCTTCTTCTAACTGGATGTTGGAGTTCCCTACACCTCCTCGGGGGTCTTCCGCAAGAATCTTTCCCTCTCTCTCTGTATCTGGCACCTGTCCAACTAAATTTGTTATTTCAGTTGGAATTTCTCTCAGTTTTTCATCTGGAATTTCTTTATCAACAATTTCTTTAATTGTCTTTTCACTGTCTTTTTCTTTCCTTGAACGTAGAGTTCCTTGTTCAGTCTCTGAGTCTGAGCTGGTATCAGAAATCGGTAACCTTCTCCTCAGGGAAATACTTCTTGGGAAAAAAGTTAGATCTGACTCTAATTCCCCCCTTTCAGGGTTTTCTTTTGTTCTTGTCTCTTCATCATCTGATTCAGTACTAGAGTCTGATTCATCAAAATATTCTCTTTCCATGCTATCCACGGGATTTGGGATTCTCAATGTGTGACTTGCATGAATCCAGTTCTTGATTCCAGCACACTTCACAGCTGTTGTTGTAGTCAAAATCACTTGTTGTGGTTTTCCCCACCTTGGAACCAAACAGTTTCTCCTTCTGTGTACTTTGAACTCTTACCCAGTCTCCTGGGCTCAGATCATGAGCTTGCTTCTTTTCAATGGTGGTGGCATCCGCTACAACCTGATGAAACACAGAATGAACTGCGTCAGTCAGGCTTTTACAGAAATCCAACACCATGTCATCAGTTATAGGCAACAGCTTGTTGACTGGTATGAACACATGACGCACTGCTCTGCCCATGATAATTTCATGAGGACTCAAGCCTGTGGTTCTGTCTGGAATTGATCTAATAGTCATGAGTACTAGAGGCAAGACATCAGGCCATTTCAAACCTGTGGCTAAACACATTTTCCCTATCCTGTTTTTGATAGTACCATTCATTTGTTCCACCACACCAGAAGCCTCTGGGCGATAGGCACAATGTAGTTTTTGTCGTACATTCAATGCTTCACAAATCCATTTTATGATCTCATTATGGAAATGTCTTCCTCGGTCTGATTCAATTGTTACTGGGAACCCGAATCTAGGAATAAATTCCCTCAAAAGCAATTTTGCCACTGTGATTCCATCATTTCTTCTTGTTGGGTAGGCTTCTACCCATCTAGAAAACAATCAGACCATAACTAGAATATACCTCAACCTGTCACAGGGAGGCATTTCAATGCAATCTACTTGCATTCTGGTAAAAGGCCCTCCTTCTCGACCTACTGTTCCTAGACTCACCACTGTCTTCCTTCCAGGGTTGTATTGCTGACATATTAGGCATCTCTGACAAAGACTTTCTGCTACAAGTCTAAATTTTGCATTGTACCAGGTCTGCTTGAATGACCTGATCATAGCATCTCTCCCTATGTGTCCCTGTCCATGATACATCCGTGCCATGGCAGACATCATGCTATCAGGCATAACTGGTCTTCCATCCCGATAGACCCAAACATGGTCCTTTTCCCTTGGTGCACATCCTGCTTTTACCCACTGCTTCACTTCCTCATCTCCTGCTTCTTCCTGCAACTGTCTTACTTCCTCCCAGGTACCCACAATGTTAGTAAACATTAAGGTGCAAGAAGTCACTTCCTTCTAGTTTGCCCGATTAATTGAATTCTGATTTCGTGCACAATACTGGGCCATATCATTGGCGTATTTGATACCAATAGCGATGTAATCGGCAGACTGACTATGTGCAGCACACTTCACAACAGCCAATTGCCTAGGCAGCTGTATCGCCTCAAGCAACTTCCCAACCACTTCAGCATTTTTAATGGGAGTTCCACTTGATGTCAAAAATCCTCTCTGTAGCCATATTTGTCCAAAGTCATGCACCACACCAAAACCGTACTGACTATCAGTTAACACAGTCACTCTCACACTTTTCCCAATCTTGCATGCTCTAGTCAAAGCAACAAGCTCAGATACTTGAGCTGATCTTACTCCTTTCAGGTAGGATGCTTCCATTACTGCTGCAACCGTGCATACTGCATATGCTGCACTTAACATTCCATCATCTGTTCTCAGGCAAGAACCATCTACAAACATCACAAAATCACTTTCTGGCAATGGTACATCTTTTATATCCGGACGTGGTTTGGTAGAGAAGTCTAGTACATCCAGACAATCATGATCTGCTTCATCTTTGACTTCCACATTCTCAGCATCAGGCAGCAATGTTGAAGGATTCACATTCAAACATCTCTCCAGGCTCACATTCGTTGCACCTAGTATGACTTTCTCATACTTAGTCAGCCGACTATGTGTCATGTATTGAGTGCGACTCCTTGCTAAAAGGATTGCCACATCACGAGGTACAGACACTTTCACAGGTTACCCCATCACAATCCCTTCACTCTGTTCCAAACTCCGACAGGTAGCAGGCACTGCTTTCAAGCACCCAGGTAAGGCTACAGCTACTTGGTCTAGCATTGATGAAAAGTATGCAATTGGTCTCCTCAGTTTTCCATGCTTCTGTATTAATACAGAAAGCGCACATCCATTTCTTTCACTGCAATACAGCTCGAACTCCTTCTCATAATCAGGCATTCCTAATGCTGGAGCTTCACACAAACCATCTCTCAATCGTTTAAATGCTGCCAATTCCTCTTTGTTCAAATCAATGGGATCGCTCACATCACTTCTTGTCAAGCGTACCAAAGGCTTTGCAATCAGAGAGAAATTGCTTATCCACTGCCGACAATATCCAACCATTCCAAGAAACATTCTCACCTTCCTTTGCGTCATAGGGGCTCTCATTCCTTTTACGATCCTGATTCTGTCTATTGTTACTTTTCTCATTCCCTTTTCGATATTGTGGCCTAAATAATGTACTTCTTTTTTGCAAAATTGCAAATTTGATGGTGACACTTTAAGTCCTCCATCAGCCAAATGATTCAGCAAGGCTATAGTGTCTGTTACACAAGCTTCTTGAGTCTTTGACGCTACAAGAAGGTCGTCGATATATTGTACTAACACTGAATTCTTGGGCATCTCTAGACTTTCTAAGGATTTCTTCAATATCTGATTAAATATTGAGGGGCTTTCTGTATACCCTTGTGGAATTCGGCACCAAGCCAAAATACGTTCGCCAAAACGAAATGCAAAAATTTGCTGCCTGTCATGGTGCAATGGAATAGAAAAGAAAGCATGGCATAAATCAATCACAGTGTACCATTCTGCATCATGGGGGATCTGATACAAAATCACAGATGGATTTGGTACAATAGGACAACAGGACACAACCATTTTGTTTATCTTTCTTAAATCTTGTACTATCCTGATTTTTCCATTAGGCTTTTTCAGTCCCATAATCGGGGAATTACATGGACTACTCATTATTTCTCTCAAAATGCCTTGTCTTATCATTTTTTCAATTATTGGAGTAATTCCTTCAATTATTTCAGGTGTCAATTTATATTGAGGGACATTTGGATAGCTTATTCCTTCTTTCACTGTTATTTTTACTGGGTCTACTTTTCTCATTAGTCCCACATCTTCTCCCGTGAAATCCCAGACTTCTGCCTTTACAGTCTGTTTCAATTCTTTAGGTAATTCATCAGGGTTAAATACAGCATAGGCTTCAGTAACCTCAATTTCTCTATTTGCCATAGTCATCTTATACAGCACATCCTCATCAGGGGTTTCAAATTATTATTATTATTATGTGTGTTCTTATATAGCGCTCAACTTACCCTTGGGCATCTTGGCGCTTGCATTGGGAACCCGTCCTGGTTTTTCCCTGTGAGATAACCCGTACTGGGCATCCCCAAGGTGAAAGCCAGGCATCCCGCCGCGGGGGGGCCGTTGTGGAGATTAAGCAAGCTTGTTGCCCAGAGCTGCATAGTGTGAACTCGTGCTTAGAGTGGGCACCGAAGCGAGAATTATCGAGTCCGTGGATAATTGGGCTCCGGACCCTGCCGCTTCGGGAATTGAACCCTGGTCCCGGGTCTGACCTCTGCTTCAGGGTATGCCTCCTCTAACCAGTGAGCTACACTTCTCCACTAAATGCTATACCATCAGGGGTAGAGAAAATAGCGCAATTCATTTTGCACAGCAAATTCCTATCTAACAAATTCACAGGACTTGTATTGCACACAACAAAGCGGTGCATTTCAGAGAATTTCCCTATGCTGACTTTCACTGGTTCTGTAAGATAAGTTTTAATCTGTCTATTGGATACACCAACTCCCTTGGATTGTTTCATCCGAGAGAGGAAGATTCTTAACATCAGCTAGCACATCAGTAGCACCAGTGTCGACTAAGAAAGTAATATTTTCACTATTTATTTTCCCATCTACAAATGGGCCTGTCTGGTCTACTTCTAGAGTTGCGCCAAGTACGCACTCTTCTTCCTCTCCTCGGCACCGTCAATAACCTTCTTCTGAATCACTCTCATCGCGTTGTAGCCAATACTGCGAAACAGCGCTAGCGCGCGGCAGCTTAGTTACCTGTTCTTCGTTGTAGAATCCTATCTCATTACTGTATTTCTGTGAATTTTTGCATTGTAGAAAAGGCGGTTTTGGCACCTGATTCTGTTGGGTAACAACCTGCTGCTGTCGCTGCGGTTGACCACTCGCCTCATTCTGCACTTGTGGATTCAATGAGGCATTTTCATTATTAGTACTTGGGGGAAATTTACACTCGGATTTCCAATGCCCTATTCTACCGCAATCATGACATGGGAATTTCTTTTTAGCTTCTTCTATATTAAAATTTCCCTTACCTTTCCCAGGAATACATTTTGGTCTGGGTCCTGTATTATTTGCTTGATCCGCTGAGCTTCCTGTCTTTCTGCCACCTTTACCTGTGCCCACATAGCTTTCTCTTTTAACTCACGCTGTTTGGCTTCTATCTCATCACTAAAATATTTTGCATGTATCAACACTTCATCTATTTTCTTGTTTTGCCAATCTACAGTATGTTGCTTAATCATTTCACTAATTTCTGGATGTAAACCATATACAAATCTGTATACAAAATGGCTCAAATCCTTTTCACTTAAGTTCTCATCACCACTGAACTGTTTAAAGGCCAGAATCAATCTTTTGTAATATGCATGTACCCTCCTTACTTTCCTGATGAGTCCTGTCAATTTTTACACAATCAGTTTCTTTGGGAGGTACTTTATTTTTCAGAAAGGCAATAACCTGTTTATATTTCTTCATAACCTCTGGGTCAGGGGCCCCTGTCTTTGGATCTCTAGGGTATTCTTGTGTGGGCCAATTTATCATCAGCTTGCACTCTGTCCATAAATCTGCTGGTACTATTATGTCAAACAGGCTGTTTAGGTCAATCCATAATATTTTAGATAATTTCACAAATCTGTCCACTTGCCTATACCACTCGACAGGCTTTTCGCGTAGTCGAGGGAAATCGATGGTAAAAGACAAAATATCTTGCCTAGTCCATGGAACATGTACATATCCTCCTCCTGGAATTTCTCTCATGGGGCATTCTGTTACAACCTTTTCTTTTTCTCTTACAGGGAAAGCTGCAAAAATGTTATCTGAGGCATCATCTCGTTTTCGATACCATCTGCTTCTCCATTTATCCACATCTCCCCATTTTCTCCACAGGATAATTATTTCCTTAATCTGACCTATTCGTCCTGCGGTATTCAAGTTTTCGATATCTTTTTCAGTAAAATCTATTCGATATGGTTTTTGTAAAGCCTTCACTTTGTCAATACCTATGCCCATTTCATTTGCTACTTCTTCTAATCTTTCATGCAGATTTTTTGCTCTCCATGTTACACTTTTGCACAGAAACAGTAACTCTTCATCCTGATAAGTTTTTAACTTCTCTGTGGGGATAGTTCCTACTATTAATTATTCCAGTACCATTCGTAGTTTGGCCACATCTATTGATTGGGATTCTTTGTCTTTTCTCTGCAAACTTCTCAACCATTCGCTCAATTCTTCTGAAGTTGGGCCTACTGGTTTCTCTACATTACTTCATTCTTCATCCCTATGAGTCTCTAACACTGACTCCATTGTCATTGTATGTCTCTCTGCTATATTTGAACCTATAAATGGGTTATTCGAAACATTTGGCTCGATCGTACTCATTGTCTGTCTCCATGGATTTTCATTCAGGCTCTGCTTTGGCTTCTCGGTCTGTTTATTACTATTATAGTGTACCGTTAAACAATGTTCACTATCTTTCTGTTTATCAAAAATAGGCATAACAGGGCCTATAGTTACTGGAACAGTTACAGCTTCCAAATTTTTGGTCAATTCTCTTATCTTTTCAGTTAGTTCTAAAGTTGTTTTTGCTAATTCTGCCAAATTTTCACCACTCACTTTATTATCTGATTTTCTCTCTATCTCTCTTATAGAGTTATTTTTCCCTATTTCTTGGGGTACTGGTTCAGTCTTAATGATTCGCAAAGTTTCTCTCATTAGGGCACTTGGAGACAACATTTCAGATTCTGGTTGATACGGGGTGAATTTTTATAAAACATGTCATCAAGCACCATCAACTGATCCACGCCACCAAGAAAACAGCATTCAAGGACCGGCTGGACAACAACACACACAACTGCAAGGAACTCTTCAACATCGTGAAAGAACTTTCCAACCCCAACGCCGGAAACAACGACATCACCCCATCGCAAGACCTCTGCAACTCCCTCGCCTCCTACTTCCACAACAAGATCGCTGACATACACAACAGCTTCAGCACACACACTACGCTCCCCACGACCGCACCAACGCCTCCCACCACCACCCTCAGCGCCTGGACCCCGATCAACACAGAAGACACCATCCGCACTATGAACTCTATCCACTCCGGATCTCCGACCGACCCCTGCCCTCACCACGTCTTCAACAAGGCCGACGCTGTCATCGCACCCCACCTGCGGGACATCATCAACACCTCCTTCGACACCGCCACCTTCCCTGAGAGCTGGAAGCACGCCAAACTCAGCGCTCTACTAAAGAAACCAACATCGGACCCCACCGAACTCAAGAATTACCGCCCCATCTCGCTCCTCCCGTTTCCAGCCAAAGTCATCGAGAAGACCGTCAACAAACAGCTGGCCGCCTTCCTCGAGACGAATGGATCCCTCGACCCCTCACAGTCTGGCTTCCGAGCCAACCACAGCACCGAGACCGCCCTCATCGCTGCCACCGATGACATCCGAGCCCTGCTGGACAACGGAGAAACAGCGGCCCTCATCCTCCTAGACCTCTCCGCGGCATTCGACACTGTCTGCCACCGCACCCTAGTGCAGCGCCTCAGCAACGTCGGAGTCCAGGAGAAGGCACTGGAATGGATCATCTCCTTCCTCGACGGAAGAACACAGAGTCCGCCTACCGCCGTACAAGTCAGAGGCCACCGAAGTCATCTGCGGCGTTCCTCAAGGATCCTCGCTCAGCCCCACCCTCTTCAACGTCTACATGAGCCCCCTCGCGGACATCGCACGCCAACACAACCTCAACATCATCTCCTACGCTGACGACACCTAGCTGATCCTCTCCCTGACCAACGACCCCGCCGCCGCCAGAGCCAACCTTCACGAAGGGATGAAAGACGTAGCCGAGTGGATGACGACCAGCCGCCTGAAACTGAACTCTGACAAGACGGAAGTCCTCATCCTGGGCTCCTCGCCCTCCGCCTGGGACGACTCCTGGTGGCCACCCGCCCTGGGCACCGCACCCAAACCGACAGACCACGCACGCAACCTAGGCTTCATCCTGGACTCCTCCCTCTCCATGACCAGACAAGTCAACGCCGTCTCCTCGTCGTGCTTCAACATCCTGCGCATGCTACGGAAGATCTTCCGGTGGATCCCCACCGAGACCAGGAAGACGGTCACCCAGGCCCTCGTCACCAGCCGTCTGGACTACGGCAACGCCCTCTACGCCGGAACCACCGCCTAGCTCCAGAAGAGACTCCAGCGGATCCAGAACGCCTCAGCCAGACTCATCCTCGACATCCCCCGACGCAGCCACATCTCCGGACATCTGAGAGACCTGCACTGGCTCCCCGTCAACAAGAGAATCACCTTCCGCCTCCTCACCCACGCACACAAAGCCCTACACGACCAAGGACCGAGCTACCTCAACAACCGCCTCAACTTCTACGCTCCCAAACGCCATCTCCGATCAACCAGCCACGCCCTCGCCGCCGTCCCCCGCATCCGAAGAGCGACAACAGGAGGAAGGTCCTTCTCCTACCTGGCCGCCAAGACCTGGAACTCCCTCCCGACCGACCTGCGCCTGACCCAAGACCACCTCTGCTTCAGGAAGAAGCTCAAGACCTGGCTGTTCGAGCAGTAGCGGCACCCCCCCCCCCCCATGCGCCTTGAGACCCTCCGGGTGAGTAGTGCGCTTTATAAATGTCTTTGATTGATTGATTGATTGATTGATTGATCAAGAACGTCATCCTCCGATTTATGCACTCCACACCCTCCTGTTTCTATATTATGTCTCTTTTCCATACATGTTCTACCTCTACCTTCTTCAGCAGTTCTTACGGGAAACAGACCTTGTCATACTTGCATTTCGCCACCTTCTCATTCTATCATCATGAGTGTCATGCCCATATCTACCAAACATGTACTTATACCTTCCGCCACTCCTCTGTCTTTCTCTGTCATGCATATCATCTTCCCATTCTGTCAGTGCTTCAAACCGTGTTGGTCTAGGTCTTGGTTCTAGATTCATTATTTTCTCTCTCAAATTTCTCAAAACCGCCAAATTAAATGAGCCGTGCTCTGGAAATGCTAAGACTCCGTCATTTCTTGTATATTTCACCCAATTGTCCAACCAAATACAAATATGATATCCGTATTTCGCAACCATAAAGGATGCAGGTGTTTTCGGTGGGGGAAGCAACTGTCCTTCCCTAGTCACAATCGGTTTGTCCTTTTTAAACCACCTATTGATTTTTCCAAACCAAGACTTTTTCTCCTTTTCAGGTGGATCGTAATACATAATTTTGTCTTTCATGTATCGCTAGTCTTTTCCTCACGACTGTTCTGTTATTTTAACCAATCGTAGCGCGACTCACACTAACGCACCAATCTGAAGCGTCTACGTCACTTCTAAAATTCTCCAATCCCAGCGCGTCTCGCAATTGCGCACCAATCAGCAACGTCTACGTCACCCTGTAATTCTCCACTCGTAGCGCGGCATGCACTAATTCATCAATCAGGGGCGTCTACGCTTCTTATTGACAAGCCAATCCCAGCGCGGCTTTTCTGATGTCAGCTCTTTCTCGCTGTCGCAGCTCCTGCTGACCCCTCCTTTACAAAATTTTATTGGTAACTTTTCTTACGTTCTTTTTACTCACAAATCTGTTAGTAACGACATAAAAATGCCACCACTGTCCGCTCCGCTAACCAAGGAATAGTTAATGACCTTTCTCACAAGAATTCCGTCTTTCCCGAGAGCAGCGCTTACCTCTGCCCTACTACGGAATCGTTACTTCCGTTGATAAAGTAGCACATCCCTCTACCTTACCCTTCTAGCAAGCATTAGCTAACTGTTTCTCCAGAATTAAGACACCTGGTTGGAGACCCAATGCTCCTGAGAAATAAAACAGGAGTTTCGCAATTAACCCGAATGCCTTTTCATTCATGCACTTTCACACGGAAAATGTAGTACATTCACACAGAATTCTGTCTTTCCCGAGAACAGCAAACAGTCTGTCCTACTACAGAATTATGACATTCGTTAACAAAGTAGCACTTCCCTCTACCTTAACCTTCTAGCAAGCTTAGGGAGCACCTATTACCTTTTCAGTGATAAGCGTTATCAGAGTGCCTTCTGGACTCCTGGTACCTAAGACCAAAATTTCACAGCTGACCTTCGCTACCATACACTTCTTTCATACTGGACATATTTCTAATGGCAACACACGACGATGTCACCAAACCGAACCCAGACAATGCGTTGTGCAACTTCACTCGTTACACGTTTCCCCTGTGTACATACAGGGCAACAACAATTCCGTCTTTCCCGAGAGCAGCGCTTACTACGGAACTGTTACAAACTTCCGACTTCCTACATCCCAGAAGCCGTGCAAACAACATAGAACTCAACATAGAGTGTTAATACATATACCAATACTTTCCGATAATCAATAAGCTATTTACAAGCAATAATCACAAACCAAAACTATTAAAACCATCATCTTGCTACCAGAAAAACTGCTGGAGCGCGGAACCTGGGTAACGGGAATCAGGACAAAACCCGAACCAAATATCCTCCCTTCGTCACAGGCCAAATTTCACATTAACACATTCACACATGCAATCCTTGGTGGGGCCCATAACACCAACATTCACACTTCACTTCTCATTGGCCTGCACTTACAGGAGAGATGAATGTTCCAAGCGCTGACATGAAAAGAATACCTTATAACCTATAGAGAGTAATTTATTTACACACTTATACACTAATATCCTTCCCCTACAGATCTCAAATCCTAAACATCAATATACTTCTCCCACGTGATCAATGGATCATTTAGTTGGATTGGTAAGGTGATTTAGACCAGCTAAAACACATTTAATATCTTGATCTTTTACCTCCCTCAATAAATGACAAAACGCATTTTCTTGTTAATCAATACTTGTTTATCTAATTATTGCAAGAATTTTAGTTCCATCTAATAAATTTATTAAGAATTTACGCAAATCACAAAACGCCATATTTACCTAATCTGGCTATTTGTCCAGACGCTCCAGGATTTCGCGATTCCGCGATTTCGCGGTTTGCCACGAAATCGGCACTTATGTAAAAATTCCGCGATTTTTACAAAAGTGTCCACGAAATTGAAGGAATTCATCAATATAGGAGCATTCATACCCTTTAAACAATTGATTGTTTTTTCACCATACAATCATATCTTAACACAAGACTAGTCTGTCTTTTGGCACATTGGCTCAAGTGTGTTGCTTGTTGTGGTGTCACAGAAGGTGATGGACATCCCTAAAGGATATGGTGAGGGACTTACAAAATGTGTGCACTTCAAAAGCCGAATGTTAGTCTGTCTCCTCAGCCGCCCCCGTTTGTAAAAACCACAATAACCCTCGGCTGACAATGACGTCTGCAATATATAAATTCTGTTTTTCATTAGAGATGGGTAAAAATGATTTTAAAAAGTACCTTGAAATTGACCAGATTTAACAACTATATTTAGAGATAAGCTAAGGTGTTCTCTCTAAAGGAAATTTTGGGAAATAGGTGACATATTGTATATTTCAAAGTACATTAGGGTTGAAAAACTGGCCAGAGCCTGATCAGTCTTAAATATGACCATCATAGGTGGTTTTGAGAAGGTCTCATTCAAGGGTCCTGTGCTAAATAGAGCATTTAAGTCCATAGAGGTCAAGTTAAAAAGCTACATAGTGGTGATGTGGGAGGGCAGTTCTGCATACCCCTCCGTAAAGTATATGTTGTCGGCTACCATATCCGAAGTAGTCTCTTGCACATGGTTAGTAGCAGGTCTTGCACTGCCTCTTGTAAGCTCTGCCTTCCAATTTCTCTTAGATGCACTTCACACATCCTTAATCTCCCATAAACACACACATTGTCACACACGCACCTACTGATTAACACACTTTTTAATATTCTCCATGAAGTACTCAAAAGAAAGAGAGAAGTGTGTGAATGCAATTGTATGACAGGTGCCAGACATACATATAAATAAACATTGTGCACAGTCACTTCCACCATTCACAGACACTTCCTTCAGGATAAGTCACCTCCCACTAAGAAACAACCAGAGCGACAGTCAACTGGCACACTTATTTAATCAGCAACCGCCAATCAGAATAGCCTAGGAGACTAATGGAAGGGGAAAGAATGGGGAATACAAATATTAATAGTCAAGGGAACGTAAAGAAAGGTGTATTGGGATGCATGAGAATGAGTTAGAAAAATAGTTAGACCAAAGAGAGTCAAGAAGATTTGGCAGCTTTACCAAAAAGAGGACTGAGAAAGACAGGACAGTTGGCAAAGTGATAAAGAGATAAAGGAATAGAGAGAGAGAGAAAACAAGTCACAGAGAGGTAAGGGCAGAAAAGAGGGACATTTATTCGAAAAAAAGAGAAGAAAACAAGCAAGGGAGAAACAGAGAAAGAAGCCAAAGAGAGATAGAAATAGAATGGAGACATTATGGGTCAAGAGTGGCCACCACTGAGAAGATGCTACTGTTACTGTGTTTAACATTTGCACTTATAATTATTTCCTCCATCAGGCCCACAGCACCGTTTCTATAACACTTCTGTAGATTTTACCATCATCACAGGTTTAGCGTGCTGTACATTGGAAAATGTACATACTGCATCATGAAATTAAAAAAGGCATCAATGATTAACAACAGAAAAAAGAGAGTTGTACTTTGCACTCTTACATGTGTAAAAAATCTTTGGTGACATTAACACAGTACACTGTTCCACAGTAGAAAGACTTAACTGGTTTTCTCATCTAATAGTTTTATACATATTATTTTCTCTGCAAAGTATATATTTTGTTCACATAACCTCATTAAAGGTCTTTTTTGCTCGTTCTTATGATTGTTTGAATTTCCGACTTGAGCGTGCTCCCTTCTAACTAACAAACACATCTTATGGTTCAAATATGAGGGGGGTGGGCGTACACAGCCTCACACTCTAGCACTCAACCCCGATGCATCATAATAAATGCAGTGCATGATAACACTTTCTTTGGTGTCAAGCTTTCGTTTTTCACCCTTGTTGGTGCAGCCAGTGCTGTGTATCTTTAGACACGTGTTTGAAGAGAATTGTCCTTCCTCAGTAGAGCAACCCTTTTTTGGGGGTGCTGGAGATGCTGCCCAAAGTCTTCTCAGGTCTCAGTACCACTCGCTGGGCGCAGGTGCATCAACCAGAGCTCGTCAGCTCAAGGGAGCCTTTTTAAATAGGAGGGGTTGGGCACATCTTCTGGTTCCATCACAAAGGTCACACTGCAAGGGCCGTCAGGGGCCCTCTCACCGCATACCAGGGCCCCTGGTCCCACCCCAAAGGGGGCACTGACTCTCACTGCCCGGGGGCCTCTCACCGCACTTCAGAGTGAAACCAGAAAATCTGGATAAAATCATGGCTTCCATGCTGAAATTGTGTGATCTTAGGCAAATATTTAATTTCACTAAGGTAGATTCTGGAATGCCATTTCCTATGGGATGCTACCAGGCCATCTTTGATGGGCTTCTCAGAAACTATACTAAAGCAAATGGAGGATTGCATTTCCAAGGGATAACAGCCTTCACCTGTGGGCTGCTTCCTATGTTCGATATCCCAGGTTGCCTATTTCAAAGCGGAATACTCTGCTAAAACAGTTTCCATTGATTTAAGGCTGACAATGAATGATTATGAGTAAAATAAAGTGCCGCAAAAATGCAGCTAAATTTCCCTATTTGTGCCGCTAAATTTCCATATTTGTGCCGCTAAATTTGCTAATCCATGCCGCTATATCCTGGGGGGTCTGTTTGTCATCCTTTAAGTCATCAAATTTAGTTGTCAATCAGTCGGAATTCGAAAGTTCTTCATGCGGCACGCTACAGTCCCAAGAACGGACAAGGACCAGAGACGTGCAAGCATCTATCAGTGCCCATAGATTTTAGGAAGTCCTCAATTCATCAAAGAGATGGGCAACAATTCAGTCTGTCAAAGATTCAGACACGCAGTCGTCACGTAGCGTCACCATCGTCTCCGTCAGCAAAGGAAACACGCATCTGCATTTACCATCAGCAATAGCATCCTCTCTATTCTACCGTCATTTTTATAATAAAATAATGTCAAGAAGATACATTTTACAAAATTTGAGCTTATCCCATTGGTCGATTGTGATCGTCCGGTGAGGTTTCTCACAGTTCAGGAGGTTAGGTCACTGTACATGATCTTTCCGGTTTCTTGTATCGGTTCATTGTTAGTCCACTTGGCGGGCTTCCCAGTGTGGCCTTGCTTGGGTACATTACGACTAGGGTCAGGACCAGGCCACAGGTACAAATTGTACCACATGTGCACTTCGCCCGAAACCTCGTGGAATGGTGGCCATCGCGTCGAGTTAGTCGGCGGCCATCTTTATTTTAGGCCCAAAGAACAACTTAAGCAAAACAAACACAAAAGAGTAATTAATACATAGAAATAATGAATAAAATGTTAAACCCTCACTAATTCCCCTATGTGCTTGTAATTATCTAGCGTATAGCGACATCTAAAGCATTCATATTCACCCATTGATGTCATCTAGGGCAACATTACGAAAACGTCACAAAGCAACATATATCATGCATTATTCTATTTTTCTAGTGTTAGTATGCGTACATATGTTAATTACAAATTATTTAGCCATGCCAAATCCCACGTGTATTTTCATACATTAGTAATGTTGATTAATCTTCATGTTGCGGGGGTGGCAACGCCAGAGCCCAACCTGGCTACACTAGATAACCCTCTAGGGCAGATCACCCCGGACGATCCTTTGTTAAAGATCATAAGCTGGAATGTGGCAGGGCTTGCCCGCAATTTTGAAATTCCTGAATGGAATGCCTTTTTGGCCTCTTATAACATCTGTCTTTTGCAGGAAACCTGGTGCCTAGAACCTAGGCACAGAGTGGGCTTTACGACCTACTTCATCCCAGCCTCCCAACAACATGGATGTAAAGGTCGCCCGTCGGGTGGCCTTCTTATATGGGTCAATATCGCACTAGGTTTAAGTGTAAGCCAAAAGCCCACTCACTCTCCTGATCTCCAGAGGATAACCATATTATGCCCAGGGGGAAGGAAGCTAGAAGTTTTTAATCTCTATTTAAGGGGGGCCAGGGGCGGGTAATCAACTTTATCCTCTACAGGATTAAACAGTGATCTAGCTGCCTGCAGCATCGATTCTTATGTTCTTCTTGCAGGCGACTTCAATTGCTGTTTTGAACCATTGGCTAGGGAGGACATTTTGGATACTTGGGATGAGGACACAAGGAGAGGTATTCCCACCCTGACCCTAGATCCGATCTCTAAATGGTCCCAGAGTGCGGTAGACATCAATGCACTTTGCATGGAATATGACCTAAGACCAACTAACGGACGATCTAAATCGGATCCTATGGGTGCGCATACTTACAACAGGATGGGTCATACCTCCAGAATAGACTATGTTATGTTGAATTACAATTTGTGGCCATTTCACTATGATATGGAGGTTATAGCGTCTTGTGATAGTGACCATAATCCTCTCTCCTTAACCTTGACTCCGCCGTGGCAGGTTGGGAACTTAAACAAGTTTCTCTACAAGTGGAAAACCTCTCATGAACTCGTACCTTCGTACTGTGGCAGGCGCCTAAAGTGGGCTAAAGTAGCAGCGGATGAGGAAAGGATGGCACAGGCAGGGACCATCATGTCAGCGGTGGGGCCGTGTCTCGATGCCCTGGGTGTTGCCAGTCAAATTGTCTTACCAATATTCACAGAAACCATTGCGGTATTAAGCGATTTGTTTATTATACCCCTAACCAGCGCGAAGGTTCTTGCGAAAGGTGCTCCTAGGGCTAGAAGCAAGTGGTATTCATCTAAATGTCGGGTTGCTAAGGGGGAACTTATTTTCGCAGTGAAAAACAAGGATCCAGGCAATATTAGATTGGCGAGGAAACTCTACAAAAAAGTTGTAGCAGAGGCCAAGGAGGCTCATGAATACAGTTTTTGGTGGGATCTAGTGGAGGCAAGCACCAGGAAAGATTCCAAGGGGTTCTGGGATCTGCTGAGAGCTAGGGACAAACCTCTTGATCTCCAGTTTACCTGCAATATCTCTGGTGATGTCTGGTTTGCCCACTTTTCCAAACTGTACTCTGTCCAATGTGGGGCACCCCCTCTTAATACGGGTCTTCTCGCCAGTTTTCCAGCCGAGATTTCCTCCAATGACTGCCCCTTCAGCACTGAGGAAGTTGAAAGGGCAATCAGCTGTATCGTATCTAATAAGGCTGCAGGACCTGATGGAATTCCGGGTGACCTGCTGAAGAAATATCTATCACTGTGGAGCAGACTAATTGCCTCACTTTTGAATGAGGCTTTGTTGGGAGGCTCTCTCCCTGACTCATGGAGGGGCGCTGAGGTCGTCCCAATTTTTAAAAAAGGCTGTCGGGACGACCCAGCTAACTATCGCCCTATTAGCCTGCTCGACTCTACACAAAAGGTCGCGGGCAAAGTGGTACTAGGCAGGATCTTGCAGTGGGTCGAAGAAAACCAGATTTTGTCGGATTTCCAGGCAGGTTTTAGAACAGGGATGGGTACCATCGAGCAGACGTTTCGCCTTCTAATGATATATTGGAAAGTGGTTGTGCTGGGTGGGGGCAGCTTGTATTTAGTCTTTATAGTCTTGCGAACTGCCTTCGACCTGGTCCCACGAGTCCAATTGTGGAATGTCCTCGATAGGTTGGGTTTACCTCCCTATTTGTTGGCCTTGCTCATAAAGTTTCATGAAAGCAACTTTGCCCAGATTAGATGGGGTACCCAGGGGGAAAAAACATCTCGTATTTCCGTAGATAGGAGCGTACGCCAGGGGTGTGTGCTTGCCCCCACTCTGTTTTCTCTCTATGTTAACGGAGTGGTGGAGCATCTGCTTCAACATCCGTCAGATGCACCATCCTTGGCTGGTAGGAAAGTTCCTACGCTCCTATTTGCGGACGACACCCTCCTAATCTCAAAATCACCAGCAGGTATCCAAAAGTTGCTTTCTAGTTTCAAGGCCTTTTCTGATATCAAGGGCCTGTCCATAAACATAAGCAAGACCAAATTCCTTGTTCTCAACCGCCCCAGGAAATCTGTTGTCCCTCCTACCTTGGACTCTGTTCCTCTTGAAAGAGTCAATGAATTTGACTACCTAGGCATTCGACTCTGTGTCAATATGAGTTGGAAGGCGCACCACCAAAAGGTGTTTCTGACCCATAAGAGGGTCACAGGGGCCCTGCTCAAAGAACAACGTGCCTCATTTTTAAAACCTATTGGGGCACTACTAGACATTTACAGGGCAAGGGTGGTGAGTGCAGCATTGTATGGTGCGGAATTGTGGGGCACACAGAGAGTTGATATCTTGACCCACCTCGAAAATAATTTCTATAAAGATCTTATGAAGTTACCCCACAGTACCCCTACAATTCCCCTCTTGCTAGATGCAGGCACACGCCCAATTTGCGAGCAAGCTAGGCTACGTCCCCTTTTATTATGGGCCAGGATATGGAACGTCCCTGAATTGAGTAGCTATGCAGATGCCCTAAGCGAAATCTTATCCTTATCAGGCTGGTATAAGATAACCTGGCTCAGGGAGGTTAAGCGACTTCTTTATGAGTTGGGTTTAGGAGATGCTTGGGTCAACAGAACAGCACCTTCAAAACAAATGCTAAAGAAGGCTTATTGGTTTTGGGTGGATAACGAGAGATCGTGCAACCCTAATCATTGCAAATCGGTTGCCCAGTTTCTGCTAGTTAAGGAGCTCCCTTTTAGAGAACCTTACTTGGACTCAATCCATAACCCGGGTGATAGAGCATTATACTTTAAATTTAGGGTGGGTGTACTTCCCTTAGGATTTTTAACTTCTACCTGGAAACCTGAATTCCAAACTATACCTTATTGCCCTTTTTGTTACTCAAGGGTTGAGTCCATAGCTCATTTGTTGTTTGAGTGCCATGCTTATGTCGCGCCCAGGTTGAGATGGTTGAAGCCTTTATGTAGGAGTCTGGGCACAAGATCATATTTGGAAGCTTTACGCATATTGCGCTCAGATGCCCGTCCTTTCTTTGCCTGCTGTATGGCAAAATTTCTGGGCTGGGTTTGGAGGATAAGAACTATTATTTTATGTTTGTTTAAAAATCCCACGGTTGATTCTGTAGCCTTTTATACTGTGTTTTGTCAAATTGTTTTTTTTTTTTTTTCTCTTTCCTTTTTTCTTTTATTGATGTTATGTTATACTTATGACATGTCTTTGTGTCGAAATAAAGTTCAAATACAAATACATTAGTAATGTTGATTAATCTTCATGCAAAAACATTAATAATATTATAATTAATAGATTATTCTAATTAGTATGAACATGCAAGATAGGGGGGTATACAAAATTTTGTACTACCCGCTCCATCAGAATCTGAGACCTCGGAGCCTGTAGCTCCACTGTGATAATCTGAACGTGTTGGGCTGAGTGTACTCAAGCTGCGGCTGTTGCCGCGCTGGATGTGGGGCAGCGGCACGGCACGGCACCTGAATGGAAAATCGTTTGCACTAGTGACAACCCACTTCTCGTTTAGGAGACACATGTGATGCCATCTAATATACCCCTTTGCTGGGGGTAATTCATCACCAGGCCTAATTGTAATCCAAGGCTGTGGCATGTTCTGTGATGCACTGACGTGCCTGTCAGTGCCACGCCCAGAGAAGGTTACACAGAGCAACCCATGCTTTGTGGTCTTGGGGCCTGTAGGTGGTCGTGCTCCTGGGCTGGGCTGTGGGCACAAGATGTTTTTTTCCAAAATTAAACCCATGTTTCTGAACACAGTCGTACAAGCCTAAGAGAAGACCTTCCTCAGTCTGCATCCCAGTGATCTTGTTTTCTATTTTGTTTTACATGTGGTATAGTATGTCATTCTGAATCTTGTGTATCGTTACATGAGTT
This sequence comes from Triturus cristatus, assembly GCF_964204655.1. Classification (NCBI taxonomy): domain Eukaryota; kingdom Metazoa; phylum Chordata; class Amphibia; order Caudata; family Salamandridae; genus Triturus; species Triturus cristatus. The sequence goes on from NC_140585.1 coordinate 41,500,116, forward strand.
ACATACAGTCAAATGCTGGCTGGCTGCAGCACTGCCCTATTCTTAGTGGTGTTTCTCTGTACTTTCAGTTAACGTTTTTAAAAACACTAACGTGCACTCTGGTATTGTTGCGAACATGGGAGATGAGAATTCCTTCTTGTAACAAGTGGCCTGTTCAGGGGCAGGGCTCTCTATCTGTCATGCTGGTTAGTGCCCTTCCATTTCCAGTGCCTAGCAGCAGTTTGAAGATCTTCTAAGTGTTTCTGTGCGCTCAAATGGTGTAATTTCTGTTCTTTATGTTTCCCGAACCTTCATTGCTTGATTTAGTTCACAAGCAAGTATCACTCATAGTTGTTGAAATGTCACTCAGGATTGAACTGAATGTATGATAATATCACCTAGCAATCTGAAATCTTGGCAGCTATGTGTATGGCTAGCCCTCACAGGAGTGGCTGGTAAAACTAGTGCCTGCTGTGATATTAGAACTGTCCATCAGGACACTACCCTGCCCGAGGAAGTGTTTGTGAAGAAGCGGTGCCCCCCCTGGTCCTGCTTCATGGGGTCCCGCCCTGGGTAAAGAGGTGGGCCGCCCCACAGAGAACCAGGAGCTGCCGCACAGTTTAGCCCCACCCCTGCGGTGGGCCGCCCCACTGAGAACCAGGAGCTGTCGGGCAGTTCAGCCCTACCCCCACGGTGGCCTGCACCACAGAGAACCAGGAACTGACGGACAGTTCAGCCCCACCTCCACGGTGGGCCGCCCCACAGAGAACCAGGAGCTGACCGTCAGTTTAGCCCCACCCCTGCGATGGGCTACCCCACACAGAACCAGGCGCTCACGGGCAGTTTAGCCCACCCCCGCGGTGGGCTACCCCACACAGAACACCCCCAACTCACCGGGAGCTGACGAGCATTAGAACCCGCCCCCGCGGAGCAGCGCGCACGCGCTCAGCAGGAGTGACGTAGAACGTTCCTCGCGTCAGCGCGGCCTTCACAGGTGGAAGTGCACTTGACGTACGTACGGACCGGGTGGCACTTGCGGGCGGAAAGTTTCTCAACACATCAGCTGTGCGCTAGATGAACTGCGAGAGGGGCTGCAGGAGGTGACGCGCCCCTGACGTCATGCACGGCCCGGGTGGCTCTCGTCGGCGGCGCATCAGCCACCTCATCGCAGTGTGCCACCGAATGACAACAAGAGCCGAGGGTGGGGGCCGTGTACGGGCGGCTGGCGGTGAGTACCTCCGGCCCGAGTGGCACCGAGAGCACGGCTTCACTCTAGGGGGGTCAGGGCAGAGACTGCGGTAGTGTGCTAGCTCCCCCTGCTCCCAGTCACGGGCCCAGGTCCCCGCCCGGTACCAGGGGCCGCCGCCACTCCCAGGACTGAAAGAGCCTTACTGCTGTCTAGACTGCCGACAGGGAGCTCCTAGATACCTCCCTTCATTACTGTCACTGGGGCTCCATAACCACCTCTCTCTCTGTAACTCTCATTACCCCCTCACTGTCTGTAGCGCCTAGAAACCTCCATTCATTACTGTCACCGGGGCTCCATAACCTCTCTCTGTAACTCTCCTTACACCCTCACTGTCTGTAGCGCCTAGAAACCTCCCTTCATTACTGTCACTGGGGCTCCATAACCTCTCTCTGTAACTCTCATTACCCCCTCACTGTCTGTAGCGCCTAGAAACCTCCATTCATTACTGTCACTGTGGCTCCATAACCTCTCTCTGTAACTCTCCTTACACCCTCACTGTCTGTAGCGCCTAGAAACCTCCCTTCATTACTGTCACTGGGGCTCCATATTTATTTATTTACTTATTTATTTAATGCATTTTTATATAGCGCGGACTTTACCCGAAGGTGTCAGAGCGCTTCACAATAGGAACAGTAATGATACATAAGGAAACACATTACAAGTGAGCATGTTACACAATCAAACGTTACGTTACATGAGGCAATTGTGCAAGTATCATGAGCAAACAAAATACAAGAGGTAGCAAACGATACGTTACAAAAGGAAAAAGTGACGTGTGCAGGTTACAAGAGCATACAAAGTACACATAGGTAAAAAAATTGCAATAAACGGCAGACACTCAAAACACTAAAACAAAAGTTACGTTACATGAGGCAGTGGTCGCCGTTGTGCGTGTATCAAAAGCAAACAAAATACAAGAGTTAGCAAACGATACATTACAAAAGGAAGGGTGACGTGTGCATGTTACAAAAGAGTACAAAGTACAAGTAGAGGTCTAATACAGCACTAAGTGGCAGACACTCAAAACACAAAAACACACTGGGAAGGCACTTCTATAGGCATGGAGAACAGAAATTCCTATAATGGAAGGACTTCCTTCAGAAAATAGAGGGCGTTAATTAAGTTTGGAAGTGTCTTTGAAGGAGGAGAGCTTTGAGGTCAGTTTTGAAGGCCTGGGAAGAGGTGGTGGTCTGGAGCTGAGGCGGAAGTGAGTTCCAGATTCTCACCGCGTTGCCTGAAAAGGATTGGGCCATCGATCTTTCCTTCTTGAAAGTGGGAGGTTCAAGCAGTACATTTTCTGCATTACGTGATGGTCTGGAGCCTCCAGAGAGTTTCAGTTTATTCGCCAGGTAGCGAGGGGAGGAGGAGTGCAAGGCTTTGTGGGTGATACAGGCAGTCTTGTAGATAGATCTTGCCACTATGGGAAGCCAACAGAGGGTGGATAAAATGGGTGTGATGTGGTCGCTTCTTTTGGCCCCATATATGAAACGAGCTGCTGAATGGAGAACAGACTTCAGAGGGGACAGGTGGGATTTGGGGAGGCCAGTAAGAAGAGAATTGCAGTAGTCCAATCGGGAGAGAACCAGCAATTGGACCAGGGTTTTAAGGTCGTGCTCCGGGAAGAAGCGACGAATCCCCCAAAGAAGACTTTGCAATGGAATTAATGTGGGAGAGTAGATTGAGTTTTTTGTCGAGTATGACACCAAGGGATTTTGCGCTCTCGACAATGATGGGTTTATTGTTCAGTAGATTAATCTGATCCATCCATGATTGCACTGGAGGAGGAGAGGAGGAGGAATTCAGTTTTGGAGGGATTCAGGATCAGTTGATGAGTTAACATCCAGTTTTGAATGGAGTCGAGAGTAGAGCTTAGGAAGGAGAGATCGTGAGTGGAGGCCACCTTAAGGTAGATTTGAGTGTCGTCCGCATATAGATGATGGTGGATCCCGGATTTACTCAGGAGATTTCCCAACGGTTCTAAATATAGATTGAACAGTGTGGGTGCAAGTATAGAGCCTTGAGGAACACCTTGACCGACCGCTAAAGGAGATGAAAGACTGTTAGCTATTTTGATTATTTGGGATCTTATCAGAGAGGAAGGAAGCAAACCATTTAAGCACAGTGCCCTCCATGCCCATTCTCTGTTGAAGAGTGTTAAGGAGAGTGTTGTGATTGACAGTGTCAAAGGCTGCAGAAAGGTCAAGTAGAATTGGTAGACAAGACTCCCCTGAATCGAGTATCCGCAGCGCGTCATCAATCACAAGCAGCAGGGCTGTTTCAGTGCTGCAGTTTTGAATGAAGCCGGACTGGCAATTGTCGAGAAGATCATTGTCCTTGATATGGCGAGAGAGTTGTTTCGCTACACATTTTTCTGAGATTTTCGCAAGAAAGGGTAGGTTAGTGATGGGACGGTAATTGTTGAGGTCATTCGCATCAGCGGTGGGTTTTTTAAGCAGAGGGGTAACCTGCCCAGTTTTGAAGGAAACAGGAAGGGAGCCTTGACTGAGGGAGAGGTTGACCATAGTGGTCCAATAGGAAAGAGAATGGGTATAGAAGTCAATTGCACTAGGGATGGGATCAAGAGAATGGTTAGACGGCTTTGTATCGAGGATGCATTTGAGGAGGGCATCATCAGAGATGGGGTCAAAGTTTTGCCAAATGGTTAGGGATTTGCGCTCCTCTGTAGGGGTAGGATAAATGACCTGATCTACAAGTGATTTCACCTTTTCGTCAAAGAATGTAGCGAATTCCGCTGCTTTCTTTGTGGAATCCTCCAATTTGGAGGTTGGGGGAGAGCTGTTTGGGTTCTTGATGAGGTCGAATAGTTTTTTGGGTCTATTTTTGGCTGAGTCAAGGAGGGATTTGAAGTGCGACGCTTTTCCAAGGAAGATGTGCTTGTGGTACTTGGATCTTGCTGAACGAAGCGTGGCCAAATTTTCGGTGGAGGGCGCTTGTCTCCATTGTTTCTCAAGGACTCTTAGGTACTTCCTTTCTTCGCAGAGGGATTTGTTGAACCAAGGTGCTGAGGGAGTGGGCCTTTTCTTTTTGCTTTGGAGAGGAGCGACATTATTGATTTCGACTGCAAGGACTGTAAGGCATTGGGAGGTGAGTTCGTTAACATCTAGGTCCGGGTCTAGCCTTGGAAGTGATAGCAAAGCAGAATCACAGAGGGTACTGAGGTCAATATTTTTAGTGTCACGGAACCAGGAAGTAGCCCTCTTAGGCTGGCCAAGCGTTATAGAGTGTGATAGGTGAAGAGAGAATGGGATGAGGAGGTGTTCAGACCAGTCTACATGAATAGGGGTAGCGATGGTCAGCAAGCCTGCTTTAGAAATAACAAGGTCCAGGGTTGAGCCCTTAGAGTGTGTTGTTTCAGTGCAGTGTTGGATAAGATCGTTTGCAGAGAGGAAGGTGGCCAGCAAATTCGCATAGGTGTCTTGAGGCGAGCCCCAGTGGACATTGAAGTCACCCACGAAGATCTGATTGTCACTTTGCGAGAATTGGTCACTGATGCAGTCCGTGAGTTCCTCCATAAACGAAGTGCTGCTACCAGGCGGGTGGTAGATAACATGGAATCTGAGAGGTGAGCGGTGGTGCAATTAAAGCTCAACAGATAGGCATTCAAAAAATAGGGAGTTTCTAAAGATGACTGCAACACCTCCACCAACTTTGTCAATTCTGTCATTTCTAAGTATAGAATAGCCTGTGGGTACAAGGAGATCAAACATAGAGTGAGAGGTATCGTTGAGCCAGGTCTCTGTGAGGAAGAGCATGTCAATATTGTGCAAGTTGATGGTATCCGAGATTTCAAGTTTGTGTTTTGTTGCAGATCTGCAGTTGTGGAGCATACAGCGCAGCTCTGTCGCGACTGTTTTGGTGACGGGGGCACTTGGGCTGTGAGGGGTGATGGGGATATTGTACTTATAAGAGGGCGCTCGGGAGGTTTTAGGTGGATGAGTGGTTCTGACAGAGGAGATGGTCGGAATAGTGTAGATAACAGGGTTACTGGGAAGTGAAAGTGGAGGAAGGGTGGCGTTCGAATGCTTGTGTGAATTTGCAGACGACAGGCTATGCTTAGCTATTATGGGGTGTGGGGGCGAGGTGCATCTCGTGGGAGGGTGAGTGTTTCCCAAGGAGTTTAGGTGTAAGGAAAAGTCGAGATCTTGGAGCTTAAAACTAAAATGGTAGCTTCAAGTTGGGAGATGGAGGTGATTAGAGAGCCTAACTTATTTTCCAGAGAGAGTAAGGCAGAGCACGGCATGTTGGGTGGCTCGGTGGACACAGGAGGGGGTGCACTTGGCGGTGGAAGGCAGGGAGAAGTGGGGGAACGCGAGGGGAGTAGGGGTATAGGGTTCAGAGCTGGGGAAAGGTTTTGGATGAGAGCAGGAGTTGGTGCACCAGGGGTGGGAGGAGAGTTGTCGTTGTTGGCGTTGCAAGAAGGATAGGAGTTAAGGACAAAATTAGGGGGTGATAGGAGAGGAGTGAGGCGGTGGGGCGGAAGGAGAGGGGAGGAGTGTGTGGAGTCATAGGGGTGAAGGAGGTTTGGGAGGAAGAGAGGGGAGGGGGCTGGGGAGGTCCTGGCAGCTAGGTGAGGTGACTGTGAGGGAGCGGGTATCAGGCAGAGTGGGGGGGATTGGGAGACAGGGAAGTTGAAGAAAGGAAGTGGTTCTGATCGGTCCGAGGGGGGGAAAGGGGGTAGCACAGCATTGCTGGAGGCGTGTGGGGAAGGAGAGAGATGGAATGTATTTGTGGGGAAATCGGGGTACATAGTGAGGGGAGGAGGGGGAGGAAAAGCAGAGGGGGAGGGAATAAGGGGAACGTAAGGAAAGTTAACTAGGGTAGAATGCTGGAGGAGAGGTGGTCTAAGGAGGGGGGTGGCCGGAAGGGAACGGGGGGAGGGGATGAGGATGGAGTGCCGGGACGGTGCAGAATGGACGAGGAGCGTGTTAGCTAGAGGTAAGGCTGAAGTGCAGAGGGGGGGGGGCATACTGTGAGGGGGGAAGAATGGGAGGGGAGGGCAGAGGGGAGAGAAGAGGGTTGACCTGTGCCTCCCAAGGGTGCAGTCTATTGGAGAGTGGGGGGGGGTCAAGGGAGGAGAAAGGGAGTATTTGGTGGAGTTAGATGAAGAGTCAAGGGATAGCCCGGTCGCAGGGGAGGGCAGTAGGGAAGGGTAGAGGTGGTCAAAGAGAGAGAGACAGGTGTCTTTGGCTTGGATCATGACCGTACCGTTGTTATAGAGTGAGATAGTGAGGGAGCCGTTGAAACCCGTAGAGGGGGACATTTTTAGCTGTTTCCCATGAGGGATAGAGGAGGAGGAGGTGACGTTAAGGGAGTTGTAAAAGCTGGTAGACCAAGAGGGTATGTCGTGCGTGAAAAAAATGAGATCGTTTTTGAGCCTCCCATAACGACCATTGTAAAACTGATCAACAAAAAGGGAATCAGGGAAACATTCAATGGTGTTATGCTTGAAACGTTTTGCTGCAGCTTTAGTCAGGTTAGAAGGGTAAATGATTTTGTAGCACTTAATTCCAGACTTAATTCATATGGTGGCCATGTTGGGAAATTGTGGAGGAGGAGGGTGGTGGGGATATGAGAAGGGTGTTACTAGAAAAGCGGTGGTGAGGAGAAGTATGAGGACAAGAAGGGGGTACATAATCTAGACGTCAGGTGAAGGGAACTGAGCTATTATGGAGTCAGGAAAGTGAGGCGAATAGGAACAGGTTGTTACTTCAGATCAGGACTGATCCAACAAGATAGGACTGAAGATGGAGTAGTGCAAGAGGAAAATCACTGTACTTATCATCCTGTGACATATAACATATTGTGATGCTGTGCATAATGTGGTTTGTTATGTTAAAGACTTCTATAGCGCTCTGTTACCCAGAGGTGTCCTGGCGCTGTAAGCTATCCACCTGAGATTAGTATGTGATAATACTGATATGGAAAATGTATATAAATAACCAGGTTTTTAATTCTTTCCTGAAGAAAAGAAGCTCTGTGATCTTCCTGAGCTTAGGAGGAAGACCGTTCCATGCCTTAGCGGCACAATGGCAGAAACTCCTACCTCCCCAATTAGCTTTATTAAAGCGGGGGAGGGTAACTAAATTAGCCTGAGTCGAGCGTAGGGCTCTTCCGGGAACATACCACTGGAAGGCATGTTTCAAAAAATCATGACCAACTCCACTGAGTGCCTTAAAAACAACGCACAGTGCTTTAAACTGAATTCGTTGTTTAACGGGCAGCCAATGGAGTGTCCTAAGACCCAATCTTACAGAGACAAATCTAGGTGTCCCTGTAATCAACCTGGCTGCCGCATTCTGTTCGATATGCAGTCTAGCCAAATGTCTCTCCTGGATGTTGATATAGAGACTATTACAATAATCCAGTCGGGATAGAATGAAAGCCGTGACTACTGTCTTTAGGCTATCTTCAGGGAGGAGGAGTTTGATTTTCCTAAGGGTTCTTGGATGAAAAAACAGGAGGAAGCAACCCTACTAACTTGATCACCGAAAGAGAGTTTAGAGTCGATGATCACTCCCAGATTCTTAGCTCGAACCACAGGTAGTGGAGGTAAGCCCATTTCTGTTGGCCACCAATCTGGAGTCCAGAGGTTAATGCTGTTCCCGAAAACAATCACCTCCGTTTTATCAGCATTAAGCTTCAAACAGTTAGATGCCATCCAGGCTGAAATCTCCTGCATACAGTTATGACAACTAGATCCAATCTCAGCTTCGGCCCCCTTTTTAATAGATAACACAATTTGTGTATCGTCCGCGTATGAGGTCAGCTGAAACCCAAATGATCTAATCAAGGCGGCCAGCGGCGCTACATACACGTTAAACAGGGTAGGGCTGAGCGAGGACCCTTGTGGGACCCCACAAGGAAGAGCGAAAGGTCTTGATTTGTTTCTGCCTAGATCTACTGTTTGAGTTCTATTGGTCAAAAATGACCTAAGAAGATCCCAAGCCTTGCCTGTAACCCCCGCCGCAGATAAACGGTCCATCAGAACCACATGATGGACCATATCAAAAGCGGCCGAAAGGTCCAATAAAATAAGTATGGCGGCACCTCCTTGATCTAAGGCTTCCCTAACCTCCTCGGTAGATTTGATCAATGCCGACTCGGTGCTGTGTTCAGCACGAAAGCCGAACTGTGTCTTATCAAGCAGAGAGTTGGTTTGGAGGAAGGAGCTGAGTTGCCCATTCATGGCCTTCTCAAACACTTTCCCAGGGAAAGGAAGCCGAGAGATAGGCCTATAGTTACATGAGTCAGATGGGTCTAGGCTGGGCTTTTTTAGAAGGGGGAGGATAGAGGCTGTTTTCCAAGCACTCGGATAATGACCATTGTCACAGATAGCTGCAAACAGAGGGGTAAGAACTTCCGCGCTCACTTCTGGAACCTGATGCAGAATAGACACTGGACACTGCTCCAGAGGGGAGCCAGATCGAATATCAAGAAGTAGTTTAAAAAACCTCAGATCGGTTTGATGGAATAAAACGATCTAGTGTTGGGTTATGCATGTTACCGTCAGATGGTGGAGTTGAAACAGCCTCCGTGGCATCAGATAACATAAGGGAGAAGGAGGAGAAGATCTTTCCTACCTTTTGTAGGAAAAAAGCAGCCAGAGTCTCACAGAGTTCTGGACTACTCTCGGTTTTAGGGTTAACGGGAGTGGTGAGTTTTAACAATTGTGTTAAACAAAACCTTGGATGAAGGTCCCGCCTTCTTGATTTGATCTCCAAAATATAATTTCTTTGTTTCAAAAACCAGTTTTTTATATTTGGAGAGGCATAGTTTATAGATCTCTATCATAACTTTCCCTCCACTTGCGTTCAAGTTTTTTACATTCAAGTTTGTTTTTTGAGAATTCCCGAATACCAAGGGGCAGATGGCACTATCCGTTTAAGGATACATTGTTTGCCTGGCGCAAGTTTCTGACCAGCAGAATCTATCCATTTCGTGTATGCATTTGTGTCTAACTCAACATCAAATAATGGAGCAGGCCGTGATGATTCCAGCAGATTTCCCAGTTCCCATTTATCAATGTTTTTCCAGTCCCTAATGGTCGTAGACACCTTAGTGGAGGATCTAGAAAAATGACGATTGGTTAATTCAAGATCAAAAAGAACCGCCCCATGATCCGTCCAAGTGAGAGGGACTGTTTTGGAATAAGTAAGGGAGGGATTGTTTGAGAAGATCCCATCAAGAGTATGGCCTGCCAAGTGGGTGGGATCTGTCACTAATTGTTTGAGATCCCCGCCGCTAAAAATCTGCTGTAGGCTAATATTATCGGAGTCAGTCAGGTCTTCAAGATGGAAATTAAAGTCTCCCAACACCGTGAGAGATTTATTACATAGCCCTTCCTCTAATAGTAAGCCAATAGAATCTAAAAACCTGCCCTTGGGCCCAGGGGGTCGTCAATATAAAAGAATGGCACTAAATGTATCGTGATCCGAAATTTGCATATTAATAGACACTGCCTCTCAGGCCGAATTAGAGGCCTTAGTAAAGGTAGAATTTAGAGTTTCATGATATAACACTGCCAGACCTCCTCCTTTTTTGGTCGGTCTGTCAAGTGTATAACATATAAAACCGGGGGGAGTGGCATTAACAAGGTCGGGCCAGACGTTTCATTTGTCCAGGACTCCGTTATGAGAGCTAATTTAATATTGTAATTTTCCATGAATAGAGCGCATTCCATACTGTGCTTAATTAATGACCTTGCATTAAGAAGCAGGCACTTCAAAGGCTCATGCTCAGATAAAGCGGTCCTGCCAAGAGGCCCCAAACGCATTGTATGCCCAAGGTCTCAACAGTCTAATATAAGACACTTACCGCCTAAGTATCTCCAACATTAGGGGCATAAAGCACAAGGTGGAACATAATCTCACTAGCATAAACCAGAGTATGCAAGAGAACCTCAAAATCATAACAACACATTTAGAGGTAGCCAGAACAGGGACCGAAAATCAAACTACATGAAATACATAGGGGCCATCTCAGACACCTCCCCGTCGTGATTTGAAACCTGGTGTCTGCTGGGGGAAGGAAGTTCGAGATTTTATTTGTCGCTATGGATATTGTCCTCTTGGGCGGCATAGGAGCTGACCCCGCCTGGCGTCTTCTGATGAGGCTTGAGAGGATTAACACAGTGGATAGTGATGGCACCCGGGCTCAGGGAAGCACAACTGCTGCGACTGACCAGGCTCTGTGGCACCGTGGACACCCCAGGGCTGTTGTTCGTATTGTAGCTGAAAGAAGGTGTGGACAGCAAATAAGGAGCAGTGGGGCCTCATCACACGCTCAACAAGGCTGGAAGTGACAGGGGTGAGATGGTTGCCAGATGAACTACGTTGCTCAGGCCTGGTTCAGGCCTTTGGTGCATGCCTCCCTGGAGGGATGACCGGTACATCCTCGTTTAGGGCCTGTTTTGGTCGGGTTTTAAGGCAGCACTCGCCCGCCAGCTGTCTCAAATGACCCCTTCTGAAGGCGAGGGTAATAGTTGCTGCTCCTTAGGCTGAAGCTGACTCTGAAATGGCTCCTGTATCCGTATTGGCCGCCATTTTAAGGTCAGGCGTGGCAGGAGAACTCAAGAGGCCCCCCTCTGCATTTCCTCCCTCCACATGAAGCGTTTCCACGGGCTATCGTCCCCGCCCGAGTTTACGTCTCCCTGGGGGGGCCGCCAAATGACTGCACTGTCCACCTCCTGCACCCGCCCGGGGATCGGGAATCCGATGTTGCGTCACCCTTGCTGCCGGGCTCCCAGGCAGTTTGCACACCTTACCCCCGGAGTACAGCAGCGAGAGTCTGGTCGAGATCGGGTAGAACAGCTGAAGGTCTCTACCGGGAGCACACTCGTCACGACTCACTGTCGCCGCTCGTTGCTCGACCAGCCAAGGCCCACCAGAGGCCTACTCCACGGTGGTGGCGGGCGCCTCTCGACCCGGCTGCCTCTCCGCCTTTGCCGCCCGGGCAGGGCTGGTATGCACCGGTTCTTTGCGAGGGTGCCGGAGCCGCGCCCCGGCAGGCCCGCGATCCGCGCCCTCGCTTGCACTCTTCCGCCCCGTGGGGAACCGCCGGCCTCCCGCGGCGCCGCTTCCCACACCTCCGCTCTGGTGTACGCGCTGCAGGCACTCAGTGCCGTTGCTGCCTCCCCGTGCACCCCTCTCGCGTGAGTGCTCCATAACCTCCTCTCTCTATAACTCTCATTACCCCCTCACTGTCTGTAGTGCCTAGAAACCTCCCTTCATTACTGTCACTGGGGCTCCATAACCTCCTCTCTCTAGAACTCTCCTTACACCCTCACTGTCTGTAGTGCCTAGAAACCTCCCCTTCATTACTGGCACTGGGGCTCCATAACCTCCTCACTCTCTCTGTAGGTCTTAGGAACCTCCCTTCATTACTGTCACTGGGGCTCCATAACCACCTCTCTCTGTAACTCTCATTACCCCCTCGCTGCCTGTAGCGCCTAGAAACCTCCTTTCATTACTGTCACTTGGGCTCCATAACCTCCTCACTCTCTCTGTAGGTCTTAGGAACCTCCCTTCATTACTGTCACTGGGGCTCCATAACCATCTCCTTCTCTCTGTAACTCTCATTACCCCCTCGCTGCCTGTAGCGCCTAGAAACCTCCCTTCATTACTGTCACTGGGGCTCCATAACCACCTCTCTCTCCGTAACTCTCCTTACCCCCTCACTGTCTGTAGCGCCTAGAAACCTCCCTTCATTACTGTCACTGTGGCTCCATAACCACCTCTCTCTCTCTCTAACTCTCACGAACCCCTCGCTGCCTGCAGAGCCTAGAAACCTTCCTTCATTACTGTCACTGGGGCTCCATAACCTCCTCTCTCTCTGTAACTCTCACGAACCCCTCACTGTCTGTATTTTTTTTTTTTTTTTATAAAGCACAACATTCATCCCAAGGGACATCACGCCGCTAAAAAAAACATAGCTGAGTGTAGGCGGGGGAAATTTCCAGTTAGTAGTTTAATAGCCAGGAAATAAGTGTGTTTTTAGTTTTTTCCTGAACATTGGGTATTCTTCAGTCTGACGTAGTTCTAGAGGGAGTTTATTCCAATTGACCGCTGCTAATTTTGAGAACGATCGATCGCCCGTCCTAGCTTTGGTCGTGCGTTTGACTGATGCCAATGCCTGATGGCGGGATCTCAGATTAAACAAAGGTGCGTGAAATTTTAGTTTCCCATGTAGGATTTGAGGGCCAGTTTTATATAGCGTTCTATGTGCAAAACACATGAGCTTAAAATTGTCTCTTTGACATACAGGTAGCCAGTGTAATTCTTTCATGCAGAGAGAGGCAGAACTATATCTACTCTTATTGCATATAAGTTTAGCAGCTGCATTTTGGACTACTTGTAATCTAGTGAAAAGATAGTCGGTAATGCCCATATACAATGCATTACCATAATCCAGATTACTCACCAGAAGTGCCTGTGTCACGGTTTTCCTACAATTTAAAGGAATCCATGGGAAAAGTCTTCTAAGAAGTTTTAATACGGCAAAACTTTTTCTGCATAGTGATCGTACTTGGTTCTGCATAGACAGAGCATTATCAAAGATGAAGCCCAAATTCTTGGCGGCCTGCCTAGGTTCGGGAGCGGTTCCCAGAGCCTGGGGCCACCAACGATTGTCCCAAATTGTCTGAGCTCCTCCAAAAAGTAAAATCTCAGATTTTCCGGCATTGAATTTTAAGCAATGTCCAGACATCCAGTTTGCTATTTCAGTAAGACAATTGATGAGGTTGTCCTTAGTATCTACTTTTGTCAGCCTATCAGACAAAGGAATTACCAATTGTGTATCGTCAGCATATGAGCATATATCAAAGACCCATTTCCTGCTGATATATGCCAAAGAGGAGACATATATATTGAAAAGAGTAGGGCTCCGAGTAGCTCCCTGTGGCACTCCATAGTCGATGCTCTTAGCAGTGGAGGAATAAGGTCCCATTTGAATTATCTGGGTTTGGTTCTTATGAAATGACGCGAACCATGCTAAAGCATTTGAGCATAGTCCTTTTTCATGCAGAATCCGCAGTAGTTTGTTATGGGATACAGTGTCAAAAGCCGCTGTAAGATCCAAAAGGATCAGTGCCACGGCTTTGCCCTGATCGACTAGAGACCTAATGTTATCTGACACAGCTAGTAAAGTAGCCTCAGCACTATTGTTGGCCCTAAATCCGGTTTGTGAGGAATCAAGTAAGTTATTGGATTCGATAAAAGCCGTAAGTTGTTTATTAACCAATTTCTCTAGGACCTTCGATAAATACGGTAGTTGAGATATTGGTCTATAGTTAGCAGGATCATAGATTTCAAGACCTGGATTTTTAAAAGGGGAAATACAACAGTTTTTTTTCCAGATATCTGGAAAGGAAGCAAGCTCTAGTGATTGATTAAGAGCTTTAGTAACATGGGGACAAAGTACTGAGACCAAACGTGAAAAGATGAAATGTGGACATGGGTCCAACGGGGAACCTGCCTTAACTTCTATCATGGCTTTAGCCACTTGTTCTTCAGAAAAATATGTCAGCCTATCTAGGTGGTTGTGAGCTGCAGGATGAGGAGCTAAGTTTTCCCAAACCTTGGAATCTTCAATATATAAAGAAGTAAAAGTTGTGTACATTTTTGTCACTTTGTTTATGAAAAAGTTATTGAGTAGCTCACAGTTCTCAAAAGAGGGTGCCATAGATTGTGACAACAGAGTAGGCTTTTAAAGTTCCCGAATTATGTTATAAAGTTCTTTAGATGAGCTTCCTGTTTCTTCGATTCTATCCAAGAAATACTTAGTTTTGGCCTCTTTTAGGGCTCCATGATAGATGTATCTACATAGCCAAGCAAAAAACGTATCTGTGCTGGTCTTTGAGAGTCTCCATTTATGTTCCTTAATTCTACACTCTTTTCATATGTTTTAGATTCGACGTATACCATTTTTCAGATTTATTAGTGGCTGGTTTCCGAGTCAGTTTGGGGGCGCACTGATCGAGTGTTTCTTCATTATCATACTGTAGCTGTGTAGCTAATGTATTTATAGAATTCTGGTACGAAGGCTTCAAAATACAAGAAAAAATGGCACTGAATGATTCCTCCGTAATTTGACTCCAAGCCCTAGACCTTAGCTGATCCCTCCTCTCGGGCTTTGGTGTATGTTTGGGTAAACTAAAGGAAAAGGAGATTAGGAAATGGTCCGTCCATAGTAAGGGTTTAATTTCCTGAATACATAATGATTCTATGTTAGAAAATAATAGATCAAGGGTGTGGCCGGCCACATGAGTTGGTTTAGTGATCCTTTGAAATAGTTGCATTATGGCCATATCATTGTCAAGATGTTTAACTCCTGGGTTTGTAGGCCCTTCGTAGTGAAGATTAAAATCTCCTATGACTAAAAACTAATTTTGCTTCAAGCAGAGAGGGAGAAGTTGTGTTAGTAAATTGGAGCTTAAATCAGGCTGATACTCTTGCGGGTTGTAGATGACCACCCCTCCAAATAGTTTATGGTCACCCACAGACACTGAGAACGCTAGAATCTCATGTGTGCCTGTTTTAGTGACCGAAATGGGGATACAGGTGAAATGGTCTTTAGATAAAATTGCTGTCCCCCCTCCTCTCTTACCGCCCTTCCTATTAAGTTGTACATTTTTATATCCTACGGGTAGGGCAGTGACAATATTGGGAGTATTATTATCATCGAGCCAAGTCTCGGTAACGAAAGCCAAGTCTGGACTTAAATCGTCCAGTATCTCCCAGATTTCGATACTGTGTTTAGGGAGTGATCGGGAATTAAAATAAATACAGTTTAAGTCCTGCATATTATGTTTAGGTATAAGTATTTTCTCTGGGTGAATAGATTGCAAGCAACTCACAGCTACCCCATTTGCAGTATTTGCAAGAAAAAGGCCCTTCAAGTTTTTCAGGAGATGATTTAATACATGCCTTATCAGGGCTGAAAGTGTCTCCTATAGCTGCAAGTGCCTCTGATGTGTAGATGAGGGGCTTAGTTTTGTTGGTCGAAAATTGAGCAGCATTTATGGCCCCTGGTCCAGTTCGGGTGCAGACGGGCTTGCCTTAGGCGCGTCTTCGGCGCGACAGCGGCGCCCCCACTGCGCGCGTCCGGCCCTGCATTTGCTTTAAGCTTTTCCCCCCCAGGAAGTTGCGGGCGACTAGAGCGCCAACCTTCTTCCGCTAAGATGGCGTTCACCCCACGAAGTCAGATAGCAAAACGTAAGTGGCAAAGTCTAAACTTTAAAACAATTCAATCAATTACAGGTCGTTCTTTTTAAAATTCATTCAGCAGCAATGGAAATGTGCAAAATTAGCGATTTTTAAGATGGGTACAGAGTTAAAAACACTCCTTTCAGCGCGTACACTCGATTAGGTTCTGTAGCTCCTAGAAACCTCCCTTCATTACTGTCACTGGGGCTCCATAACCTCTCTTTCTCTGTAACTCTCACGGACCCCTCGCTGCCTGCAGCGCCTAGAAACCTCTCTTCATTACTGTCACTGGGGCTCCATAACCTCCTCTCTCTGTAACTCTCATTACCCCCTCGCTGCCTGCAGCGCCTAGAAACCGCCCTTCATTACTGTCACTGGGGCTCCATAACCTCCTCTCTGTAACTCTCATTACCCCCTCGCTGCTTGCCATGCCTAGAAACCTCCCTTCACTCCTCTCTCTCTGTAACTCTCACGAACCCCTCACTGTCTGTAGCTCCTACAAACCTCCCTTCATTACTGTCACTGGGGCTCCATAACCTCCTCTCTCTCTGTAACTCCTACGAACCCCTCCCTGTATGTAGTTCCGAGAAACCTCCCTTCATTACTGTCACTCAATAAGCTCTCTCTCTGTAACTCTCACGAACCCCTCGCTGCCTGCAGCGCCTAGAAACCTCCCTTCATTACTGTCACTGGGTCTCTCTCTCTCTCTCTCTCTCTCTCTCTCTCTCTCTCTCTCTCTCTCTCTCTCTCTCTCTCTCTCTCTCTCTCTCTCTCTCTCTCTCTCTCTCTCTCTCTCTCTCTCTCTCTCTCTCTCTCTCTCTCTCTCTCTCTCTCTCTCTCTCTCTCTCTCTCTCTCTCTCTCTCTCTCTCTCTCTCTCTCTCTCTCTCTCTCTCTCTCTCTCTCTCTCTCTCTCTCTCTCTCTCTCTCTCTCTCTCTCTCTCTCTCTCTCTCTCTCTCTCTCTCTCTCTCTCTCTCTCTCTCTCTCTCTCTCTCTCTCTCTCTCTCTCTCTCTCTCTCTCTCTCTCTCTCTCTCTCTCCTTCCTTTCCCCCCCCCCCCCCCTCCCCCTGCAGCGCCTAGAAACCTTTCTTTATTACTGTCACTGGAGCGCCCATAACCACCTCACTCTCTGTAGCTGTCACGAACCCCTCACTGCCTGTAGCACCTAGAAACCTCGCTTCATTACTGTCACTGGAGCGCCCATAACCTCCTCTCTCTCTCTCTCTCTGTAACTCTTCCAACCCCTTGCCTGCAGCGCCTAGAAACCTCGCTTCATTACT
Organism: Triturus cristatus; assembly: GCF_964204655.1. NCBI lineage: Eukaryota > Metazoa > Chordata > Amphibia > Caudata > Salamandridae > Triturus > Triturus cristatus. The sequence continues at coordinate 41,516,845 of NC_140585.1, forward strand.
GTCACTGGGGCTCCATAACCTCCTCTCTCTCTCTGTAACTCTTCCTTACCCCCTCGCTGCCTGCAGCGCCTAGAAACCTCCCTTCATTACTGTCACTGGGGCTCCATAACCTCCTCTCTCTCTCTGTAACTCTTCCTTACCCCCTCGCTGCCTGCAGCGCCTAGAAACCTCCCTTCATTACTGTCACTGGGGCTCCATAACCTCCTCTCTCTCTGTAACTCTTCATTACCCCCTCGCTGCCTGCAGCGCCTAGAAACCTTTCTTTATTATGGTCACTGGCGCTCCCATAACCACCTCACTCTCTGTAGCTGTCACGAACCCCTCACTGTCTGTAGCGCCTAGAAACCTCCCTTCATTACTGGGGCTCATGGCCTCCTCCCTCTCTCTGTAACTCTCACGAACACCTCGCTGCCTGCAGCGCGTAGAAACCTCCCTTCATTACTGTCACTGGGGCTCCATAACCTCCTCTCTCTCTGTAACTCTTCTCCTTACCCCCTCGCTGCCTGCAGCGCCTAGAAACCTCCCTTCATTACTGTCACTGGGGCTCCATAACCTCCTCTCTCTCTGTAACTCTTCTCCTTACCCCCTCGCTGCCTGCAGCGCCTAGAAACCTCCCTTCATTACTGTCACTGGGGCTCCATAACCTCCTCTCTCTGTAACTCTCATTACCCCCTCATTACCTGCAGCGCCTCGAAACCTTTCTTCATTATTGTCACTGGCGCTCCCATAACCACCTCACTCTCTGTAGCTCTCACGAACACCTCGCTGCCTGCAGCGCTTAGAAACCTCCCTTCATTACTGTCACTTGGGCTCCATAACCTCCTCTCTCTGTAACTCTCCCTACCCCCACGCTGCCTGCAGCGCCTAGAAACCTCCCTTCATTACTGTCACTGGGGCTCCATAACCTCCTCTCTCTCTCTAACTCTTACCTTCCCCCCCGCCCCCCGCCTGCAGCGCCTAGAAACCTCCCTTGATTACTGTCACTGGAGCTCCATAATCTCCTCACGCTCTCTGTAGGTCTTAGGAACCTCCCTTCATTACTGTCTCTGGAGCTCCCATAACCACCTCACTCTCTGTAGCGGTCATGAACCCCTCACTGCCTGTAGCACCTAGAAACCTCCCTTCATTACTGTCACTGGGGCTCCATAACCTCCTCTCTCTCTCTGTAACTCTTCCAACCCCCCGCCCCTTGCCTGCAGCGCCTAGAAACCTCGCTTCATTACTGTCACTGGGGCTCCATAACCTCCTCTCTCTCTCTGTAACTCTTCCAACCCCCGCCCCTTGCCTGCAGCGCCTAGAAACCTCGCTTCATTACTGTCACTGGGGCTCCATAACCTCCTCTCTCTCTCTGTAACTCTTCCAACCCCCCGCCCCTTGCCTGCAGCGCCTAGAAACCTCGCTTCATTACTGTCACTGGGGCTCCATAACCTCCTCTCTCTCTCTGTAACTCTTCCAACCCCCCGCCCCTTGCCTGCAGCGCCTAGAAACCTCGCTTCATTACTGTCACTGGGGCTCCATAACCTCCTCTCTCTCTGTAACTCTTCCTTACCCCCTCGCTGCCTGCAGCGCCTAGAAACCTCCCTTCATTACTGTCACTGGGGCTCCATAACCTCCTCTCTCTCTGTAACTCTTCCTTACCCCCTCGCTGCCTGCAGCGCCTAGAAACCTCCCTTCATTACTGTCACTGGGGCTCCATAACCTCCTCTCTCTCTGTAACTCTCATTACCCCCTCGCTGCCTGCAGCGCCTAGAAACCTTTCTTTATTATTGTCACTGGCGCTCCCATAACCACCTCACTCTCTGTAGCTGTCACGAACCCCTCACTGTCTGTAGCGCCTAGAAACCTCCCTTCATTACTGGGGCTCATGGCCTCCTCCCTCTCTCTGTAACTCTCACGAACACCTCGCTGCCTGCAGCGCGTAGAAACCTCCCTTCATTACTGTCACTGGGGCTCCATAACCTCCTCTCTCTCTGTAACTCTTCTCCCACCCCCCCTCGCCTGCAGCGCCTAGAAACCTCCCTTCATTACTGTCACTGGGGCTCCATAACCTCCTCTCTCTCTGTAACTCTTCTCCTTACCCCCTCGCTGCCTGCAGCGCCTAGAAACCTCCCTTCATTACTGTCACTGGGGCTCCATAACCTCCTCTCTCTGTAACTCTCATTACCCCCTCATTACCTGCAGCGCCTCGAAACCTTTCTTCATTATTGTCACTGGCGCTCCCATAACCACCTCACTCTCTGTAGCTCTCACGAACACCTCGCTGCCTGCAGCGCTTAGAAACCTCCCTTCATTACTGTCACTTGGGCTCCATAACCTCCTCTCTCTGTAACTCTCCCTACCCCCACGCTGCCTGCAGCGCCTAGAAACCTCCCCTTCATTACGGTCACTGAGGCTCCATAACCTCCTCTCTCTCTAACTCTTACCTCCCCCCCGCCCCCCGCCTGCAGCGCCTAGAAACCTCCCTTGATTACTGTCACTGGAGCTCCATAATCTCCTCACGCTCTCTGTAGGTCTTAGGAACCTCCCTTCATTACTGTCTCTGGAGCTCCCATAACCACCTCACTCTCTGTAGCGGTCATGAACCCCTCACTGTCTGTAGTGCCTAGAAACCTCCCTTTATTACTGGGGTTCTCATGGCCTCCTCACTCTCTCTGTAACTCTCATGAACACCTCGCTGCCTGCAGCGTCTAGAAACCTCCCTTCATTACTGTCACTGGAGCTCTATAACCTCCTCTCTCTATATAACTCTCCCTACCCCCTCGCTGCCTGCTGCGCCTAGAAACCTCCATTCATTACTGTCATTGGCGCTCCCAGAACGTCCTCTCTCTAGGAACCTCCCTTTATTACTGTCTCTGGAGCTCCCATAACCACCTCACTGTCTGTAGCGCCTAGAAACCTCCCTTCATTACTGGGTTTCTCATGGCCTCCTCCCTCTCTCTGTAGGCCTTGGGAACCTCCCTTCATTACTGTCACTGGGGCTCTATTGTAGAGAAACGCCTGGACACTTCTGAGGTGAGTAGATGAGATTTATTGCAGAGCACAACTTAAGCATACACATCGCCAGCTGACCAAACCACCAACTGACTCAAATAGAACATTACTAAAGAATGTAGATTACATGCAGTTATTCTGAAAGAGTGGAGAAAGGCAAACACAAAGGATGGCAATATATCAAAGAGTAGCCATGTTGTGAGAACTAACAATGTACAACACACCTTCCTCCTTTATAGGGAAAAGAACATTACCACTAACATTACTACTATTTATTCAGTTAACAATAATCATTCAAATAAGCAGGTGGTCTGCGAAATCTTGTATTTCTGATACCCACGGACAAAGGAGTGTTTTGAAGGTTAAGGGAGTTGAGAAGCATTGCTTGAATCGCATGCATCACCACCACCTACACTCCTTCTAGTAACAAGCACAGAAAGCGAAGCAGTGTCTTTCATTGCAGACAACATGTAACCACTGTTACCTGAAGAGACATGAGTGTCCTGATCAACAATATCAGCAAAGGCCGGTGAAGGATTTTTTTGATGCAGAGCAACTTTGCGAAGATTCAATTTTTCACCATTGGTCAAAACGACATAATGAAGAAAAACCTCTTTGACACTGAAAGGACCTTTAAACTTAGATAAACCTTTGGATATTCTTCCAGGTTTCACTTTGACTAAGTCACCTTTGGAAGTGTGAGAAGATGATGTACCTTTTAAACAAACAATGGGTGCAGATTTCAAATGACCACCTTTAGTTACCCATTCTTTGATCCAGGAAGGAGTAAGCTTGGTACCAGGAAGTCTGCCACGCATGAGTTCAAAAGGCGACTTATCATTAGAACTATGTATAGTGGTGCGATAAACCCAGAACATTTCTTGAACAATGTCATGAGCAAAACCACCGCTGGAGCAAGCCATCTGAATTATACCTTTGACCAAACTGTTTGACCTTTCACACAAACCATTACCCTGTGGGTTGTACAAAGATGTCCGATGGTGTGTGACACCACAACTAGATAAGAAAGAGCACATTTTGTGGGAGACAAGCTGGGTACCATTGTCCTTGATAAGAATGGAAGGATAACCTTCCTCTTGAAAAAGATTTTACAGGAAGTTAATAGTGCTCTCAGTGGTGATGTCTTTGACAAAACTAACTGTAAGCCATTTAGAGAAAACATTGATAGTCACAATGGCAAAACGTTGACCAATGGGTAGCTCCTCCATTGGTCCAATAAAATCAAGACATATGCTGTGCCACGAACCACTGGGACTTGTCAACTGACCCATAGTCGAACCAACTGCAACTTCAAGTCTCTTTTCACCCTCTTTGCATGGCAAACACTTCTCAATCCAGGATGACACTTGTGAATCCATGCCCGGCCACTTTGAGCCTACGCTGGGTCAAAGTTTGTCCCAAATGTCCTTCATGGGCAATGTTAAGAAGCTTAGGTTTTAAGTTAGGAAGAATGAATTTATCACCTCTCATGAGAATATTATTCCACCCTTGTCGCCAAATTCTTGTAGAGAAACACCTGGTCACTTCTGAGGTGAGTAGATGAGATTTATTGCAGACGACAGCCTAAGCATACACATCGCCAGCTGACCAAACCACCAACTGACATGCATAGAACATTACTAAAGAATGTAGAATACACGCAGATATTCTGGAAGAGTGAAGAAAGGGAAACACAAAGGAAGGCAATATATCAGAGTAGCCATGTTGTGAGAATGGACAATGTACAACAGGCTCCATAACCTCCTCTCTCTTTAACTATTCTTACCCCCCTCGCTGCCTGCAGCACCTAGAAGCCTCCCTTCATTACTGTCATTGGCGCTCCCAGAACGTCCTCTCTCTGTAACTCTCATAACCATCTCTCTCTGTAGCTGCCACTAAGCGCTCACTGCCCACAGCTCCTAGAAACCGTCCTTCATTTCTGTCACTGGAGCTATCATGGGCTCCTCACGGTCTCTGTACCTGTCTCAAACGCCTCAGATTGTCTGTACCTCTCTCGACACCCTCACTCTATATCTCTCACAAACCCCTCGCTATCTGCAGCTCCTAGAAACCTGCCTCCATTACTGGTGCTCTTGTAACCTCCTTACTCTCTGTAGCCGTCACAAACCCCTCACTATCTGCAGCTCTCAGAAGCCACTTACTCTGAACCTCCCAACCCCCTCAGTCTATAGTTCTCGCAAACCCCTCACTTTCCTCCCTATCTCTCTCTCAAAAACGACTTACTCCGAACCCTCCATCCAACACCCGCTTTACCTGTACTTCTCATCACCCCTTCAGCCTCACTGTGGTTCTCACGAACCCCTCATACTTAATGTAACTCACATAAACCCCTCTCTCTAATTGTCCCAACTCCTCACTCTCTAGTTGTCACAAACCCCTCACTCTCTCTGGGTCTCACCAACCTCTCTCTCATCCCTTACTCTCTCTAGTTCTCACAAATCCCTCCCTCTCTAGTTCCCACAAACCCCTCACTCTCTGGCTCCTACCAAGTCACCCTCTCTCGTTCTCACGTAGTCCTCACTCTTCTCTCTGTAGCTCTCATAAACCCCTGCCCACAGAGTAGAGCATGATAGTAACTCCTTGGTGATAGGGTGGTAATGAAGAGAACTGACGGTCCTGACCAGACTTTGCCGTCATTGCATATACTTTGATAATTCGCACTTTTCTTGCTCTTGGCTGACTTACTGAACCTCGCGTGAGTTGCTGAAGCTGCTGTCATAACAGCGAATAGCTCAGGAGACATCATGGGAGTAATTAGTGCCAGGGACATTCTTAAATGGCATGCTTTGATACTCGGGTCTTTTATCTGAATTTCTAAAGTTTTGTGTTAATTACTAGTTTTTGTTAGTTATTGTAGCAATTCAGCCCTTTGGTTGTGAGTTGGTTTTCTTCTTGTGAAGTAATTGAAAGACCTCATGATGCCACATCTTTGATGGCACTCTGGTTCATCAGGTATGGAATGTCTCTTCTGCTGGTGCTTAGGTTTTATCGATTGTTGTTTATACAAGCCTTGACAAGTGATTGACTGTTTGGATGCAGAGAGTAATGTTTGTTTTCCTTTGTTAAGGTTGGCAATTTTTGAATGCACGTTTTAAAATAATTCTATCTGATATTTCTGTATATCATTTTGCAGATGCTACTTATTAAAATAATAGTGAATTTGAATGAGCTAATGTCTTATTTCAACGGTACCAACATTATCATTATGATGTCTTTAAGTAAGGTGTTCTTGCTTCAGATTGGATGTTTGCTTTTACTCATTTCCTAGGAATATAGTCTACCTGGCTCCATACAATCTAAAAGCAAATCAGACATAGCCTGGCAGAACGAACAACATGTTTCATCCCCATCTGAGGTAGATTGGAGAGCGGCAACCGCCTTCCACCAATCACAGTCCAGCATCAACAGAAACCAGGTAAAAGGAAGTGAAGGCTGCCTCTGAGCTACAAGTCAGCTGGGGTGTATGGGGGCAGCAGGTTCCCTTTAGTGAAGAAGAGGAAGGGGGCTCGGAAGGAAAATTACTTTCTTGGTTGCAGCATAGTATAAAAAGATTGAGCGGAACTTGTTCTGGAAAGTTCTTGTAATTAATTCAGATCTTGGGATTGGTTAAAAAATAGTTGTCATTGCCCAACACATACTTTTGGCCCCTCACTGGCGGGAGCCAGCTGTTTATGGGTTTGTGCAATAGGCATGCAATGTCAGTGCAACAATTAAGATGTACTTCTCAGGAATGTTTGTGGTGCTTCTGTGTAGATATTCTTTAGAATGCGTCATCAGTAGTGTTTATTTGCTTGTGGCATAAAAGCCCAGGGCCTGCTAGAAGGGAGGGTCCTTCAGATCTGATGTAGCCAGCAATGTAAATGGGGTCCATTGAGAGCATTGCAGACTCTGTAGTTCTTATGCTAGTCTGAGGGTCCAGGCAAGCATTGATCAGTCGAATATAATGTTCATGGTTTCAGATGTACCTTTGTTCACTGGGTCTATCCCAGTAGGAAGTTTCTAGTATCTCACTGTGAGCGTATGATTTATGTGCTTCTAATGCTACATGAGATAAATTGGGATGTTTTCTGTGATAGGTGAGCTTTGCTATCAGGTACACATAACAATAGTCGTCATTAGACAAACATTTTCTGTATTGCTCATTGATGAGAATTTTAGTAAAAGGAGACTTGACAACTTAAAGATGAATTGGGGCCAGCAGTCCTTTCCCCCACATGTTCAGACAGAGTGTCGGATGATGCAGCATTTTTCTTTCCTGGCTCGTTGTGGTTTTAAATGACGGGGGCATGGGAGGATGTACTTAAAAATGAATATAGATGCCAGTTAGCAGGATATTATTCTTTGGTTGCCATTTAGTATATAGAAAAGAGACCCCAGCGAGCATCTAATTTCTCACTAAGTTAACAATGCGGTAAGAAGACTCTTCTCATTTTAATGAAGAGTTGGTTTGAATGGTTTAAAGGCTGAATATGCCTGTAGGTACAACGTAGAGATCCTACTATAGCCCTAGAGAGGGCTCATAGAAGTAACCAATACAGTAGGGGGAAGGGTTATTATGGAGATGAAGCATCAACAGGGTAGAGACAGCGTGAAGGGGTAAGTGATTTGTATGAATCTAATTTGAGAAGGAAGACGCAAGTTTCTTCAGGCGAGAAGGAGGAGAACAATTTCAAGATAACAGAGATTGAATTAATTCCTCTATTGTGAAATGTATCAATACTTGGAGAAGTCGTGTTTTTCTAAGGTAATGAAGCTGTTGAGTGGTACATTGGGTTATGGTAGGATATACATTTGTGTAATATGGACTACTTTAGGTATGTGCTTTGTTACTTTATGTATGGAGGGCAAATGCAGTAGAAAATATCTAAATGCAACGAATTCTGGCGATTGTTTTGGCCATCTCATGAGCAAGGTAAACTGAGTTGAATCAAGATATGCACAAGGTAAGACGTGAATCAATCACAAAATCTTTACCTTTGTTTAAATTGTTTCCAATAAGTATTTTTGAGCAATTACAAGTAACGGGGGGAACTATACTCACCTGAACGCCGCCATCGCCAAGAGTCCATTCAGCTTACGCGCTCGTGCCGCCACCGCCAGGAGTCATCGCCAGCTAGATCCCGCGCCGCCGCACGGGACTACGAATCCCGGCAGCACTTGCGGCGGCGCACAGCACGCACGCATCAACGGCGCCAGGAGGCGCATAAAATCAGCGTCAGGCCGGCGGAGCAGGGGGAACTATACTCACCTGAACGCCGCCATCGCCAAGAGTCCATTCAGCTTACGCGCTCGTGCCGCCACCGCCAGGAGTCATCGCCAGCCAGATCCCGCGCCGCCGCACGGGACTACGAATCCCTGCAGCACTTGCAGCGGCGCACAGCACGCACGCATCAACGGCGCCAGGAGGCGCATAAAATCAGCGTCAGGCCGGCGGAGCGGGGGGAACTATACTCACCTGAACGCCGCCATCGCCAAGAGTCCATTCAGCTTACGCGCTCGTGCCGCCACCGCCAGGAGTCATCGCCAGCCAGATCCCACGCCGCCGCACGGGACTACGAATCCCGGCAGCACTTGCGGCGGCGCACAGCACGCACGCATCAACGGCGCCAGGAGGCGCATAAAATCAGCGTCAGGCCCGCTTCGCGGGACGCCCGGAGCGAAGCCCGGGCAAAGGGCGGGCCCTCTACGGCAGGAAGAGGCAGGGGCAGGGCCATATATGCTGCAGGAGTCACATTGGACACTTTTGCGCAAGTAAGTTGAGCACACATATTTCCCCGAATTTATTACTTCGTACGTTTTGCAGTTACAGTATAAGTCATGCCTAAAAAAGCAGTCACAGTTCAAAATAACAAGATGAATAATTATTTGGTCCAGACTGTTCAGAAGATCAATACGCAGAGGCGGGAGTCATTGGGGCTGAGCCAATCACCGGACTTACTTTGTCTGTCCCCACCCACTTCTGCTATTACTCCGTCTGATGAAATTAACACTCAAGATGTTTTTAGCGCCACCATGTCAGCCGACACTGTCGCACAAGTCATACCTGATATTTCGGACAATGTAATCCCGGCCTTTGAAAACTCGCTTATTGAGGGTGATATAAATATCTCGATTGACATTAATTCTGACCAAGACACTCAGTCTCAGATATCCCAGGTGCCTACTCTTGACTTAACTCCTACAGCCCATGAAGTTAGACCCAAACGTCAATGCATCAAGATCCCTCTTAAGCGGGGTGGTCTACGCTCAGGGGCTAAATGGAAGAGGACTAATACCTCAAAATCTACACAAATGAATCATGTTGAGGATCCCTCTATTTGTTCTATTGAAGAAGCCCTCTTAGACAAAATCGCGGACTTTATTGAGACTAAAATCAATTTTATTATTAAACCCCTCATTTCTAAGATAGACAAATTACAAGCAGAGGTTAAAAAGCTGGGTGGTTATCAAAATTCAGTTGCAAGTGGTATTGAAAACTTAACCACGATAGTTACCCTTCTGAACAATAAACATGGGGAAGCCGCTGATGGAACTATTTTGGGCGCCGGAAAGGGAACAGAGCCTTCTGGGGAGAATCCATCGTCACTGATTCCCAACGTTGCTGCTGGGTCCTCTACGTTCCAGTGTCCCCCAGCAAATCCAATTCCTGCGGCAAACGTTAACCACATGCAAACATTACAACCCCATACTTCTTTGACGGATCCCCTGCAATTTATTGTTGAAGCCACACCCGTGGTGTTAGTTCTTGCAAATGTTCCTCCATTAGAAAGAGGCTCGGTGGAAAGTTCTAACTCACTGTGTAGCAAAGCTTTACACTGGTTAACCAGAAATGTGCGGCTAGCTCCAGGAGGACAGCAACATCTCGCAAGTGTAATCAAAACAGCATCTAGGGTTCCTTGGCTGGGAAATCGCCCAAAAAAATTCAAAGGTGATTGTGTGGCCGTGAGTTTTTCAAACCAAAATGTTCTTCCTAATATTCTTGCAAATATCCTTCCCCCTCAACGAAGACAAGGTACTGTGGTTCCCCTTACTCTGAAATTCTTTTATGGGGAACAGCAGAATGTATCAATCCCACAGACTCCTGTTTTAGGATGGAACACAGATTGGGATTCTCACCCTAGATGGGGTCAAGATATAAGGAATAACGCACCAGCCTACCGACAACAACCATTTGAATTTAACCCTGTTACACAACCTTTGGAACTGTTTAACCGTTTTGCGCCACTTTCTTTTATGGATCAAAATGATTGACTTTTGCCAAGTCAAATTAATGATGTTGAGGAACCACACCCGGCACTTGTTTTACCTCTCCAGTTCTCTGCAGGCAATAGAGCCTGTAGAATTTTGAGCTGGAACATTGCTGGACTTAGGAACAAATTTAAAGACAAAATGTGGCTGGATAAAATCAGAAGTTATGACATTCTTGCTTTCCAGGAAACTTGGGACACGTCAGAGTGTCTGCCCTTAGATGGCTACTCTCATTTCTCTGTGCCCGCAGTTCCTAGTAAAGCAGGAAGAGCTAGGGGTGGGCTAGTTGTGTATATTTCTCTTGACGTTAAAGGTAAAGCCAGATATATCCAGTCTAAATCCAAAAACTGCTTAATGGTTGAATTGACTTCATCAAACTGTAACCCTATTTTATTCGTAAATTTTTATAATTCTATGACCAGTCAACTCCCTAACGAGCATTTGTTAGCCCTACAGGATCTCTTATCTACTCATATTGAGAATAGCTGTTGTGAACTTGAGGTGATCCTCATGGGAGACTTTAATATCCATCCCTGTTTGGCAGGCTGTCAGAGGGAATATGAGATATCTTCTTTTCATCCTTCACCTCCGCATTTTGAACACACTCTATGCGGAGAGATTTTGGAATCATTTTTGGCTACCCTCAACCTTTACGAATCCTGTACCTGCTCAAACGATTCGAGGCTACCAACATACGTGGGTCATGATTCTGGTACAATTATAGATTATATTTTTGTTTCTTTAAGTATTCTACCTAAAATATTCACTTATACGGTAGAAACTTCTGTTTTTAGCGATCACAATCCTGTGATTTTAGAGGTTTTAGCATTTGGTGCCCTGGAAAATAGGAAGATTGACACATTGTGCGCATCAGGCCTTGAGCTTAAAGATCAAAATCGTAGGCTAAAATGGGACCAAGTTATCCCAATGTCTTTTTTACAGGAGACATTGGCCAAATTGCCATTTGTCTTGATAACGAAAACTCGAGTGCCAAAGTGGTTGATGCCTTTGGGGCTATATGTCATCAAGTTAATCTAGATTTGACCATAAAGGCAAAGTCAAACAAACCAATTGGCCCTAGATGGTTTGACTCAAACTGTTCTAGGGCCCATTCAGCCCTTCTTAAAGCCCTAAAGTGTAAACCTAGAAATAGAGTACTGATAGCTTCATTGAGGAAACAATACAATCTTGCTATTAGGAAGAGGAAATCTGAGATCAAAAATGAGGCTTGGAATGTTTTGTTACTGCCCGAGACACAGAAAGATAGTGCAAAATTCTGGGCAGTCATAAACCATCCATATTTTGTGGGATTAGACAACCAAAGAGCTGACTGTATTATCCCAGACGAACAATGGGTGTCACACTTTAGTAACATTTATAGTCAAACTCATACCACAACAGATTGTGAAATAACAGCATTAAAATCATTGACTCAAATTCCTCCTTTCACTCAGGAAGAGGTGACACTTGCACTAAAAGATACACTTTGTAAAAAGGCACCGGGGCCAGATGGGGTCCCTGCAGACTTCTTTAAGACTGCTCCTCAATTTAGCTCAAATCTTAACTAACATTTTCAACGCCACTAGGGATCTTATTTTCCCCTCTAGTTGGGCAACTTCGACCATTGTGCCAATCTTCAAAAAGGGCCAGAGGACAGATCCGGCCTGTTACAGGCCCATCTCTCTTATTGATTCAAGTGTCAAAATTTTGGGGAGAGTCCTGTTAGGCAGATTGTCCACGATTTTAGATAGTAAGGGTATTTTATCTAATGCACAATATGGCTTTAGAGCCAAAAGAGGAACTTTAGATCAATGCCTAAACCTAGAGCTTATTATAAACAAATATGTGGTCGCTAGGGGTGGCTCACTGTACATGGCCTTTATGGACCTCTCCTCAGCTTTTGACCTAGTTAACAGGTCGAAGCTGTGGGGGATCCTGTTGGCCATGGGCCTTGACCCACCCTTAGTTGTTTACTTAGCTGAGCTACATAAGGATCTTATGACTTCTGTAAGAGTCACTAGGGAAGGAAGATGCACCTGTCTCTTTAAGTCTGAGAGGGGGGTTAGACAAGGGTGTATACTCGCCCCCCCTATTATTTACTCTATATATCAACGACCTCGAGACAGTAATGCAAACATCACACAGTGATATTCCGCGTGCAGGGGAGACAAAGATACCCGTCCTCCTGTACGCGGATGACGCTGTTCTTCTTGCACGCTCTGGAGTTGCATTGAATAAACTCCTTTTATCCTTTGGAGCTTTTATGGCATCTTTGGATATGAAAATTAATACAGATAAATCACACGTAATGATCTCTGGACACGCAGGCAGAAAAAAAAAGATGCTAACATTTTATTGCGCAGGGAAGGAGGTAAAGAGAGTTCCTTCTTTCCCATATTTAGGTGTGACTTTTGATGAAAAGGGCTCCTGGGGCCCTCAGCTTCTGGTTAAAAGCAACGCTGTCGCTAGAGCAACCGCAGGGCTGCTGGGTTTTGCCAAAAAACTGGGCGCACGTCCTATGGAAAGCATAATTAAAGTTTATAAAGCAAAATGCATGGCAGTCGCCCAGTATGGCTCAATTATTTGGGGATATATTAACCCCACTAAAATACAGAATGTAGAAAACAAATTCTTAAGATCTCTTCTTTCTGTTCTCCAATCAACCCCGACGTTTGCATTACATTCAGAGGCAGGTTTGGGCTATATAGCTGATACTCTGAAATTAGCTCCAGTGATTGGCTGGTTAAAAATCTGGCTTAACCAGGAGCTTACATTAAATCACACCATCTTAAAAGACTGTTTAGCCCTGGACAGAGCTCTTAAAATCCCATGGGTAAGATATGTGAGAACTCAGCTGTCCTTAGCAGGCCGACCGGAGCTCTTTTCATCTCCGGATGAAATAACTTACGAAGATTTAAAATCAGTTAAAAATACCCTGTTAAATCTATACGCTTTGGAAAGGGAAGCACAAGAGTTAAAAAAACCCATGGTAAGGAAACCCTTTTTGCTCAATTCTGTTCCCGGAATGGAACCATACCTTGTGTGGGTAACAAACCCTTACCATCGTTTTCTCTTAACGAGATTTCGTCTCGATTTAATCCACTTTATCTTGGGTAACTTTGGAACTTGGGCAAGACCTGATGACGCTGAACCCTGTGATTGCGATTGTTTCTCGGTTCAGGATACGATGCACTTTATTATGTTCTGCGGCCATTACATTGAGATTAGAAAAAGGTACTTGCTCCCTATTTTACGTTCTCAGGGCTTTATTCAGGTAAAACCAGCTCTGCTTTTCTTGCAACTTCTTCCTAATATAAAAGTAGCCTTCGCTGTCGCTAGTTTTCTAGTGGCAGGAGTACGTTTGAATAAGCCCAAATTTAGGCACAGGCACTTTATCTGTGAAAAATGAACTTCCTCTCTTTTATATCATACCCTTCTTTTTAAGATAATTGACTGACTGACTGAAGTAACGGAGAAGAAAGGGGGGCATCCTTATCTGCTTCTTATGGAGCGTCATATAAATGAAACTAATTCCATTGGTAGCACCGTGGCTTTTAGATATCTTACGATGTTTTAACATGATCATTGAAATCTGGGTTTAGGCTTTGCAATAAGAACAAAAGATAGTTTGAGACAAACAATTTAGGCGCCTTAGTAAGACTGGTTTAATGAGCCAATATGACTAAAACTTATTTAAAGATGCACATATTAGTTGTCAACTGTTGTTCCTTAAGAGAACCTGTTTGTCTCCTGGCCTGATAACTAACTAAGCGGTATATCTAGCCTTGGTATAACGGAGTGATTTGCTGGCCTGATGATGTGCACACATTTCTGTTGTTTTTGGCTAAATACTGCAGCAAGCATCGAGTGGGATGGGATGGCGATATTTTTGAATTATTATGCTAGGTTTTGGGATTAAGATAATGAGCACTTGGACAAAATAGCTCCTAGGATTTGTATTTTTCTTGAGTGTAGAAAACAGTTCTAGAAACATCTGTGCTTAGTTTGTGTAAATTTGTCTGGGAGACGAGCTTTTCCTGGGGCTTTCTTTTTCGATTATCACAACTGTGTCTGCTGATTAGCCACGTGTTATTGCTGCATTCACTGTGATGCATCAACATTGGCTTTTAATGTTAGACATGTTTTTGGAGTTGTCTAGGACTGCACTTGTTGACTTGATTTCGTAGATACATATATAGGTGTCTTTAAAAAAATGAGAGAAAATCATACTTCTCATTGACTCTGAATCCTGGTAATGTCTGTTATATTTCTTAATTTGCTTTCAACAATTATCTCAGATCTTATTACTTTTCCTAGTGTTTAGTTATTTTTTTTGTTTAGAATTTTTTTATTAAACATTTTCTCAGTTGCAAAAAGCAGTGACGTTAACAATCTGAGCAACAGCGAGTTCAGGATATTGCAATATTTTACTTTCATCTTGCACACCTAGTACAGGGAAATAGGCTATGCCCCACATGCAGGTATTGTTTTATTTTTTAAAATTTTTATTGAGCTTAGTTGACGATACATGGAAGAGGACAAGAACCCCACTAACTCGGGGAATCAAACCCCTGCCATACACAGTGCTGTTATTCTCGATGATATACTTGTAGTAAAGTATGCAATAACCGTTTACAGTGTGTAATGTAAATCTTGAACACCGGTCCAGGTCCCATTAGTCCATATATACATTAGCTGTACAGGTCACAGGATAAGTTTTAAAGATATTTATGACAAACAATACCTTGACTCCTACATTAGTCTTCACTTGCCCATATCTACTGCGGTGTGGGGCACCAGGTTATCTATTGGTTCATATTAGGGGTCTGTACCTCCGCACTGTTCTCTCCTCTCCTCCTCCCATTACAACACTCTCAGGTGCATCTGAGGTGGCTGCTACGTCTTCCGTTGAGGAAAGGAGATATGATTTCAGGGGGCCCCATATGTCTCTTGGTCTGGAGGCAGGCGGAAGCAGTTCAGCATAACTGAATGACTGCTCCTGCCAAGTTGTAAGGTCATGCAGCCAGTCCTTAAATTTGGGAGCGCGACCCCGTCCCCACCTGCAGGCCACTTTGTGCTCAGCAATCAGGAACCCCAGTGCTAGATATTTCTTATGTATAGTATCAACTCCACTTGTGCACCCCAGTAAAGCCATAGCTGGGGATAACTGTAGCGTCGTGTCAATCATCGGTGCCATTCCTGCAAATACCTTTGCCAATAATCAAAAATCGCTGGGCACTGCCAGGCCTGGCGCATTTATCATCCTCCCTGAGCTTGAATTTGCGGAGTTTGACCGGGGTATAGTATAATCTATGCAAAAACTTATAATGGATCAGTCGCAGCCTACTATTTGCTGTGAGAGCCTCTGTCTGCGTGCAGCAGAACTCCCATTGTTTGTCTACCAGCTGTTCTCCCAGATCAGTCTCCCAGTCCGAGCGGGCTGTCCGCGCTCGTGCCTTTGCTGCCTTTTGTGTATGATGATAGACGAGTGAGGTGACCTGTTGGGGAGGCTCGGTTTGTAGGTGCGCATGAAGCGGTGGGAGAGTGGGGGGGTTCCTGCGGGAACGTTGGTGTGGCAGCCCTTACACTTTGTCGAAGTTGAACAAACATGAATAAGTCCATGGCAGTAGGTGTGGTAGTACCGAAGAATTGCTCCCTGGACCGGAAGTGTCCCACTGCATATAGGTCCCCCCCCCATGTATTTATCTGGGCCTTTTCCAGCATTGACTGACACATAAGTGACTTGGAGCTCTGGATGGTAAATAGGTGGTAATTTGGGAGAATATAGCATTGATTTATCCAGTTTGGTGGCAATTTTCCTCCAAGCTGAATTGGTGCATGCAACTGTGGTGGAATCTTGATCTCGCTTCTTAGTGAGGATGAATAGGAAGCCTGAAAGGGGGACAGGAGCCATGTAGCCCATCTCAACCGTGGCATAAAGGGGGGCGGGTGAAACCAGTATGCAGCGTAGTGCGCTTTTGCACAGTGATAGTAAAGTTCGAAATCCAGTGCCTCATAACCGTCCTGTGAAAAAACTAGTGTCAAGGTACCCCATCGAAGCCTAGCTTGTTTACCACCCCACACCAAATGGATGGTCTGTGTTTTTAGTGCGCTAAAAAGGATTTCCCAGGGTTGTACGGTATGTTAATGAAGAGGTAGAGGAACTTGGGCAGCAATATCATTTTTACCAGGGAGATCTGCCCTGCCATGGATAGAGGCTTGGCTGTCCACCGTGTGATTGAGTCTGTAACTGTTTCCAGCGTATTTCCGTAATTGGAGCGCATTAATTCTTCCCTATCCCTGGTGACTTTGACCCCTAGGTATTTAACCCCTCACTGATCCATTTCAGTGGGTAGTCTAGTGCATATGGCGCGGTCACTGCAGTCAGCGGAAAAATTGATGATTTGGCCCAGTTAATATGTATGCCTTAATATTTGCCAAATTTTTTAATTTCCCGCAGCAATCGGTTTAAATTATCTTGTGGATCCCTGAGATAGTGTGATCTCGTCTGGGTAAAGCGAAATCAAAAGTTGCCTGGACGTGTATATCGGTGCGCGTTCTTTGTGGTGCCTGTAGTGATGGGGGAGGGGGGAACGTGCCCTGTTGAGAAGAACAGTGGCAGTGGGTTGGCGGTACAATACTTCTACCCATCCCAGGAATTCTGGGGGCATGCCTTTATATCTCAAAGTGCCTAAGAGATAATCCATTCTACAGGATCAAATGCCTTAGTAGCATCGAGGAAAACCGCTACTGCGGCACAGTCGGGGTCGATCTCTGGAGTACTGCAAAGAGGGTGCTAAGATTATGGGACGTTGCTCGGCAAGGGATAAACCCGGACAGGTCCGGCAGTACCAATCTGTCCGTTAACAGGTTCAACCTGTTGGATAGGACCTTAGCAAGGATTTTTGTATCGCAATTAATCCGTGAGAGCGGGCAGTAAGATTCACATTGATTGGGAGGTTTGCCTGGTTTCAATAGGGAAGTGATCACAGCCTCTCTCATCGTGGTCAGGAGTCATCCCTCCTCTTTTGCCTCATAGAAAACTGCTTTTAAAATGGGGGCCAGCTGTGTCACATATGTTTTATAAAATTCAATTGGCAGTCCATCAGACCCTGGCGTGCGGCCTGATTTCATTTGCATGATCGCCGCCGTGATCTCGTCAAATTCCAATTCTGCTCCCAAGAATTCCCTTTGGGTGTCTCCCAACCAGGCCAAGGTGGTATCTTCGAAGTATGCTTGGAGGTCTAGTGGTCGTTGTCTGTGTGTTGTATGTAAGGTTTTATAATATGTCGTAAAGATATGCAGTTGGCTAGAGATGTTCCTGCATGTCTCGCACTCCGGGTCCTGGGTTTCTGCAACATAATTGGAGAATTTAGGTTGTTGGACAAATGATGCAATTACTTTTCCTGGGCGGTCTCCCTCCCCATATTGACGCGCTACATGGTATTTACTATGGAATTTACTCTCCCAGTTAGCGGTTTCATTATATTCTGTACATTTTTCATGTAATGTGGTTCTTACAGAGCCTTCGTCTGTCGTCGCTGAGCTCCCGTTCCAGTTTTTTAATATCTGCCTCCAATTGACTGAGAGGATTACGAATATCTTTTAAAATGCCCCCTCCTTTAGCTATACATGATCCCTGATGGGAACTTTGGACGCCTCCCATACGGTGGTAAGACTGGAGACAGAATTGGTGTTGCGTTTGAAAAAATCTTGGATCTCCTGCTCAATTTCAGCTTTAAAGACGGTATCTAGTAGGTGCAATGGATTTAGACTCCACCTTGCATCGGGAGGTTGGCTTAAGGGTGGAGATAGTACCATCTGTACCGGGGGAGTGGTCTGAGTATGTCCTTGCTAAATACGTCCGTGTCCACCCAGCTTCCCATGCCTTTAGACATGAACCAATAGTCCAGCCTGGGCCATGAGGAGTGAACCGCGGAGTAATGTGTGCCCTCTCTGTCCAGGGGATGCTAGTATCGCCATGCATCTAGGAGATAGTTGTCAGTTATTATTCCCGCCAAATGCTTTTGCATGGTGGTGTAATGTTGCATAGTTGAGTGGGGCCTATTCAGGGGACATTGCTGTGTTAAAGTCCCCTCCACAAAGTAGATACGTGGAGCCCACGGAAAGTATTTTACCCCATAGGGTGGGAAAGAAAAGAGGTTCGTCTACGTTGGGGCCATAGCAATTCGCGATGGCTACTTCTGTGATGCCAGGCGTCCCCACATTAGACAATAACTACCTTGGGGATCTAGTAGTGTGCCATCTAATACAAATGCTGTGTGTCTTTTAATAAGAATGGCTACACACCTGGAGTATGTGGAGTAGGATGAGAAACACCGATGTGATGGCCATTTAGCAGCAAAGCTGGGGTCAGTAGTCTGGTCTAAATGAGTTTCTTGCAGTATGGCAATCTGCACTTGGTGCCTATCTAGGTACCCTAACACCTGTCGCTTTTTGCGCAGGTTATTTAACCCGCGGACATTCCATGTTATGCAATGAAGTTTAGCCTGCATCGAGAGATCTGTAAATGTTCAGGCAACTGGAGACCATAGGGCTGGTTATCATAATTTGAGTATCTGAGCGGTAGACGTGCATCAGGTTATGGCGTTTATCGATGAATAGTTGACATTGTGTTGGGCATCTTCCCCCCTCCCACCACCCACTCTGACATCCCCAACTTGTCAGGCATACATTCCCATCGCAACTCAACTTCTGCTGATAAACACATCAGAGCATCCAACACATTGGGAGACATCCGTAACTATGGGATTATAACTTATATAGAGATATAAAAGGGGATCGCCCGTGTGGGTATAGCTAGGTGGCCCACGTGTTGCCGCACCCCTTGACGCCCCACCTGACCGTAGGCTTGCACTGGATTACCAAGTGCTGGGGGAGAGGGGGAGAAGGAGGGGTGAGTTTCCGGGCTACAGTAGCTTTTGTCTCTATTAGTCTGAAGGCTAGCAGTAGGGACCTTTACCGGTCTAATTAGCACCGGTATACCCATGGTTTCATCTGGCTCACCTGACTATTATCCTTTCACACAATTATAAACGATGGTGACTCAGGCTAGGTCATCTATCCCTATCCCAATCAGACTGATAAAATATTATACCACAGTTAGTCCAGTTTTGATAGTGGAGACGTGGATCGGGAGCTAGATGAGGCGGCCGCGGGTGATGGTCGCTGGATCCTTTTAAAAAAAGTCCTCGACCTGTTGAGGGTTGTGAAGGATATATTGCTTTCCCTGATGTGCGACTCTGAGTCGTGCCGGATATAACATGGCTTAGGGGATACTCAAGGTTTGCAGCTTCTTTTTCACAGTGGTGAATTTTCTTCTCGCTTCTTGCACATACACAGGGTAGAATGCAAGGGAGCTGTTCTCGTATTCTACTACTTTCTTTTCTCATGCTAGGCGTAACAACGTGTCCCTATCGCGGTAATTGAGGAATCTGACTATTACTGGGCATGGTGGTGCCCCGGGAGGGGTCTCGCACTCGGGGATCTATGCGCTCACTCAACGACTAGGTGCTGGGAAAATGCGTCTGCTCCGAACAGGTCTCGGATCAGTTTCTCGGTGAAGTTATCTATGCAACCAGTGTTTAGTGTCTCTGAAAGGCCAAGCACGTGCACATTGTTCCGCCGGGAATGCGCCTCTAAAACTTAGTTTTTAGCTGCGATGACGTTCAGTAATCGATCCATCTGTGATATCTGCTCTTACTGCTTGAGGCGCCATCTTCCATCTCAGAGATTCTGTTTTCTGCCTCCAATCCTGCGGTCATGTTTTTCTATTTTGTGTACTATAGCGTCCATACGAGAGTTCATGACATCGATTTTTGCATCAATTGATGTAAGGCTACTTTTCATAGTTAAGCAATATTGATTTCCAGTCCTCATCTTGACTGTCGGGAGACTCAGACTCCGTGTGGTCGTCCGTTTGGGTCTGGGACGTTTTACGTGCCTCAAATGGGATCTTGGTTTGTTTCCCATACGTCCTGCCCATGTTGACCAGGAAGGGAGTGCACAATTGCACGATATGGATAGTAGGTAGACCTGATGAGACGGAGAATCAAGAGGATAGCCCAGTATCACCCCCTCTGGGGGACATTCTACTCTGGTTGCTTACTGGTCAGTTCTGTTCATCAGGAGACGGTCATAGTTATTAAGATGCAGGGGCTATTGTAAGGTGCATGCTTTGAGATGATGAGGCCTCGCCATGTGGTTCAGTCAGCTGCACTGTGTTAGCGTGAATGGCAGTCAGGCCTCCTACGGGTCCTGAAAGCCAGTGTTTGTAACTTCTGTATTTGGGGAGCAAGTATCATGCCAGCATTGAGATGTTAGATCGGGGGAGGGGGGCACGGGTACTCCGCTCTACCACTGCCACGTTTTCAGTAAATTAACAGAGCCCGCTCTGTCTCCAGGCTTTGTTAGTGTGGGCCGGGGGACCGTGGCTTCCGATTATTTATCTCTGTACGCCCGGCCGGCAGGCTTCCTCTGTGCGCGGCCAAGAGAGAGGCCAGAGTTACCCAATGGCAGCTCGCCTCCCGCAAGGCGCGTCGTCCCCGGGAGCGGGCCGGACCCTTCGCCTCGAGTGCTTCCACCGGGCTCCTCACCATCGCAGCCGATGCTGTGATGTTGCTGCAGCAAAATAACTCATAAAAATAAGATCGCTGCGTTTGGTGTTTGAAAAAATTACAAAGTAACGTGCCGCAAAAAATGCTGCAAAATTCCCATATTTATGCCGTTAAATGTGCTAATTCATGCCCCAATAATCTGGGGGGTCTAATTAACACTCTCAGCCGTTACATTTTTAGGCCAGAAATCAAATATTAATAAAAATAAAACCAGCATGGCAAATCCAATTGGTCTCGCCTATGCGAGACCTGTGCGTTGTCAGTGTTTTTCTAGCCATATTGTACAGCGACGCTGGCTGAAGTGCAGCAAAAAACACAATGACACGGTCCATGCTGGCTCTCATATTCAGCTTTTTTTCTTTACTTTCAACCATGTTTCAACATGGCAAAGAAACATTGGCTTTGCCAATGCTTTTTTTGCCTTTTTCCTTCTTTTAGCTTCTAGCCTAGTCCAACGCCTGTGTGTATACTATATGTAGCACCGTGTCTAGAGGCCACTGGGAGCAAGATTCCTGCTGTTTTGTAAATGTGACACTTGTTCCTTTGTAAGCACTCTGAATGAGCCTTATCCGGATTAAACAAGCATTTACAATACAATGGTCTCGGCATTGTTAAAGTTAGAGCTATTGGCATTGCTCATGACCTTATTTTTGTTTGTTTTTGTTTTTAAAACATTTAAAGAAACGGCATTGTTATTTACAATGTCAATAGCTTAATCACTCTCAAATGCGAGTCCTATTGCATTTGCACCCACACACAGCCACCCACACACAGCCACACACACAGAGCCACTCACATAGAGCAACCCACACACAAATAGAGCCACCTACACACACACACACACACACACACACACGCAGTAGCCCACTGACCTATTTACATTATGTGCACTTTGTGATCTGCATGGTACATGTTCTTTGCTGCAGGTATATTAACCCTATGTGCTACCTTTCCAGGAGTCCAAACTTCCCCTAGACAAAACTCCGATCTCTCTCTAGGAAGAACATTAAACACCATCATGACCTTTTTATTGTTGCCGAAAATTGCTGGAGGGCAGGACTTTTAAAACCTTAATTTACTTGCAAACCTAATGTCTCCACACAAAGTCAGCGCCCGGTCACACCGGTTGCACTGCCCTAGAGCTGGCCCTTCTCAAGGGTCCTGTGACCTCAGTGACAGAGTCACTGTTGTTCTTGGCTGTGCTGCTTCATAGGCCTGCTAGCAAGACTGGAGGTGAACTTCAGTATGGATTGTGGTGGACCAACCTTGAAGGTTAACCCAGACTTGCCAGTGCTAGGGTCCACCTGCTAGTGCTAAGACACCAGCGCTTCTAAGGTCTTGCGAAGCCTTCTAAGGTCTAGCATGGGATTGTGCTCTCTCAGGAGAGTCGTCTGGTGGACTGGTTATTAAGGCTGAACCTGGTTCCCCAGTTCCAAATTCAGCAGCTCTGGCCATAGTGCCACATAGTCTCCCCCACTGGACACCATACTTTCCCACTGAGAAAAACTCACACTGCCTTCAACTACAACTCAATTGCTGCCGGCTATAAACACCTGGATGAGGCTCAATTTAAATGACGCAATAGACAAGAGCAATATGAGGCCTACAAAAAAAAGTAACATTATCCTGGAAAAAGCAAACACTCATAGGGGAATGCAAAATTTAGCAAACCATGTGAAATGCAAGCAGGAACAACATTGTTACCTTAACGCTTTTACAATCACTATTCAGAAATCAGTGAGTGCTTTTGCCTGAAAGGGGCCTTGAATGGTCCCATTTCAATGTCCATTGCTGATATCCTTACAAAACGTTAGCAGTATGGTAAAAAGACCACATCCTGGACGCAGAGCCGCAGTACACATTTTGTTTTCCAATCCACACTTTGCAGTACCTCCAGGATTGGTGCACTAGTTGCAAGCCCAGGGAAAACAAAGACAAGAAAAAAAAATAGCGCTTCACTGGCAAACTCTGTAAAAGTGGCGCTAATGTGTTTGGGTGTGAATAAAATCAATCTGGCCAGTTTGCTACCACTGGCTTACTTTATTTAATTTTTTTTCATATTTTTAACCTTTTATTCCAGATGCTGCACCTTAGAATTAAAATAAATTTCCAGCAAAAATGATTTTCTTTTTTTTGTATCCATTTCACAGGGGAGCAAATAAAAGAAAGTAGAGGAAAGAGAGTGAGAACTCCATCTTGAAGTCAAGGTTTTCAGTAAGAGAAGAACTGCTAGACAGAAAGAGAGGGAAGAATGAAAGAGTGGGGGGGGGCAGCTGAAGCATTGTCGCACAGGGCGCCACAGGCACTAAAGCCGGCCCTGTGTGCGTTGAAGGCGCTGTACAAAACACTGCTGGAGAGGGGTGAGGAGGAGGGGAAAGAGTGGGGGGGCAGCTGAAGCGGCAGAGCAGAAGCGGACACTGTATTTTACTTCTCTAAGTAAGAAGGAAAAGACAGAGTCCTGTTAATTCTCTGCCGCCTGCCAGATGTTTAACATGTGCAAAGAAGGCTAATTTACTACTCAACAATATTCTCAAGACTATTCAGAAAAAAAATCAACTTTCCCCAAACCAGGAGGCTAATTCACCAATGTACGGCTATAGTTAAATTCTGCAACATTTTGAGAAATGTTAAACACTACCCAAATAGTGTAAATCAGGGTTGAAACATTATCATTTAACATTTCAGAATAATCCTGGCAATCACTACTGACGATAAAATATACTACCAATACCATAATGAAATGAATCAAGTGATGCAATGAACTCCATATGAAGGCATTTCCGTATTAACTGCTCGGGGAAAATGCACGTGGATCTATATGTCCATTCAATGTATACTTCCGTATTTTGCTTTTGTGTCGGTTAGTATGCCTGTTCCCTCCCGCAAACCGAGACTCCGTGTGTATTCTTACTCGCGTACCATCATCGATGTAAACTAAATGGCTTTATATAAAGGGGATCTGAACCTACCTAGGGCGTGTCCGACTGACGTGGACACCATTGAGCACAACGCTGCAAGGAGACATTTATGGGGGGCACGCGAACGGGATCTTCAGAGCAGTCTGACCTGCCATGAGCAAGATGCTAAACAGCACACTTGGAGTGAAGGATACAGAGGATCAGTATTCTATTCCAGGACATCCATGCCACGATATGCAGATGCAGAGAACACAACATGCATCAACTTAAATTTATAAAGTTGGCAAGTGGGCTGTAGTTAAAATATAACATATTTGCACTTTAGCATCGCCCACATATCAAATAAAATAGCGTGTCGGAGCCAGCCAGTCGTGTCGGAGAGTCCGGTTACTTATCTGCCACACGTCCTCGAGCGCCAGGAAACGCAGAGATCAGCCTTGCAGGAAGGAAGAGGCGGCCCCACGTCCCGCTCGGTTCCGACCACGCACAAAATGGGCGAACCTTCCGATGGTAAAAAAAAAAAAAAAAACACGTCCACCACGCGTAAAAGGGGCAGGGACTAAAAAAAAGAGAAAGATGCGACAAAACACGCCCCCGAATCTGAAAAAGAGAGGGCTTGTTTTGAGAGACAAAGCTCTTCTCCAATGGCTGACCAGCATTTAAGAGGCCAGCCAATGGAGAAGAGGGGCGGGTTCAAGCCCCATTTCTGAAAAACATTAAATCTCGCGAGCGAGACTGCGCAAGCACAGCCTTCACTAGCCGAGACCTAAAAAGGCCTGCAATGAGGAAGCCGTGTTTTTAAAAAAAAAATTTTTAGTTTGACATAATGCAGTAAGGATAATACTTGAATATTTTTCAAGACAAAATAGAATGTGTTTGGTCTGCTTCATGCAGAGATGATAGTTTTGGTGCCTTGAAATGTTTTAAATATAGAGGAGTGCTGCAGATACTTAAAAAATGAGGACATCTCTGTAACGACTGCCACTGTGTCCGAGAAGCAACTTAACTATTTAGAGACTAGGAGCAGGTGGTGGCCATCTGTATGAACATGTCCCACAGGACAATGCTTTGCCTGTTAATCGGGAAACAGTGGGGAAGGAATGGAGGATGCAAGGTTGATCAGTCATTCTCTAGTGCACAGTTGTACTAAGTATCTCCCAATTTAGGTTGCACCTACAAGTACGGTTTTAGGTCTCGCCCGAGCCAGCGCATGCGCTGGTCTGGCGAGACATTTAGTGAGTGGGGGCTTTAGAAATGTGACCACAGCTTTTTGGGTGGCATAGCCCGTGCGGTTACGCGCACAATGACGAGTGGAGGCACCATCTGGCTTTCCTCTCTCGTCATGGTGCACGCACATTGCACACCACTCGCCAGCAGACGTGCCTTTTTTTTTTTTTTTGTTTAATTATTATTTTTTTTTAGTTACGCGCCATCATGGCTCATTAAGTGCTTTCGCGTGCACCACTCTCGCGCTTTTTTTTTTTAACTTGAGGCATGCATGCTTGTTTTTATTATGTTATACATTTCTACACATACTGCCTGAAGGTAAAGTCTAGTGACGAGGATGCTCCCTTCAAAACCAGCAGCCTTGATTTCATGTTGCAACTCTTTCTTTTGAAACTCTGTATTAAAACTATACTAATAAACTTAAAATGTCATATCGTCTGGAGTTGAGAAACATGCTCTTTCCTGCAGCTTGATGTTGTTTTCCAAACCGCTGCTGCATTCGCTGTGCCACATTTTAAGGAACACCGAATGCTGAATCTTGCGCGTACATGTACAAGTGTTCCTCAGGCGGCCACTGGGTGGAACTAGAGAGGTGCATATGTGAGGTGACTGGATTCCCCACAAAAGTTTGCTTTTGGGAAAAATGGGCAGACAAGGTACTACTGTTCCCCCTGGTAGCATGAAGCCATAAATGAAAAATGATTGACATGTTACTCAAAGATGCAAATCATAAAGGCTATCTACCTATTACTAATTGTGTGCTTGTTTCTCTTATCAATTCTAAAGACGACTGAAGGAAACTGTTGGCACGTGACTTCATATAATGTGGAGTCGGCGCTTGATGCGTGCATCTGCAGAAGCTACAGGAGACCGATTTGATTCGACGATAGTCTTTCAACCTCTGCGACCTTGGAAATACTGGCGCTTGCATGTTTGTATTATCTACATTGGGACAGCCTAAGTCGTAAGTAATATGACCGATTTATAAGCCATTAAAAGCATTCAGCTAAATATAAGAATGTTTTTGGAGTGCCTTACTTTACATAACAGTCGGTGAAAACAATAAAGCTGTCCTTAGGCAAGATCTAAAATAAGCATTGGCATAGCCAATAGGTCCCGCCTTTGGGACCTTATAAGTGTTCAACCATGCAACAGTTAATGTTGTTGTACTTAGGATATTGTGCTGCATAACTAAATACTTACAAGGTCCCGAAAGTGAGACCCAGTGGCTATGCCAATGCTTGTTAGTTGTCTTGTTGCAAAAGACATACATAAATTATATATCTAACAGCGGGCTTAGAGTCCGCCCATACCCTCCCTCGATTGGCTTTGTATTCACTCTCATTTGCTTTTCTTTTCTTTTCATATTTGAGGACTTTCCTTAATCTACCATCTTTTTCTCCTCCCTTGGAGCGTAGTCTCTTTACCATCCTTTTGATTAGCTGCTTGAACCATAGTTCTGCTCACTTACAGGGAACTACTTACTTTCTTTTTCGTGAAGCATTGAGTGGATGTTTTTTCTCACTCTCCTTGTGTGCTTCTTCCCCATCAAATACAATCCCCCTCTTTGTATTGCTTTCTCCCTTGTGCTGCTCTTTCTCTACTCTGCTTCTCCCCCTATAAACGTCCCACGCTCAATGTTGCTCTCTTTCTCCCTCATGTGCTGCTTGTACTCTTTCCCCAATTCAACTTTTTTTTAATTTTACCACCCACACTCACTGTTGGCTTCCCTCCACTTGCTTCTTTGGTGTTGTCCACCCCTCGTAGCCATTTAATTTTAAATTACCATTTGCTGCTGGACGTTAGCCAACAAGAAAAGCACTTTTGTGCGCTCAAAATTGTATTTATTTTTATTTGCCTAGCTAAGTGCTTTACGCCATTTTACATTGTTCAATTAAAAAAAGAAAAAGTAAATAGTGCCTGCGTCATTCTGTAGTTGTGCGCATGTGTGGCGATGCATGTTTGACCTACAGAGTGAAGCGAGCTGCAACCGCTACACTTTTGTTTTTTTTTGTTGTTTATTTTAGTGGGGAGGCCAGTGTTTCACTGCATTTCCATAATTCATGGGCCTACAAAGTGAAACCTGTTGGCTTTGCCAATGCTTGGGACTGCTTGGCATCTGTCTTTTCATATAGTTTCTATTGTTTGGGTTTCTTCTCATTGATGCATTTGTTATCTGGTACAGATTATGGCACTTAATCCATTTCCTGACACTGGATATCAACATTTCAGTCGTTTCTCTCACTGCATTACTTTTTATTTTCCAAGCTGTGACTCAATCCGTATTTGTTTTGATGCCTTTGCAGTCATTTTATGGTTTAATTCTTCAAAAGATGGCATAAAAACATCCTTGAGTGGATTAGCTCCAGGTCTAAGCCTCCACCTTGTTTGGCATCCCAAGTCATTTCCCTATGTTGTTATGTTCACCATCAGCCTGGGTCAGAGGTGACTTGGTAGAAAGTTCTGTAACTGCACTAAATTACACAACCTGGTAGTGCCATTAGAAAATTAAGATGAGCGAGGCTGGAGGACATTGCGTGTGCATGTTTTTTCACTTCTGGTTTCTAGAATGAGCCAGTTCTTATTGGCAAATCGTTGCAATTGCTTTTTGTTTTTCAAACATATTTAATTCGCATCTGTGAAAAAGGGGATGCCTGCTGTGAGTTTTTAGGTATGTGCGGTTTGTTCCACCTTCGCTTTTCTTTAGGAACCTGTTCGTATTTGGATTTGGGTAGTGGAGCCAGGGCCACCAGCTTCAACTCATGTTTGTGATCAGTCATTTGGCTGCCTGTGACAGATTGGCACTATCCGCTTGAACGTTTAGCTTGGACATTGGAAGGACAGTGAGAGAGGTCATGGTTTGTGGTTCGGCAGAGCTGTTGGAGCAGCAGGACGTTGCGTATTCTTGCTAGTGCTGTTCATGATTGGCATCCAAGATGTTTATCTTGTCAAACCCTCTGTACTTCCTTAACTGCAGTAGTAGCATAAAAATAATGAAAACAGCTTTTAGGAGTGTGAAGTAACTGGTTCTACAGAAGCTTTCACCTTGATGACGAAGCTTTCCACCTTGATGACACACATCTGAACACCCATTTGTGGCATTTGCGATCCCTAAGACCCTTAATTGCAACTTTTAATGGTTTGGTACATACCAGCGTCCACTTTGGGATGAGAGAGGTTCTTAGTGTGTGAATGAAGTACATGCTGGCGGTAAAAACCTATTAACAGCAGAGCGGAGAAGAGCAGGGTTCTTTGAAAGAAAATACACCAGTAACAATGACATACTAACGTAAGGTGAGAATAAAAGGGTTCTCTTTGAAGACACGACATGCCGGTTAGGCCTGGGTGTTAAACTCCGTGTAGCCGGTTTTTTCCTCACTCACCAACGTTAAGTTGGCGAGCGAGGAAAATCTTACTCCAGTCCACCTCCCGGTGAGATTTCTCAACGTGGGTGGGATGGCCGCTACCACACGTGTTGAGAAACCTTCCATTCACGTTGAGGAAGCTGCCGCTCAAGA
This sequence comes from Triturus cristatus, assembly GCF_964204655.1. Classification (NCBI taxonomy): domain Eukaryota; kingdom Metazoa; phylum Chordata; class Amphibia; order Caudata; family Salamandridae; genus Triturus; species Triturus cristatus. The sequence continues at coordinate 41,545,405 of NC_140585.1, forward strand.
AGAAAATCTACTCGAGTGGCAGAAACTAGCTTTGCACTCTTGCGCTGCTCATAGTGCCATTTGTGCTGATTTCCCAGCGCGGGACAAACACCTGTCGCTAAAAAATAGCTTTGAACGGCGCAACCTAACATGCTCTGCAGCTTGCGGAACTCCGCGTGGAGGAGTTTTTTTTGGGTCACTTCTACGCGGAGCTCAGTCAACTCCACCCAGGCCTAATGCCGATGGTAAGGGCAGACTGACCTGTTCAATAGGGAGAGCAGGGTTCCCTGGTCATTGAAGGAAAAGCGCGACCATGGCAACAACCTACAACCATGTGAGAGGGGAAGGGCATGGGCTTCTATTTGTGAACTAAGGAAAACCAGTGGTAAGGACAAAAACATGCAAGAGGGCTCTGGGAATGACCGGGTTCTCAATTCAACAAATGGGATTTCTGAAAGGGCAACTTTGTTTTTTCCCGTACTACAGGATCACCTGATAAGGCATGGAATCTCTACGGGACATGAGTGTGGAGGAGCTGCGGGATATGCAGGACGATCCAGAGCGCATGGATCGCCTCACCCTGGAGTCCCAGGAGGTAAAGTAAAGTCCTTCTGTGTTACAGAGAACTAGAGAGGCTCAAAATTAAAAACGTAGAGGGTCACTTGCAGGAGCTGATGAAGAGATGTCCATGTCGTTGAGAAGATTGATGGAATAACAGGAAGCAGAACTAACAATAGTGCTATGACAAACCCATTGTAACTTTGGCATTTCTAACCAAATTGGAATATTGTTTAAGTCTTGAGTCCCAGCAGGAGTCCCAGCAGGATGCACATCTACTACATCAACGTAGCAACTACACAGATTACCATTACATCGCTCCAGTAACACATATTTAATAAAAAAGTTATTATTTCATTTAAGGATTCTTTTAATAATTAAAATAAAGAACACTAATGCGTAGATTAATTTAAGTAGGGATTAGGCTTTGCATTAAGGGTCATTTGAATTGTATTTAAGGGTTTAAGTTAAAACGACTAGGTTAAATTATTTATTTTAATCTAGCATTATGGTTTTAGTTTGCTTTTGTTGGAAAAATGTGTTTACATTTTCTTTGATTTAAATTCATCTAAATTCATTTGGGGTCACGGTTAGTATTTTGGTAAGGTTATGGATAATTATTTTATTTGCCCATAAGGTTTAGCAATTTTATCATGAATTGCTTCTTGAAAGATATTTAATGTAAAAAAATTGAGGGTTTGACTTAGTTTTAATGTTTTTTTTAAATTTTATTTTATTTAAATCAATTGAGCAATAGGTTTAGGGTCGACAAAGATTACTTAATTTTTAATTACATTACACTAAATATAATTTAAAGACTATGGTTATGAATGTAATTGCATACATTCAGTAATATATTTGCTGTAAATAAATAAGTTTAATTACCCTTTAAAGAAGATGATGTAGTATTAGGGTAATGGTGGTAAATAGATTTACAATCTCTCGGCTAAGCAGTGCCTGTTGGCATAGTGGGGAAAGCAGCCTTAACCACGCAATGCCCTTACCATGCCGTGCTATTACCACTTTCCTTCACCATGCATTGCTTTTAAAACGCATGCCTTTACCATGAATATGCGTTTTCCATGTATACCTTTACAATGCAAGTTAAGTATATTTAAGGTAAGTATTTGGGTACAATTACCTTAAAAATACTTAACTTGCATTGTAAAGGAATACACAGTAAATGCATATTCGTGATAAAGGCATGCGTTTTAAAGGCAATGCATGATATATATACATCTCCATCCATCCCATTGGCAGTTGCCATTGGTTAGTTATAGTTAGGATCATGTTTCCATAGGAAATGCATTTTTCTGCGTTGCTAATAACTTTAGTACCGTTTGGCGAATCTCCGCAAAACTTTCCTAAAATGTTTTATTTATTGACTAGTTTGCGCACAGAAAGTTTCAGGGTGATCCGTCAAGCGAGGGGCAAGAAATAAGGGGTGTCCCAAAACAAGTTTTCCTCATTCATTTTACCATAGGAACTTTGGACACAGCTACCGCCTAAACTGCTGAACATAGTTACTCCAAATTTGAGAGCTAGATCTTTGCCCAAAAAAAGAGTGCTTTTTGTGTATTGGTGTAAATCTGCTCAGCAGTTTTGAGCAATTAATGCTCAAAAACGTTGCTTTAAATATAAGGTGTTGAAGAAGAGAAGGGTGGGTTGTCCAATCCCTTACACATTTCCTCTTAAAACCTCAATGAAACGATGTTTAAAAAAAAAAAATGAATGACCCTTTGATTTGAGAATATATCTCTACACGATAAGACCACCTTGCTCTGTACCTAGGTTTATGGTCTACAAATATCTGTGCAGAAAATGTAGGTTGCAATTCAATAAATGAGTATTGTTCTTACTCAAAGCTTGAGGGGCACTAAAGCATGTTGTCGTAGACTTCCAATGTACCACATCAGCGTAGTGTTGGAGGAAGGCTTCTTCATTATAAACACTACCCAGGTTTTCTGAAGCAGATCACTGATAACCGGGACCACATTGTGGTGAGTTTCTCCAGGCCATTAATTGTCCCACAGTACAATGTGGTCAAAAATGTTCAAGCCTGGTTGAAAATTGACTTAGTCTCCTGTACATGTCAGACTGGATCTGGAAACTTGAAATAGCGCAACTGTGTCAATAGGTGGTGCTCTAGCTCGGCTGTGAGATCTACCCCCACATATGACATCACAAAGATGGCATAAGGCATCACCATGGCATGCTGTTGGTTCCTTTTTTATTTTTTACTTCTTTCAATGATTAGAAGTTACACTCAACATTATTTCTACCGAGTACTTACATTTACTTTGTTTTCTGGGATGTCTTCCCTGAAAATCTCGGCTTTAAACCCTGTCACTCGCTGCTTTCACACAATTGATGCTGGACCTCTTATACCCACCCTAGTTCCTTAGATATACATGCGGTCCCCAAGACTCTGTTATGGCGGCCTCCATCTCGATTTACACCAGTGACTCTTTTCCCGGTGCCTGTCAATCAATCCCCACTCTTTCTGGTGCCATTCAAGCGCTGGCTGACCCTCCTCTATTGCTGAAGACCTTGCTGGTTGCTCCAGCACTGTTCCTGACTCCACTAGAACTGACTTTACATCTGCTACAAACATAGCAATTTTTCCATAGATGAAGTCCATTTTAGTCTGATGCCAATGCACAGCAAAACATTTTATCCAAAAGGAACCTCCCCACAGGCCCTTGCCTCGTGATAAATACTTTGGTAGGCTATTGTGGCTGTTTGGCTCCGATTCTTACCCCAGTCAAATGCTGAACATAGTTTACCACAATAATAGTGACAGCAGTGTGCTGGGTATGTACAAGCCCACTCCCACTGGGACAGATGCTGGTGACTACCTGGCCCGGCAGAAAGCCAGTGGCCCTGAATATCCCTCTGGGGCTCGCATAGAAATTGCTTCATTTACAGCTGTGCTAAGTCGCAGAAGTCCTTGAGTTGTCTTTGACTGTGGACGAGGACAAAGATTACCTCCTTACAGAAATCCTACACCTGGCATTGCTTCAGTTGAAACTTTGCTCCCATTTAATGGTGTATTCTGGTTAGGTGGAGTAAGCCATCTTCTATCCCTGTGGTGAGCCGCCAAGCCACTCTCTGCCTTTGTCCCGCTCTAGGGGCCCCAAAAGGTTTCACCGCGCATCCCCTTCCAGAGAGTCTTGTGGTCCAGGAATTGTCTTCCCTGAAACAGAACCTGTTTGTTGTTGTTGTTTTTACCTTCTAGCCATATGGGCAGAGAGTCGAAGAGGGATAGAGGCAGTTAGAAGGTCTTCATTTCAGGGGGCTTCACTATTTATTCCATGAATTCACCTTGCCTCCGAGCCAGCGGCTCCTATGCCCTGTTGGAAATGGCACAGATGACTGTCCCAAACCTTCCAGACCATGTTTGCAGCCATTTTGTGGAAGGTGTGTTGGGCGGGCAAGACCGGCCAAGCGGATCCTTTGCTGTGCTCCGAGCACAGTAGATTCTGTGGCACCGTCATCACCATCCACCAGCATACCTGGACGCATTCTACAGACTTTTCACAGGCTATCCAAGCAAGTCTTATGAAAATGCCCCTAGATTGAGTGAACCTTTTTGGGGCAAAAGCGGATCGCTTCAAGCAAGATTGGGCTTTGTCTCAATCCTTGGGGCCTGCATCTCCTGCACGCCAGTTTCATCAGCAGTACGGACAGTTCACAGGATATGATCTTCTTTGGGGCCTGCTATTTCAGCGGCATGGACCTTCCCGGCATTGCAGTATCCCAAGAAGATGCAGCGGGCGTGGCATGGAGAGCAGCAGCAGCAGTCCTCTCCTCCACCTACCATGGCTTTTATCTGGCCTTGAGCGAGCATGCCAAGCCTGTAGCGTTGGGGGTGTCCTTTCATTTATCTTGCTAGCAGTCGATCACTCTGAACTGTGGGTGCTTCAGTTTTGCTGAGGAAGGCTGAAAATTAATTTCAGGAAATACCACCTCCCATTCCCCATATCTGCTCTGTCATCTTGGATGATCATTCCACGTCTGTGGGACTTCTCTTGCCACTACTTGCTTCCCCTAATTCCTTGGGTTCTGCGATTAAGACCACCCACATATAATCTTAATCGCACTGGGCTGGCTGCGGAGCATATGGTACTGTGATCTCCCCTTGTCCCACTGCCCTCCTCTTATGATAAAGGAGGTGAAGAATCTTGAGGTAGTTAACATAACATATCCAACATAAAGATCATTACCAAAAGTAAGTAACTTGTTCTACATTGCGAATTGTTTAATGAATGTGCTTAATATCTCTATGTGGAGTCGTTCTAATGTAACCGTATAGAGGGAGCTAGCATGCGGATGCGACAAGTATTGGTATGCACCAGGGGTCGAACCAGAGAGTGAGATAGTGATATCAACAGAGATCTCAGATTAATTCACGGCCCAGATGGTGTGTAAATTATAGTGACACTAGCTGTTCAGAGAGCTCTTAGGTGAGAGGTTTGTTACTGAAGTAAAGGGGGTGAGAAGAAGTGAATAAATACCATAGAGGGAAAGTGGGACTGAGCAAGGGAATGGAGCTCTTACAGTTTGTCATTTCTTCAACTCTTGTTGATCTCTTATTCCTCATTCAGCTTCAGAGCCTGCAGCTGGAGAAGGAGATGTACCTGGCCTTGAACCGTAGGCAAGCTGAGGAGAACCTTGCGTTCCAGCCACGCTTGGACACAGGCCGTCTCCTCCTGCAGGAGAAATACGAGGCCCTAGGGCAAGCTGCGGCACACTACAAACAGCAGAAGGCCAAGCTGGGTAAGGAGAGTTTCTTCACTATAGCTGATTCAGACTGGGCTCACTGGGATCTTGGGGTGCAAGCAGAATCAGCCCAAAAATGTACTCTTGATATCTGAAGTAGTTCAAGAACCCTCACAAAGTCCTACCGGATCAGCCGGTGTAAGAGACACTATCCTGCTTTAGATTCACATGCGGTGCTTTATCCTGTCTTTAGTGTTTGGAACATTCTTTCTAATAGCTACTTAAAACTGCAGACTTCTGACCGTAGAATATTCCCACCAGACTGGATCTGGAAGTCTTCAAAGCAATAGCTTCTGTGCACTGCTAGTTGGCGCCATCTAACTCTGCTCTGACCTTGCACCGCCCTGGAACTGATGATGCGGAATCGCATGTAGGTGCCACCCCTCCATGCTGATGTCTGTTCCTTCACATGCCCTACAATGAAAATCTAGAGCTCTGTTCCCACTTTGTCTACTGATGATTCAAAAAACACAAGACTGCCACAGAAGAAAAATGTCACCTGTCCACCTCCACCCTGCACTCCAATAACAGGCTTCAAGCTGTGCCATGATTGTAGGAAGCAAATGACTGGCACAGACTCTGGCATAGTCCAAGGACTGTAAAACGCCTCCCATGATGTGGTTGAGAAGCAGACAACTTATTCTTCCCTGCATTAAACTGAACCAGTACTCTGTCTGAACCTGAAAAAAATTGCTAGTGAGTTGGTTACCTCTCAAGAAAAAGAATTTGAATCTCCAGCTGGTACACCAACCCGCAAAAGTGCCTCTTTTGTAATTGTAGTGTGTAGGGCGGTGGTGAATCTGGACCTACAGATGTCCACAGTAGAAGCAAAATCCAGTTAACTCACTGAAATTCTCCAACCAGAGCTGGCTTCATTAGGACCATTCTTGCCCTTCACTGAGGCACTTGCGGACTCTTTTATGGCTGCTTTGACTAAGCCATGCTCACCCTTCCAGTTACTCAATCTGTGGCTAAGCGACATAGACCAGCTACTTTTGACCCATCATGCCTCACTATGTACTGAACTCTGTAAAGCCTTGTAGCACAAGGGTCAAGCCGTAAGATGAATCCATATACCTTTCCGTTTTTACTTTTTGGACCAACAATTCAAGTGTATTGACACATCTGCAAAGAATTTGTTCTCTTCAGCTGGCCTGATCTATGCAGATGTTTTAAAGGTACTGTGGCCTACCTTTCACACTTCTGCACCGCACACTGTCTCTGCACATGTTTCGATAGACCATGCTTCGGTTGCTGTACAGGAGGCCTATATGTACCTGGCCAGTTGTGTCATCGAGAGAGTAGGTGAGGAGTATTAATCCTGCTATTTATTTCCTCCTATCCAAGAAGGGTGGAATATGCAGACCCATCTTAGACATTTGACCACCTTCTGACAGGATTGCAAAATCAAAATGGTGCCTCTGGTTCGGATTCTTTCTTTCTGCTGTGGACCAAGAAGATAGGTTTGTGCCCTTGCAATAGTAGTGCTTTTATTTTCTTATAGCCTTTCGGCAGTTGCACAAATTTTACCTGTATTTCACTGTAGCGACAGAACACTTCCACTTTGTCGTCATCCCCTCATAGTGTAATAAACTCATTAAACCCTCTTGGGTCCAGTCAGCTCAACCCGGAGTAGCAGTGGCTTTGAGTAGTCCGGCTTTAACAAAGGTACAAGTGCAAATCATTTATAAGTATCAAAACAATTGAAAATGAAAGAAACCTGACACAAATGAAATGGAACACTAATTTATTAAAATAACCCTTATTTTTATGCATTTTTAGACCCCAAAACAACCAAATCCATTGCAGGTTCTAGAGATACACATTGAGTAAATCATATCACTGCTTTTCACCCAAAATGCAAATGAGCATTGGCAACTTCTGTGGTTAGTAGCAACTATGAAAACATTTGACAACATTTTTATAAAATTGTATTCGGGCAATCTAACACTGGTGAGGCGCTGGTCATACTGGGGGGCTACATGCCCACAGAAAAAACAATTTGGAAACTGTTTCCCCCTCTCTGTCCACAACGCCAACCTGTCTACCAGTAAAAGAGCAGTCTCTCTCGTTTGTGTCTACCACTTGCCTCTCAAAGGTGGCTTCCCCTTTGAAGCTCGCCTTTTGGGCTCTCCTTGTGTGGCTTCCTGCCAGGGAGAGGTAACACCTCACTATAGATGGTGTCCTTTCCTGAGAGTCATTCACACATCTGACCAGGAGGGCAGGGCCGTTTATAGTTGCTCTTGTGGTCAGCAACTGTAAATGGCCACTGGAAAACTTGGGGAACAGAGTGGCAACCTTCTAAAGTTGCCTTTTTACTCAAAAGTTACATTACATTCGACTTGGGCATTAATTTAAGATTAATGAAACAATTCTTTTGATGCCTTTAGGGTATCCACTTTAGCAGTCTCACGCTGAAGTTAGCTGAGCTGTCAGCGTGTATCCTGTGCTTGCCAATGGTGCTACTATCTTTTCTACAGTATTGATGACAATTTGGGGGTTTTACTATTGGGACAAATGAAATCACATCCAGCTTTTTAGTATACAGCACTCTGCCTTGGGGCTCGACAGACCTACCTTAGCAGTGACCTATATGTATTAAAAAAGAAGGTATGTGCTTTGTCATTAATTTAAATGGCAACGTTGAGTTGGTGGTTTAAAACTGCTCTGCGAGTCTGCAGTGGCATGCTGGGAGACTGTAGGAGAGTAGGGTCTGCAATCCTATGATCACCCAGATTTTTTTGCTTTTGCTTCATTGGTTTACGACTTTCTCCGGCTGTGGGCCTGCCAATCAGACCCACAGCCTAGCTGTTCTCTCTCGAAATTAACACACATGTACATTAGGTGCATCCACTAATTGGAACTGGGCCGCCTTGTCAGTCCCTGTCTCAGCATACCACAGGTATCCAGGGCATCGGTGTACCCAGGGCCTACCAGGGGCTGAAGCATGTATTATGCCACCCCTGGAATGGCCGCCCAAATCTGACACAACTGGCTGCACGACAGCTGGGGCCACGTGGTGTAATCACCCGTTGCTGTAGGTGTAGTATTCCTACACCTAAACCCTAAAATGGACACATGGATTCCTATCAGTCACTCCTATAGCAGGCCTTATCAATCCTGAAGGCAGAGTGCCGGGAATCATGTGGGACGGTGCTCTGGCGCGAGCTGAGCCCGTCGACGGCTTGCGGAACCAAGTCCTAATAGCCGTTCCATGGTGACGCGGGCCAACTACTTTTAATGCATTATAATCCTTGCGGTTATTTGCTAACTTTGGCATCACATCACCTACACATGTCGAGTAAGGTGTCATACGAATGAGAATACGAACCCCTCGCCAGTCCTGGCGACGGGGTTAGCATTCCCCCCTTTTAGAGGGACACGACATGGAAGTAACCTTGAACCCCGGTTAAAGTTGACTCAAGCCTCAGCATCACAAAATGGATGCTGCCACCAGACACAAGTCTGACCTCCTGCTGCTGGGGGACCTTCCAGCAAGGGGAGCTTGGACAAAGGGTTTCCTGTCGAGGGCGGTGTTAGCACCATCCCAGACAGGGTTTGTGTATCCCAGGTAGGCAGGGCTGAAAGGAAGGTGATTGCAAGTGGCACCCCGGTGCTCACTGTGCATAGCCCGGCTCAAACCAGTTGCGGGGGCACACCAGCCCCTGAGCTGGCGCGAAGCCGGACAAAGGATAGGGGTGTAACCACCCCCCTCCTGGCTCCACCCATAGGTAGAACCTAGTCACGGGCCAGCCCCTTTTCTTAGAATAAAAGTAGGAGCGAGTCCCCTTCCCAAATTGGATAATCAGATAATCGGATAACTCCGAATCACGAACCACTTTCCACGAAAGGAACTCTTGACTATTTCTGAAGACTCTCCCTTGTGGCTAAGGAGTAGCCACCCTGCGCCAGCAGGCACCACCTAAGCGCTTGCGGTTTGCTGTACGTCTCCTACGGATCAAGACTGCCCAGCTCGACGAGACCCGAGTTCCCTGCCATCTCTGACCTTTTACCTACCTCATCAGCCCAGCTGAGAGTCGTAGGTGTGACGAGACCTGCGGGACCGGCTATCTTCAGAACCTGCACGACGCTTATCTAGCACGCCCACCGAGGGACCCTCGAGTGAGTGCACCTAGGGTTTGAGAAGCCCTAAAACCCTGAGCAGCTCCAGCATCGAAGTCTGTCTCCCCAGCATCCACGAGATCTGCGTGGGGGCCCTTCCGCTTCTTGCTGTTCCCAGCGTTGTCCGACCACTTGCCGACCGGCTTGTGGCCCTCTTCACGACGCTCCAAGATTATTTGCATCACCGGTCTGGTTGCTCCAGACTGGCTCTTGCTCCCCTTCAACAGAGGAGTACCACGGACCCTCCTGGTCCACTCCCGACGCCATCTGGACTCCCCCGCTTGGGTTGCCACTGCCAAGATCCGCTGCCCCTTCCTGGGCCCAGCATCATCGACAGCAGACACCTTCGTGGGACAGCTCGCCCTCCATCCTGGTTGCCGCCGCGCCTCCTGGTCCGAGGAACAGCCGAGTCCGACGTCACCCACTCACCTGGTCGAGGTGACTTCAGCCGGTACCCCCCTGGTACCCACACGATCGCTGGCTAGCGGTTGAGAACTGAGTCCCCTCTGCTTTCAGGTTTCCTTCACCACCGATCCAGGCTTGGATCGCTCTGAACATCGTCACTGGTCGCCTGCCAGCAACTTCTTCTTTCAGGCTCCTGAGACTACACGAGGACTCCCGACATCTTGCCGAACTTCACTCAGCCGCAGCCTCCGGGCTAGGTAACTCGAGCATCTCGGTGCTCCATCGCAGGTTCGCTCTACAAGTGTCCAGTTCCTTTTTCGTTTAGTCCCACTGATCGGAACACTCCGGAATCAGTACCTCCAGACTCTAACCATTCGCATTTCACTGTTAGTGTAGATGGTTTCTCGTGCCCCTCGGGCATTTGTGTAAATTGTGCAACTGAAGTATTTTCCTAAGAGTTTTGTAGTGTGCTTAGCTCCCTGACTCATAAAGAGCCAGGGTAGTCTTGTTATAAATAAATATCCTTTTATTTTCATAACAACTTGTGTGGAGTCCTTTCACTTGGTGTTCAAGGGGTATATGTGATGGTAAACAGCTGGCTTAACACGCCCTCTAGAGTTTAGCCTAAGACTGCTCGTATCCACGCTACTAGGATAGCTGGTCTATAAGGTTGACTTACAACCAATCATCAATAAGGGTCGTTTGGAATGATACACAGTGATCACTAGAATAGTGAGCACTACATATCAGGCCAACTTCTCACATTGGTGAGCAGCGGTTGGGATTTGAGCTTGCTGTTGTTTTACCACACACGTATCCTAAGAATATCGCAGTGAAAGATCACATAAGTACCCAGGTACATATAACTTAACTTAGAATACTCCGAGTTCTACTGAGCCGGCTGTTGTAGTGTAACAGGGCTTAGCACACCCTGACTACAACTCTTAGCAAGGGATCAGTAGGTAAACCCATAGTGTAGGTAGGTGCAACACTTACACCCCACTAGAAAAGCATGTCGGTCCACGGAGAGTCTGCAGGGACTCCCTTAGTGGTCAGTGACCCTCCACAGGTCGTGTCACGATATGCAACTCTTAGCTTCAAGGAGATGAGACAACTGTGTGCCTCCAGGAAGCTAAACCAGGGTTCTAACCCTACCATCGCAATACTGATAGGTCTCTTAGAGGCGTACGATGCTAGGAGGTCCTCTAACCCAGGTCCCCCCAGTGCAGATGGGAACATGCCTCCCTTAGAGGGAACCCTCGGTGACCCAGACCTCGACCTCCACACAGAGGAGGAGGACGAGGACGAGTTATCGGGAGACGAGGCAGACAAAGGTCCAGTGGTAGTCGGCAGGCTTACAAGGACCAACTTAAGCAGGCATGAGAATGGAACTGGGGGAGCCCCGGGCCCACGCTCAAGCAGGCTTAACCTTGGGAACGGACGAGCTAGGTCTCTCTCCAGAGGCTCTGGCAGATCGGTTCATACACATGTCTCTCAGGTACCTTCTCAGAGAGGAATGACTTCCCCTCAGAGGAGGGAGCATGAAGCGAAAATGCGGGAGGTCAATCTGAGGATCGAGCGGGAAGAACTTGCCCTCGCCAAAGAAAGACTTGCCTTGGCCCGAGAGCAGAAATTAAGTGGGTTAGACCCCACTGGTGGCAGCATTCTCCATAGAGAGAAAGACAGGGGTATAGACACTAGACACCTGAGTAAAATAGTGCCCCCCTTTAAACAAGGGGACGACATCCACAAGTGGATAACTGCCTTGGAGAGGGCCTGCACTGTCCAGTGCGTCCCCCCAAGTCAGTGGGCAGCTATACTGTGGCTTTCCTTTGAAGGTAAAGGAAGGGACAAGCTCCTCACTACAAGAGCTGAGGATGCTAACAACTACCAAGTCCTGAAGAACACACTGATTGATGGGTTCGGCTTGACCACGGAACAGTACCGGGTGCTGTTCCGGGACACCCAGAAAATTCAGTCTCAGGATTGGGCTGACTTTGTCGATTGTGCCACTAAGGCTTTGGAAGGCTGGTTGCTGGGTAGCAAGGTTACTGATTACACAGGATTGTACAATCTTATCATGCGAGAACAGATTTTAAACAACTGTCAGAACCAATTGTTGCATCAGCACCTTGTCGACTCGGATCTGACCTCTCCCCAAGAATTGGGAAAGAAGGCAGACAGATGGGTCAGAACAAGGGTCAAGCAGAACCAGAATCAGAACCAGGGTGGTCAGAAGAAAGCAGACCAAAAGGGTAACAAGAACGAACAAAATGACCAGAAGTCTTCGACAGGTCCCCAACAAACCAAAGAGGGTGGGGGCCAGGCTTCACAGAAGAAGAAGACTCAAGAAGGCCAGTCAAAAAGGTGGTGCCAATACTGTAAAAGTAAGACTCACTGGTTTAGTGAGTGCACCAAGAAAGGAGGGCAAACTCCTGCCACTGCCGCCCCTAAGGCACCTGCGCCCCCTAGTACAGTCAGCAGTGGTAGTGCGCCTCCCAAGGCATTAGTTGGGTTAACCTTGGGAACCGAGGGGAGTGACGACTTAGTCGGCACGCTCACTCAGGCCGTCCTTGTCTGTACAGGGGATATGGATATGTCCCCTGATGCCAGTCCCAATACTTTGGGCAAATACAGACAGACACCTTTGATAAATGGAAAAGTGGCTCAGGCCTACAGGGACACGTGTGCCAGTGTCACCATGGTGACGCCTAACTTCGTGGACCCTGGACAGATCATGCTAGGTACCAGTTACCTAGTGACCAATGCCAGCAACGTCACTACCAATCACAGTATGGCAGTTGTTGATTTCTCCTGGGGAGGGGTAAGTGGCCCGAAAAAGGTTGTGGTTAGTTCAGACCTCCCCGTAGAATGTCTGTTGGGCAATGATTTGGAAACGTCACAATGGTCAGAAGTGGAGCAGAGGACTCACATGGAGATGTTAGGCTTGCCAGCACATGTCCTTGCTGTGACCAGGTCACGGGCCAAAAGATGCCCCACTGAACAGGTGCTGGATCCTGGAAGAACGGACCAGACACCTTCCAAGAAAAGGAGCAGTAAGGGTAAGGCTTCGCCTTCCCCCCTGCCCCAGGTCGTGGATCAAGTCTCCGAGGAGGCTGACCTTAAAGAACTGAGGGAAACTGAGCCGCAAGAGCTTGAACCTGGTCAGGTTGAGTTTCTGGGCTCAGGGGGACCCTCCAGGGAAGACCTGGGGAAGGCACAGTTAGACTGCCCCTCACTTGAACCCCTCAGACAGCAGGCCGCTGCTGAGGCTGCAGGGAACGCCACAGGTACCCACAAAGTGTACTGGGACGATGGACTCCTGTACTCCGAGGCAAGAGACCCCAAACCTGGTGCGACCAGGAGGCTGGTCATCCCCTTGTCTCTGAGAGGTTTCCTTCTCACCTTGGCCCACGAGATTCCCCTTGCAGGTCACTTAGGCCAGAATAAGACTTGGGACAGAATTGTTCCACACTTTCACTGGCCCCACATGTCCGAAGATACGAAGGAGTTTTGCCGCTCCTGTGTCACTTGCCAAGCCAGTGGTAAGTCAGGTGGCACGACAAAGGCCCCCCTCATACCACTACCAGTGGTGGGGGTACCCTTTGAACGGGTGGGGATCGACATTGTCGGACCAATGGAACCCCAGACAGCATCAGGGCACAAGTTTATACTGGTGGTGGTGGACCACGCCACCAGGTATCCTGAAGCTATTCCCCTTAGGACCACTACAGCACCTGTGGTGGCACGGGCCCTACTTGGAGTGTTCTCCAGAGTGGGCTTCCCTAAGGAGGTCGTCTCAGACAGAGGTGCAAACTTCATGTCGGGATATCTGACTGCTATGTGGAAGGAATGTGGTGTCAACTACAAGTTCACCACACCCTATCACCCACAGTGCAATGGGCTTGTTGAGAGATTCAACCGGACCCTAAAAGGGATGATTCACGGACTACCTGAAAAGCTTCGGCGGAGATGGGATGTCCTGATACCCTGCCTCTTGTTCGCCTACAGAGAGGTCCCGCAGAAGGGGGTTGGCTACAGCCCTTTTGAGCTTCTGTTCGGACATCCTGTAAGGGGACCCCTTTGTTTGGTAAAGGAAGGATGGGAGAGACCTCTCAGAAAGCCGGCATCAAACATTGTGGACTATGTGCTCGGTCTCCGCTCGCGGATGGCGGAGTACATGGAAAAGGCGTCTAAAAACCTGGAGGCGAGCCAAGAATTACAGAAAGCTTGGCACGACCAAAAGGCTGTCCTGACTGTGTACCAGCCTGGACAGAAGGTGTGGGTGCTGGAGCCAGTGGCCCCAGCAGCACTCAAAGACAAATGGTCTGGGCCCCACACGATCATTGAGCAAAAGGGAGAGGTCACCTACTTGGTAGACCTGGGAACTCCCCGGAGCCCCCACAGGGTGCTCCATGTAAACAGGCTCAAGACATATGTCGACAGGGAGGGCATGGGCTTGCTCATGGCCACAGATGAGGGACAGGAGGAGGAGAGTGACCCTCTCCCAGACCTGCTCTCTCAGAACCCTGACGATGGATCAGTAGATGGTGTTGTCTTTTGCGGCAGCCTCTCTGGACATCAACAAGAGGATTGTAAACAGGTTCTTCAATCCTTTCGACATATGTTCTCTCTGACACCCAGTCAGACCAAGTGGTGTACCCATGAGGTCGACACTGGGGACAGTCTGCCCGTAAAGAGTAAAATCTATCGGCAACCTGATCATGTCAGAGACTGCATCAAGACAGAGGTGCAGAAAATGTTGGAGCTGGGAGTCATTGAACCCTCGGACAGCCCCTGGGCTAGTCCCGTAGTGCTCGTGCCGAAACCTCACACCCAGGGCGGTAAGAAAGAGATGAGGTTTTGCGTGGACTACAGAGGCCTCAATGCGGTCACTAAGACTGACGCCCACCCGATACCAAGAGCAGACGAACTTATCGACCGGTTGGCCTCGGCCAACTACTTAAGTACGTTTGACCTGACAGCTGGGTATTGGCAAATCAGGTTAGCTGAGGAGGCCAAGCCCAAAACAGCATTTTCTACCCCGGGTGGGCATTATCAGTTCGTGGTAATGCCCTTTGGTTTGAAAAATGCACCTGCCACCTTCCAAAGGCTGGTGAATCGAGTTCTCACTGGGTTGGACGACTTCTGTGCGGCGTATCTGGACGATATCGCTGTCTTTAGCTCCACCTGGGAGGATCACCTGGTCCACCTGAGGAAAGTGTTAGAGGCCCTGCAGAAGGCAGGCCTCACTATCAAGGCCACCAAGTGCCAGATAGGGCAGACACAGGTTGTATACCTGGGCCACCTTGTAGGTGGAGGCCAGGTTCAACCATTGGAGAGCAAAATACAGGCCATCCAGGACTGGGCTCCTCCAACCACCCAGACTCAGGTTCGAGCTTTCTTGGGCCTGACTGGTTATTACCGGAAATTTGTCAGAAATTATGGATCCATTGTGACCCCGCTAAACGACCTGACAAGTAGAAAGATGCCAAAAAAAGTTCAGTGGACAGCAAGCTGTCAGAAGGCATTCGATGACCTAAAGCAGGCCATGTGCACAGCACCTATCCTAAAGAGTCCAGACTACTCCAAACCATTCATTGTCCAAACAGACGCTTCGGAGCTGGGTGTGGGAGCTGTTCTATCGCAACTGAATTTTGATGGTCATGACCAGCCCATAGCTTTTATTAGCAGGAGGCTGACCCCCAGAGAGAAGAATTGGTCAGCTATTGAGAGGGAGGCCTTTGCTGTGGTTTGGGCCCTGAAGAAGTTGAGGCCATACTTGTTTGGCACTCACTTCAAGATTCAGACCGACCATAAGCCCCTCTTGTGGCTAAATCAAATGAAGGGTGAAAACCCCAAACTACTTAGGTGGTCCATTTCCCTACAGGGGATGGACTTCACAGTGGAGCATAGACCTGGCACTGATCATGGCAATGCAGATGGGCTCTCCAGGTATTTCCACTTAGAGCAAGAAGACTCACCTGGTCAAGGTTAGCTTATTGTCCCAAAGTTTGGGGGGGGGGTCATGTAGGAGAGTAGGGTCTGCAATCCTATGATCACCCAGATTTTTTTGCTTTTGCTTCATTGGTTTACGACTTTCTCCGGCTGTGGGCCTGCCAATCAGACCCACAGCCTAGCTGTTCTCTCTCGAAATTAACACACATGTACATTAGGTGCATCCACTAATTGGAACTGGGCCGCCTTGTCAGTCCCTGTCTCAGCATACCACAGGTATCCAGGGCATCTGTGTACCCAGGGCCTACCAGGGGCTGAAGCATGTATTATGCCACCCCTGGAATGGCCGCCCAAATCTGACACAACTGGCTGCACGACAGCTGGGGCCACGTGGTGTAATCACCCGTTGCTGTAGGTGTAGTATTCCTACACCTAAACCCTAAAATGGACACATGGATTCCTATCAGTCACTCCTATAGCAGGCCTTATCAATCCTGAAGGCAGAGTGCCGGGAATCATGTGGGACGGTGCTCTGGCGCGAGCTGAGCCCGTCGACGGCTTGCGGAACCAAGTCCTAATAGCCGTTCCATGGTGACGCGGGCCAACTACTTTTAATGCATTATAATCCTTGCGGTTATTTGCTAACTTTGGCATCACATCACCTACACATGTCGAGTAAGGTGTCATACGAATGAGAATACGAACCCCTCGCCAGTCCTGGCGACGGGGTTAGCATTCCCCCCTTTTAGAGGGACACGACATGGAAGTAACCTTGAACCCCGGTTAAAGTTGACTCAAGCCTCAGCATCACAAAATGGATGCTGCCACCAGACACAAGTCTGACCTCCTGCTGCTGGGGGACCTTCCAGCAAGGGGAGCTTGGACAAAGGGTTTCCTGTCGAGGGCGGTGTTAGCACCATCCCAGACAGGGTTTGTGTATCCCAGGTAGGCAGGGCTGAAAGGAAGGTGATTGCAAGTGGCACCCCGGTGCTCACTGTGCATAGCCCGGCTCAAACCAGTTGCGGGGGCACACCAGCCCCTGAGCTGGCGCGAAGCCGGACAAAGGATAGGGGTGTAACCACCCCCCTCCTGGCTCCACCCATAGGTAGAACCTAGTCACGGGCCAGCCCCTTTTCTTAGAATAAAAGTAGGAGCGAGTCCCCTTCCCAAATTGGATAATCAGATAATCGGATAACTCCGAATCACGAACCACTTTCCACGAAAGGAACTCTTGACTATTTCTGAAGACTCTCCCTTGTGGCTAAGGAGTAGCCACCCTGCGCCAGCAGGCACCACCTAAGCGCTTGCGGTTTGCTGTACGTCTCCTACGGATCAAGACTGCCCAGCTCGACGAGACCCGAGTTCCCTGCCATCTCTGACCTTTTACCTACCTCATCAGCCCAGCTGAGAGTCGTAGGTGTGACGAGACCTGCGGGACCGGCTATCTTCAGAACCTGCACGACGCTTATCTAGCACGCCCACCGAGGGACCCTCGAGTGAGTGCACCTAGGGTTTGAGAAGCCCTAAAACCCTGAGCAGCTCCAGCATCGAAGTCTGTCTCCCCAGCATCCACGAGATCTGCGTGGGGGCCCTTCCGCTTCTTGCTGTTCCCAGCGTTGTCCGACCACTTGCCGACCGGCTTGTGGCCCTCTTCACGACGCTCCAAGATTATTTGCATCACCGGTCTGGTTGCTCCAGACTGGCTCTTGCTCCCCTTCAACAGAGGAGTACCACGGACCCTCCTGGTCCACTCCCGACGCCATCTGGACTCCCCCGCTTGGGTTGCCACTGCCAAGATCCGCTGCCCCTTCCTGGGCCCAGCATCATCGACAGCAGACACCTTCGTGGGACAGCTCGCCCTCCATCCTGGTTGCCGCCGCGCCTCCTGGTCCGAGGAACAGCCGAGTCCGACGTCACCCACTCACCTGGTCGAGGTGACTTCAGCCGGTACCCCCCTGGTACCCACACGATCGCTGGCTAGCGGTTGAGAACTGAGTCCCCTCTGCTTTCAGGTTTCCTTCACCACCGATCCAGGCTTGGATCGCTCTGAACATCGTCACTGGTCGCCTGCCAGCAACTTCTTCTTTCAGGCTCCTGAGACTACACGAGGACTCCCGACATCTTGCCGAACTTCACTCAGCCGCAGCCTCCGGGCTAGGTAACTCGAGCATCTCGGTGCTCCATCGCAGGTTCGCTCTACAAGTGTCCAGTTCCTTTTTCGTTTAGTCCCACTGATCGGAACACTCCGGAATCAGTACCTCCAGACTCTAACCATTCGCATTTCACTGTTAGTGTAGATGGTTTCTCGTGCCCCTCGGGCATTTGTGTAAATTGTGCAACTGAAGTATTTTCCTAAGAGTTTTGTAGTGTGCTTAGCTCCCTGACTCATAAAGAGCCAGGGTAGTCTTGTTATAAATAAATATCCTTTTATTTTCATAACAACTTGTGTGGAGTCCTTTCACTTGGTGTTCAAGGGGTATATGTGATGGTAAACAGCTGGCTTAACACGCCCTCTAGAGTTTAGCCTAAGACTGCTCGTATCCACGCTACTAGGATAGCTGGTCTATAAGGTTGACTTACAACCAATCATCAATAAGGGTCGTTTGGAATGATACACAGTGATCACTAGAATAGTGAGCACTACATATCAGGCCAACTTCTCACATTGGTGAGCAGCGGTTGGGATTTGAGCTTGCTGTTGTTTTACCACACACGTATCCTAAGAATATCGCAGTGAAAGATCACATAAGTACCCAGGTACATATAACTTAACTTAGAATACTCCGAGTTCTACTGAGCCGGCTGTTGTAGTGTAACAGGGCTTAGCACACCCTGACTACAACTCTTAGCAAGGGATCAGTAGGTAAACCCATAGTGTAGGTAGGTGCAACACTTACACCCCACTAGAAAAGCATGTCGGTCCACGGAGAGTCTGCAGGGACTCCCTTAGTGGTCAGTGACCCTCCACAGGTCGTGTCACGATATGCAACTCTTAGCTTCAAGGAGATGAGACAACTGTGTGCCTCCAGGAAGCTAAACCAGGGTTCTAACCCTACCATCGCAATACTGATAGGTCTCTTAGAGGCGTACGATGCTAGGAGGTCCTCTAACCCAGGTCCCCCCAGTGCAGATGGGAACATGCCTCCCTTAGAGGGAACCCTCGGTGACCCAGACCTCGACCTCCACACAGAGGAGGAGGACGAGGACGAGTTATCGGGAGACGAGGCAGACAAAGGTCCAGTGGTAGTCGGCAGGCTTACAAGGACCAACTTAAGCAGGCATGAGAATGGAACTGGGGGAGCCCCGGGCCCACGCTCAAGCAGGCTTAACCTTGGGAACGGACGAGCTAGGTCTCTCTCCAGAGGCTCTGGCAGATCGGTTCATACACATGTCTCTCAGGTACCTTCTCAGAGAGGAATGACTTCCCCTCAGAGGAGGGAGCATGAAGCGAAAATGCGGGAGGTCAATCTGAGGATCGAGCGGGAAGAACTTGCCCTCGCCAAAGAAAGACTTGCCTTGGCCCGAGAGCAGAAATTAAGTGGGTTAGACCCCACTGGTGGCAGCATTCTCCATAGAGAGAAAGACAGGGGTATAGACACTAGACACCTGAGTAAAATAGTGCCCCCCTTTAAACAAGGGGACGACATCCACAAGTGGATAACTGCCTTGGAGAGGGCCTGCACTGTCCAGTGCGTCCCCCCAAGTCAGTGGGCAGCTATACTGTGGCTTTCCTTTGAAGGTAAAGGAAGGGACAAGCTCCTCACTACAAGAGCTGAGGATGCTAACAACTACCAAGTCCTGAAGAACACACTGATTGATGGGTTCGGCTTGACCACGGAACAGTACCGGGTGCTGTTCCGGGACACCCAGAAAATTCAGTCTCAGGATTGGGCTGACTTTGTCGATTGTGCCACTAAGGCTTTGGAAGGCTGGTTGCTGGGTAGCAAGGTTACTGATTACACAGGATTGTACAATCTTATCATGCGAGAACAGATTTTAAACAACTGTCAGAACCAATTGTTGCATCAGCACCTTGTCGACTCGGATCTGACCTCTCCCCAAGAATTGGGAAAGAAGGCAGACAGATGGGTCAGAACAAGGGTCAAGCAGAACCAGAATCAGAACCAGGGTGGTCAGAAGAAAGCAGACCAAAAGGGTAACAAGAACGAACAAAATGACCAGAAGTCTTCGACAGGTCCCCAACAAACCAAAGAGGGTGGGGGCCAGGCTTCACAGAAGAAGAAGACTCAAGAAGGCCAGTCAAAAAGGTGGTGCCAATACTGTAAAAGTAAGACTCACTGGTTTAGTGAGTGCACCAAGAAAGGAGGGCAAACTCCTGCCACTGCCGCCCCTAAGGCACCTGCGCCCCCTAGTACAGTCAGCAGTGGTAGTGCGCCTCCCAAGGCATTAGTTGGGTTAACCTTGGGAACCGAGGGGAGTGACGACTTAGTCGGCACGCTCACTCAGGCCGTCCTTGTCTGTACAGGGGATATGGATATGTCCCCTGATGCCAGTCCCAATACTTTGGGCAAATACAGACAGACACCTTTGATAAATGGAAAAGTGGCTCAGGCCTACAGGGACACGTGTGCCAGTGTCACCATGGTGACGCCTAACTTCGTGGACCCTGGACAGATCATGCTAGGTACCAGTTACCTAGTGACCAATGCCAGCAACGTCACTACCAATCACAGTATGGCAGTTGTTGATTTCTCCTGGGGAGGGGTAAGTGGCCCGAAAAAGGTTGTGGTTAGTTCAGACCTCCCCGTAGAATGTCTGTTGGGCAATGATTTGGAAACGTCACAATGGTCAGAAGTGGAGCAGAGGACTCACATGGAGATGTTAGGCTTGCCAGCACATGTCCTTGCTGTGACCAGGTCACGGGCCAAAAGATGCCCCACTGAACAGGTGCTGGATCCTGGAAGAACGGACCAGACACCTTCCAAGAAAAGGAGCAGTAAGGGTAAGGCTTCGCCTTCCCCCCTGCCCCAGGTCGTGGATCAAGTCTCCGAGGAGGCTGACCTTAAAGAACTGAGGGAAACTGAGCCGCAAGAGCTTGAACCTGGTCAGGTTGAGTTTCTGGGCTCAGGGGGACCCTCCAGGGAAGACCTGGGGAAGGCACAGTTAGACTGCCCCTCACTTGAACCCCTCAGACAGCAGGCCGCTGCTGAGGCTGCAGGGAACGCCACAGGTACCCACAAAGTGTACTGGGACGATGGACTCCTGTACTCCGAGGCAAGAGACCCCAAACCTGGTGCGACCAGGAGGCTGGTCATCCCCTTGTCTCTGAGAGGTTTCCTTCTCACCTTGGCCCACGAGATTCCCCTTGCAGGTCACTTAGGCCAGAATAAGACTTGGGACAGAATTGTTCCACACTTTCACTGGCCCCACATGTCCGAAGATACGAAGGAGTTTTGCCGCTCCTGTGTCACTTGCCAAGCCAGTGGTAAGTCAGGTGGCACGACAAAGGCCCCCCTCATACCACTACCAGTGGTGGGGGTACCCTTTGAACGGGTGGGGATCGACATTGTCGGACCAATGGAACCCCAGACAGCATCAGGGCACAAGTTTATACTGGTGGTGGTGGACCACGCCACCAGGTATCCTGAAGCTATTCCCCTTAGGACCACTACAGCACCTGTGGTGGCACGGGCCCTACTTGGAGTGTTCTCCAGAGTGGGCTTCCCTAAGGAGGTCGTCTCAGACAGAGGTGCAAACTTCATGTCGGGATATCTGACTGCTATGTGGAAGGAATGTGGTGTCAACTACAAGTTCACCACACCCTATCACCCACAGTGCAATGGGCTTGTTGAGAGATTCAACCGGACCCTAAAAGGGATGATTCACGGACTACCTGAAAAGCTTCGGCGGAGATGGGATGTCCTGATACCCTGCCTCTTGTTCGCCTACAGAGAGGTCCCGCAGAAGGGGGTTGGCTACAGCCCTTTTGAGCTTCTGTTCGGACATCCTGTAAGGGGACCCCTTTGTTTGGTAAAGGAAGGATGGGAGAGACCTCTCAGAAAGCCGGCATCAAACATTGTGGACTATGTGCTCGGTCTCCGCTCGCGGATGGCGGAGTACATGGAAAAGGCGTCTAAAAACCTGGAGGCGAGCCAAGAATTACAGAAAGCTTGGCACGACCAAAAGGCTGTCCTGACTGTGTACCAGCCTGGACAGAAGGTGTGGGTGCTGGAGCCAGTGGCCCCAGCAGCACTCAAAGACAAATGGTCTGGGCCCCACACGATCATTGAGCAAAAGGGAGAGGTCACCTACTTGGTAGACCTGGGAACTCCCCGGAGCCCCCACAGGGTGCTCCATGTAAACAGGCTCAAGACATATGTCGACAGGGAGGGCATGGGCTTGCTCATGGCCACAGATGAGGGACAGGAGGAGGAGAGTGACCCTCTCCCAGACCTGCTCTCTCAGAACCCTGACGATGGATCAGTAGATGGTGTTGTCTTTTGCGGCAGCCTCTCTGGACATCAACAAGAGGATTGTAAACAGGTTCTTCAATCCTTTCGACATATGTTCTCTCTGACACCCAGTCAGACCAAGTGGTGTACCCATGAGGTCGACACTGGGGACAGTCTGCCCGTAAAGAGTAAAATCTATCGGCAACCTGATCATGTCAGAGACTGCATCAAGACAGAGGTGCAGAAAATGTTGGAGCTGGGAGTCATTGAACCCTCGGACAGCCCCTGGGCTAGTCCCGTAGTGCTCGTGCCGAAACCTCACACCCAGGGCGGTAAGAAAGAGATGAGGTTTTGCGTGGACTACAGAGGCCTCAATGCGGTCACTAAGACTGACGCCCACCCGATACCAAGAGCAGACGAACTTATCGACCGGTTGGCCTCGGCCAACTACTTAAGTACGTTTGACCTGACAGCTGGGTATTGGCAAATCAGGTTAGCTGAGGAGGCCAAGCCCAAAACAGCATTTTCTACCCCGGGTGGGCATTATCAGTTCGTGGTAATGCCCTTTGGTTTGAAAAATGCACCTGCCACCTTCCAAAGGCTGGTGAATCGAGTTCTCACTGGGTTGGACGACTTCTGTGCGGCGTATCTGGACGATATCGCTGTCTTTAGCTCCACCTGGGAGGATCACCTGGTCCACCTGAGGAAAGTGTTAGAGGCCCTGCAGAAGGCAGGCCTCACTATCAAGGCCACCAAGTGCCAGATAGGGCAGACACAGGTTGTATACCTGGGCCACCTTGTAGGTGGAGACCAGGTTCAACCATTGGAGAGCAAAATACAGGCCATCCAGGACTGGGCTCCTCCAACCACCCAGACTCAGGTTCGAGCTTTCTTGGGCCTGACTGGTTATTACCGGAAATTTGTCAGAAATTATGGATCCATTGTGACCCCGCTAAACGACCTGACAAGTAGAAAGATGCCAAAAAAAGTTCAGTGGACAGCAAGCTGTCAGAAGGCATTCGATGACCTAAAGCAGGCCATGTGCACAGCACCTATCCTAAAGAGTCCAGACTACTCCAAACCATTCATTGTCCAAACAGACGCTTCGGAGCTGGGTGTGGGAGCTGTTCTATCGCAACTGAATTTTGATGGTCATGACCAGCCCATAGCTTTTATTAGCAGGAGGCTGACCCCCAGAGAGAAGAATTGGTCAGCTATTGAGAGGGAGGCCTTTGCTGTGGTTTGGGCCCTGAAGAAGTTGAGGCCATACTTGTTTGGCACTCACTTCAAGATTCAGACCGACCATAAGCCCCTCTTGTGGCTAAATCAAATGAAGGGTGAAAACCCCAAACTACTTAGGTGGTCCATTTCCCTACAGGGGATGGACTTCACAGTGGAGCATAGACCTGGCACTGATCATGGCAATGCAGATGGGCTCTCCAGGTATTTCCACTTAGAGCAAGAAGACTCACCTGGTCAAGGTTAGCTTATTGTCCCAAAGTTTGGGGGGGGGGTCATGTAGGAGAGTAGGGTCTGCAATCCTATGATCACCCAGATTTTTTTGCTTTTGCTTCATTGGTTTACGACTTTCTCCGGCTGTGGGCCTGCCAATCAGACCCACAGCCTAGCTGTTCTCTCTCGAAATTAACACACATGTACATTAGGTGCATCCACTAATTGGAACTGGGCCGCCTTGTCAGTCCCTGTCTCAGCATACCACAGGTATCCAGGGCATCTGTGTACCCAGGGCCTACCAGGGGCTGAAGCATGTATTATGCCACCCCTGGAATGGCCGCCCAAATCTGACACAACTGGCTGCACGACAGCTGGGGCCACGTGGTGTAATCACCCGTTGCTGTAGGTGTAGTATTCCTACACCTAAACCCTAAAATGGACACATGGATTCCTATCAGTCACTCCTATAGCAGGCCTTATCAATCCTGAAGGCAGAGTGCCGGGAATCATGTGGGACGGTGCTCTGGCGCGAGCTGAGCCCGTCGACGGCTTGCGGAACCAAGTCCTAATAGCCGTTCCATGGTGACGCGGGCCAACTACTTTTAATGCATTATAATCCTTGCGGTTATTTGCTAACTTTGGCATCACATCACCTACACATGTCGAGTAAGGTGTCATACGAATGAGAATACGAACCCCTCGCCAGTCCTGGCGACGGGGTTAGCATTCCCCCCTTTTAGAGGGACACGACATGGAAGTAACCTTGAACCCCGGTTAAAGTTGACTCAAGCCTCAGCATCACAAAATGGATGCTGCCACCAGACACAAGTCTGACCTCCTGCTGCTGGGGGACCTTCCAGCAAGGGGAGCTTGGACAAAGGGTTTCCTGTCGAGGGCGGTGTTAGCACCATCCCAGACAGGGTTTGTGTATCCCAGGTAGGCAGGGCTGAAAGGAAGGTGATTGCAAGTGGCACCCCGGTGCTCACTGTGCATAGCCCGGCTCAAACCAGTTGCGGGGGCACACCAGCCCCTGAGCTGGCGCGAAGCCGGACAAAGGATAGGGGTGTAACCACCCCCCTCCTGGCTCCACCCATAGGTAGAACCTAGTCACGGGCCAGCCCCTTTTCTTAGAATAAAAGTAGGAGCGAGTCCCCTTCCCAAATTGGATAATCAGATAATCGGATAACTCCGAATCACGAACCACTTTCCACGAAAGGAACTCTTGACTATTTCTGAAGACTCTCCCTTGTGGCTAAGGAGTAGCCACCCTGCGCCAGCAGGCACCACCTAAGCGCTTGCGGTTTGCTGTACGTCTCCTACGGATCAAGACTGCCCAGCTCGACGAGACCCGAGTTCCCTGCCATCTCTGACCTTTTACCTACCTCATCAGCCCAGCTGAGAGTCGTAGGTGTGACGAGACCTGCGGGACCGGCTATCTTCAGAACCTGCACGACGCTTATCTAGCACGCCCACCGAGGGACCCTCGAGTGAGTGCACCTAGGGTTTGAGAAGCCCTAAAACCCTGAGCAGCTCCAGCATCGAAGTCTGTCTCCCCAGCATCCACGAGATCTGCGTGGGGGCCCTTCCGCTTCTTGCTGTTCCCAGCGTTGTCCGACCACTTGCCGACCGGCTTGTGGCCCTCTTCACGACGCTCCAAGATTATTTGCATCACCGGTCTGGTTGCTCCAGACTGGCTCTTGCTCCCCTTCAACAGAGGAGTACCACGGACCCTCCTGGTCCACTCCCGACGCCATCTGGACTCCCCCGCTTGGGTTGCCACTGCCAAGATCCGCTGCCCCTTCCTGGGCCCAGCATCATCGACAGCAGACACCTTCGTGGGACAGCTCGCCCTCCATCCTGGTTGCCGCCGCGCCTCCTGGTCCGAGGAACAGCCGAGTCCGACGTCACCCACTCACCTGGTCGAGGTGACTTCAGCCGGTACCCCCCTGGTACCCACACGATCGCTGGCTAGCGGTTGAGAACTGAGTCCCCTCTGCTTTCAGGTTTCCTTCACCACCGATCCAGGCTTGGATCGCTCTGAACATCGTCACTGGTCGCCTGCCAGCAACTTCTTCTTTCAGGCTCCTGAGACTACACGAGGACTCCCGACATCTTGCCGAACTTCACTCAGCCGCAGCCTCCGGGCTAGGTAACTCGAGCATCTCGGTGCTCCATCGCAGGTTCGCTCTACAAGTGTCCAGTTCCTTTTTCGTTTAGTCCCACTGATCGGAACACTCCGGAATCAGTACCTCCAGACTCTAACCATTCGCATTTCACTGTTAGTGTAGATGGTTTCTCGTGCCCCTCGGGCATTTGTGTAAATTGTGCAACTGAAGTATTTTCCTAAGAGTTTTGTAGTGTGCTTAGCTCCCTGACTCATAAAGAGCCAGGGTAGTCTTGTTATAAATAAATATCCTTTTATTTTCATAACAACTTGTGTGGAGTCCTTTCACTTGGTGTTCAAGGGGTATATGTGATGGTAAACAGCTGGCTTAACACGCCCTCTAGAGTTTAGCCTAAGACTGCTCGTATCCACGCTACTAGGATAGCTGGTCTATAAGGTTGACTTACAACCAATCATCAATAAGGGTCGTTTGGAATGATACACAGTGATCACTAGAATAGTGAGCACTACATATCAGGCCAACTTCTCACAGAGACCATCTTTTACTTTGTCACACTCGTGGTGGCTCAATAAGTAATGTGACCTTTTAAATTACAGACCCTGGGTTCTCCTGGTGTCATATACTATGTCCTATAAGTAAGTTAACTTGTGCCATTTTTTGTACACCCCAAATAAACCTACACTTTTAAGGGTCAGGGCGCTGCAGGCCTTACTGCCCCATTACCCTAATACGCAGAAAGTGAAGGTGAACCTATCTGTATCACAGAGGAGACTGGCCAGGATCTTCAGTTATGGTAAACGGACACAAACCTGACTTGTGGCTGGCCACTCTCCTTACCCAATCCAGAGATCACATTAGTGACAGATGCATCATCTCTGCCTTGTAGGGGTGGGTCACCTTGAAGAGATGGAAATCAGAAGACTATGGTCTCCCGCACAAAATCCACATAAGTCTGTTGGAGCTTTGAGCCATACAGCTAGCTTTGAACGGCTTCCTGTAGGATGCTGGCTTAGTATATGATGCACATGTATTCAAGTGAAGCACCCTGCACTAATCCAGACAACCCTTATGGTGATTTTAGTGGTCTTAGACAACCATGGCAAGCTCTCTAAGTGGTAGCTGTGGAGAGCAGAATTCAGGCTTAGTCCAGAAGGGAGTGTAAAGTAGCTTATTTTACCAGTACTAATCGTGTAAAAGAACCACACAGTGTAGTTATAAAAATGTGTATTTATTATAAACACTCACTAGCACATTACAGTATCTCCTACTAGGAGATATAACCACAATACACAGCACGTAAGTAGCATAAATACATAGTGGTCTCCAGGGGGATTGCCAAACCATATACTAAGAAAGTGGAATGTGAAACCACAATCTAAGTCAAGACTGGACCCAGAAGGCGCTGAAGAGCCGGGAACCCAAGGAACCACCCAAGGTAAGTACCCAGGAACCACACGGAGGCCGTGTGCAGATTGGGAACACAACTACATGCTCAATACAAGTCGACGAGTAAGTCGTGATTGCAGTTTTTAAGAAGGACCCTCCCTAGAGGACCCTGACAAAACCACATACCCCGGGAACCAGCATAACTACACCCGGGAAGCCGGTGTTCCTGGTGTGAAGTGACGTAAACCGCTGTAGACCACAATGGTGGACTTCAGTGCATATGCTGCTAGCAAAGAAGGTGAGAGTCTAATGGAACCCAAAGGTGGATTCAAGATGAAAGGTACCGGAAAGCAGAGGGGACAGTGTCCAATGCACTCAGCAGTGACAAGGCACAGAAGACGACCGCCTACTGATGTCGGAGATGCAGGGGTGTTGACAGTGACCTTGGAGCTGCAGCTGTGTGGACCAGGCAATGCTGTGGAATACCAGGAGACGTTCACGAGCTGTCCCTCCATAGAATGTCGAGAGCCAGGGGGTCGGTGTCAGTTGGGAGCACCAAAAAGCCTTGGCAACGGCAACAAATGTAGTAGACGAAAAAGGTGCAGTGTCAGGACCAGCAAGATCCAAGTGGCTCACCACAAGCAGGTAAGTCAGAGCAGGCCCCGAGAAAAGCAGGAGAGTGCACTGGAGCCAAAGAAGACCCTCAAGAGGACCCACGGGCCGAAGGCACAAGAGTCGCAAGAGGACTTCGAGCAGCTCACCAATGATGAAGGCCCATGGTGCAGAGGGTGCGGTGAGGACAAAGATCGTGGTAGTAGAAGATGCTTGAGGATGGAGCTTCTTGGAGCCCGAAGATCTCTGGAGGAGAGATTCAACAAACCTTGGCTTGGCAATGCAAGTTGACGAGGTGCACAAGGGTACTACTCCAGCGAGGGATACTGGCTTCAAACGTGCTGTGAAGACCGTGCAGTCCTCAAGGGAGTTGCAGAACCACCACCTGTATTGCTGATCCTTTCGGAGTCCGTGGGAGCTCAGGAACAGCAGACCGGTCCGCTTTGTTGCGATGACTTTCACTCCAAGTGAGATTCTTTCCGGTGTCTTGGATGTCCACAGGCCTGAAAAAGAACCTGTATGGAGGACAGGCACAGACGACGCAGAAGACTGGCAGGATGACGAGACCAGGAGGAGCAGGAGTCTTCCCAGTTGCAGTCTCGGTTCTCAAAGCGAAGTCCAGCGAAGCCCAAAGTGCCCAGATTGTTGAAGATGAAGTGGTTTCTTATCTGAATCTTTTCCCACAGTGAATCTAAGGAACCACCCACAGGTAAGACCTTAAGTATCCTAAGGAAATGGTTGGGACGATTCAGGAGCCCCTCCCACAGGTGGGGCTGGACATGCCCTTTGTCTATTTTCGCGCAAGATTGGGAGCCAACGGCTCCCTAAACTGGTTCCAACTGGAGTGTGCAAGGAGTGCACCAAATGTGCCCTTCAAAGCAGTCTGTTGGCGCTGGCAAGCACCCTCACCCAGGCCCAGTACACTAGGTCCTGTCTGGAAGGTGGTCACACCTCCCTGTGACAGGACTCCTATTGTCCTGCCTTCCCCCTGCTCGAGCTTGGCTCAGCAGCAGGAGGGCTGAATCGTGTCTCTGGTCAGCAGCAACCATAGTTTGCTGTCCGGGTCTAGAAGACTGGTACCAGGAGCACTGAGGGCTTCCTCAAGGGGCCCTACGGTGCATGGGATCATACCTCCAACACAGTATACGGTGTTTGGGTATGATTCCAACATGTTTGATACCAAACATGCCAGGGTTCGTTAAAGTCAGTTGAGAGTTATCCATCGTGTAATGAAACATGGCCACTCTATGTATTGTAATGGCTGATACACTTACAACCCAGGAGAATGGACTCTGTGGATTGTAGGGTGCCC
This sequence comes from Triturus cristatus, assembly GCF_964204655.1. Taxonomy (NCBI): domain Eukaryota; kingdom Metazoa; phylum Chordata; class Amphibia; order Caudata; family Salamandridae; genus Triturus; species Triturus cristatus. Next base: position 41,574,513 of record NC_140585.1, read on the forward strand.
TGCTCCTGCAGGGGCACCCTCACACTTATAACGGAGCACCTTGATTTCAGGATTGAAAGGCCTGCCTTAGGGATAAGTTATAGGTTTTAAGTGCAGTGACCTCAGATATAAGGAAACTTATATCTGTTGTAAGTGGTGCTAGCGCCAGCTTACAAAGGCTGCAATGGCCGGCTTGTAGTCACAATTTGGGTGGTCTCCCATGGGTGGCATAATACATGCTTTAGCCCATGGGGGACCCCTGGTGTACCTATGCCCAGTACCTTCGTACCAGGTTCCCACCCCAGGGGTCCAGAAACATGTCTCGTGCTGGCAGGCTGGGGTGTACCAGTCAGGGAACCCACCAGAGGCTCGTCGTTTTTCAGGGGGCATCTCTAAGATGCCCTCTGAGTGCATTTTCATTGTTTAATGTGCTGAGAAGTTTGATACCAAACTTCCCCGTTTTTAGTAAAGCCATTACGATGTTGTGGAGGTCGTACTGACAAACTCCCAGCACCATATACTCTTAATGGCATTACTGCACTTACAATGTCTACGAATTGGCTTACACACTGTAGGGGTACAGGGCCCTGTACCCTCACCACTGGTATAGAGCACCCAGCTAGAGGGGTGACTGATCTATGCCAGGGCAGTGGCTGTAGGCATGGCACGCAGGGATGTGTGCCATGTCGACTCTTCACTTTGTTCTGCACCAAAACACGAAGCCTGCAATGGCATGGTGTGTAAAGGTACAGGGCCTCTAAGGGTGGCACAATAAGTGCTGCAGCCCTTAAAGCGCCTCCCTGGCCACAGTGCCCTAGGTACCCATGGTACCTTTTACAAGGGACTGGCATGTGACCAGAGGTGCCAACTGGGGGTACTAGGTACAGTTTTGGGAATGAACACAGGCCCTGAGAACCTGATTGGCACGGTCCCAGGGCACATCAAGTCAAAGTGCATTAGTAGCCTGGCAAAAAGTGGAAGGTTATTGCAACAGAATACCAGCTTCCTACAAGTACTCACCATGATCCAATTTAGGGAAGAAGCACTGAGACTGGGGTCCTGATTAGCAGGATCCCAATCAGACTAGTCAGAAAAACATAATGACACCAGCAAAAGTGGGAGTAACCATGAAAGCAGACCCTACTTTCCTCCACTTCCTACCGATCATTACATTAAGGCTGGTATAGGTTTCCACAGACCGCCTTGTCATAATTGAACAAGCAGGGTAGAGAGAGGACTTTGACCCTATTCCAGGACATATTACGCGTTTGGAGGTGGCTAGATCAACAGGGCAGTTTTCTTGCGAGGAATCACTCGTTTGGGTCTCTGGGCGCCATACCCCATGAACTGAGTAGACATCAGCTGGTGGATCACAAATGGAGTTTTCATCCCATGGTGGTTTAAGACCTCTTCAACCAGTGGGACTTTCCCTGGCTTGAACCTTTTGCCACACCTGAGAATGCCCAGTGTTGAGACTGAACGCTGGAGTTTCCACCAGGAGACTCATTTAATATCTGATCGGACACAGGCCTTGTTTTCATGTACGCACCACCAGCTCGCATGCCAAGGATCCTGAAGAAAAATGGGACAGAGAAGACCCAGGCCATCTTGATGGCCCTCTGTTGGGCAGAAGTGTAGTGCCCGATCTTTTGAGCATTAGTATTTGCTCTGCCATCCAGTACTCTTATCAGATGTTTTTGTTTGGTGTCAACAAGGATTTGCAGTTTGGCATAGAAAGCCAATAAGGTTTTCTGGTGGGCACAGTTAAAAGTAGCATGCAGTCCCTTTGAGCTCTTTTTTTTTTCAATGTTTGCCAGACTAACCTTCTCACTTTAAGTCACCTGCTGTAAAGCGTTTTCCAAAGGGCATAACGCAAATGTTTCTACTGGAACAGTTTATATTATCTCTCAGTGATGCCTTAACGTCTTCCGCATTTCTCATTTGCATGGTGTTCGAGCCTATACTTTATTCTTCCTTGCAGCTCTTGACCATTATGCTGGTCTTCCTTACTGCAATCACTTCTGTGTGCTGTCAGTGAGCTAGAGGCTCTGAAGTACTTCACTTTCGTCCCTGATAAATTGGTGAAGACGATCTGCGCAACCTTTTCTTCCTCCAAGTGGCATTGCTCTTTCATGTAAGTCTATCTTATTGCCATTTTGCACTTCACTGCAACCCTCAAAAGAGGTGAAAAGGCTTCTTCAACTCAATCTCAAGAGAGCCTTAAGCTTCTAAATCGAGAGCACAGAGTATAGTGTTGACAGTCCGCTGTTCATGGAGTTTGCCTTTGCCAGAAAGGAAAAGGCGGTTGTAAGAAATTGGGTTACTGGTTGAAGGGGTTGAAATCCTTCTCAAGCATCAACTGCAATTCTGCTCAGGGTGAAGCCACAAGCAAACCCTAAATTAACCTGGGCTCAGCCCTCTGATATCTTGGCACAGAGCAGTCGGGCTTAACTTGGAGGCAATGTGCTAAGTATTTGTAAAGCGCTTCAAACCGTAACACAGTGACAGTACACCACAAAAGGAGCCCACAATAGAGTTAGAAAATAATTTGTAATGAATAAAACAAGACCAAAATTACAAAAATCCAATTGGTAGATTCAAATTTTGTGAAAAATATGAAAATAGCACAAAAGGGCGTAATGCGACCGCTGTGGATATCTAGTCACGCCGGTCTAAGACAAAGCCACAAGTTCAGGCCAACTGTGATAAAACACGCGCCGGCATCATAGACCCAATTAGGCCCGCTGAACAGAGTACCTTAAATCCTGGCATTTTGAGGATCGGCATCTAAGATGTGTAGTGCAGCTGAAGTGATGTCTGTTCTAGGATGCGGTGAGGCTGCAGTGTCGATGTCTAAGATCCCACTGACGAGGGCTTGAAATGTGAAGTCAGTAATCGAGAATGCGTCGTGCAGTTGGGGCGATGCAGTCCGTCGTCCTTGTCGAGGCTTCCACTGACGAGGGATGCGAGGGCCTGCACTGAAGATGCATCACGCAGCAGGTGGTTCCAATGCAACAGTTCACTGTGGTGCGATGGGGGTCTTTGCGGCGGTTCCCATTCACTCAGCGGTGGTGATATGCCGGTTCTGCTCATTGTTGCGCCACGCAGTAGAGGAGATGCGACGGTTCCACTGGATCCACAGAAGCTGGTAGAGCAACTTAGGCCCACTTCCAAGGGTCTAGGACTGGGATGGTACCACTTGGAAGGGTAAACTCTGAGATGGCTGAGTCCAGGTGCAAGAGCAAGGTTGTTGGAGCCTTCTGTTCCTGAGGCTCAAGTCAGAATGCCAGCCATCTAGCCCTTGGAGTCACTCTGGAGTCATGCAGGTCCAGTCATTCTTACCCAGGCAAAAGGGCCGCATGTCAGCACAGCAAGGCAGTAGTTTTGCATGGCAGCAGAGTTGCATGTCCCTCAGCAGCTTAGCATTCCTTCTTGGCAGAGTATCTACAGGCCCCGAAGCGTACTGACGTGGTCATGTCCGAGATCCAGTATTTATACCCAATTATACCTTTTGAAGTGGGGAGAAGCTTCTATTGGTTAGATGTTTGGTTCAGGGCGAAATTGGCCTGGCAGTTTGGGCTGGACTATTTCTTGAGTAGGGTCGAGACTGATTTGCATATGGCTGGGACCAAGCTGAGGTGGCATGGCGAGCAAAAAAACAATGGGTTGAGATGCTGCCACTAGTTAGACAAATTGCAATCACTCCTCATCATCTTTTGTATGTTTCAAAAGGTTTATTTTGCCAGTTCAAAATGGCAGTTATTAAAACTGCACAGACAGGCAGCGATGGCAATGTTTAGAGGGCTACTAAAATGGGTGGCACAATAAGTGCTGCAATTTACACACCTTGGGTACATGTACCACTTTACTAAGGACTTACAAGTAAATTAAATATGCCAATTGGGTATAAACCAATGTTACCATCATTTAAGGAGTGAGCACATGGCCTTTAACACTGGTTAGCAGTGATACTGTGCGCCGTCCTAAGGCCAGCAAAAACGAGTTCAGCAAAAAATGGAGGAGGAAGGCAAAACGTTTGGGGTAAAACCACCCTAGTGCTGACGGGTCTAACAGCGGTACAGAAGAGGACTCTGAGGCGGATCATGCGGTATATTAAAACCTGCTGTGCTCTGGCCAACCAGGAGTCTGTTGTGGCCCATTCCGCTAAAGCAGCCCGAGCTGCTGCAAGGGGAGTCAATCTATCCGACTCCTACATGGACATTGGAGCACGTAGTCATCAAACACTGCTGCCTTGACAATTAGCTCTGCAGATTGAGGCCTTTTACACGCCCTGTCCTGCTGGGCTTTGGGTTTGAGTGCACTCCTCACACCCTCCACCTTTTGGGACATTCTGCTTGGACATCCAAGTGTGCAATCTGCAGTTAGACGCAGCCGTCAGCAGATCCACTTCCCTCAATAACCGTCTTTTTGGTGGATACTCTAACCACAGATTGCTTGCCTCCCCCCACACCCTTCCCTGTTTTGTGGAGTGGACATATGCACATTGTTAAAGGTTCTCAGGTTAGATTTCTGCGCTCTGATCCTAGATCGACTCAAATTACAGGTGGCGGAGTGCAGAACAACACAGAAGCGAACATCAGTTCGCAGGGGTGGAGCCTACTGGTTCCACTCTCACTTCTGGTGCGGTGCGAGGTTGTTGTGCAGTCAGATGATGCCACCCAGTGGCGAGTTGGAGTGATTGCTATGAAGATCTCCAGATCCAGTATAGCGCCTGGGAATATTCTAGAGGTGAGATATCTGCAGTTGAATAGAGATACCCCCAAAGGGTGCATTACGGAAGCTAAGTAACCTGTAGTTTTGTGTTTCTAACACTTTTTTTACGGACATCACCCACCCAGTGCTGATTGGCACCGCGCCGAGACATGAAATGTCTTACCTGACTCCATGGTGGTCACTACAGCCCGCCAGCTTAGGCCACCGGGGATGTTCTGCCTCCTGACAAGGATAGCAAGGTCGATGCTGTGAGAGAGAGTAGCGGTGGGTGTGGCCATGCTCTAGCGCGTCACCAGTTTATTAGGCCGCCTTTCCAAGTATGACCGGGCCCACAATGAGGAGAAGGGTGAGCTCTTAAAGCACCTCCCAGACCAGCTTCAACGAGGGGGAATAGCTGGTTCAGGAAGGCAGAACCTTTCCAGTGCCATCATTTAGCCTGCTTTGGATACTGCTGATACCACGGGCAGAAGACTGATAATTCTGTATCCTACTTCGCCACGCCTGGCTCACGAGTCTGATTTTTATGCCAGAGGGACAACAGATCCTCTCAACCGGTCATTCCATGGGGAGCACTTCTTTGGACCTCAGGTTGACACAGTGCTTGAAAAAAATAAGACCCCGACTACCAAGGCAATGGAGAGGGGCTCCTTTCATTGGCAACAGTCCAGATGGGCCTCAAAAGCTGCTTCCCCAGAACCTCCCAAGTCCCACAAGAGGAGGCAACGGGGATATCACCAGCAGGGGGCACTGTGGCAGAGGTTTCACACGGGGCTCCTTTAAAGGGAAAAGTTCTCAGGGTAGAAGCAGAGGTGCCCCCAAGTAAGGGATCCTCTACCTCAATGACTAACTTGCCACGCATCCCCCCCCAATCACGCATCTGTTGGGGGAGACTGGATGGATTTTTCCACTATAGGAAGGAGATCACCTCTGACCTTCTGCCTGGAGCTTCTTGCCACCCCCCCCCCCCCCAAACATTCCCCTCACCCAGACCCACACCCTCAGCCCAGAACATCTCCCGCTGCTTCACGAGAAGGTTCAGGTGCTCCTGGTGAAAGGAGCCGTACTACTCCCTGGAGGATTCCCTCAGGCCACTTCTCGACCTTTTTCCTCCCAGCAGATCCATTCTGTCGGTACACTTCAACCTAGTTATCCTACAGGATGTCACCCCCTCCCCCCCCCCCCCCTGCTGTAGCGAAGTGACTTTATGGCCACGCTCTGTGTAAAGAGAACACCTTCTTCCACATCCCGATTCAGTCCAGCACATCGGCGCTACCTCCGCTTTATGGCAAGTAGGTAACACTAGCAGTTGAAAGTGCCTTCCTTCAGCGTCGCCACGGCTTCGAGGGTCTTCTTCAAGTGTTTAGTGGTGGTGACCGTCCACCTAAGGAGAAAGGGACTGCACTGTTTTCCCTACCTCGAAAACTTGCTGATTAAGAGTGCAAGCAGACCAGAATGCCTGTCTCACTTCCAGGCCACAGTTCTGCCTCCTTCAAAGCTTAGGGTTCACAGTGAATGCCAATGGGACCACTCCCGGCCCACCCTACAACATCTTATGGACATCAGCTGTGGGAGGAGTTTTGATCATAGCCCCGCAATTCCCCACCATGTAGTCTTTAACCTCATATTATGTTTGCTGGTTTTGTACTCTGTAGCAAAATTCTTCCTGGGTTTTAAAGAGACCTTACTGAATCTACAGCACTGCGTGCCACAAACAGATGCTGACAGGGCAAGTAGCAAGTAACCTATTCCAGCTCCTCGAGAGTCACATATCCCTCTTACCTCGCCAGCCGATAATTCAAAAGATAAATCCATAAACTGAAGTTAATAAGAAAGAATAATGGAACTTAAAAATAACTGAAAACGTAAACCATGCAGGGCGTAAAAAAGTATGGTAAGAGCGAGTATGCACTAGGGTAGGTTTAGGGACACCAAAGTTCTGTTTGGACCCAACCAATAGTTAAAACCCAGCATGTGAATCTAGAGGAGCTTTAAACCGCAAAACTATTGGCGTGGGTCGGAAGCAGGATCAGTACCACAGATTCCACGACTTTGATGCAATTCTCGGACTAGTGTGGACAGTGGCATAGGCTGAAGTATGCTCATCTCCTTGGCTTTAAATGTCAATCCCTTGGTACCCCCAGCTGCATTTCACAGGGCAAGAGATGCTGTGTGATGGCAGATGCAACTCTTAGAATGCCAGCGGCAGGGTACGTTCTGGGCGTCTTGTGAAACAGCAGGGATTTCATTCTGAGTGTCTCAGTACAATGCCAGCCTCTCTTACTGTACCCAATGGCATCTCGGGGTTGTTCCTTTGTCATGGAGGTTGCAGTATCTGTTATGTAGTTTCTCATACATTTAATTAATGTGCCAAGTGTGTGACGGTTCTGACTTTTTTGCTCATTAGATTGTGGCTTATGAATACTACCGTTCTGTTGACCCTACTGGGGTCGTGACCCGTTTGCTTGAGGAAACTGCTACATTAATTATAATGCAGACTTTTAGTTGCCCCTGTGTGAATCCGCCACCTAGAAACTATGGTTTTCTATTGCTTGAATGGTTTTTGCAAAAGCCCAGTGCTTGGTGAAGTGCCCATTCTCCGTCTGTCTCTTACTCTCACTTCATCTCTCTCCATACAGACTCATTTGCAGCCACTGTAGATCCCAAATTAATGCTGCCCACTCTGCAAGAACAACTGCGAATCCTCGAAGAAGAGTCTGATGTGAGTCTTGCATTGAGATGATTTTTAAGTGCACCTTATTTACTTAATTTAGAGTTTGATAGTGTGCTGCTTGTAACCTTTATACTACTTTAGAGTGTAAAAGAGAAAGTATGATAAGCATGTCAGAAGGGTGCTGGATGGAGACAAGGCACTTAATCAGCTAGAGTAGGTGTGTGAAATAAAGGAATTTATCTGCGAAATGATTGAATACTATTTAATGCGGTAGGGAAAGTTTTTACACAGAGCATCATCTGCCAGCAGCTTCTCCCCCGAAAAACCAGACCACTATAGTGTCAGAATTCTAGAATGAAAATACAGTCAAACCAAGCATCGTCATGTGGACTGCTAAACCTAATTCCCTTACACATGGAACAAACGTAACTAAGAAAACAAACTAGAATAAAGTACACTGCATGAACATTACCTCACATAATGGCATAACACAAACGTACCTCCCAAAGTATGTGATCACACAGTTTCTTCCCCACAACTGCATCTTTTTGGTTTCTTTTGATGTCTCTCATGCCCATGAGTTGGCCACAAGCTAGCCTTTCTGAGACGCATTTCAGCATTCCTGAACCTTCCACCTTGTTCAAAATGGATCCTGGCACTTGCACCACATTCATCATGTTCTATAGATTCCCATAAAGCAGTTCCAACATTTCTTTTCTTGTCTTGGAATCAGCCTTTGTGTGCCAACTTGGGTCTAAACAAGTTACTAATTTTGACCCGAGGTCCAAGATCACTACAAACCACCTTGAAACTCTCTTTGTTTGGGCGTGTCCATTCACTTAACACAAACTTCAAGCTTTGTTTCAGCTCAGAACAAAATTCTCTGCACATCAATGTATATGGTGTGGCTCCCATTGCCATATTTGATTTAAAGCTGTAAGCCGTGCTAACCTCTTCATGACTGTCCTCCAGTCCCCACATCCAAACAATCACAGCTCCAAAGCTGCTTTCAGTGATCTGTTGCACCTCTCCGCTAATCCGTTGCTCTGTGGCTGGTACACCAAGCCGTTCACTTGATGTATGCTAGGAACGTCCTCATATAACCAAATGCCAACGTCACTCCGTCATTGGTCAGTAACTGTGAAGGAATAGCTTCTAAGAACTTTATTACTACTCCTCTCTACAGGTGTCACACATGCAACCTCTGGCTAGTGTGAAAAATATCAACCAAGACGTACACAGGTCAGGACTCGGGGTACAGAATGGGCCAGAAATATCAAGCGATGTTTTGCCACGTTTTGTCAGTGCAACTGCTTCTTGAGGGGACATAAAAGTAGTCTTTGGCAACCAGTTGCTCCAGGCACCATGTTTTCCACATCCTTCTCTTAACTATGTCTTTTCATCACACTCATTCCAGTGGGTCCCTCTTTTGTTATTTCCAGAACCCTCTTCATCAGATAGTCCTGCGCAACCAACAAATCCCTACTTTTTAAAACTGTGTGCCACTTCAACTCCCAAATGACATTATCATTTTGTTCCCCACTCTGCAAGCGTGTCCTTCTTGGGCGACCATGTGGCATGAACATAGTCTTTCTTACTAAGCACACAATCCTATTCAGCACATTTGACTTATTCAACTCAGAAATGTCTCTTTGTACATCACTCCCCTCTGCCTCTACACACTTCTCTATCATCATCCTTACCGTCCTTCAGTGGCAAGCATGACAGTCAGTCAAACGTGACTGTCCTTACCCTTGCAACCTATTCCACTACGGACACTTGCTCTTGCAACCTGAATATAAAGTCTGCAGTGCCAGCTGTTGACCAACCAGCCCCTTTTGTGGCAACAAGTTCTGCTAGTAGCCTGTGATCCCACACATGTATGAGCATTAAGCTACCAAGAAAATATTTAGACTTCGTTCCCCTCAATTCTTATGAGTCGCAGTAACCTTTCACCTCTACCTTGAATTAATAAAACCCACAAACCATAATTGCTCTCCGCAGACTGATACAGTCACCTTATGCATCTGAACGGTTTTAAATAAGATGCATGCAAGATTTCTTTCTTGAGCTTGACAACATTATTTTCACAGGCTTTACATTATTCCTGTTTCAGGTTTTTATACTACATATATATGGATTCTCACACAAATGTGTAATGCACCACCAACATCATGAATAATAATGTCCATCCAATGTTGATTTTATATATACGGTTTCTTTATTCCTCCAATCTCAATAAAAAGAGATAGCCAAACAACCGACGCGTTTTGTTAAACTGGTGTGGACTTCATCAGGGCTGTGAAATACATAGTGTATAATACAACATGAAAGAGTACAGATGGACATTGACACGTGACCAAACATAGATATTAACATATGATGAAATATTACTAGATACAAGACATTACTTATAAAAGCCAACCTGACAGGGTCATTATAACTGTAGAACCATGAAGAGTGTTCAGACAGGCTGATAAGGAGAAGCAAATAAAAACCACGCGAATAATGGTCGCGGTAAAAAAGCCAAAGGGAGGAAATATAGTTGGGTTGAGGACACAGCAGATAGAACAAATTTTGAGAATGAATGAACAAGATTAGTAGAGTAGATAGAAGCAGGTAGAACGCCACACCACGTGTGAGGAAGTCGTAATGAAACTGAAAAGACGCTTAAGTCCATTCAGAATTCAGGAAACCGCTTAAGTCATGTAAAGTGAGATTATTAAGGGTCGCATACCTTTTTAGGTCAATCTATTCTTCAGTAGTATTCGTTAGTGTAGGACTAGTGGGCTCCTATACCGAAAATGTTCCCTCCTGTGTCCAGGGACAGTTGAGAGTAAAAGGCTCCTGTGCCTGTGAACTAGAAGTAGCAGGCAATGAGGAGAAATAAACCTCTTACATCAAAGGTACTCAATATAGTGTGGCATAGTAGACACGTGACATGTCACTCTCTCAGGGCTCATTGTAGTTGAGCTTAAACGCTCTCAGGGATTTAAAGGAAGTATTGAACAGTACACGGACATCTTAGATGTCCTGTGCTCTATATTGTAAAAAAAAAAAAAAGGGGGTGGGAGGTGGGGAACGGTAACGAGCAACGAGAGAGACTAAAAATCTCCCAAAAAAAACTCTTTAAGGCTTTGGAACTTTCCCTGGAAATTTCAACCTATAATGACTACCTTGTTTGGCCTCTATATGGGCAGGTGTTTTCCAGAGTTTTTTAGAGATTTTTTTTTCTTTCTCTCTCGTTGCTAGTTACCGTTCCCCACCTCGCCCACCCCCGTTTTATTTTGATTTTACAATATAGAGCACAGCCCTGATGAAGTCTACACTTGTTGGACGAAACACGTCGGCTGTTTGGCTATCTTTTTATTGAAATTGGAGGAATAAAGAAACCTTATATATTAAATCAACATTGGATGGACATTATTATTCGTGATGTTGGTGGTGCATTCCACATTTGTGTGAATTTGAACATTGGTCTTGGAGACTGCTCCTTGGAAACAGCGGGAGCAGTGGACATTCACATCGCTTGAGCAAAATAGCTCACATTTTGGGACTCTGGGTGAATTTTGCGTGGGAAGTGCGTCACAATTATACAAAGGTATATCTGTTGTGGCTTGCTGTTTCAAACTTGGGATTATATATATAATATGGATTCTGTTGGCCTCCTTCATAAATTGTGCTGTATTAGGCACGAATTTCAGACATATTAATAAATAAGAATACCTTCTCCTTGTTCCTGGACTGTAGGGCTTCAATATAATCTCTTACTTGACTTTACTTTGACCTTATTCCATCACAAGTTTTATGGTGTCCTAAATATTCCCCCCCTTCTCCATTTCTACCTAATTTACACTTTTCTTTCTTGATGGTAAGCCCACTTTACTGTAGGACTTTCAACACCATCTTTAAAGTTTCATTGTACTTCTTGCAGACTTTTCCATAAATTAGTGTTCTGGGGAAAATATGTAATCTTAACATGTTTAAAAATTTTTGTGTACTTCAATCCGAAATATTGCTGACAACTATGCCAGCTCAAACAGCATGCAACATAATCTATACCCTTCCTCAGGCATGATAAATTATATTAAAAGTTTACACTCTTCATTTAAAGCTATCTGGTGATAAGTTGAAAATACACTCGCCTCAAAATACCAAATATCTTATTGATGTTCAGTAAGGGATACAGGTCGAGCTACATGAATTGCTTAAGGTGTCTCAGATCTACCCATCTTGATTGGCACAAACCTTCCACGCCCGAGGACTTGCAGCCATGCACTCTGTGGCGTCTCTGCTTTCTGTTATACCCGCAATAGGCAAGACTTAACTTTACTAGGTCTTGCTTGAGCTACTGTCTTAACACCAGCCTATCTTTATGTATCTTGGGAACCTGTCCCTCATTTAGTGTAATGTTATGCTTTACAAACCTATTGTGTGGTGTCTGCTTTTACCTATGTCATGACCCCTTGCCTCTGCACACACATCGCTTGCTTGGGATTAAGGCGTATCCCCATTGTTGTGGCTGTCTCTCTGAACCACCCCTATTCCTGGCCACTATACCTTTGCAAGACTGCTCCCTCCCTTGAACCCACTTTCCTTTACAAAATATCCTGCATCCTCAGTTCCCTTCCTTTCATTTGCTTGAAATCAGTATGCATATATATCATGCATATGTATTGAAATGTATACATTTCAAAACATACGCAGCAACTCTTCCAGACTCAACGTGTACCTCGCCCCAGGGTCCGACATTTTACCCCTACCTTTGTCGCACAATGAGAATCGCTATCAATCATCACCGACGCAATTCTATGATTTTAGTGGTCATGTGGTAAAACTGCATGTTATACGGTAAGAAATTATGCTGATAAAGTATTTTATAAGATGCTGTTAAATTGTATCCTTTTTCCTATGAAACTTAAAGTTAACTAAAAAATGCAGGTTCTGACTTTTAGTTTTATTAAATCTTCCTTTTGAGGTACTGAATTGGCAATTGTGATGGCACATTGTAGAATCTGAGTAATTACTTCCATGTTTAATTTTGCTGAGTCTAATCTGTAAACACATCTGCTTGGACGGACAGTGCTTGTTTTGGGAGTGTGGGGCTGGTGTCAGTTCACATACTGTTAGTTTCATCACAGTTTATCACCAAATGTTTTGCTCACATGTGCAATATGCTAGCAGTTCTGTGTTTTCTTGCGCTCTGGCTACCCTATTCACCATACCTTATCGTGATGTTTCTTGTTGTAGGAAATGGCTGAGAAGTTTCTAGAAGGCCTTATCTCGCTAGAGTCATTTCTGGAGGATTTTTCTTCTAAGAGACGACTGTCCCACCAACGTCGAGTCAGAGTTGAAAAGCTTCAAGAGCTGTTGAAGATGCGGGACACAGGAACCCAGCCCAGTATGCAGCAGTCGGAAAGCCAGACCCAGCCGTTTATCCATCCGGCCCCAGTGCCACCGTTGGTGGACCCACCAACAATTCTAGGGCCACCTGCCAGCCGTTCATCTCCCCCCTTTATTTTACCGTACTCCCCAAGCCCCCCTCTTCAGGATCAACCGATGCCCACAGGACCAATTGCTCATGGGAACTTGGTTCCAGCTGTGTTTCCAGGATTTATGGGGCCACAAAGCTCACAGTCAAGCCCTCAAAGAACATTTCCTCAGGGGACTCCTCCGGCTGTAGGCCACTTTCGACCAGGGGGTTCCAACTTCTCCTATCCGCATCCTGGGGCTTCGAATCACACTGTTGGCCACCCAGTACCCAACTACTCTCCACCTGTGGCCTCCAGTTATTCATATCCTCGGGTAGGAGGGCCGGGTTATCCTCCACCAGGAGGTCCAGGTCCTGGGTATCCCCAGTGTCCTAGTGGTCAGCCTCCCTATCCAACATACTCCCCAGCCAGCCAGTCTCAGTGTCCATATCCAACTCAGCCACAGATGCAGAGATACCCCAGCCCCCCGCAGCCTCCCTATCCCCAGTATCCAGGCCCTTCCCCTGGATATCCGCTGCAACCTTCCCTACCCAGCAACACTGGGTGGCCCAGGTATCCCACAGAACAGTAGATGTGCTGAGCTTACTTACCCTGATCAGGAAAGGCATAGCGACGTGCCACAGAGGCTGTGAGGATTTAACTGAGGTGCATTTTTAATTACTTGGACTTCCATCTCTACGATGAGCATAGCATGGAGTCTCAGCGAAGAACCGACCAAGCACTGTTTAGGTGTCTTGAATTAGTATTGCTCTTGCATCTAACACTTCCCGTTCTCCAAATGTGGGAGTAGCACTGCTTCAAGGGCGATATTTTACTTCTAGTGGCCTTGTTACCACACTTTGTAAACAAGGCGAGGTTTTAGCAGTAGAGTACAGACATTATATGGAAAACTTTGTCTGTTTTATTCAGCACAGAGCTTTACCATACCAAGCCCTGATCAGGAGTGAGAGTCATTCTCATCCTTGCATATATGCAATGTACCTGGCTTTGCTTGGAGATACTAACACTCTGTGAATAACCAACTCCTAATGACAAGGACTGTTAGTTTAACCTTCACACATGTGTATATGCCGATGCACACAACTCCAAATACTGCAGAGGGCCTCATGATCCAGCTGCATTTGATGGAATTGGCACCCACTGTGTCTTGGACATGATTGCTCTGCTGTGAGCCAGCTGGGCAAAGAGGAATAAAGTCACAATGACCAACAGAATGACAGCATAGACGTTTGAAGTGTGGTCATAGGCCTTACAGAATGCTTTCTTTTTATGATCTGGGATCCCTGACTCTACTACAGAGTTCTGTTTTGGCTAAAATTTAAGGGGCAGATGTACGACCGTTTTTGCAGTCGCAAACGGGAATTCGACACGTTGGTGCCGCAGAATTGGGTCTGCCCCCATGCACAAATCATATTTTGCGAGTCAGTAACTCATTACCGAATCTCAAAATATGGTTTGTGACTCGCTATTAGGAAGGGCTGTGCCAAGAGCGTACCTTCCTAATAGCGAGTCTCACAGCAATGTATGATTTTTTTGTGACCGCATTTGCGATTGCAAAACACTCGCAGTTTACCACGAACTTCAAGTAGGTGGTAAGCCACTCGCAAATGGGAAGGGGTTCTCTGGGGACCCCTTCTCCTTTGTGGATGGGTGCCAAAATGTTTTAACAGCAGGCAGTGGTCCCAGGGACCACTGCCTGCCCTTCCAAAAGTAAACTGAAAAGTTTCATTTTTCTTTTTTAATTGCATCCCGTTTTCTTTTAAGGAAAATGTGCTGCATTTGAAAAAAAAAACTGATTTATTTAAAAAGCAGTCACAGACATAGTGGTCTGCCACCATCCCTGTGAGTGCTAGCCATTCCCAATGGGGTTGCAAATTGCGCTTGGCTCATAAATATTGATGAGGCATGCAGTTTACGACCCCATTGGGAATCGCAAATCGTGTCTGAGAAACTGTTGTAAATTCACTTTAGCGAGTCGCAAATTGCGAGTTGCAATTTGGCGCAATTTGCGACTCGCTAAAGTGAATGGTCGTACATCTAGCCCATAGTGTGGCGGGTTTGACTCTTGGTGTACAGTTGGCAAGTCCTTCGGCACTTAACTTCGCGGCTCAGAGCCTTGACGTATCTTCTAGGTCTGATTTCTACGCTTTCTCAGAACTGAGCTTCCGTGTTTCAAAGACCTGAGTCTGAGCCTATGAACCATACTTGATAGAACAGAAATCTCATCTCCCTCTTAGAGAGCTGGCTTGGGTGTCTCAGAGCTGTAATAAGAGCTCGGTGCTCACTTTTTTCCTCCAAGCTCTTATGTTTCTTAGAGACTCCATTGAAGGCCTAGGGTTTTTTAGCCATTGTGATGCTCTTATCTTGGTTTCATTGCTAAGATCAGATCCCATAAGTATCCCCTATTTCTTCTGAGATCACAAGTACCTTGTAGCAAGAATTGGAGCAGAGGATTCCTGTCTTCTAGGCCTTATCTTCTATTTCTCTCGTAGAACAAGGATTGGAGCACTGCAGTCCTTTCTTCCAGTCCCAGAGTACTGTTTGTTAGGCTTGAATGATTTACGATCTGATGGAGATGGGGACAGAAGCCAGGTAGGCTGTGTGGCAGACTTCAGGTGGCCGCTTTCTCCCACAGCCAGGGATAAAGGCCTGGTGGCCGGATTGAGAGGTCTGTTTTGCAGGACCAGACCTGGGGATCGAGGCCAGGTGCCATTTCTTTCTCTCACAGTTTTTGCTGTCGATGGTATGTGGCCTTCTGCCAGCCTGAGTTCTCTTCTGTCTCAGAGCTGGAGACAGGGGCCAGACTGCATGTCTGGGTGTTGTGAGATAACCCCTCTCGCACAAAGCTCTGGACAGGGCTCAGGTGGCCTCTCTGGGTGGCCTGGTCTCCTTTCTTTTTCATAATGCTAGGGACATCTTTAGTCACCTGCCTGTTGGGTGTGAACTACCTTCTGTCCCAGAGCTTGGATGAGAGCCCCAGGCTCCTGTCTGTATTTGGCACAGCTGGTATTGGGAGCAGAGTTCTAGATTAGTGCTGCAAGGCCATAAAACTTGAAGAATATGTGTCGGATAAATATAGAGGTGTCCTCCCTTTATGACTCGCAACTGATATAAGATATCAAGGTTAAGTAGGCTCTAATTCCAGCTGGCGCCTTCACTGCTCTGTAGATCTGTTAAAGTTCAGGTAATCTTGACAATTGTCACATAGGGATATGCGTCCTCATGATCTGAAGAGGTTTTGGGTAAAAATGCATAATGCTATTTATGTGCCTTAATATCTGCAAACAGACTATATCGCAACAGAGGTACCTATGTGTTTACATCATATTTTTTATTTGCCTAAATACGTTTTATTACCTACTTTTAGAAGTAATTTATTTCATTTCTATATTTTAGAGGCCTGACTAGATTCAAGGGTCTGTGTCTTCTCTCAGGTCTTAATTTAGATCCCAGAGTTCTCATTCCTAGGCCTGAGCTCTTAATGTGTTCCGCATTGGCATTCGTCCCAGAGGGTGCAGGCTGTTTGTGTTATTACTTCTCAGAGGTATGATTCACTCTTTGTCTCTCTGATGGAGCGTATTTGCCAAGGATCCAAGAGTTAACCCTGTTAGAAATGCTGTTGGGAGCCTCCAATTTCTGGTTTTGGAGCATGGGTTACCGATAACGTGCCTCCTTTCATTGTGCGAATTAGGTGGTTAGCTGTAGAAGCCTAGGTCACTGGTTATGAGGCCTCCTCTATCTTAGAGCTGGCATTTTAGACTTCACCCTTGTCAATGCTGCTACTACAGCTCTCCCCTCTGCGAACCGGGGTGAAAGATGACCACACCTCAACGGCTAACATTCAGAGGCACCCCTTTCTGACCTAGGGCCTGATTTAGATCTTGGTGGACAGGTCACTCCGTCACAATGGGGACGGATATCCCATCCACCGAAATCTAAATCCCATAGGATATAATGGGCTTTATATTTCGGCAGTCGGGAATCCCCATTGTAATGGAGTAATCCGTCCTCCGAATGTCTAAATCAGGCCTCTAGTAACAAAGAACCCACCTCTCAACACTGAGACTACAGATCACGCCTCAACACTGAGACTACAGATCACGCCTCAACACTGAGACTACAGATCACGCCTCTTCTAGACCTGAGACGAGAGATCGAACCACCTTTCTCAGAGCAGGGATTAGAGCGGTTCAATTTTAGAGCTGGGATCACACCCATCTTCTTTTAGAGCTGAGATTGTCTCTCTAGCCATACTGTTGGAGATCATGATTCACTTGGAGCCTAGGTTAGAGATTTCACATCTGAAAGCTGCAACTAGAAATCACCAGTCACTGCCCGCTAGAGATGTTTCCTTTCCCAGAGCCTTGCTTAGAGAACTCAGATCTCTGAAAGGTGGGTTCAGAGAGCTGCCATTCTTTGGTGCTGGCTTTTTACACCCTCCTTCTCTTATGACTGATATCTTTAGTGTGTGAATGAGGGATTGGACTTCTATAGCAGACGAACTGACTGTTTTCAGCGCTGGAATTTTTTTGCTTTACAAAGGGCTGGGATTATCAATCTCACCTTTGTGAAATTTGAGTTTAGAGATCTCCGCTCATAGAGAATCTTAGAAACTCGCCTCTCTGAGAGATTTAACTCTAAATATTACCTCTCTGAGGCATGGGATTTGATATCGTGCCTCAGTTTTGCGGTCAGTGATTTGAGTGAGTGAATGAGTACGTGTAAAGCACACTAGCAAACTGAGAATGTAGAGCTATCATTAGCGGTCTTTCCTCACTGAGTGATGGGATTAATGGCCTTGCCTAACTGAGGGTCTGTTTTAGACATCTCACCTCACCTAGAGCCTAGATTAGGAGATACCATCTCTACAGTCTGGGCTAAAGATCCCCGCTCTGAGAACCTGTACCAAGATACCTCGCGACGGTATTGCAGATATAAATTGAGACCTTGGAACACAGAGTGCTCCGCTCAGAGCAGAAATGGAAATTTTGCTTTCAGTGAACCCTCAGTTGAGATTCTTCCTGTTTCACAACCGAGATTAGCATTCTTGCTTCTCTGAAATCTCAGGCTTGGTGTCTCGCTTCAGAGGCGGAATTTGAGATCTGAGTGACTGAATTTGTTATTGCACTTTTGTAACTCATCAAAATACACTGAGTTTGTAGAGATGGGTCCGCACATAGCCCCCTCTCGCCGGATACTGCCGAAGATAAACCCTTCAGGGCTCAGCTCCAGGCCACATGAACCACACAGAGTAGTAGGTGAGTTGATGATGTAAATAAACTATTGTGTGTGAAAATGAAGGGTTAATTTGTGTGTGAAATACACAACTTCCATTTGCACTGTGGCTTCCTGATTTCGAATGTGTGTAATTCTCTGTTTATTAACAAACATTTTCGGAAGTATGACTCACTGGAATGTATGAGCTCAGGCACCTGATGCCTTGTATTAAACCTCTGATGAATCAAAGTTTCCCCAGTGAAGTTGCATGGACCATACAAATCACTGAGTAGTTTGAAAGCACTCCGCAAGTATGAGTAAATATGTGAGGCAGCCAACGATTGGCCCTCCCTATTTCATCATCACCCCCTTTACATATCCTTGTGATGTGATCCTTCTAATATGTTCCCCCTCTTTTTTATTTTTTTATTTTTTTTTTATTTTTTTTTTACGCTTCCTCAGCTGACCCATTCAGTTCTCTGGAGGTAGAGAACCATGGTTAGATCATTTAAGCGCGGATGGTGTTCTGTTTTTTATTTATTTTTAGTTTTAACCCTCGCAGACTGCAGCTTTTCTAACGAAACACGAGACAATTCTGGAATAAATTTGTATGTATTAATTCCTACCAGAAAATATATACCAGCTAAAGTGCAAGTGAAAACCTAAGGTTAAGCTTAGGTAGAGATGACTGGTCCTGCATAAATCAGCTGGCACGTTTCTATACAGTAAATAAAACAACTCTGTATGGTCCAAACAAGTGTGTGTGTATATATATATATATACACACACACACACACACACACACACACGTAAATATTACACAGTGACGGTCACCACTGTGGCATTATACTTACGTCAGTTTTCATAGGAACAGCATTATTTGTTTTGCTAATAACTGATGCAGTTTGTGAATCTGCATGAACGATTCTAAAATTAAAGTTCATTCACCTCTGCTCTTGGACAGTTTCACGATAATCCGGTACATGGGGGGCCAAGACAAGTGTGGTCCCAAAAGTGAGAATTTCCATGCTAATTCCTATATGTAACCTCTCTCCCATACAGAATTTTTTAAACATAATTACACAAAAAATTGGCAAAAAGTTAGATCTTTACTCAGCGTACTTTTGTGATTTGGTGTAAATTTGTGTTTTAAGAGCATCTTCGATTGGGCATGAAGGGGCTAACATTCAGAAAGTGTATCTAAATGATTGATTCTGCAGGCAACCTACCGCTGCACACTGTTAAAGGCTTGTTTGTATTAGGGCACCAGTGGATGGTGGGTGTTTTGGCCCAGATCCTGCATAGCTTGGGAGCCGTGTGCCAGATGCTGTGGCTAACACTTGCTTTGCACAGTCCAAGGCTGTGCACTTCGAGCATGTTGGATTGGATGTTGCCCGAGGGGTTGGGCGTATGTTCAAGTTTGAACGTGATTAAAAATTCGTTTTAAAAATCCAGAAATTCACCGAAAAAAACAAAGGTTAAAGTGACGTTCTAGGTTCAGTATTACAACCAGTGGGCTTGACAGTATTGCTGGCCGCCTAGTGGCACTTCCGCTTTACCGATTGGGAGTTTTCAAGTGGAGCCCTGTTGTTGACGGGGTGCTCAAAGTGCATTCTTTTTGCAGGGCTGACCACATTACCATCTGACCACAGTGTGAGAGACTAACCGTGGTGACTTTACCATCTAACCAGGCAGTGAGTGTCTAACCGTGGTGGCGTTACCATCTGACCAGGTTGTGAAAGACTAACCATGGTGGCTGTACCATCTAACCAGGCTGTGAGGAACTAACAGTGGTGGCTTTACCATCTGCCCACAGGGTGAGAGACTAACTGTAGTGCCTTTACCATCTGACCAAGCTGTGAGAGACTAATCGTGGTGGCTTTACCATCTGACCAAGCTGTGAGAGACTAATCGTGGTGGCTTTACCATCTCACTAGACTGCGAGAGACTAACCGTGGTGGCATTACCATCTGACCAGGCTGTGAGGGACTAACAGTGGTGGCTTTACCATCTGATTAGGCTGTGAGAGACCTAACAGCGGTGATTTTATCATGTGACCTGGGTGATCTTAGCTGCAGTATAAAATGCTGCTGCTAGGCTGCTACTGAATGTTCCCGGACGCTCATCGACGGGCTCAGCCCTGGTCAAACTCCATTGACTCCCAACTGGGAAAAGGATTTTCCTCCAAAGCTCTATGCTTTCAACACACGATCCTGAACCAGAAGGTACCTTGTTATTACATACCCTGATTAAGCCATATCATCCTAGCCGATATCTCGGGTCCACAGAAGCAGCACTAACTGCGATCCTCGGAGCACAAAGAGAGCGGATGGGAGGCTGCGTGCTCTTTTTTTTCTTTAGCGGTGAAACTGTGAAGCGCCCTCCCAGCCGATTTGATGCAGGGACATATGGAAATGGTCTTTCAGAAAGAACGTAAAACCTGTTTTTTCAGACAAATTTAAATTTGTCTGTTGCGATAGGTTTTTGACCATCTTGGGGCAGGAATTTTAGCCCGGGGACACTCCGTCGAGTAACCAAACACTTTACAAAATTGTTACCATGACCGAGACCTTGGCGGCTTTACCATCTGAGCAGGCTGTGATAGACTAACCGTGGTGGCTTCTCCATCTGAGCAGACTGAGAGACGAACCGTGGTGACAGCGTGTGGTTCTGTTCCAGGGGACCGGCCTTTTTACACGTACTGCTTCATCCACCAGCACTGCGACGCTTGGCATGGAATGCCATGGGTGAAGTCGGAAGCATCACTCTCCCTTCTTCAGCATATCGCTTGAGCGACTAGGTCATGCTTGCGCTGTCGAGCAGCAATCAGAAATGCCTTCATATGTGCCACAGTTGACATCTACAATCTGTCTGCCCAAAAAGTCCATCCAAGAGCTGCAAATTGTGCAAAAATGTTATTCAGGCGCGATCAGCTATGAAATTACTATACTGGCTCCCCATAAGTAAACGAGAAATTCGAGGCAATGTGCCTTATACACAAACCTTCCTTTCCTAAAATAGCTCCACATTGTCCAGGTAACTACCCTCCATGCTGGCTGAGGTCAGCCTCTTATTTTGCGCTACACATAGAGAATTCTTAGAAATCTAAAACCATTCCTTCCTCAAGAGGACTTCAAGCAGATGGTTCAAGCTCTTCTCCTGCCGAGGCTAGATTATAGTAGCGCTACGCTCTGTGGCTGCCCCAAATATACCTTGGCCCCACTCAAGGCTTCCTTGAATGCCGCTGCCAGATTGATTACAGGTACAAAAAGAAATGAATACATATCCCCAGCCCTAGGATCTTTAAATTGGTTACCTTATGAAGTAAGAATAAAAGCTGAAGATTGCTTCTTTGACGCACGTAGCACTCGGTTACATGGCTCAAAATCTAGAACTATCAGGAGGGGGTAAACCCTCAAGAAGTGCAAATTCTCCTCTATTGAAACCTCAGACGTTTCGTAAAAATAGAACGAGGCTCAGAGCTTTCTCTGGCTCAGCCCCAAAGATCTAGAACTCTCTCCCACCGGAAGGCCGCAGAATCACCTACATGTCTGCCTTCAAACAAGAAGTAAAAATAATCCTAATGAACAAGTTCTTGCCTTAAATGGTCATGGATCGTCTGCTTTCTCAATGACCCCTGACTAAACTCTTCTTGGCCTAACAACTGTAAAGCTCAGGGTTGTCTGTTTTACCCTCTTAAGTAATGTTTGTTTTCATCCTGGTACATTGTTATTAGTTAATTATGTTATTCTCTGTTACCCCATTTGACATTTCCCTGTACTTTGTTCTTCCCTTCCAATATGTGTAGTGCTCTGATACCCTTTGGGGTCATGTTCGCCCTATACAAAACTTTTTAAATAAATAAAATCTATAAATGTAGCAGACTTGCCTGGGCGTTGGAGCCTTCGCGGTTGTGGCAGAGTTGTTTGACTGTCAGAAGTGAATAGAAAAGTTTCCATTTTCAGAAGCATTTGGAGGTATAGCTGTTTCTCCACTACTGTACATCTGCCCTAATCGGTTTCATATAGCCCTGTGAAGCAATATGATTTATTAAAAATGAATTTATTTATAAAGTTTTGTATAGTGCGAACAGGTACTGCAAATGATGTACAGCTAGAGTCTACGCAAGAAGCTGTTGTGCCTGCCAGGAAGATGGAGACTGATCCACGGACACCCCAGGCTTAGCTGAGCGCCTTCGTGGAAGACACCTCAGTTGACATAGACTGCAGAGCATCTATGGAACTCCCCCAACCAGCTGCACAGGAACCCCAACAGCATCTGGGGCAAGGAGCTGCTGTCCTAGCAGCCAGAAGCCTGAGCCTGCATTCTTCCGACCCCCCCCCCCCCCCTCCCCTCCCTCAACCCCCGACACCTGTGAAGGACACGTACCTGTGTCTCCAGCTGGCCCTGGAAGTCTGGAGAAGGCCTGACTTTCATCCCTTGGCGAAGGTCCCATCCCATTGGCTGCAGGAGGTCCCCCTCCTTCTGGGATACTTATCATTTTCTATCTGGCTGAAGCTGTTATTGGAATATCAGGGCTTGAACACCTTGTCAAGTAGCCAGGGGTGTTCCAGCCACTAGGAAACCTGGACGGTGGGTCTGCAGATACAACCCCTGACCACCATTATTATATCAAGAGACTCCTGGTAAGCTGGTACCCTTACCAGCCATGGTTCCCTCCATAGCCCAGTAGCTACTGACTTCTGGGACTCCAGTGAAAGACACCAGGTCACAGACTGACACGACCACAATTTGTCGGTGGAAACTTCACTTCTTTGGGTTGTTTTATTTTCTCATGGTTGTAGGATGTTGCTGGGACACCGGTTGCATTGCTTTAGGTATGCATACCAAACCCCAAGGACTATCGGGGCAATCTTCCATCTGAAAACTCTTGTAGGTGCACCCCGAAGGTATCTCAGAAACTCTGAGACCATCTTCACAGGATGTACAACTCTGGTTGGATTCGGGTCACTGACCCAGAAGGTGTGCAGCACTTCTAAGTTTCGATATCTGTATTTAGAGCATAGAACGTTTACCTGTATGCAGATTAAGTCCATTTTATTTCTAAAATAGATGCCTACGTTCTAGTTTTTGTGCTATGTAAAGCGTCATAAATGTTTCTAAGCTTCCAACTCTCTGCATCTGTCCTCCCTTCAAATCTACTGTACTGTTTTTGTTGCTCCTGGACCAGTCCCCATCTCTGCCTCCTCCTGGGTGGTGGGGGCAGTGTACTCGTCTCCGAGTGCCACCCCCTCAGCAGGTTGTCACACCTGATCAGCCCACCCAACTCCCCATCTTGCACCCACACTCTCCCTACCACGGTTGCTAATCACCTCCCACTCTCACCCCAAACCACTTTATGGAAAAAACATAAAATAATGTTTTAATGCCAAGGGCCCTCATGCTTTTAACATTGACACATCTCTCTGGATCCCCAAATCTGGATACTGAGACGTGCACCCAGCTTGTCTGTTTTTAATTCCAAGTAATTTCCAGATCTTTTGTTGGATAATTTAAACCTTCGGGTATGCAATCGTAAGATTCAAGGATGCTGCCCTTGAGGAGCGTCTCTTCCTCCTCACAGGAGTGGATGGCGGAAGGCTTGAGTCTTTGACCTTCCTGTCGTTTCAGGTGGTTCTTCCAAGGTCTCACGCTTTGCCACCTGTGTTGGTCCTGTCCAGGGAGCTTCTCAAGTAATGTCCAGCTCTGTTTCTGATTTACTGATGAAGTGATCCTGCTAAATGTATGTCTCTGATCCCGGGATCCTGCCACAACCATCGCTGGAGCCGGTGAAAAGGAGTCCCGCTGTCCTGGGTGAAAGTCAGAGCCTGCGAGCGCCACTGAAGTCGTACTCACTCCCAGAAGAGTGATCAGGAGGGTCCGAGGATCTTCTCAGGGAGCCTTCGAGAGCTTGAACAGAGGAGAGGACACAGTGATTAAACCAAGGTACTCAAAGATTCAAGGGTTTCAAGTAGGGGTTGGACCACTTGAGTCTCTTGCTAAATCTGCAGTGGAAATCTCCCCAAGCACAAAGTGGCCAAGAAAAGGAGGGGCATCGAAAGACCAGGTTAAGGGAAATAAGGGAGAAAGCAGTTTAACATAAATACAATTATATTAAAAAAATACAAAAGCAAGTAAATCAAAATGGATGTAGGTTGGCAGCTTCTCAAGCATGGCAGTGGCTTTTAACCTTTTGGCTTCTGCAGAACTCACTGAATCGGAACTGGAAGCCAGAGTCCGCCATGGCAATTTTACAATTTGAACCTCAACAATAATACACAAAAGCTACTCAAACAAAGGCACACTATATGAACCCAGATTTCCTCTGTGATTGTTAAATATGAGTGACCACACGGTATAAGACCAGGTCGTATTCATAAATCAATAGGTAATTGTGTGAGATTTATTGCTTTTTTTGGGAGTTTTATGTAGCGCTGGCTAGACCCAAAGGTAACAGAGCACTTCACATGTTTAGAGAATACGTTTACAACAAGTACATGACGAGAGTCGCGTGGGAATCACAGACAGTCATATAGAAAAATATAGGACCACAGAGCATTAATGTAGACACAGTGAGAGCACAGTAATATATATCAATCAAGAAATTGGGAACTGGGGAATGGGTTACACTTTGAATCCGCATAGGCAAATTGTTAGGGTACTTCCGACAGGAACTGCCCAAGAGTTGGGTCTTGGGGAGGTGCAAAGCTTCACATGCTCTAGTTGAAGTAGACGTCGAAGCTTGCGACAGAAATGGTGGGAACGAAGTAGTAACTGGTCTGCCATTGGCCACGGAAAGACACAGGACTGCAATCAGACTTGGTTCGAACAAAGCTAGAGACCGCGCATAGGCCCAGCTCTTGCGCGCTGCTGCACCTCTCTGCTTCCTCCCTGTTTTTCTGAATACTTCCTTTTCCCTCATTTTTTTTTTACTGCTCTCTCCCTTCTTTTCCCCTTTTTTTCTGATTGCTTTTCCCCTCGTTTTTTTTTTACTGCTTTATCTTTTCTCTCCCCTGTTTCTCTGAGTACTTTTCCCTGCTTTTGCCTCGTTTTTCACTGCTTTCTCTTTCCTATTCCTCATTTCTCTAAGTGCTATTACCTGCTTCTGCCTAGTTTTAATGCTTTCTCCTTCCTTCCTCCGTTTCTCCGAGTGCTTTCTCCTGCTTTTTCCTTTTTTTATTTTTTTTTATTTTTTTTTTACTGCTTTCTTTATTTCTCTCCCCCGTTTTTCGGAGTACTTTCTCCTGTTTTTGCCTCGTTTTTCACGGCTTTATCCGTGAAGCAGCAAGTGACTCCAGCACCATGAGACCCTCACGTGTGATCTGCCGCATCTTATAAATCCTGATTGATTTATGTCAAAAGGTGACGTCATTGCATAGATGCTCCTTATTGCAGAGTACCTGCTGCCTACTGAGAAGTTGTACTCTGACTGTAAAAGTATTTCAGCTCTGCTGCAAGTGCAGGCATGCCCGCTTCCCCATCAAAGATTTGTAGGTGCTTCGAATCTGTACTTGCCTACCCATGTAGAGCAGTGGATGGTAAACACGCAGCCCAAAGGGTCTTTAGGGGCAGCCTACCCATGTGAGGAGGGATAGATCACCAAATGGTTAATCATACCTGTTCACTTGAACAAAAATCTCACCTGTGAGGAGGGGGGCGGGGCCTTGAAGGGGACAGGCACTCGGGCCGGGAAGTACATAAGAGGCACTTTTGAACCCCACCCTTCCCCCATGCCCCCTTCTCCCCAATAAATAAAAGCTTGCTGAGGCTGGAACCTATGTCCTGGGGTGTTTTCACACCCCTTAATGGACGTCGGCAATTCAAAGCCTCGGAAAACGAGCTGTAAAAGCACCATTTACAGTGGTTTTCAGCTTGTTTTCTCTGCCACCATGTGATATCGGCCCCTCACCGGGTGACCGTGCGATCGGAGCTGATATTGCGTGTCACACGCTGGCACAGTGTGAGTTGGCAGGTAAGGGTTAATACACTGGCTCTCTAAGTGTGCAGACATGTATGATTTTCTAGAAAACCGTATGCAATCCGCGTGTGGATTCAGTCAGATGCCCATTACTGTTTCAGGTCGCAGTGCCTTTGTGTGTGAGCGGTGGATATGAGCATTCACACCTGCAGCATCCTGAACTATCCGCTTCTGACTAAAAATCTCTTTAAAATGCTTTTGATTTGTTTTTCTCAAACTTATCTTTATTGATTTTAGTAATTCCTATAACAAATACATCAAGTGTTTTTGTTACTTGATGAAGCTATTATCCTTCTAGGAGAACCCAGCTCTATGTAGGTATTTACTTCAAAATACTTCTGATTAGTGACAGAAAATAATGGTGAGAGGTCCAATGCATCTGCAGCCCCCTTGATTAGGTTCTGCGGACTGCCAGGGATCCATGGACCACAGGTTAAGAATTTCTGACCTATGGTAAATACGATCAAATCGTACCCAGTTCAGCAGTAATTCAGGGTTTTTACCCGTCTGTGAGATGCAGGTTGGTGTCCCTGATTCTCAGCGGTAAACAGACCAAGAATTGACATAGCATGAAGGTTGATCTACCTTCTGGCCACACATATATGTGATCCCCACCCTAGAGACAGGACCCCCTCTTATGGTTAATCCTTTCTACGTGAGTGAAGGATTTATTAGGCATGGACTTTGCTCCTCTAGCATTTAAAGCTGTGGTCTTGGAGTTAGATCAGGGATTTGTGAGCATCCTGACCATCTTTACCTGCACTGATGATCCCACCACCAAGAATGGGATAACTCACTTGTAGGGGTGATTCCACCACCGCAAATTGGATAACTCTCTTGCAGAGGGGATCCACCATCGAGAATTGGATAACTTAATTGCAGATGGGATCCACCATCGAGAATTGGATAACTTGATTGCAGATGGGATCCACCATCGAGAATTGGATAACTCGCTTCCAGAGGGGATCCCACCACAGAGACGACATGGATTGATTGAATGGGAGGCAGGAGAAGCTGAATGTTCCTCACCAGCAGTCCTGGTCGTATTACTCAGGACTAACTCCACTACGAGGCGGAACGTCCCCATCATGAGATGGCTGATTGTCTTACTATAGAAAAGTAATTTTTGACTGGGTAGGAATGCAGGACGTCTGCTACCACCCCACATGAGTAATAATTGAATGGGCACATCATCAAAACATCTCTCGATAGTGATGAAGAGACACATTAAGGTGCTGGGAATGCCCACTGGGCTTTGCACGCTCTGACCCACAAGAGCAGTCTTCAGGATTCATTTTATTAGGAAATTTGTGGTGCTCAGATCCAACTGGCATTTGGTTTATGTCAAAACAAATGTTAGAAAGTATATTGGAAATCAGAGTGAAATAAGTTCATTAGAGATCTAGACAGGAAATGACCTGTGCTGGGAGCACAGAGTAGGAGGCAACCACCTGCGCTGGCACAAATTCTACCCAGCTGAAAGTTGTCATGAAAACACCAACATTTAATTGACGCTATTATGTTAACAATGCAGGCTGTACCTTGGGATGGAGAGAAGTCTGTGTGGAGTGACTCCTCCTGTCTTGGTTAATAAAATAAGCCGCTTCTTTCCACTTGAAACCATATTTGACCCACAGGGGCATGGTGGGGATTTACCGTGATCTACTTTTAAATTGTCATCGCATCGAGTCCTAACTGTGCGTCTTGGTCCATTGTCATTTGAGCCCTTTAATTCCAGTCCTGGCTTTTCAGCCAAAAATATGTTGTTTTTGGAGTTGTAGTTTCTTCTTTAACAATGTAATCAGAAATCCCAGCATGCAATGCCAGAATGTTGTGAAAGTGTCTCACATGACTTAGTCCCACTTGGCAGCGGAGGGGTTTCCTGTTATGATATCGGAGTGATCTAAAGTTTCTGCCTCGTAAGAAATCATAACTGAAAGTAGAATAATCCCTTCACCTCTTATCATTCACCTTAGAGAGATGTCAAGAATGGAATGGACACAGTTTGTTCTTTCATTTTCTCTCTCTCTCACAAACCCTCTCTTGCCTCTCTTTGCCTCTTCTCTTTGCGGAGATGGCACAACATCCGACTGGTCAAGCAGCTTGGAACTTTTGTGCAAAGTCTTATTTTTTTTTCTCCAGCCTGCCCTTTTTCTTTTACACTTTTATTTAGTAGGACCATGCTCATCACCCCCCCCCCCCCATGGACAATAAGAATATTTACAGGAATAACAGGTGTTTAATAGTCTAGTGTTGTTGGTAAAGGTAGGGAATTATATGCTGATTCAGGTAGCATCATGCAGTCAGAGAGGTAGTTACAAGTTAAAGGAGAATAGAGAGTTGATAAAACAGCCAGCAGCCACACACATGCATATCTTTATTGGAATCCATCACTACATCTACCAAAGGCAGGGATAGTACCACAGTGTGTAGCCTTAGATGCATCCCTATCCATGCCCATTCAGTGAATGAAAAAAGAGTTGAGCTTCAGGCCACAACAATAGACTGCGAATTAGATCTTTTCATGAATAAATGTGACTAGATGTGGTACCAAACTCTGCTCTCGCCTTATCCTTCCCTGCAGGGAATAATATCTTGAGGGCTGATGGATCTCACGTTGATGCAGGGGGAGTAGTAATAGTCTATCTATCTAATCTACCTATTCATAGAGAGATTCTAAAGGCGTGAACTTCTAGAAGCAAAGACTTCCGACGAGTATACAGCAGTACTAATCCCACACTCTGACGCAGATATGGTCACCCTCAAATTGGTTCATAATACACCAAATAATAATGAGACCTTAGGATCACCATTCCTAGAAGCTACTCTGGACCTTATGGTACCTCAGACTCAACTGATGGTTTAGGGAGATTCCAATCTGGTGCAGTGTCACTAAGGATCCCCAGACAACAATTGTGTGATCTAGAGTGAATGATTTAGGCTTCCCACCCCGAGTCAGTAATCCTACACACAATAGGGGAACATCTTAGTTTCAAGCCTAACATACTCCGATGAATTAACAAAATGTGAAAGCACAGGAAGTGAGTTTGTCAGATAATAATACTATATTATTTGAAGTTCATGCCAATGTACCTAAAGCCAGTCATAACCGACAACAGTCCTTGACTTTTGGGATTTTTTTAAATTTGTCTCCAGATAAATTGTGAGCAGGTTTAAGTGTAAGTTCTATACTAATAATGTCCAGTATCAAGGACTAGGTAGATCTGCATAACAAGGCCCTATGTTCTTTCATGGACAAGTATGCCCCTGTGACAAAGCTACGCATGACTATTGTGGAACCCGAACCCGAATAAAGGGGACGAGAAAGAGTTGAAAACAAATCTTATGATAACAGCACACTGTCTGTCCTCAGAGTGCCTGGAAACAAATATATCTGGCTGCTTTTGGTCAAGCATAATTCTGTTTCAGCTAGAATTCATAAGACTAGCAACTTCACTAGAGGATATTTTAAAATTGTTTTGAATATTGTTGCTCTGGCGACAGACAATGAAGCAGAAAAACTACCATAAGAGTGGTCCCATGGCACATATGATCATTTTGAGAAAAAGAATCCAGGTGGGCAGAATTTGGAGTTCTAGCCAAATTTTGCTAGTCGCCCCATGGCGCAGAATTTATCCTATGAGGCTGCAGAAATGCAAGCGCCAGTGAGATTTGGCGCCCCCTAGCGTGACTCTTCTCACGTGGGCAGTCCTGGTCAGAGGGCTACAGCTAGAGTGGATTTCCTGCCCCTCCAGTTGATTTTCTCCTCGAGTGGCAGCAAAATCAGTTCGAATGACTGCGAACTCTTGTGCATCGCGTGGTGCCATTCGTGCTGATCTTTTAGTGCTGTTCGCACTATGGGTGCTAAATTACAGTGCTGCCAGCGTGGTAGGCATATTTTCCACCCTTTGACCAAACTTTGAGAAATCTCGTGGAGTTTTTGTGGAATTTCACTTCGCGGGTTCTGCCTAGCCCTCAAAAAATACCACAAACCGTCTATCTAAGGGGCGATACACTACACAAACACCCTCGCCATTCTCGGCTTAAGTAACCACTGAAGAATGTCGCAAGTTTTCTTTTAGGGAAGTTATGTTTGAGGACATTGATGGGATTATGTAAATAAGAATCCCACAGTACGCAGGGGTGAGCAATGCCCATCAGAGGAACTCTAGTCATATAGTTCAATCTTGACTCCTACGATTGCTCATTTAATTATTGAGCGACTCATTACAGGGATAGTTCCTACGACTCAAATAGAGTGCTGGATAACCCCACTAATTAAGAAAGCATCACTAGACGCCTTGACCCTGAAAATCTCAGCTCAGACACACTCACTTTCTTTTGAAGGTCTTGGAGAAGGCCATTACAATGTTGTTTTGTCAGTTTTTGGGGCCACATCATGGGTTTGAAGAGTGGAAGTATGGCTTCAGACTGAGGAGAGGAACCGAAATTGCCATGTTGAAGGCTCTGCCTGTGATCCTTAAAGTTCTGGATAGAGACTCCCCCCGCTGTGTTGATGTTATTAAACCTTTCTGAAGCATTTAATATCCTAGACCTGTAGACCTTAATCTGTGGTCTGTGGGTCCATGACACCTCTCAAGGGGGCCGCGACTGTTTAGAAAATTAAATATCCAATCAGATTAAGGAAGTATGTATGTATAAAAATCAAAATTGAAAACTGTAAAACATTCTGTGTGAAGGAATTTGAAAACTACATTTTGAAATGTTACAACATTCTGATTAAAAATAGAATTTTGATTGTTTGACTAAGCATGAGAACACGTCGAAGCTGTTGAAAATGCTGTTAAAGTTCGTTCAGGAATAGCCGTTTGACAAGTTTTTTGAAAGATGCTGTGGACGGATTGGATCTGATCTCGGGAGGCAGGGCATTCCAGATTCTTGGAGTAAGACCGGTGAAAGCACGATTGTAAGATCTCTTCTTTTTGAATCTGGGTGGTTTCAAGAGTAAGGTAGACGTACTTCTTAGGTTCCGGCCTGATCCTGAAAGTTCAAGCTTATTTGCCAGGTAGACCGGGGTGTTGTGATGTATGGCTTTATGGGTCAAGCAGGCTATCTTGAAGCGGATCCTGGCTTCGGTTTTTTGCCAATTTAGTTGCAGAAGGTCGGGGGAGATGTGGTCATGCTTTCTATAGCCCATGATGAGTCTGGCCGATGCGTTCAGGGTGGCTCTGAACGGGGCTAAGCTACCTTTGGGAAGTCCAGCAAAGGTCACCAGACCATATTCCAGTCTAGAGATCACCAGGGATTGAACCGCTGGCCTGATGTCTTCGCGGGGGAGGAACGTCATGATTTTCTTAAGGGTGTTAAGTTCAACGTTGGCTCCCTTAATAGCTGCACTGATGTGTGCTTGCATGTTTAAGTGTTTGTCCAAGGTGATGCCTAAAGATTTCCACCACATGAGGGGTGCAGTTAAGAGCAGTGAGTTGTTTAAGCCAGTCCAGGGTAGGTGCCGAGTGATTGGGGGGCAATCAGTAGAAAGTCAGTTTTGAGAGTTTTTAACAGAAGATGGTTCTGAGCTAACCATTGTTGAGTTTGTGCAAGTGCAGCATTTAGCGTTTTATGTCCTCTTGTGAGGAGAACTTCAAGCACAGTTGCGTGTCATCCGCATCCATGTGGTACTGAATGTTAGCAAGGTTCATAATTGACAGTAAGCTGTTCCATAAAAAGGTTGAAGAGTGGGCGATCCTTGAGGCACTCCGATTATGACAGGGGTACTGGATGCAAGGGAATGGTTAACTTTGATCCTGTGTGTGCGGTTATGTAGGAAAGAAGCAAACCAATTTAGGACCGGGCCCAAGAGCCCCATCCTGTGCTGAAGCAGAGCAATCAGGCTTTCATGTTTGATGGTATCACAGGCTGAGGACAGGTCCAGGATCTGGAGACGAGAGACATCTTGGTCAAGAGATCTCAAGGCGTCATCAACAATTTGAGTTAGTGCCGTTTCAGTACTGTGCCCTGTTCTGAAACCTGACTGATAGGGGTCAAGGAGTTGATATTTCTCTATGTGGTTGCATAGCTGCGAGTGGACGCATTTTTCGAGCAATTTAGCTAGTGTCATGATGCTGGTGATAGGTCGGAAGTTGTTAGGATCAGACAGATCTGTGTTGGGCTTCTGAGAAATGGGAATAACTTGCCCCATCTTCAGGCAATCAGGGATCCTTCCCTGTAAGGGGAATTCATGGATGATCCTGGACCAAAGAGGGGGAATGGCTGAGTTGAGATCTTTAAAAAAGTTATAAGGTAGAGGATCACTGAAATGGTTGGAGGGTTTAAGGGACGTCCTGTTGTGTAGAAGCTCTGTGACATCTGGGATGAGAAAGGAATTCCAAGAGGTGTCACTTTTCAGAGAACAACCAAAGGGCGAGTATAGAAAAGTAGTATCTGCTTCTTATTGTTACCCCCACTTTTTAGGTCTCGCCTGAGCCAGCGGTTGCGCTGCTCTGGCGAGACTTTTAGTAAGTGGGCATTCAAAAATCCAACCACATGCTTTTTGTGTGGCCTAGAGCGTGCGGTCATGCACACAGTTACGCGCAGAGGCGCCATCTGGCTTTCCTCTGTTTTCCTAATTAAGTGCATCGCTCGAGGGCACCCTTACTGCGCACACACATCCGCATTAGTTAATCATTCCTTCACGGCTTTTATTTTTGTGCTTTACAGCGCACGCGAATGGCAAATTAGCATTATTCATTCCTGCACGTCTTTTATTTTGCATGTGCTTTAAAATATTATTATTAGCTATCTATTGTGACACAATCTATGTTACATGGATATTTTTTTAAACGATAGCATTTGTTATTCCCTCGTGCACCGTTTTTTCAGAAACAAGCAGCTGATACAGGGCAAGGCGACATAAGCAGAGGCATTTAGCAATGAATGAATTTTTATTGCATCTTCTCTCTTTTCCCCCCCCTTCATTCTCTCTCTCTCTCTCTCTCTCTCTCTCTCTCTCGGCCCCTCTTTATCTCTTTTTCTCTCTCTCCCCCCTCTTTCTCTCTCTCCCCCCTCTTTCTCTCTCTCCCCCCTCTTTCTCTCTCTCCCCTTCATTTACTCTCTCTATCACCTTATGTCTCTCTCTTATTCACTCCCCTTCATCACTCTGGACCACCTCAGTAACACAACAATATCACTCAACAACACCACAGCATTGCCACAGCATCCCTCAGCATTGCCACAGCATCCCTCAGCATTGCCACAGCATCCCTCAGCATTGCCACAGCATCCCTCAGCATGACCACAGCATCCCTCAGCGCCACCACAGCATCCCTCAGCGTCGCCACAGCATCACTCGGGGCCACCGCAGCATCACTCGGGGCCACCGCAGCATCACTCGGGGCCACCGCAGCATCACTCGGGGCCACCGCAGCATCACTCGGGGCCACCGCAGCATCACTCGGGGCCACCGCAGCATCACTCGGGGCCACCGCAGCATCACTCGGGGCCACCGCAGCATCACTCGGGGCCACCGCAGCATCACTCAGCAAGACCTAATTATCATTCAGCATCACCTCAGCATCGTCTTAGCACCAGTCACCACCACTACCACCTCAACACCAGCTCAGCTCTCTGAATCTGCCATCTGTTGATTTTACCCTAGCGTCTGACTGCTGCTAGAGTTATAATACAGGTACTAGTTCACAACCTTCAACCTCCAATTGTTTATGCCTCCTCAGAAAAAAACTTTACCAAACAACCATTGGAATAGGCATAAACAAGTTGCCAGCATTGCAAGAACAAAAGAAAAATCAGGACATTTTTTTATTGTACATACATTTTTTAATATGGTCGTTCTGTTGGACATAATGTCTTCTTGGTCATATATAAGGTAACAAACATGCTTCTGACACTGTTTTATTACAACTTTTCAGCATGCTGCACAGCACCACACTTCTCTACAGCACAGCTTAAACACATTGGCAAAGGGGGGGAGGAGCCTAGCGCGCAACCAAGATGGCCGCGTAGGTGCGAGGCTCCCGAGGACCTCCGCAACCTCCTACATCTATCCTGTATTCATCCTGCCTCGGTTGAGGGGACTGTGTTGGTGAGCCTGAGCTGAGGTGGTACCCGTTTCCCGTTCTCAAATCGGACCTCGGGTGCCGGAGTGAGCACCGATTGAAGTTTGCGGCCTTCTCCTCGCCGGACCCCGGATTTGCGCTGGGGGGTGACCTGGTGGCAAAGTGAACAACGGCGGGCTGGGCCTGGCGAGTCGCGTACCCCGCACTTTCACTTTCACTTTCGCACCCCCTCGCCTTCTCTGCGAGTGAGATCGCGGAGCTCTTTGTGTTGGTGTGGCCTCGCTGGGGGGCCCTGCCTGCCTGCCGGCTGTGACCCACCCCGCCGATCTGGGGTGGCCCCCCCCGGATCTCGTGGCCCCGATTGCCTGCCCTCTACGGCGTCGCTGGTGCGAGTGTGAGAACTGTGGCGATGGCCACGAAACAAGATGGAGATCGATCAAAGACCAAGTCGACCCGGCGTGGCGCCGTACATCAGGCCAACATCATGGACCGCTATACCCTCCAGAGGGGATCTCCTGGCGGACCACACAAGTCCTCTGAGGGTCCTTCTGATGCCCCGGACTTGCCCACGGATCTGACTCTGCAAGACGTCATGGGCGCCATTGCCGAGATGAAGGCCTCGGTGGGCCAGCGGTTCGATACCCTGGCACATAAGATCGACGCGGTCCTCGTGGATGTTGGCCTGGTGAGGGCTGATCTCTCCAAGACCAACGACCGGGTTGATTCTTTGGCCCAAACCGCATCGGGCCTCACGACTGAGGTGGCGGCCCTACAAACGGAGGTGCGCCGACTTCGTCAGGCGAGTGCACTTATGGATCGGCGCCTTGAGGATTCCGAGAGTCGGGCCCGGAGGAACAACATCCGCATCATCGGGGTACCCGAGGGACGGGAGGAAGCGGCGGCGGATCTATTTGTGGAAGATCTGATCGCTACCCATCTCCAGCCTCGGGGACTGAGTACATTTTTTGCCGTGGAGAGGGCCCACAGAGTTCCCGGGGGAAGGCCGAAGGTCGGAGCCCCTCCGCGACCTCTCATTGCCCGGATTTTTAACTTTCGGGACAGGGACGCGATCTTGCAAGCCTCCAGACTGCAAGGGCCGATTAAGCTGGAAAATATGGAGGTGAACTTTTACCCTGATTTTACCCAGGCGGTCCAAAAGCAGAGACCGAGCTTCCTGGGCGCCAAGCGCCGACTTCGGGACATGAACCTAAAATATGCCATGGAGGTGGATGGTCGCACGCACTTTTTTGATCGTCCCGAAGCGGCCGGGGACTGGTTGGATACTCTGTCTGGGGATCGTGATCGAGATGGCGGGGGGGAGGGGCGGCGGGAGGAGACGGCCCACTGGATCGGGACTGAGGGGTTGATATTGGTCCTCACTCTGGACGACTATGATGCCACTTTCGACCAAGCTTCTGTCTTTGTTCTTTCCTCTCCCATGGAGGTTGGGTGGGGTCTGGAAGGGGTACTCTTTCCTCCTCTAGGGGGTCTAGCTAGTTTCATTATATAGGGGCGACAGGCACACTGCAAGTTGGGGGGGCTGTCCGGGCTCATGCAGGGGTGCAGGGAGGGGGGAGTTTTGTTGGGGCGGGTGGGTTGGGGTGGGGTGTTGTTCGTTTACACCACAAGGCAAATGTATCATTGTGTTAGCTCTAAAGTGCTCTCTGGGGGACGAGTGATGGCTTCTGTTTATGATGGGGGGGTAGGGGACTGAGTTTGTTGTCCTGGAATGTTAATGGACTGGGGGACAGGATAAAACGAGGTGTGGTCCTGCAGTTCTTGAAGCGAATTTCGCCCGATATAGTTTTTCTGCAGGAGACACACCTCATTGGCAACTCCTTTCGTGCTATGAATCGACGGGGCTACCGCCTTGTGGCCCATTCGGGCTTCACGTCCGGTTCAAGGGGTGTGGGCATTATGGTTAAGAACTCGCTCCCGTTGGAGATTGATGAGGTGCTCCATGACGACAGGGAACGTTACACGGTCTTGGTGGGCAGAATGGAGGGCAGAGTGGTCGTTTTTGTGTCAGTATATGTCCCGCCGGGGCTGCAGACGACCACCTTTGCGGACCTGGGGCGCCTCCTCCTTGGCCTTCCGGAGGGGATTCTAGTGGTGGGGGGGGATTTTAATGCTGTGGTTTCCGGAACGGTGGACCGTCACCCCCCTACGGATCTCCTCCGGGCCCAGGCGTGGTTGCCTGGCCTCTTGGATACCTTGGGGCTGGTGGATTGTCTGCGTTTGAAACATCCCACGCAGCTACAGTACACCTTCCATTCCGGGGCTCATGGTAGTCTCTCACGGCTAGATTATGTCCTGGTTCCGGCGGCTCATGTGGGGAGGGTGGGAGAGGTGAGCCATCTGGCACGGGGTATCTCGGACCACTCCCCGCTCTTGTTGCGCTTTGATATTCTTCTGAGGGGAGAGGGTAGGGTGGCCCCGATTAATCCCTGGTACCTGCGTGACCCCACCATTCGCGCGGAGCTGGTTAAATCCCTTAAGCGCTACTTTGACGAGAATGTGGGGTCTGTGTCATCGGCGGTCTCACTGTGGGAGGCGTTTAAAACGGTACTCCGGGGAGAGGCCATGTCCCTTATTTCCCTCTCCCGGAGGCGCGAGCAGGAGGAGGTGACCCGTGTTGAAGCTGAGATAACCGAGTTGGAGGGTGATCTAGAATATGGGGTGACGGATGATAAATTACATGTTCTCCGACTCAAGCAAGCGGCCTATAAGGCCCTCGTCACGGAGGCGGCCAGGGGCCTCAGTAGAGAGCAACAGGGGAGACTGTATGATGTGGGTGATAAGGCTGGTAAATTGATTGCGTGGCTGGACAAAAAGGAGAGAGCGAGTCGAGTTGTCCCTTTGATTGAGAAACAGAATGGTGTGTGTGTCACTGAACCGGAAGAAATTGTTTCTTGCTTTGCAGACTATTTCCGTGGGGTGTATTCCCCGGTGTCCTCCCGCTCTGAAGAGGATTCCCATGCCCTGCTCAGAGATATCGCGCTGCCTTCCCTTTCGGAGGAGGACAGAGTGTCGTTGGACGCCGCTCCAACTTCTGAAGAAATTGCCCTCGCCATACGCTCGGTCGCTTCCGGCAAGGCCATGGGTCCTAATGGTCTTCCCATCGAGTTGTATAAACTGCGACCGGATACGCTGGCACCACATCTCCGTGCTATGTTCCTTGCGGCCCACTCGACGGGTTCCCTCCCGCTAGACCAGCGTCTGGCTACAATTGTGGTTATCCACAAGGAGGGGAGGCCGCGGGACCGAGTCACATCCTATCGGCCCATATCGTTATTGAATGTGGAGCCCAAAATTCTTGCCAAAGTGTTGGCCAATCGGCTGGTCGGCGTAGTATGTGACTTGATTCACCAGGATCAGTCCGGCTTCATCCCCCATAGCAACACGGCGCTTAACCTGCGGCGTTTGCATGGGGTGCTCGCACGTGTCCCGTACATACGGAAGCCGGCCATCTTGGCATCCTTGGACGCCACTATGGCGTTTGACACACTGGAATGGCCATATATTTGGGCGACGCTCGCGAAATTTGGGTTTGGCCCTGGGTTTATCAGTTGGGTTAAATTGTTGTACTCTGGCCCGCTGGCACAGGTGGTCGTGAACGGTAGAGTATCGGCTCCGTTCGAGCTGGGCAGAGGCATGCAGCAGGGCTGCCCGTTATCGCCGCTCCTTTTCGCGCTCGCCTTGGAGCCCCTGGCGGAGTGGCTGCGGTGGCATCTTTCTATCCGTGGTCTCCGCTGGACCCCCGAGTATGAGGACCGCGTATCCCTATACGCTGATGACATTCTCCTGTACCTGTCTTCCCCACGTAAATCACTGATAGTACTGGTTGATGTACTGCATTCATTTGGCCATAACTCCGGCCTTGTCATCAACTGGGCTGAATCGTGCGTGTATGTTCTCTCCGGGGAGGCTCCTATCCTTCCGCGGGGCTGTCCTATCCAGATCGCCCCACGGGGATTTAGGTACCTGGGTGTCTTCATTACCCTGGATGCGGAGGCCCGATATAGTCAGAACTTGCTTCCCCCCCTCCAGCGCCTGAAGGAGGATGTCGCACGTTGGAGGCGCTTGCCGCTCTCGCCGCTCGGCCGGGCGGCATTGTTTAAGATGATGTCGCTGCCGCGTTTCCTGTACGCTCTGCAGAACACAATGGACGTCGTCCCGGCGCGCTACTTCCGCGAAGTGGAGAGTTTGCAACGCCGCCTGTTCTGGGAAGGGAGACCGCGTATCGCCCTGGCGAAGCTGACGCTTCCGTGGTATGACGGGGGGATTGCCCTCCCGGATATCAAACGGTATTATTGGGCCTCCCAGCTGGCTGCGATTAATCACCGCCTGTACGGGCCCGCTCTAAACCCGGCCTTTGAAGTGGATAAGATGTTACTGCCGGGTGGTGATTATAACCGAGCGCTTTACTCCAGCTCGCTCGACGCACGTCTGACGGGCCCAACGCGTGTCATGGTACGAGTGTGGCACGCGGCTAATGTAGCGATGGGGTGGAAAGATCGTTTGACCCGGGCGTCGCCACTATACGCATCTGAGCAGTTGGGCACCCTGTGGACTTCGAAGGGCTTCGAGAGGTGGGACATGATAGGCATCAGCAGGGTGGGTGATCTCTGGACTAGGGGGGGATTCAAAACGTTCGAGATGCTGCAGACGGAATTCCAGTTGCAGGACAGGGAGTACTTTCGGTATATGCAGATCCGTCATGCGCTATGCTCAGTCTTCCCGGATGTTGCCTCCATCCCGGAGTATTCCCCTCTGGAGGACAGAGTGCTAGATGGACATGTACCGGAAAGCACGATTTCACTAATCTATAAAAAACTTATTAATGACCGCGCGGGATTGCTGACTAGCCTTCGTGAGGCATGGGTTGCCGATGGATTGGAGCTGGACGGCGAGGACTGGGTCTCTGCGGTGGCCTCTCCGAAAGAGGTGGCCATACCGGCCTGCCTTCGCTTCGTCCAGCTCAAGATACTCCATAGGGTCTACGTCACGGGGCCAAGGCTATTGCGTATGGGCTATGCTGTGGACGGGCTGTGTAAGCGTGGGTGTGGTTCTTTGGGGACCTTTCTTCATATTTTGTGGGACTGCCCGGAGGTGGAGCGATTCTGGCGTGGTGTGCATGAGGTCCTGCGGGTGGTTACGCGTGTGTCGCTGCTGCCTGAAGCGAGGAGATGCCTTCTGAATGTGTGGGAACCAACCGACTACTCGGCGCCCCAGACGTGGTGGGTGACTCTGGGATATATGGTGGCCAAACGCGACATTGCCCAACTGTGGGGTTCCCAGAGGTCGCCGACCGTCTCGGCCTGGAAGGACAACATGGACTGGTGCATGTTTCGGGAAAAGGTGGTGTATGTTGCGAGAGGTAAGCCTGGGACATGGGTGAAAGTATGGGGCCCCTGGAACGCCTACCGCGGGGGAATCTGTACCCCGCCGTTATTGCCCGATCCGTCTCCGGCCCCGTCCCCTTAGCCGGTTTATCGCCCCGGTACCGGGCACTGAGTCCACCTAGTCCCTGTCCTGACCTTTTCCCCCCCTTGATACTCCTATGGATTGGTAGGGTCCCCCTTCTAGGGGAGCACATGTTGCTGTTTCCGATTGTGGGTTGCCTTGTGGATTTGTTTTCTGTTGTTATTTATATCAAAAAGAAACCGTTATGTGGGGTCTGGATGGTGTGGCTATCAACGCTGCTAACTCCTGTGCATTTCCCTTTGCCGCAGCATGCGCGCTATTGTTTGTACCATATGCTCCTTCTGTTTGCTAGCGGCCGGCCTGAAGGTTGTAGGCCCATCTTTGTATATTTTTTGAATTTTGTAATAATAGGTTTCAAAAAAAAAAAAAAAAACACATTGGCAAAGTCAATAGCTCTGCCTAAACACTTATAAGGACCCAAAGATGAGACCTATTGGCTATGCCAATGCTTGTTGCTTGATGTCTCACTGTTTTTGACTAGTCTGACTGGGATCCTGCTAATCAGGACCCCAGTCTATCTGCTTTCTCCCTTAAATTGACATACATGTACTTTGGTACACTCCAGATTGGATACTGGGGTACCCTTATAAGTCCCTAGTATATGGTACACATGTACCCAGGGCATAGGTACCCCAGAGGCCTCCCAGGGCCTGAAGCATGTATTGTGCCACCCATGAGAGGCCATGCAAAATGGAACTCTAGGTCTGCTACTGCAGCCTGTGTAAGATGGTGCATGCACCTCTTACTTTAGATACAAGTTCACTATATCTAATGGTCACTACACTTAAAACGTATAAGTCACCCCTATAGCAGGCCTTAACAATCATGAAGGCAGGGTGCTGGGTTTTATGTGAGAGGGTACCCCTGCATGAACAGAGCCTCTCTGCAGCCTTTGGAGACCATTCTCCCGGGTTGTCTGTGACTCAGCCGGATATACAAGTAGAGGTGCATTATCACCTTGCGGTAAATGCGATCTCAAACGGCTGCAAAGAAACATATAGTGTTTGGTATCAAACACCTTGGAATCATACCTCCACACTAGTAACTGGTGTGGGAGGTATGATTCCACACTTCAGAAGCAAGCTTCGTGAGGTCACTGGTCTAACCCGTGCTGGCCTTCTCAACCTGGACTGCACAAAATGGATGCTGCCAATCCGAGACATATTTCTGCCCTCCTGCTGCTAAGCCAGGCTCAAGCAGAGGAAGGCAGCACAATAGGCATCCTGTCACGGGGAGTTGTGACCACTTCCCAGACAGGGTTTAGTGTATTGGGGCTGGGTGGGTGCACTCAGAGTGCCTGAAAGTCAGCACCTGGGGCACATTTGGTGTCCCTGTGCAAAGTCCACCTCAAACAAGTTCTGGGAGCCATTGGCTGCTGTTCTGGAATGAAACTGGACAAAGGAGATGGATGTAGGCACCCATCTGTCCTGCCCCTCCCCTAGGAGGGTCCCCTGATTCTGTCCAACCCTCCCCCGTGGGTATAAAATGGGTTACCTGGCTACAGGACATTAGATTTTACGTGGACCAGATTCTACAAGAAGAAACCACTGACCTTCAACCGTCTGGGCACGTTGGACTTCGCTGGACCTTGACTGGGCTTGACTTTGTCCCCCTACCCATCCGAAGATTCGTTTGTGCCTTTGCCCCATACAGGCTCAGTGGTGCACTAAAGACAACAGAAGAATCTCCCTTGGAATGAAGGAGTCCCTCCTCTGCTTCGCAGGCACCTAAATCGCAACTGACCGGTCTGCTGCTCCTGAGCTCTTGCAGACTCCGAAGAAGTCAGCAACACAGGAGGTAGGTTTCTGAAGGTTTCTGAGGTTGATCTGCCCTCTCACCGAGTTTGAGACCAGTATCCCTTGTGGGGGGCTGCGTAACCCGGACCCCTGTGCACTGTGTCAATTTGCAGGTGCATATGCTTGTTGGCGATTCCTGAGCTTGTGCATTGGACTCTGTGTAGTCCTGAGCAGTATTTGCACCAAAGAACTCCGGCCTCCTCGCACAGAGTGCTCCGTGGGCTGGTACTTTGCAATCTTGCTCGAGGTCCCCTCGCGACTCCTGGTCATTCAGCCTGTGGGTCATCTTGATTGTTCTTGGGCTTTCTTGGTTGCTCCAGACATGCCCTGACTCCCCATTGCTTGGTGATTCCCCTGGACCTTGCTGGTCCAAATCGTAACCTGCTTGACCTTCCTGCGTGGGTTGCTGTTGCCAAGGCATGTTGGTGCTTCTGCTTGACACTGCCCCCCCCCCCCCCCGCACTCAACATCCTTCGTGGGACAGCTCACCTCCGGCTCCTGGTTGTCCTCGACGTCTCCTGGTCCTCGTGGCTGCAGTGTCAAGCATCCCTTCTTCACACCTTTAGTACCCGGCATCGGTGGGCATTCGTCTACTGAGCCCCTGGTCACTCTGAAGTGACCCAGACTCTGCGCCCTCTGCTTTCAATTTCCTTCCTTCCAGAATCCAGCCTTGGATTCCACTGGACACTTTTCACCTTCCCGGCAGCAGGACTTCTTTACTTCCTTCCATAGAGAACGACGGAAGTTTCCGACACCATTCCAGACCTATGCACCCGGCTCCCTTGGGATAGGTAAATCGGGTACTACGGTATCCACGGGTGGGGTGGGTCTCCAACCTCTTAAGTTCTAAAGGGTTTGCTCGAAGTCCTCCCAGAAGTGTCCTTAAAGTTTAACTTTGCAACCGCGACTTTCCCATAGAGTTGTACGGAGCACGCGGTCGTGTTTACTCTCTGCACCCGTCAATGTGGGTTCCCTGTGTCATCACTTGGGGTGGTTCCATGGGGTCCCAGCGATTCTACATGCACTAGGCATAGTCTCTAGTCAAGTCTTGATTGTTATACCACTATTTTAGTATATGGTTTGGTCTCCCCCTGGAGCCCACTGTGTATTGGGCTCCTTACAACTGTTCTACTGATCACGTATTGTGTGCTTTGTGTTCTAGCCTCGTGTAGAGGATAGTGGAGTGTTGTATTAATAAATACATATTTTTACATAACTAACGTGTGGTTCTCCTTCATTTATTCATTCAGGAGGTGATATTCTGGTAAAACAAGCTGCTTTACATTCCTTCAGTATTACGCCTGAAGGCCGCTCTACACAGATACCACTAGCTTTCTAAAGGTTATCTTTGACCTCATACATCATAAGGGTCGTGTGGACTGGTACAGGGTGCCCACTTTAACTAGTGGACAGCATATACTAGGCCACCATCTCAGAACGAGGATATTGCCAAAGGTTCTGCCAGCTTAGCTGATGATGCGGAGAGGTTCGGAGGCCTCTGAGTTGGGGTGACAGGTAGTAGCTCCAACTTGATTTTTCTTGTGTTTTCCGAGAAGTGAGCCGTGAAATCGTCCCCACTAGGGAGCAAGGACACGGGAGTAGAGTTCGACTTGGAAGAATTGTTAGCTTGTTGCTTGATGATTTCAAAGAGCTTCTTGGGCCTATTTTGGCTCCATCCAGCTGAGCCCTGAAGTGGTCAGTTTTAGCCATGCGGATGTGTTTGTTGTAAGTACTTCTCATATTCCTTAGCTGAGTGAGGCTTGTGGTGGAGGGCGTGTTTCTCCAGAGCCTCTCTGAGAGTCTAAGATTGCACGGCTCATCATTTAGGGCACCATTAAACCAAGGTTTGGATTGTTTGACTGGAATTCTTTTGAGTTGCTTCGGTGCAATAGTATCCAGAATGTTAGACAGTGTTAATGTAGTGATCAGAGAGATCGTCAAGGTTGGTCATGTTGAGGGGTGCTTGAAATCTATTTTTGGTGTTTGATGTTGAGGTCTCTCATATTGCGTGTCAGTTGTTTAGCTTTAAGGGGTTAGGAGGTATCATTGAGCCAGGTTTCAGTGAGAATCAGTAAGTTCAAGTCTTGCGAAATGATGAGTTCTGAAATATCCGCAACATGTTTCACAGCTGATCTACAGTTGAGTAGCATTGATGTGATTTTTTTTTTTTTTGCAGAGTTTTATATTGCGTGAACTTGACCCGAATCCAATCAGGTATCAGAGCGCTTTACATAGCACCAGTTACGTTACATGAGGACGTACATTCATT
The DNA here is from genome assembly GCF_964204655.1 of Triturus cristatus. Lineage (NCBI taxonomy): Eukaryota > Metazoa > Chordata > Amphibia > Caudata > Salamandridae > Triturus > Triturus cristatus. The sequence goes on from NC_140585.1 coordinate 41,618,169, forward strand.
TTTTGTTAGGCACAGGGAGATTAAGTGATTTGCCCAGAATCACAGGAAGTTCAGCGTCATTACCGAGACTCGAACCCCGTTCCCCAGGTCCGAGGTCGAGCGCCCTAGCCGTTAGGCCAACTCCTCTCCCCATGTGATGGTTGGAGGTGATCACTTCATGATGAGAGGTGGTTATTTGGAGTAGGTTTGCTTTGTTAACCGCTCTGTAATTGACACTCGGTTCCCTATCCGGGTCGGAGGTGATGGAGGGGATGCTGAGAATAGGGTAGGAGGAGGAGAAAGTCCTCGAGTCAGTGTACGAGAGTAGAAGGGCGAGATTGTCCTCCTCAGATAGCTGAGGCAGGAGTCTATGGGGCCTAGAAAGATGGTTCAGTAGGGGCCTAGACCTCCAGCTGGAACTTAGAGGAGAGTGGAAAGAGGAGTGATTGTTAGCCGCGGAGAACATATTCTGCGTATTGTATTTATCGGTCCTCTGGGAGAGGGGAGTAATCCAGAGCTTCTCCATCTTCAAGGAGAACTGTAGTATGCTCTGCATGATCTCTTTGACATCAAGGAGATCCTGCTTGATGTCAGCAATCTTCTCCTCCTGGCAGGGCCTGTTAATGCCCTCTTCTCTGAACCAGAATGAGATGCTGGGACTGACCCAGCAGCGAGAGGGCTATTGGAGGGTTGAGTAAGACCCTTACCACAGTTACAGGGGGAGCTAAAGTCTTGCTTGAGACTGGTCTCCCCGTCCCCAAGGCAGGAGGGTTAGCATGACAAAGCCTCGGATTAGGTGCAAGATTGAGCTGAGTGTGGTTAGAAGCGAGCAAAGTGGATTTAGCAGAGGCAATAGGTGTAGCAAAGAAGGCGGGAGAGGGTGTGTGAAGGTTACGGGTCAACGGACTGGAGGCAGCGGCTAGATCCAGAGCCCTCGAGTTGGAAGATCCAGAGCCTAGGGGGTAGACTAACAGTGATGTCCTGGTTGTTAGTGCTGGTGTGGTGCCCAGCTCCCCTGTTGTTGGAGTTTGCAGTGGGTGATAAAGGTGACGTGAGATTTGAGGGAAGAAGTGTTAAAGGAGGAGCAGATCTGTGGACATCAGTTTGGTGGAGGGCACTCAGGTCGGACATACCATAGCCCAAGAGCGGTATAATAGGGTTGTCCGGGTTAAGGGTGTGGGTAATATACACATTATCCGTCTTGTTGGAGAGATCAGTGCGGTGAGTAGGTACAGATGGGGACATAGGATTGGGGGAGGAGTCGTCGTAAGGCCCAGAAGGAGCAGATATAGTGAGTGGAAAACTGATGGAGGGTGGTCGGGTTAGAGTTAGTCAGTGTGTTCTTAATCCTCAAAAAGACAGTCAAAGCCCTTGAGGTTCAGGTCTGAGGCTTGAATAAGGATGTTCCCATCATTGTATAAGGAGACGAACAGCTCTGCCTTAAGGGCCGGGAATGGTAGTGTGGTTAAACGGAAACCGTGAGGTGTTTTGGTGAGCTGTTTAGAGCGAAGCTCAGAATTTAGAGCCTTTCTCCACTGCGCTCTTCTGTTAGTGTAAAACAGGACATGCTGGTTGAAGTATCAGAGTATTACCAAACTGCAGGTTCTTCCCAACTCGACAGTAAGAGTGATGGCTATGCTAGCTCCCAGGGAACATCTTGCAGAAGCAAGAGGAGTTTTACATTGACTCACTGTTAGGGAGAGATTTGAGTTTAAAATGTTAACTATCGCATAAAGATGTTTATAATCGGGGGCAAGGTACTTGAGGGCCTGTCTGTCACCATACTGTGCTGCAGGAGAACTTAGATCAAGTGCTAAAAGTCTTGTGGGGCCATAAAAGTTATCTTGGATAGGCCAGAAGACAGATCATTCCTCAGTCAACCCACCAGACTTTGGAAGGAGTTGTAGGGCAGCTCCATAGAGCTGCGGCGCTGAAGCTCCTTGTTAGGAGAACCATCAAAACACAGGCTTGTAACTAGTCCCATAAAGGAAGCTGGGCTCTTGTCTTGAGGAGCACTGCTTGCCCAAGGGTCTAGGTGCCTTATTAATGGAAATGATGTTGATATCGCTTCCACCCTGGAGCACAACAGACCACCAAAGACATGAACTCTGTAAGACCGGCTCTCTTAAAAGGGCATCTTGTCGAAACACTTACTTTCCCTGAAACTATCTGAGCCCCTAGAGTTTCTCTTCCTTCTCTTTTCAGTTCACTGAAGTGCTGTTTCCAATTAGGCTTATTGGCTGTGACCCAGATATATACAAGTTTAAACCAAGGCATACAACTTCTAGATAAGCTCCTCTAAAATTCGTCAAACCAGAACAAATATACATTTGGTTTTGGATAAACTGACTGTCATGTTATTTTGATTCGAACAGATTGTCAGCAAATAGCAACGTCTCTGCAATCCTATTTGACTATCTGACTAAAGGTGAAAGTTTTCCGCAGAGTAAAATGGTCATAGCATAGCTCCTGCGTCAAGATTATTTATGTTATGAAGATTATTAAACAAATCAGTCAAACATAGATTAACTAATAACCAGGCAAACATACATCCCTAACTACAGCTGTGTGTAGAGGGGATTCTGTATGACTAGTCACACAGCAACGCTAGTAATACTAATAGGTAATGTGACAGATCCCGTGGCCAGCAAAGCACTGAGTTGTTGAGGAATGTTTCCTTAAGTCTAAGTTTCACATCTCTTGTGCATTCATGAGAATCTATGTAATGCAACAATCAGACTCTGACAACCCACCCAGGATATGGAGTGCTCCACTGGTCCATACCTGACGAGCCACAACAACATCCCTCGTTAAGGGACCTCAAACAGCATTGCCATAAGGACCCTTTGCATCTGTACCCATCCTATTGTTGCTGGAGTGTCAGAACCTGTATTATGAAGATATGACTGTCTCCCTCTTATGTTACCTGCATCTGTCTGTTTATTGTTATTCTGCGCTATTCAGGAAAGAACTCTGCGCTCTTGGTGGCCTCTTACCTGGATAGGCAGACAGGTAGGACATCTTCTTGGGGGCCTCGGAGTACTCGTGACCACTATGAAGATCTTCAGATCGTGGCCGTAAGGTGACGTGATCCCGATGAAAAGACACTAGTTGTAAAACATAATGAGAACGCCTTCAGTTAATGTCATGAACTGGCTCAATGGATTGATTCTGCAGAGCCAGGTATTGCCATAATCCCACCTGTGCTAAAAATGTCCATCCTCCTTACAGCAGTCATACCACGAGCTCCTTGTACTAGGGGAGTAGAGATCTCAACCACATGAACTATGTATGACTACCACGCAGAGGAGGAGGCCAGGGCAGCTCTCAAGGTCACCTGCCAGAATCTCACACCCCTGGCAGACGGGAGAGACCTGCCTCCTGAGCAGCTTAGTGTCTGTCCTTGCTTGCACCTAGCAGTTCAGACCGTATTGTCTGTTTTTGGAACGGCTCAAGACTGAGTTGCATGTGGGGGTCCTTGCTATAATGGCAGAAATGAGCTACAATCCATGTAATCTAATGAACCAAGACTAACTTCGAATGGTTCAATTCATTAAACAATTTCCACCTATCATGTGCAGTTTGAGTTCACATGAGCGCCAAAGCATGTCCGCGGGTGAAAAATGCTGTAGTAAGTCTCTTACCGCAGTGTGAGCTTCTCTGCGGCACTCTGAGCTCATGAGTGTTGGGCTTTTCCCGGTCCTTAAAGTATATCCCTTGCTCTGACTTGTATTAGGTGGAGTGAACCGGAACTATGACGCACCATCAACCCCACCTTTGAAACCGGCACCTTCCCCGACAACTGGAAACGCGCAGAAGTTAAGAAGCCCTCGGCAGACCCCTTGGACCTCAAAAACTACCGACCCATCTCCCTCCTTCCCTTGGCGGCCAAAGCCACTGAGAAGACCGTCAACGCCCAACTAACAAAATTCATTGAAGAAAACTCCATCCTTGACCCCTTTCAATCTGGATTTCACAGCAACCACAGCACCGAGACCGCCCTACTCGCTGCCACAGATGACATCCGCACCCTCCTCGACTGAGGCCACATCGCAGCCTTGATCCTACTCGACCTCTGCTGCTTTCGACATCGTCTCCCACCACACACTCGCCACCAGACTCCACAACACCGACATGCGGGGATAAGCCCTCAAATGGCTCTGCTCCTTTCTCACTGGTAAGACCCAAAGAATCAGACTGCCACCCTTCCTCTCCGAACCCACAGATATCAACTGCGCAGTGCCTCAAGGATCGTCACTCAGCCCTACGCTCTTCAACATCTACATGGCCCCCCTCACCGCCATCGTCAGACAGCACGAACTAAACATAGTCTCCTACGCCACCCAGCTCATCCTCTCCCTCACCAAGGACCCCTGCACCACCAGATTCAGCTTTCAGGAATGAAGGAAGGACATCCAAGCCTGGATGAGCAGCAGCTGCCTGAAGCTCAACTCTGAGAAGTCAGAAGTCCTCACCCTCAGACCCTCCCCCACCACCTGGGATGTCACCTGGTGGCACACTGCCCTCGGCAGCCTGCCCACCCCCACAACCACGCCAGAAACCTTGGCATTGTACTAGACTCCTCCCTCTCCGTGACCTGGCAGGTCAAAGCCAACGCCATCACCTTCACCTACTTCAACACACTCTGCATCTTGCGCAAGACCTTCAAATGGATCCCCCACGAATCAAAGAAAACTGTCACCCACGCACTCATAACCAGCAGACTGGACTATGGTAACGCCCTCTATGCCAGAATCAACAAGTCTCTGCTCTGCAAACTCCAGACCATACAGAACACTGCAGCCAGACTCGTCCTCTGGAGAGCAAGAAGTTCTTATAAAAAACATATCCGCAGCATGAAAGCTGAAAACTTTAGCTCTTAACTTGACAGTGCTACAAACAGACCTAAAAAGCTTTTTGAAATCATAAAACAACACTAACCATCCAACTGACCTTCAATCTGCTGCCAAGATATCTCTCCCTAGTGAAGAGGTCTTTTCCGCACATTTTATCGAAAAGTCTAGAAAGATCAAACTAGAACTCCAACATGCCTCACATAGTAGGCTTCATTGGGCTCAGTCCATTACATCGACCTGCAGAGAGTGCTCTGCCCTACAGTGGAATAGGGCTTACTCCCAAAAAAAAAAAACGCATCGTGGAACAATTTCAGACTGCTTGACGATGCCAACCTTCGAAGAATTATCATGTCGCTAAAACCCTCTATTCCTTTCCATGATCCCACGCCGGCTAAACTCTTCAAAGACTTTAGATCCGCCATCCTCCCACTCTGGTCCGTGATTATCCATGAATCGCTCGTACAGGGTAGGATTCCTGACTGCCTAAAGATAGGACAAGTCACACCCATTCCAAAAAAGCCCAATGTAGACTTATCTGAACCTAACAATTTTCGCCCAATTTCCAACATTATGACTTTGGCTAAACCTTTTGAGAAATGCGTGGACCTACAACTCTTCAATCGCATCGAAGAGTTTCAGCTGCTTGACCAATACCAATCTGGTTTTAGAGGAGCACATAGTACTGAAATGGCCCTAACCCACATTGTTGATGCCTTGAGTATTCTCGACAAAAATGTGCCATGTCTACTTATCCTTCTTGATCTATCCTCAGCGTTTGACAGGGTCAAACATGAAAACCTGATTGATCTTCTGGAAAAAAGGATGGGGATAGCGGGTCCGGTCTTAAATTGGTTTTCCTCGTTCCTACAGAACAGAACGCAAAGAATAAAAGTGAATCGTTTCCTCGCTAAGAGTACACCAGTTTCAATTGGAGTGCCCCAAGGTTCCACACTCTCCCAAACACTCTTCAACTTGTTCATGGAGACCCTCACTGAAATCCTGAAATGCTCAAACATACAATACCACATGTACGCTGATGATACGCAACTTTATATGAAAATGGCCTCATTGGAAGACATCAAAGCTGAACTGTGTTCTTCTGAACACTCAACAATGCCTAACTCACAATCACCATTTGCTTAATACTCTCAAGACTGAATTCCTCCTGATTGCGCCGCCAACCCACCCACTTCATACTCATTCAAGACTGGCTCAAACATCTTACAGGCCCTCAACGGCAATCCTCATGTGGTGGATTCCACTAGATCCTTAGGCATCACGCTAGACAAACACCTAAATATGCAAGAACATATTGGCGCAACAACTAGGGGAGCCAACTACTATCTCAACACGCTAAGGAAAATCCAGCTGCTCCTACCTCCTGTGGACCTGCAACTTGCAGTCCTGTCCCTAGTGATCTCCCGTGTGGAATATGGAATTGTTGGCTGGGTTGCCCAAAGCTAGTCTGACCCCCCTAAGGGCCCCTCTGAACTCTGCAGCCAGACTCATCACGGGCTCGCGTAAACATGATCACATCACAACTGACTTAATTCAGCTCAACTGGCTATCACCTGATGATCGGATTGCTTGCCTGACGCACAAAGTTCTCCACCATAATACTCCCTCTTACTTGGCAAAAAAGCTTGAACCCTCTGGTATGATTTGGACCCTAAGGAGCTCCAGTACCCTCCTGCTGAAACCTCACCAATTCAAAAAGAAAAGAACCTACAACCGCGCCTTCTCGGGTCTGGCCCTAAGAATTTGGAACGCTCTTCCTCCTGATATCCGTTCGAGCCCTTCGACCGCCTCTGTCAAAATAAGGGTCAAAGAACTTCTCTTGAATAACCAGCTGGAACAATCCTTCCAAAGTCAATATAACTAATCTTTTTATACCGTAGAGAAATCATGGCCCTCTTCTTTGTTTGAGATATATTCGGGATACAACTTATGTTCTCTCTACAAGTTTCCGATTGTTTGTTTTTGCTCTTATTGTATTGGGGTTGGTTCTCTACAAATGTCTAGGATGTTTACTTGCTTAGTGACTAACCGTATCCTTTCTTTTCTGATGCACAGCGCATTGATACCCGTTTCGGGTCATGTTCGCGCTTTATAAAACTTTTCAAATAAATAAATAAATCCCTTGACAAGAGCACATCACCCAACACCTGTGAAGCCTCCACTAGCTCCCCGCCGAGAGCAGAATAACCTTCAAGATACTCACCGAAGCATTCAAATGGCTCCACAACACCGGACCCCAATACCTCAACAAGAGAATCTCCTTCCACGTACCCAAGAGAAACCTATGATCCGCCGCCCTCGCCGAACCCCCATGCATCCACACAGCCAAAACTAGCAGAAGGGCCTTCTCCTACATTGCTGCCAAGACCTGGAACGAGCTCCTGGTCAACATCAGACGTGCCCCCACCCTGCACATCTTCAGGAAGACACTCAAGACCTGGCTCTTTGACTGAGCAGAGCTGCCCACACCCCCTACCCCACTCCCCCAGCACCTTGAGACCCTCACGGATGAGTAGAGTGCTTTACAATTACCTGATTGATTGAGTGAGTGAGGGAGGATTCTAATGCCAGGGGCTGCCCACACTGGGTCTACCGTTTTTAGAAGGGAAAGTCCCAATACTGACAGCTGCCCACATTGGGTCTAGACGTGGATTTGGATGGAGGGAGTGTTGTAATACCAACAAATGAACACACCAGGTCTAGAAGTGGCATTCACTGGAGAGAGGGTCCTAACACTGATACCTGACCACAACAGGCCTAGTAGTGGCATAAACTGGACCCAGTGGTCAAACGCAAGGCCTGACCACAACAGGCCTAGAAGTGGCACTAATTGTGTGTAGGGGGGCTGCTTTGCTCTGAGAACTGAACACACCAGCTCAGTAAGTGACATTAACAGTGGAGGGGAGAGGGTCTAACGCTGAGACCCGAACACATCAGTTCTGTAAGTGGCATTAACTGTGGAGGGGAGAGGACCTAACGTTGAGACCGGGACAAAACCTGTTCTGTAAGTGGCGTTAACAGTGGAGGGGAGAGGGTCTAACGCTGAGACCCGAACACACCAGTTCTGTAAGTGGCATTAACTGTGGAGGGGAGATGGCCTAACGTTGAGACCGGGACAAAACCTGTTCTGTAAGTGGCAATAACTGTGGAGGGAAGAGGGCCTAACGCTGAGACTCGAACACACCAGTTCTGTAAGTGGCATTAACTGTGGAGGGGAGCGAGCCTAACGCTGAGACCCGAACACACCAGTTCTGTAAGTGGCATTAACTGTGGAGGGGAGAGGGCCTAACGCTGAGACCTGAACAAAACCTGTTCTGTAAGCGGCAATAACTGTGGAGGGAAGAGGGCCTAATGCTGAGACTCGAACACACCAGTTCTGTAAGTGGCATTAACTGTGGAGGGGAGCGAGCCTAACGCTGAGACCCGAACACACCAGTTCTGTAAGTGGCATTAACTGTGGAGGGGAGAGAGTCTAACGCTGAGACCCGAACACATCAGTTCTGTAAGTGGCAATAGCTGTGGAGGGGAGAGGGCCTAACGCTGAGACCCGAACACTCCAGTTCTGTAAGTGGCATTAACTGTGGAGGGGAGAGGGCCTAACGCTGAGACCCGAACACACCAGTTGTGTAAGTGGCATTAACTGTGGAGGGGAGAGGGCCTAACGCTGAGACCCGAACACACCAGTTCTGTAAGTGGCATTAACTGTGGAGGGGAGAGGACCTAATGCTGAGACTCGAACTCACCAGTTCTGTAAGTGGCATTAACTGTGGTGGGGAGCAAGACTAACGCTGAGACCCGAACACATCAGTTCTGTAAGTGGCATTAACTGTGGAGGGGAGAGGGCCTAACGCTGAGACCCGAACACACCAGTTCTGTAAGTGGCATTAACTGTGGAGGGGGAGAGGACCTAAAGCTGAGACCCAAACACACCAGGTCTGTAAGTGGCATTAACTGTGGAGGGGAGCGAGCCTAATGCTGAGACCCGAACACATCAGTTCTGTTAGTGGCATTAACTGTGGTGAGGAGAGGGCATAACGCTGAGATCCGAACACACCAGGTCTGTAAGTGGCATTAACTGTGGAGGGCCTAACTCTCAGACCTGAAGCCACCAGTTCTGTAAGTGCATCAACTGCCAGGTGCCACCACGCCGAGTCTAGTAGTGGAATTGGCAGTAGAGAAGAGCCTCGTGCCAGGATGTGCCCGCATCAGGTCTTGCAGAGGGATTAGTCAGCATGAGGGTTCTAATGCTGCGACCTGACCACACCTGACCCAGCTGGGCTTTTGGCAGTAGAAAGTATCCTAATGCTGGCACTGACGGTAGGAGGTAGCAATGATGGGAAGGGGGTCCTAACGCTGGCACGAGGCAGCGTCAAGTCTAGCAGTGCTGTTAGTTGGAATAAGGGTCCCAACACTAGTTCCTGACAGCACCAGGTACAGGAGCACTATTCACATTACCTAGAGCTGGGACTGGACATCACCAGGTGTAGCATTGACACTGGGTGGAGGCCAGGTCCTAACACCAGGAGCTGGAACGAGCAACGGCACTGTCAGTAGAGGGTCCTAATTTCCTAATTCAGGGTTCCTACATCAGGAGGCCTAGACGCGGTAAAGGAGGGAGGTCCCAATGCTGGGACCTGACTGCTCCAGGTTAAATAGTGGCATTGGCAGTAGGGAAGGCGCTCCTGCTGTGACTGATCTGCACCAGGTGTCGCTACCAGTAACATTGGTGGAAGGAAGGGTGCTAACACTGGTACCTGAAAGCACTTGATGCAGGAATGGCATTTACTATATCTGACGTTAAGATGCGAGAGAACCAGATATCGCAATGCCATTGGTGGCACGACTGGTCCTAACATCAGGAACCCACCGCACCAGGTCTAGCAGTGATTGGGCTGAAGGCAGGACTCATATATTAAAATGGTGGGTTTGGTAGAGTAATATTTTCTTTTTAAGCATTTTATTTTGTCCAAATAAAGCACTGATATGATTTGAGTGGTTGATTTACATTTAGCGATGTTATCCATTCAATGGACCTAATGCAGCATATTCTGTTTAAGTGATGTTTGTTGTTCTGTTATTAACTGTGTGGATTTCGTTACAGGACTGGGGTTACTTCCTGTGATATCACTTCCTGTGACGTCACAGTATATGATAGTCTGTCCTCTGAAATCATTGGTTACATTGCTCGTTTTAAATGTCTACAGTGATGTCACTGAACGCAGGCCCGGCTTTAGGGCGGTGCGACCGGTGCCACCGCACCGGGTGCTGGCTTCCTGGGGGCGCTGTGTTTGAAAGTTAATTATGCTTTTGAAGCACCTGCTGCAGCGTTTCTTCCACCGGCAATTACCAGGCCTCACAAAAATGTCAAGATAACTCGTCTGATTAATTATCTTCCTGGAGAGAGATCAGCATTTTGCATAGTTGAGGTTTTGACTTGGGTGAAGTTAGTGCAGAGGGTTAATGTGCCTGCTGCAAAGAACGTGTACCAAGTAGATTACAGAGTGCGTATGATGTAAACAGATCAGCAGGTTACTGCTTTCAAAAGAGACATCTGTTTGTTACTTGCAATTTATAACTTAAAGTCCTAATATAGAATAGTGAGCTATTAACTTTCATCCTAGAACTGCATACACACTGCAAAGTATATATTATTAGAACATTGATTAATGTTGCAAAAAGGATTAATTTGGCTAGAAATTGATTCTTAGATAAAGAGAACTCCCAACTATGCTGTTTCTTTTTCGACTCTGAGTTTGTGCTTCTCCACACCAAGCACTCATAAACTATACTGCCTACCAGTATGGATGACATGTGACTCCTACACTTTTAGTCCTTTGGCTTATGTAACATTTCCTATACACTGATTTACACATGTATGATTTTTTGTCTCTGCGTAATGTGTGTGATGCAAAGTGCTCGGACACCCTACACTGGTATGAGTGGCACTATATAATTAATTCAATGCATCTGAGAGAGTGTGGTTATGGAGACTTCGTCACTGTTAAAGGGTGGTAGTGAGGGAATCCGTGGTGGAGGTGGCCATTGGGGGGGCGCCAACAAACACTGTCGCACAGGGCGCCACCAGCACTAAAGCCGGCCCTGACTGAACGTTATGCTCATTTGCCCCCAACACTCTAGAGCGGCTCTTGGAAGTGTAGTTAATGGAGATCTGCCCCAGGGTGGAGGCCTGTCCTGGGCCCTCAGCACTTCCGGATCGGTGCTCCCCAGGACCTCTTACCGTTCTGGCTCACTGCTGTTGGGCCAATCCACTGGCGCGCCTTCCTCCTGCGAACTGAAAGGGAAGACAGACTCATTATGAAGCAATGCATGGGAGTCTAGCACAGAGAAGGAAGAAGGGGGGGTTAAAGAGTAAGAGAGAAAGAAAGATGTAGAGGAGAGAGTCAGAGAGGAAAGTTGTAGCAGAGTGTCAAAGTCCAACAAAGATGGGGAGAGGACGGAAGAGAGAGACACACTGGGACAGTGTGATGTAATGATGGACTTCAAGAGACATGCACAAAGAGACACACACACAGTGCCTGCAAGCTTTGGCAGCGCCAAGAAGCCTGACCTTCATAATGTGGCGCAATCGTTATTTTTCTATTTTTTTAGTGCAAGCATAGGCCATACAATGAAAGGAAAAAGCACGTGCATCCACCTACACGTGGTCAGATTTGTTATTTAATAGCAAACGTTTCAGTTGTGCCATGCATTTTCACTTTATTATTTGTGAATGAGTCAAAAATAAATCACCACGTAGTCAAGCACTAAAATGGCAGACCACTAGTGTTGCAATGTCACGTAAACACTCACTGGTGCAAAGGTTATTCTTTTTTTTTTAATGCACACGTTCAGTTGCTCCATGCATTGTGTTATTTTGTCTTCTGTTACGTTTACTTGTAAAGCGCGCGTCTCAATGAGGAGGATATCCTGGCGCTGATGAGAAGGAGGGTTGCTTGCTGCCCTGTCTGGGTCCTATGTGAAGAGACACGTCTTCAGTTTCTTCCTATATTCTAGGGCTGAGCTGGCGACCGTTGTGTGAAGGGCGACTATGTATCCTGCTTTAGGAGCCAGACACGAGAAGGGGTGGCCGCCGGCTCTGGCTCTTTGGATGCGTGGAACGCTGGCGAGCACGAGGTTGGCTGAGCGGAGGTGCCTGGTGGGGGTGTGGAAGCTGAATGCAGTTGTTGCGGTAGGTGGAGCCTAAACTGTGTAGTGCTTTGCATGAGTCAATGAGTAATTTTAAATGTACACGTCTGTGTATGGGTAATCAGTGGAGATGTTGGTTCATGAAGGGAGGTTGACTATGTGTCTAGCTGCTGTTTTCTCGATGGTCTGGAGCTGCTTGTTGAGTTGGGTGGAGTTTCCAACGTAGAGTGCTTTCCTTAGTCCAGTTTACTGGGGAGGAGTGCTTGGGTGCTTGTTCAGCGGGTGTCAAGAGGAAGCCACGTGAAGATTTTACTGAGGATTTTAAGGATGTAGAAGCAGGAGGAGGTGATAGCGTTGACTTGGCTGGCCACCAATAAATAGCTGTTGTCGACCATGGTTCCCAGGTTCTTGGCCCGAGGAAGGCTGCCTAGGTGTAATGGTTCAGCTGAGGTGCAAAGTTGTCATAGATAGCGCCTATCTTATTGTGGAAGAAAAGTGCGAGCTGGGACCAGAGATCCTGAGAGGGGCGAGAATGGTGGAGCCAGAGGAAGGCATGGTGGATTCCTTTATGATGGAAGAGAGTTCCTATGCACTGTTGGTGCTGTTTTACATCTGTTGTGCTGCAAGCTTGGTGGATTTTGGTGGTATTGCTGGAGTATTGATTTGTAGTTTGGTTTGTCGCTGTGAGTGAGTGTCCGTGTACACTCGAGCTGCTTACAGTGATGCTTGGTGCATTGAAGGTCGTGTTTGTACCAGCTAGCTTGTTGTCTGGTCCTAGCTGTGGTCTTTGTTTTGAGAGGTGCCAGGACATCTGCGCAAGCAGTGATCAAGAGATTGAAGTTGTCAATAAAGTGGGCAAGGTCATTTTGGTGTGGTGGGCGGTAGTTTTACAGTTCTTTGAATCAAGTTTCTTTGGAAATAGTATTCCAGTTTTGGCGGCTGGTCTTGGAGGGGGTGAGGTAGGTTTTTCAATGGAGATTGAAGTGAAGATAGAAACGGTTGAGCAGAATGGGAGAGGGATGTGTTTCTCAACCGAGATGTTGCTGAAATTTGTAGAGAAGGGGTCTGCAGATGAGGATGGAGAATTTCATCCATTCTGAAAATCTGATTGTGGTTAGACCGGCCAGGAAGCTCACCATGTTCAGGTCGGTGAGGTCCTCTATGTGGGAATTTAGATCCAACCATGTCACTTAAACACCTTGTAACTGAATGAAATATGGGAGTGACGAAGGAAGAAAGTGGCATGAGAAAACCCAGCTAATATCCGGGGGCCTCTCCAGATCGGCCAGCGCCTGGATACCTTCAGAGCAGAGCCACATTTCAGGGGGGGGGGGGGCTTAGAAAACATTTCGGGGGGGCTGAATCTTTAAGCAAGAGTGGGGCTGCAGGGGCTCTCAGAAGGGCTGAAGCCCTTTGCGTCCAATGGGTGTTGCGCGCCTGCTTCAGAGTGACAAGTAGTGCTCTACAAATCAACTGATTGATTGATAAACAGGGACATACTAGCACTATGTAAAAACCCATCCATTCTCCGCCCTACAGACTGCTTCACTGTTAGCTGTCCGCTCTAACGCTACAGATCTCACAGTTGCTATGGAATCCATTTTAGGTAAGATGTCTGGCACCACCTTCTTACAGAAGCCAGGCCTAATATGGAAGTCAGATCTGATCCTACGTTCCTTAACCACGATTGTTTACTACGATTCTGAAGGACTAGACTGTACTAGCCAGGAGAACCAATGGTCTCAGCGGAAGCTCAGCCTCCACCCCTGAAGAAGACTCCAGAATCTTCATCTGGTATTTCCCTCGATACTGCTGAGAAAATGATGCAATCCCCTCCTAGAAGGCAACCTACATCAAAGCTCTGGAGACCTGAGAAGACTGAGGACTTCCCAGATCAACAGGATGTCAGTAACTCTCATCTCGCCCCATCAAGGTTCGGAAGAATGGAAAGGATCCCCTCTTAGTCTCTATCTGAGTGATATCCCTGGCAACCTTAACTTTCAACCGAAGCAAAACAGTGTCTCATCAATATATCACTGTGTGGCTCAGAAGGTAATGTTTTAGTTTTAATTTTATTCACATTTTCAATAGCATATAATCAATTCCAATAATTCTGTCTCCGAATGCTCACTTTAATCCCTTAACTTCAGGTAGTTTATCCTGGATATTTTGTAATGCAACTTTACTAGAAAGCATATATATTCAGTCTCTAAAATAACATTTAATTCGCCAAACATTCCAACGCCATGTCTCATACATCCACCACCTTTTCGTGCACGAGCCTCCGCCACTAATACGCATTGTTACATCAATGGTACATTATAACATTTTATGATTTTTAAATTTTTGCTTTTTCAATCTTAAATTTCTTTCTTTGAATATTCATCTCTTTATCTTTTATTTGTTACAACAGTATCATGACTCCAGTTCAGTTTTTTCACACTGTCGTGGCTTGACAAAGATCGACTCTTAGACCAGAGTTTTCAATGCTTCAAAGCATCGGGTCCACCTTTACAGGTCGACATTCGAACAGGCTCAAGAAATGACGCCCACACATTGCCGCTCACCAGCAGGGAGAGGTTTTGATTTTGCATGATATAAAACATGTTTAGTAACTGTGACTTTGACTCTGTTGGTGTGTCACGGAGTCAGTCGGTAAGCATGTTCAGGTCCCTTGTTGGGCATGGAGTGTCCGTCTGAGGGAGCGGAAGTGTGCCCCTCTACATCGATGAAGAGTCCTTCAAGATAGGACGTAGAACCTACCACCGCTAGCAGGGCGCAAACCAATGAAGATCTTCAAACTAATGCACTGTGGAGGTGATAAAGTCAAGAGACTCTACATCGATGAAGGAACCTACAAGATGGGGTGTAGAACTTACTACCACTAGCAGGGCGCAAACCAACGAAGATCTCCTAACTAACCCACGGTGGAGGTAATGAAGCCAAGAGACTCTACATCGATGAAAGGCGAGACAGACAGAGAGACAGAGAGAGAGAGGCAGAGAGAGAAAGACGGAGGGAGGGAGAGCCAGAGAGGGAGGGAGCAGGGTGGGGGATATATATATATATATATATATAGAGTGAGAGAGCGAGAGAGGGAGGGAGGGAGAGAGAGAGAGACAATGAGAGAGAGAGAGAGAGACAGATGAATCATATAACTACTTGCCTTTCTTCAGGGTCTTGTAAGCCATCGGGCCACCCAGTGCCGCGAGTCCCGCCAGAAGTGCTAGTCCTAAGAGGATGCTGGCCACATCCCCGGCGCCCAGCCCTGCAGTGCGCGGCTTCGGATCCTGTTGACCTATGGATGGGAAGAAACAAGGAGACCAGTTCCTGTCAGAACCGATGCGCAGCTTTGTGAAGACCAAGGGGTGGAAAGATGCTGCCTTCCACGCAGGACCCACGTTTCAGGCGGGGTCCAGTCTGTTCAGTCTTCAGAGCTTGGCAAGAGCACAAGGTATAAACTGCAGCGACAGGGCATGCGGGGGTGTGCAGAACAAAGTGGCGTTAGAAGAGTGTAACAAGAAATACAAACATTGCAAAGCGTTAGACTTCTATTAGGAAAAAAGCCAAAAACAAGGCAAAATGCCGCTGACCGCGGCCCCCACAGGCCACTAGAGCAGTCGGTGCCCTAGTGTCGCCTGGGCACCGGTCACCCCTCCCCGCCCCCCCCCCCCCTCTCCTGGGGGTAGGGACTCCGGTCAGTGTCCCCCTCCTCTTCCTGCCCGGAAGTGGCGCGAGGGGCGTCACTTCCGGGGCTTCTTTGTGCGAGGGGGGAGGCTGTATAGTCCTCCCCCACCATGCTGGCGACCTCTTGATCGCCTCGCACGCTGCATAGGAGGTCCTGCCGCCCGTTTCTCGGCAGAATCGCAACAGTGAGTCCCGCTCCTAAGCACCCTCCTCACCTCGGCCCTATTCCTGGGCAGTACCAGGTTGAACGGGGCCCTGTGGCATCAACTGCCATGGGTGGGGGGGGGGCGAGCACCGTGGTGCCCAGCCCGCGTTATAATAGAGCCCAAGTAGGGTGGGGATCACGCGCCCCACTTCGGGCATACGATAGCGGGTTGGGGGTGGTGCATGCACGTGGGGGATGGGGCCAACAGATCCCCGCTGTCCCCGGGGGTGTGCTACTCGGCTCGGGACCCCAGTAAGAGGTCGGGCCGCCACCACAATTGCCGCGGCACCCCTCCCCCTTTTTGCTGCGGGGTTGGGATCCGTGGGTTGCGTAATAAAGGGTGTCCGCAGGCCGGCTTTGGCTGCTGCGGGCATGGATGGCAGGACACAATGGCGAGGGTGCGCGGGGGTGGGTGCTTATTCAGGCCAACCCCGCCCCCCCGACCTACACGCGACGGGGCTGATGATGCCTGGTGGGTGCTTTTATCACTGACGGTCAACCAGGCCTCGCGATGCGATGCGGGTGTAACGTAGCCTGAGTGCTACAAAGGGAGCAAGGATCCGGTGTCGCTAGGTTGTCGGGGCTGAATGTGGGGGGAGATGCACGGCCCTGCAGCTGGCCGCTGAGCACGGTCGCCGCCGCGCTGAGAGGGGCTTGGCGGTCTAAGTCACGGCGCAAATGCCGGCTAGGCCGATACACGTGGGGCGTGCGAGCGGCAGGTGGGGGGCTCCGTCCTTGCCTCAACTGGATGATGCTGTCATAACGACATCATATTGCAAGGAGCGAGCTGCCGATTAGGAGCGGGTAGGCCAGGGTGGCGTCCGTTTAACATCCTGTGAGCCTGGACAAATAACTCAGCAACCATTGGCTACATTGAGTATTTGTTCGCCAGGGGGTGCCGCGAGTTGCGTTTCGGGCTGAAGGAGGGGCACAGGGTGGGGACAAGTGCTCCCTCCGCTAGCTTAAAGGCCCATTTGCACGGTAAACCACGAGGTATGGCGCACGGTGACTGCCGGTGTCCAACAGGCTGACTTTCCACATCGTACGGAATTTTCAAATTACAGATTAGTCACTGTTGTCTGCTGTGGAAACCCGGGGTGGCGAGGCTTTGCTTGGGAATTGCCGCATCACGTTTATCTTCTGGGTTTTTCTGTTTGGGCTGCGCATGTGCACAATTAATCACTGAAGCCTTACAGTCTCTGATTTGATACACAGCTATCTCATCCCTGCAGTCCGGCTCTGCTATGAAAGGTGGCGGTGGAGCGCGGTATCATTTCTGAAACAATATAACTCGTCCACAATTAATTGCGTTACGTTTGTTTGCTTCCGCATTACATTATCATATTTATGCAGAGCTAGTAATAGGTTAGTCATGAGTCAAGTATTCAGCTGGCTGAGATTGCTTTACTGTTTGCCCTTGCGGTTTTCTCGTGTGCTGTTATCTGGCCCACAGAAGCGTGCAGGTGTGCGCATGTGCAGAGGATAGTGGGGAAGCACAAGCGGGTTTGCACAAGGGAGGGTTAGCACCTGCCGATCCCAGGGCTCCGGCCATGCTGCCAGAGGTGGGACCAGAGATTTCCCCCCTTACTGAAGTGAATACCATTGCCTGCATTTTGTACAGAGCGGACAGGGACTTGGAGGGTCCGGGATGGCACATCTAGTCGTCAGAGTGGGAGTCTAGTACCCCAACCATGATGCCAGAGGGGGCATCCTTGGTGCAACAACATCAATTATGGGGTGGCTAAACACTTAGAAGGTCCCCAAGGCGAGACCTATTGACTATGCCAATGTTTGTTATGTCATTTACGTTGCATGCCCCGGTCATGCTGCACCACGGTGCACCATGTGAATCGACTGCAACCCAGGGTGGAGTCCAGTGGCGATTCGTGCAGCTAACATGCCTTTCATATCTTGTTTTTACAGCTACTGGGGCACTCCAGGTTCAAAGGAATAGTGACGGAGTGCACATCGGGATCCTAGGGCAAGGTAACCAATTGGGGCAGCCACATAACATGGGGGCCTTGGGGGCTCTGGTCTGCCGCGTAGGGAGTCGGTTGGCCCCCCTTTCGCCCTTGGCACAGGGTCGTTGCCATGGTGTCCCAATGGTAATTTGGGAGCACCTTTCTACCGGCGCCTCACATTTGGTTTTGTTTCCCACAAGCAGGTCCTCGTGAGACGAGCAGCGCTGTCGACGCAAGTTTTGGTAAAGGGACATACGAAGGCAGCAGGTACGGGTACTGGGGAGGCTCCCTGATTGCACTAGGGACAACAAATACGTTTGCGAGCAGGAAATTCATCTGCCTGGCACTGTCAATGGGGGGGGGGGGTGCAGAGCGGGGCCATCGCTGAGCCATGGCGAGATGGTGGGTCCCGAGGCTGGTGCAGGGGATAAGGGGGCACCGGCTAACTTGTCCTTCATCTCCCTCACAGTGCCGTTGAAGCCCGTCCGCCTGGTCAGACGCTCCGTCCCGACGCTCCGTCCTTGCTCTCCTGGTTGTAAGTACTGAACCATGGGGGGGCCCCGAGTGGGTCCCCTGGGCACTGACCTGTGCTACGGGGGTCCGAGGGGGTGGCTTCATAGGCTAAACATTTTCCCTTATCCTTCCAGATTCTGAGGCACCTGCAGGTGAACCGATGGATAGTCAGGGATCCCCATCGCTTTTTTCGATGAGGTCACAAGTTGAGGAGACCCAGACTGGCATCTCTGAGGATGTGCGGATCGCAGCTTATCTAGAACTGGCCAAGACCAAGGGATTGGCTTGGGCCACTGACCTTTTGAAAGCGAACAATCCCGAGGACTCAGGGGTTGCCATTGAGGCCACGGCCGCAGAGCACAAGCCCAATGAGGAGGCTGGCCCCTCCAGGTCTAAGAGGATCCGCAGGCCCACGGTCAGAGACTTCCCGGTCGAGCAGTTGCCATCGAAGAACCGGGCCATGGCCCCCACCCGGGACACCACCCCCTTACCTGCGCCACCAGCGCCGGCTCCTGGACCAGTGCTCGCTCCGGCCACCTGCCTGCCCCCTGTGGCTTACGCTACATCGGATGACCTGGGCAGGCTCTCAGACACCCTGTGGAGCTTTATGTCCGAGGTTAGAGCTGGCCTAGCTTTGGCCAGCCTGGTCAGCACAGTTGGGACTGCGGCTACCCCTCCCCCTGCTGTGGCACCAGCGGTGCCGGCTTTCACGCAAGTCTGTGGTGGGCGGCCAGCTTGCCTGGCCTACCGCCTGTCCATGTGGGGGGTCCAGTCCTGGCGAGCCCCTCGTCTTTGGGAGGACAGCTTCCAGCTGGCGCACCACCCTTGCCGACTGGTACCCCCTCCCCCACCCTGGCCACGCCCATGGCAGCAACCATGCCCGCCACACCCACGGAGGTCCCCACGGTCACAAAACCAGCAGTATTACCCACGGTAGTGGTGCCAAAGCCCCTGGTTACCATGGCACCGTTGCTATCCGGTCGCTGCTCTTCGGGGTGGGAAGTGCCCCTGGCAGCTAAAGAAGGTATTTGGAGAAGGGAGTTCATTGATATTTTCACCCTCCTCATGCACGGGGCCAAGGGGGTCGACACTAGGAAAGTGGGTGGTAAAGATGACAACAAGAAAGTGCGTTTTCAGTCGTGGCCCGAAAAGAGCATCGTCAGGTGGGGGCAAGCCTTCGCCATCTTGGCGGCAGTGATCATGGATAGATTCCCGGAACAAGGGCCGGGCCTTTTCCAGTACGCTAGCATTATCACTAATGAGGCGGAGACAAGTGGGGGGATGGGCTGGTACCACTACGATTGCGATTTTAGGAAGAAAATGGCCATGTGCCCCGAACTAGAGTGGGACCAATTAGAGGTGAGGCTCTGGGTCATGCACATGGGGAAGCGCACAGTTGAGGGGACAGCAAAGCCTAGCACCTCCAATAGTGACAAGCCCAAAGACACGAAACAGGAAGTGAAGGGCCAATCTAAAAAGTCCTTTCAGGGGAGTTGTGGGGGGGGAGGGGGGGCTGGAAGCAAGGCAAGAGGTCAATGTTCAATGGAACCTGTAGGCTATTCAATGCGGGCTCCTGCGGGAAAGCATGCAGGTTCACACACAACTGCAGCAAGTGCGGTGCTGAGCACCCTGCCCCCTCCTGCTCCAAGCGAGTCAGCCCGGCCCAGCCCCCGGCCAGGCATGACAAGTAATCCTTGCACTTTCCATGTCCCCGACCCGCTATCCCTTCCCCAGATTTCTACTGACTGCGATACAGACTGCCCTGGGGTCCCCGGGGGTGGATCAAAATTCCTCTCTCTGGCTAAGGGTCCTTCCCCCATCAGGATCGCCAACCTCCTTGTTAGAAATGGGATTTCTGGTTGGCTAAGGCTTGCGCCAAAGCCAGGCAGAAACCACTACTCTAAGTCAGGGCTGGGGAGTTACACGCCAAAGATAACCCCTGCTCACCCCCTTGGTAGCTTGGCACGAGCAGTCAGGCTTATCCCGGAGGCAATGTGTAAAGCGTTTGCGCGCGCACCCAGCAACAACACCCAAGGCCCACCACAACTCCACACAAGGTTATGTATAAAATTAGCCTTTGTATTATACCAAAACACATTAGATAATATTCACACAATTTATACTGTACCAACTGGCACTGGGCGGAATTTACAGGGGACTATTTACACAAGACAGGGCCACATGGACCACTTGTCAGAATCATTACAAATCACCAAATTGTAAATGTAGAAATGTAGAACAAATAATAAATGTAGCGCACAACCAGTAACCACTGGTAAAAGGTAAGTACACCCTACGCAATCCTAAACACCTTAGGCATATATCACGCAGGGAACTATGAACACACTAGCAGAAGCTATACTAGGGAAACAGTCTCCTACGCATGGACACAGTTAGGAATAAAAAATAAGTATACCGGCAATACACATGGTGCAAAAGTACACATGTAAAAATAACCATGTACCCTAGGTGAGGGCACGTCACCGAAAGACTGTCCCCAGGCCAAATTGGCCTCTCAGGGGCTCAAACGCCCTTTGTCCAAAGTGTCAGGGCTGGGCTGCGCACGCAGCCAAGGCAGAAGGCGCAAAGAATCAGGCCTAAACGTTGCAGTTGCCCACTAAGTGCTGGGCAGCTGGGAATCAGATAAGGCCGGGCACCACTGTGCCTTTATATCAAATCTGCAGCGCGTTGGGGCCACACGGGGCTCTGTAAATAATCATGCCCCCACGGAGCGCACTGGCTCCTGAAATACTCCTGCGCCAATTAGGAGGGACAACAAAAAGAAAGAACTTGTCTCAAACGTTGGAGCCTCACAGGCTCTGGAATAATAATGCCCCAGACGTTGGAGCCTCACAGGCTCTGGAATAATAATGCCCCAGACGTTGGAGCCTCACAGGCTCTGGAATAATAATGCCCCAGACGTTGGAGCCTCACAGGCTCTGGAATAATAATGCCCCAGACGTTGGAGCCTCTCGGGGGCTCGAAAACAGAGGAAACTCCGCACGTAGCAGAGGAGTGACCCGCAGGGACGCCCGCACTCACCGACTGCCTGGGAGGCGGTGTCTCCTCCCTGCGGCGTCTCCTCTCTGCGGCGGTGTCTTCACATTCACTCGGGCCCCCTCCTGGGACCCGGGACTCTGCAGGGCCACTCGGGGAGGCGGGGTAGGCTCCCGTCCTCTCCCGTCTTCTCCGTCGGCGCGGGCTCCTCTCTCGCGGGGCTTCCCTTCCCAGAAGTCCCGCCCACGGAGTCCCTGCCTTCCGGGTCGCGCTGGGCAGCGGCCCGGAGGGAATTCAGTGTGCGGCTCGGGCCGCGGCGGTGATTTTTCTTCGGCGGCAAGAGGGATAGGCACCCTTGTTTGTTTATATCAAGAGCGGGGTAGGCACCTGCGTCAACCACGGGCGAAGTCGCGGGGTGGGCTCCCGCTTACAAGCAAAATAATTAAATAAGCGGGGTGGGCACCCGCGATGAGGCGCAATATGCGGGGTGGGCTCCTGCCGGTCAGCAGCCAGGGGGGGGGGACCCCACGCTCGGGATTCCCTCCGCATCGACCGCGCTGCAGGCCAAACGACGGCAGTGCTCCTCAGGATAGCTCAGGGCAGGGACAAAGCGCTCTTCCCACTTAGAAATAAAGCGCTCTTCAGGGTAGGAGCAGAACGATCCCCCAGCACTAGGGTGGAAGCCCAAAGTCCAAGATCAATAAGTGGAGAGATTCTCCCAATCAAAAGGCCAGGTTCCAATCCAGGGGAAGCCCTTCAGGAAGCAGGGGGGGCAAAGACTGGGCCCAGGGGCCAGCTCACAGGGCCCTCCAGCAGGGAGGCAGTCCCCAGTGGCGGTCTCTCCTGGCGCCCAGTAGCAGCAGGTCCCTCTCAAGTTAGGATCAGAAGAAGAACATTTTACTTGGGGTCACGTCACCCTTTTAACCTACCCCCCCCCCCCTCCCCTCCCGCACTTTGTAATTTAGCCACTGAGGGTCGTGTCCAAGAAAGAGCCGGGGTCCTTTTGGCTGATCCAGCACCTGTCGTACCCAGAGGGGGACTCTGAACTCGTGGTTGGAGGAGGGGAGGTGTTCTGTGTCCTACTGCTCCCTCGACCTGGCGGTGGATATGGTCAGGAGGGCAGGGAAGGGAGCCTGGTTGGCTAAGTCAGACATTGAGTCGGCTTTCCGACTACTGCCGGTCCACCCCGACAGCCAACACCTCCTGAGCTTCAAATGGCACGGCAAAGTTTTCTATGACAGGTGCATGCCCATGTGCTGCTTAGTTTCTTGTGCATACTTCGAGGCGTTCAGCTCGTTCCTTCAATGGGTGTTAATGAGTACGTTCAGGGTTGAGGGAGTGACACACTACCTTGATGACTTCTTGTTTATCGGGGGGCTGACACGCAGGAGTGCATGAGAGCTTTGCAGTGCTTTGAAGACTTGGCTTAACACCTAGGGGTGCCGTTAGCACCTGGCAAGACTGAAGGCCCGGCACAAGTTCTGACTTTCTTAGGCATCGAGTTGGACACGGTCAAGGGTGAGTCCAGACTCCCTGCTGATAAGGTTCAGGCGCTGCGCCAGGACATTCAGGCATTGCTGGGGAAAGACAAGGCCACCCTGGGTGACATCCAAAGCCTTCTGGGTAAAATAAACTTTGCAGCTAGGGTCATTCCGGTGGGGAGGGTCTTTGCTCGTAGACTGGCTAGGGCAACATCCAAGGTCAAGAAGAAGCACCATAGGGTCCACCTGGGGTCAGGTTTGAAGCATGACCTAGCCATGTGGGGGGACTTCCTCTTGCAGTTCAATGGGACGGTGATCTGGCGGGAACCCTGGTTGGATATTCAGGAGTTGTGCCTATTCACGGATGCCTCTAGCAGGGAGGGCTTTGGGGCCATCCTAGGCGAGGACTGGTGTGCTCAGGGGTGGCCCAATGCTTGGCACAGGCACAACATCAATGCAAACATCACTGTACTGGAGCTTTTCCCCATCGTCATTGCACTACACCTTTGGCCGGAGACCCTGTCAGACAGGAAGGTCCTATTCTGATCTGACAACATGGCGGTAGTCCAGGCCATCAATGGGCAAACAGCCAGGTGCCAGTCCTCTGCCTGCTCAGGGTGCTGGTCAGGGCTTGCCTGCGATGTAATGTGGAATGCAGGGCCAGACACATTGAAGAGGTAAAAAAATCTGGCAGCTGATGCTCTTTCTCGTTTTCAGTGGCTCCGCTTCAGGGAGGCCTGGCCGCGGGCAAGAGCACAGATGACACCCTTCCTGGCGCACCTTTGGAGGATCCTGCAGTGGACCAACGACTAAGAACCATGGAGGAAAGACCACTGGCTCCAGGTACCAGGAAGCGCTATGAGGCACACTTGGCCACTTTCAAATCCGTGTCCCACACCCTGGGTATCGCTTACGCACCAATCGAGGGTAGAGTACGGGCATTTGTGGTGTGGGCCAGGGAGCATGGGAGGAGCCACTCATGGGTTTGCGGCCACCTGGCGGCAGTAAGCCACGACGCAAAGATGGCGGGGGGGACGGACCCTACCAAATCTTTCGCCATAAGGGCAGCTCTCAAGAGGTGGGCGAGGGACGAGTCTAGGTCCCGGACAATAGAGCCCCCATCGATTTTAACATCCTCATGGGCATGCTGGGGGTACTGGACGGGGTCACCTACTCCAAGTATGAGGCTACCCTCTTCGCGGCTGCCTTTTGTTTGGCTTTCTTTGGCGCCTTCCGCATTAGTGAGCTGGTGGCTAGGTCCAAGACAGACAGTTTGGGGGACGCCTTGGGCATCCTAGATGTGTCCCTCTCTGATTCCCTGTCCATCCGCCTCCGGAGATCCAAGACTGACCAGGCGGGGCAGGGGCTGGCTGTGGTCCTCAAGCCCCTCGGGGACCCGCGATTTTGCCCGGTCCACTGGGTCAGGGAATTCTTGATGTGCCGCCCCCCTACTTACTGATGCACGTGGACCAGGGGCCCCTGACAAGGTATCAGATGGAAAGGATTATCAGGGCTAGTTTGTCCAGAGCAGGCTTGGCCCAGCTCGATAAGAGATACTCCAGCCACTCATTCAGGATCGGGGCGGCAACGGCGGAGTTCATGGCAGGTCTAGAGCCAGGGAGTGTGAAGAAGTTGGGGCGGTGGGAGTCGAACTGCTACAAACGATAAGTTCACCTGTGATGTACCTTATCATTCATTGTTTGCAGTGTATCTGCAGTGTTGATTTTCTTATTTGTGTGCTGGACAAGATTAAACGTCTAGAGAGTAAAACCTTGTCTCTTGTTTTACTAGGGCGACCGGTATGGGTGATCGGGCATTCATATATTGCCAGGGTGGCTCAGTGGGCGGCGCACCCGAATTGTATGCGGCACTTCCCACAGACACATTTTGAGTGGATGGGTTTCCCGGGCATGAGATGGAGCTGGCTCAGGAACAAACTGGAACAGAGACTGGCGGCGCAAGGGGCAGCACCTAAAATATTAGTGATTCACCTGGGTGGGAATGACCTCATCGCCATGGGTAGAAGGCTTCTCCTGTAGACCATGAAAAGCGACTTAGGCGAGATTTACAAGCACGTAGGGCAGTGCGACGTCATCTGGTCAGAGATAATCCCGCGCAGAAACTGGCGGGGGGCCAAATCGGGCGAGGCGGTTGAGCATTCCCGGAAGCGACTTAAAGGGGCAATGCGCAAGTTCACTGACCAGAGGGGCCTGGGCTTCATCAGACACGAGATGATCAAAGAGAACGTGAAGGGTTATTTTGAGGATGATGAAGTTCACCTATCGCCAGCAGGCATGGAGCTTTTCCTGTTAGACCTAAGCGAGGTACTAGAGATGAGAGGTTGCAGGTAGACTATAGCTGTGGTGGGGGCCCTGGCGGTGACGGGGGCCACCTCCAGAGCTGTGGCAGAGTTACAGGGCGATCTGGAAGCAGGCCGGTACCAAGGGTACCTCTGCGCGGCACCAGAGGGGGTGCCAGAGCCAAATCCGAGGAGCCTCATGGGAGGGTCCTGGAAGCCGTGTCGGCACCCCGCTAATCCATTGGGCGGTTGTGGGCCTGAACAACCGGGGGTTTGCTATGCGACGCTCCGCCCCGGGAAGGGGCGTGAGTAGAAGTTACCAACGGTCACGTGATCCTGTAAGAGAATCACTTGGATGGCAGCAAAGGCGGGGTTCGTCCCAGTGCTGCCCGACTCATCAGGCGGGCAGGCGGCCCAGTTGGTTGCCTGCCCTTGGATCGCCCGTAAGATAACCCACCTATTACATAACGGTGTATGTAATAAACCTGCAGCATTTGTACCCAATCAAACAGTCTGTGTTGTGTGATTATTATTGGGTAATGTATTTTGCTTGGAGTGGGGACTGAGGGGTGCTAATGGCGATACTATGAATGGAGGATTCACAACGTATTGCAAAACTAAAAAAATAATACCAAAAGGGAATGAACAGCAAAACAAAGTAGAAGTAATGAAAATATGACTAGTAGCTAAAACTAATGAACAGTTAAAAAAGGATGTGATTGAACCTTTACCAAACAATCCCCCTGTACAACAGAATGAGAGCTAACCAGCCAGTGCTACAATCATTCTGACACACAACGTACCTACCTCCCATCGCAGCAGAGGGGTGTAGACAGGCTGAGAGGTTTTCATTTCAGTCAAGGATTTCTGGCGAAAACCGGATATAGCAAAAGGTTTCCTGACATAAAAGTGACTTCCCCAAAATGAACAAAGCGTCTAAACCAAAAGAGGTCCCACAGCGAGTACAGAAGCATCCTTCCTTGTGTAGGTGAAAGACCTAACCGGTCCTCCATCGGTACCTGGGAGACACGAAGGACCAGGGCTGCCTCTGGACTGCACAGGGCTCCTCAAAGGGAGCGTTAACACTTTTCTGCCTGAAGACTAACTCAAAAACGACTTCACAGGTTCTTATATTTTATTCAAGGAAGTTTTTGTACTGTTATCCACTGGTCGGTTTACACCGGCTACATTACTATAAACTCACTGGCCTTTGTGGCAGTCCAGAAGAGTGGTTACTCTATTGAAATAGCTGCTGGCAATACAAGATAGGAGTCAAAAACCTATCTCGTGTATCTAATAAAAAACAGAGGTTGAAATTCAGTTCCAGTTGAAATGCTTGTCTTTCAGGAATGACTGCACCTATTATTTCAGTATGAAATCAGTAGCTGCCAAGATGTGTAACTGGGCGGAACTCACAACATGCCTTTTACCAGAGCTGATACACCTTTCAGTGCCAGTCTAGTGCTCTGGCCTTCTGTCACAGCAGACCTGCAGGAACAGGGATGACATTGGAAAGGAAAGGCATGTGATTTTTAACGTAGATCATACAGTGTCTGAGCAGGGTCCCTAGCAGGGCGCAAACCAACGAAGATTTCCAAACTCTTGCATGGTGGCGGTGATGCAGCCAGCAGACTCTACATCGATGAAGATTCCTCCAAGATAGGATGTAGAACCTACTACCACTAGCAGGGCGCAAACCAACGAAGATCTTCAAACTAATTCACGTGTAGGTGATGAAGCCAAGAGACTCTACATCGATGAAGGAACCTCCAAGATGGGGTGTAGAACTTACTACCACTAGCAGGGCGCAAACCAACAAAGATCTTCAAACTAACCCACGGTGGAGGTGATGAAGCCAAGAGACTCTACATCGATGAAGGAACCTCCAAGATGGGGTGTAGAACTTACTACCACTAGCAGGGCGCAAACCAACGAAGATCTCCAAACTAACCCAAGGGGGAGGTGTTGCAGCCAGCAGACACTACATCGATGAAGGAACCTTCAAGATGGGGTATAGAACTTGCTACCGCTAGCAAGGCGCAAACCAACAAAGATCTTCAAACTAACTCACGGAGGAGGTGATGCAGCCAGCAGACTCTACATCGATGAAGAATCCTCCAAGATGGGGTGTAGAACTTACTACCTCTAGCAGGGCGCAAACCAATGAAGACTTCCAAACTAATGCACGGTGGAGGTGATGCGGCCAGCAGACTCTAGATCGATGACGAATCCTCCAAGATGGGATGTAGAGTTTACTACTGGTAGCAGGGTGCAACCCAACGAAGATCTTCAAACTAA
The DNA here is from genome assembly GCF_964204655.1 of Triturus cristatus. Classification (NCBI taxonomy): domain Eukaryota; kingdom Metazoa; phylum Chordata; class Amphibia; order Caudata; family Salamandridae; genus Triturus; species Triturus cristatus. The sequence goes on from NC_140585.1 coordinate 41,645,609, forward strand.
TGCCTGGTAGAGGTGATGCAGCCAGCAGGTTCTACATTAATGAAGAATCCTCCAAGAAAGGATGTGAAACCTACTACCGCTAGCAGGGCACAAACCAACGAAGATCTTCAAACTAATGCACGGTGGAGGTGATGAAGCCAAGAGACTCTACATCGATGAGGGATCCTCCAAGATGGGGTGTTGAACTTACTACCACTAGCAGGGCGCAAACCAACGAAGATCTCCAAACTAACCCAAGGGGGAGGTGTTGCAGCCAGCAGACTCTACATCGATGAAGAATCCTCCAAGATAGGATGTAGAACTTACTAACGCTAGCAGGGCCCAAACTAACTAAGATTTACAAACTCTTGCACAGTAGCGGTGATGCAGCCAGCAGACTCGATGAAGAATCTGCCAAAATAGAATGTAGAACTTACTACCACTAGCAGGGCACAAACCAACAAAGATCTTCAAACTAATACACAGAGGAGATGATGCAGCCAGCCAACTCCACTTAGATGAAGAATCCTCCAAGATGGGGTGTAGAACTTACTACTGCTAGCAAACCAACAAAGACTTCCAAACTAATGCACAGAGGAGGTGATCCAGCCAAGACACTCTACATCCATGAAGAATCCTCCAAGATAAGATGTAGAACCTACTACCGCTAGCAGGGCGCAAACAAACAAAGATCTCCAAACTAATGCCCGGTAGCGGTGATGAGGCCAGCAGACGCTACATCGATGAAGAATGCTCCAAGATAGGTTGTAGAACTTACTACCACTAGCAGGGCAAAAACCAACAAAGATCTTCAAACTAATGCACAGAGGAGATGATGCAGCCAGCAGACTCTACTTCAATGAAGAATCCTCCATGATGGAGAGTATAACTTGCTACTGCTAGCAGGGCGCAAACCAACAAAGACTTCCAAACTAAAGCACGGAGGAGGTAATGCAGCCAAGACACTCTAAATCGATGAAGAATCCTCCAAGATAGGATGTAGAACCTACTACCGCTAGCAGGGCACAAACAAACAAAGATCTCCAAACTAAGGCCCGGTGGCGGTGATGCAGCCAGCAGATGCTTCATCGATGCAGAATGCTCCAAGATAGGATGTGGAACCTACTACCGCTAGCAGGGCGCAAACCAACAAAGATCTTCAAACTCCTGCATGGTGGTGGTGATGCATTCAGCAGACTCTACATCGATGAAGAATCGTCCAAGATGAGATGTAGAACTTACTACCGCTAGCAGGGTGCAAACCAACAAAGACAAAGACTTCCAAACGAATGCACGGTGGAGGTGATGCAGCCAGCAGACTCTACTTCGATGATGAATCATGTAGAATTTAACACATAAATCAGAAGATTTTCCATGACCTTTGAAGCCTAATCCAAATCCTGTGTTAGGAAGTGTGGCAAGGTCTTATTGGCTTATCAAGTTATACTAGTATGGTAAATCCATCGGAGGGCATATCGTACCTATTAGAAGGTATAAAGCTCATTGGAGTGAATATAGCACTAAAACCCAGTGGGTGGACAAGAAGGTACACAGTGCAGAGAGGAAGGAAAGAGTAAAAGAAATGTATAGACGGAAAGCCTTTACACAAGAGTCCTATGACAGTCTTCAGATCAGAGCATCGGGTAAGAGAACAACTCTTGGAAACGGCAAACGTACAAGAGTGCTAACACTTACATGTAATCCTAGCGGGGGTACAAGCAGCTTCTGTTTCCTCCTTGAACAAATGACATTCCTCTAACTTTTTTGCAGAACAGGAGACCCCCGCTTTCCCACGCCTGCCCCCTGAACGGGTCTCGTCCAGCTGTGATATCATGGAGACACTGCCACAATGCAGGTCTCTGCACACCTCGGCACCCCAGCTCTGGGCCTTCCCACCGTCGATGCACAGTGGCCGCCATCTTCCCAAGTGGAGCACCTCGACTGTACCTTCACAGCGACTCACTCCTTCCATCAGCCGCGTCTTCACCTTTGGCTGGAATTCTGGAGGAGAAAGAATTAAGAGAAGTGAGAAGAACCCTAAAAGTATAACTACAAAGTAAAACTATACAACTTATCTATAGAATCTGAAAATAGCTATCCCATGGATCGAAAGATAGCCGAGCTGCAGCTAAAAACCAGTAACTCTGCACAAATTGTCAATTTCCCATCCACTGGGACTCCAACTGGGTTTGGCAAACCCACCAGAGTCACATTTTATCCTCCATGCCACCCTGCCTGATTCTCTCAGGAATGTACTCAATGTTTCCTTGGGTTGCCAAATCCTTATGGGCTCTGGCTCTGCTTTAGGGCTCGCCTTCAAAGTTTTCAAGACATACACTATGTCAAATGACAGAACGCAGGTTCTAACTTTAATGCCAAGCAAAGCCCTTATGATTAAGCCTAAATGTCATACACCTCCCAATATCAAAGGCGCTGCACCGATCGGCCACTAGCTAGCTGCCCCTGCGTGGATCTCACAACTATACAAATGACCAGTACTAGTTCATCAAGCCAAAGACTGGCCAAACTTCAATCTTTAGGGCTCTATGGAGTTTTAATAGAGTTTAAGTGAGGTTTTAGTAGGGTGTTTCTCTGACATGCCTTTGTAGTCGAGCTGGGACTTTTTTTTTTTACAACTTTGCCCAGGGGCAACCTTTCCTGTGGGAGGACGAGTAGGAGAATTCCTGGCATGGTTTCGGTCAGATCCCTCAGGATGTAGTAGAGCTGGGCCTGTGTCTGTTGTGATCATTAGCATAGTGTGACTCACATGCTGTTATCGAAACAGAGGACTCGATATTGCGGCCAATATAGGTGGGGGGTGGCACTGAGGCACATCAAGGCGAGGTCATAAACTTTCTGAAAACATGTCTTTCAGGAATATTTCCATCTCTGATAAATTCTTTGAATTAACTGCAATGACCTTTGTAGTGTCATCAGTAGCAGCTGCTACCAGACCCGTGTGGTAGGGCGGGGGCGAGTGCAGATTGCTGGGGCGGGGTTGGGATGAAAAAAGTTTTGAAAAAAACACCTGTGATGGCTGGCCAGCCGCCGTCTCTCCTCCGTCCTCTTCTTCCTGTCTCCGGTCTGCAGCAAGATACAGGATGCAGCAGGAAGCACCCTCCCAGCCCCCCAATAGCCAATCACAACGCTGCAATTCAGTGTTGTAATCGGTATGAGCACCACGGAACAGCGGTCAGCCAGGGAATGGGGGTCTGGGCATCTTCTCCACACAGGCTGCAATGCAGCCTGCATAGAGAAGATGTGAAGTTTGCATAAATGTTTGGCCGGCCCAAGAAGGCCGGCCAAACAATCATGTGTATTTAGGAGTGGGCAAACCAGTCCTCCCCTGCTCCTCTATAGTTGGAGCAGCCCGCCCTGAAAGCTGCTGCAGCAGAAGGGAACATAAGATGATAATAATGCGAGTTATCATCATTTTATGTTTCTTTTACTTCACGGCTGTGAAGCAGTGGGGCGCCACTCCTCCGCCTTAGCAGAAAAGCCGTCAAGAGTGCACCACTTTTGAAGAAAGAAGGGAAGAGGTAGTAAGGGATAAGGGAGAGACGGCAACACGCTTGTTTCCACCGGGATGGTTGTTAGAAGATCTGGACTGAACTCTGTGAGGCACGGGATGTCACTGCGTTGCTGTGGCACATTGTGACTCACAGTCCCAAAGGAAAAACAAGAGAAACTGACTATTGAACAACTGAGTGTACTTCTACAATGAGTATTTATAATGTTAAAAGTGTGATGCGCCCGGTGTGAGCTAACCGCCAAGAAAACCAGGACGCTTGCCCGACAACGGAAGATGTGCAATCTAGTCACCAAGGCCAAAAAGAGGAAAACTATATTTGGGTACAAAAGCAGGTTTAAAGTCTTCCAGGCTAATCGTAGGAAGAGGCATTTTATGGTGATTATTGGTTACATTAAAAGACTGAGAGGCCAATTCACAAACTGCATCCTGTAGTATGTTTATTGGCACTGCAGTGATACCACAGACGTGCTTCTAAAGCACTCCTAAGGTGCTTCAAGGTGCTATCCACAAACCCATGAGTGTAAAACTCCAACTCCACCTCCTCTATCTTCTCTATGGGAAAATCCTCACACATATACGTTTGCTACTCAATAGTAAATGTGGGGAGGGTCCGGAAAAAGAGGCATACTAACTACTAAATGGGTGAGGGTTAATGAGGAGTAAAGAGGGGTGTAGGGGGATAGGGAGGGATTTAGGGAGGGACATGCAGCCCCCCATAAAAGAGTAAGCCCATCACTGTTCATAAACTGCACTTCTAAAGTTACTCCAGCCAAAAAGAGCCCAAACAGTGGTAAATAACTCCAGCTCGAAGCTGGAGTAGGTCCAGTACCACACACTGCCAACCACTGTTACTGCAACAACCTCCCACGGAAAATATGCTTGTATTAAATATTAATGCATATTAATTTTATATATTTGTTTTAGATGTAGAACAAATTAAAAAAAGCTACAGCACTATTAACTGCATTTTGAATTAAATCTTTCAATAATTTAAAAACACTAAGTTAAATAAAAATTATTGTCTGAAGATTAAAGTAAAAGGTAAATTCCCACCTAAAGTAAAACCATTTTTTTTTATTATGCATTTTTGTATAAACTCTTTTTATTTGTTTCAATATATATAAACCACAGGGAAATGCAGAATACCATATTGCATGCAAATTCTATGGTGTAATCTATGGAACAAATTAGGCCTAATAAAGTGTAAGTTCCAACAAGAGGTACCATTACAACATAGAACATTATCCAAAGATTCATACATTACGTGACACTGAGAGCAGTCCCACCATCGTCCCCTCTGGTCCATTCGCTCTTAGTGGGTCACGTTCGGCATGCCGATATTTGGCGATACCTCTTTTAGCTGTCAACAAAGCCCAAGCACACAAGCGTTGTAGTGTACCGTGGACCACTTCATTCCGCCGTCATTCTCCATAGTATAATTTTTTATTTCTAACTCAATCTGGTGACCCACCCAATGTGGTCATAATTGCCAGCCAGTAACTGGCTTTTTTCGGGTATTCCCAAACCATATGTATATAAGTGCCCAGTGATGCTTTGCATTGCTGAAAGCAGGGGTCGGGAAAGCGGCTCTTTTGCTCCAAGTGCACCAGGTAGTAATTTAACCTGTGAAAATATTAACATTGGATCATTGGGAGGCGGGAGGATATTGCTGGTGTTCTCACCGCCAGTTTCTATCTGCTGATCATGCTCTATTTGGCCTGTATCCTCCTCCCATTCTACGGTCGGGGTGCGCATGGTGTCTGGGCAGCTGACCACTAAGTTGTGGTAAGTTCTCAATATCCCCTTGAACCCCAGTTTCTCCATCACCAATGTAGCTTCCAGAGCGTTACTCTCCAGGGCCATCACTAGCTTCTCTCGATAGGTGTTCCAAGTGCCTGGATACCCTCACGGGTGAGAAGTAGCGATCTACAAATCTACTGATTGATTGATTGATTGAGAGTGTGCCGCAACTGCAGGTAGCGGAAGTACTGGGGTTTGTGCAACCGGTATTGATTAGCCAGATCATCATACACTTTTATATGGTCTCGCCACCAGACATTGCCCAAGTGTGTTAGGCCAATTCAATCCCATCTGTGAAACCTTGCAGCTGTATCCTTTTGCCACCCCCATGCCCCTCCACAATGCGGTTGCCACCGTGAGGACACCATGCCACTATATAGATTTTTTTTTTTTTTTACTTTTATTTTGAACTTTTTTGAGTGATCATACTGCAATAAGCAAAGGTGCATCAATGGGTACACATTCCAGTCATAAGCAATACAATGTAGGCAGGAAAACAGAGAACACACAACGGGCATTGACAGTGCGAACCTGTCCAGCAGAGCAGGACTGTACATTAATTCCATGAGTACTATAGTGTTTACCGATGCCCACGCTCCCCCTTGAGGAGCTCCACGCCAGGCCCCATACGCCCCAACACCAGGTGTCTGGAATATATTGTTCACAAGGGTGGAATCCCCCAGTATGCAATGTCTTTGGAGCCATATCCCACGGGCAGTGCCTCTCTCAATAAATTCACAGTATTCCATGAAGGATTCTCTAGCTCATGGTTATGTGGGCGTTCTGCTTCCCACGGGAGCCTCCCCCCCAACAGGTAGCAGTGCAGTGGAGCCCAGATATCTGCTGGTTGTGAGGCTGTTGGTAAGAGTTCAGAGTATGTACTGATTTGTTCCTGACAGTAAGTAAGATCCCGCATCCAATCCTTAAATTTTGGGGCCCTACCCCTGCCCCACCGACAAGCAACTCGTCTTTTAGCAAGTAAGAAGGCAAGCGCAATGAATTTGCGGTGCGTAGCTTGTATGGGCTCCACGTATCCCAGGAGGGCAAGGATAGGGGAGGGCTCAATCTCTGAATTAATCATTTTCGAAAGTGCTGTAAATATCTGGCACCAATAGCGGTGCACCGCTGCACACGCCCATGCCAGGTGAAGAAAATCCGCCCCAGGGGCATGACACCTGTCGCATCTGTCATCTTCACGAAGTCGATATTTGTGAAGCCGGGCAGGAGTGTAATATAATCTGTGAATGTATTTATAGTGTATTATTCTAAATCTACTACTAGAGGAAATACGTTACGTCTGTTGGAGGCAGAACTCCTACTGTTTGTCTGTCAGTGGGTCCTGCAGTTCTAGGTCCCATTTCGCCCGGGCTGCCAGAGGCGGGGCGACTATGAGCGAGTGGACCGACCCATAAATTTTAGAGACTAACTTGGCAGGTGCCTCGTCCAGGAGGATATGTTGTAATGGTGTCACATCCGGTGGTTCCTGCGGAAAGGCAGGCGTTAGCGCCCTAATCCCCTGCCGGAGCCTGAGGTACAAAAAAACGTCAAGGGGAGAGGGTTGGATGCCTTCATATAAGTGTTCCATAGAACACAACTTGCCATCATGGTACAGGTCCCCCCGCGTCGCGACGTGGATAGTATGTACTAATTTCCGAAACCCCGCTTCCTGCAACAGGGGCATGCTGGGATGATAAACAAGGGGCAAGAGTGGCGCGAACAGCATGGCAATCCCTAATTTGGCCGTTATTCGGTTCCATGCAGTCACCGTACTCGCCACGGTCGTGGGCGTTGTATCTTTCCCCTGCACTGGGATATACAAGACGCCTTCTATGGGGATCGGGTGCGCCAGCCAGTGTTCAGCCGCTAGTTGGGGCATGTATCGAGGTTGCCGTATCCAGAAATAGGCGTAATGTGCCTGCGCCACTTGAAAGTACAGCTCAAAATCAGGGACCTCCCACTTGAGTTGGGGTGCCTTCCCGCCCCAAACTAGTCTAATGAGCTCTGATCGTAGGCGTCGAAAGAAGAAACTGCCCGGGTAAAAGGGGATGTTCAAGAAAAGATACAATAGCTGAGGCAATATTACCATTTTAATCAACGACGTCCTTCCCGCCATAGAAAGAGGAAGCGTGATCCATCTAGTAATGCAGTCTGTAATGCGAGTCATTGTCGTGCCATAATTGGCCCGCATTAGTTCATCTTTGTCTTTTTCTATGTGTATACCTAGATGCTTAAAGTCCCCCTCGCACCAGGCGAGAGGGTACTCCAACTCAAACCGCGCAGTAGATGTCGTAAGAGGGAAAACCCGTGACTTGCTCCAGTTGATCTGAACTCCGGAGAGCCTGCCAAATCGGATGAATTCCCTAAGAATCGGATCGAGGTTATTACTGGGGTCCCGTATATACAAAGTAATGTCGTCCGCGTACATAGATATTAATATCTGCCTCTGAAAACACCGCAGCGCCTTATCTTTATGATGTTGTTGTAACTTTGCGGCAAGGGGCTCCATGGCTATCGCGAACAGCAGGGGCGACAGGGGGCAACCCTGTCTAGTGTCTCTGGTGATGGTAAATGCCGAGGAAAGTCTGCCATTTATCAGCACCTTGGCCCTAGGAGATGTATACAACAGTCTAATCCAGGAGATGAAAATGATTGGAAACTCCATACGTTCCAGCACCTGGAATACATAATCCCATTCTAACGAGTCAAAAGCCTTCGAGGCGTTGAGGAAGATGGCAGCCATTGGTAGGTCCTCATGTACCGAGTTTAGGATCGAAAAGAAAGTGCGCAGGTTATGGGACGTCGCCCTGCCGGGCACAAACCCTGCCTGTTCGGGCAATATCAGGTTAGGGAGTAGCAAGTTAATACGGGTAGCAATTAGTTTCACAAGTATTTTTACATCGCAATTAAGCAATGAAAGGGGTCGATAAGAGTCACACCTATCTGCAGCTTTCCCAGGTTTAAGGAGGGACGTAATGAGGGCCATGCGCATAGAAGGGGGCAAATGGCCCACCTCGAGGGCGTCTTCATACACCTCCCGCAAGACCGGTGCCATAAAATCAATGTAAGTCTTATAGAATTCTATCGGTATCCCATCTAGGCCCGTAGCCTTGCCTGAACGCATGTGCATAATAGCCTCATGCACCTCGTCCAACTCAAAAGGGGAGCTCAGAAATGCTCTATGTGCATCACTGATCCATCCGAGGGACACATCCTCCAGGTAGTCCTGCAAGTGGAGATCCCCAGTCCTAGTTGACGTATAAAATTGACGATAGTGCTCCACAAACGCGTTAAGAATGTGCGCGGTGTCTCTGTATACTGTACCTTCCACGCCTTCAATTTCCAATATAGTGTTAGGAGGCCGCGTCAACCTTATCGTGGCCGCCAGGGCTTTCCCCGGCCGCTCGCCTTCGCCATAGCGGCGGGCAATCCAATGTTTACCTCTATATTTCGCCTCCCTAGCTGCTTCGTCCGAATATTCCGTCACTTTTTCGCGGATACGTGCCAGCGTAACATCGTCAGGGCTGTCCGCTAACGTCGTCTCGAGCGCTTTAAGATCACCTTCCAGCATTCGCAAGCGTGCTAGTATACTCTTCAGTACACCGGCCCCCTTAGCGATGCATATGCCCCTTAAGGTCACTTTAAATGCATCCCATATAGTTTCTACAGCACTCACAGAATCTTTGTTGCGCTTAAAAAAATCCAAACAGTCTTCCCGCAATTCCTCCTGAAACACAGTATCGATCAGCATCGTGGGTTGCAAACGCCAGGCAGTCAGGGGGGGGCCTAAGTCCGCAGCCCGTAGCGTAACACGTACGGCGAATGGTCAGAGAACGTTCTTGGAAGATGGTGCACTCGATCAAGCGCCGTATAAAAATGGGGAGATATAAGAACATAGTCAAGCCGTGCCCATGATCGTGCTTGCGCCGTGAAGTGTGTGCCTTCCCATTCGTCAGCATGGAGGGATTTCCATGTGTCAATCAAGTTATGCTCAGCTAGTGTCTCCAACAACGTCGCACGAGCTTTGGTATAATGGTGTGGGGCCGGGTGTGACCTGTCCCTAGATGGATCAACCGTAGTGTTGAAATCCCCTCCCCAGATGAGGCGCTGCGGGCCCACGCCTATGATAGCTGCACTGAGGTCTGTAAAGAAATGCGGGTCGTCTATGTTGGGGCCGTAGCAGCAGACCAGGGTAACTGCCACATGTCCTAGCCTACCCCACATCAAACAATACCTCCCCTGGGCGTCGCTTTTAGTGCCTGCCATAATGAAGGGCGTTCCTTTTTTCACCAGTATTGCCGCTTCCCTAGAGTATGATGAGTAGGAGGAAAAAACTGCGTATTTCGCCCATCTACTGGCAAAAGTGTGAGTAGCCTGCGTTCTAAAATGAGTCTCCTGGATAAAGGCTATGTGAATTGCATGGCGATCAAGATAAGAGAGGATCTGTCTCTTTTTCCTCGGGTCTCCCAGGCCTCTAACGTTCCATGTTAATATATTCAAATCAGTGTCTACCCTGGCCATGGTGATAGTGAGAAGGAGTACAGTGCAGCAGCAAAGGAGTTCTCCACTCGCTCCCTTGAGTGTTCATGCTCGATACCTGTTTTACCCGTACGTTACAGTAGCAACGCACTGTGTGTCCTACCGCCTTAGAAACATTACTGTCATAACTTATGTGGATGATTGTGTGTACTACATGCACCATGAGGGGCTCCCCTCGCACTTCTTCATCATGCATTCCCGCAAAATCCGAAAATAGCATCCCTGTAATAGCAGCCGCGCCCAACATTGTACGAACATTTTCAAACCGTCTCACTCCCCCACCCCTCAACCAAAATATCCCCAACATGCTTCGTATGATCATCTCCTCAGCAGGTCCTCCTGGTAATGAAAGACGATCAATCCCACCCAATACAGAAAATGGAGCCCCGCCTACCCACCCCGTAACGATACTCAAGCATATCCACCGCCCCCAGATTACCAGAGTCGTAGCTTCGGTTGGGCCCAGTCCTCGCCCCTGTTCTCCCCTCATCGTCCCATCAATAAACATCTTCATCCCATCGCATCCGCAGTAAGTACTAACAAACAGTTTCCACAGCATATATCTCGGACAATGCACATCTATCTGCCTGGGTATAGTGGCCCTGGAAGCAATGAAGGTAACGGTGGAGACCAGAGTCACCGCGAAAACTCCTACCCCACCCCCCACCCACTGAAGCATCCCCAACTTGCCAGTATCCCCTCCCCACCCCCCTCCCAAAATTCCCAACAGCCAGCTCAACAAGAGCAACATTGTCAATATGGTCATTGGGGTACACCCCATGGGATTCATCCAGAGTGTGCCCATATCCACCCCCTACTTCCTGCCCCTTACCACAATCAAGGGAAGAAAAAGGGGGGTGGTGCCTGGAATACATTACCAACCACTGTCCTATACCCGACCATGGTATTCTCGTATAGTCCGGCGCCATCACATTCACGTGCCCATCAGGTGGGCCTCCATAATACCAGCAGTTCAGCAGTCCTCAAGTTCGGAGACCAGGCAACAGAAAGCCGCGACCGTGTAACTAGTGTTCATCCTCATGCTCTTCCTCGTCACCGATGTGTCGCTCAGCCCGCGCAGTCTTTAGAGCCTTCAAAAAATCTTCCACTTGTTGCGGATTCGTAAAGAAGTGTTGCTTTGCTTGGTGGGTGACTCTCAACTTTGCCGGGTACAGCAGTGCATAGTCAATTTGCAGGGCACGTAGTTTTTTTTTAACCTCGAGGAATTTACGCCGTTGTTCCTGAACGACAGGCGTGAAGTCCGGGTAGACAGTAAAGCGGACACCATCACACGAGAGCGTATGGTTCGTGCGCGCAGCCCGCAACGCAGCATCCCGATCCCGGTAGTTTAAGAGCCGTGCAATGATGGGTCTTGGTGGAGCTCCGGGTTTGGGCCGCGGCCCAAGAGAGCGGTGTGCTCTCTCGACGATAAATTGCTTAGAAAATGCTTCAGACCCAACGGAGGCAAGGAGTATCTTCTCCACGTATTCTTCCATGCGCCCCGTATTGGTGGATTCTGGCACACCAACCACACGAATGTTGTTGCGGCGGCTGCGGGCTTCCAACTCCTCATTCTTTGCAGCGATAACTCTTAAGACATTGTCAATTCTCGAGAGCTGCGTGGTGTGTGAGGCTGTGGTGTCGTCATGATCAGATATTCGCCTCTCAGCTTCAGTTATGCGTTCTTCATGTACATCCATTTTATGTGCGAAGGCGTCCATTCTCGACGTTAGCCGGTCAACTTTATCCACTATGGTAGCAAAGCCTTGCCTCATTTCCTGCATCATCTGTTGTAAGTCCGTTGCTTGGGAGCTTGAACTCGCGTCAGCCGCGGGCAAGCTGTGGGAGCTCCCCGTATCCTGTGCGCTCCACACTCCTTTTTTCGCCGCTGGGGCCTCAAACATAAGTTTAGGCTGCCGACTATCTTGTTTACCCATCGCGGTCTTCGTACACGGACCCGCAGCAGCTAGCAAGGGGCGGACTCCACGTTCCTCTCGGGCGTGGAAGGAGACAGAGGTCCTGGTTGCAGCACGACGTGACCGTAGCAACGAGTATTAGGTTACGGGACGGCCTATACCGGCACTTTCGGGCAGAGACTGCAAGCAGGGAGGGAGGCCTCCGCCACGGTCGTCCCCAGCGGAGAGCCAGCCGTCGCAGTTCATGGGCATCCGTAGAAAGCTTGGTGGAAAAACAAACTTTGGCCCTGCAGTGAACGCCCTTCCTCCGCTACTACGTTCCAGTACGCCAGTAAGGTAGTAGGGGGTATGCCCGAGTCACCAGGCGGGGGGGGATCCCGCACCCTCACGTAGTATCTCCTTTACTCCAGCAGACAGTAGGCAGTGGGACCGGTGGCACACAGCAACCCACGGTGGCGGAGGGAATGGGGCCCGCACCGCCGGGGCTCACGAGCAGGAGATGCGCCAAGGTACTTGAGTGTCACTTCCAAAATTCTCGGAGTGGGGAGCCCCAGAAATCCGTGCTTGCCACCGGGGTACCGCTTCACTGTCCGGCGTCTCCCTGTGAGCAGGTTCGCTCACCACCACTTCTGCGTCCCGTAGCGGGAGGTCGCACCGGGTCCCAGCCGTTCAAACGGAGCCCCCGCTGCACAGGACTCTCGCGCTGCACCGGTCCCCCAAGCCCCAGGCGTAACTTTCCAACATTAACACCTCGTGTCAGCAGGTCCCCCGAGGCACAATATGCGGTGGCCAACACTGCCTACTCCGCCGCTTGTCCGCCCGTGCACTCAGACCATCTTCGTTGGTTCGGGGGGGAGGGAAAGGGGAGGCACCCCCGAATCACCAGGCCTCAAAAGTTAAGCAGCACTTGCCGACAGCTGCCCGCCTCGCCCCCTCGCACCACAGCGTTCGGCAGGCCTCCCCCGCAGACGGCACCTCTCACCGCAGATCGCAAGCTGCTCCGCTGCTCGGCGCACAGCAAGGCCGCTCCCATCGGGGGGGGGGGGGGGAATATCAGGCAGTGTCCTGCGCTTGCACATTGCCCCCCTCGTCCCGCAGCCAGTCCCTCAAGAAAGCAGGGCACCGCAGTAGCTGGTCTCCGTCTGGGCCCACTCGCCGCGTGGCGCACATCGGTCCGGCGTAGATCGCACGGCGGGCAGCACGCTCCACCTCCTCTCAGCTCTGCTCCCGTTCCAGCTTGTGCCGCAGCTAACTTCGTCGCGGCAGGTCGCACGGCCTCCAAACTTTCGCCGAGGCTGCAGGATAGTGCAAGTGGCATCCGAGTGTAGGTTTCTGTGGTGATGTCTTGTGTTCTATCGGGGTGGAATTCTCTGCGTAGTATTCCAGAACGCTGGAATGTCCTGTGCTGGGTGTTCGGTTCTGATCAGTTACTGCTGTTGTGGGGAAGCTGATAGAGGGTTGTCTAATAAACGTTGACTCTACAACCAACGCTTCAGTGACTGTTTAACTTCTACAATTTGGCGACGATTGAAAAGTAAAGGCAACCCTAAAAGGATCTACGCGTGCCGGTGAAGAAGAAATGTAAAAGACGGGTCTTTTCAAGAGGGGAAGGGAAATTGTAAGTAAAAATTAACTTACGCTTCCTGGAGTTTCCCTCGTCATCACGAAATACCCGTAGATAAAGGATCGGCTCCCCGTGTGTATCGCAGCGTGAATGAGCGGATATTCATAAAGTTTTTGTTTTTAAAAAAAAATGAACCGGTAACTTTAACACCTTGGTAACTAGGCAATTGATCCGCATAGCAACCATGTGTCCATTGGTTAGCTAGGGCTGGAAACGTCACGTGGTGCGTGTTGGTAACTAGGCAGGAGCTTCACCTAGCAACCTCGCGTACATTGACTTTTAAAAAAACGACAAGTGTCTTTCGGTTGAGTAAAATGAAAATATTTAATGAACGAAGTAACAGCCCATATGTAAAACATCTTTGACAAGTGATGATGATTACCAAGGAAGAGTTTTTCACCCAAAATGCACTGTGACACGCACACAACAATATTAAGCGTGTCAAGCGTCTAGTGTGTTAACTTGCGCGTCAAGTAGTGTATCCTCAACAAGGAGTAAGCAATGAAGAGAATTCATTCAGCAAAACACGCACTGTGACACGCACACATTAATATTAAGTGGGTCAAGCGTGTTTACTTGCGTGTCAAGTGGTGTATCCTCAACAACGAGGAAACGACGAGGAGAATTCTTCCAGTCAGAACGCACTGTGACACGCGCACATCAATTTCAAGCGTGTCAAGCGTCAAGTGTGTTAACTGGTGTGTCAAGTGGTATCTTCAACAACGAGGAAACGACGAGGAGAATTCATCCAGTCAGAACGCACTGTGACACGCGCACATTTGAAGCAAGATCGTCTATTTTTGGGAAAACAGCGAAATATAGTGAACGTTCATTGTAGGTTTAATTTTTCCTTGTATGTTTACGTTGTAAAGGAAAAGTGTGTTAACTTTGCACGGTTATACTAGTGGTACTGTTAAAAAAAAAACAGAACAGAAATAGTAGGTTAACTGAAGGGTTTATTTAGGGAAGTGTAGAGTGTGAGACATTTTGGTCATTATATTTACTATTTTGTTATTTAAAAGTTTGGGTTATTGTGCCGACACTATGCAAAGTATCAATGCACCGCCCCCTTTCCTTCAGGTTCCTGGGGATCCACCTATTCCCTGGCGGTCCTGGTATAGAGCATTCACAAAATACTTGGGTGCTATTGGGGGTACTAGATATTGTCCAGAAAGGAAAAAATTCTTATTGGAACACAGTTTAGGATTTGAGGGTCAGTCTGTTTACGAACATCTACCACCGTATGAGGTGGGTGAAGAAGAAGATGATATAGATGAATATCAGTTAGCGGTGAAGAAGTTAGAAAAACAATATGACATTCCACCTAGTTTAATTGTAAACAGACACAAGTTCTTTACAAGGGAACAACAACAGGACGAGACCATTATTACTTATGTAGCTGCTTTGCGTACTTTAGCAGCGGAATGTGAGTTTGAAAATTTCACATCGCAGCTGATTAGGGATCAGATAGTGGTTAGATGTTGGGACAAGAAGGTTCAGCAAAAATTATTGACGTTGAAAAATCCCTCACTCTCTGAAACCATAGATATAGTGAAGAGTATAGAAATATCTGAAAAATCGTCAAGGGAACTTAAAAAAAAAAATGAAGATTCAGGTGTGTCAGTTGTAAAAGAAGTCAGTAAGGAGAGTATGGGGTCAGCACAAAAAGGTCAAGGGAAATTTGTTATAAAAAAAAAAGAGGGAAAGGAAAGTTTCTTCAACCAAAAAAACATTTGTTTCAGGTGTGGTAACACAAGACATGGTTTTAATGGGCGTCCTTGTCCCGCCTTGAATGTAAAATGTAAGTTATGTAACAAAATTGGCCATTTTGCAAAAGTTTGCCAAACACCAAAAGAACACATAAAAGTAAATACAGTGGTTGACAGTGACTTAGATTATGAAGATATGAATATGCAATTTCACAGAGAAATGGTGGTCGTAGTTCAGAGTGATGAGAAGGATTGTGTTGATCCATATGAGAACATTCTAGTTGATGGTAAGAGTTTGAATTTGTTAATAGACTCTGGTGCAAGAATGACCATCATTACTGAAGAACTATTTAAGAAAATGTGGAATGATAAATCATTATTGCCTCCTGATAGAAATCCTTTCACATATGATGGAAGAAAGATAGATCTCACAGGGTATTTTGAGGGTCAATTGATGTTCGAGGGAAAAGTGATTTTTGGGAAGATATACTTTGCAAAGGAAGGTTTGAATATTCTAGGGTGGTACCACCAAGGGTTATTTGGCATGACTCTCAGGCCAGGAAAGAAAAAACAGGTTTCTTTGATCCCGGAACATCCATGTGCTAATCTTTCAGTACAGGCACCTAGAGAAATGGAATGGATAAGAAAATATGAAGAAGTTTTCAGTGAGAAATTGGGAAAGATTTCTGGTTTTAAACATTTGATCAAAGTGCAGAGAGGTGCAGTCCCAGTGAAACACAAACTGAGGAATGTTCCATTTAGTGTACGTGATGAACTGTCACAAATTCTCAAGAAAATGTGCGATGATGGTGTAATAGAACCAATCGAGTCTTCTATGTGGTTATCTCCTTTGGTTATCGCAAGGAAGAAAAATGGCCAACTTAGGGTCTGTGTGGATCTCAGGAGTTTAAACAGGGTAATTTGGGTAGATTCACATCCTCTACCACGTATAGATGACATTGTTTCTACTTTTTCTGGAGCTAAGGTATTCAGCAAAATAGACCTATCCTCCGCCTACCATCAAATTGTTCTTGAAGATTCATCTAAACATTTTACGGCTTTTGTTTCTCCCATCGGTACTTTTCAATTCAAGAGAATGCCTTTTGGACTAGCATCTGCCGCGTCGGTTTTCCAGCGTGTATTGGAAAATGTTCTGAAAGGTCTTAAAGGGGTTGTGACATTTCAGGATGATATCCTGGTGGCAGGGAAAGATATAAAGGATCATGATGAATTAATGGAGCAAGTTCTTACCAGACTCAAAAAAACGGGGATTGTTGCTAATCGGAAAAAATGTGAGTTCAATAAAGACAGTATAGAATATCTTGGTCATGTTATTTCGGAAAAAGGAGTTTCACCAAGACCAGGTCTGGTTGACGCGATAGTTAAAGCACCGTGTCCAACAACAAAAGAACATGTTTCTTCATTCCTAGGAGTTTGTGAGTTTTATGCAAAGTTTGTAGAGAATTTTTCAAGCAAGACGGCGAACTTGAGGGAGTTGCTTAAAAAAAAAAAAATGTTCACGTGGTCCTCTGAGTGTCAAAAAGAATTTGAGAATCTAAAGAAAGAGATCAGTTCTCCAAACATGTTGGCACCTTTTGACTCTTCAAGACAATGTATCATTACTGTAGATGCAAGTAATGAAGGTTTGGGTGCGACGTTATCTCAGATAAACAGACATGGAGAAGAGGTCACATTAGGGTTTGCATCTAGATCATTGAGAGACAGTGAAAAAATATATTCTGTGATCGAAAAAGAACTATTAGCATGTTGTTGGGCCGTGGAAAGGTTCAAGTGTTTTATTTGGGGAAGGAGGTTTGTTTTACAAACGGACCATAAACCTTTGGTTAATATTTTGACTGGTACAGTTATAAGAGATCATACACCAAGAATATCAAGGTTGAGTGCGAAATTATTGCAGTATGATTTCAAGATTGAATACATACCTGGGGGAAAAAATGTGAGGGCAGATTATCTATCACGTGCTCCAATGTCAGGTGTAACCAAATTTGATGTATGTGACGAGGACTTGGATGAATGTTTGATTGCTTCTGTGGATGTCTGCCAAGGTCAGGCTATTAGTGAAATGGAATGGATTCAGGGTATGGATGATGATGCAGATCTTGCCATTGTAAAAAAATGTGTGATCGAAGGATGGCCGAGAGAACGTGTGTTGCCTGTTAATCTACAAATATATGCAAAAATTGCAGATGAACTTCATGTTCAAAAAAATGGGATTTTGATGAGAGGTGGTAGGTTTGTTCCACCTTTTGGCCTAAGGGACAGAATTGTTGAGAATGGTCATGAGGGACATTTGGGGCAAACTATTACGAAAAGGAAAATTAGAGAAGATTTTTGGTGGCCCGCCATGGACACCGAAATTAATAATAAAATTGAAAGATGTGTCATTTGTGCAAATAGTGACAAGGGGATCAAACTTACAGCTTTACCTTTACAACCTTGTGTTTTAGCTGAGGGGCCATGGCTAAAGATTGCCATTGATTTCATTGGTCCTTTTAATATGTTACCACGTCAAAACAAGTTTGCTTTGGTCATTGTGGATTATTTTAGTAAATGGTGGGAGGTTGATTTTATGGAAGAGCCAAACACAAAATCAGTTTTAAATTCTCTCAAGAAGATTTTTCAGAAGGAAGGTTTACCTAAAGAGTTGGTTTCGGATAACAGTGTTCAGTTCACTTCCAGTGAAATGAGGATTTTTCTGCAGAAGAATGCCATGGTTCATAAGAGAGTTGCTCTTTATCACCCGCAAGCTAATGGGTTAGTGGAGAAGATGAATAGGACTTTGGTTGAATGTATACAGTGGGCTGTACAGAATTCAGTTCCTGTTAATGAGGCGGTAGAGAGTATGTTGTGGTCTCATCGCACTTCTCCCAATGCTGTTACGGGTAAGAGTCCATTTGAACTTATGAGGGGGCGTGTTTCTGCGTCGAAATTGTGTCCTCCATGGTTGAGGTCTTTTCAATCTAAAATGGACAGGTTGAACCCTTGTGATGAGTCAATGAGAAACAAGGTTGATCAATATCAGGGGAAGATGAAGGAGTATTATGATGAGAAGCATAGAGTGAGTGCAAAACAAATAAAGATTGAGGTAGGTGATTGGGTTCGTATCAAGAATCCCACACATGTGGTGAAAGGAAATTCTAAATTTAGAGATCCTGTACAGGTTGATGCGGTGTCAAGAAATGCTGTGAGGGTTAAAGGTTGTGATTGGTGGAATAAGAACAGAGTACATAAAGTTAGTAGGAATAGGGAGGAGGAGGATGTGCAATGTATGAGCGGAGTTAGTAAAAGAAGCGCATTAACAGAGGTTTGCAGCAAGAGTGTCACTGATGATTGTACGTTTCCTGTGTTGCGCAGAAGCAGTAGGAGTGCACCCAAGCCTGTCAGGTTTCGTGATGTATAAAGGATTGATGAGAATATAAGTGTACCAAAGTTGTTTTCCAATTTTATATTATATTTGGGTTTTGATTTTCTGTTACTTATATTTCTTTATTATGTTGTTTTTTTTTTAGAATGTTTAGAGGAGGGAAATGTGTGGTGATGTCTTGTGTTCTATCGGGGTGGAATTCTCTGCGTAGTATTCCAGAACGCTGGAATGTCCTGTGCTGGGTGTTCGGTTCTGATCAGTTACTGCTGTTGTGGGGAAGCTGATAGAGGGTTGTCTAATAAACGTTAACTCTACAACCAACGCTTCAGTGACTGTTTAACTTCTACAGTTTCGTCGGAGGATCAGCAGTTTTAGCAGGATAAATGAAGGATTTCCTGTCCAGGCAGCAGGAGCCTCACACCAGTGCGGCCATTCTGCTTGCGCGCCCTCTAGCGCCCCCCACTATATAGATTGTTACTCAAAAACGTAAAAGTAAATTAAACGTGTATATTACTCACTAGTGTAAGTTACATTTGAGAATAGCAGTGTGAACTTGGGCTAGTTCATGAACTATTACAGCCTCACTGCAAAGTCTGAGCTGAAGGGATTGACATAGGCGAATGAGTGCATTTTCGTAGATTCATATTGTTAGAGGTATGAGGAAAGGAAATAATTAAATTTAATTAAAACAAAAGAACATTAAAATCAATTCATTTCAAATGTAATTCACTGATATCGACTATTCCTCTAAAAAAGAAAAAGACCAGATGGGCTGAATGTTGACTACCTACTACAAAGGACGTCTAGGTGCTGAAACTTAAAAAGTGCAAACCACAGTTACCATCAGTCAACTCTGAAATACAAATTTGAGTATATAACATCTAATCCTATAAACAGTTTGAAATATGAACCATATTCACGCACATTCTAATGTTTTCTCTGTATGGTAGGTGGAGCCAAGTTTCATGTGCAAACGTCCATGGTGACCCCACCTCCACTGCCCAGAGAGACCCAGTTCACTCTTCACTCATTCGGTAGGCACCATTCAAGCAGCATATGGGGCAAGTCACTACTTTTGAGCGGCACAACCAAAAACAGCCTTCTGCCGATAAGGCTTCGGCACCTCTTAGCTAGTATGTTGCTTCCCCCATCCTGTCAGACAAACATGAAAGATGTTCTCCAGGAGAGGTTTTTTCACTTTCCTCAATATCTTTCAGGGTTGGGAGCAGGTCTTCAAGATAAGACATAGCAGAAGGACTTCCCACAGACTAATGGCCTTTGGTCATGGTCCATTGTCCATGGTATATGCTCCAGGGCGAATGAAAGTACGGCAGAGTAAATGGAAATCTGAGGGGATGGATGGATGGGTTGGTGAAAGAATGGAAGAGTAAATGGAAATCAGGGTGGCAGGATGTATGACATAAATGGAAATTTGAGATGATGAATAGATGGGCAAAAGATAATTGGATGGATGAAAGGCTTAATTGATGGATGGGTAAGTCAATGGATGGATCAAACGGTAAAAGACTAAGTAATGGATGAAAAAATAAAGGGATGACAGAATGTAAAGGCGAAATGGTGGACATCAGTGTGTGAATAGTAGGATTAAAGCATGAATGGATAGATGCTTGGATGGAAAAGACAAGAGAGCTCTTCTAGGGAGGTATGGGCTTTGCTTGCCACCTACAGCGGGGTGAGGTTCTTTATTGGCCTCTGTTATCTGCAACTTGGCAGATTGGAGCTGACAATTAGCTCTGCAAGGAAGCACCGAAAGATGGGCAGATAGAAAAGGCAAAGGAGGATGGATGAGTGGGTGAATGGATGGATGAATGAGTAGGTGAACGAATGGTCAGATGAAAGGATGGATGGATGAGTGGATGAAAGGATGGATGAATCATTGGGCGAAAGGATGGATGGATGAGGGGTGAAAGGATTGGTGGGTAAAAGGATAGATGGGTTGGCACACAGATGTGTGGGTAAAAGGATGGATGGGTGGGTGAAAGGATGGATGTGTGAGTAAAAGGATGGATGGATGGGTGGGTGAAAGGATGGATGGGTGGGTGAAAGGAATGATGAATGAATGGGTATAACGATGGGTGGATCAGTGGGTCAGAGGATGAATGTGTGAAAGGATTTATGAATGAATGGGTAAAAGGATGGGTGAATGAGAGGGATGGGTGGATGGGTGGGTGAAAGAATGGATGGGTAAATGGATTGGTGAATGAATGGGTTAGAGGATGGGTGGATGAGTGGGTGAGAGAATGGATAGATAGGTGAATGAAAGGATGACAGAGTAAATGGAAATCTGAGAAAACGATGGATGGAAGGTTGGATGGGTGGATGAAAGGATGGCAAAGTAAATGGAAATCTGAGAAAACGACGGATGGAAGGTTGGATGGGTGGATGAAAGGATGGCAAAGTAAATGGAAATCTGAGAAAACGATGGATGGAAGGTTGGATGGATGGATGAAAGGATGGCAAAGTAAATGGAAATCTGAGAAAACGATGGATGGAAGGTTGGATGGATGGATGAAAGGATGGCAAAGTAAATGGAAATCTGAGAAAATTATGGATGGAAGGTTGGATGGGTGGATGAAAGGATGGCAAAGTAAATGGAAATCTGGTGAAAGACTGAATAATGGATAAAAGAATAAACCGATGACAGAATGTAAATGTAAAATGGTAGATATCAGAGTGTGAATAGGAGGATTAAAGCAAGAATGGATAGATGCTTGAAGACAAGCTCTTCTATGGAGGTTTGGGCTTTGCTTGCTTGGTGCCATCAGAGCTGTGGTTCAAAGTGGGGGTTATTTTAATTTTCTGACTACTGCCTTGCTCGAGGGCTATGCGTCATAGCTTTGAAGTGAATTCAACTTTTGAGGAGAAGCCCAGACCCAGCTGTTAGGGCACACACTCAGGATCTAAGACAGAGCCAGACAAACTCGTGGTTGAATCATTTCCATCCCTCACATGTTGTTGAGTCGGTGCACAATCAAGGACAAACCCTACCCACTGTCTCCTCGCTGTCCTGCACAGTACTACCTCAACCCATACTCCCTTTCAAGCAAAATAGCTCCACCACTTTTAACTCCATCCTTGTTTTTATTCGTTCCCTTGTTACCATTTGTTATATTTCTTTTTGCTCTCTCTTTCCTAATTAAGGTGGGGTCCTCCATCAACATTTCTCCATTTCCCAATCCTCTTTCACTCCAAGAATCTTGGCCTCTTTGACAGCACACTGCAAACACTCCACTCAGTTGCTTATGGACCTCAGAACAATGAATGCTGGAGTCAGCCCTGTCAGGGTGCCATCTGTGACCAATGGGCTACTACTAATTGCTATAGTAGACACCCACCCCACTGAGCTACTTCACTCATCATTAGAAAACGCCTTTGAAGGGTCCGCTAGCTAGAATTCCCACCCTTCAGAAGAGGCGCGGTTGAACCCTGAGCGGTGGCGGCTTTTAAGAGAGTAGCACTTCCAGGTTCAAGCGCTCGAGCATAGACTTGTGTTTTGACCCAGCTAGGATGTCTTAGAAGAGGGGTGTCCAATGGAGGACCAGCAGTGCCAGAGTCCTGCTCACTTTTTATACACATTGAACCTTATGCATAGCTGGTGCGTATTCTGGAAATCTGACCTAGTTAATACCCTCCTTGTCCTACCTTGGTGACTGCTAACTGACATTACCTGGCTACCTATATCTTGAAAAAACAAACACTTTTCAAAATATTGATTCACACAAATATTCATGTAGGTCTATCACTGTAGAGATCCATTTTCAGTGCTAGGTACATTTTCTGAATACAATAAACAAGAATATAAATAAATAGTAATGTGATAATCTGAGATGCCAGTAATGTCTCATGCTGCCTTGTGGGTTTTGTGGGCAGCGCCTCTTCTTTCACTGATCTTCCATCAACCCCGAATGATAAGTGTCTTCAGCTTCCCTGTAAATACCACGCCGAGCCTCATGCATCGCACCCATCCATGCTTAGAGCCGGGCCCGTTCCATGACCCAGCAGCCCCTCCCACACTTCTCACTTCCGGTTCCCGCCTCTAAGATGGCTTCCTGTTCCTGTTTCTAAGATGGACCGGAAGTGTTCCTCTAGGCAGTTAGAGCCTCCACTGACTGAGGAGATTTCCAGGCTGCAGTAGGAAGATATGTGGCCCTCATTCAGTAACTGTGCTGTCCTGGCTGAAGACAGTCTCATCGCAGTCGTACAACTGTCCCTTCTGGCTGCAGGCCTACGATTTCCAAACGATAACATGACTCAATCAGGTCTGTAGTCCCAGCTTCTGAAACGGGCTTCGTTTGGGTCTAGTATAGTATAAATGCTGAATAAATGTAGTAAACATTCGAATGCGGCGTGCAGCAGGGAACGGAGTTTCTAAAGGCCCTCAACTCGCCCGGGGTAGTTAGAATTGGGGGCCTGGGTGAAGCCAACGAACAAGTAAGGTCCGTTTAGCTGCACTAGGTAGTGGGATATGGAGATCAGAATACCTACTGATATCCACTGTCATTAGCATCTAAAAATGATATCATATGATGGACTCAAGGTATAGACCCTCTGAAGACCTGGACCCCACAGCTGTTACTCACCGGAGCAGATAAGCTGGGCGGTTTCTGTGCATCTACTTGGAAGGTCCCGAATGGCGCACGACTCCATGTCGCTGATTCCACCCGGGGTCAGGCAGCCTTTGAGATTCCACAGGGCAGGGGCCCTTGGACACGCCCACACAGGGGCCCGGTGGCTTCCTTTGAGAAGTTGTAGAAAGGTGCCACAACCAAGCGACCTGCAGATCAGCTCAGCAGCTGCCCTGGGGAAGTCCACGAGGCACACAGACCCCCACCAGCCCCTTAAGTAGAGCTGCACTGCCCCAGAGCAGGTGTGAGCGCCATCCACCAGCCGGAATCGGGGGGTGTCTGGAGGAGAGGGAGGAAGGAAATGGGGAGAAGAGACCAATCATATAGTTATATATACAAACGTTAGTACATTGGAAGTGAATGAAAGGAGCGAGAACAGCAGAAGAGAGCAGGGAAACAAACTATATGTAGATAGATAGATAGATAGATAGATAGATAGATAGATAGATAGATAGATAGTTCGATAGATCGATAGATCGATAGATCGATAGATAGATAGATAGATAGATAGATAGATAGATAGATCGATCCACTGAAAATAAAACAGTTAAAATAACGTTATAGTTAGGTGTTGAAATCAGTTATAAACGAATGCTTGAAAAAAAAACAAAATACCACATATATTCATTATGATCCAGTGAACTAACTATATAACTTGTGCCCCCACCATGCACTTCTTATGACCTCACATATTACATCATTCATGACATGTTAAATGACATCATCCAAGCTACTACTCCTTAAATTACTCTATAAACTACTCTATCATTTTGGAAAAGAAAGCAATTAGCAAAGGGCCCACAAACATACTGCATACACTAATTGGATGTACACGTGTGCATTGTATACATAAAAAAGGGAGAACCTGACAGTGGAACCTTCCAATTATCAGCACCTAACCTGTTTTTACACTCCTTGTGTAAAGTCCCTTATATTCAATGGGATCTGTGTGCACACTGTATAGTACCCACCATCACAGTACTTGTTCCAACAGGAACTTGACAATTCAAAACCAAAGCTTAGGTGCACCACTCAAAAAAACTTTTACAAAGAAGATAATTTTAGCGTCCATATCAAA
The DNA here is from genome assembly GCF_964204655.1 of Triturus cristatus. NCBI lineage: Eukaryota > Metazoa > Chordata > Amphibia > Caudata > Salamandridae > Triturus > Triturus cristatus. The sequence goes on from NC_140585.1 coordinate 41,669,814, forward strand.
GAAAGAAAGTTCATGAATTTATTCTTTTTTTCTTTCTCTTTTATTGTTTCTTTTTCATATCACGTTGCTGAAATGCAGCATTCAACACACAGAACAGCCGACGCGTTTCGTCCCCTTGTGGGACTTCTTTAGGGCAATAAATATAGGTGGAGTAAGACTCTCTCCAAAAAGTATATTTTGATTCTGGGATTCCCTTGAAGGAAACTTATGCCCATCTGAAAAAATTGTATTATGTTGTAACGCCGTTTGATTAGAAATAGTCATCACTCAGTAACTGAATAATACAAGTCCCACTTTGATAATGTCCTGCTCTGCCACTGTATATTTTATGCAGGTTAAGAGTAAATCCCTTGCAAGGTATTCAATCTGGAACAGCCAGACGTCCCATTATGGCACTGTTATAATTATAATCCAATCAAGTAAGTAAGCAACAACCGCAGTTATTATGTAATGAAAAACACCAGTTCAGAGGGACGTATCTTCAGCACGGACGGGCTAAAATGGTCTTCTTTGGCAAAAGATTTTGAGTGGTGCACCTAAGCTTTGGTTTTGACGTGTGCATTGTATGTTCATGTGTGCATTGTACGTACATATATACATCTATGAAATATAAATAGTGTAGTCCTGGCAACAAGTCTGATTCAGTACACAATTTAACTACTAGCAAAATTTTAAGTGCAAACAGTACTTCATTTAAACAAAATAGAGACTGAACACAACTAGTGAGAGCTGCAGACGCAAGTTACAAATAGGTTGTGGCCTATGTCAAAGTCCCTTTACCAAAACATGTGCGAAAAACGAAAGCTTGTGTTTACAACTAATGTTTCACCTGTGGATTTCTGTGCACATGCTGATATTAAAGAGTTGTCATGTAGTGTTATCGACAATTTTCATATAAACTAGAGATTTATAAGTTACAGATATTTATACATTATACATGGTTGAGAAATGCACAATCTATGGGCCTGTCACAACCAGCTCACGTCGCAGAATGATTGTAAGCGTTGTTGTAATGATGTACGTCATGCTGCTCATTTCAAGAATATGTGCGATGTATTGTAAAAACCATGCCTCATCAGTGGTTAAAGCATAAGTATGAAGCCAATGACTTCAAATTCTAGGTATTTAACTGATACCTCAATAAGGTAAATAATGACCAAAAACTCTTTTGAATAATATTTAAGGTTCAACAAATTGCAGATGACATTAATATCTACAGATACATTATGTTTATTACGCATGTGAATTCTAGTAAAAAAGAGTGTAATCCATGGTAAATGTGGGTGCTTTCACAGATATGTTGTATGTCATGTTGCAAAGGTTACACCCATTAGCACCACAGAAGTGGTAGAACATTGGATCTATGTGTAGCTCGCAGATACCTTCTGGAATAAAAGGGATATAAGAATCTGTCACAGTCATTGGATGATGTCATCAGTGATATAAAAAACTCTGTGCATAGTAGGAGTTGACCGCTTGTGGAGGGGTGCAGGCCCTGGCCACAGGATAAGTCCTGTGTGAAACTTGTCCCATGTATGTCTGAAGATTGTGTACAGCGAATATTTGATGCCTGTGGAGGGTTGAGTGCGGGGCCTTGTGAAGCCTACGCACAAAGTCCAAGTCCAATGTCCAAGTCCTGAGGCTATGACTGAGATGTCATGAGTGATGTCATCAATTAAGTCATTTAACATTCACACTATTGCCATGGCAGCTCAGGACCCAACAAAAACGATCCCTGCACCTTAAAGCACCAACTCCAGGAATATGTGAACTATTGTAACACCTCTCACCAGTTCAACGAGAACCATGAAGTCACCTTAGCACTCTCAGGGTCATGCATGAGAGAGCTAAGGTGACTTTATGGTTCTTGAAAATGGGCTCCTGTGTGGGCTGCTGCACTCCTAGCAGCCCCCAAGACTAGTTTTGTATCATTGGTGGTGCCCCAGCCATCTTGGGGGCATGGAAAATCAAATTTCTTCACCCACATGCGGTCTTAAGGGGTGGATTTCCTTTCATGCTCATTTGGGCATGTGGGGCAATCCCCTGCCCTGCCCTTAGGCTATATTTGGCAAAAACTACCTCGTGCTGCAAAATATTTTTTTCCCTTTATTTCTTTTCTTTTTTTTTAATATGACATTTGTGATTCTTTTTACATTTTCTTCAGTGGGTGCTCAGCCCCAGTTGGGCACCTGAGACTGAACTCGGGGGGAGCGAGGGAGGCACAAACACCCACAGCCCATGCTGACCTCTCACGCTTGGCTCATACTCCTAGAAGCCAGCCTCCTGTCTCTTTGTTTCCAGCCTGCTCAAGGGGAAGACAACAGATGTGCTGGCTCTCCTGCTCAGATGGGTGAGAGGGCGAACCCTCACTTCATGGGCCACCTCAGACATGCCCTGGGGCTCCCCGAGCTTCGATATCAGTACTCCTGGGACCCAGACTCTCCTGGGAGTATCTTGAAAAGTAGAGTGTGGTGGTGCTTGTATCTTTTACAATTGTGGCATCTGTCCCAGAGCACGAGGTTGCCCACTTAGGACAAATAAATTAAATAAGGGGATGCCATGCATGTCCCACTGAGCAATTGTTCTCTTGTGCTGATGCCCAGGCCTCTCTGGGGTAACTGGAGCAAGTGGAGAGAGGAAAGCTCACACACCCCACTTTGTGAGGATCGGATGGTCCCAAGGGTGCTTTGCAGGCCTGCCAAAAGCTCTCCGCTGGGACAGATTCCCATTTGGAAATTGACTTGGTGTCCTCCGGGGAAGAGGCAGTGGTCCTGCTCCCCAGTGTCTTCCCAAATGGTATTTTTTTTTTTTTTTTTTTTGAAAACCTTTATTTCAAAATTCAGGATACAGCTATTCAGCCGACAGCCCGGAGGTTCGGCAGCATTGAGAGTTAGATACAGTGATGTGTCCCCAATACAGTTCAAAGGGTAATGCAAAGGTCCAATTTTAAGTAAACACAGAAAAAACTCACAACAAACCCCAGCAAGGCAAGGACATTGAAAGCCCATGGCGAAAGCCCCCAGGGGAGGCCGGACCCCACTCATCTACTAGTTACAAGACTGTGTACGGAGGAAGAAGGGGGACAGCAGAGGCCCAAAACGGTTCCTAAAACCAAACTGTGCTGGAAAGTAGGTCAGGGGGAAAGCTGTTCCTCGGGAGGTTCCAGATCCGGGGCAAGACATATTCCCCCCCTGTATTGATTCCACCGCCCCCAGATGGCATGCCACTTCCGGGGGCGACCTCTAGAGCAGTAGACCGTCTTCTCCCTAAACATGCTCCAGTCCATGTTCTCCTTCCACGCGGTCAGTGTAGGGGGTCCCGAGGAGCCCCACAATCGCGCGATATCCCTTTTAGCGACCATGTTACCCAGAGTCACCCATTGGGTCTGCGCCTCATCGAGGTCAGTGGGCCCCCAGACGTTCAGGAGGCAACACCGCGCCTCCGGCTGTACCGCAGTGCCCGTCACCTCCCCCATAACTGCATGGACTCTCCTCCAGAACTCCACAATGACACCACATTCCCAAATGATGTGCAGGAAAGTACCCACCATACCACATCCCCTTCTGCACAGGCCGTCCTCCGAGAATCCCATGTGGACCAGCCTTGGCCCCGTCACATACACCCGGTGCAGTATTTTAAGCTGCACCAGCCTCAGACGCGACGGGATCGCAACCTCCTTAGGAGAAGAAACCGCTGACTGCCAGTCCTCATTATCCAACTCAAGGCCATCCCTAGTCCACTGTTCTCTCAGCCCCAAAAGCATGTCTGCCCGGACGTTAATCAACTTCTTATATATGAGCGAGATCGTGCTCTCGGGCATATGACCATCAAGGACTCGGTCCTCAAGGGGAGAGGACTCCGGCACCTTCTCACCCTCCACGAGGACTGATCGGAGGGCGTGACGCAGCTGGATATACCTGAAATACTCTGAGGGCCCTAGCTCATACTCAGTCTGCAACTCCTCGAAGGACTTCACCCTCCCCTTATGCAGCACATCTCCCACCTTGGATATACCTATCAGGTCCCACTTATCAAAGCCCTTCGTATGCCAGAGTCTTCCCAATCTTTCCGATTCAAACAATGGGGTAGCGAGGGTGAGCCTATCCTTCCAGCCCAACGAGTCAGTCGCCATCTTCCATACACGCACCGCCACACCTCTGGGCCCCGTGAGGGACGAGTCTAAGGACCGCGAATACAACGCCCTGTAGTAGTTGCCGCCACGCAGCAGCCACCTATCCATGGCATACCCAGGGCTGAGGGCAGGGCCATAAAACCCATGGTTGATCGCGCTCAGCTGCGTGGCCCAATAGTACCGTCGGATGTCTGGGAGCGCAATGCCCCCATCGTACCATGGGAGCGTCAACTTTGAAATAGCTATTCGCGGCCGCCCATCCCACAGCAACGTCCGTCGGAGGCCTTCGACCTCCCGAAAGTATTTGGCCGGTACCCAGTCCAAGGTGTTCTGGAGGGCGTAGAGGAAGCGGGGAAGAGACATCATTTTGAACAGGGCTGCACGCCCAACAAGGGAGAGCGGCAGCCTCCGCCAACCTTCAACATCTCGCCTCAAGCGTGCCAAGGGGGGGAGCAGATTCCTCTCATAGCGCACAGCAGGATCCATGGATATAAAAATCCCCAAATACACGAAACCCTGCTGGGCAACCTGTATCGAACATGTTCTAGGGATCGGTGGGACCTCGCCACTAAGAACGTACAAGTACGATTTGCCCCAATTAATCACAAGCCCCGAGTTCCTACCGAACGATGCGAGTACGTCACAGACCACTATAAGTGACTTCTTAGGTGAGGCAAGATACAGCAGGATATCATCGGCATAAAGCGAAATACGGTCCTCGTGATCAGGCGACCACCGAAGGCCCCGTATATCCGGGTGCCAACGTATCCACGCAGCCAACGGTTCAAGGGCGAGGGCGAACAACAGAGGCGACAGGGGGCAACCCTGCCGAGTACCCCTACCAAGCTGAAACGGAGTAGATGCCCGACCATTCACCACAACATTCGCTAGTGGCCCCTCGTACAGCAACCGAACCCAACTCACAAAACCGCGACCGAAACCAAACTTGGCCAGCACGGCCCATAAGTATGCCCACTCCACCGTGTCAAAGGCCATCGTGGCATCAAGAGATGCCACAATAGCCGGTTCACGCAGCGTGCCCGCCCTGGCGATGACGCCATGAAGACGCCTAAGGTTTAATGCTGTGTTTCGGTGCGGGATGAAGCCAGATTGATCCGGGTGGACCAAATCGCCAAGTACCCTAATCAAACGGGTAGCCAGGAGTTTGGCCAGAATTTTCGGCTCAGCGTTGAGGAGTGAAATTGGCCGATAGGAGGCGCACCTATCTCGGGGTTTACCCTCTTTATGTATGACCACGATCGACGCCAGCCGCTGATCCAACGGAAGGATCCCATCCCCCCGCGCCTCCAAAAACATGGCGCGCGGGTGAGGGGCGACCCTATCCGGGAACAGTTTGTACAGGTCGATCGGCAGTCCATTCGGTCCAGAGGCCTTACCCGAGTTTAAAGCGCGAATCGCCCCCGCTACCTCGTCAACCGTTATGTCACCATCCAAATCGTCCCTATCTATGTCAGAGAGGCAGGGCAACTCGATATCACGGAGGAGATCAGACGAGTCCTCGGGCGGCCTGTCCGACACCGAGGAATAAACCCTATGAAAATACTCCGCGAAACACTTCACAATCCCCTCAGGTTCCACAATCGCCTCTCCCCACTCTCCCGTCAACTCTGGCACCACTCTATTGACCCGTTCTTTCCTGTCCAACCACGCCAGGAGTTTCCCTGCCTTATCACCAACGTCATACAGGCGGCCCTGTTGTTCCCTACTGAGGGTCTTAGCGGCGTTCGTCACCAGGTCCCTATACTCCGCCTGCTTCAAGCAAAGCTCATGCAGTGAGGACTCTGTAACCTCCTCCTCCATATCCCCCTCAAGGGCCGCGATCTCCTCCTCCACTTGCCACACCTCGCCATCCCTCCGATTCTTGGCAGCCACCACCAGGGAGAGGGCTTCCCCCCGAAGCACGGTCTTAAAAGCTTCCCACAGCGACACCGCCGAGTCCACGGTTCCCAGATTGTCCTTAAAGTAATTATCTACCTTCTTTACCAGGGCGCTGCGCATCTTGGGGTCTCGGAAATACCATGGGTTGATGGGGGCCACCCTCCCTCCTCCCTCCCGACCTAGATCCAGCCGGATCCACACTGGCGAATGGTCAGAGATACCGCGTGCCATGTGCCTCGCCTCGGATATCAACGAGGCATGTGCGGCCAGAGTGAGCAGGTAATCAATCCTGGAGAGGCTACCATGCGCCCCGGAGTGAAACGTGTATTGACTCTGTGTTGGGTGCCGGAGCCTCCAGCAGTCTATCAGACCAAACGTATCCAGGAAGTCTGGAAGCCATTTCTGAGCCCCCCCTGTGTCCCTGGGCGGGTATCTATCCAACAGTCCGGAGCCCACAGCGTTGAAATCCCCTCCCACTACCAGCATTCCCCCCGGGAGAGTCAGCAAAGCCCTGCCCAGTTCAGCAAATGTGGAGGCCTGCAGGGCCGGCGGGACATAAACCGAAACCAAAACCAAAGTCCTTCCTTCCCACCGCCCCGCCACCGCCACAAACCTCCCCTATCGTCAACAATGGTGGAGTCCACCTCAAAAGGCAACGATGCTCTAACGAGGATGCCCACACCCCTGGACCCAGAAGAGAATCCCGAGTGTGCAATGAATTTATACCCCTTCCTATTCAGGGCATAGCACGTATTACCTATGAGATGCGTTTCCTGCAGCAGGACAACATCTGGCATTGAGCGTTTCAAAAATTGCAAAACAATCCCCCTCTTGATGCGATCCCCCAAACCATTAACATTCCAGCTTATAACACTTAAGCCTCTACCCCCCATCCTCAAACGGAAAGAGGCCCACCCCACACCCGAGGAGCCACCATGGAACAGCCCTGAGGATAATCATCATGCCTTGCAGAAATAAACCCCCCAACAACAAACTCAAAATCCCCAAAACTCCCCCCACCCTGCACCCCTGCTGCAGCTTACAAAGCCCCCCCAACTTGCAGTGTGCCTGTCGCCCTACAAAAACAAAAAATCTACAAAAAGTACCCTAAGGGAGGAAAAGAGCACCCCTCGTCCTCCCGCGACCCTCCACAGTTACTGCACTCTGTTCAAATCTTCAAGTATGGTCAACTCAAGTCAGGCCGGCTCTGAGATATCAGCCCTGTCCATCCCGGCCACTGTCTCCATGCTCGGCTGTGTCGTCCCCCGTCCGTCGCCGGGGCAAAGCGTCCAGCCATTCGTCGGCCATAACAGGAGAATCAAAAAAGAATGTCCGATCTTCATGCACCACCCGTAGTCTGGCAGGGAAAAGCATGGCATACTTCAGATCCAGGTCCCGAAGTCTCCGCTTCACCCCTAGGAAGCTCTGTCTCTGTCTCTGCACCTGCTGGGTGAAGTCCGGATAAAAATTCACCGACGCATTCTGGAAGGGGACTGGGCCCGTCACCCTCGAAGCTTGCAGGATAGTGTCCCGATCTCGAAAATGAAAGAGCCGGGCGACAATCGGCCGCGGCGGGGCACCCGCCTTGGGCCGCCCGCCCGGCACCCTATGGGCCCTTTCCACCGCAAAAAACTTTCCAAGGCCCTTAGGCTTCAGATGATTGAGGACCAAATCCTCCACCAACAGGTCCGCCGAAGCCTCATCCGAGGACTCCGGAACCCCGATGACGCGCAAGTTGTTGCGCCTGGCCTGGCTCTCGAAGTCCTCCAGCCGGCGGGCGGCGAGGTCACTCTCGGCCCTCAGCTTCCGAACCTCGGTCTGCAGATCCGCAACATCATCAGTGAGGCCCGTGGTCTTGTGGTCCAGGTTCTTAACGCGTTCGTTCGTCTTGCCCAGGTCCGAGCGGATCAGATTGACATCTACCAGGATGGCATCCACCTTATGCGCCAGGGCCTCGAACTGTCTCCCCATCGAGGTCTGCATCCCGTCGAGCGCGCCCATGACATCCTGTAGGGAGAGCTCCGGTGTCCCAGGCGAGTCCTCCTTCTGGGCATCCGGCGCCTGGCTCGATCCACTCGGCGATGCTTTCAGGAGGGCGTAGCGGTCCATACTGTTGACTTGGGAATACGTTCCCCGCCTGGTGGACTTAGTCTTCAGCCGATCCCCTTCTGCTTTGCCCGACATAATGGACTCCAGGCAGTCCAATGCAGTTAAGACTGTTCCCTCTCAGAGAGAGGAATAAGGAGTGAGCAGGTCTGCCTTGTGCTGCCAGAGTAGCCCGCCGAGCGTCCTTGGGGTAATAAAGCCACCCAGAGCTCTACAGTGTCCGGGCAGACAAAGGGAACGAAATCGAAAGTGAAAGAGCGAGGACCTCCGTCCGACAGTTCACACCTCGCCAGGCCGTTGTTGATCAACTAGGAGTCGGGCATCCTGCCAACTCTAGCCCCTGGCATCCCCGGGAGTTAGGCCGCAATCTTCCGCCGATCGTAAGTCCGGTTCCCGATGGGCAATCTGACCGCGGGTAGCATCAATCGCCTCCCTGACAACTCAGCAACACGGTGCCATGCATACCATCAGGATTAGAGACAGGATAGTCGACGGAGGGCGCGAGGGTCTCGGGAGCTCTAAGCTCACGCGGCCATCTTGGTCAAGCGCTAGGCTCCTCCTCCCCAAATGGTATTTGATTTAAGTAGTTCCTGTCCCTTTAAAGGAAACAGCTCGGAGATGGAGATGTGCTGTCCCTGGAGGCTTCTATCTCTGCACTCACAGCCAATCACAGGGGGTCTCACATTATGACCTGAATGATTAATATTCATGAGGCTCTGTGTTTTGCGATGCCCTTTGAATGTACAATTCAGGGTGAAACCTTTTAGCACATAGGTCACATCACAAGTCGCATCCCTGTTCGGACAATAGTTGGTGTGCCAAATTCAACATGCCTGGTTTGCGGAAGGGAATAATACATTTGGCTCATAACGAAAAAAAATGCAGGGTAAATGGAAGAAGGAAAATAGGATGTCAGTGATTTTCAACTCCAGAGAAACAAAAATGTGTAGAATCTATTTATTTTAAAGACAGAAGGGCTTATTTTTAAAAAAGCTGTCCCCGTGTTTGCAAAAATGGGAGTGAATAATGATGTCGGTAGCGCAGCAGCAGAAATGCTTCTGAGGCTCCGCGACTTGGGTGGTTGCGCATGCGCACACTGGGGATGCACGTGAACCACTAGCGCTGGGAACAACACTGTCTAGAACCGTTCTTCCTTTAGCTTAGGGTCACTGGGCACATGCACTCCCACCTTACTGTGGATCTCTGGATTTACTGTTCTTAACTCCACATCTATGTACCTTGAATATATATATATCACCAGGGTACGCATATGTGGAGTTAGGTATAGAAAATGTATAGAACTTACTTGTCCATATTTTGTCCCTCCATATTAGGGTCATGATATTGTGAGTCGTCAATATTTCGTGTTTGATATTCCCAGCCTACACCATGTGTACTCTTGGCGATACCAAACAAATAGTGCCATGGGAACATGGGCTGCATGAGGTGTTACCTGCCCTCTGTTAGCCCTATGGAAGTGCAGGCTTACCGGCTTAACATTTAGCCCCATGAAAAATGTGGCGTCCCATGAAACTCTAATTAATTTTCCCAGAGGGAGTTTGTGTTAGGAAAGTAACGATACCTGTCAGAGACACAGGTATTTAAGTGGGATCCATTCATTCTTCCTCTCAAGAGATCGCCCACGATGAATCTGACTACGGGCCTGATTTCGATTTTGGAAGACGGGTTACTCCGTCACAACGGTCATATATATCCCACATGCCAAAATATAAATCCCATAGGATATAATGGAGTTTAGAATTCGGCGGACGGGCTATCCGTCACCACTGTGAAATCTAAATCACGTCCATAATGTTTTTAAGCCTTTATTCGAAGCTGGTCTAGTCCAGAGTTTATAGCAATGATCAGAAGTTTACTGCAGAACCGTGGGACTGTGAATGAACATGGAGTAAAGAACATAAAGCCAGACAATATATTACATTAATTGAGTTCTCTTCCTATTAAGTCCTGCTCAGTGTTAATTAGCACTGATAGATCCACCACCTGATGGGGGCGCTATAGGTCTTGTGTATCTGATTTTGGAAGGCAGGCAGCCTGGAGTCTGCAAAGTCAGGCAGTTCATGAGAATCCACCATGTTGTCTGTCAGCAACCTTGATGGAGAATCATGCTGATTGTAAGTCGAAGAGGCTCTCCTCACCTTGATAGAGCTGAAGACACTGTTTTTATAGTGATTCTAGAGGGCATTGTAATAAATTGCCCCTGTGATTAGTGATGGAAGGTGAAAAAACTCATGGGAATTATCATACAATATTGCACATACAATTCTACTAATGCTATAGTAAGACACTAGATGTTACATGAATATATAAACTGAAAGCAATCAAGACACACACAGCACATTGCGATCAACAGCTGTAAATAAGAAACAACCTATGGGGGTTAGGGCAATAAAGTAATAATGGGAAAGTGAGCAAGATAGTGGACGGATCACAAAATGCAAACCCATGGCTCACCCTACCTGTGGGTTCTGGGGCTGTTGTCGGCCTGTAAGTTGCTGGCGAAAGAGTGCTCAGATCAGAATCTGCAATGATATTAACATCAGATGCAATTATTAGAAATTAGATCTCCTGCCAATATCCAAATATCCATCCTTTCATCAGGTGAAAAATGACTTTTCTCTCACAAACACACAAATACACACACACACAATGTGTACCCAAGGCCTGTAAGTTAAATGTCACTAGTGGCCTGCAGCGCCCACTGCTGTGACACAGCCAACTTGACTGCAGGCCTAACATTTGTAAGCCTGGCTGTTGCAGTTTAAAGCTGCAAATTCGACCTCTCAAAATAACCTCTTAAGACAGGTCAAAACCTTCCTTATCAATATTAATAAGTCACCCCTAAGTACATTGTCTTGCCCATAAAGCAAGGTGCATGGTATTTAAAAGTAGGATATGTAAAAGAGTAATGTTTCACATGTCCTTACAGTAGAAAACTTCCAATAGCTATTTTTACTGTTGCAAGACTGCCTGTTTCATAGGAAATCACTGGGTTACATTATTACATTTAAAAAGCTAATTTTGGTTATGGAACAGGCAGAAATATAATTCAAAAACCCTTATTAATGGTTAGCTCAAATCCAATGTATTGATAAATGGTATTTTTACAAAGTAAATGTTGTGACTTTGGTGGTTCACCCTGACAAAGGGTTGTAGTTATTATTTAACACCCTTCTCAACTAATATTGACATTTCTTACAATGGCCCTGTGCTTGAAAGCATGGTGTTCTGATCTTCTGCCCTTGGTTGACGCCACAGAGAGGGACTAGCAAGTAAAACCCCATGACGGAGAGGTACTTCACAAGAGATGGGGTGGTTTCTGGTTAGTACATCTCATCACAGTCAAAAACTTGCACATAACTGCTAGAAACCTGTGTCATACATCAGTTGTTGCTAGCCATTTTCAATCTATCTGTGAAAAACCTTGTTGTAAAGTGATTACTCTATTAAGAACCGCCTGTTTCTAAGGTCAGCGTTGACTTTTCAATGATTACGTGCACTGTAAGTTGTGCACTGATATGCGGACAAAGTGCCCATCCTGTATTAGTAAATAAGGGCCTGTGCATGGTGGGTGTTTAGTTGAATATCGCTAAAGCTGCATGACCAGCCTCGCTCATGAATATTCAGGAGCCAGAGGCCTGTGCATTCCTGTATATTAATTTGCTGCCCTTCTCCATGTGGATCAGGGACCGCAGCCCGCTAGAGATAGCAGCTTGCCTCCATCTTATGAGAAAGGATCAAACAGCTTCTTACAAGTCCCCCCTTCAGTATCAAGAACGTTATGATGGTTACTCCATTGTATTATAAACATCATAACAGAACCCACCACATGCTGTAGTTCCTCAGGTCAAGCACTCACCGCCACAGGCCAGGAAGATGTCTTCTTCGTGAGTGCAGTTGTAGACTCCCTCGTCAGATGGAACGCAGTCCTGGAGGTGGGATTCACTTCCCTGGCAGATGAACGGACCACCCCAGATCTTCATGCTAGGATCCAATTCCCTCAAGGCTTGCGGTTGGTAGAGTAGACCCTGGACAGGACCGCAGTGCAGCTGCCTACAGACAACCTCGGCTTGACTCCGGGTCCAAGAACGTTCGCAGACCGAACTCCAGCTCCCGTTCAGGAGGAGCTCCAGCCAGCCGGCACATCTGGAGCCTTTGCTGGACAGACGCACATCTGGAAGGTGGAAGTGAGGGTTAGCCCAGTCTCAACCAAGATGCAATTCTCACTGAGTCTATGTTTATTTGTTCGTATAGCACACACTCCATGACCTCATTGCTTATTGGCAGTTTTGAGAGGGGCAGCAAAGGTGGATGTATTTAAGGAGGTGGTAAAGTTGCACTGCACACTTCTGTTGTTATTAGACCCATTAAAGCATTGGATTCCTAAGAAACAGGCACACGAGGTTTCATTGGCCATGTCATTCAGGAGGGAACCTTTCTCAAGGACTGACCTGTTGCAGGCATAGTTTTACCACATTTGGCGGCACCAGCATTTTAGAGGTAGGCGACCAGGGTACACAGTGTGTCAAAAAACAGGATTTGCAAGGAGTGGCATGTTATGGGCATCACTTAAGACTGATTTAAGAAATCATGGTGCCTTCGTCTCAGAGGACAGAAGAAATGGCTGAGACTAGGGCACCTAAGGTAAGGTAGGGTTCAGTGTTGCTCTATATACACGTCAGAAAAGTTATTTGAAATCACTTTAGCAACGAGTTGTAGTATGTGGGAATAGTGTGGTTTAATGTTTGTTTAACACTACAAGAGAAGTACCTACGAAATTCACAGAAGCTCATTCTGTGTGCAGGGGGTGTTCTTAATTTTTGAGGATTAATAGAGATCTTTTGCATTTTTTGTTAGTAATCTACACTGGTAGCAGTGCCTTTGTTTTGAAGAAGACTGTTCTTCATTTTTCCACTTTCCTATTCTTTAGAAAGTTCTAAGGGTTTTTTTCTTAATCGGAGTCAAGATGGTGGCCATGAATACGGTCGCGGGAGCTACCCCGCGTATAGTAGTGGATTGCTGTGTACATGCTACTATTGTTTAACATAGTTCCGCCAGGATTTTTCTTTTGCCCCATGGAATGTGGGTTTCTTGGATACGTACCAAGTCTGGTTGAAGCACCCCGCAGTTCCCCCCCCATCCCCTCCCCCCTCATGCCCCATTCACTGTGCTGCTATTCCAACCCTGTTAACCCTGCAAGCCACTATGTCAAATACGGAGCGAAGCAGGCGGGATATAGGTTGGAAAAACCTTACTGGCATGCTGTGGAGTACCTGTCCTGTGGTGGCGGTTTCCCGGGTAACTCTCTGGCGGTTGCTGGAGTCTGTGAGGCAGACTTCCAGGTGCACGGCACGCACGTTAGTCTCCACGGGCTATGGAGGCTGCCGACGGAAGGCGACGGAAACTTTGGAGCCGGGTCGACGGTGCGCGGCGCTACAATGCCCCCGAAAGCTGGACGCGGCAGAGCGCGGGATACCATGGATGGTGCTGATACTGCGGGGGCGCGAGACGCTGAGAAAAAGAAGTCCGAACTGAACTCGTGTGGAGGGCGCCGGTAAGAAGTCCGTACCTTGCACTGTTTTTAACGGGGAAACCGAGGAAACAGCTCCTCTCTGTACCAACAAGCCCTGGTAGTGGGCAGAGCAGCGGCACTGGTCAGAAGGGGGAGACTCTCCCTTTAGATACTCTAGCTAATAAGGGGGGCTCAGCCTGCGATATTCCCCGGGGTGTGTCAAAAGATGGAGGGATTGAATTGGGGGAGGATGGAGCAAAAAGTGGTGAACTGGTCCCTGAGAACGGTGATTTGGTGATTAAGGAAAATAGCACAGCAGACCAGAATATCACTAAAGAAAGGGACTCCGGGGATTACCCCTTCTTTTCAATGTCTGATCCCTCAGACGAAAGGGTGCGAAAGGGGGGCTCCCCTGGTATCAGGTGTAAGGGGTCCAGCAATACAGAAATGGACGATGCAACAGAGTGGGAGACCGACTCACCTGGTACACCAGAGAGCAGCCCTAAAACTGTGCGCAAGAGGGGTGGCTCGGGTGCAGGTTTTCTTATGGCCGAGAGCACAGACTCTCCTCAGTGGGATTATTCTTTCAGAGGTGAATCTGGGACTAACGGAGTGATCAATGGGACACAATCAAATCAAGATGTTGTGGAGAAACCCGAAGACATCTTTCTCGCTGTTATTTACCAGAGTACAATGGCCCATAGGGAGGAGACCCGCACTGAGAGCCAGCGTACACAGGGGGCTTGTCTCAAACTCCAGAACTCGGTACGGAGAATAACTAAATCATTTTTCGAGTTTGTGGACAGGTTTAACGAGGCCGAGACACGTATCTCAAACCTGGAGGATGAACTAGCTGGCAGAAAGCAACACCGGAAGCCTTGCTTACTGCAAAGGATGATACCCTCTGGAAGATCGCTGACCTAGAAAATCGCCTTCGGTGTAATAACCTTTGCATGTTAGATATCCCTGAGTGGGCCGAGGTGCAAGATGCACGGAAGTTTATTATTGAGCTCTTTTCCGATGCTTTTCCAGGGCTAACCCAGTGAGACTGGAATCGGGAGATCCAGAGGGCGCACAGATTCCCATTTACACAGCGCAACAGACCAGGCCAGAACACTGTTAGACCAAGGGCTATTTTAATATCAATTAATAACTTTCTGGCACGAGAAGCAGTCTATGATCTGGCGCTACCGGACCGTAAGAAAAGTGGGAAAGGGATAGAGTTCTTTGTGCGTCCGGATTATTGTCCTCTGACTGTGGAGAAAAGATGGCAATTACGCCAGCTTATTACCCCGTTTCAAGATAAGGGCGCACAAGCTTATCTACTGAATCCAGCTAAGCTTAAGATCATTTACAAGGAACATGTGCAAAAAGAGTACTTGCAGTCTTTGTAAAAAAAAAAAAAGAGAAGGGTAGGGAAGGGAAGAAAAAAGAAAAAGAAAAACAAAAAATGGGAAGGACTGTTCATTATCGGCTATACACATAGATCAATTGTATCGGGGTTAGTTGGGTTTGGGTTTGTTGTCAGATGTAATGTTGATTGTTCCCTTCTCTCTTTAAATGTGGATTGTTTTTTTTGTTTTTCTTTGGAATAAGAGGTGTGAGGGGAAGTGTTTAACTATGCACGGTATCTTGTGGGGCAGGGGATCCAGGGGGCAGAAGCTTGTTCCATCTCAGAGACCTTGAGTCTCCAAGTCTCTTGTCTGGGGAAGGGTGGGGGTGGGTCTGGGCTTTGGCTGAAGCCTTGTGCGGGGAAGATGTGGGGTTGGGGGAGGGGGGTTGGTGGGTAAAGGGGGGGGAGGCACTCTGTAAAATAATCCATGATAGCACATTAAACAAAATATGAAACTCAAGGTTCACGGTCCTTGAGTACAAAGAAACGTGAAAGATAGATGGGGGATCGGAACACATATGTTGGTATTTGGATATGCACTTTGAATGTATGTGGGCTGAATAATTATAATAGGAGGCAACGGGTCGCGACCGAATTACGGGTGCTTCAACCAGACTTGGTACGTATCCAAGAAACCCACATTCCATGGGGCAAAAGAAAAATCCTGGCGGAACTATGTTAAACAATAGTAGCATGTACACAGCAATCCACTACTATACGCGGGGTAGCGATTTTGGCTTAGACCCACATACAAGGGACAGGAAGAGTACTGGCAGATAACCAAGGGAGGTGGGCTATTGCTGAATGTATGATTGGCAGTATTAAGTGCACAGTCTGCTCTTTATATGGTTCAAATTTCGATGAGGCACCCGTTATAGATAGGGTTGAATGTGGAACTAGCAGTATGGCCAACCCCGTTAATTTTGTGTGGTGACTTACATATACACCTTGAGCCAAAGGGCTTGTAGGATGATATTAAACGTTATAAAGGCAGGAAGCCTAAAGTATTTAAAGTGCCCCAGTCTTTATTAGCGGATCATGGTCTGGTGGATGCGTGGGCAGCTTTATGGGGGTCTGATCCTGGTTATACATTTTATTCACATCCACACCAGAAATTAGTGAGACTGGACTATTTTTTTTTATCAAGGCTCTTACTTTTGGACGTTGATATTCAGGTGCATCCGCAGTTCACCTCAGATCATGGCCCTCTTGTATTGAATTTACACATGCTCAAGGCTGGAACTAAGCCTCGATCATTCACATTTGATAGGAAACTATTCCTGGATGAAGGGTATGTAGCACACATGAAGGAGTGGATTAGGCAATTTTTGGCCATAAAGCGCAATTCCACAGGGACTGGTTTTGTTTGGGATGCATTAAAAGCTGGTTTGAGAGGGGAGACTCTTAGCTTTGGGCTATATAAGATACAACTGGCACTTCAGGAACTATATGGCAAACTTATAATAGCTGAAGAAAATCTCATGCGGGGGATCCAAGCAAGGGGGGAGATTGCTTTTTTACAGACAGAGGTAGCTCGCTGTAAGGCCAAAATAAATCTACATTGGAGCAAAGAAATAGCCAGGAAATACTCTATTAGCAAGAAACAAAGTTATGAGTATGGGGAGGCAACCGGACGTTGTTTGGCACAAAGGCTCTGATCAAGAGAGGCGGCCCACAGAATTGGATCAGTGGTGGACTCCTTGGGTAACACTGTAGAAACTGAGATTGGGATTTTAAATGTCTTTCATGACTTTTACGAGGCACTTTATACTGGAGAGAGTCTTGATATGCAGGCTGGTGAAACACTACTGCAGAGTCTCAACTGTAGAAAATTGAACTTACAAGATGCAGGAATGCTAGAGGTACCCATAACTATTGAAGAGATGGAAGTGGTCATTAATAGCTTAGCCACTGGCAAAGCAGCAGGGCCCGACAAACTCCAGCTGGAAGTGTATAAAATCTTTTTTGGAGAGCTTATGGCTGATATGCTTGTCACTTTTCAGCAGGCACAAATAGGCACAGCACCTCTGACTTGGGATGAGGCAAGCATAATTGTTTATAAAAAGAAAGACAAACCACCTGAACAGCCGGGCTCCTATCGCCCTATATCGTTATTAAATTCTGATGGCAAAATTTATGCAAAAATCCTAGCGACCCAATTGGCCGATGCGCTAACCCCATTGGTGTCGAATCGAGAGCATGGGTTTATACCTAAGCGGAGGACAATTAATCACATCAATAGGGTGGTAACCGTACTAGACATAGCTAATACCACGGGGAGCAAATTCAGCTAGATTTTATTAGACGCTGAAAAAGTGTTCGGGTCGCTTGGGAATTGTTATGGGCAGTATTACGACGATTAGGTTTTAAACAAGGTTTTATTTCAGCTATCTAGGTTTTATATCGGTGACCGACAGCTAAAATCTGCATAATGGGCCTTGAATCAGATCTTGTATATATTACACGGGGCACAAGGCAGGAATGCCCGTGCTCCCCCTTGTTGTTTTCATTATATTTTGACCCCTTTTTAATGATGTTAGAGCGCAATGCAGGGATAGAATCAGTAATTTGGAGACAAGAGCACTGGCGGGGTTTCGCATATGCGGACGATGTGGCAGTGACCACTCCAAATCCTATAATGGCTATGCCTAAGATAGAACAGCTGGTGCTTGAGTTTGGGGCAGCCTCAGGATACAAACTCAATGTGTCAAAGACACAAATTTTGTGTTTAAATCAAGTTGGCTATAATGATCATCGGATTCTGAGTGAGGTATCATACCTGGGTGTCACATTAAGGACATGCCTAAAGACACTGGTGGAGATCAACTGGGGCAATATTTTAAATTCCGTACTGAAATAATTAGATCGTTGTGAATGTCTGCATCTCTCACTTTTGGGGCGATGCAACGTTCTTAAAATGTTAGTATTGCCCAAGGTTTTATATTATTTTAGATCTGTTCCGTTGGGAATTTCGCATGTCCAATTGTCAGCACTTCAGTCAATTTGTGCCAGGTTTTTATGGGCGCAGGGGAAGCCTCGCAGAGCTATGCGCCTTACGGTCCTCCCCGCGAGAAAGGCGGTTGGGCAGTACCGGATTTTACCTTATATTATTATGTGTGTATACTGCAACATATGAACATATTATTAACCGGGGTAGAGCCACTTAGCATTGCTGAGTCTCCCTCTATATATCAAATGCTATTGGGCAGCGATGCTAAAAACCTGGTCTTACCCTGGCGCAATGAGGAGAAATGTTTACTTTCTCCTAGTTTTTGCTGCTTACATGTATGCTGCGTTGTGCAGCATGCATAGAAACAGCAAAATGCCATTGATTGTATATGTGCAAGATGGTGTCCCTTCCTGCACATAAACAATCATTAAAAAAATGACGTTTTGCAACGTCTTTGTGTGCTGCTTTAAGCAGCGCGCATAGAAGTTACAAAACACCATTTAAAGCTTGTTAATCTGCACATAAACAATCTTCCCCTCAACACAGAACCCTTGCACTATGGTACAAGGGTGCCTGCGTTGGCGCTAGACAGCTAAATTTAGCGCCAGCGCAGGGGGAAACACAGGCCTGCCCCATATTGTTGTAAATACGGTGCAGCCTTTGCGTTTCAGATGTTGGGGAGCACGGCGTTAAGCCAATGGGGCTAACGCCGCACTCTTCCACTTCTATTGTTTATATGCCCCTAGGTTTCTTTGGTGAAACCTTTTTATGTGTATTTTATGAAGCTGGTGCCACACCTAAATCAAATTGTTAAATGTCCAGCTCTACTGATGCCTAAACACCTTCCAAACTTCGCTTGGAGGGGCCATGGGAAAAGGGCACAGAATTGTAAATTTAATGAAACAATAGTCAGAACAGATCATAGCATGTAGGAAAAGTGCACTGCCATCTCAAATTTTAGGACAGAAAAATATTTGGGAAGTGGTCTAATATGGATACGTCTCCTCACTAGTAGAGTTAGAAAGTTGATAACATCGTAAAAGTATCATAAGTTTATTATGTGCATGGGGTGCTCGAGAAAGGGTGTCTGTGCTCCAGGAAGAAGCACTTATGACGTCAAGGGCCACCAGCCTTACCAGCAGAGCTACTTTATAGTAGGCAAGTGTTTCTTGTTGGAATTAAGATATTCAATCTCCTCTGTAGGTCATGTAATTCTTACACATGTCATGTCCAATTTGTGTTCTTGTGTACAGTTGTGTAGGCCAAAGGTGCTAGGAGTGTTGTAAATCTAGGTGTTTAGTTGTATTTTTAAGAGTCACGCGATACTCCGAAGAATGTGGCCATGAACCCTTGTGTGAGCATAAAGTCATATGTGTAGTCATTTACACTCAAGGCAAATAACTGTGAACTCCGTGAAACTTCACTCATGCAATTTAACATTTGTGCATTCCTACTCATGAAGCAAGGTGAGTGACCACAGTCTCGACAGCGCAACCATACATCATCATAATAACCGCAATCGCGTGGTCTTAGGGTCTGTATCACACTCTTAGGAAAGGGGTCACACACTCAAGTTGTATGTCTGGATCTCATTGTCAGGTATATTGTCTGACATAAATATTGTGTCTTAAATATTGTTTCCAAAAATATTGTTCCACAGGGTGTAGATTCTTTTTATGATTAACTCCAATGTGATAATATGTTTGTAAACTAATTAAAAAATAATTTAAGATACTATTTTTATGTTGTACAATACTATATTCACGACTGATAGAGAAACCTCACTAGAAGGGTCCTACTTAGTGTGTGGTGTTACTGTGAGGAGGATGGGTCCAATCAAATTCTGGAACATGGGGGGACGTGGCCAGCAGCCAACGAAGATGGCCGCAGCCTAGGGAAGCTCCTTTCCCGAAACCCACCCGCCGAGCAATCCTGACATAAATCCGGCGAAAACTGAGAGGCGATACGGCGGAGGCGGCCTGGAAGGGTTGCGGCGATGATCGGGAGCAGTTGCAACCCCGTGCGGACATCTGGGTGAGGCGCGATGGAACGGAGAGACTGAGGCCTGTTGACAGCGGAGGGACCGTGGCCTCGATTTCACGTGTTCTGCGGGAGGCGCTGAAAGGAGTGGAGCTCTCGCGCCTGCGGACGCCGACCTCTGCGCTTCGTGGGCTCTGATGGTGGTGTGGCGGTGGCGGCCCGGGGGTGCAGGGTAATACTCGGGGGCAGCTCCGCCCTATATCCGGATGGACAGAGATAAAGTGGCTGAGGACTCGCGACGGCAGGCTGGCCGGGGCCTCGATTTGTAGGAGCCACCGAGGACTGTGAGGATCCGTCGCACACCCATCCCGATCCCTGTGGCCCGCGTGCTGCATCCGCCTGGACTCCATGCCCGCTGCAGGGGTGGAACTGCGAGCGGAGGCCTGACGACTCCCCGGGGAAGTCGTAGGAGAAGTGAGGAGGACCCCACGGTGCCTGGAGGAACGTGCTATATACAGGCCTATCGTGGCGAGCTCTATTGCGGGAGAGACTCGCGAGGGACAAACGCTGTGAGAGGGAGGCAGGCCGGCCGTTCCCCATATCTCGCTGCTGCATACAGAGGCCACTGCCTGGAGAGGCGACCCTGCATGTCTAAGAATAAGAAATGATGTTGCGGGATGCGTGCCTGGGCCCCTGAGTTTAGAAAACTCTGCCAGCGAAGAGATAGGAGAGGAGCTCCGTGTGGGACGGACCCCTAGGGCCTGGCACAGTCCCGGGGCCCAAGATCCGGCGTGGAGGTAAAAGACACCATCCGACTGTGTCTATATCTATGATGGTGAGGGGCCCCCCAAGAGACTGTTGTGTGGGACAAGCAAAGGCAACCTGGGGGGATGCTTAAGACTATGTGAGGCGGCCGGGTGAAGATCTGATACATCACAGACTACAAAAACGGACAGAGGAGGCCAAGGCTGTCTAGGCCTCGCGAAACCTACCAGTTAGGGGCCAGAAAAACCGACAGGCCGCACGTAGAAAACCCCTCAGGGCAGGCGGCGGCGACTGCTGCCCCCCCCCTTATTGGTGAATTCCCTGGTGTGCCGGGTCTCGCTTTCACCCACTGGATTGTAATGGGAGGCAGGGGGCAGCGCACGATGTCGCACAACAAATTGGACAAATACGCATATCATAAAGGGCGCACGGATGCGCCGTCACCGCAGGCGGCCGCTAGCCCAGATCCGCCACCCGAAAGCACACCGGGGATCACTCTCAAAGATGTGATGACCGCGTTGACTCAGATGCAGGGAACCTTGGGAACAATCTCGACCGATGTCGCGCTGCTCCGCGCGGACATCTCTAAAATGAGCGCACGAGTAAAAGAGGTGGAAATAACCACTGAGACTCTTACCAAAGACACAACAGCCTTCAAAAAACAGATACAAGCATTGGAAATAGTGCAGAAACAATTGATTGACAAGCTGGAAGATCAGGAGGGACGGTCCAGAAGGAATAACATACGCCTGGTGGGCGTGCCGGAGAGCGTGCAAGGACCGGCCCTAGATCTCTTCGTTGAAAAACTGATTATGGACCAGCTGCAGCCTCGTGGCTTGTCCAACTTCTTTTCCGTGGAAAGGGCGCATCGGGTGCCCGGGGGCAGGGCCCGACCAGGTGCCCCCCCACGGCCGATCCTGGCAAGAATATTCAACTTTCGGGACCGGGATGCCATCCTGCAGCGGGCACGCACTGCCCCCCCCCTGAGAGTGGACAATGGTACTATAACAATATACCCAGACTACACGGCTGCAGTGACTAAACAACGTCGAGATTTCTTGGATATAAAAAAAGAACTCCGCAGCCGTGAACTCAAATACGCAATGCTCTATCCAGCAAAATTGCGTGTAGAGGCGGAAGGGAAGACGTGGTTCTTCAACACGCCTACAGAGGCTTTTGACTGGTTGGAAGGCTGGCGATCAGCAAAAGACTCGAGACGTGCAGAACCTGCACATAAACAGCGGTCGCAGCTATCGAAATTATCAGGTGATACTGGCCCAGAAGTGAGCGACAGCTGAATGAGACACGCACTTCAGACTGACTCACAGAGGCTGAACAGGCGATGGATGAAGGAGATGCTGGAGGCGGGCTGCCGTGTGAATCCGCATACATTAGCTCTGCACGAGACTCATGCCATTAGAACTCTATGTTTATCGCACTGAACTGCGGCATATCTCGGGGGTGGTTGAACGGCAGGAAGTGACCCTTTCCCCCTACGCAAGTATAAAGTTATGGGGACTAAGCGCTCTGCTGAGTTGGGGTGGCGGGTAGTTCTGAATCCGCCGGGCAGGGAGGCAGGGAGGGGGGAGGAGGGATGGGTACAGTTTCTAATGGTTATTATTGGTTTAACCAGTGGTTGTGTTGTGATACATAGGATAATGACAAATGGCATTCATGGCATTGCAATAGGGGGCACGATATACATTTTATGGTTTTATACTGCAGTAAATGACAGACAAGACACAAACTCAGACCCCAACGGCTGAAACAGGACCGAACATACAGACTCCCCGAACGCCCAACCCACTATTTAAAATACTGTCCTGGAACGTGAATGGACTAGGTGATAGAATAAAACGAGGGCTGGTATTGCGATACATCAAGCGTAAAGGTCCGGCTGTGGCATTGATCCAGGAATCACACTTGACAGGCTCGGCTTGTAGAGCCCTAGATAGGTGGGGCTTCAAAATGGTGGTGCACTCTGACTTTACCTCAGGTTCACGAGGAGTGGGTATACTGGTGAATAAACGTTTTCCATTGATAATAACTGACTCCCGCAAAGACGACCAGGGATGTTTTCCGGCAATAACCTGCCAATGGGAGGGGAAGGTATACAACATAGTGACAGTGTACATCCCTCCTACACTGCACCAGACTACTTTTCGAGCATTGGGGGAATTCATCCTATCACTTCCGCATGGTGAATTAATAATAGGAGGGGATTTCAACGCGGCAATGGACGCATCCATTGACAGGCAGCCCCCTAGAGACCCTAATACTGCCAATCTTAAACTACTAGAATTCACGGAGGCTCTCGGGCTAATAGATATATGGAGACTCAGATGTCCAAAAGAAGGGCAGTATACATTCCATTCAGGGGTGCACAATAGCCTTTCTAGACTGGACTATATTTTCACGCTGGCGACGGGAGTGGTGGGTGTTGCAGCAGTGACACACCTCCCTAGAGGCATCTCTGACCATTCCCCGGTCCTTATCACATACGCAGCCTTTACCCCTCAGAGACGTAGGATGTTCCCGCTGTCTCCCGGATACCTCAAAGTTCCAACAGTTGCTAAAGGGCTTCTCCTAACAACGAAACAATATTTTGCGGAAAACAAAAATACAGTTTCATCCCCGACGATATTGTGGGAAGCCTACAAAACGGTCCTTTGAGGACAGGCAATCTCGCTGGTAACAGAGCATAAAAAAAAAATCAGAAAAAAGAGGTTGATAGTCTTGAGCAGAGGGTGTCCCGGGCAGAGGCGGAACATGTGCTACATGTTGACGAAAACACAACACACCAGGTACAACAGGAATATAAGTCCTATGTCTGGGAAATGGCGAAGAACAGACCCACCGCAACACAGCACACTATATACGAATTAAGAGATAAAGCGGGTAAATTATTAGCATGGCTAGAACAAAAAGAATGGGCCAATAGGTGGGTGGCACAAATCCAATTGGACGAAGACACGTATACGACGGAGCCTCGGCAAATAGCAGAGGCGTTCGCGGTACATTATCAGAAAATATACACCCCAGAAGCCACAAACACCATAGAGGACAATTTGAATTTCCTCAAAGATATAGCTATGCCCAAACTAGCCCCGTCCGCGGTGGCAGCCCTTGAAAAAGATCTGGCTCCTGAGGAACTGACGTCTGCAATAGCCGCGCTACACCCAGGGAAGGCAATGGGACCAAATGGAATACCAGTTGAGCTATATAAAAAAGCAACAACGCAGATTGTACCGCATCTACTAAATATGTACACTGATAGCTTAGAAAGGGGGATCCTACCAAGAGATCAAAGAGTAGCCACTATAGTTGCCATCCATAAACCCCATAAACCACCGCACGAATGCGCATCTTATAGACCGATCTCCTTGATCAATGCTGAAGCAAAGATTTTGGCAAAAGTGTTGGCAACAAGACTGCAGACGTATCTAGCCACAGTAATACACTCGGACCAATCCGGATTTATGCCTAATCGTAACACCGCCCTTAACCTGCGGCATCTACATGGTGTCATTGCACGCCAGTCCACTATAGAGGAGGAGGCCGTCATCCTATCACTAGATGCTAAAATGACATTTGATCTGGTGGAGTGGCCCTTCCTTTTTGCAGTCCTTCAACACGTGGGATTTGGTCCCAAGTTATGTGCCTGGATCAAACTGCTTTACACATGCCCACTGGCGCAGGTCGTAGTAAACGGCCATATATCGACCACCTTTCCGCTGGGACGGGGAACGAGGCTGGGATGCCCCCTCTCACCACTTCTTTTTGCGCTAGTACTGGAACCATTGGCGGCCTGGATACGACAAGATCCGGTTATCCGTGGCCTAAAATGGGCACGGGGATGGGAAGACCGCATATCCCTCTATGCGGACGACATCCTGTTATACTTAGCATCTCCAGTGCGCTCCAACAACTGTCTCTTAGACATATGTACATCGTATGGTCGGGCCTCCGGATATACTATTAACTGGGCGAAATCACACCTCTACGTACTCCAGGGTCCCCCACCACGGCTTCCAAGGGGATATACGATACAGATAGCAGAGGAAGGGTTCAAATATTTAGGGATATATGTCACGACTGATAGGACACGATTTATCAAAGAGACTCTCACACAGCCCCTAATACGGCTCCGCTGTGACGTCAAGCATTAGCGTTCCTTGCCACTGACACTACTGGGAAGAGCGGCCCTCTTCAAAATGATGGCACTCCCCCGATTCCTGTATGCATTACAAAACACGCCTTTCCCAGTTTCCCACGCATACTTTACAGTGATAAACGCTGAAGTAACCAGCCTATTATGGGAGGGAAAAACGTCGCGAATAGCACTTCATAAATTAACAAGAAGCTGCTATGACGGAGGCATCGCCCTCCCTAACATAAAAATATACTATTGGGCCTCACAGCTTGTAGTTATAAACCAATGGCTTCACGCATCCGGAGATGACCCAGCATACCGAATGGATCGACAGCTACTGGGCGAGGGTGGAGTTATGGGGGCACTATATAACAAGAGTAAGAGACACAACCTCATGGGCCCGACGGCACGCACTATCCAAATATGGTTTGAGGCACAGCGGACGCTGGGATGGGAGGGAAAGATAACGCAGGCTATGCCATTATGGGACACGAAAAGACTGGGTATGTTGCGTAATACTAAAGGATTTAGGCAGTGGGATCTGATAGGGATCTCGCGAGTCGGAGACCTCTGGCAGAAGGGGGAGGTACTTACATTTGCCCAATTGCAGACTGCTTATGACCTGGCGCATACCGAACAATTCAGCTACACACAAATCAGGCACGCGCTTATGGCAGAGATTGCACCGGGCACGCAGCTGGCAGAATCCTCACCACTGGAGGACAGACTTCTCACAGACCACCTCAACAAAAAAGCCATATCTCAAACATATCGCAAAATCATAAAAAATCAGCCAGACCCTCTAACAGTCCTTAAATCTAAATGGGAAACAGAAATAGGAGACCTCGACGAAACAGAATGGCAAGAAGCCCTTTCGTCCCCTAGGGAGGTAGCGATACCATCAAAACTCAAATTGATACAACTGAAAATGCTGCATCGCACTTACTATACCAGAACTCTCCTATACAAACTCAAGCGAACAGACTCGCCACTTTGTCTTCGACAGTGCGGAGAAGAAGGGACTCTCTTTCACACCCTGTGGATGTGTCCCATAGTTGTCCAATTCTGGGGGGCAGTGATGCGTACACTCTCTCAGGTTACAAAAATCACGATTCTCCCAGAGCCAAGGAGATGCCGCCTTAACGTATGGAAACCCACAGATCTTAACCGTACAATGCAAACATGGGTAACATTAGGCATGATGATGGCGAAGCGAAATATAGCACAGAGATGGGGATCCCGGCAGGCCCCTACCCTCGCCCAGTGGTGTAGAGACATGGATACCACAATGATTGCTGAAAGGGCAGTGTATATACATAGAGGATGCCCCAAAAAATGGACTCAGATATGGGGGGGATGGAACAGTTACCGAGGGGATATATGCGAACCCCCCAAGGAAAACTCAGATTCAGAACACAGTGACTAAAGAAATTGAGGGAATGGCTGGGGAAGGGGTGGGCAATATCGATGTCCTTGATAGGGCACTGACTTGGAGAAATGGACTAGGAAGTGTTTATATTAATGTAATGTTGTGCCAGATGTTGAATGAATCTGCATGCATTTATGGAATGATCTTCACTATAAGCAATGCCAAAGATTGTTATGTATATTCTGGAAATATCAATAAAAAGAGTTAAAAAATAAATAAATTCTGGAACATGGCCATACTCAAAAGTTGTGTGCTTGTATTGTGAATGGCAGCAAGAATTCAGAGGGACAGTCATTCTCAGAGGCAGGATTAAACTTAAAGGCGAGTATTCATACTCTGAAGACACTTACTCAGGAAGAGGGCCATCCTCAGAGGCATGTACTCATACTCCAAAAGGGTGGTCACAAACTGAAAAGTATGGTTATAATCAAGGTTTTGTGCTCATACTTAACACAGTATGGTACTAGAATTAGGAGGGTGGTCACAAACTCCGGAGCGTGGTCATACTAAAAGGTGTGTGATCATACTCAGATGGGTGTGGTCCTAGCGGTGTAGTGTTGTTATACACTCAGGAGCGTGGCCATACTCAAAGGTGTGCACTCATACTCCAAGGGGTGTAGTCCTAGCAGAAGGAGTGTGATTATTAACTCAGGAGTGTGGCCATACTCAAAGGTGTGTGCTCATACTCCGAGGGGTGTGATGCTAGCATAAGGAGTGTGGTTGTAAACTCAGGAGCGTGGCCATACTCAAAGGTGTGTGCTCATACTCTGAGGGGTGTGATGCTAGCAGAAGGAGTGGGATTATTAACTCAGGAGTGTGGCCATACTCAAAGGTGTGTGCTCATACTCCGAGGGGTGTGATGCTAGCAGAAGGAGTGTGGTTGTAAACTCAGGAGCGTGGCCATACTCAAAGGTGTGTGCTCATACTCCGAGGAGTGTGGTCCTAGCAGGAGTGTGGTTATAAACTCAGGAGCGTGGCCATACTCAAAGGTGTGTGCTCGTACTCTGAGGGGTGTGATGCTAGCAGAAGGAGTGTGATTATTAACTCAGGTGTGTGGCCATACTCAAAGGTGTGTGCTCATACTCCGAGGGGTGTGATGCTAGCAGAGGGAGTGTGGTTGTAAACTCAGGAGCGTGGCCATACTCAAAGGTGTGTGATCATACTCCGAGGAGTGTGGTCCTAGCAGAAGGAGTGTGGTTATAAACTCAGGAGCGTGGCTATACTTAAAGGTGTGTGCTCATACTCAGGGGGGGTGTGGTCCTAGTAGAAGGAGTGTGGTTATAAACTCAGGAGCGTCACCATACTCAGGGGCGTGTGCTCATACTCCGAGGGGTGTGGTCCTAGCAGGAAGAGTGTGGTTATAAACTCATGAGCATGGGCATACTAAAGGTGTGTGCTCATACTCCGAGGGGTGTGATGCAAGTAGTAGGAGTATGGTTATACAATTTGGAGCGTGGCCATACTCAAAGGTGTGTGCTCAGAGTTCGAGGGGTGTGGTCCTAGTAGTAGGAGCATGGTTATAAACTCAGGAGCGTGGCCATACTCAAAGGTGTGTGCTCATACTCCGAGGAGTGTGGTCCTAGCAGAAAGAGTGTGGTTATAAACTCAGGAGCGTGGTCATACTCAAAGGTGTGCGCTCATACTCTGAGG
Source organism: Triturus cristatus (assembly GCF_964204655.1). Classification (NCBI taxonomy): domain Eukaryota; kingdom Metazoa; phylum Chordata; class Amphibia; order Caudata; family Salamandridae; genus Triturus; species Triturus cristatus. The sequence goes on from NC_140585.1 coordinate 41,697,804, forward strand.
GTTGTGATCCTAGCAGAAGGAGTGTGGTTATAAACTCCTGAGCATGGACATACTAAAGGTGTGTGCTCATACTCAGAGGGGTGTGGTCCTAGCTGAAGGAGTGTGGTTATAAACTCAGGAGCGTGGCCATTCTCAAAGGTGTGTGCTCATACTCCAAGGGGTGTGGTCCTAGCAGAAGGAGTGTGGTTATAAAGTCATGAACATGGGCATACTAAAGGTGTGTGCTCATACTCCGAGGGTTGTGATGCAAGTAGTAGGAGTATGGTTATACACTCTGGAGCATGGCCATACTCAAAGGTGTGTGCTCATAGTTCGAGGGGTGTGGTCCTAGTAGTAGGAGAGTAGTTATAAATTTAAGAGCGTGGCCGTACTCAAAGGTGTGTGCTCATTCTTCGAGGACTGTGGTCCTAGTAGTAGGAGCATGGTTATAAACTCAGGAGCGTGGCCATACTCAAAGGTGTGTGCTCATACTCCGAGGAGTGTGGTCCTAGCAGAAAGAGTGTGGTTATAAACTCAGGAGCGAGGCCATACTCAAAGGTGTGTGCTCATACTCCGAGGGGTGTGGTCGTAGCAGAAGGAGTGTGGTTATAAACTCAGGAGTGTGGCCATACTCAAAGGTGTGTGCTCATACTCCGAGGGGTGTGGTCCTAGCAGAAGGAGTGTGGTTATAAACTCATGAGCGTGGCCATACTCAAAGGTGTGTGCTCATACTCCGAGGGGTGTGGTCCTAGCAGAAGGAGTGTGGTTATAAACTCAGGAGCGTGGCTATACTCAAAGGTGTGTGCTCATACTCCGAGGGGTGTGGTCGTAGTTGAAGGAGTGTGGATATAAATTTAAGAGCGTAGCCATACTCAAAGGTGTGTGCTCATTCTTTGAGGACTGTGGTCCTAGTAGTAGGAATGTGGTTATAAATTCAGGAGCAGGCTCATACTCAAAGTTGTGTGCTCTTACTCTGAGTGGTTTGGCCCTAGTAGAAGGAGTGTGGTTATTACCGCAGGCGTGTGGCTATACTCAAAGGTGTGTGCTCATACTCCGAGGGGTGTGGTCATAGCAGAAGGAGTGTGGTTATAAGGTCATGAGCATGGGCATACTCAAAGGTGTGTGCTCGTACTCCGAGGGACATGATGCAAGTAGTAGGAGTGTGGTTATACACTCAGGAGCGTGGACATACTCAAAGGTGTGTGCTCATAGTTTGAGGGGTGTGGTCCTAGTAGTAAGAGTGTGGATATAAATTTAAGAGCGTAGCCATACTCAAAGGTGTGTGCTCATTCTTTGAGGCCTGTGGTCCTAGTAGTAGGAGTGTGGTTATAAATTCAGGAGCAGGTTCATACTCAAAGTTGTGTGCTCTTACTCCGAGGAATGTGGTTCTAATATTAGCAGTGTGGTTAATGCCATACTTCGCATCAGGAGTGTGGTTCTAGACTGCCAGTGTGGCCATCTTCTAAAGACTGTGGACATAAACTCTGCTGGGTGGTCCTAGAATCAAGCATGTGCTTCTAATCACAGGATCATGATTATTACTTTCTTAGGGCGGTGGTCATATGCTCAGGTTCATGGTTTTAAAATCTTGTGTCTGGTGATAATGTCAAGAGTGTGTTCACAGTCTCAGAAGGGTAGCTAAAATCTGGAGAGATTGGTCACAGTATCAGATGAGTGGCCATATTCTCAGGCATGTGATCACCATCTCAGACATGTGATCGCAGTCTAAGGCATGTGATCACAATCTCAGGCATGTGATTGCCAGCTCAGGTGTAAGATTGCAGTCTCAGGTGTGTGATCACAATCTCAGGCATGTAATCATAGTCTCAGGTGTGCAAACATAGTCTTAGGGATGTGATCAGTCTCAGGCATGTGATCGCAGTCTCAGGTGTGTGATTGCAGTCTCAGGTGTGTGATCCCGGTCTAAGGCATGTGAACACAATCTCAGGCATGTGATCACAGTCTCAGATGTGCAAACATAGTCTTATGCATGTGATCAGTCTCAGGCGTGTGATTGCATTCTCAGGCGTGTGATGGCAGTCTCAGGCATGTGATTGCAATCTCAGGATTGTGATCAGTCTAAGGCGTTTGATAACAATCTCAAGCTTGAGATCACAGATCAGGAGTGTCATCACAATCTCAGGTGTGTAATCATTGTCTGAGGCAGGAGATCACAGTCCCAGGAGTAAGATCACAGTCTCAGGTGCGTGATCAATCTTAGGCATGTGATTGTCGTCTCAGAAACATGAGCACGATTTCAGACATGAGATCACAATCTCAGGCGTGCGATCATTATCCCAGCCATGTGGTCACAGTCCCAGATGTGTGATCATAATCTCAGGTGTGTGATCACATTCTCAGGTGTGAGATCAGACTCAGGCATCTGATCACAATCGCAGCCATGAGATAAATCTCAGGTGTGTGATCACAGTCTCAGGCATGTGATCTGTCTGAAGCGTGTGATCACAATCTCATGCATGTGATCACAGTCTAAGGAATGTGATCACATCCTCAGGCATGTGATCACAATCTCTGGTCTGTGATCACAATCTCAGGCATGTGATCACAATCTCAGGCCTGTGATCAATCTCAGTTGTGTGATCACAGTCTCAGGAATGTGAATACAGTCTCAGTGCTGTGATCCATCTCAGGCATGTGATCACAACTGCAGGTGAGTGATCGGTCTCAGGCATGTGATCTCATTCTCACAAATGTGATTACAGTCTCATGAATGTGATCACAGTCTTGGTCATGTGATCTCAATGTCAGGCATGTGATCATAGTTTTATCAGGCGTGTGATCACAATTTCAGGCATGTGATCACAGTCTCAGGCGTTGATCACAGTCTGGGCACGTGATCACATTCTTAGGTGTGTGATCACAGTTTAAGGCATGTGTTTACAATTTAAGGCCTGCAATGACCATGTGAGGTGTGTGATCACAGTTTTAGGTGTGTAATCACAATCTCAGGTGTGTGATCACAGGTTAAGGCATTTGATCACAATCTATGGTGTGCGATCATCATGTAAGGTGTGTGATCACAGTCTGGGTGTGTGATCGCAGTTTCAGGTGTGTGATCAGAATCTCAGACACGTGATTACAGCCTCATGTGTGTGCTGACAGTCTCAGGTGTGCGATCTGATAAAAAATCTCAGGCATGTGATAATAATCTCAGGCTTGTGATCAGAGTCAGGCCTGTGATCACAATCTCAGGTGTGAGATCACAGTTTCTGGCACATGATCAGTTTCAAGAATGTGATCACAGTCTGAGGTGTGTGATCACAATCTCAGGTCTGTGATCACAGCCTCAGGTGTGTGATGAGAAAATCAGTTGTGTGATCACAGTTTAAGGCATGTGATCACAATCTATGGTGTGCGATCACCATGTAAGGAGTATGATCACACTCTGGGCGTGTGATCACAGGTTTAGGTGTGTGATCACAGTCTCAGGCATGTGGTCTGTCTGAAGCATGTGATCACAATCTCTGGCATGTGATCACAATCTCTGGTCCGTGATCACAATCTCAGGTCCGTGATGACAGTCTCAGGTGTGTGATCAGTCTCAGGTGTGTGATTTGATCACAATCTCAAGCAGGTAATAATAATCTCAGGCGTGTGATCAGTGTTAGGCATGTGATCACGATCTCAGGAGTGAGATCCCATTCTCAGGCATGTGATCACAGACTTAGGTGTGTGATCTCAATCTCAGATGCTGATCACAGCCTCAGGTTGTGATGACACTCTCAGGAGTGTGATGACATCTCAGGTACATGATCAGTCTCAGACGTGTGATCAGTCTCAGGTGCTTTATCAGTCTCAGGTGTGTGACCACAGCATCAGTCGTGTGATCAGTGTCAGGCATGTGATCACAGTATCAGGAGTTTGATCACATCTCAGGCACGTGATCGGTCTCAGGAGTGTGTTCAGTCTCAGGCGTGTGAGCACAGTCTGAGGTGTGTAATGACAGCCTTAGGTGTATGATTACAGTGGGTGAACAGTCTATCGAGTTTTAAATATCGACTAGCACTAATATCGAGTCTGAAATATCGTAATGCCAGAATATCGACAGTCAGAATATCGTGGACCAGAATATTGAGTGTGAGGTAGTAATATCATTAAAAAAAATATCATTAATATCTTTTGTCAAAATATCGTTGTTAAAAATATCGTTCTTTTATTTAGTCTTATGTATTTTAGTATTTATTTTAAATGTATGTTGTTGGACTTGGCCCTTTTTGGCAGGTTCAACCCTGAACTTTTTGCCTTAAGCTCTAACATGGTGGTCGTGATGTTTGGCCTCTGCACACTATAGGACTGTTACACAGTGTAAAGTGCGTGCGCGCTCTGAGTGCGTGTGGTTAGATTGGCCTGCCCTCCCATAGGAATGCATGGGGGATATGTGTGTCCATGGTAATTCCTGGTGTGAGAGGAGTGCAGGGTCGAGTTTAGTATGTGCAAACTCGTGAGGGTCCCTGGCTGAGTGTGGTAGTACTACCCTGAGAGCAGGTGGGGCCCATCTTAAGTGAAGTGACCCTGCTCTACAGTGTGAGGGTGCAGAACTCTGGAAGGGGGTGCAGAGGGAAGAAGTCCTCACCTCTGACCCCGGTGCATCCGGTGAATGTGGATCCCAGGTGGTAGTCCAGTTGATGGAGAGAGGTCCTGAACTGGTAGGAGAGTTGTGTTCTGGTGGGTGCTTCCCCTGGGAGGGTGCGGAACCCTAGAAGCAGGAGTTGACCTAATGGTTAGGGCGCTCGACCCCGGACCTGGGGGAACTGGGTCCGATTCTAGGTAACGACGCTAAACCTCCTGTGATTCTGGGCAAATCACTTAATTTCCCCGTGCCTAACAAAAAAAAAAAAATGAATGTGTGTCCTCATGTAACGTAACTGGTGCTATGTAAAGCGCTCTGATACCTGATTGGATTCGGGTCAAGTTCGCACTATATAAAACTCTGCTAAAAAAAAAAAAAAAATTAGAAGTAGGGTGATGAGACGCTTTGCCCTTGACCTCTGGTCAGCCTGAGGGTGCGTTCCCTAGGTTGAAGGATCAGTGGTAGTTTGGAACTACACTGAGAGGGAGAGTGGAGAATGGCTATTGGATGCCAGGGGTTACTGCCCCCCACTCTGTGGATTGGCAAGGACCAGTGGTATCTGAATGGGCTACGGCCTGGTCCTGGCCGTGGACAACTAGGGAGTACCAGTGGGGTAGCCTAGTTTGGCCTGAGAGTTTTTTTCAGAGGGAATCACGTTGGTTCAGAGTGGCGTAGAACCGGAGGGTGTCCCTGCAGTGCAGGCCCGCGCCCGTGTTCTATCGCCCCAAGCAGGGAAGCCCATCACAGTGGTGATTGGTCTGCCCTGCGTTTTGGCTGGAAGGGGGTTGTGTTGGACTTGGCCCTTTTTGGCAGGTTCACCCCTGAACTTTTTGCCTTAAGCTCTGACATGGTGGTAGTGATTTGTGGCCTCTGCGCACTTTAGCACTGTGGCCCAGTGTAAAGTGCGTGCGCGTTCTGAGTGTGTGTGGTTAGATTGGCCTGCCCTCCCATAGGAATGCATGGGGAATATGTGTGTCCATGGTAATTCCTGGTATGAGAGGAGTGCAGGGTCAAGTTTAGTATGTGCAAACAGGTGGCCCCAGGTATTGGGAACCGCTCCTGAACCGCTGGTGAACCCAGGCAGGCTGCCAAGAATTTGGGCTTCATCTTCGATGATGCTTTATCTAGGCAGAATCAAGTACGATCACTATGTGGGAAAAGCTTTGCCACACTAAAACTTCTTAGAAGACTTTTTCCATGGATCCCTCTAAATTGTAGGAAAACAGTGACACAGGCACTTCTTGTGAGTAGGCTGGACTATGGCAATGCATTGTATGTGGGCATGGCTGACTATCTTTTTACCAGACTTCAAGTGGTCCAAAATGCTGCTGCCAAACTGATATGCAACAAGAGTAGATATAGTTCAGCCTCCTTCTGTATGAAGGAATTACACTGGCTACCTGTACGCCAAAGAGCCAACTTTAAGCTCATGTGCTTTGCGCATAGAACGCTATACAAAACAGGTCCTCAAATCCTACATGGAAAATTAAAATTTCATGTACCTCTGTGCAATCTGAGATCCCGCCATCAGGCACTGGCATCAGTCAAGCGTACGACTAAAGCCAGGATGGGCGACCGATCGTTTTCAAAATCAGCAGCGGTCATTTGGAACAAACTCCCTCCAGAACTATGCCTGACTGAAGAATACCTAATGTTCAGAAAAAAACTAAAAACACATGTATTCCCTGGTTACTAAGCTGTTAACTTGAATCTTTCTCTGCCTGCACTCAGTTATGTTTCAGCGCCGTGATGTCCCTTGGGATGAGTGTTGCGCTCTATAAATAAATAAAATAAAAAACAAAACTCGTGAGGATAAATGCTGCGCAATGGTGTGCGCAGATTTATGGTGACTGGTGGAGAAATGCCACTTTTAGAAGTTGGCATTTCTGTGTGCTGTGTGCTTGCCTGCCTGATGTGAATGGCATGTCTGGCTTGTGATTGACAGGAGCTGAGAGGTGTGGGTGGCTCCAGGAGACAGGGGGAGTCAGCCCAGTGGTGAATAGAGAGATCTGCATGCAGATGGGAGGGAGGAGTTGCACCTGGGACCTGAATAGGGCTATGCCTTCCCTCCACAATGCCGGCTCCGCCCCCTGTGGTGCGTCTGATCACCGAGCCCCCACCTGACAAAGGAGAGAGGAGCTGAGCAAAAAAATTGCTCCAAAGCTCCCCTAAACCAGTTCTGACTGGTATCACCAAGCCCTGTGACACAAAGGGAAATGTAGTATAAATATAGGGGCTGTGACCCCATCAAAATGTTCTGGTTCTGTTCCCTTGACTGGATGGGGGGCTGCTGCTGCTGGGGCCCAGGAGGGACCGCCATGGGGGCTGCCTCCCTGCTGGAGCGGCCTGTGTGCTGGCCCCTGGGCCCCGCTATGCCCCTGAACCTCTCCTGGACTTTTGCTGTGGAGCTGTGGCTCCTGAATCTGAAGAGCGCTTTATTTGCATTTCCCCCAAGAGGAAGGAGCGCTTGGCTTTACTTTGGGAAGCACCTGGCTCTGTTGCTGAGGAGCGCTTTACTCTAAATTCCCCTGAAAGGGAGAAGCGTGGGCTGCGCAGCGCTGTGCTGCAGCCCCCTTTAAAGAGGTAATCCCCCTAGTAGGGATTCCCCCGTGATGCCTCAACAGTGGGTGCCCACCCCGCATTTTTCTGTATCTCACGGGTGCCCACCCCGCTTAAGGTTTCATTATTATGGCGGGAGCCCACCCCGCTCTATATTTTAATTTTGAGAGGGAGCCTACCCCTCAATGTCTGCTTCATCTTTATTTTTAACTGCGGGTGCCCACCCCACGTTTCACTGCCGCAGCCCGAGTAGCTCAAGGATTCCTCTCCGGGTCGCTCTTCACGCGACCCGTAAGTCAGGCGAGGCTGCCTGACGTGGGGCGGAGCCTCGCGGGCTCCATTTCTGCCTTCCCCCGGTAGCTGGAGAAAGGGGGAAGGCAACTCAGAAGCTGCCGGGTCTCCTTCAAGAGCGGGGCCGCCGTGTGCTATTGGGAGCCCCGCAGGACGGTAATGGGAGCGGACAGCGCCATGACTCCAGCGCGTGGAGGCGAAGTACTGGTGCTGGTCGGCAGGGCTCTCTGAGCAGAGAGAGAGCCCCGCATCCTGCTGAGCCGCCGTGAGAGGACACGCGCAGAGAGCCCGGTAAGAGGGGGCTCAATGTTATCCCTATTTGTTTAAATGTTGAGCGGACCCGCCGTTGCAGGTCGCTCCTACATGGGGAGGCCAATTTAATGGAAAAGCCCAGTGGGACCCTGAGGGCACAGATGTGCCGGGCCCCCTTCAGTTCATTTACCTCAGCTGCCCCATTTGCAGAGGGCAGCTGCAACGTTTTACGCACAATTGTTCCAGTAGGCACAGTGGTGCCAGCCATCATTTTAATATTCCCAGCTGCCCAGCAAGTTGTGGGCAGCTGCCTCGTTTAGGCCACAGTGCTTTGGGGGGCATGCCTTTTGAAGTTAGGAGTGAGATGCACTCCTTTTCCCCATATCTTCACAGCTGCGCAGCACTTAGTGCCAGCTGCAACGTTTAGGTCTGCGCAGTGCGCACTCTTGACTTTCGCTGCATAGGCAGCAGCCCTGACTCTTGGGACATGGGGCTATTGAGCCCCTTTTGAGATGGCCAGTTGGCTAGGGGGACTGTTGGGTTTATAGGGCGCCAGGCCCTAATGTGATTTATGTGGTGCTAGGAAATGTGATTCATGTGGTATGATTTACGCACCCTGTGTTATACCTCTAAATGTGTTTTTTATGATTATGAGGTTGCTTTGCGTATTATGGTTTATGCTAGTGAGATTATGTTCCACTGTGTGATTTATGCCCCTAATGTGAGTTATGCTTAGGAGGTCAGGGTCTAATGCGTTTAGACTTATGAGAGAATTGCATATTGTGTTTATGCTGGTGAGGTTGGCGCAGAACGTATTTACCCGCTAAATGTAATACTGTGCATAATGTAGTTTATGTTACAGGCTGATGCTAAGTACAGTGATTACCAGTGGTTACTGGTTGTGCGTTTATGATCTGTTTTTGATCTGTTTTACTTTTACTAAGTTCACTTTTGTGATGGTTCTGACAGTGGTCCAGTGGGCCCTGTCAGGTGTATATAATCCCTTGTAGATATGACCCAGTGCCAGGTGGCACCATGTATATTATGTGTTTTCTATTCTAATGTGCTATGAGAATACAAAGGCTATTTTTGATATAACCTTGTGTGGAGTTCTTTTTGTGGTGTGCCTGGGATGTTGTTGCTGTGTGCGTGCGCAAATGCTTTACACATTGCCACCAGGATAAGCCGGACTGCTCGTGCCAAGCTACCAAGGAGGTGAGCAGGGGTTATCTTTGGCGTGTAACTCCCTTTCCCTGACTAGATTGGTGGTCTCTGCCTGGCTTTGGCGCAAGCCTTAGCCAAGCAGAGATCCAATTTCTAACATATGTGTTCTATATTTTTGTGTAAGTATTACGTTTGTTTTTTAATATATGTGTTAAATTTGTAGTAGTTATAAAAAAAAAATTACGTTGCATTTTAGTTCCGTAGCGGGTTGTGGGTTTATAGGGGAATAGGGTGAGAAGTAATTTATTATATGAAATGTATTAACAATTTTTAGAAGTTATTACATTTTTTAAATTAAATTTAGAGTTTTAGTTCCGTAGCGCATTGTGGGTTTATATTGCAGTAGGGTGGGAAGTAATTTTATTAATTAATATTTTTCATTAATTAATATTTATGTATGTAATATTTTATATTGTTAGGTGTGGTTATTAATTTGTTATCTGTTAGTTATTAATTGGCTATGAATTAATTGTTAGATATGTTAATTGTGTCATTTTTTAAGGAGAGGGTTGTGGGTTTATAGGGGAGTAGGGTGGGAATTAATTTAATTATAATTAATTAATTAATAATTTTTATTAATTAATATGTATGTATTTGTTATTTTATATTGTTAAATGTGGTTATCATTTTTGTATTAATTAGTTATTAATAATTATTATTTTATTAGACATTATGTTAAATGTGTCTTTTTTTAAGAGTGTGTTATGCATTGATAGGGGAGTAGGGTGGGAAGTAATTTAATTTTAATATATTTTAAAATATTTTTTATATAATATTTATTTTATTTTATTTTATATTGTTAATTGTGTGGACTAATTTATTACTAATTGTTCTTTATGTGTTTGTTAATTGTTATTAGTTAATTGATTGTTAATTAATTATGTAAATTTTGTCATGTTTTGCAACATTGTTGGTGTCATTTATAGGGGAATATGGTGGAAGGTAATTTATTTTTGAATACTTAATTATTTCCATCCACTATGCAAAACTTTCCCTACTGTTGCACTTGCTGGAGTGGGAATAGTAAATAATTCCCCTCCATTATCCAACACTTTCACTACTGTTGCACTTATTGGAGTGGGAATAGTAAATTATTACACTCCGCTATTCAACACTTTCCCTACTGCTACACTTGCTGGAGTGGGAATAGTAAGTTATTCCCCTCGCTATCCAACACTTTTCCTTCTGTTGCACTTGCTGGAGTATGAATAGTAAATTATTCCCTTCCGCTATCCAACACTTTCCCTACTGTTGCACTTGGTGGAGTGGGAATAGTAAATGATTCCCCTCCTCAAACCAACACTTTCCTTACTGTTGCATTTGGTGGGGTGGGAATAGTAATTTTTACCCTTCCGCTATCCAACATTTTCCCTACTGTTGCACTTTCTGGAGTGGGAATAATAATTTTTACCCTTCTGCTATCCAACACTTTCCCTACTGTTGCACTCTCTGGAGTGGGAATAGTAAATTATTCCTCTCCGCTATTCAACACTTTCCCTACTGTTGCACTTGGTGGAGTGGGAATAGTAAATTATTCCCCTCCTCTATCCAACACTTTCCTTACTGTTGCATTTGGTGGGGTGGGAATAGTAATTTTTTCCCTTCCGCTATCCAACATTTTCCCTACTGTTGCACTTTCTGGAGTGGGAATAGTAATTTTTACCCTTCTGCTATCTAACACTTTCCCTACTGTTGCACTTGCTGGAGTGGGAATAGTAATTATATCCCCTCCGCTATCCAACACTTTCCCTGCTGTTGCACTTGCTGGAGTGGGAATAGTAAATTATTCCCCTCCGCTATCCAACACTTTCCCTACTGTTGCACTCCTTGCAGTGGGATTAATTATTTATCCCCTCTGCTATCCAACATTTTCCCAAAAGCATTGACGCCACTTCAACTATGTATTGGGTGGGGCTCTGTGGTGCTGCAAAAACCTGTCTTTCACATTCATGCATTGGTGCACTGAACTAAGTTCCCCCATATTACCCGTGAATGTGAAAACAAACCTTGTAGAGCTGATCCAGAGACTCAGTTTGTGCAACATTTTGAGTAAGGTTTGTAAGTGACTTATATGAAGAAAAGTCACTGATGGAGGATTAATGATCGCTTTTATGACGATACTCACAAAAAATCCCCTTGTGGGGTCTAAGGAACAGCTGAAAGGGTCCTTACATATTGTGACCTGCTATCACCTTTGTGGAGAGCAACAGGAAACATTAAACTGTTGTGTTTTCATGTATTGAAATGATTCAGGGATAGAACCCATTAACTCATCCCTAATTAATAAGGAGAAGTAGCATTGTTCGGATAAGCAACTGGATAATTTGATCAACATGGAATCCTCTAGAGAAAGAGCAGAGCTAATCCTACACTCAGGGCAGTGGCATATTAAGTCCTGAATGTTAAAAGTGTACTTTTAGAGTCGTGCATACTGAATATATATTATTACTGTCCTTTTGGCGAGTGAATCATGATGTTGTTTTACTTGCACAGTCCTGTGATGAAATTGAGGAGGGTTAAGATTAACAAAACAAAGTTTTCACTGTGTGCAATTTTTTCTGAGTAGCTTATATAGCTTTGTATTTTCAAAAACAAACTTTAATAATCAATAAAGTAATCAAGGGCGCACACTGCAAATGGCCTTGGCCGTGGAGTGATAGTTTTGAGGCCGACCACACTCCTATTTTAAACGAGATCCTCTAAATCAGGCACTCTTTAGAAAAGGTGATGGTTCAAAAAAGATGGGCTTCTGTTTCTCATCAGAGTCATCTGGTAAAAAGTTCATAAAACCAACCCCTCCACTGCAGAAAGCTGTGTCTCATGGAAAGATCATATGTTAGAATCCAGATCCTTCCCAGATCAATAAAATATTCACAACTGTATTGATTAATAGATGCACAAAGTGCTATGTAAGCAATTAATAATTATTGTTTGCAAAGCAACATCAAACCAGGCCATTCTGCACTTTTTATAATTACAAGCCTCAGTGTTAGTGCAGACGTCACATTTTTAGAATGTTTTCCACCAAGTAGTGAACTCTGGAGGATGAAGAGTCCTGCATAATTTATCAAAGCATCGATGAAGCTCCTGCCAGGCTGGTGGCCTGCAATGCCCTGAGGGGATGCATGTATGAAAACTTTCCCAAAGACACAGTCAAACAAGGACAAAGCAAGGTAAGTATGTCTTCATCTCTGCTCACGAGAGCTGGAAAAACAACCCGTTGGAACTACTCCATTCCTCATTTAATTCAGAGAGAAGATGAAGACCCTGCTCTTCAGAGGGCACCTCGTCTTCACTCCATAGGATTCACTACCCACGACTACCCATCCTCAGCATGCAAGATCCTGAATCAAAACCCGGGGCCCCCACCCTTGTGGAGCACCGTGGGCCAGATGTGCTAACATCAAGAACAGTGATGTCCTAATTGCGATTATCTCTGAATCACAATTAGGAAATCGTTATTCCTAATGTATGTCATTCTTTTTTGATTAGCAATTCCTAGTGGGTTGCATGAATTTTAATGATATGGCTCTCGATTTGTGACCATTAGGAATGACAGCCATCCCAGGGATGGTGGCCTGTGTGGGTCAGCAGACCACCGAGTCTGTGACTGCTTAAAAAACAAAATAGGGCCTGTTTTCCTTAACAAAAGTTTTAAGTTTCATTTTTTAAGAGTTGGACCACTGCCTACTCTCAAAATATATACTTTTTACATTCATAAAGGGGAGGTGGTCCCTTGGGACACCACCTCCTTCAAGGAGTCTGTAAAATATTATTTTTTTGCGACTGGATTTTGGTTGTAAATCATTAATACATACCACTGCAGACTGGTATGTGGAAGGGGTGCCATAGACACGCTTCTTCCAAATACTGAATCGGAAATCCAAAGTGAGATTTGGTAACAAGTTACTAAATCGCAGATTGCCTTTTGTACATTGTAAAAAGAATCAGCAAATTGAGCCAATTGCGACCTCAAAAAAGTTGTGTACATCTGGACTTATGTTTTCTGTATTTTTTGTACAACTGTGCACAGGGGCGTAGCTACCATTAGTGCAACAGGTGCAGCAGCACCAGGGCCTAGAGCCTAGAGGGGTCCATTGAAGCATGATAATTGCTGTATTTTAGTACCCCAACAACAGCCAAAGGGGCCATTGTTGTTGCTTGCACCAGGACACATTCTACTGGCGTTCCACTCCACAAATATATTACATATCTCTGTTCGTACCCACATTCTGAAGATATCAAGGCATACAGACCTGAAGGGGTCCCGGCATCAGCAGACACGACGGACATCACTGAAAGACACACAAGAATGGGACAGAGAGGGGAGGCATGAGCATTTCTGAAAAATTAATGATTGAAAAATGCAAACAGATATTTACCTTTAAATAGAACGAGAGAGCATAACCATGGCATATGGCAAGCACAAAAGGAGACTGCGTGTTATACGGTAAGGAGGCGTGGGAGACTACATGTAATACGATAAGGAGGCGTGGGAGACTGCGTGTAATACGGGAAGGAGGCATGGGAGACTTCATGTAATACGGTAAGGAGGCGTGGGAGACTGCGTGTAATACGGTAAGGGGGCGTGGGAGACTGCGTGTAATACGGTAAGGAGGCGTGGGAGACTGTGTGTAATACGGTAAGGAGGCGTGGGAGACTTCATGTAATACGGTAAGGAGGCGTGGGAGACTGCGTGTAATACGGTAAGGAGGCGTGGGAGACTGCGTGTAATACGGTAGGGAGGCGTGGGAGACTGCGTGTAATATGGTAAGGAGGCGGGTGTAATACAGTAAGGAGGCGTGGGAGACTGGGTGTAATATGGTAAGGAGGCGTGGGAGACTGCGTGTAATATGGTAAGGAGGCGTGGGAGACCGTGTAATACGGTAAGGAGGCGTGGGAGACTGCGTGTAATATGGTAAGGAGGCGTGGGAGACTGCGTCTAATATGGTAAGGAGGCGTGGGAGACTGCGTGTAATATTGTAAGGAGGCATGGGAGACTGTGTGTAATATGGTAAGGAGGCGTGGGAGACTGCGTGTAATACGGCAAGGAGGCGTGGGAGACTGCGTGTAATACGGTAAGGAGGCATGAGAGACTGCATGTAATATGGTAAGGAGGCGTGGGAGACTGCGTGTAATACGGTAAGGCAGCGTGCAGAATATGGGCAACCCGCTAACATTGGCCAGGCTTTCTTCCTGTCAAAGCTTATCAGCTCAAATAAGAAAGCTCTGAGGCCAAAAGTCAAAAATCGACTTTTATATATTGTCCTTCTAAAATTCGAGTAGATATCTCACTTTTTAGGGATTCACTCGGAACCAGGAAAGTTACGACGTTCCTAGAGATCCACGTGTTCTCCTTTTCCCAAAAGATCTAAGTGCTGAATTTCTACCAGCTGATAAAGCTTTATAAATAAGTCTTGCACAAACATGTTTGTCATTTGCTCTTCTCTGCATGGCAAATATTCTCCCGATAAAGACAAGGCTTTGCCTATACTTAATACTAGTATCAATGGGTTTGTAAATACCCACAAAACAGCGCCATTGTGGGCGCTCTCTACCTTGACCCCATCCACTCCTCCCGGTGGAGCCCGTCTCTTACCTCTAACACTTGATCCAACCAAGACGAGGCATCCAATCTGCTGGTAGATTCCCCCCATTGGAACTGCACGCTTCCACGTATCTTTAGTTTGTGAATCCCTCTGTTGAATGTTGGATTACTAATGACTTCTTCACCCTACCAAGTTCATCTTAGAAATGCAAAAGCCTTGCCGAATCGTACTTAATAGGGGTTATGTATGAGCAACGCAAACCTATGACTATCTTGTCCAAAGATATTTCAGCCTTTCTCTTTCTCTCCTGCCCCCATTCCTTCTTACAATAAGTGGCGGCTCCTCTGGGAGGGCTTTACGCGCAGTGCCCTTACAATAAGTGGCAGCTCCTCTGGGAGGGCGTTATGCGCAGTGCCCTTACAATAAGTGGCGGCTCCTCTGGGAGGGTGTTACGCACAGTGCCCTTACAATAAGTGGCGGCTCCTCTGGGAGGGCGTTACGCGCAGTCCCCTTACAATAAGTGGCGGCTCCTCTGGCAGGGCGTTACGCACAGTGCCCTCACAATAAGTGGCGGCTCCTCTGGGAGGGCGTTACGCACAGTGCCCTTACAATAAGTGGCGGCTCCTCTGGGAGGGCGTTACGCGCAGTGCCCTTACAATAAGTGGCGGCTCCTCTGGGAGGGCGTTACACACAGTGCCCTTACAATAAGTAGCGGCTCCTCTGGGAGGGCGTTAAGCGCAGTTCCCTTACAATAAGTGGCGGCTCCTCTGGGAGGGCTTTACGCGCAGTGCCCTAACGGAGGAGGCAGGAGGAAGTTGTACAGACTGCTACCTTGACCCTACTGAGGGCAGGTGGCCCTACACCAAAGCTAGTGCATGCAAGATGGGGTGCATCAAAGTTTTTCCCCCACTCACAAGTGTCGTTTGTGCTCGTGAAGGCAGGAATGAGGGCCAGGTGTATTATCTAATCCAAAGATCTTACCAGCACTTGTGGCGATGAAATATCTCGCCCCAAAAAATCAGTCATTGTGCTCCGCCCAAGATCCCTGCCTTCTCCTCTCATTGGTCAACCACGATGAAGGCTCGGCCGATGAGGGAAGAAGGCAGGAACCTGAGTGGGCCAGTGTGGAGTTTAAGACTGTTGATTGTGTGTGCCCTGTTGCCCTGGTGACTACCTTGTGTCCTCCACCACCCGTCGCCCGTGCCCTGATAGGGGGCACCACAAGCTCATGAGCTCAAAGAGAGACTTCTGTGCCTGCAGCTCTGGGACTCCTGAGGCCAGGGCAGAGCTGGGCACAGCACCAGCCTCTCCCTTGTCTGCCATGGTCTTTCCCAAAGACTTCAGCTGTTCCATAACATGAAGCTCGTGTCTTCAGTGTTTTCACAGAGGGTCCCTTTCTTCCCCCTGTAGTGGTGTCTCATCTGCTTGCGTCGCTTGCTCGGTGCAGTTCGATGAGTCATTCATGTCCCTCCATTTTGAAAGTTCTCCAAGGAGTGAGGCCTGTATCAGTCAGTCACATTGACGGCAGGCTCTCAGTTGATAAATGTGACCTGCATTCTCGTTCATTCCATCTTCTTACGTTTCTGTATAAGGTTTTCAATTGTCCTTAACACCTCATTAAATTGTTTGAGTTGCAGGAATGTGGGTTGTGCATGGCTTCAGGACGCGATGGTCCTCAAACCAACAGACCCGGGTCAGCTAAGCATTCAGGGTCCCATTGAAACCCCGTGTCTCCCTTCCCTCTGGAGGGTGACGCGGGAAAGAATACAAAAGTGTAATGGAAGGAAAGCCTGAATTAATCTCAGCCAATGGAAGGAAAGCCTGAATTAATCTCAGCCAATGGAAGGAAAGCCTGAATTAATCTCAGCCACTTGTGATTACTCAGGCCGCATCCCAGTCCATCATTAATATTTTGCACACGTGCCACCTAAGTTGGACCCAGCTCTGTGCAAATCAGTCTTGACCCTGCTCCCAGTGGCGGCTGGCATGTATTCACAGAGGTGAGGCGGGCAAAATACTGGTGATATTAAAATAATATAAAAAATGGCACTTACCTTTCTGACTTGCCGCACAATGCCCTCCTCCCTCGGGTGTCTTCTTTCCTCGAAGCTCTGGACCCAGGAAAATGCACAACCCAATCCTGGCGCTGCTTCATGCTGTTAACCAGCATGAGAGAAGCATCAGGATTGGAGGGAGCTGCCTCTCTCAGCTCTCTCAAGAGCGTTGGAGGCCTGTGCTTTCTCTAGCCCAGCTAAGACAGCTAGGTTAGAGAAGTTTAAAATACGCATTTCTGGCTGACCCTCGCAAGACGGCCTGCCAAAGAGACATGGGCACTTTAAACATAAGTGTACAGCTCCCTGCTGCCACTCAGCAACAATGCCTAGGCCGTAGGCAGTTGTATTGCTGTATCCCCATAACATTTACAGACGCCCTGGTGGCGATGACCGCTTTTTCTTCCGATTGTGCACAGGGGCACCACAAGCTCAAGCGATTGTCCTCTTTGTCCTCTTCAGGTGAAGAGACTTCTACCTGTAAGTCACTTTATGGGTGGTTTTCGAGTCACCAGTGTACTTGAGGTTAGTGGTTCACAATTGGCGTACCACTCTCCTTGGTGGCTTGGTGCCTTGGGGGTCTCTGCCTTGGGTTTTCTTTCGGCAGACTAAGACAAAGTGGTTGGGCATTCCGCAGTGAGAGCATGTTTGGCCTTGTGCGGGACAGGCGTTGATTGGATGTTCTTCCCACCCATAGTATCCGCACTTGTTCTTCCGGGGCTGGAATGGGCATCCTCTGGGGGCATTCCTTGTCTCCTACGTTCTTACCGCGTCTGCTCACTTCGTCTTGACGACTACGTTCTTGTACTACATCCGTCCTAGTGCTAGGTCAATCTCGTCGGCCCCTGCGGTGGATAGGTCGTGTGACCTTGCGAGGATTATGATGTCGTCCATTCTTATATGCGGTTGTCTTAATATTATTCCATGCAGAGTCTTGTTACGGCATCCCTGAATTAGCCAGGCGCGGATCTCTTTGAGCTAGTCATCAGCTGTGCAAGTGCTCTCCAGTTCCCCTAGCCTGGCGTACAAAGTGTTGATTGATTCGCCCTCTCTCTGGCAGGCTTGGTGCAGTTTGAACCTCTTGCAGTCCGGGTTTAATTGTGGGTCAAAATGAGCGTTGAATGCTCCTACTGCGGCGTTGTAGTTGGTACGTGGGCCTGAGTTCGGTAGGTGCTTGAATAGGAGGTAGGGTTCTTCCCCTGCGTAGTGTAGGAGTAGTGAATGTTTGACGGCATCATCAGTCTCTCGTGTGTCTACGAAGTAGAGGTCCAGATGCCCTATCCATGGTTTCCAGTTGGAGGAAGCAGTTGCAGGATCGGCCATTTTGCTGAATGGGAGTAGTACACCCGTGAGTGCGTGCTGTGTGACAACGTGGCTGGGAGGTTGAGCAGCATTTGGTTCATCCCCCATCCTTGGAGTGTTATGTGAATCCTCTTTCTGGTGATTCTCTTTGTTTGACTGGAAGCTGACTGCCTGTGGCTGTAGTGTATTTGGCGCTGGTCTGTATTCTCCCCTTGACAATGTTTTCTTTTTCTTTTCACGCATAACACTGCTCTCTCTTGTGCTATTCTTCCCTGAGGATTGTATGTGCAAATTTCCTCTATTTCTTCTTCTTTTTTATACCCCTTTTTTCTAGCTGATGGGCACTGAGCTGGGTATTGAAAGGAACCTGTTGCCTTAGCCATTGCTTGTTTATTGCCTTAATGAAAGGCAACTGCGGAATATCAATCAAGTCTGACCCAGTACCTTATAGCTGCTACAGGCGCTGTTGTACACATGGACTAGGAGACTTTGACTGAAGTCGATGCATTGCCACAGGCTGCGGTGCTCCTGCGCCTCACTACTTGGCTGACGGCAGCCTGCGGTGTTGTGATGCCTAGGGGCGTGATCGTCTTTCCGCTGCAAGCTAGCAGGTACGCCGGGCCACCGATTTATGGATCGGCGTGTAGCCTGCCTCGCTACACTGCAGGGCCTTGATGGCAGTGCGGAAGAATGTGCGGGCTGGCCCCCGTTCTTGTGGCCAGTGTGTTGTCTCCTGTGCAGGGTAGGTCGCACTTGCTCTACGCGCATGTGGCCTTCGCAGCCTGCCAATAAAATATACGCCTGCACCTGTTTGTCATTCGGGTGGAAAGACCTCGAGCGTTCACCACCCATTTATTTTCTAAACTTTGGCCATGCCTGGCCGGAGGGTGAGGTGAGACTACATCCGGCTGCTGACCTTCTACACAACCCAGGACTAACTTCACCCTTGCTGTGGGCTCCTCAGCCGGGTGCAGCTTGATTCCTGTGACACAGTGTGCACGGGACCAACAACTGGGTATACCCGTCCCACTTAGGGCGACTCACTAGTTATCTAAAAAGTGATAAACTCGCATATGAAGCACTAGTAACACGGAGTTCAGCTGAACACAGAACTATTCGTACACATTTTCTCAAATTTAAAAGTGTTTCATTTTTATCCTGTCCTTTTCCAGTACCCAATGTAGTGGTGAAGTCGTGTTCGGATGGTGCAGCTGTTAAAGACATCACCTTCTGATAAAAAAAAGAGTCTCTCAGAGCAAAGTATTAATAATGCAAACTGAAACAGGAAACAAAAATAATGGGGCCGATTCACAAAGGTAACATGAGGCAAAATTCTAACTTTATGCCTTTTGGCATGCACAGAAGTCATTTACAACTTTTGGTATTCACAGAGGTCATTTATGAGTTGTATCTTTACGTCCGCAGTTAAGCTGGAATCTCTGCACCCGGACCGTACTCTCCGGCTAGGGCTGTACTCTCCTGCTCGAACTGTAATCTCCAGCTCGGGCCGGATAAAGTGTAATCAATGGGCCAGAATGCAATTTTTACAAAAGGGGACATTAGGAACATGTAATAAATGGTAGAGGAGGTCATGAAAATCAGTTTGGGCAAGAAAAAGGGTGCGGCCGGACACTACTGTTGCAGGGATTCTGCACATACACAGAACTATGCACAGGAAACCAGGACCTCGGTGTATTGTGGTATACCAAAAAACCCACCTCAGTACCTAGAACCCCAATCCGACTAGCAATAGTGTCTCATTAGTTCTTACAGCGAAGCAACCAATGATTAGACAACCTAGAACATGCGACTCTGTTCCTCTCAGGAGCAGTGGGAACAAGAACACTCTTTCGCTTTTGCATAAAAACAATAGAATCAGCATTGTTACAATTCCATAAAATACGAACGGGGATAACATATTATAATGACAGTGGAAAAAGACTACTGTGCCATACCACCCTCCCCGTGCTAAGAGCTAGTTGATTATAATAATAGAAGACCTCTGGCTTTTGTCAGGGGGACCCCATACCTCAAAGTCTTAGATGGAAAAGTCTACATCTCCGGACAAGCACAGCTCTTCTGTTCTTGAAAGATTTCTTCAAGTGCCTAAACGTGCATCCTGTGTAATATTAAAAGGCACTGAAAAATCAGTAGTGCATCTGTGTTCTCTGTTATGTCTAAGGTGCGTGGGACTGAGCAAAGTTGATTAACAGGGATGTTGTTTTCTGACCTTGAACATTATGTGCAGACGAGAAGCACAGAGCACAGCAAGGTTTGTGAAAGGCAGACTGTTCTCATGTGAAAACGTGCAAGCAAAGTATTTACGAAAACAGAGCCATGTAGGAACGTGTACAAAAGTGGCAGAATGGTGGCCAAGCAAATACGAACTGATGCTAACTTAGCAATGTCCGTAGTTAATCCCATATCCTCACTACACCCTCCCCTGGTCAGTCTCTCGGACCGTGCTTTAAGGTGAACACAGAGTTCAAGAAGTCTAAGCAGTAAATAAGAGCATTCATCTTAAGAGTGTCTCAGATTTAGGCGAAGCGTGTCTTTTTATAAATGTGCTGAAAGGCGAGAAAAAAACTTAACTTGTCAAAAAGAAACACACCCAAAAAAAAGCATCGTCCAGCTCAGCCACCCTACGGGGGTCTAAACTGGAAATATTAAATGTAGCATTTGCGATTAATGCTTGTAATTGTTCAATGGAATAAGTGGTATGATTGCTCCAGTTATTATATTCAGTTAGTGATGGAATAGTGGGGGCATTCATTTGCTTCGCTGAAGCCAAACAAAGCAAGTAGTCTGGAAAACCGAATTATTTAAAAACAAAATTTGTGTAGGGACGAGGCACGTGCGATGTAAAGCCTCAGTGCCTTGAACCTGCCATGGTCTAGAACCCCAAACTGGTTTTAAATCCACTGTGGCTTTCCACACATTATAGACACCCACAGACAATTCCTCAATAAAGAAAGTGGAATATAGCAATTTAGTGTTGTTGAGCATCACCTTAGGATTGGATGTAGGATTCAATCTAAAATAGTAATAACCCGGGTTGGACCTATCAAAATTCGTAAAATATGTAAATTTACCTAACATTGTTTTTGAGCTGCCATACACTGGGGTAGGGCAATGTTCCCACTGTGTGTAATTAAAAACATTTCTAAATGTATTAGCTTTGTGTAGAAAATGATGTCCATAATGCTGGTAACAAAATTAATCTGCATAATTTGCAGTATTTAAATACAAATCTTCAGCATCAAATGCAGCATAATACTTTAAATCAGAGAATAACGATTGTATGGCCTGAACATCCCAATCATCCGAACGTATGTTTTGTTTAACTGCATCACCCATTGAAACACAAAGTACATTTGGAACATTATTAATCTCGGTAGGGCCATGAATTTGGAACTCCACTGCATCCCAAACGATGCCATCTGCAACTGGCCAGGCAGAAATGTTGACAAAAGTCTGGTCTCTTTTCATGATGTGTGAAGATGAGTGCGGAGCCAAAGTTCCATCAACTAGTTTGACAGCAGAGCGTTCAGGCAGGTAGTGACCGTTGATGAGAAGGAAAAATACTGTCACAAACCCAGTGGACATGAACAAAAAAATGGCGATCAGCACCGACCAGATGTATGTCCAAGGTGGAACCAAATATGTCTGTTTGAACCAGGAAACAAAAAAATTGAATTTGGTACGGGACAAAAATGATGTGGCGTTTGAGTCAAAGGAAAAACGTGACTGGTTAAGGGTATCAGGTTGCAAACCAGGCAATGACTCGCTTGTGGGATAAGTATATTCAGTTTCATCATTACAACTGGAGGTCCGTGGGTCAAGCAAGGGATTAGCAACAGAGTCCATCTCTATGGCAGTGTCATTTCTTACAGTGTCAGAGGCGCTAATCACAGAATTTCTGGCAATTGTTGGACACGAAGAAGCTGGTGTTATGCTATTCAGGATCAGGCAGATGTTGTAGTTTGACATTGTCTATCGAGATGTATCTGTTTTCTTTGCGACCAGGATGTGGAGGTAAAATGACTGTACGAGTACACTTCACGTCAAGCATTGGAACCAGTGCACGATCTGATGGACCAAATTCTTTTTTGTTCTCCACCTTCTCTCGGACCAGGTCTCTGACTTTGGGTAGCCAGCCGACTACCAGAATCTGCAGTGCAGCATCAGAGGCTGAGGGTAAACGTTCCTTTGCAAGACTGGCACGGGTCTCTTGTAGATTCTGTAATGCAGAAGAATGATTATCTACGTCAAAGGGTGCGGCAGACGACGCCATGTCTAGACCGTCAAGGTCTGGCACAAATATTTTCATGCCAAAGAGCATTTTGTATGGGGTCCGCCTACCCAGAGATCTTCTAGGGAGATTATTTAGTGCACGTTATACGCTATACAAATGGGCTAAGCCGTTCCTGCCAGTACCTAAGCCTCTAGCTGTCAAGGATTGCTTTAAGTCACGGTTCAATCGTTCCACAACTGAGTTGCCCTCAGGCCTGTATGGAGACGAAAATTTGACCTGCACCCCCAAAGAACGCTGGACCCTGGTTTGACTGGAAGGAGCCACATGCAAAAATTCCCACAAAGACACGCAAATCCCTGATGACAGTTCGAGCATCAGCACTTCGTTGTGGCCATACCCAAAGAAAACGTGTGTACTAATCAACTGCAGCGAAGATTAATTTATAGGCAGTATCTGAAGAAAAAGGACCGCAGTGATCTAAATAAACACAACCGAATGGTTTATTAGAAATGCATAGCTGTGTTTGTGGTGGGCGTGTAACCGTAGATGGTTTAATCTGCTGACAAACGTCACAAGAAAGCACATAATTCCGGGTCTGTTTGTAACTAAAATCCGTTTCCCCAAAGCCAGTGCGCGCTCCTTCAGGATTGCCATCTGGACAGCTGCCAAGACTTTTTCAACAGTGGAAAATCGCATTTTTGCTGAAGTGTACAAATGTGACTTGTAAGCAATAGGCACTGTGTCACCTTCATTAAATGTCAAGTATGTGAAACCAACTGCACCTGGTACGATTTCTATCACCAGGTTTGTGTGGTTATCATGTGTCAACAAATATTTAGATTCAAGAAGATCAGACTGCAAAGATTACAGGATTGCTGAATGTTCCGGAAACCAGCAGGCTTTTGAAAAAGTAGGTTGTATCAAAGCATACAATGGCTTGATACGTTGGGCATATTCGGGAATATAAGTACGACCGAAATTTAAAAATCCTAGCAGAGATTGTAATTTCTTCAGGGTTGTAGGAGGTCGCAAACGTGCGCATTTCTCCAAGAAGTGAGGTGCCAAACCTCGACCTTCATTATTGAGCTCGTAGCCCAGGAACAACACTGTGTACCCTGCAATGTGTGACGTTGCAAAGTTAAATTTGTAACCGTAGTCTGCAAACAAAATAATGATGCGATCTACGTCACAAAGATGCGGCCATAATTCGTCGTCCTTGAGATGAATATCATCAACGTACGAGTACGCATCTGGGTTTATGTTGTCTAACAAAGAGACAACACGGGCGGCGAAAACTCCCGGGCTGTGTTTCATAGCCCATGGCTAGACGGCGTAATTGTTTTTGTTTTCTGCCGGCAGTAAATGCTGTCCATTGACTCGATATGGGGGACAGATTGTGACTGAAAAAGCCGTTGGAAATGTCTAGGGTAGTTTTATATTTTTTACGAACAAGACTGTCTACAAGCACAGAACTATGGGTATTCTGAACCGCAAATGTGCGACAATGAGAGTTCAAATGCCGGTAATCCAATACAATGTGGTACGACCCATCCGGCTTGGTTACGGTAAAAAGAGGGTTATTCGTCAGTGATACACATGTTTCAATAACTCCTTGATACTCTAATTGATCTAGAATCTCAGAAACTGGAGCTTTTGACTCCCGCCAGAGGGGACATTGGGGTTGTGGCTGTAGCATAGGCCGCAATGGTATCTCATGCGGGGGAGAATCCTTATCCCAGTCCACCTGAGTACGGTAAAGAGCTGGTGCAAGCACCAAAGCCCACTCTTCTGCAAAAGCCTGTGCTTGCTCCTTGGAGACATTGTGTGAAAAACTAGGGAGTATTACCTCCTCCCCCCTTGGAGCGGCTAGAACAAAAGGCAGGGGCCAATCTGCTTCGGCTAACAAAATGTCATAGGAAGAAGTTAGATTGTCCCAAAAAATCCCTTTAACTACACTTTGTATATCACCTTCAATCAGAAGTAAAATTTCATAAACTCTGTCAGGGGGAGCCACTCGAGTGTCAGCAGTTTCAACTCTAATAAAAGTCTCAGTTGCTGTCGCCTCTAGAAATGGACGCAGTGCTTGCCGCACTATTGTAACCTCCGCTGCGCTGTCTAGCAGCGTTACTGCCCATGATAGGTTCCGGAGCCGGTTTCTCACCGCCTGTGGCATATCTCGCTGTTAATGCAGCAACTTTATTTTTCTGAAACTATGGGCGCGGATGAAGAAAGTCGTCTTGTTTCCCTTTTCCGTCACTCTGACGAGGTTTTTCACGTCATTGCGGGGCACATCGACCTCTGCCGCGATCCTGGTGTTCACCTCCACCGGTTTGCGAGCCTGATGTTTCCTGTGAAGAACGAGGAGAACGCTGATCAGGAACCTGAAACCTGTCAGGAGACCAAATTCTCGTGCGTTCGCGCAAATCATAAGTGCGCTCAGAATTCACCAGTACCGGTGACGCTGCACCCGACCCCTATTTCTGCTGTTGCTTCCCCTGTTTTTTATTCTTCCAATTCCGGAAAGGCAGGGCGTTTGTCCCATTCAGACTGAGACGTCTGCTGTGTTTGCTGTTGTGCTGGTATTCTAGCAAAAGGCTTAACACCCAAACTATTGCGTCCAATGGTCTTATAAGCCTGCGCAATAATTTTAGGTAATTCGCGTGGCTTAACGTCCTCTGGAACAAGGCACAAAGCATTAGACACTTGAAATTTTACCGCATCTCCCTTGACGTTTGCAATGATGAGATCAGCAACTACGTCGAACACTCCGACTAGCCTCATTCCTAACTCAGCTGCCGCCTCCGGACCATGCTCATCCTGAACACGCTTGATCACGGAGGGGAGTACAGTCATGGAGGGTGTGCCGAAACACTTCGCATAAACAGCCGCAAAATCTTTACCCCAATTATCACAATCGGTGACCTCGGGTACTAAGTCTTCCTGCAAACTAATTGTTAAAATCCAGTGTTTCTCCACAGGAGTGGTATTTGGAAATACCGCCTCCAGCTGGTCAAATTTCTCCTCAAGCCAATAAGGTAAATCATCCTTATTTTGAGGACGCTTGCCCATAACCGAATTAACCATGATGGGACTAATAGACATTCCGCCAGGTCCAGCTGATTGTGCTGCAAACCCAGGTGCTCCCACCTAAAGATTGCATGTGACAAATTGTACTAATGCTCTATGTACTTGGATCAAAGATGTGTGCATAACACGGAGCTCCGCAATCACAACTGTTAAATAACATGTATGCAGTGTGTACCCGGCCAAAACTGGCCAAGTGGCCCCATCTATCGATAAAGGGCCTAAACGGACTGGAGTCACTGGGTGGGGGAGGGCGCCATTAAACCAAATGGGGTGTTGCCATGCCGACAGTGGAACTTCAAGAGTCCTGTATGGCTGATAAGCATGAGGTGTTTGTGTAGGAGTGTAGGTATGGAACAGATTATCAGTTCCATCCACCTGCTGAAACGTTACACATGAATAAAGCACCTCAAAAGGGTACGCCGCATCAGTTATTACCACAAAGATAAGACTGACACCCACGTCGGGAACACCATATGCGCCTAAATGACATCTGAGTGCAGCACGGCTATGCGCCGCTATATCAACGTCAGCCATGAAGACTAAGAAAAGAAAAAGAACTCAGTGCCTGGCAGCACAAACAAGGGTAGTAATTCAAAAGAAGAACAATACTATTTCATAAATTCAAGCTTGAAAAACCTATAAAAACTTCAATATAGGTAGTTAACATCGTCACAGCCGTTTTTCCGGAAAACAGAAGTGAGGGGGTTGTGGACTAGCACTAAGTACAACAAACGTGCCTCGTAAATAAGTACCAGACCAAACGTTGGGTGCGCCATGTTGAAGGGATTCTGCACATACACAGAATTATGCGCAGGAAACCAGGACCTCGGTGTATTGTGGTGTACCAGAAAACCCACCTCAGTACCAAGAACCCCAATCCGACTAGCAATAGTGTCTCATTTGTTCTCTGTACTACAGTGAAGCTACCAATAATTAGACAAACTAGAACATGCGACTCTCTCAGGAGTAGTGGGAACAAGAACACTCTTTCGCTTAACACTCATATTAGTCCACAATGTGAGTAATCAGAGACACTGTATAGTTTAAAATGTTTATTTTAACTAACGTGCTCTATAATACAGTACAGGAGCCAATACTAGCAGCAGAATGCATAAAAACAATAGAATCAGCATTGATACAATTCCATAACATACGAACGGGGATAACATATTATAATGACAGTGGAAAAAAGACTACTGTGCCATACCACCCTCCCTGTGCTAAGAGCCAGTTGATTATAATAATAGAAGACCTATGGGCTTTGTCAGGGGGATCCCATACCTCAAAGTCTTAGATGGAAAAGTCTACATCTCCGGACAAGCACAGCTCCTCTGTTCTTGAAAGATTTCTTCAAGTGCCTAAACGTGCATCCTTTGTAATATTAAAAGGCGCTGAAGAATCAGTAGTGCAGCTGCGTTGTCTGTTATGTCTAAGGTGCGTGGGACTGAGCAAAGTTGATTAACAGGGATGTTGTTTTCTGACCTTAAACTTATGTGCAGACGAGAAGCACAGAGCACAGCAAGATTTGTTCTCTTGTGAAAACGTGCCAGCAAAGTATTTACGAAAACAGAGCCATGTAGGAACGTGTGCAAAACGGCAGAATGGCGGCCAAGCAAATACGAACTGTTGCTAACATAGCAATGTCTGCAGTTAATCCCATATCCTCACTACACTACATTATATCCCAGAAAGGTTTTCTCCATTGCATCATGGTACATGCAGTGCACAATTTGTGCTCCCCTCAGTGTTGACTGCGGTGTTATGATGTAGTGTCTGGCCATACCCTTTTCCCTGCCCAAACTGTTTTTCATGACCTCCTCTACCATTCATAACACATTCCTAATGTTCCTTTTTGTAAAAATTGCATTCCAGCCCATTGATTACACTTTATTACGCTGGAGCCAGAGGTTACGGCTCGAGCCGGAAAGTAGAGCCCTAGCCGGAGAGTACAGTCCAGGTGCGGAGATTCCGGCCTGACTGCGGACGTAAACATACGACTTGTAAATGACCTCTGTGAATGCTAAAAGTCTTAAATGACTTCTGTGAATACCAAAAGTCGTAAAGTTATACTTTTGTCTCAGGTTACCTTTGTGAATCAGCCCCAATGACTTACATCTCCCTAGGTTCCCCTATTTAGCCTATAAAAAGCCCCAGTTTTCATTGCTCACTTTTGTAGTACTCGGTTTAACGACCATGGAAGGCTGAGAAGCTAAGTCGGTCCTTTCAGAGATGAAGGGTGTGACAAATGCCGGGCACACACGCCGAGGCTCTGATAGCCTAACTCACAGAGCTATGTTGCCTTCTAAGATAGCAGATCTTGAAAAAATAAATACAATGTTTTCGAGGTGACTCAAAATCCTAACGGTGCTATTTAGAAGATCTCGTCTTGAGTAGATGAAATAAGAACCAAGAAAACATATTAAAAATATCAAACCTTTGTAACAGTTTTTCTCACCACGTAGACATTTTGGCCTCATTTATGTAGACTTGGCATAGGGCAGTACAGCAAGGCAGCTTGCTGCGCTGCGCTGCCCTACGCCACAGTGAAAGGGCAGGAATACACTGTATTTATGCAATACAGTGCGTTCCAGTCCCTTCTCCCTGCGCTGGCACCGTTTTCGCAGCTTAGCGCCAATGCAGACACCCTTGCACCATGGTGCAAGTGTGCCGCCGTTGCAGGCAGGATTGTTTTTTGTGCAGGAAGGGACACCTTCCTACACAAAAACAACCCTAAGAGGCACTTTCCTCTTTCCATGTGTGCTGTAGAATGCATCACACATGGAAAGAGGGAAAAACAAGGAGAAATAAAGATATTTCTCCTCGTTGCACCGCCCCTGGGGAGGCGTAAGGTTTTGGTGCATCTCCAGGTTTACATGGTCTTGTAAATCTGATGAGGTGTCAAAATTCCTAGGTGTTGCGTGGTGACACCCATGGAATACCTCCTGGGCAATGCAGGGAGTTACGCTGCCTTGCATTCCTCAATATATATAAGACCATTGGCTGACCTCATAAATATGATTTTGTAGTTTTTTTTTTTTTTTATTTGCAGATTTATATAGCGCGAACTCGACCGAAGGTACTGGAGCGCTTTACATGAGCACCGGTTACGTTACACAAGGACACATTCATTTTTATTTATTTTTTGTAGGCACGAGGAGATTAAGTGATTTGCCCAGAATCACAGGATGTGGACGTGACCCCGAGGCTCGAACCCTGGTTTCCCAGCTCCAAAGTCGGCAGCTCTAGCCGCCAGACCACATCCTCTCCCTGTTTGCACCGCTGGAGTCACAAAAAGTGACGCTAGGGCCGTGCAAGGCTCATACATATGCCCCTGTGTGCCCACTCCTAGCAGTGCTTGTACACATCTCACATCCCAGTGTTCTTCATCTGTGGAACATGCAAAACTCAGGACAGCATTTCAACGGCCCTTTTAATTCTGATCCTCCCGGTAGTCGCCGCCCCCGAGATGTATGAGAGCCGCTTGAGTTCCTCGGGTGCGCTTTTCACCTCTGGGGTGGAATTACCAGGAGGTGAAACACAGCACCCATGAGGAGGCCCTAAAATGTGTGTCTGAAGCCAGGGGGCCACTGACTCCCCACCCACAGGTGTTTGTGAGCTGCAGGCCGTAGCTCAAGTGCAGGTGTGCTCGGCTCAGCCTTTTATCCTCACGAGGTCAATGAAATCAGCGTGAGGTCAGATTGCCTGATATTTTTACAGACATGTTCTGTGAAAGGCACTTTGGATAAACGTTCTGTACCACAGCAAGAGCGCATTGCTAAGCGGTAAATGCTTCACATGCCCTTGCTATTGTGCAGAACAAAGTGCCCTCCCCACTCACACCCTCCACTTCATCACGATTCTGTGACGGCTGCAAAAAGTGATAAAATGCAAATGCAGGGGCTGCCCACGAAATGCCAGTGCTAGAGCAGGAAAAAGTGCAAAGACATGTAGAGCGGGGTTTCAGTGTTATTTATGAAGTCACGCAAGGGGGGATTTGTGTGGTCTTGTGTGGCTATGTACAGAAATGTAACTCAATGCTGCGCTCGCGCTGCTTTACATTACAATCACACTGGGAGGCATTCAATGGGTGGAGCGCGGGCGTCGCATGCATCCACCCATCGGTTTTTTGCTTGTTACCAGATTTACTACAGCTAGAAAACCTGGAAATATGACAAAATGCCACACATTCCCCAGAGAGGCACAACAAGGAGAAATATCTTTATTTCTCCTCATTAATTCCTCTTTCCATGCGTGCTGAATTCTGCAGTACATATAGATAGAGGAACATGCCTCTAAAGCAGAGGTCTTATAACGTTTTTGCTCCGAGCCCCCCTAAGGAAAATGTTTTGATGCTGGGCCCCCGCCAAAACGTTATGGCAAGATTTGAGGGAGCGGGTGGAGCAAGGCTGATCGGAGAGTGGGCGGAGAGGGTGGGATTACAAGGTCATTTTCTGGGCTATGTTTTCTTTAGCTCGTAATCCACACTAAACATAACACTTCGAAAAGAACAAATCACCAAACAAAAGTCGAGTAAAACACAACCACGCCCCATAATTGGGGGGTTGTCTGCCCCCTCACACTTCTAGGCCCCAATGCAACTTCTGCACTAATAATACCTATGGCTGTGAGTAGCCGGCTGTCCCCTCTGATTCTTTCACCGCTTGTCCACCATGTCTGACCATCACTTCAATCTTGAAACAAACTCTATGTCCCTTTCAGAAAAAAGGAACTTCCATGGGTTGCTCACCTCTTTGCAGCACGGATGCCCTCCGGCTTAATGCTACCAATGGAAACAAGCATTGGCATAGCCAATAGTTCTCGCCTTTGGGACCTTATAAGTGTTTAGCCATGCAACAGTTAATGTTGTTGCAGTAAGGATATTGTGCTGCATAACTAAATACTTATAAGGTCCCAAATGCGAGACCTATTGGCTATGCCAATGCTTGTTACATTCGTTGTCCATGAATCAAAAAGTGTTTTTTTCATGTTAAGCTAGGGATATGACCATAGGACGATAGGGATCCGTTCCAAGGCCAGGTTTTAATTACTGTCAGTTCTGAGTCACAGAGGGACCCGCCCCACTTTAAGCCCTGCAGTGCTCACTGTAACTAGCCTATAGGAGAGAGAGAGAGAGATAGCTCCGTGTTTCTCGTGCGCACGTATTTACATGAGTTCCAGCTTAGGTCTAAATCTCTCTGTGGTGAGATCTAAAAATCGGATCTGCCATTTTTTCCTTAGGTCACAAGGGCATGAAATAGAAACAACTCCAGAGGCAATATAGCTTCATGTAAGAAAATGGCAGCTTCATAGCTACCCGTACTGTGATGTCAGATTTAGTCCGGAAGTCACAGCTTATGAATCCACCATAGCTGCTCAACAGAAACAGAACTGTTTGATGTCGTTATTTACATACGTTCAATAGGGTGTAAGCAACCTACATTAGACATATGACATAGGAGCTTTAATGGAAGAATATATATATCTCAACTGTAGGCTGCTTTCATATGCCTTTTCCTTTACTCTCGGAAAGTGGCGTGCTGGGGATAATGTATAAAAACATATTGGTAAGTATGAACATATTCCGAGAAAGTGTGATGATCAATCATGGCTCAAACTCATTTCGACAGATGTAGATAGGTAAAAGTGGAAATATTGCCATATGACAGCTGTATCACACATTTTGTAATAACTTTATAAATAGTGAACCACTAAGAACAAAGAAACCTGGGTCCCGATGACATAACGTAAAGTAAAACAAGCATTGGCTGCCTTCGCAGCGATCGCCCGGGAGTGGTGCGTATAAGGGAGGGGGGTAGGGCACGTCACGCGCACTAAGGCGAGAGAGGCACGCAGGCTGACAAATGGTGTGAACTTTCGCGGCCGCTTTGATGTTCTCAGTGGCCGCGCGGCTCACTGAGAACATCGAGCGGCCGCGAAAGTGATCACGCAGGCTGACAAATGGTGCGCGCGCCCGGCGCACATGCACTGTAGCTGGAGGCCTGAAAAAAAGCCACTAGTTTGCACTTCCAAAACCCGCTTACTAAAACTCTCGCCAGAGCAGCGCTAAAGCGCTGGCTCAGGCGAGACCTAAAAATGAGCCGCCATGCCTCTTTTGAAATGTGAAACAGTCATAATTGTGACTCCCCCTTATGGGCTCGAGTGCCACTGCACCTGCTTAAATAATGAGAAATTGGCCATTTACTGGATTTATAAAAAAGTTTGCACATGGCACAGTCTGCTTACCTAATGCTAAATTGTATTCTTTGAAAGCACACTAGTTCATTAAAAAAAAATTATATCACAAAATGTCACGTGCCCCATTTGCCATATAATTTGAGTTTTCTGGCTATTTAATTCCGTCCACCCTACCACATATTGTTTGTCCTCCGCTGCCACATAATTCCAGTAGCTTTGCTTATACTGTGCTTAATACACTTTTAAAGAATTCACAGTGCTTGCAATGATACCTTTTGGGACTTCTTAGCACTATGTGCGCCAGCTAGGATTCAATTCTGTGAGTATACGATCTACCAGACTGACATGTGGAGTGATTGCAAGAATCAACTGAGATCTCATTATGTAAAAGAGTGCCTCTCCCACCATTACTTTAAATTGCATTTATTTTTCACTTAAACATGCGCATTATTTTATCTGCTGTTGCCTACAGGTGAAGAATACAACACAATCCCAATCTACCGCTGAAGCATTGTGCTGTGTCCCAGGCTATAATGAACTATTCATAAATAAATATTAAGTGTTTGATAAAAGAGAGTGTGGACAGAGGAAAGAAGGGATGGGAAAGGGTCAGCTTGAGGCCTGGGTGGTAAAAGAAGGGCAGAGTGAGGGACAGAAGAAGAGTAAGATCGAAAAAGGGTTCTAGCCGGCAGCGGCTCATCAGGAGGGTGGAAGGGGAAGGTGTAGAGAGACAGGTAGAGAATGTGGTGAGAGAGAGAGAGTTGAAAAAGAGGAGAAAGAAGAGGTGGAGAGGATAGATATGGGAGAAGAGAAGGAACTAAGATGATCATGGCCCACACCACCCTGGTAGATTTGAGGTATGTCAGCATCAACAAAAAGACGTATAGGTGCATATATCCTTCGACAGACAGGAAACACGTTCATGCATGAAGGCTGATGTTCATACTCAGCAATACACAAATGTGCACGCGCACAGACACGCACACGGGGACTCTGTGAAAATATAGATCTTCGGTTACAAACTGACATCTAGACATCCACAAAATCAACTCAATGGGCTTGGTTCACAAAGCTTTTTCCATGGATAACGTTTCATTTACTTGTCAGAATATCCAGGTCTTACACATGAGCAACTTAGATGGGTTTCGCAAAGCCAGCATGAGTGAATGTATGCCACTGCCATGATCATGCGTAGTTTACATAAATAGGGGGCTGTTCACAAAGGTAACTTACACTTGTGAGTAATTTACATGTGTAGGTAACTCTTACACTTTTGCGTACGTTTGCTACCTCTGGTTAATCACAAAATCTCACTGTAAAGTAGCTCAAAAGAGTAGCCAAGCCAAAATGGAAGTGTAAGTTCCTACTACCTAAAAAACAGTATTAAATCCAGCACTACACATGGCCAGCCACTGGAACTGCAGCACCCTCCCGTAGAAAATAACGGAGGTAGGGACATAAAATAAAACCTGATAGGAAATAATGTTAAATCAAATAAATTATTTTAAATAGTTAAAAACATAAATAAATATAATTTAATGTTAAAAAAATCTAAAAATACACGTTTATTTTTTAATAATAAAATATTTTAATGATACTTTGTAATATATCTTAATGTGACATTAATTTTTATTAAAACAATATTAACTACTTGTAATTAATTATGTACATAACTTTTTTTTTACCATTTCTGTTTTGTAGCGAACCAAATGGAATCATTCATTCAGATACAAAGGTGATAATAAAATACGAAATATTCTGCAGAATTTTTCAGGCTTGCATCTTTAAGGGAACAAACACTACTGGTATCTTGATATACTAACATTCCCCCCAAAATCCGCCTAACATCCACCCAACCAATACCGTAATCATCCATTCTCACACGTGTATCAAGTGTATGCTTTACTAAGGGTAGCATGAAGTCTCTGTTACGTGTCCATGACAGCTATATCTTATTGTTAATATCTTGCCTTTGCCGGGGTACATTAAAGGGGGCCAACCATCCGCCTCCCCTGGCCTCTTATTCTGAAAACAGTGTCAGTGTCCTCATCTTCGGCAGATATGACTTTAAAAGAGTCCTTCTGATGCAAATGGGCCCATACAGACCTTAAATCCATGTTTCTATTGCCATCATTGGCTAAAGTCGTTGGTGCCTGTGCATTATCTCTGGGGTCTCTTTCTTCTTCCAAAATACCTCTGTGGTAGTCTTTGTGGTCCCCTGGCACTTCCAGAGGACTGTTTTATCACTTGTGGACTGGTATTGTCCATCAAATGCCCTTACTCCCATGAGTTCAAGTATTAAATCCTCTGGTACAGGGCAGCCCAGAATAAATAAGAGGTTTGGTGAGATTTTTCTCCAGACAGCTTTGATTTTGAAGCAGTTCCACCATATATGAAGCATATCTCATACCTCTCATTCATCTCTACAACATATAGGACCAGTCATGGAGAAGTGTGTTTAGTTTGATTGGGTAGAGGTATAAATCAATCAGTAGTTTGTAATGGGCCTCTCTACCCACATACACAGCACTTTTAATGTTTATTAATGCATAGAAAAATATATTGTTTTTATTGTAGGTGTGAAATTATTTTTTTTACTTCAGAGAAATAATTTCCTGATCTATTTAAACTTTTTAAAGTTATTAAATATTTAATTCAAAATTAAGTTAATAGTGCTGTAATTGTTTTTATATTGTTCTACATTTAAAATAAATATATATATTGTATTTACATTTATATATTATTTTTATTATTTGTACAGCGTCATTATAACGTTTAACAAACTTTTTTTGTTTTAAATGTTCCTGTACTTTACCATAGGGAGGTCTCCAGCATAACTGTGCAGTCTCGCTATGTTCAAGGACTCGGAAAAGTGTAAAAGTTTATTTAACTCAAAATATGTGTCACAATACTTGTATGTTAAATATTAATGAGAATGAATCGTATATAAATGTAGAACACAATAAATAATACTACAGCATTATGAACTGTATTATAAATTAAACATTTATCTAATTTAAATACGGTGCCGCCAACATTTTCTCCATCAAGAGCTACTTATGTTCAATGAAATTCCTCTTCAGCTTCTAATTTTATGAGAGATGTCATAGTAACCACATCAGACAAGGTTACACTAGTGGCTACCGTATGCAAGATTACCAGCCACGATCACCTCTGTGCATCAGGCACCGGGTGCCAGCAGTAATTTAAATAATGTTTTCTCAATGTGGGATGCTTCTCCATGGGTGACACAAAACAGCCATAGCTGCAATGCCCCCAGCTTCCAGTTAATAAGGTTAGTAATAGTGTTCCAACACCATTTGATGTTTATCACTCAAATATCAGCTATAAATATATTTTGGAAATTCAAACATTTTTCTCCAAACATTATGAATTCTGAAAATGCACACATTTGTTTTTTAAATACATGCTTTTTAATGTTGTTATACTTACATTAATTTAACCAAGTAAAGGCATCTACTTTCGTTCTTTGCACTGCACACAAGAGAGCAACCTACAGGTATCCGGACATCTACGAGCAGTTTACGAGCTACTCTTGGGAAAAGCTTGATTTAAATATATCAAATTAAATACAATTATTTTTCTGTACTTTAAATCGCAAAAAAGCTTCTGAAATAAAAAGAAATACATTTTTATTACACATTAATATAATTAATAAAAGTGATGTATAGAAAGAGTTACAATTAATTTCATTATATGTTAAAAAGAATAATGTTGCGTTAATTTATAAATTCAAAATATTAGTTAAATATTTTAAAATTAAAGAATAAACATGTTGTATTACTAGATTGTTAACATTAAATGGTATTGATTTATATTTTAAGTAATTTCATTTAACATTATTTCCTATGGTGATTTATTACCACCAATATTTTCTATGGAAGGGTGTTGCAGTACCAGTGGTTGACCATGTGTGGTGTTGGGCTTACTCCAGCTCTGAGTTGAAGTAATTTACTACTATTTTAAGTCTCGTTTAGTTCTTAGTAACTTTAGAAGTGCAGTTTGTGAATAGCAATGGGCATCCTACCTAAACCCCTCCGTACCTCTTCCTATGCCCCTCTAATTTAGTAGTAAGTTTGCAGAAACTCCCCCTGGTTCCTCCCTTGTTTACTACTAGTTTGTAAACTTACATGTGCGAGGCACTTCTCCCAGAAAAGATAGGAGAGGTGGTGATGGTTTGTGAACAGCAATCTGTAGTATTTTAATGGTGCTGCTGTAATCCCAATAAATGTATTACAAAATGCAGTTTATGAATTGCCCCCATATAGCTGAAGCTGTGCATGTATAAGATGTGAGTAAGATGGTGCTGTGAACATGAAAGAAAAAACAAGGTATACAGTGGCATTCTGCATCAGTGAGGGGAACGTCCACACAACACTAGCCAGTTGTTTGGGGTAATCCAGCTATCTCTGCACCCATTACATATTTCCATTAGATATGTACGCAACGCTTACGCTCTGGAAACTCAGAATAGGGGCCAATGAAAATGTCAGGGATTTACAAGATCTTCATCCTTCATAGGTGTTGGCACTACAACCTGAGTATCTTATGGCTTTTTGATAGCCTCAGTGTGACTGGATTGTATGAACAGACACACTTTGATAGTACCCATAATCACACCAGAGGGGAGATCCAGAGAACAAATAGATAAAGGGGCCCAGAACTTGAACCTAGGGCTATTCTAAAGATTTTACGGGTGCACTTACATATGATGACTAACACTAAAACAATGTGATCATGAACGTAAACGCCTTTAGACACCATCCAGCTCTTCCAGCCAATAACTAGGGAACAACATTCAATTCCACAGCTTTGTGGTTTCCACAAAAGTGTGAAATAAGGTCATGCCACATAGAGGTGAATAAGCTGCAGGTCACTCGGGAGGTGGCAGATGAATGTGTGGAAGAGGCAAGGATTGACGTCACTTCCTTCTTCAAGATCCCCACTGGTTACAGAAGTGAGTTTGGTGCCTGTAGAGGGACAGTCCACTGTGCCACCAGAAAGAGGGTCCCAGAATACCTACAGAAACGTTTCCGCTGGGAGAGTTCATCTCCCA
This sequence comes from Triturus cristatus, assembly GCF_964204655.1. Lineage (NCBI taxonomy): Eukaryota > Metazoa > Chordata > Amphibia > Caudata > Salamandridae > Triturus > Triturus cristatus. The sequence continues at coordinate 41,734,216 of NC_140585.1, forward strand.
GAGACCAGCGGTGCCGAGAGGAAAAGAAGACTTTTCATGGATACCCTTATGGAACAAGAAGCTTAATACAGTAGTAGAGAGAAGGTAAATATTTAAACTCAAAACTGGGTACAGTAATATAAGACCAAAAGAGGTTAAAGTAATAAACCTACTTGTTACAAGAAAATATCCAAGAATGACAGCGGTAAGAAACACATATGATGCTGAAGTAATAAACCAACAATGAGGGGTGGGGCGTCCTCTTAGCCCCTACCAGTCGCACAGCTGTGTGCGCCATCGTGGCGATCCAATAGTTAATCCGTTTTAATCAATATTAATCACTCTGATCCTTGTAAACCTGCGCTTTGAACATCCTTTCAAGTTGCGCTTATATGTCAAGCCACACACGGAATAGTTTGCCATTTTCCAAGTTTCTTATGTTCCAACCGTGCCCATCCAGACCTCATGAAAGAACATGACCAATGCAAAGATTCCTCCAAGGCAGTGTTTTATTAAATTAAACCCAATGCATTTCGGGCAATCAGGTGCCCTTCATCAGGGGTCACTGTGAATAACAATAAAAACAACAATATTCAACATTGTCATTTAAAAAACGACAATAATCAACATTACCATTTAAAAAACAACATTTCTAAATTTTACTTTAAACTAACATGTACAAAAGCGTTTCTCCAAATGCCAAATTACAATACATCCCTCTTTTGTTTCCCCACTCTGCCTCCCTCAGACAGTACTAATATACATCCATCGTTCATCTTACAAGCCTATATAATGATTGATACATTCCCCAGTCTTTGCACCGTGGTTACTCAAAACCTGTTCAACAATTGACTTTCCCATGTTGTCTCCAAATAACACTCAATTCACACTCACAGCACTCCCCCCGATGACCTAGACCCTCCTCCTTATGCTACTTCCATCACCCTACATGCACCAAACCGAGTTCTCTCCCCTACTCTCTTAAACACAGGTTATAGTAACAAACCCATATATTGTAGAAGCAAAAAACGTAAGAGAGTGAATAGTATAAGACTCAAGAGAAGGTGCAGTAATAAACCCAATGGAGGGTGCCGTAATAAACCTATACGTTTCTGCAGTACTAAACCCAAGAGAGAGTCCAGTACTAAACCCCTATATAGCTGCAGTAATAATCCCAAGAGAATGCGCTGCAATAAACCCATACACTGCTCTATTAATATACTAAAGAGAGAGGGCAGTAATAACCCCATGTGTCACTGCAGTAACAACCCCAAGAGAGGGTGCTGCAATAGACCTATATGCTGCTGCAGGAATAACCCAAAAGGGAGGGTGCAGTAATAATCCCATATGTTGCTGCAGTAATAAACCAAAGAGACGGTGCTGCAATAGACCCTAGGGAAAGTGCAGTAATAAACCCATGTGCTGTTGCAGTAGTAAATACAGTGTCGGGTGCAGTGATAAAACCATATGTCGCTGCAGTAATAAACCAAACAGATGGTGGTGCAATAAACCTATATTTTGCTGCAGTAATAAACCAAGGAGAGACTGCTGTATATCCCATATGTTGCTGCAGTACTGCAGCCAAGTGAGGGCGCTGCAATAAACATATATGTTGCTGCCCTCGGTGTCTTCAGCGTCTACTGTTATCTGAACACAGCAGAGATAAGCTGTAGACACCGCCTCCCTGAACTTAGAGTGTTTCAGCTGCAAAACACATTTTTACCACAACCCCAGGTACTGGTTCACGTAATAAACATTTGCTGCATTCCTTTTATTGCCTATTTCAGTGCGTTACATAGTTCAATAAACGTGTTCTTGTTTGAAAAGCAAGGACCCTTCATACACCAGTGAACCCAAACTGCATGTATGACTGCGCAGAGGGTGACATCTTTGTTATGGTTTGTGTTGTGGTGGGAGCTACAACCCGCTCAGAGTGCTGCGTTTGGACCATAGCACACGGTCTCCCCTTGTGTCTCCTCTATGACGCATAAAGTGTACGGCGACGGCAACGCATTGCGTCAGACTTGAAGGAATGACCGCAGTGGTGTAACTCAAAATGACACCCCCCCCTCCCAAAAGGGGTATTATGAGGGGGCCCTGGGTGAGTCCCCTGTGTCTTAGAGATTTTCATTGGCCTGTGGCTGAATAGGGAGCCCCCTCGAGGTGTTGGGTCCCCTGTAGGGTTGGGGGCCCCATGCGCCACAGGGCCTGCGTTACTCCCTTAACTCACAGAGTGCCCTAACACACCCATGATCTTGCGTGACAACACACCTTGTGAGTGGAGCAGGTGTGCGTGTAACATCACACCCAGAAGCATGTGACGTAGCCCAGTGGATACTCGGTGAAGTAGACACCTACAGTAAAAGGTTTGTTGCAGAGTTTAGCAACATTTGTCCCAGAGAAGAAACCGACACCACCCTCGACCACATCTCCCCGTCTCGCATCAAGATATTCACCCAGAGGGGCACGTGTGAGCAGGTGCAGTGAAAGAGGCCGGCTCGGGTTTGTAACAGATAAAAAAGATGAATTATGCATCCTCTAAGACCTGCTTTACCACGAGAGGTAACTTACCCAGTGCCCACTGCAGTGTACGACCACCCAGTACCACCCGGTGGCGTCCCTGGCACTGCTCGCCACGAGAGGTGACTTACCGAGTGCCCACAGCAGGGCAAGACCACCCAGGGCCACCTGGTGACTGTCCCTCGCTCTGCTTGCCATGAGAGGTGACTTACCCAGCGCCCACAGCTGTGCAAAACCACCCAGTGCCTGACCACCCAATGCCACCTGGTGTCCATTCCTGGCTCTGCTTTCCATGAGAGGTGAGTTACCCAGTGCCCACAGCAGTGCAAAACCACCCAGTCCTTCACCACCCAATGCCACCGGGTGGCCATTCCTGGCTCTGCTTGCCATGAGAGGTGACTTACCCAGCGCCCACAGCAGTACAAAACCACCCAGTGCTTCACCACCCAGTGCCACCGGGTGGCCATTCCTGGCTCTGCTTGCCATGAGAGGTGACTTACCCAGTACCCACAGCAGTACAAAACCACCCAGTGCTTCACCACCCAGTGCCACCGGGTGGCCATTCCTGGCTCTGCTTGCCATGAGAGGTGACTTACCCAGTACCCACAGCAGTGCAAGACCACTTAGTGCCACCCAGTGACCGTCCCTTCTTCTGCTCACGTCTCGTCCGCCCATGGCCTTCGAGATGGTGTGCCTCTGTGCACCCCGTTGTTCAGACAGGAAGAGCCAGGGAGAGAGAAAGAGACAGGGAGGAGACGAAGAGAGAGAGAGAGAGAGAGAGCGAGAAAGAGAGAGAGGCTCTTTCCTCTGTGGTTAGCACAGGTTGCAGCAGGTGTGCCGGAGACGTAGATGGAGGCTTCCACCTTCCAACTTAGCTGAAAGCAGGAGGGCCCCCAGTGAGTGATGACCCCACGTGGCCTGCAGGGGGCACTCTGCGCCCTTTGATTACCTTCATTGCCTTGACCCTGGAGAAGGCGGGCGGATTTGACATGGTCACCAGAAGGCCCTTCTGCCCCTGAGGTGAGAGGTGCTTGTATGGTGGGCTCTGGCTCCACAGGTTGTGTGTGCCACAGAGGTGCCTGTATGGTGGGGTCTGCCTCCACTGGTTGTGTGTGCCACAGAGTTGCTTGTATGGTGGCCCTGGATCCACAGGTTGTGTGTGCCACAGAGGTGCGTGTATGGTGGGGTCTGGCTCCACAGGTTGTGTGTACCACAGAGGTGCGTGTATGGTGGGGTCTGGCTCCACAGGTTGTGTGTGCCACAGAAGTGCCTGTATGGTGGGGTCTGCCTCCACTGGTTGTGTGTGCCACAGAGGTGCTTGTATGGTGGCCCTGGATCCACAGGTTGTGTGTGCCACAGAGGTGCGTGTATGGTGGGGTCTGGCTCCACAGGTTGTGTGTGCCACAGAGGTGCTTGTATGGTGGGGTCTGGCTCCACTGGTTGTGTGTGCCACAGAGGTGCTTGTATGGTGGGGTCTGGCTCCACAGGTTGTGTGTGCCACAGAGGTGCTTGTATGGTGGGGTCTGGCTCAACTGGTTGTGTGTGCCACAGAGGTGCTTGTATGGTGGGCTCTGACTCCACAGGTTGTGTGTGCCACAGAGGTGCTTGTATGGTGGGCTCTGGCTCCACAGGTTGTGTGTGCCACAGAGGCGCTTGTATGGTGGCCCTGGATCCACAGGTTGTGTGTGCCACAGAGGTGCTTGTGTGATGGGCTCTGGCTCGGTTGTGTGTGCCACAGAGGTGCTTGTATGGTGGCCTCTGGCTCCACAGGTTGTGTGTGCCACAGAGGTGCTTTGTGGTGGTGCCTGGCTCCACAGGTTGTGTGTGCCACAGAGGTGCTTGTATGGTGGCCCTGGATCCACAGGTTGTGTGTGCCACAGAGGCGCTTGTATGGTGGCCCTGGATCCACAGGTTGTGTGTGCCACAGAGGTGCGTGTATGGTGGGGTCTGGCTCCACAGGTTGTGTGTGCCACAGAGGTGCCTGTATGGTGGGGTCTGCCTCCACTGGTTGTGTGTGCCACAGAGTTGCTTGTATGGTGGGGTCTGGCTCCACAGGTTGTGTGTACCACAGAGGTGCTTGTATGGTGGGGTCTGGCTCCACAGATTGTGTGTGCCACAGAGGTGCTTGTATGGTGGGGTCTGGCTCAACTGGTTGTGTGTGCCACACAGGTGCTTGTATGGTGGGCTCTGGCTCCACAGGTTGTGTGTGCCACAGAGGTGCTTGTATGGTGGGCTCTGGCTCCACAGGTTGTGTGTGCCACAGAGGCGCTTGTATGGTGGCCCTGGATCCACAGGTTGTGTGTGCCACAGAGGTGCATGTATGGTGGGGTCTGGCTCCACAGGTTGTGTGTGCCACAGAGGTGCTTGTATGGTGGGGTCTGGCTCCACTGGTTGTGTGTGCCACAGAGGTGCTTGTATGGTGGGGTCTGGCTCCACAGGTTGTGTGTGCCACAGAGGTGCTTGTATGGTGGGGTCTGGCTCAACTGGTTGTGTGTGCCACAGAGGTGCTTGTATGGTGGGCTCTGGCTCCACAGGTTGTTTGTGCCACAGAGGTGCTTGTATGGTGGGGTCTGCCACAGAGGTGCGTGTATGGTGGGCTCTGGCTCCACAGGTCGTGTGTGCCACAGAGGTGCTTGTATGGTGGTGCCTGGCTCCAAAGGTTGTGTGTGCCACAGAGGTGCTTGTATGGTGGCCTCTGGCTCCACAGGTTGTGTGTGCCACAGAGGTGCTTGTATGGTGGCCCTGGCTCCACAGGTTGTGTGTGCCACAGAGGTGCGTGTATGGTGGGGTCTGACTCCACAGGTTGTGTGTGCCACAGAGGTGCTTGTGTGGTGGGGTCTGGATCCACAGGTCGTGTGTGCCAAAGAGGTGCTTGTATGGTGGGGTCTGGCTCCACAGGTTGTGTGTGCCACAGAGGTGCTTGTAAGGTGGGGTCTGGCTCCACAGGTTGTGTGTGCCACAGAGGTGCGTGTATGGTGGGGTCTGACTCCACAGGTCGTGTGTGCCACAGAGGTGCGTGTATGGTGGGGTCTGGCTCCACAGGTTGTGTGTGCCACAGAGGTGCTTGTGTGGTGGGGTCTGGGTCCACTGGTTGTGTGTGCCACAGAGGTGCTTGTATGGTGGGGTCTGGCTCCACAGGTTGTGTGTGCCACAGAGGTGCTTGTATGGTGGGGTCTGGCTCAACTGGTTGTGTGTGCCACAGAGGTGCTTGTATGGTGGGCTCTGGCTCCACAGGTTGTTTGTGCCACAGAGGTGCTTGTATGGTGGGGTCTGCCACAGAGGTGCTTGTATGGTGGGCTCTGGCTCCACAGGTCGTGTGTGCCACAGAGGTGCTTGTATGGTGGTGCCTGGCTCCACAGGTTGTGTGTGCCACAGAGGTGCTTGTATGGTGGCCTCTGGCTCCACAGGTTGTGTGTGCCACAGAGGTGCTTGTATGGTGGCCCTGGCTCCACAGGTTGTGTGTGCCACAGAGGTGCGTGTATGGTGGGCTCTGACTCCACAGGTTGTGTGTGCCACAGAGGTGCTTGTATGGTGGGGTCTGGCTCCACTGGTTGTGTGTGCCACAGAGGTGCTTGTATTGTGGGGTCTGGCTCCACAGGTTGTGTGTGCCACAGAGGTGCTTGTATGGTGGGGTCTGGCTCAACTGGTTGTGTGTGCCACAGAGGTGCTTGTATGGTGGGCTCTGGCTCCACAGGTTGTGTGTGCCACAGAGGTGCTTGTATGGTGGGCTCTGGCTCCACAGGTTGTGTGTGCCACAGAGGCGCTTGTATGGTGGCCCTGGATCCACAGGTTGTGTGTGCCACAGAGGTGCGTGTATGGTGGGGTCTGGCTCCACAGGTTGTGTGTGCCACAGAGGTGCTTGTATGGTGGGGTCTGGCTCCACTGGTTGTGTGTGCCACAGAGGTGCTTGTATGGTGGGGTCTGGCTCCACAGGTTGTGTGTGCCACAGAGGTGCTTGTATGGTGGGGTCTGGCTCAACTGGTTGTGTGTGCCACAGAGGTGCTTGTATGGTGGGCTCTGGCTCCACAGGTTGTGTGTGCCACAGAGGTGCTTGTATGGTGGGCTCTGGCTCCACAGGTTGTGTGTGTCACAGAGGCGCTTGTATGGTGGCCCTGGATCCACAGGTTGTGTGTGCCACAGAGGTGTGTGTATGGTGGGGTCTGGCTCCACAGGTTGTGTGTGCCACAGAGGTGCTTGTATGGTGGGCTCTGGCTCCACAGGTTGTGTGTGCCACAGAGGTGCTTGTGTGATGGGCTCTGGCTTGGTTGTGTGTGCCACAGAGGTGCTTGTATGGTGGCCTCTGGCTCCACAGGTTGTGTGTGCCACAGAGGTGCTTGTATGGTGGGCTCTGGCTCCACAGGTTTTGTGTGCCACAGAGGTGCTTGTATGGTGGGCTCTGGCTCCACAGGTTGTGTGTGCCACAGAGGCGCTTGTATGGTGGCCCTGGATCCACAGGTTGTGTGTGCCACAGAGGTGTGTGTATGGTGGCGTCTGGCTCCACAGGTTGTGTGTGCCACAGAGGTGCTTATATGGTGGGGTCTGGCTCCACTGGTTGTGTGTGCCACAGAGGTGCTTGTATGGTGGGGTCTGGCTCCACAGGTTGTGTGTGCCACAGAGGTGCTTGTATGTTGGGGTCTGGCTCCGCAGGTTGTGTGTGCCACAGAGGTGCCTGTATGGTGGGGTCTGGCTCCACTGGTTGTGTGTGCCACAGAGTTGCTTGTATGGTGGGGTCTGGCTCCACAGGTTGTGTGTGCCACAGAGGCGCTTGTGTGGTGGGGTCTGGCTCCGCAGGTTGTGTGTGCCACAGAGGCGCTTGTATGGTGGGGTCTGGCTCCGCAGGTTGTGTGTGCCACAGAGGTGCCCCCAGTGATAGTGGCAAGATATACCAACGTGTCAGGGCCTTTGGGAATGAGTTGTAAGGCTTTTTGAGCAAAAAGTACATTTCTGACCCAAACATAGCATTTATGTTAAAGTGTGAGATTCTATTAAAGTCTGTCGTACTACTGAGTCTTGCCAGAAAGTAGATTACCACTCAATGCCTTGGACTACAGGTATTTGGAATAATAAGAAGGTGGAATATTCCACCCTCTCCAGTGGAGGCTGTGGTGAAGTCCACTCACGGCACAGTGTGTGTGTGTGTGTTTGAGAGAGAGGAAGACGAGGGCGGGGGGTCGCGTGGAATTTACTGGACAAAATGAACACTGAGGATACATTCCACTCTTTTTCTTGGACAGAAATGTGCCCAATGGTGGGACCCACCTTCCTCCATAGAGCAGCGTGTGCTCCTTTGAATGGCCATCCACCAAATGGAATCACAATTGGTCTAAAAGTCAAGCAGACTTAATCAACAAGGAGCATTCTGGAATTCAAACTCGAACCAGACACCGTGAAAGAAAAGGACATTGCAGAACCTAAAAGCTCACAACACTTCATTAAACAAAGAAACATCCGGACATCATTCAAAGGGACATTCAGGAGTTTAAATTCATCCCAGCCAGACGACAAACTAAGGTGCATTCTGGAAGCCAAGATGCAATCAGATATCACAAAGCAAAGGATTGCTCTGTAATCAAAGATCTGATTGGCTGTCAAACCAAGGGACATTCTGGAAGCTAAGATCCAATCAGACATCATCGAACAAAGGATTACTCTGAAATCAAAAATCCAATCAGCCATCGAACCAAGGGACATTGGTACAAAGATCCAATCAGACATCTTCAAACAAAGGATCACTCTGAAATCAAAAAGCCAATCAACTATCAGACCAAGGGACGTTGTGGAAGCTAAGATCCAACCAGACATCATCTAACAAAGGACTACTCTGAAATCAAAACCCAACCACACACCATCAAACTATGGGACAATCTGGAATCAAGCGTCAGCGAGATGCCAACAAACAAAGAAGGGCCTTCTGGAATATAAAACCCAACCAGAAAGAATCAAGGAAATTAACTTCCTGCAAACTATAATTCTAAGATCTAAAACCAATTCAAATATCATCACACAAAAGAACATTTGGCACCTAAAAGCCAGTTATATATCATAAAACAGATACATTCTGATTCTAGAAACCTAGATAGTCCTTCCGGAAATCAAAGCCCTACAGGCATATTCATACAAAGGGACATTGTGACAGCCAAACCCAAGCAGGCTTTATTGAACTCAAAACCAAACCTAATGCTCAAACCGAGGGCCTTTCTGGCATCCAGGACCAAACTAGGTGCCAGCATTCTTGAATGTAAAACCCACCCAGTTATTCTCAAAGATGGAAGCATTCTGAAGTCCAAAACAGAGCCATGCACCTTCAACCGAAGGGCTTTCTAGAATTCCAAGTGGACATCATCTGATAAATGCATTCCAGAACCTAAAATTGAAGGTGGCAGCATCAATGGAAAGGGTATTCTGTGTTCTTAAACGTGTACATTTGGTAAGCCTTGGTGGTGATTGGCGGTGAGGTATGATTTGGTGAACGGTGCAGGACTTTTATTCTTTCCACTCTCATGGGCACCTCTTGTGGTTGAAAGATGGAACAGGAAGAGTCAAGCTGAGATCTGCATCTTCCATGACCAGCATTGCGGGGTGCCACTCTCAGCCTACTTTAAACCTGGACACATGATCCACCCTCCTTCCCAGGAGAAGCAGGCTCTTCCGGGTCAGACTTGGACCGCAGAGGTGGAGTGCGGTGAGTGCGTACGCTTTCATCTGACTTTCTATATTATCTCAAGTCAAGTCATTCTTTACTTGATTATTCAATGATCATAAAAGATACAATACAGCAGAATCCTGCAGGAAGAAACGAAACATCACAGCATACACACACACACACATATAAAATATTCAAAAGTAGTACATACTTGCTGATTAAAAAAGAAAGAAAAGGAACGAGACTAGCAATGAATTCATGTGACACACTGTGCCCGCGAACGTACGGCACGCTGCACAAAGGTTGCAACTAAAACGCATAATCTCGCTGTTATCAAGGATGACAGAAACACCACGGCAACCCCGCGTGGTCTCAAATTCATTCGTTTTCAGAAAAGGTCAAATGAGAGTCTTCCTAAATTCAGAATAAAACTTGCAAAATAATATAAAGTTGAACGTGCTTTGTGCAGAACAACCTTCACATGAACAGAGGGGTAAACCCCTAAAATATGTACCTTGGCCCGGGTATGTTGTTTCATAATGGTGCAGGACACTACAGCAAGGGGTTCCTCAAGGGTGTGCACTGATCCCCATGCTACTCAACATATACATATGTCCCCTGGTGAAGTCAATCAGGTCATATGGCTTCCGTTGCATGATCTACACAGATGATACCCATGTGATAATCACTCCGGACATGGTGGGCAACGATCCGTTCGGACCCTTCCATTGGGTTATGAATGCAGTGTCCGCCGGGGTACAACAGAACTCGCTGAAGTTCAATGCGGGCAAGCAGAGATCCTTTGACTCTAACATTCTCGCCCCGCCAGTCCATGAGCACTAGACTCTTGGCCACCCTCATGGCATGCCCCACCCACTCCAGCTAAAAAAGCAACACATCTGGTGTCCATCTGGAGCCTGAACTGTCATTTTAGCAGAACATGTGAAACATTCCGTGTCAACTTGTTTCTTTCTGCAGAAAGTGAGCAGGAAAATTCTGCTCCTTCTCCCTGAGAATGTCCATCGCGTGGTAAACCCGGCCACTGTGTTGAGTCGCCTGGACTACTGTAACGCCCTTTGTTGGGCATTGGCCAAGGTTTCCTGAGAGTTCTGTCCTATGCGGACTTGTATAGCGCATGGCTACCCTTAGACATCCCAGCACTGTCTGAGCCACGGGAAGGGATTCCGGGAGACAGATTCTGGAAGAGACAAGTGTTTAGTGATCTGCAGAAGGAAGAGTCCTCACCAAAGTTCCTTAGAAAGCTGAAGCGACCAAGAATGAAGCTGCCAACCGGGCACTCAGGCCTCCCCGCTACTCCCTGCCTTGGGAGCCTTAAAATCTCTTCATTGGCTCCCGGTGGTAAAGAGGAACACTTTCAAGTCATTATGCCATGGTTTCAAAGAAACTCACAATACTGGGTCATAATATCTATCCCAAACATTCATCAATGTTACACCATCTTGCTGTTTCTGATCTTCAGAGGCAGACTTCCTCGCTGTTCCCTGAGTTAAGTAGGCTCACTCGGGTGGTAAACCTTTCTTGCTGAAAGATAAAATGTGGAACAAGCTTTCTTGCTATCTCGTGAGATTCCCGTCTTACTGAATTTCAGAAACATAACATAACACGTGTATTTGTAAAGCACACGTTCACCCTTAGACATCTTGGTGCTGAATAACAGATGTTTATTGCTACCCAACTCAATAGGACTCATTTTAGCGACCTCAGAAGGATGAAAGGCTGAGTGGACCCACCGGGATTTGAACCTGTGACTATGAGGTCGAACACAGGCCCCTGCAATTGACACTTTACTCCACTAAGCCTCCACACCAGGCCTTAAGATCTGGCTTTTCAGGAACTAGTTTCTTCCCATTGCATTCGGTCTTCTCTATTCTATAGTTTCTAGCACCATGACACCTCTCGAGAAAACATATACTGTTTGCCAACTGCGCATGTTTGTTTAAGTGTGCTAAGCTGAAGCAAAAAATGGCAAGAGGGCCGAGAGGTACTGGGTCGAAAGGCTTGTTGAACCAAGTCTGTGGAGTAGAATTAGCAGGAAATGGACATTTGCAGCTCATTGACCCGATTTCCAAAGTGAACCTGGGTGGTACATGGGCGTTCTCACACTACCGCCCATGGGTTTTATGCAAATTCCTACCTACTTATATTTGCAGTAAGGGCTTAGGGCCAAGAAATATAGGGGCATATTATCAAGGACGACGTTAAAAATTATCGCTGGTTTAGCGGCAGAAAACTGCGGCTAAAGCGGTGATAATGGGCTTGATAATATGCCCTGGAGAATTCCAATAGAAGTCCATGTTCTGGTGTGAACATAGGCTTCTATTGGAATTCTCCAGGGCATATTATCCAGCCCATTATCACCGCTTTAGAGGCAGTTTTCTGCCGCTAAACCGGCGATAATGTTAACACCGTCCTTAATAATATGCCCCATGGTCCCTTGAAACAGGTGCAAAGTAGGGGAAAAGATTTTTTTCTCCAAACTTTTCAAACTTTGATGGTGTGTTGCACTGTGCAAAACCAAAGGGGATGATGGACGGAGTGTTGAACATTGCAAGCACTCACCCCCAGTCAACTGATCTAGGATTAATCCATCATCATTCTTTAGCTCACTCCGCCACCCCAGTTCAGACATGGCCATATGCACATCAGTCTGACCCTGTGCCTCATGGGAACAGTCCATCCCGAACTGCCAAGCCATGTCTTCCCTGGACCGGAAACAAGCTTCCTAGGACCGGTTTCTGGCATTTCAGCCGTCTTCAGCCAGGCTTGCTTGAATCCAGTGGCAAAGTGAGCAAGGGACTCACGTCTGAGCATACCCTGCCAACTTATGGCGAACAAAGCAAAAACCAAAGGAAATGATGGACGGAGTGTTGAACATTGCAAGCACTCACCCCCAGTCAACTGATCTGGGTTTAATCTATCACCGTTCTTTAGCCCACTCTGCCACCCCAGTTCAGACATGGCCATATGCAAATCAGTCTGACCCTGTGCCTCATGGGAACAGTCCAGCCCGAACTGCCAAGCCATGTCTTCCCTGGACCGGAAACAAGCCTCCTAGGACCGGTTTCTGGCTAATCAGCCATCATCAGCCAGGCTAGCTTGAATCCAGTGGCAAAGTGTGCAAGGGACCCACGTCTGGGCATACCCTGCCAACTTAGGGTGAAGAAAGCAAAACCAAAGAGGATGATGGACAGAGTGTTGAACATTGCAAGCACTCACCCCCAGTCAACTGATCTGGGTTTAATCCATCATCATTCTTTAGCTCACTTCACCAGCATGCATAAGAAGTGGGGAGGGTTTTCACAGATACCAGAGCACATCATTTTAAACTGGAAGGGTACCGTTCGGATACTAAACCCTTGCTAGACATCATGCACACACTATTGCACTAAGGTACTAAGGTGTATGCGTGGCGCAAGGCAGCCTAACTGTGCGTCAGCGCTAGGGAGAGGGCAGGATAGTGCAATATCTTGTGGATATGATAGTGTCTGTCTTTCTCTCTCTCTCCCTCTCTCTCTCTCTCTCTCTCTCTCTCTCTCCCTCTCCCCCTCTCTCTCTCTCTCTCTCTCTCTCAATTCATCTACTTTTGTTGTTGTGCTTCGTTGCATCCAGCAATAGTAAAATCACCCCTAAGTACATAATCATGTGGACAAATTTGTGAACCAGCACCCTTTGTAGGAGGAGAGAAGCCACATTCCAACTGAACATGGAGGCTGCACGTGTGATTCCCAAGCAGGAGCCTGTTTCCAGCAGGCCACTGTCCTTCCAGTGAGTGTGCACGTAGATTCAGGGAGGAGTCTAAACAGCAGTATGAATATTATCTTTTAATCTTCAAGATACCTTAATGATTACAGAGCCTGTACTCTGAGTTTCAATCCTTGACTCTCCACTTGACTGAACTGTGTGATCTTGGGCAAGCCACCTTGTATGTATATGCTATAATCAGGGCTTTGGTTCAAAAAGCTGTTGAGCACTTTACAGAGTACATTTTTTTGTTGCAGCAGGAATATCACAAACACAAGGCAAGTGCATACAGCAGTGTGGTATGGGGGTGCCTTTTTTAGCAGAGTACAGAAAGCAGCAAGTGAAGGAGGAGGGGCGTGTCTGGCACAGCATTAGACGATGCAGTGCCCAGTTGATTGTAGCCAAGTGCTGAGGCAGGGTTTACAGCCTAGAAGCCACATCTCATTTGATTATATGCATGGATCTAGATATGTGTATTTCATGATATAAATAAGTATAATAATCATGTTTTTTAAATCAATAGAAATTCTTTAGCCCTGCTTAACAAATGTACATATTACTTATGGTTTATATCTATCTATCTATCTATCTATCTATCTATCTATCTATCTATCTATCTATCTATCTATCTATCTATCTATCTATCTATCTATCTATCTATCTATCTATCTATCTATCTATCTATCTATCTATCTATCTATCTATCTATCTATCTATCTATCTATCTATCTATCTATCTATCTATCTAGATATATATATCTATATATATATATATATATATCTATATTCACTGAAAAAACCATAGGTTTCACACATGTTATAGTTAGCGGAAATTTTACTGATAAAAAACCAGTGAAATTCCCCCGTTATAGTTAGTGCAGGCAACTATAACTCACGCGACCGCAATCCTCTGCTGATGCTAATACTGTATTTAGACACTTATTTGCCCATGTCTTCTTCCATACATTTTTAGCTATACATATATTACAAATATTTTTTTTTCATAAAGACACATATGTCATCAGCAGAAGATTGCGGTCGCGTGAGTTATAGTTGCCTGCACTAACTATAACGGGGGAATTTCACTGGTTTTTTATCAGTAAAATTTCCGCTAACTATAACATGTGTGAAACCTATGGTTTTTTCAGTGAATTTGCAAGGTTTTTTAAATGCTAATTCCTAACTATAACGTGTGTGAAACCTATGGTTTTTTCAGTGAATTTGTACGTTTTTTTAAATGCTAAGTTACTTTACGCCATTCGTGGCGTGCGCGCCCACTTAACGCAGTTCGTTCCATGCGCGCACGGTGTGCTTCGCGCACCGTGCGTGCACAGTAAGCACGCGGTGCGCTTCGCGCACCGCGCGCCCACTTTACGCAGTTAGTGCCGTGCACGCACGGTGGGCACGCGGTGCGCTACGCGCACCGCGTGCCCACGTTACGCTAGATGGGCCATGTACGCACGATGCGCTTCGCGCACCGTGCGCACATGGAGGACATATGATGCACTTCGTTTTGAAAGGTAATATTTTAATTTTTCGTAATTTTTATAAGCCATGCACAAATGGGGCCCTTCGGGCACCATTTGCACACGGGGTGGAGAGAGTGTGGATAATTTTTTCTTTTATTATTTTTGTTTAAAATATTGTGGTTTTTCACACCTATGATAGGCCCAGCAGATTTGGTGGCCTTCGGCCACCAAAAGCACAGGGGGTGGGGAAAGTGTGGATAGTGTTTTTTTAATTACATTTTTTACCGTACGCGTACGGTAAGCGTAATCGGCGAAATTAGCGAAAAAATAAAAATTCAATTTTTGGCCTTGGGGGGTCTTTGGGGACTCCCTCAACATGGCTATGTGTGTGGGAGCTGTCTAAACAGCCCCTTTACATGTTTATTGGTTTTATTTAACAACCTAACTCTCAGTGCGAGAGAGAAAATGGCGGCCGCCGCTTCCTGGTTTCGGCCGATTCGAATGTTTACTAAGATCTAAGAGCCAATCAGAATCGCGCTCGCGCACGCCACCGTACGCGTACGGTAAGCTTACGGTAAGCGTACCGTAAGCTGGCTCAGATATATATATTGATTTAAAGGCTATTTTCTCAAAATCTACTGAACAGATTTACACCAAACCTACAAAAGGCACTTCCTTGACCTGAGGACTACCTCTCTGCCAAATTTCTAGTAATTCTGTTCAGCCGTTCGGGCTGTAGCCCTGTCTAAAGGTCCTATGGAAAAATGCATGGGAAAAACGCGTTTTGGGACCCCCCTTTTATCTCAGCCCCCGCTTGACGAATCCCCCCGAGACTTTCAGGGTAGGAGCGGAGCGTAGCGCCCCACCTATTTTGAGAAATTCGCGAGGATTCGTCGACCGGCGCCAAAGTTATTCCAAATAGAATGTTGCGGTTTTCCTATGGAAAAGGGGTCCTAACTATAACTACCTACTGGCGACCGCCAGTAGGTAATATATATATATATATATCTATATATATATATATATATATATATATATATATATAGATATATATATATATATATATTCACTTAAAAAACCATAGGTTTCACACATGTTATAGTTAGGTGGATATTTCACTCGTAAAAAAACAATGAAATTCCCCCATTATAGTTAGTTCAGATAACTATAACTCGCGCGCCCGCAATCCACTGCTCATGACGTCACATATTACATCACTCATGACATGGTCAGTGGCATCACTCATGACATCACTGATGACATCATCCTTGTGATAGAGTGGCGGTCGCGCGAGTTATAGTTATCTGAACTAACTATAACGTGGGAATTTCATTGGTTTTTTACGAGTGAAATATCCCCCTAACTATAACGTGTGAAACCTATGGTTGTTTAAGTGAATTTGCAAGGTTTTTTAAATGCTAATTCCTAACTATAACGTGTGTGAAACCTATGGTTTTTTCAGTGAATTTGTACGGTTTTTTAAATGCTAATTTATTTATGTATTATTATTTTTTTTATATATGTATTTTACAATAAACTACGTATTAAAAATATATTTTTGGGGGGGGAGTTTTCAACGTGCGCGCACGTTGCGCGCACCCCCGCGATTTAAAAAAAATAAATAAAAATTCTGCCTTCGGGGTCCTTCAGGGACCCCCTGACAAAGGCTAGGGGGTCAGGAACTCTCTATCCTGCCCCCTTTTCACGTTCGCCACCTTCCTTTTTCACTCTTGCATTGAAAACAAACAAAATGGCGGCCGACACTTCCTGACTTCGACCGATTCGAACGTTGACTAACATGTAACCACCAATCAGAATTACGCTCGCGCACGTTAGGGTGCTCGCACCGTGCGCGCTTATAGATATTTATATGCTTTTAAATGCTATTTTCTCAGGAACTACTGAACAGATTGACACCAGACCTGCAAAAGGCACTTCCCTGACCTGAGGACTACCTCTCTGCCAAATTTCAAGTAATTCTGTTCAGCCGTTCGGGCTGTACCTTCGACTAAAGGTCCTATGGAAAAATTCATGGGGAAAACGCGTTTTGGGACCCCCTTTTTTCTCCGCCCCCGCTTGACGAATCACCCCAAGACTTTCAGGGTAGGAGCTGAACGGAGCGCCCCATTAGTTTTGAAAATTTCGCGAGGATTCGTCAACCGGCGCCAAAGTTATTCAAAATAGAATTTTCAGATTTCCTATGGAAACTCGGTCCTAGCTATAACTATCTACTGGCGACCGCCAGTAGATTATATATATATATATATATATATATATATATATATATATATATTCTGTGAAGATGCACTCCTGTCGGAAAACGTAGCCCTCCGAGGGGTGGCACAGCGCCGGTGGAGT
Source organism: Triturus cristatus (assembly GCF_964204655.1). Lineage (NCBI taxonomy): Eukaryota > Metazoa > Chordata > Amphibia > Caudata > Salamandridae > Triturus > Triturus cristatus. The sequence continues at coordinate 41,750,947 of NC_140585.1, forward strand.
AACCCGGTAATTTAAATCCTTGTAAAACGGAGTTCCAACTGTGCTCTCAGGTCAAGGAAAAAGAGACACCACACCATCCAAGTTGCTTCAAGGGGGTTTATTACTTCATAAACCCAACGTGACGCGTTTCACCCTCAACGGGCTTGCTCACACACCGTTATGCTACCGGACCACCGTATACATACTGAATTTGTATATGCATCGACATTGAAAGAGGACTTTCGCAAGGGTTATTCGGCGCCATATTGGAACAGTAAATATTTGCACAAATGCCAGTACTTTGTAGGTGCCATTGTATAACAATAACAAAAATCGTATATTTAGTCCAAACATACTCCTTGCTTGTTTACAAACAGACATTAATGGACTGTGTCAAGACATGTTTTGTAATTTCAACAAAGACATTCAAATACTCAGGCAAATTGACTCATTTATAGATGGAAAACGATTGAATCTCGCTCCTATAGAGAAGAGAGTATTCAGCGCCATTTAGGAACAGTAATTCTTTGAATAAATGCCAGTACTTTAGTATGCGCCATGGTACACCAGTAAAACGACTCAGCTATTGTGTCCAAGCATGCAAAATGACACTTATGGATGATTAATAATAGACATTCAATTATGTGATAATTAACTCGTTTGATGATGGAAAAACCGTATCTCGCTCCTAGTGAGCACGGGTGTCGTCCACTGCAATACTGCGGTGCCGTGAAATGAGGCTGGAGGATGTGTAGTACAATGTCATGAATCGCTCCCAGTGTGCTTAATTCTAGGGAATGGATGCACGATGTTGAATGAGCACTCGTAAAGCCTAAGATGCAACACAGGGACTAAATTTGCGCAAAATAGAATTAATGAACAATTTACGCATATGTTCACTTTAATTACATCTAATCATGCATGGTGGTATCGTACGCTAAATAGGGGCAAGTATGTGTGTGCCTGCTATCTGTGTTGCTCATTACTGGTGCACCCTATTCCCTAAGGGGAAGCCACTCCACGTCCAACGTCTTTTTTAGACGAATATCGGCTCCTAAGACGGAGTCGCCAAACTCTGAAAACCAATCAGGAGACGCAGAGAGATGCAACACCGACGAGAAGAGGAAGGGGCAGAGGAAGAACAAGAGGCCCAAGAGGAAGAGGAGGAAGAGGATCCTCCAGAGGAGACAGAAAAGACTACGACTCGGAGCCAGTGGGAAGACAACAGACACGCTCCAAGACCAACGCATAATGGATGACAATATGGTAAATTTAACTATTGTTAACCTCTCCAACAGAGCCATTAATCTCAAAGACAAAAGAACTCTGTGCTTTGGCCTCTCTTTCTGCCCATCAATCCCCATGAATTATGTCAATGACAGAATTGACATTTTTAAATTTTGTAGAAAACTTAAACTTAAAAAATGGCACTCTCTGAAACCCATAAGAAATAGAACTAGATCCCATAAAGGAAGTTCCATAACAGATGAGGAATTGACGATAGGGGATATTGATCTGTTGGTTGCGATGCATGAACTACAAAATGACATCAGTGACGGAGATACCAATATTGAGGCTCAACAGATCCTAAATGAGATGGAGATACGATGCGATGCATCTGCCACCTCTGACTTTAAACCTAAATCTACTTTTCTACCAATAATGAGCCACGATAATATTGATACTTTCCAGGAGCAGGTGAGCCAGAACCTTCTGGAATTTAGGCAACAGAATTGGGCTAAGAAAATGCAAATGTTCAAACACAACCTGACCCTTACACAAAGGAGGGCTATACAAGAGTTAGCCGAAGATGACAGCATTGTAATTCGACCCGCTGACAAAGGGGGCAACATTGTCATACTGTCCAGGGAAATGTACGTAGCAGAAGCTACGAGACAACTGAGTGATACCAACACCTACTCTAGGTCTAATCGCACAGATTACAACAACAGCATTGTACAGATTTGGGAAAAACTGGGCGAATGGAAGGATAAGGGGTTGATCGAATGGGAGGAATTCTGCTACCTGAAGAAAGATCACCCTATCCTCCCAGTGATGTACCTACTTCCCAAAATACATAAAAACAAAACCAATCCTCCTGGTAGACCTATTATTTCCTCTAGAGGATGTGTTTTGGAAAACCTATCGCGCTATGCGGATCATTTCCTCAGGGAATTTGTAATATCTCTCCCATCATATGTCAAGGACACAAAAGACTTCTTGGCTAAAATTCATAATGTCAGATGGGAAGATGACTTTTTATTGATAACCATGGACGTCAATTCCCTCTATACTGTCATCAATCACGAACAGGGAGTAGAATCGTGCGAAAGATTTCTCAAACGCAGACACATCCGATTCAAAGAACATACCCTGATGATACTTGAAATTATCAAATTCTGTCTGAAAAATAACTTTTTTATGTTTGATAATGTAATCTACAAACAATCTCTCGGTACGGCGATGGGGACAAGCTTCGCGCCGAGCTTTGCCAATCTCTTTATGGGAGCATGGGAGGAGGACATCAGGAAGGAACCCAGCCTACAGTTGGATTTTACCAAAGTAATACTCTGGTTACGTTATATTGACGACCTGTTTGTAATCTGGAAAGGCAACAAACAGGAAGCCAATAATTTCATTACCAGACTAAACCAGAACAATAACAACCTTACACTTACACATACTACAAGCAATGTGAGGGTAGAATATCTTGATACATGTGTAGAAATCTCGAACAACAAATTAACAACTTCTTTGTTTCGTAAACCTACAGCAGGCAATACGCTGCTGCATGCTCTTAGCAGTCACCCCAATACGCTCAAATGGAGTATCCCCTATGGGGAACTGCTTCGAGCAAAGAGAAATTGTAGCACAGAGGAGGGTTTCCTAAAAGAACAAATAACCATGACACAGAGATTTAGAGATTTAGAGAAAGAGGATACCCCATGTGGGTTTTGAAAAAGGCGATGGACAGGATCAAAACGGTTGACAGAGGTACAATCCTTGAATCCTCCCCTGAGTCCAATTCACCCACAAATGATGAGAGTACTGAAACCAGACTGATTCTCACGTACAACGGTCAGTCAGACAGAATCAGAAAAATGATCTCCCAGAATTGGAAGCTCCTTAAAGGTGATCCAGTTATAGGCAAGACGATACCCTCCCATCCCTCAATAAGCTATAGGAAAGGACGTAGCCTAAAAGACATGCTTGTACACAGTGACTTACCAAGCATGGAAAGAAGCAATACTATTGATTTACAAGGCTTCTATCCCTGTGGACACTGCAAGGCTTGCGGCAACAGCCGCTTACGCAAGGAGTTCTGGAACAGCAGTACAAACAGCATGATTCCTATTAAACAGTTCCTCACTTGCAGCAGCACCAACGTGGTCTATGTGCTAGAATGCCCCTGCCAACTTAGCTACGTAGGAAGTACCACACACATGGCCAAGAAGCGGGTCCTTGAGCATATGAGGGCAATTACGAACAAGGACCAACAGTATCCCATTGCCCGACATTTTGAGGCTAAACATTTTTCAGATTACACCAAACTGTCATACTATGCAATAGAAAGAATCCTACCCAATAAGAGAGGAGGCAACAGTACTCTTAAACTAAGACAACGTGAATCACGTCACATAATTGGGATGGGGACCAAATATCCGAATGGCCATAACATGGACGAGGAGATGGCAATACACCTGCATGGGGATTAACTTGTGAGAGTAATCTTTAGGACACTAATCTCATTTATGAACGGAATGATCACCTCTGGGAGGGTGACCAAGTAGGGAGGTTACATCGAGGCAAAATCAAGTTTTACGTGTTAATCAATTAACGCAATATGTATTTCAACTGTCTTTGTAATGTCTAATATAGTGCATGACAACTGTTCCTGTTTTTCTCTTTCACAGGAAGAAAGGAAGGGACTATGTCTCGGGCCCGCGACACAGGATCCCTACCCTTCTCTTCCCAAGCTGCTCTCCAGTGAACAGATAAGACCAACTCAGTTTTAAATTTTAAATTGAATTACGGGACACTTTTGAATTTTTTGGTAATTGTTTGGTAGTTGGGTTAAGGATGCACCTTGGACCAGCGTGTCACATAACAATTGAATGTTTATGTCATAATCTTTCTGGACTGTATAGAAACAATGCAAGGCATGACAGGCTGTTACATTTAACACCAGTTAGACCCAAGACACCAGGGTTAAAGTCAACACTTCAACACACATGGGGTCTGCAGATCAACATAGTCAAGTGTCTTAACCAACACACTTGGAAGCAAACGGGGAATAGGGTGCACCAGTAATGAGCAACACAGATAGCAGGCACACACATACTTGCCCCTATTTAGCGTACGATACCACCATGCATGATTAGATGTAATTAAAGTGAACATATGCGTAAATTGTTCATTAATTCTATTTTGCGCAAATTTAGTCCCTGTGTTGCATCTTAGGCTTTACGAGTGCTCATTCAACATCGTGCATCCATTCCCTAGAATTAAGCACACTGGGAGCGATTCATGACATTGTACTACACATCCTCCAGCCTCATTTCACGGCACCGCAGTATTGCAGTGGACGACACCCGTGCTCACTAGGAGCGAGATACGGTTTTTCCATCATCAAACGAGTTAATTATCACATAATTGAATGTCTATTATTAATCATCCATAAGTGTCATTTTGCATGCTTGGACACAATAGCTGAGTCGTTTTACTGGTGTACCATGGCGCATACTAAAGTACTGTCATTTATTCAAAGAATTACTGTTCCTAAATGGCGCTGAATACTCTCTTCTCTATAGGAGCGAGATTCAATCGTTTTCCATCTATAAATGAGTCAATTTGCCTGAGTATTTGAATGTCTTTGTTGAAATTACAAAACATGTCTTGACACAGTCCATTAATGTCTGTTTGTAAACAAGCAAGGAGTATGTTTGGACTAAATATACGATTTTTGTTATTGTTATACAATGGCACCTACAAAGTACTGGCATTTGTGCAAATATTTACTGTTCCAATATGGCGCCGAATAACCCTTGCGAAAGTCCTCTTTCAATGTCGATGCATATACAAATTCAGTATGTATACGGTGGTCCGGTAGCATAACGGTGTGTGAGCAAGCCCGTTGAGGGTGAAACGCGTCACGTTGGGTTTATGAAGTAATAAACCCCCTTGAAGCAACTTGGATGGTGTGGTGTCTCTTTTTCCTTGACCTGAGAGCACAGTTGGAACTCCGTTTTACAAGGATATATATATATATATATATATATATATATATATATATATATATATATATATATATATAAATATATATATTCACTTAAAAAACCATAGGTTTCACACATGTTATAGTTAGCTGGACATTTCACTCGTGAAAAACCATTGAAATTCCCCCGTTATAGTTAGTGCAGGCAACTATAACTCACGCGACCGCAATCCTCTGCTGATGACGTCAGATATTACATCACTGTATTTAGACACTTATTTACCCATGTCTTCTTCCATTAATTTTTAGCTATACATATATTACAAATATTTTTTTTTCAGAAAGACACATATGTCATCAGTGATGTAATATCTGACGTCATCAGCAGAGGATTGCGGTCGCGTGAGTTATAGTTGCCTGCACTAACTATAACGGGGGAATTTCAATGGTTTTTCACGAGTGAAATGTCCAGCTAACTATAACATGTGTGAAACCTATGGTTTTTTAAGTGAATTTGCAAGGTTTTTTAAATGCTAATTCCTAACTATAACGTGTGTGAAACCTATGGTTTTTTCAGTGAATTTGTACGGTATTTTAAATGCTAAGTTATGTATATATTTTTTTTTTTTAAGGTTTTTCACCGTGCGCGTACCGTACGCGCACGGTGCGCTTCGCGCACCGTACGCGCGCCCACGTTACGCAGTTCGCGGAATTTTTCCTTCTGGGACCCCCTGACAAAGGCTAGGGGGTCAGGAACTGTCCACTCTGCCCCCTTTTCACGTTCTCCACCTTTGTTTTTCACCCCCTCAGACTGCGAGAGACAAAATGGCGGCCGACACTTCCTGGTTTCGACCAATTAGAATGTTTACTAAGATCTAACAACCAATCAGAATCGCGCTCGCGCATGGCAGCGTGCGTGTACGGTAAATTTTACCGTATGCGCACGGTGCGCGCTTATAGATATATATATGCTTTTTAAATGCTATTTTCTCAGGAAATACTGAACAGATTTACACCAGACCTGCAAAAGGCACATCCCTGACCTGAGGACTACCTCTCTGCCAAATTTCAAGTAATTCTGTTCAGCCGTTCGGGCTGTAGCTTGGACTAAAGGTCCTATGGAAAAATGCATGGGGAAAACGCGTTTTGGGACCCCCCCTTTTTCTCAGCCCCCGCTTGACGAATCCCCCCGAGACTTTCAGGGAAGGAGCTTACCAGAAAAAAAAATAAAAAATAAATACATAACTTAGCATTTAAAAAACCGTACAAATTCACTGAAAAAACCATAGGTTTCACACACGTTATAGTTAGGAATTATCATTTACAAAACCTTGCAAATTCACTTAAAAAACCATAGGTTTCACACATGTTATAGTTAGCTGGAAATTTTACTGATAAAAAACCTATGAAATTCCCCCGTTATAGTTAGTGCAGGCAACTATAACTCACGCGACCGCAATCCTCTGCTGATGCTAATACTGTATTTAGACACTTATTTGCCCATGTCTTCTTCCATTAAATTTTAGCTATACATATATTACAAATATTTTTTTTTCATAAAGACACATATGTCATCAGCAGAGGATTGCGGTTGCGTGAGTTATAGTTGCCTGCACTAACTATAACAGGGGAATTTCATAGGTTTTTTATCAGTAAAATTTCCAGCTAACTATAACATGTAACATGTGTGAAACCTATGGTTTTTTCAGTGAATATATATATATATATATATATATATATATATATATATATATATACATATATATAATTCTATGCTTAACATGTATATAGGTCACTAGATAGTTTTCATATAAGTTATTTGATTAGATGGTTATGGTTCTCCCTTTTGTTTTATCTACCACAATATTTAAATATTATCATAACTATTTTATCTACAATTGCTTCGCTATTAAAATTTCGAAAAGTATGACTGTTTAAAAAAAATACGCAAATAAATTAGCTTGTAGTACAGCAACACTTAAATGTCTGAGTTTATTAGATACAATTTAAATCTTGATATGTTATCTTCTTCTACATTTATACTCTCTATGTACTTATGTATCTATATATGTATTACTTTACTTCTACTATAAAAAAACTTTACATCTCTCCAATGCACTACTCTATGTTTCCTACTCTATGATTCACCCTCTACCTATATCCTCTGCCTCGACTCTCTGACTCATCCCACACCTCATTCTACTACTATGATCTCCCAATAATCCTTTCTAAATTCTTCCCTCCTTAGACTCATCTGAGACCTCATTTTACTACTGTGATCTCCCTCATCCCTTTCTAGAGACTCTTCCCTCCTCCATCTCTCCTTTCCTCATCCACCTCATCTGACTAATAGGATCTCCCAATCTACACCTTCTAGACTCTTCCCTCTTCTATCCCTCCATCGTCCTATCCAACACAACCAACAGCCTCGCATGTCCACCGCTCAGAGTAACTCATACTTCCCTTTACTAATCCACCATTGATCCTTTTGGGTTCCAGAGTAGCACGCTACTCACCGAAAAGAGCTTTGAAGCCTCTTCTGGGGTAGTAAGAGCTACGTAAACACAATTACTATCTCCTTCCCAGCATCTCACAATGCTTAGTCCCTTCAGTCATCACAAGGGAGCGCTTAGCAACAGGTGCAGTCTTTATACCTTTACTTTTGTGTTCAGTTTTGTTTCAAGAACTGGTTCTGGACTCTGTGCTCAATTCATAAAAATGCATAAATCTATGCATTAGAGCCTTGTGTCTGAAACGTGCATACGTTTACACACTGTGACATAGGAATGCATGGAAACCAAAGATTTACTGTTGTGTACCTTGTCATCAATGTCTAGTTGTCAATCATTCACATGGCAGGAAGTGCACAAGGAAACACAAGGCAGAAATCAGCTAAAGGATATTTTCAACGTTTGTTTTCTCTCTACTATCAAAAGAATATTTGCACATGGAGAAATCCGTTTGTCTTTATGGATAAGAAATATGGGGGGGGGGGGTCTGTCCTCCTCTACCCAGAAGACACTGCTCTGCTTTGTACTGTGGTTTTAAGTGTATTTCCAGAGTGAAATGCCACCTGCAAAATGCTCCTGAATACCCACAAACCTATCCCAGAGTATGCCTATATTCAGGGCCACTGTAAGTATGTGGCAAGGAAGGGACAAATTATGTGGCAGAGCCAAATTATGGGGCAGGGTTGAGTGAATTACACAGCACGAAAGGGCAAATTATGTGGCAAAATTCGGCAAATTTGTGGATAGCATTACTTCATTATTTTGACAATTTTACACTGAAATAACACAATCTGGGCATTGGTTGTACCTCATTGGTACCTATTTAACACCGAAATAAAGCAAAAAACAACAGAGCGGTGACCAGTTAACCTTTGTAACGGGCCTTCCTCCATGCATCAGCACGTGTCACTGTGTTTTTAGTAACAGTTTTTTGGTTTAAATCTGAGAATTATGCAGCACATGATGGATTATGTGGCAAATGCAGCAAATCTATAATTATGCAAAAAACGCTGCAGCCCACAACCACATAATTCCAGTGGCCCTGCCTATATCTCACAGCCTCTGTCCCCGCACTGACAATTGCCGGGATCAGGAAACGCCAACCCGCGGGGTAAACGGGGCAAAATTGCATCATTTCCTTTGTGGAAATAACCAAAATGGCTAAAACATGAAGCAAAATTGGGATTATCTCAAGAAATGCTAGTCAAGCATCCTGCACTGTTTTTAGCGTGAAATGCATCGTCGCATCTATTTTGGACATGAAGACCCAGTAGGTTTTTACACAAGTGATATCTCCAGTGTGCGATGCGGCAGATTCTCTGGCATTTTGCATAACAAGTGTAATGTGAAATACCAGAAACTACACAAGATTACACCAATATAGACAAAATTTCACCCAGGCCAAGCTCCGATCTGATTCTCTTGCTTACAACATGTGCAAAACCTGTTGTCGGCTATGACACGTTTCCCTTTTTTTTTTTTTTTTATTGGGTTCTTGGCAATCCATTCAGAACAGATAATACAGTTTATCAAACATAAATAATATGCTGGATCTGAACATAGTACGTCAACAGAAAACAGAGAGAGAGAGACCCCAAAAAACATACAGACAGACAGCTCAAAGATTTATCTACCATAATCAGACAGATAATTTCAGTCAAAATAAGATTCCCAAATTTTGGTGAATTTACACAATGCCCCGTTCCTTTGTGCAAATATAAATTCGGTTTTCCTGACTTTCTTAATTTTTTGATACCATTCATCTACGGTTGGAACTGTTTCTGTCTTCCAATACTGAAGGATCAATGATCTAGCCACTGCTACTAAAATATACAAAAGTTTCACCATAGAATCAACCAAATTTAACTCTGGATCCAATCCAAATATAATTAAATTTTCATATCTGGTAATAGTAAAATGTAACTGAAGAGAAAGCAAAGAAAACATTCCTTTCCAGAATAACCTAATTTTAGGACAAAAGTCCATTATATGAGACCAGTTAGCCAGGTCCGGTTGAGTACATCTGAAACGTTTCCCAGGTCAGTGTGTGATGTGCTGGTCCAGCCCAGGTTTTTTCTTTGAACGCTGGGGCTTGTAGTCTTGACTATGCCATTATAAAACAGGACTACATGTCCCAGAATTCAAAGAATAAAAAAACAGGACTGGCCCAACACATCATGCATGGGCCTGGGAAACTAGGCAGCTGTGCGTTGTAAATCAGTCTGAGCGAGGTCCTGGGTTCACTTCACAACCTCGGATCCCAGGGCTGTGACGCAGAACCCGCACAGCGCTGCGGTGACCAAAATAAACTCCGCGGAGCTATCTTTACTTCAGCTTTGTTTTTCTATATTTACTCCTCTCATCTGGCCTCTGTGGTGGGTTTGTGGTAAGACAGTTGTTGATTTCCTTGCACGGAGCACCTTGCAGCGTAGATGCTTGCACCGAGGCATCCTTTCTTGTGCACAGCAGCAAATGGTGGGGAAGCGCCTCCCTGTTCTGAGGGGGGGCTGTGATGCACAACATGCAGAGACCGGGCGGTGCCCCTGCCTCCAGCAAGCAACCGTTAGCCGATATCGAAGTCACAAATCACCACTGTTTCCGCTTTAGCACCACTGACGTCAATGAGATAGCTCAGTGGGTTGGGAGCTTACTCTATAGGGAAGCCAGTGAAGTGTACGGGCAGGGCCGGCTTTAGCACTGGTGGCGCCCTGTGCGACAATGTTTGTTGGCGCCCCCCAATGACTACATCTGCCACGGATGCCCTCACTACCGCAATTTAACAGTGCCCCTCAAGTCTCCATAACCACTGTCTCTAAGATTCATTTAGTTTTATAGCGTCACTTATACCAGTGTAGGGTGTCAGAGCACTTTACATCACACACACATTGCATAGAGACAATCATATGTGCGTAAATCAGTGTATAGGAAATGTTACATAAGACAGAGGACTGCAGGGTGTAGGAGTGACATGTCATCCTTTCTGGTGGGCAGTGCAGTTCAAGAGTCCTTGGTCTGGAAAAGCACACATTCAGAATTTAAAATGTAACACCATTGTTTGGGGGTTCTCTTTAATAATAAGAATTGATTTCTACCCAAATGAACCCTTTTTTGCAAGATTAGGATAATGAAAGACTGGGCAAAAAACATATAGCTCTAATATATACCTTGCAGTTTGCAGCATCTCTTTGATGACAGTTGATAGGTCAGTGTTCTATATTAGGATTTTAACGTATGAACTGCAAGTAACAAAAGGGTCTCTGTGGCAAAAGCAGTAACCCACGGACCTATCTACATGATATGCACTTTGTGATCTGCATGGTACATGCTCTTTACAGCAGGCACATTAACCCTCTGCACTACCTTAGGATGAGTCAAAACTTCCACTTGACAAAACTCCAATTTCTCTCCAGAAAGAACATTAATCACTGGAGTTTTCTTGACATTTTCCTCGATGCCTGAAAATCGCTGGAGGCAAGGAACACTTCCACCCCCCACCCCAAGTTAGCGCCCAGTGCGGTGGCATTGATCACACCACCTTAGAACCGGTCCTGTGTACAGATCAACAGGGGTGGTGCAGCTTTCTGAAGGTTTTTTTGTTAATTGCTAATACTGTATGGTTAAAAATCCAGGAAAATGTAGGGTGAGCAGATGTTGAAACCCAAAACCTGCGATATTACATAAACATAGAAGACTCCGATTTTGAATCGGTAGTGAGCCATGGAGGGGCGTATTTACAAGAAGTTAACGTCCCCAGAACGTCACTTTTCCAGAAGTTCTGGTGGCATTAAGGCGCTTAACGGCACCTCGTAAATAATGCCCCTATTCACACAGCACTTAGCATGAAAGGGGCAAGCAATGGGTGTTTCAGTGGGCCTTCTGCCACAACACCCATTGGTTTTTGACGCTGCCCCATATTTACAAGGTATGGGGCAGCGTTAAAAATACCGCCAGAGAATACCTGGTCTTAAGCAGGTCATAGGAGGAGAAATGTTTTCTTTGTCCTCATGTTTTGTTATTGTTAATAACTGGAATTTATCGAGCGCATAATCACCGACAGGTCTCTTAGTGCCTGCAGAGAGTCGCTAAACCCCGCCAAAGGTCGAGTGTACATACTCCCGGTCAAGACCTATGCGGTGCCCAAAGCTTCTATAAAAAGAAGAGTCTTTTCCTAAATGGAAGAAGGGCGGATTCGCTACGTAGACTCTCTGGTAGCCTATTCCAGAGTTGAGGGATCAATACAGAGAAGGCTCTGCCGCCTTTCAAGGTTGTTTTGAATCGCGGGCAGGCTAGTAGGCCTGCCTTGGACGACCGGAGGCACATATAGAAACCGCAAACCACCTGTAAAGATTGTTTATGTGCAGGAAGGTGTCCCTTCCTGCACATAAACAATAGCCCCTGCAGCACAGGCACCCTAGCAAAATGGCGCAAGCGCCTACACTGGCGCTAGGTAGCTTTTTTTGCACCAGCGCTAGGGGAAATGCAGGAGTGCGCGGCATTCTTGTGAATACAGGGCTTCCCTGCTTTTTGAAACTGTTGGAGCGCGGCATTACCAATTTTGGCGTAACCCTGCGCTCCCCCAGTTTCTTGTAAATATGCCCCTAGAGAGTCGCACAAACACAGAGTATGTCTTACTAAGAGGAAGTAAAGGTAACTTTTAAATCCAATATCACCAGTGTGAACAAAAATTGCTTTCTGCTCTGGGCTGTTAACTAACACTTTAATGGATCACGTTAAAAAGCGCCTCCTTCTGTTTTCTGCCAACGCTCTCTGAACACCAAACCGAGACGTGCATTACATTCCGAGAAATTTACCAGGAGCAGATTGTGAAAAACTGTGCCTGCCCAGCACCTGCCCAGCACCTGCCCACCTCACAAAGTGTAAAGGTTTAGAGAGAAAAACCTCCACCCCACCAAAGGAATTTAGGTGACAAATACAATGAAATACCGACTTCTTAAAGGTGAGAAGCGGAAGGTATACTTTGCACAGGTCCAAAGCTGACCAGCTCCCATATTATGCAACGTTTTGTACTTGTTTAGAAATAGGACAAATTAATTCTGCACCTTTTTGCCAAGGAGCAAAGAAAAGAATGACCGGCCGAGCGCATGGCGTGAGGATTTGACCCAGGGCAGAAATGAAGCAACATGTTTCGCTGTTGGTGCTTCTGCGAGAGGACTGGCGCAAACTCCCTTCACCCCAAAATGTGACCAAACCCCAACACTGGAAGCCAGAGTGCAGCAAAAAGGACTTCTTGTACTACTTACAAGAAAATATAAGCCACGCTAAGGTTTGAGCAAACTCTTCTGCTTTCCCTGTAATTTAAGTAAGAAACTCGGCCACACATGGAAAGGCTCTATTTATTTTTTTTGCATTGGTACAAACATAAAGTGGCATCGCCCTTAGGGCTAAGATTATTAACATTGGCACAACGCAGCGCAGCAACCAGAGTAGCCGCGCTGCGTTGCGTCACAGGGAAAGAGGCTCCATGCCTGTGTGACATGGCGCTGCGTTTCTCTTCCCAGCGCTGGCACACCGTGGCTGCCAGGTGCCTACGCCACGTCCTTGCACAGTGGTGCAAAGGTGTGCACATTCTGTCAAGCATGGGCTTTGTACTACAAGGCTACCCTTCCAAGTGTACACTCCATGCTTTGACATAGGTTACACTTTTCCGCTTTGTATGTGTGTTTTACAGCGCAGCAAACATGCAACGTTGGAAAACTGCGCAGACTTTTCAAAGTTGCTCCACTGTTACGCCTGCCTCAAGGAGGTTCATTTTTTGGGGCGAAGCCCTTCCTACGAAGGTTTGTAGGTAAGGATTTGCGTCAGGACCCATGAGTGCACATGCCTTTGCACCACCTCCCGGGCACACAGCAGCACAAAGTAGTGCATAGAGCTGCTTGGCATTAGAGTACATTCCACCACACACCGTGATCTGAGCTGTAAAGTAATTCCCAACACAAGACTTTGCCGGGCTTTGCATCAGTTTTGTGCAAAGTGTTAGTAAATTTTGTCGCACACAAGGACAAGGGGATTGTTTTTGTTCAGTAAGGTGCCCCTTCCTGCACTGAAACAATCCTGCTTACAACGCAGACCCCTTGCAGCCTGGTGCACGGGTGTGTGCGTTGGTGCTGGGCACCAAATTGTGCACCAGCGAAGGGGGGAGGGCAGGAGTGGACGGTATTTCATAAACACGGTGCGTTCCTCCCCTTTCACAGTGGCGTAGGGCAGCGCAGCAAGAAGATATACCCTATGTCATAAATGAGGCCCTAGGTCTATGCACAGCCGGCCCCCTGTTACTCACTCGTTGTGTCCACTATGCATATACTGAGTACTAGTCTGCTGTCATCGAAGCCCACTCATGGCCTCACCTCTTAGAAGGGTCTCTTGAACTCACAGGAGACCAGTCTAACCTACTCCTGACCCTCTTGGCGTCATTTCACAGGATAGACGAGTGCAGCGCACACATGCTGACGTCACATGTAAGTGGAGCAAAAAGATACAGTAAGCTCTTTACGGCCCTCCTGCTTGTGCAGTAGGGAATGTGCAAACCCGTTTGCACCAGCCCGTATTACATACAAATATCTGCAGCAAGCAGAAACAGAAATTGTTCGATTTTTACACAAGAAGGAAGGGAACAAATAAAGGTGTCTCCATTATTCAAATGTGAAGGAGTGAAAGAGGGGGGTACTTTGTGGCAGAACCTCATTCCTGTTGTATTTTACAGCGGCAGCAAAATAACCTTTTAATTCTCATTAAGAGCAAAGCAAAAACTGTTAAAAATCCGTTTGCTTCGTGGTTTTTAACAGAGTATTTTCACAACCCGTGTTGATCTGTTTAAAATAAATGCATTGAGGACTGAGGCTGCAGACCACTGTGTCTGAGCTGTGACTGGTGTATTTTGTTTCTCTTGATCGCTGTTGCCCCCACGGCCTTCTTTTTTGTCTAAGGCACTTTGGATACATATTTACAACGTTATTCTGCCAAAAGAAGTTATACATAGTTTTGCATTTGCATCACAGTCTCTTGTCTCAATGTTTGACCTTGTGCAAAAATGTTTCTGTAAATATGAATTAGAGTAAAAACACTTTGCTCAAATTCCTAATCCAAAAGCAGCAAAAATGGTGCAAAAATGAATGTTGTGCTTTCTTGCACCAGTGAAAACCTTACACAATCAGGTTCCTGGTGCATTCTGGGTACACTACGTGAAAGCTTCTATGATAAACTACACAGAAACACATGGTGCCAGTGACATGCTGGGGCACATGTGTGCTCACCAGGGTAACGATTTCAGACTCCCTTTTTTTTTTATTTCAACAAGTTTTATTTATTTTATGCAAGAACACATTCGCAAATCTGTTACAGGGTTAGCATCGGTTGTACTAAGTACAGCCTGTACATCAGTGTAGTGAGACGGTATGTTACCTTTGTTTAGCGAACCCCACATGTGGATAGTTAGAGAAGAGATAAAAAAGGAAAGAAGAGAGACAGATAGCACAGGGCAGAAAAAAGGGGGGAAAGAAGAGGAAGGAGACAGGCAAGTGGAGCTACAGTCAGCCGCGGCCCGTGGAGGGAGTTCCGTGGGGCGGTAAGGCGGGGCGATGGAGGGGCAGGGTGGGGGGTTCTAAAAACCGGAATATGGATAATTACAGGTAAGTAAACAATTAAATAAATAAAATGAATTTAGTAGCGCGCGCTGCATCGCATTTTGCGATGCAGCGCGCGCTACGAAATTCGTTTTAATTATTTAATTGTTACTTACCGGTAATTATCCATATTCCGGTTTTTAGAACCCCCCACCCTGCCCCTCCCCCGCCCCGCCTTACCGCCCCATGGAACTCCCTCCACGGGCCACGGCTGGATACAGTCCTTATCAATTACATTTGACATTCTGCGGAGATGTTGGCGCATTAGTAGTCCAGTTACGTATCATTGTTCATATGGCGAACCAGGTTGTGTTACGCCAACATATCTTATTTTCATGGAGGATCATAAGAGTCTAGGAACGTGTCGAGAGATTTCCACATCCTTCTGGATGCCGGTTTCCAGGGTGAGTTCCGTAGTGCAATGTTGTAATGGTGCGTGCGTGTGTGCTAAGAAACAAACACATTTATGAGCCAAAATGCATGTGAAATTGCTAGTTTAGTCTTACTAGTTTATTGGTAAGTAGCAAAAATGGCAGTTTTTTAGCCTAACGTCCGAGTTTTTTAATTTTTTTTTACAGTTTTAGCAGAGAAAAGTCTATTCTCCGAAATTACAGATTTTAATACGTTAAACCATGAAGTATCTGCTGGTTAGTTCTAAGATCAATTTTGTATTCATGGACTGACTGAAGTGCCATTCTTTAGTCTGTAAAATATACATTTATTCATTTAAATAACAGAAGGTGCCCATTTGCTTGACAAATAATAAAATAAATACAAATAAAAACCCATCATTTCAGGTGCCGAGTGCACACTCAGTTGTGCAAAAATAAATCCAGGGAAGCAATTCGGCAATACTGGTTCACAGAATCAGGAAATTTGGGGTCATTTACACACTAATAGGGGTTTTTCATTTTAGGTGCAGGTACAGACCTGGGAACACCCACAGGCTCTGGGCTTTGTGGGTAGCCCGCAAATGTATACAGGGCATCCTGAGTTTAGAAGCCCACCCCAGAGAGGTTGGGGTAGGTTTTGAGGGCGGTAAAGGAACAGTCGGTGCAGGGGAAGGGGTTTCTAGACAAAAAAGAAGACACAGAAAAGTTAAATGTTCCTCGTGTGCACCCGCAAGAGGCTGTTTAACCCTTGAGTGAGATGGAAACCTACAAATACTTATTGGGATTTTTATGGCTGTTTCTTGCTTCAGTCCCAAACTATTTCAGTCAAAAGTCTTTATTCCTCAACTGTAAGTGGTACAGCACTCTCCAAATATTAATTAGTTGGTTCACTATATATATATCTATATTCACTTAAAAAAGCATAGGTTTCACACACTTTATAGTTAGGAATTAGCATTTAAAAAACCTTACAAATTCACTTAAAAAACCATAGGTTTCACACATGTTATAGTTAGGTGGACATTTCACTCGTAAAAAACCAATGAAATTCCCCCGTTATAGTTAGTTCAGATAACTATAACTCGCGCGACCGCCACTCTATCACAAGGATGATGTCATCAGTGATGTCATGAGTGATGCCACTGACCATGTCATGAGTGATGTAATATGTGATGTCATGAGCAGTGGATTGCGGGCGCGCGAGTTATAGTTATCTGAACTAACTATAACGGAGGAATTTCATTGTTTTTTTACGAGTGAAATGTCCACCTAACTATAACATGTGTGAAACCTATGGTTTTTTAAGTGAATTTGTAAGGTTTTTTAAATGCTAATTCCTAACTATAACGTGTGTGAAACTTATGGTTTTTTAAGTGAATTTGTACGTTTTTTTAAATGCTAAGTTATGTATGTATTATTTTTTTTTTTTAAAGGTTTTACACCATGCGCGCACCCCGTGATTTAAAAAAAAAAAAATGTTTTTTTCACCCTTTGGGGTCCGTCAGGGACCCCCTGACAAAGGCTAGGGGGTCAGGAACTCTCTACCCTGCCCCCTGTTCACGTTATCCACCTCTCTTTTTCAGTGTCGCACCCAAAACAAACAAAATGGCGGCCGACACTTCCTGATTTCGACCGATTCGAACGTTGACTGACATGTAACCACCAATCAGAATTACGCTCACGCATGTAAGGGTGCGCGCATGGTGCGCGCACAGTGCGCGGCTATAGATATTTATGTACTTTTAACTGCAATTTTCTCAGGAACTACTGAACAGATTGACTCCATATATGCAAAAGGCACATGCCTGACCTGAGGACTACCTCTCTGCCAAATTTCAAGTAATTCTGTTCAGCCGTTCGGGCTGTACCTTCGACTAAAGGTCCTATGGGAAAATGCATGGAGAAAACGCGTTTTGGGACCCCCCTTTTTTCTCGGCCCCCGCTTGACGAATCACCCGAGACTTTCAGGGTAGGAGCTGAGCGGAGCGCCCCATTAGTTTTGAAAATTTCGCGAAGATTCATCAACCGGCGCCAAAGTTATTCAAAATAGAATTTTGAGATTTCCTATGGAAACTCGGTCCTAACTATAACTATCTACTGGAGACCGCCAGTAGATAATATATATATATATATATATATATATTATCTATTGGCGGTCGCCAGTAGATAGTTATAGTTAGGACCCTGTTTCCATAGGAAAACCGCAACATTCTATTTTGAATAACTTTGGCGCCGGTCGATGAATCCTCGCGAAATTTTCAAAACTAATGGGGCGCTACGCTCCGCTCCTACCCTGAAAGTCTCGGGGGGATTCGTCACGCGGGGGCTGAGAAAAAAGGGGGGTCCCAAAACGCGTTTTCCCCATGCATTTTTCCATAGGACCTTTAGACACAGCTACAGCCCGAACGGCTGAACAGAGTTATTTGAAATTTGGCAGAGAGGTAGTCTACAGGTCAAGGAAGTGCCTTTTGTAGGTCTGGTGTAAATCTGTTCAGTAGTTCCTGAGAAAATAGCCTTTAAATCAATATATATATCTGTGGCAGCTTACGGTGCGCTTACCGTGCGCTTACGGTAAGCTTACCGTACGCGTACGGTGCCGTGCGCGAGCGCGATTCTCATTGGCTGTTAGATCTTAGTAAACATTCGAATCGGTCGAAACCAGGAAGTGTCGGCCGCCATTTTCTCTCTCGCACTCTGAGGGGGGGAGGAAAAACAAAGTCGGATAACATTAAAAGGGGCAGACTAGACAGCTCCTAACCACCTAGTCATGGTTAGGGTGTCCCAAAAGAACCCACAAGGCCAAAAAATGAATTATTTTTTTTTCGAAAAATCGCCGATTGCGCTTACCGTACGCGTACGGTAAAAAAAAATTTAAAAAAAATCAATATCCACCTTTTCCCTACCCCGTTTGCAAAAGGTGCCCGGAGTGCACCTTTTGTGCATGGCATATTTTATATGTTTATTTAACATGTAATTGATAACCTTTAACAATAAAGGGCATAATATGTCCTCCGTGTGCACACGATGCGCGAAGCGCATCGTGCGTACATGGCCCATCCAGCGTAACGTGGGCACGCGGTGCGCGTAGGGCACCGCGTGCTCACCGTGCGTGCACGGCACTAACTGCGTAAAGTGGGCGCGCGGTGCGCGAAGTGCACCGCGTGCTCACTGTGCGCGCACGGTGTGCGAAGCGCACCGTGCGCGCACGGAACGAACTGCGTAAAGTGGGCGCGCACGCCACGAACGGTGTAAAGTAACTTAGCATTTAAAAAACCGTACAAATTCACTGAAAAAACTATAGGTTTCACACACGTTATAGTTAGGAATTAGCATTTAAAAAACCTTGCAAATTCAGTGAAAAAACCATAGGTTTCACACACGTTATAGTTAGCGGACATTTTACTGATAAAAAAACCAATGAAATTCCCCCGTTATAGTTAGTGCAGGCAACTATAACTCACGCGACCGCAATCCTCTGCTGATGACATATGTGTCTTTATGAAAAAAAAATATTTGTTATATATGTATAGCTAAAATTTAATGGAAGAAGACATGGGCAAATAATTGTCTAAATACAGTATTAGCATCAGCAGAGGATTGCGGTCGCGTGAGTTATAGTTGCCTGCACTAACTATAACGGGGGAATTTCATTGGTTTTTTATCAGTAAAATGTCCAGCTAACTATAACATGTGTGAAACCTATGGTTTTTTCAGTGAATTTGCAAGGTTTTTTAAATGCTAATTCCTAACTATAACATGTGTGAAACCTATGTTTTTTTCAGTGAATATATATATATATATATATATATATTCACTGAAAAAACCATAGGTTTCACACATGTTATAGTTAGCGGAAATTTTACTGATAAAAAACCAATGAAATTCCCCCGTTATAGTTACTGCAGGCAACTATAACTCACGCGACCGCAATCCTCTGCTGATGCTAATACTGTATTTAGACACTTATTTGCCCATGTCTTCTTCCATACATTTTTAGCTATACATATATTACAAATATTTTTTTTTCATAAAGACACATATGTCATCAGCAGAAGATTGCGGTCGCGTGAGTTATAGTTGCCTGCAGTAACTATAACGGGGGAATTTCATTGGTTTTTTATCAGTAAAATTTCCGCTAACTATAACATGTGTGAAACCTATGGTTTTTTCAGTGAATTTGCAAGGTTTTTTAAATGCTAATTCCTAACTATAACGTGTGTGAAACCTATGGTTTTTTCAGTGAATTTGTACGGTTTTTTAAATGCTAAGTTACTTTACGCCATTCGTGGCGTGCGCGCCCACTTAACGCAGTTCGTTCTGTGCGCGCACGGTGCGCTTCGCGCACCGTGCGCGCACAGTGAGCACGCGGTGCGCTTCGCGCACCGCGCGCCCACTTTACGCAGTTAGTGCCATGCACGCACGGTGGGCACGCGGTGCGCTACGCGCACCGTGTGCCCACGTTACGCTAGATGGGCCATGTACGCACGATGCGCTTCGCGCACCGTGCGCACATGGAGGACATATGATGTACTTCGTTTTGAAAGGTAATATTTTAATTTTTCGTATATTTCATAAGCCATGCACAAATGGTGCACTTCGGGCACCATTTGCACACGGGGTGGAGAGAGTGTGGCTAATTTTTTTTTTTTGAATATTTTAGTTTTTCTCATGTCTGATAAGCCATGCACAATTGGTGGACTTCAGCCACCAATTGCACAAGGGGTGGTGAGAGTGTGGATGATTTTTTTTTTCGGGGGAATTTTTTACCGTACACGTACGGTAAGCGTAATCGGCGAAATTACCAAAAAAATAAAAATTCCGTTTTTGGCCTTGGGGGATCTTTGGGGACTCCCTCACCATGCCTATGTGTGTGGGAGCTGTCGAAACAGCCCCTTTACATGTTTGTGGGCTTTAAATCACTCTCAGTGCGAGAGAGAAAATGGCGGCCGCCACTTCCTGGTTTCGGCCGATTCGAATGTTTACTAAGATCTAAGAGCCAATCAGAATCGCGCTCGCGCACGCCACCGTACGCGTACGGTAAGCGTACCGTAAGCGTACCGTAAGCTGGCTCAGATATATATTGATTTAAAGGCTATTTTCTCAGAATCTACTGAACAGATTTACACCAAACCTACAAAAGGCACTTCCTTGACCTGAGGACTACCTCTCTGCCAAATTTCTAGTAATTCTGTTCAGCCGTTCGGGCTGTAGCCCTGTCTAAAGGTCCTATGGAAAAATGCATGGGAAAAACGCGTTTTGGGACCCCCCTTTTATCTCAGCCCCCGCTTGACGAATCCCCCCGAGACTTTCAGGGTAGGAGCGGAGCGTAGCGCCCCACCTATTTTGAGAAATTCGCGAGGATTCGTCGACCGGCGCCAAAGTTATTCAAAATAGAATGTTGCGGATTTCCTATGGAAACAGGGTCCTAACTATAACTACCTACTGGCGACCGCCAGTAGGTAATATATATATTCACTGAAAAAACCATAGGTTTCACACACGTTATAGTTAGGAATTAGCATTTAAAAAACTTTGCAAATTCACTGAAAAAACCATAGGTTTCACACATGTTATAGTTAGCTGGACATTTTACTGATAAAAAACCAATGAAATTCCCCCGTTATAGTTACTGTAGGCAACTATAACTCACGCGACCGTAATCCTCTGCTGATGACATATGTGTCTTTATGAAAAAAAAATATTTGTAATATATGTATAGCTAAAATTTAATGGAAGAAGACATGGGCAAATAAGTGTCTAAATACAGTATTAGCATCAGCAGAGGATTGCAGACACTTATTTGCCCATGTCTTCTTCCATTAAATTTTAGCTATACATATATTACAAATATTTTTTTTTCATAAAGACACATATGTCATCAGCAGAGGATTACGGTCGCGTGAGTTATAGTTGCCTACAGTAACTATAACGGGGGAATTTCATTGGTTTTTTATCAGTAAAATGTCCAGCTAACTATAACATGTGTGAAACCTATGGTTTTTTCAGTGAATTTGCAAAGTTTTTTAAATGCTAATTCCTAACTATAACGTGTGTGAAACCTATGGTTTTTTCAGTGAATTTGTACGTTTTTTTAAATGCTAAGTTACTTTACGCCATTTGTGGCGTGCGCGCCCACTTAACGCAGTTCGTTCCGTGCGCGCACGGTGCGCTTCACGCACCGTGCGTGCACAGTGAGCACGCGGTGCGCTTCGCGCTCCGCGTGTCCACGTTACGCTAGATGGGCCATGAACGCACGATGCGCTTCGCGCACCGTGCGCACATGGAGGAAACATATGATGAGCATTGTTGTGAATGGTAAAATATATGTTTTGTTTGTCAAAAATAAGCCATGCACAAATGGTGCAAAGGGCACCATTTGCACACGGGGTGGGGAGATTTTGGATATTTTTTTTTTTTTTTATTATTTCCAACCGTACGCGTACGGTAAGCGTAATCGGCGAAATTTACAAAAAAATAAAAATTGCCTTTTTTCACTTGGGGGATCGTTGGGGACACCCCCAACATGGCTAGGTGCTTGGGAGCTGTCTAAACAGCCCCTTTACATGTTTTTACACTTTGTTTATCCTCCATCCCTCAGAGTGCGAGAGAGAAAATGGCGGACGCCGCTTCCTGGTTTCGACCGATTCGAATGTTTACTAAGATCTAACGGCCAATCAGAATCGCGCTCGCGCACGTCACCGTACGCGTACGGTAAGCGCACCGTAAGCGCACCGTAAGCTGGCTCAGATATATATATTGATTTAAAGGCTATTTTCTCAGAATCTACTGAACAGATTTACACCAAACCTACAAAAGGCACTTCCTTGACCTGGGGTCTACCTCTCTGCCAAATTTCATTAAATTCTGTTCAGCCGTTCGGGCTGTAGCCCTGTCTAAAGGTCCTATGGAAAAATGCATGGGAAAAACGCGTTTTGGGACCCCCCTTTTATCTCAGCCCCCGCTTGACGAATCCCCCCGAGACTTTCAGGGTAGGAGCGGAGCGTAGCGCCCCACCTATTTTGAAAAATTCGCGAGGATTCGTCGACCGGCGCCAAAGTTATTCAAAATAGAATGTTGCGGATTTCCTATGGAAACGTGGTCCTAACTATAACTACCTACTGGCGACCGCCAGTAGGTAATATATATATATATATATATATATATATATATATATATATATATATATATATATATATATTCACTGAAAAAACCATAGGTTTCAGGGCTGGTATAGTTAGCTGGACATTTCACTCGTACAAAACTATTGAAATTCCTCCGTTATAGTTAGTTCTGCTAACTATAACTCGTGCGCCCGCAATCCACTGCTGATGCTGTCACATATTACATCATTCATGACATGGTCAGTGACATCACTGATGACATCTCAAATGACATCACTGATGACAGCACTGGTGACATCATC
The DNA here is from genome assembly GCF_964204655.1 of Triturus cristatus. Lineage (NCBI taxonomy): Eukaryota > Metazoa > Chordata > Amphibia > Caudata > Salamandridae > Triturus > Triturus cristatus. Next base: position 41,774,106 of record NC_140585.1, read on the forward strand.
CAGTGAATGCGGGTTGGTTCGTTATTTAAATATGTATTATATATATAGCAATCGGCATTGAAGAATGAGTAGATATATAAATATCTGGATGGAGGATTTAGTAGCAGTGTGATTGACTGTTTACTTGACTAATTTATAGTGTCTCACTAAATATATTGAAGAGTCACTAAACTGTGTGAATATCTGTATCACTTTGTCAGTTGTTGTGTAAAGTGCTGCACCAGTTGGTTACTAGCTACGTGAAATTCTATATTAGTTATTGAATAGTTAACTGAGTATTTGTATGGAAGAGTGAATGTCTGTGTGGTTCGGTGGGGGGTGTGTGACTTCCCAAAGATGTGTGAATAGTTGATTCAGTAGGTATATGAGGTTAAGACTGCATGTTATAACAGTTATTTGGGTGAGTGAATATCTTTATGGGTGTGATGATGAGCAAATATATCTCTCAATGGTACATGTCCAAAAACTAGAAAAATAAAAGGCAGTGTATGTTACAGTTGTTGTATATTAATAAGTATACATAAGACTGAGTGATTGTATGAGTGACTGTATGGATAACTGTATACTTGTAATAGTGATTTTATAACACACTAAGTATGAGTTACTATCTATATGAATAAATGAAGTGGTGTTTGTATAACTGTGTAGCTGAGTAAATGTAAGTATGATCCATTGTTTGCATAAGTGAGTAGGATGACTGCATAAGTGAATAGGATGTGTGCTGGTGTGTAATGTCGATATAGGTGTATAAGTATATTTGATAGTGTTCTATTGATCATTGACAGCATGTATGAGTGAATCTATAGGTAAGTGATTAGGTGTGTGTGTGTGTAGATCTAGGAATCACTGAGTGGGTTTTTAGAAACTTGTATTGGTGTGTCAATGGATTCAAATATGGTACTCTGTATTTTACAGTGAGTGATGAAAGGTTATACTAGTGTATGATGAGGTGTGTCTGATTGTCACATGGATGATGTCATCAGTGATGTCATCAGTGATGTCACTGACCATGTCATGAATGAATGAATTGGGTTTTATAAAGCGCACGTAGCTGCCCTGCCATGAACGATGTAATATGTGACATCATCAGCAGTGGATTGCGGGCGCGTGAGTTATAGTTAGCAGAACTAACTATAACGGAGGAATTTCAATGCTTTTGTACGAGTGAAATGGCCAGCTAACTATAACAGCCTTGAAACCCATGGTTTTTTCAGTGAATTTCTAAGGTTTTTTAAATTCTAATTCTTAACTATACCATGTCTGAAACCTATGATTTTTTCAGTGAATTTCGAAGGTTTTTTAAATGATAATTTTTAAACAGAATAATTCTTATATGTATTTTTTTATACTGACTTTCTACAGTTTTTTAACTGTTTATTTTTACATATTTTATTTGTTAAATTACATCATATATTTTTAATATAAATGGAAATAAAAATGTTTTTTAAAATATTGAAACTGAAATATAGTTTTTTGTTGTTGAATGTATAAGTGCAGAACTATAAGTGTATTGGTTAGTTAGGGGACTGCATGCATAGTGGATAGGGGTTTGAAGCAGTCCATGTGCTAAGGCCTGGCTCACTGCATGAGTACTTGGGTACTGACTGAATGATTAGAGTACTGCAAGGAGAGTGCCTGGGTGAATTTATAAGTGGTAGGCTTTTGGCGCAATGAATGGATTAGTACATGGTGCTGAATGGGTCACTGGAGGAGTGCAAGGGGAGTGACAGGGTGTTTGCTGGAGTGTATGTATACTGACTGGGGAATTGAAGGTGTGAAAGACAAATGTGTAGGTGGTTACAGGACTGCATGCATAGTGGATAGGGGTTTGAAGCAGTCCATGTGCTAAGGCCTGGCTCACTGCAAGAGTACTTGGGTACTGACTAAATGATTAGAGTACTGTAAGGAGAGTGCCTGGGTGAATTTATAAATGTTTGAGTTTTGGCGCAGAAAATGGATTAGTACATGGTGCTGAATGGATCAGTAGAGGAGTGCACGGGGAGTGACAGGGTGTTTGCTGGAGTGTATGGACACTGACTGGGGAATTGAAGGTGTGAAAGACAAGTGTGTAGGTGGTTAGAAGACTCCATGCATAGTGGATATGCATTTGAAGCAATCCATGCGCTAATGCCTGGCTCGCTACATAAGTACTTGGGTACTGACTGAATGATTAGAGTACTGCAAGGAGAGTGCCAGGGTGAATTTATAAGTGTTTGGGTTTTGGCGCAGTGAAAGGATTAGTACATGGTGCTGAATGGATCAGTAGAGGAGTGCAAGGGGAGTGACAGGGTATTTGCTGGAAGTGTATAGATACTGACTGGGGAATTGAAGGTGTGAAAGACAAATGTGTAGGTGGTTAGAGGACTGCATGCATAGTGGATAGGCGTTTGAAGCAGTCCATGTGCTAAGGCCTGGCTCACTGCATGAGTATTTGGGTACTGACTGAATGATTAGAGTACTGCAAGGAGAGTGCCTGGGTGAATTTATAAGTCTTTGGGTTTTGGCGCAGTGAATGGATTAGTACATGGTGCTGAATGGGTCACTGGAGGAGTGCAAGGGGAGTGACACGGTGTTTGCTGGAGTGTATGGACACTGACTGGGGAATTGAAGGTGTGAAACACAAGTGTGTAGGTGGTTAGAGGACTGCATGCATAGTGAATAGGGGTTTGAAGCAGTCCATGTGCTAAGGCCTGGCTCAGTACATGAGTACTTGGGTAGTGACTGAATGATTAGATTACTGCAAGGAGAGTGCCTTGGTGAATTTATAAGTGTTTGGGTTTCGGTGCAGTTTTTACAATTTTTTCAGATGGGTACTGCTGGTAACTGACTCTGACTAACCAGTCCTAGAGCCAGCGCTATGCTAAAAGACACTTAGAATACAGTTAAAACACCTACATACACTAGGGAACACTATGCTTTGGGGTACCCCTGTGATTAGAATGACCTCCTCTGGTAGCCCCTAGTACATAATAGGGCAGGGGGATTAAAACTACCTCTTAAAACGCGCCACAGGGCGAGTTTGCACACTGGTGAAGGGAGGGGGGGGGGACTGAGCTGACGTGTGCAAACACGCCCTGTGGCCGTTTTAATTTGGGGGATAAATTCCCCTTGAATCCTGAGTGTCCCTTGGGTCCAACTAGCCCACCATGTATCTCCAGTTAGCGCCACAGAGCTGCGTTGCAGAGAGGTGTAAAAAGTGGCACGGCCTGGACCACCTCTCTGCAACGCACTGAAAGTACCTGGTGGACTAGTTGGCCCCCAGGGGCCCCCAGGATTGAAGGTGAATTATTTCCCCCTCTTAAAACACGCCACAGGGCATGTTTGCACACGTCACATCAGGCCCCATTCCCTCCCATCACCACTGTGTAAATGCGCCCTGTGGCCATTTTAATTTGGGAGATTAAGTCCCCTTGAATCCTGAGGGTCCCTAGGGTCCAAGTAGCCCACTAGGTACCTCCAGTAAGAGCCACAGAGCTGCATTGCAGAGAGGTGTAAGAAAGGGCACGGCCTGGACCACCTCTGTGCTGCGCAGCGGCGCTTACTGGAAGCACCTGGTGGACTAGTTGGCCCCTAGGGGCCCTCAGGATTGAAGGCAAATTATTTCCCCATCTTAAAACGCGCCACAGGGCATGTTTGAACATGTCACCCCAGGCCCCATCTGTGAGAAAGTGCCATCTTTCTTACATGGTATGCCCCCACTTTCTGCTGAATTGCTGATGTGCTTTGACTGAGTGTGCCCTGGGCTCCTGCCAATCAGGTGCCCAGGGCCTATGTTCCTTCCCTAAAACTGTGTTGAAGCTGAAACCCAATTGGCATCTCTGGCCACATGTCAGCCCCTGGTAAATGGTACCCTAGGCACCCAGGGCATTGTGATCAGAGAAGACCCCTAAGGGCTGCAGCACTTATTGTGCCACCCTTAGGGGCCCTGCACCCTGACACCCACACACTGCCTTTGCAGACTGAGTGTCCTGGTGCAGAACTAAATAAAGAGTCGACATGGCACACAGCCCTGTGTGCCATGCCCACAAACCCACTGCCCTGGCATACATCAGCCACCCCTCTAGTTGGGTGCCCTATGCCAGTGGTGTGGGCACAGGTGCATGCGCCCTGTGCCCCTACAGGTCCCAGGGCCATTCCTGGGCACTGTAAGTTCAGTGATGCCATTAAGAGTATGTGGTGCTTGGAGGTTGTCCTTACGAACTCCAGAGCACCATAATGGCTACACTGAAGACTGACAAGTTTGATATCAAACTTCTCAGCACATTAAATTTAATGTAAAATGCACTACAGAGGGCATCTTAGAGATGCCCCCTGAAACCTAACCTGCAATCCACGTCTTCTCTGAGAGGCTGTCTAGGCTGCCACACAGCAAACATGTTGTTGGACTCCTGGGTGGAGAGCCCCCCGCTCTCCTAGGCCTGCAACAATGCACATCCTGGGCGAGGTGCTAGGTCTCCTCCCCCAGGATGGGTAGGGGGAAGCTTCAAAGGCATACCACCTTTGTGAGCTTTTCCAGACCACTTGCTGTACTCAGCAACTGGCCCCCACTGCTTCTGACCCCCACTCTGGCGGGAAGACTGGCGGGAAACCCTACGTGAGGAAAGGAGGTGTGCCAGCCTGTGCCAACTCCACCCCTCAGGTGGGAGAGGCGAGGTGAAGCACAACTCCAGTCCCTGGCCATCTTGAGGATGGGGAGCCCTGCCCAATCAGAGATAGGCTCCTGCCCCCCTCCCACAGGAGAGGAGCAGGATAGGGGGTGTACTCACCCCAGGACAGGGACCAGGCCTTCCCCTACCTGTAACGCCCCTAAATTTAGAATTTAGGGGCACCCTGAACCTTCCTTCATCAGATCCCGATTTTGAAACAAGAAAGAAGACCGAGAAGAAGAAGACCTGCCTTGCAGCTGCTAACAAGAGGATGACACCAACTGACTTGGCCCCAGCCCTACAGGCCTGTTGATCCTTGAACCTGCTCCTGCTAAATACCGGCGTCTCCTGCGGACAGCAACCTCAAGAACCCCGGAGGACCTGCCTGCCTTGACCCTCTTAGAGACTGGGACTCCTACGAGCAGTGGCTTTGCTCAAACAGCAACACCCCTGGTGCCAGCCAGGAACCGCAAATCCAGCCCACTCTGCACCTGCCGAGCCCGGCCTGTGCCCGAGTGGACAAAGACCCTGAGGACGTCTCCCCGGCGATTCTGACCTGGAATCCAGTGCCCAAAGACCCTCCTCGACGACCCAGACGACGCCTGCAGACTCAGAACCAGGGACCCCTCCAACCGCGACCAGCAGAGGGTAAGATTTCTCGACGTCCAAAGACACCCCTGCACCCGGCGCCCCCCGGCCTCCTGTGCCCAACTCCAGGGTGCCTACCTACCCTCCAAGATCCCAACATACCCCTCGAAGTGTTGGTCGCTCCAGAAGATCCACCGTCCCGAGCCTGCAGCCTTTGTTCCCTTTTAAAGATCTCCATTGAATAACATTGAGGGCCAGACGGCTCAAAAGCACCCTGCACCCAGCCGCCCGAGTACCCCTGGCAGTGCAACCTTTGTCCTATCCAACTTCCCCATTTGCCCTGAGCAAGTGACCAGGAGCCCAGCTCCCACAGCCGCGTGGCCTGCTAGCCAGCAGCCACAAACCGAAGGCCCCCTGCCTCTCGTTGGATAACATTGGGCCTAACTACCTCTGCACCCGGCTGCCCCTGTGCCGCTCAGGGTGTACCAACTGTACCTACCTGACCCTGGGAGACCCCTGAGTCTATGCCCAAAACCTTAACTCTGCCAGTCGAGTACTTACCTAAAAGCCGATAACTAACTTTTCTTCCATAGGCTCACATTGACTGGTTTGACTTGGAAATTCTTTTAAGTGTCGATTTTTGAAATTTACAAATATTCCTCTAAAATCAGCCGAACTAGGAATTCCGATTTACTCACCTGTTATCAGGAGAGACTTCAGTGCTGCATTTTTTAGCCCAGTACTGATCCTGAAAAGTAATTCTAACCGTACTTACCAGTAACTTGAATTTCCTTCCATAGGATTTCATTGCCTGCTTTTTGCTGAAAAAGTTTCTAGGTGTCGATTTTTGAAACTTACAAATATTCTCTAAAAATCGTGCCAACAATAAAAACGCAATTACTTGCCTGTTTTAGATAGAGGTCCCAGTGCTGAACCTAGGAGTCCAGCACTGGATTACAAAAGTAACGTGAACATACTTTACCTGCAAATTGAATTTCCTTCCATAGGATAACATTGGTAATTCCAACTGAAAAAGTTTCTAAGGGCCATATGTATCAACACATTTCCCCATAGACACAGAATGGGCAAAACCCTTTGATACATCTGGCCCTTAGTGTCATCTTTTAAAATACAATAATATTCCTTAAAAATCACTACTGTAACCAAAACGCTTTTACTTAACTGTTTACAGCTTATGTCCCGGGACTGAATCTAGGATCCAGTCCTGTGGTTAGAAAAGTAATCTACAAAGTAACTAATTGCATTTAACCCGAAATTCCCATTGAGCTCAATGTTGCATTGTGTTTGAAATTGTGTTGCCTATTGCAACAAACTGTAACTATTGCATTCAAAAAGTCTATTGCCTATTTGAAATGTATTTAACTAAAGTAACTCATGATGAGAACATTTATTTTGATACCTTGTTGGTTCTGAAATAAAACAACTACATCTTTTGATACAAAACAATTGGCCTAGAGTTCAGTTCTTGAGTGTGTGAGACCATTTGCTGACTGTGTAAGACAAATGCTTTACACTGTCCTCTGATACTGCCTTACTGCTCGACCATGCTACCACTTTAGAGAGTAAGGTTATATCTAACTTTAACCTCTGCCAAACCTCTGGGGACTCTATACACACTGTACCTTACTTTGGTCCAGTATATATAGAGCCACTTTCCTACACCATCCCCTCCCTTCACCACTGTGTAAACGCGCCCTGTGTCCATTTTAATTTGGGTGATTAAGTCCCCTTGAATCCTGAGTGTCCATAGGGTCCAAGTAGCCCACTAGGTACCTCCAGTAAGCGCCACAGAGCTGCGTTGCAGAGAGGTGTAAAAAAGAGGCACGGCCTGGGCCACCTCTCTGAAACACAGCGCAGTGGTGCTTACTGGAAGCACCTGGTGGGCTAGTTAGCCCCCAGGGGCCCTGAGGATTGAAGGGGAATTATTTCCCCAACTTAAAACGCGCCACAGGGCGTGTTTTCACACGTCACCTCGGGCCCCATTGCCTCCCTTCACCACTGTGTAGACGCGCCCTGTGTCCATTTAAATTTGGGAGATTAAATTCCCTTGAATCCTGAGTGTCCCTAGAGTCCAAGTAGCCCACTAGGTACCTCCAGTAAGCGCCACAGAGCTGCGTTGCAGAGAGGTGTAAAAAGGGGCACGGCCTGGGCCACCTCTCTGAAACACAGCGCAGTGGCGCTTACTGGAAGCACCTGGTGAACTAGTTGGCCCCCAGGGTCCCTCAGGATTCAAGGGGAATTATTTCACCAACTTAAAACCCGCCACAGGGCGTGTTTGCACACGTCACCTCAGGCCCCATCCCCTACCTTCACCACTGTGTAAACGCGCCCTGTGTCCATTTTCATTTGGGAGATTAAGTCTCCTTGAATCCTGAGTGTCCCTACTGTCCAAGTAGCCCACTAGGTACCTCCAGTAAGCGCCACAGAGCTGCGTTGTAGAGAGGTGTAAAAAGGGGCACGGCCTGGGCCACCTCTCTGAAACACAGCGCAGTGGTGCTTACTGGAAGCTCCTGGTGGGCTAGTTAGCCCCCAGGGGCCCTCAGAAATGAAGGGGAATTATTTCCCCAACTTAAAACGCACCACAGGCCGTGTTTTCACACGCTCCCTCGGGCCCCATCCCCTCCCTTCACTACTGTATAAATGCACCCTTTGGCCGTTTTAAGTTGGGAGATAAAGTCCCCTTGAATCCTGAGTGTCCCTTGGGTCCAACTAGCAAACTAGCCCACTAGGTACCTCCAGTAAGCGCCACAGAGGTGCGTTGCAGAGAGGTGTAAAAAGGGGCACGGCCTGGGCCACCTCTCTGAAACACAGCGCAGTGGCGCTTACTGGAAGCACCTGGTGGGCTAGTTGGCCCCCTGGGGCTCTCAGGATTGAAGGGGAATTATTTCCCCTACTTAAAACGCACCACAGGGTGTGTTTTCACACGTCACCTCAGGCCCCATCCCCTTCCTTTACCACTGTGTAAACGCGCCCTGTGTCTGTTTTAATTTGGGAGATTAAGTCCCCTTGAATCCTGAGTGTCCCTAGGGTCCAAGTAGCCCACTAGGTACCTCCAGTAAGCGCCACAGAGCTGCGTTGCAGAGAGGTGTAAAAAGGGGCACGGCCTGGGCCACCTCTCTGAAACACAGCGCAGTGGCGCTTACTGGAAGCACCTGGTGGGCTAGTTAGCCCCCAGGGGCCCTCAGGATTGAAGGGGAATTATTTCCCCAACTTAAAACACGCCACAGGTCGTGTTTTCACATGTCACCTCAGGCCCCATCCCCTCCCTTCACCACTGTGTAAACGCACCCTGTGGCCGTTTTAAGTTGGGAGATAAAGTCCCCTTAAATCCTGAGTGTCCCTTGGGTCCAACTAACAAACTAGCCCTCTAGGTACCTCCAGTAAGCGCCACAGAGCTGCGTTGCAGAGAGGTGTAAAAAGGGGCACGGCCTGGGCCACCTCTCTGAAACAGCGCAGTGGCGCTTACTGGAAGCACCTGGCGGGCTAGTTGGCCCCCTGGGGCTCTCAGGATTGAAGGGGAATTATTTCCCCAACTTAAAACACGCCACCGGACGTGTTTTCACACGTCACCTCAGGCCCCATCCCCTCCCTTCACCACTGTCTAAAGGCGCCCTGTGGCCGTTTTAAGTTGGGAGATTAAGTCCCCTTGAATCTTGAGGGTCCCTAGGGTCAAACTAGTCCACTAGGTACCTCCACTAAGCGCCGTTGCAGAGAGGTGTAAAAAGGGGCACGGCCTGCACCACCTCTCTGCAATGCAGCGCAGTGTCACTTACTGGAAGCACCTGGTGGGCTAGTTGGCCCCCAGGGGCCCTCAGGATTGAAGGGGAATTAATTCACCAACTTAAAACACACCACAGGGCGTGTTTGCACACGTCACCTAAGGCCCCGTCCCTTCCCTTCACCACTGTGTAAACGAGCCCTGTGTCCGTTCTAAGTTGGGAAATTAAGTCCCCTTGAATCCTAAGGGTCCCTAGGGTCAAACTAGCCCACTAGGTACCTCCAGTAAGCGCAGTTGCAGAGAGGTGTAAAAAGGGGCACGGCCCGCACCACCTCTCTGCAACGCAGCGCAGTGTCACTTACTGGAAGCACCTGGTGGGCTAGTTGGCCCCCAGGGGCCCTCAGGATTGAAGGGGAATTAATTCACCAACTTAAAACACAGCTCCAAGGAACAACCATGGGCTCCAAGTTCGCCCCTTCATCTGCGAATCTATTCATGGGGTGGGTGGAACACAGACATGTGTGGGCTGCAGATGCAACACATTGGTGGAATAATGTCCACTATTGGGGAGGCTACATAGACGACATTATCATCGTCTGGACAGGAACAAAAAGCGATTTTGAAGACTACTACACATATCTCAATGATAATCCCTACAATGTGAGATTTACCATGACTATGTCTCAATCAAAAGTACAATTTTTGGATGTAGAATTGTATGTCAAAAACTCTAAGGTTCATAGTACCCTGTTCCGTAAAAAAACCTCGGTCAACAGTAGTCTACACTTTCAAAGTGTGCATCCACCATGCACTAAACGTGCAATTCCATTTGGTGAATTAATTTGTATGCGCAGGAACTGTAGTGAGGAGAATCAGTTTAGAGAACACGCCAACCAAGTGGTCTCTAGATTGAAAGAAAGAGGCTATAATGATGAACTTTTAAACAAGGCATATAAGAAAACTTGTGGGATTTATCGTTCTGACACTCTGAGAGTAAACGAAAAAAGGAAACAGGAACGCCTTTCCTTTATTACCACCCATTCTAAATTGAATCATGAAGTTTTCAAAATCATGAACCGTCATTGGTCGCTACTAAAAAATGTACCTGGTGTTAACCAACTCATTAAGGACAAACCTAGTATTATACAGGAGGAGTCGCACCATCAAGGAAATTATTTGTCCCAGCTACACATTCAGAAAAAAGAAACCATAGGAGTCATGGTTACAGCGTCCTGTGGGTTTCTTTCCATGCATTAATTGCAAAATTTGTCATCTGGGACTGAAAGTTACTGAGTTTCAATATAACACCAATAAAGGACACACCATTAGGCAGTACATTACTTGCCAAACCACACATGTTATATATGTCATCATATGTGTTTGTAGTAAAATATATGTAGGCAGCACCATTCGGCCCTTGAGACAACGTATTATGGAACATCAAAGAGCGTGTATCAATGGCGATCAAACCTACTCATTGGTATCACATGCCTGTACATCCAACCTAAATAGGGCGAATTTTAGATTCCATGGGATAGATGTGGCTGCTGTTGACCCGAGAGGGGGCAACAGGGAACTGAGCCTGCGTAAATTAGAGGCCAAATTAATCTATAATTTAAGGTCAGCATCAGTAGGCTTGAATCAGGACCATGAGCTTGATCATTTACTCTGTTAGCCTTTGCTTTTCTCTGTATTCATTATCAATACACTTGTAAGGGCATGCATATTTGAAATGAATGAAACCTTTTGCATGACCTTTGAGATATGTATTTGAAACATGTAGATCTTTCTATCTAAAAAGTTTGTGGTGGTCCAATATATTGCAAACAACCAATTATATTTTTTTCTGACTTAGCATTCAAAAAAAGAACAAATTATCGCAAAATTAGAAAAGGTTGTATTTACCGTGAATATTTCCTTTTTTTTGGATACAAATAGATTGCATTACTTCACCTCTTTTTCAATGTAATACACGGTATCAATAAATGCTTTTGTATTTAACCCTTTGTGTATTGGCTCACCTTTGCTATCGCGTGTATTACCGTGGATTAAAGGGAGATGCGGGAGTATTATTTAATAATTATTGTTATTACTAATATGTTGTTATGACTGGTTCTTCTTTAACCACAACTGTTGTTTTTGTTTGTAACGGATATCATTTTGTTGTTGTACACCACTTTCTTTTGAAAAGGTCCGATAACAATTTAGGTATTCTCTCTGGTGCTGTGTGTTTTAGCTCGTCTTTTAAGAAAGTCGCCGTTTATTTCCATTACGGAAGCGGCCTTGTTTTAATCATTTGTTTGCGCTCTAGCTGTTCGAATTTATTGCGTGTTTGAGTCCGTTCTCTAAAAAAACCGTCATCTATCTCTATTGCGGAAGTAAACTCGCTTCAACTTTTGTTTGCGCTCTAGTTTGCTCTTTAAGAAAGCCACCATTTATTTCTATTACGGAAGCGGCCTTGCTTCAATCTTTTGTTTGCGCTTTAGCTGTTCGATTCTATTGCGTGTTTGAATCTGTTCTCTAAGAAAGCCGTCATCTATCTCTATTGCGGAAGCAAACTCGCTTCAATTTTCGTTTGCGCTCTAGTTGCTCGAATCTATCGCGAGTATATAAATGAGTTCTCGCAATGGCGACAGTTGATTACTTTACTTTACACGTTTGGATGCCGCAGGTCGAATACTTGAAGACTTGATGGGTAAGTAACTTGGATACTGTCATGCTTGCCATGTTGTTTGAATGATTTTGTCTCTACTCTCACATCGAGTTTGGGACATTATTCGTTTCATAAGGTGTCTGGGCAGATTTAGATGTAGTTTTGTATCGTACTGCCACAATAGACTCTCATAGCAATTTTACTTTCCAAGCTATTCTCGGAGTTGGGGTGCCATATAGGGGATTACTAATGTTGTGCTTTAGGACCTTAATAATGAGATATCGGTGGGCCCCCCGCTCTTTCTCCCCCTTCTCTATTCTCGTCTTTCTTCTTTTTTCGAAGTTTGGGTTAATTTTGTTTTGTTTATTGGCGTTCCAATATACTATACTAGCCAAGATTAGGAATTGCTACTGGCGTACGTTTGCGGCATTCCATTAATGCTATCAATTTATTAAATATGTCGACATCTATAAAATGGCAATTACGTAATATTACGTTCCATTTATGTTACTAAAAATATGTTAACAATGCGATATTGCGTCTTATTCATGTTGGTAACTCATCAATTCCTACATACAAATTAAATACTTTCTTTGGACATGCTCGAGTGTTGGTAATTGATAAAGAATAGTTATTCCACTGTTCTCTCCTATTTTGCCCTTAAATGACATTCCTCGCTCTATGTTCCATCCTCAATAAAAGACAACAAACTGTCCGCGCAAGAATTAAGATGGGGGTGGTTATAGTGTTGTTCCTTTTTTATTCTGTTTTTTTAAGTCAACTTTATGCTCCAGTTTACCACATTACATTACATTGTGGGAATTGTGGTCTTGTTTTTTGTTAAGGTCTTTATATGTTGACCATACTTATCAATTGTAACTTACATTCCTTATTGATACAATAAATGATGTTATTCTTCACATATTGCCAGTTTCGATTTTCCTTTTTTTCTTACTCAGACGACTTATAAAATGAGGGGGAAGGCCTCATTTTCATCTTTGCTGTCTAGGCCGTACCAATAGCTGAGACAGGTATTTACATTCTCTTTTGTACATTTGTTCTGCCATTATATTTTTGTAGTGTCTGTTACAATTTTCAGACCTTTCGTTTTAACTTGGTATTAGGGTGATTAGCTAACTGTCCTTTGGTCGCATTATCTACCGTGAATCACAGTGTACTTATTTGATATCTATAATACATTTCTATCTGTTGCTTAAGCTCTTATTGAAAACATTTTCTGTACATTTGGCAAATTTGTAATGAAATTAACCACGTTTATTGATTGATTTATACTTTTTATTCTGATTTTTTGAAGTATCATTGTTTTCCTAATTTCTAGCTTCCATCTTCTCCTTACGTGTTTCTTTGTTTTTTCTAGGTCTAATCTTGAAAATAGCACGTTTTACACAATTGTGCTCCTTTCTGCTATGTCCAATCACACAAATACGTCTTGAACACTCATTAAAATTGAACTTCTTCTTTTTAAGGACAGTCTTCTTTGTCTTAATCTACAGGTATGAGGTGTCTATTTAAGTAGTATCTGTGTAGATTATAGACTAGTGTAATATACTAGGTCCAGTGTTGTTTCTCTTTCTCCTCTTTTATATCTATTACTTATTTTGGATCTGTTGTTTGTTCTCTTTATCAATATTCAGTGAGCACCTCTTCTTGTTTCCATAATCTCTACAAGGACTGAACCTATCCATTTTTTGGGAAGAATTCCAAGAACTTGGATGGTAAGTACAATTCTCTTTGTGTGTGTTATTGACAGATTGGACCACTACATGTATACTATTCACTTTTCTGCTAATTAACATTATGCTTTTATCCATTGTGTTTTATTAGACATTTGTGATATGAAATGAACTTTCATGTATTTATGATCGTTTTTTGCTTTATATATTTGTTTCTTTTTGTATTGTACTTGACATGATTTTGTTTATATTGGCATCTTTTCTATTTTGTTATACTCAATTTTTTGTATATATTCCTCACTTGTCATTTAAATTGTGGTCATTTGTTGATTTCCAATATGTTATGTACACATTTTTCTTGTTTGCTGGCTTTTTGTAGTAGTTTTTTTGGTTTCTAAACATACTGTGTCTCAGAATTTATGTTGTAAATACTTGTTTTTATTTGTTGAAAATTGACGTTTGTGTATTTAGGTGTGTTGCAGCCCTGAAGAAGCCCGTAATGGGTGAAACGCATTGGCTGTTCCTATTTAACTGCATTTTGTCTCTTGGAAATTTTTAACCATTGAAATAAAGGATAAAGAAAACTCAAGATTTCTCCTTGCTCAATATCGTCATTGTTAGGCATTTGTGCCATATATCCTGTTCAAATGTTTATATTGCCTCTCAGATTTCCCCTGTGCATAACTTAAAACACGCCACAGGGCATGTTTACACACGTCACCTCAGGCTCCGTCCCCTCCCTTCACCACTGTGTAAACGCGCCCTGTGTCTGTTCTAAGTTGGGAGATTAAGTCCCCTTGAATACTAAGGGTTCCTAGAGTCAAATTAGCCCACTAGGTAACTTCAATAAGCGCCACAGAGCTGCGTTGCAGAGAGGTGTAAAAAGGGGCGTGGTCTCTGGACACCTGTCTGCAAGGCAGCTCCCTGGCACACACTGGAGATACCTGGTGGGCTAGTTGGCCCTCTTGGACCCTCAGTATTGAAGGGGAATTAATTCCCCAACTTACAACTCGCCAGGGGGCGCATTTGCACAATGGTGAAGGAAGGGGGCGTGGCCTGAGGTGACATGTGTTGACATGTGTGCAAACACGCCCTGTGGTGCATTGTAAGTTGGGGAATTAATTCCTCTTCATACCTGAGGGTCCCTGGGGGCCAACTAGCCCACAGGTACCTCCAGTATGCGCCAGGGAGCTGCGTTGCAGAGAGGTGTTCAGAGGCCACGCCCCTTTTACAACGCAGCTCCGTGGCGCTTACTGGAGGTACCTGGTGGGCTAGTTGGCCCCAAGGACCCTCAGGATTGAAGAGGAATTATTCCCCAACTTAAACCGTGCCACAGGGTGTATTTTTTTGGCCCTCGAGACCCCATCCCCCAGGGCCTGCCCCCTACTTTTTTTTTTATGAAAAAATGTGGAAGGGGGCCTCGTGGCCCCCCTCCCGAGGCCTAAATCGGCCCGGGAACCTCATACCCCAGGGCATGGCCTTTTTTATTTTTATTGTTTTGGAGGGGGCTGTGTTGCCCCCCTCCTCTTGCCACTTATGGCCGCGGGGACCCATCCCCTGGAGCCGGCCTTTAAATTTTTCTTTTCTTTTTTAAACTTATGGGGAGGGGGGCCATGTGGCCCCCCTCCTGGGCCCCTTATGGCCCCGGGGACCCCATCCCCCAGGGTCTGGCCTTTCGTTCGGGACCGTGGGGGGTCCCCAATTCCCCCACGGTCCCAGCCATCTCCCCACCTCCTGCGGGAGCCAGCATTGCTTTTCCACATGGGGAGCAGCTAACATGCTTCTCCCCATGTGGAAAAGCAATCTTCTTTGCTTCATTAAAGCGAGAACAGATTTCCCTGCTCTCGCTTCAATGAAGCAAAGCAGTTTGCAATGACAGGGCGGGAGCCATCATTGGCGGCCCCCTCCCACTTAATTCAAAACCCCGGGGGGTGGTGGTCCCTGGGGCTTAGGGGTCCGTAACGGACCCACTATTTTAAATATTTAGTGCCCCGGGGAGTTGGCGGTCCCTGGGGAGTGTGAGAGGGCTCAAACCCCCCACACAGGTAGTTTATTTATTTTTTAAACAAGCCCCGGGGGGTGGCAGTCCCCGGGGCTGTGGGGGGGCCGTGAGCCCCTCCGCAAATATGTAAATAAAGCCCCAGGGGGTGGCAGTCCCTGGGGCTTGGGGGGCCTTTGAGCCCCCCCACCCATTTCAATTTGTAGCCCCGGATGGTGGTGGTCCCCAGGGCTGGGGGGGGGGCTGAGAGTCCCCCCACATAATTTCAAAGCCCCAGGGGTGGTGGTCCCCGGGGCAGGGGGGCCCCCTCTGGGCCCCCCATCATTATAATCTATTGCCCCCGTGACTTGGCCCCCCTGGGGGCTAATTAGAAACAAAGCACGGGAGCCCGCGCTTCGGTTTTTTTCCCGGCAGCCGGATCCTAAGCGCATCCCACAATTTTTTTAAAAAAAGCTTATTTTTTTTTGCCTTGGGGGTCCTTTTGGGACCCCCTGAGCAGGCCTAGGGGGTCAGGGTGTTTCTACCCTGCCCCCTTTGCGTGTTTTGCACGTTTTTTTTCACTGCTTTCTTGTGCCTCGGTTACCGAGGCATGAGTTGGCTGCCAACACTTCCTGGTTTGAAGTGTTGTCAGCCAATTAGCATAAAGTTCGTGCTCCGGAGGATCCGTGGTCCTAGATATATATGTCTTTTTACTTTTGAATTTCTCAGCAACTACTAAACGGATTTAAACCATTTAACAAAAATGCATGAGTCTGAACCAAAGACTACCTCTTTGCCAAATTTGGTGTAATTCCGTTCAGCAGTTCGGGCTGTAGCTGCGACTAAAGGTTCCTATGGGAAATTGCATGGGAAAAAACATGTTTTGGGACCCCCCTTTTTTCTCGGCCCTCGATTGACGAATCACTGTGAAACTTTCAGGATAGGAGCGGACTGGAGCTGGACAAAAGTTTTGAAAATTCCGCAAAGCTTTGTCAATCGGCGCCAAAGTTATTGGGAATAGAATGTTGTGGATTTCCTATGGAAACTAGGTCCTAACTATAACTACCTACTGGCCACCGCCAGTAGGTAATATATATATACATATAATACAAACCTCAAATGTGTCTTTTATGGAAACATGAACATACATTACAAAAGATGACGCTGGATAGAAACTTTAGTGTCTTTTAATGTTTTATAAAGTTGTAAATGCAGGTATGATTGTTCATGGGTATACCCGTAAGGATTTACTTTTCCAACAGTGGTCCTATTCATGTTTTTCTAAAATAGCAAATCAAAAGCATTTCTTTTCACTTTAGAAATATAATACTATTGACAGCACACGTGGCCTAATCAATAATTACAGCAAATTGTAGCAGCGGCCAGCTTTTATTTTATTATATTAAATAAACATGGGCTGAGAGAAGTGTGCTTGTAAAAACTGTACACAAGAGTGAATACAGGGACTGGCACGTGGGTAATAAATGACTCCTTGCAAATCCCGCTTCAGAGAAGCCTGCACGTGTCCTCTTGACAGCAGCAGAGCTCTGATCCCACCCAGGCTGTGCAGGTGTCTGTAAAGATCCTGAGGGCAGTCTTAGTAACGCATAGGATTGTGTGACTGGTGTGACAACAGCAGAGCTCTGATGCCACCCAGGGTGTGAAGGTGCCTGCAGACATCCGGGGAGCAGAATTAGTAGCGCATAGGATGGTGTGACTGGTGTGACAGCAGCAGAGCTCTGATCCCACTCAGGGTGTGAAGGTGCCTGCGGACATCCGTAGAGCAGACTTACTAACGCATAGGATGGTGTGACAGGTGTGACAACAGCAGAGCTCTGATCCCACCCAGGGTGTGAAGGTGCCTGCAGACATCATGAGAGCAGACTTACTAACACATAGGATGGTGTGACTGGTGTGACAGCAGCAGAGCTCTGATCCCACTCAGGGTGTGAAGGTGCCTGCAAGTATCCTGAGAGCAGACTTAGTAACGCATAGGATGGTGTGACTGGTGTGACAGCAGCAGAGCTCTGATCCCACCCAGGGTGTGAAGGTGCCTGCAGACATCCGTAGAGCAGACTTACTAACACATAGGATGGTGTGACTGGTGTGACAGCAGCAGATCTCTGATCCCACTCAGGGTGTGCAGGTGCCTGCAAAGATCCTGAGAGCAGACTTACTAACGCATAGGATGGTGTGACTGGTGTGACAGCAGCAGAGCTCTGATCCCACCCAGGGTGTGAAGGTGCCTGCGGACATCCGTAGAGCAGACTTACTAACGCATAGGATGGTGTGACTGGTGTGACAGCAGCAGAGCTCTGATCCCACTCAGAGTGTGAAGGTGCCTGCAGACATCCTGAGAGCAGACTTACTAACGCAGAGGATGGTGTGACTGGTGTGACAGCAGCACAGCTCTGATCCCACCCAGGGTGTGCAGGTGCGTGCAGACATCCGTAGAGCAGACTTACTAACACATAGGATGGTGTGACTGGTGTGACAGGAGCAGAGCTCTGATCCCACTCAGGATGTGAAGGTGCCTGCAGACATGAGAGCAGACTTACTAACGCATAGGATGGTGTGACTGGTGTGACAGCAGCTGAGCTCTGATCCCACCCAGGGTGTGCAGGTGCCTGCAGACATGAGAGCAGACTTACTAACGCATAGGATGGTGTGACTGGTGTGACAGCAGCAGAGCTCTGATCCCACCCAGGGTGTGCAGGTGCCTGCAAGCATCCTGAGAGAAGACTTACTAACGCATAGGATGGTGTGACTGGTGTGACAGCAGCAGAGCTCTGATCCCACCCAGGGTGTGAAGGTGCCTGCGGACATCCGTAGAGCAGACTTACTAACCCATAGGATGGTGTGACTGGTGTGACAGCAGCAGAGCTCTGATCCCACCCAGGGTGTGAAGGTGCCTGCAGACATGAGAGCAGACTTACTAACGCATAGGATGGTGTGACTGGTGTGACAACGGCAGAGCTCTGATCCCACCCAGGGTGTGAAGGTGCCTGCAGACATCCTGAGAGCAGACTTACTAACCCATAGGATGGTGTGACTGGTGTGACAGCAGCAGAGCTCTGATCCCACCCAGGGTGTGAAGGTGCCTGCAGACATGAGAGCAGACTTACTAACGCATAGGATGGTGTGACTGGTGTGACAACGGCAGAGCTCTGATTCCACCCAGGGTGTGAAGGTGCCTGCAGACATCCGTAGAGCAGACTTACTAACACATAGGATGGTGTGACTGGTGCGACAGCAGCAGAGCTCTGATCCCACCCAGGGTGTGAAGGTGCCTGCAGACATCCGTAGAGCAGACTTACTAACGCATAGGATGGTGTGACTGGTGTGGCAACAGCAGAGCCCTGATCCCACCCAGGGTGTGCAGGTGCCTGCAGACATGAGAGCAGACTTACTAACGCATAAGATGGTGTGACTGGTGTGACAGGAGCAGAGCTCTGATCCCACCCAGGGTGTGAAGGTGCCTGCAGACATGAGAGCAGACTTACTAACGCATAGGATGGTGTGACTGGTGTGACAGGAGCAGAGCTCTGATCCCACCCAGGGTGTGAAGGTGCCTGCAGACATGAGAGCAGACTTACTAACGCATAGGATGGTGTGACTGGTGTGATCGTGCAGGCAAACAAACTGGTGTGAATTCACACTGTGAATTGCAAAGATGATGTTCACTTGTAAATCCTGCCATGTGGACACCAAGAACAACTCATCTAATGACTTCCTAAGGAGAAATAGAAAGGGCACACGTTCCTACAATAGTAAAGTCTCCTATGACCCTCTTTCTGACATCCGTTTCCACCAAACTCCTACCAAAGGGATTAGTCAGCCACTGCATACATTGTTTAGTCACTGGTTGTTTTGCAAATGTCACTGGAAAACTGTGTGGCACTGGCTTAGAATTGTCTAGATTCAGTGCAATATTACTCACCACTAGCTCCCTTTTTTGATCTGGCACCATAGCTATGAACTGTGAGAAAGCGCTGCGCGTCTCCAACTCACCATAGAGCACTGAGAACAAGGTCCTTGCTACGGCACAGGCTGCCAGGCATGAGGGCAGGGACCAGAGAGTCCCAGATAGCACCAGAGGTTCTCCAAGATGGAGTCTGGTGTAAGGGGATCTGCACCTGAACTTTAATCCCCACCCCAAACACTGTTGGTCACGTGAGTCACTGTGGCTGACAGGTCACATGACCCGAGTGGAAGGGGGATTGGATACTTGGTGACACTGGATCTTCACACAGAGATAGCACACTGTGTCCTGGCATCAGGACCAGTGCTTAATTTGAGCCGGTGGTTTCTAGTGCTTGGCCCCCGCACTTAATTGGTTTCCAGTGCTCGGCACCTTAACAACACACATATAACAGTCTGGCATATGGTGGTGCTGCTCATCTAATTTAGACATAAGCAGAACAACGGTTGTTTATGAATACTATATACATTACAAATTACTAATACCTGCCTCCGCAGCCATTCCTTTAGTTTTGGGGACATCGAATAATCTGAATTGTCGCACTTACAGGCGAAAGAGTTGTTTTGGTGCCGTCATTGACAGCGATGACAGGCAATGGGTGGTGCACGCTGCAGCGGCCTCCTGGACAGGGCCCCGGCACTTATCATTTTACAAATTAAGCAATGATCAGGACCTCTTCACCAGGATACATCTTTGTACTGTGGTCATGTCTGCGGCCGAGATGAGGGCTTCTTTCTTGAGGGCACGGTCAAGACCCTATCGCCATTTCTCACCCTCCTGCAGGAGTGCTCACTGACTGTCTTCTTGGCGCTGTAATTTCGCCCAGAGTGCTGGCTCCGGTGAATTCATTGTTGCCCCTCTCCACAGTCTCTCCACGTTCATGCCCACCTGTTGGATGCATTTCTAGACACAAACATAGGTTCACTAATGTGCTGATCATGGCAGAGTTTGTACCCACAAAGCACTGGGTTCACTCTGTGTCAGGAAATTGTCAGAAAACGGCCTGGTGTGGTCAGTTCTTGGTTGATGCCACTAATGTACTGATTGTTGTAAGGACTTGACCATAAAAATATGCCAATGTGTATATAGCCCATTCTCTTTTTCCCTTATACTCTGTTCCCCTTGTCCTCCCCTCTCCTGTGGATCACAATGGAATGTTCCATGCAGTGGAAGTTCCTCTGGGACTCTGTTAACATTCCACTGGCACTTGAGCTCTGGGCGAAGAGCTGATTGTGTGGGAATCAATCAATCAATCGGGATTTATAAAGCGTGGCTAATCACCAGGTAGGGTATCCAGAGCTTTATTATGGACCACGTGGCCTTCTTGACTCTTCATAACACTGATCATGGCAGAGTTTGTGCCCACAATGCACCGGGTATGGCCTGTGTCAGGAAATTGTCAGAAAAGGGCCTGGTGTGGTCCGTTCTGGATTGACTCCTGGAACCTCCCTCAGGTTCAGATTCCTCACCTGTACACCACAAATGCTGTCCTCCCCGTGAGAGGTCTGTGCTTCACGTGTGCTGCCTCAAGTACAGTGGCGGCCTGCGAACACTTTCCAACATGGCCACACAGAATGTGTTTAGAACTGAAGAGCCGAGAAGACACCCCTAACTGCTGCTTTGAAAGATTCCCATCTGCTCGCCTGAGTGTCAGAGAACGTTGTCTCCATCGCTGCCTTGAAATTCTGCTCCAGAATTTGTCTTCTGGGAAATGCGGTGCCATTTTTCTGCTACCCCACAGTGCTAAAGGTTGCCATGGTCCTGCCAGAGAAGCAGGCTTGCCCCTGTGAATCATTCCTCCACATGGTGAAGGGTGCAGAAGGCCTTGAGTTAGAGTATGCAAGAAAAGCCGAACTTTAGCCACCCTTTTGTGAATCAGAAAAGTGAACTGGAATTAGGAGTCAACCTTGAAGCTCTGTGGATTTTTGTCTAAGGTAGTAATGCAAGTAGAACATGTTCAGACTCTTTGAACCTTGACAAATTTACTCCTGGAGAACCGGGTCAACCTGGCAACATATCAGCAAAAGATGCGACACTGGCAGCGTCAATGTCGAGGCGTTACCCGCTCTGAACTTCTTGGCTGGAAGTTTGAGGCTACAGCGGGACTCCTTGCTCTGCACATCAACTCATATAGCCCTTCATGGGTGCAGCATGCAGACTGCCCCATACAGATGACTGACCTCCAGAAATGTTTCCAAGTCGAGGGATCATAGCACCAGCTCAGTCCGACCACATTCAGCAGCAGGTCAGCCTCAAACTGGCCTAGTCCAAGGTAACTGCGAGAGGACACATTGACACTTTATCACGTGACTTTGCTTTCACTTTTCCATAACAATGAGAACCTTTTCCGAAGCTTTCTTATAGAACAGAATTTGTTTTCTATATTCTGTTTGTGTCATTTCCCTCATTACATGTTTTTTTTTTACATTCTCTGGTTCTAAGGCTATAAGTTCTTTATGTCTTTACTGTATTGCTGTTTGTCTGGTTATTGTGCATGTATCACACGCAATGTTTCTGCTGACGGCCTCAAGGCTTCTGCTGTGCCACCAATGGTGAGCCAGGAATCCCTCACAGAAACCTGTGCACCCTTCAGTGTCATCAGTGCTTAATTTGAGGCGGTTGCTTATGGTGCTCAGCACCAGCACTTAATTAAGTACACCGGCGCTTATGACAGCCTGCCACATGGTGGTGCTGTTTGTAAAATTTGGAGATGAGAATAACAGCAGTTGTTTAATAGTTCAGTATACATTATAAATAAATGCTGCCCAAATGTTCTTATAGCTTTGAAGGCATGGAATAGTTTGAATTGTCACACTTGAGGGAGTGTGATGGTTAATAGATGTGTTGTCACTGCCACTGACTGCACTGGCAAGGGCAATAGGTTCTGCAAGCTACAGTGCCCTCCTGATGAGGGCCCTGGCACCTATGTCTTTACAAATTAAGCACTCAGTGTCAGACGGTCAGGCTTTGTCCAAGCTCAGCCATGCTTCACATTAGGACTGTAGGCTCTCTGGCGCCCTCTGCTGTTGTGCCGCTTCTTGCGTACGACAATACAGCCTTGCACCACTCATCACCATACCACCTTCCCATAAGAAATCTATAGGAGGGGCTACTTTCCCAGTACAAGCCACCAAGCTCTGGAACTCACTACCAGACAGCATTGGAAGCACCCAGAAGCACAGACACTTTGAGAATTCAAAACTGGGAGTCACACTGCAATGCGCAATCTTCAGCTTACGTTTCATAAGTTGCACACAACTCAACCAGCACACTGCTTTAATTATGCAGCTAAGCAAAAAAGGGCTGGCCTATGGCTCGCCGTGGCATTATATACTTATGTGCATCCATATAGAACTGTTATGGCCCACAATATTACTAAAACAATAAAACGCAGTGGTCAGGAACAAATTGTAACTTATACCTATTAAATTCACATAAGACATATATGCTTTGAGGGTTGTCCATCACCAGTACTGTACAGCCAAAAACCAAACATCACCAAATGAACAGGCATGGAATAACTGACGAGATCAGTCACGCGTTGCGGGTCAATTTTGGAGGTTTTAATATAGTCCATTCACTGCAGGTCCCAAATATCTATAGAATCTGACGACTTTTTTACATCTCACAAAGACACTATGATATAGGATGATAAGAAAAAATGCTCATCCCACTAGATCTGTCTACTTCTCTCTCCCGTGCCAACTCAGCATCACAACTATACACAAACTTTCAGATTGTCCAACCCAGTGCAGTCACCAGCTGAGCAGACTGTATCATATAATGTACGACAAATGGACATGCAGAGCTGCTCAGAGATACCTGCTTACTGAAACCCATAGAACTGCGTGCCTGCCTCCTACACTTCATCTTCGAACACACAGCTACGCGCTGCGTCCCATAACATGATAACTGCACCTCTGTGATCATCACACACGACATGGAAACACTTCCCACATAGGATCAAAACTAAGACAACATATTTCCAACCACACACCCTAAACTATGTAGCGAGCTACTCGTGTACGCAAGCACTTCAGCATCCCACATAGGGGTAGTAAGGGCTATATAAATGCTGCAGTAGAATACTGTACTATACACTGTGCCTTTATGTTACGATTAGGTGGCGTATCACCACGACTAAAATACAAACATATACACACATTGAAAACACTCACACACACTTTCTCAACACATACACAAAACAGGGCACACCACAGGACACAGCCCTCCTGTCTAAAGCGTCTGGTGTGTTGTGGTCTTTTAAGACCAGATGTTTCCTGGTTTCACACTCCTTCTGCAGCACAGTGAGTAAAATGTGTTTTTTCACGTTACACTGACTGTCACTGACTACGTAAAACGCCTTTGTGTATGTGTGTGCACAGAAGGCCACCTTCCGCCCCGCGGGGGGTAGTTATGACCCATCTCGGGCTCTTTCACCTCTCACCGCCTCTTCTCTCCGCTCACGGAGGTGAGGTGTCTCAGAGGATGAAAGGGGCACTTTTCTGACTCAGCCCGGCGGAGCTCGGCTTTCGGTTCCGGCCCTGATCAGTAACTGCGGAACGCGGCTCTCACAATGAGCACCACTGGTGGCACGAAACTTCCCAAAACCATCTGGGAAACAGAGGCAGATTCATTCATTCCTTCACCCCCCCTACACACATGCACCCTACACTCTTCTGGTTCACTCACTATGTTTACTTTCTTTTTCGCGCTCTCACACTCTTCTCCACAACCACCTGTTATTGCAAAGTTGTGTTTTTTCCTTTTCTTGTCTTTCTTTGCCCTTCTTCTATTTTTGTTTGTTTCTTTCTTTTTTTCTTACTTTCTTTATCTACTTCATTCCTACAGATATCTTGTTATTGTAATTACATTTATATTGCACAAACTACCCCCAGATGCAGCTGGCAGAAATGTAGGTATAATGAGGTATATTTTCCAGAGGTGAATCAATGTAAATGACTATAGATATATGTTTGGCCTTTTGTAAGTATAAGTACTTTTCCGTATTGAGGCGATAACCAGAAAACGACCCAAATTGCTCTGCCAGTGTCTCAACCTCAATCAGAGTGTTCCCTAACTCAGAGGTAATAACAGCCCCATCGTCGACATATGCCAATAGTTTTGTGTCTCTACCATATAAACTAAAAGGGGAGATGTTAACTGAGGCTTCGAGACGCCTGAGAAAGGGGTCCATATGTAACGCATAGAGCAAGGGGGAAGATGGACACCCCTGTCTTGTGCCTCTTGTAATCGCGAAAGGCTCCGATACACCACCCATGATCTGAACCTGTGCTGTAGGTTTATAGTACAGAGCCTGTATCGCCTTAATGAACCCCACACCTAAATTATTGGCTTCCATACATCTCCATAGATAACTCCAAGACACACAGTCAAACGCCTTTTCGGCATCTAAAAAGGCTACTGCCATGGGTAATCTTAATACATCTGCAGCATCGAATAAAGAGATGAGCCGCCTAATATGATCTTCGGCCCCCCTGCCCAGGATAAATCCATGCTGCCATTCTGATACTAAATACTGCATCACCTTATTCAGACGTGAAGCGAGGATCTTTGAGTATAATTTAGCATCGCTATTTAATAATGTTATTGGTCTATAGGACCCCATGTTCAAAGGATCCTTCCCTTTCTTTAAAAAAATAATAATGTTTGCCATCCCCCATGAGGCCGGAGGGGTAGCCCCCCCTTTGATTACTTTTAACAAATCCAGAATCTCTTGAGCAATCTTGTTAAAGAAGGTTTTATAAAACTCCAGCGGTATAGCATCCGTACCTGTGGCTTTGGCCGACGGGAGATCATACAATGCCTTCTGAAGTTCTTCCTGAGATATTTTACTACCCAAAAAAAGGGCCTCCTCTTGTGATAGCTTAACCTTGGGTAAAAAATTTGAATCATAAATACTCTCTTTTTCGACAGGTGGAGCTGCTGCAGTATAAAGTACCCCATAATATTCTTTAAAGGCTTCTCTAATCTCGCCTCAGATATCGGTCAATAAGCATGTGTCTTTTATTGATAGTAGGATTGTGGAAGAGGCTGTATATCGGGGCATACGAGTAAGAGTTAAGATTGAGGATGTTGTGGAGGCAAATCTTACCCCTATAATAAGTCAAATTAAGAGAGATATGGGCCGCTGGGACAATCGAAAATTATCTATAATCGGCAGATGCAACTTGATTAAAATGGTGATTCTGCCCAAACTGTTATATATTTTCCGTACAATACCTTTGGAAATACATAATGTATGGTTTGGGCAGATTGAAAGGAAAATAGCCAGATTTATATGGTTGTATAAACGGACACGTCGATCAAATATTTTTCCAACTCTTCCTAGGGAAAGGGGCGGCCTTGGCCTACCTAATCTCAGGCTGTATTATCTAGCATCATCTCTAAAATATTATTGGCCGCTGTTTGGTGCTATGGAAAACAGGGCTACCAACTCTAGCTACGTGCCTTCTATATTTGAGAATTTGATAGGCTCATGTGCCAATGGCTGCTTGCTAAAAATATATGAGCCTAATTACTTTAAAAAGACTCGCTTTAAGACCCTTATTGCAGCATATCGAAATTGGGCCTGGATTAGAAAGAAAATAGGACTCGGTAGGTTTAGCAGGTATACTCCATTATTGGACAACAATCAGATACCGGCAACTCTGACAGATGAATTTTTAAGAGGTGGGGGAGAGCAGGTGTTTGTAGGATAGGGGATCTAATGGCTGGGGAATATTTGGCTTCCTTTGATAAAATTATGGCTAGATTTAACATTAATCGTAGGGACTTTTTTAAGTTTCTACAGATAAGGGATTTCCTCCTCAAGAAAACTGGTGGGACATCAAGCTTCTCAGTGATTCCATTGTTAGAAGCTCTTACGGGTATATGTCCCCCGTCAATCTCATTGGTGTATACTATACTTCTTGAGGGGGTAGATGATGATATTGAAAAGCACTCTATAAAATGGCAGGACAGGCTGGGTGTCACAGTGTCGTGCTTTACTATATCTATAGAAATGGCGAATGCAGTGTTATGCACAGCGAGCCTGCGGGCCCAACACTTCAAAACTCTTTATGATCTTTATATCAACCCGGCAACAATTATCAAATGGGGCGGCACGGAGGGTACTCATTGCTTTAGGTGCAAAGTGCAAGGTGCGGATATAGTTAATATATTCTCTACGTGACCTAAATTAGATATTCTAAGACGTGAGGTCTCGGGATTTCTGCAGCATGTTTTAAAAAGAGAAGTCCAGCTGACTCCCCAGCTGATGCTATTAGGTGTAACTATAAAAGAAGATCTATGTAAAGAGTTTCTGTTTATTGCTATGTCTGTGTATAGACTATGTGTTGCCTCAGCCTGGTTAGATCCTCTTCCTCCATCCTTCGGGCAATGGAAACACCTTTTACATATCTTTAATTTGGAAAAAGCATTATATGAACAAAAGGGAAGGAAAGGGAGAGCGTTAGGTCTCAAAATTTGGAGTCCGCTTAATGATTGGGTGGAAGAATTAAGTTAGCAAAAATAAAAAGCAGGCTGAATGGGCTGATTAAAAAAAAAAAAGGAAGTATAAGTACTGTCCACCATAGACAGGATTAAAACAGATTTCAAACAGTTGCCTGTCACACCTGTAGAGCGTCACCCGCCCTCTGTGGAAAAGACTGTGACCCACTACGCACTCCAAGGCCAGACATGTTCGAGGAGTTAAAGGGGTTGCGTACTGCTCGAGGACAGACCTATACCTCACATCAGAAGTGTATTTGTGTTCTATGTTCTCCTGATCACGCAGCACCAAAACGACAAAATCCAATCAGAAGAACCGGAGTTATGAATTTTTAATAATGTTAGTGAAAATAGTTTCAAAAAGCACAAAGCGCCAACTATGGATATCTGGTCGCGCTGGACCGGGCCAAAGTCAATCGAGGCTGACCACGATGGAGTGCAGGTTGGCTACAGTCACTTGGTTAGGCCTGCTGAAGTTTTGTCTCAAATCCATGCCAAGAGTCCCATTCGCAGTGAAGGGAGCCACAAGGAGCAGGGAAAGCATCACAGGAGGCTGCTGGAATAGCACAAAGAGCAAGCCAGGGACTGCAGACGGGCGTGGCTGGAGCTTCGCATTGGCGGTCCCCTCGAGTAATCGATGTTGTAGAGTGAACGGTTGGGCTGACGATGCTTCTTGTTGAACCGTGGTGCGAGTGGCAAGGTCTTGGTGCAAACCAGTCTGTTGGCGATCGCAAAGAGCCCAAAAGCTTGAAGACAGTTCTCTGAGCCCCACCAAGGGTCTTGGACCTGAGGGGCACCACCTGGGGGTCAGGATCTCACTTACAGCTGAGCCCAGGTGCTGGTGTAGGATGTTGGGGAGCCTTTATGTCACTGAGGCTCAGAGTAGGAGGCCAGCGGACTAGTCTTGGAGTCACTCTGGTAGCCCTGGGTTCAAGATGAAGAAGCAGCTCCAGTTCTTCTTCCCCAAGCAAGTGGGCAGAAAGGCAGAAAAGCAGCAGGTCAGCAGAGCAGCAGTCCTTTAATCAGCCCAGCAGTCCTTCTTCCTGTCAGGGTATCCACAGGTCCAGAAGACTACTTAAAAGTTAGTGTTTCAGGTCCTCTTCTTATACACTGGTGCCCTGGTTCTGGAAAGTGGGAGAAGCTTTTAGACAGTGGTTTTGAAGTGCATGAAATTGCCTTCTTTCCCTGTCACAGTAACAATGTGGAGTCTTCGGCCCTTTCTGTGAAGGCAGAGCAAAAGCTATTCAAGTTGCAAGGGGGGCTGTGCTCAGCTCCGCCCCCCCATCCTGCCAGGAAATGGCCCATTCAGTCACACCTTATCCCTCTATTGTGTGACTGTCTGGGAGGAATACACAAAGTCTAACTGTCAGTTACAGGCAGTCATGTGACCTAAGACAAGCTACAGGCACAAAAGGGGCTAAGGGCATGAAAATGCCAGCTTTCTAAAAGTGGCTTTTTCAAAATTATAATTAACAATCCAACTTTACCATTAGAGAGGATTTATTGTTGCAATTTTATAGACACCAAACATGACATAGTTACCTGCTCCTAATTGGAAATTGAAGCTTATTAAATGTAATAAGGAACCCCCAATGTTATACTACAGGAGGGGTAGGCAAAGCAGTGAAAAACAAATGCACGAGTTTTTCACTACCAGGACATGTAAACATAAAAGTACATATCCAACCTTTAATTACAAACCACCCTGCCCTATGGGCTACCTAGGGTCTACCTTAGGGGTGTCTTCATGTGATAAAAGTGGGTTTTAAATCTTGGCAAGGAGGTTTAAGTTCCAAGTTAACATGGCCGTTTAAACCGCATTCAGGTTGCAGTGACAGGTCTGGGGCAATTTTTAAGGTGCTACAAAGTGGGTGGCACATTAAATACTGCAGGCACACAGGTAGAATTTCGTTTACAATCTCCAAGTATATGGTATACCAAACTACAAGAGACGTATAAGTAAGTTAAATAAGCCAATTGGGTAAAAGCCAATTCAATCATGTTTGGGGAAGAGAGCACTTTAGCATTGACTAGCAGTGGTAAAGTGCAGAGAGTAATAAGGCTAACAAAAATGAATTCAGCTAAAAAAGTGGAGCGTAAAGGCAAAATGTTTGGGGGTGACCTGCCAGAACAGCAACATTTTCTCATTTTTTTTTACCACGTAATATCTGAAAACAATAGCGATAACATGAAATAAATAAACGTGGCAGACAAAAGTAGCAATATTATTTTCTTTATTGTAAAAATGCCAAAATACCAAAGTGAAAAAAATAACGAATGGAGGTTTGGACACAAAGGCCCAGATTTACTAAGATTTTGCGTCAGGGTTGCGCCACTTTTGTGGCATACCCCGATGCAAAATTAATTTTGCCATTCACGCAAAGTTGATCTTCTGGGCCAAAGTAGTGCAATACATGTTACTTTGTGTCGTGAAGTCATTACATAGGTGGATCGTGGGTGTTCCCATGCATCCACCCATGAATTTTGATGCAAACACAGATTTACAAAGACTTGTAACTTGGGTTTGCACCAAACTGGTGTGCCTACCCTCCAGAGGTGTAACAAGGAGAAATGTCTTTATCTCTCCTCGTTACTTCCTCTTTCCAAGTGTGATTCTGCAGCACACATAGAAAGAGAAATATGCCTTTAAGGGATACCTTCCTGCCCCAAAAAAATCTAGCCTGTCTCCCAGCTACCCTGTCTTCCTTCTTCAATGTCTCTGTCTCGCTGCCCTTCTTTGCATGTTTTTATCATAGTCTCAATCTCTCTCTCTCTACCATTTGCTCAATTCCACTCACCAGTTTCATCTTGTGTGTAATTGTCAACATGTTTCATCTCACTGAGGCCCTTCTTCAGGCTCAAGTACAGGGGATGAGTGACTTCCGTAAATGGCGTAGTTAAAACAAGTGTTGGGGGACTTAAAACACTGCTTGCAGAGTTGTACAAAGTTATCAGATTTTGTAATTCATGACGTTGCAAAGTTGATTCATTTTCCTCAACCTTTCTTTACGGCAGGACTAATCAACGAAAGTAAGGCTCACAAAGTTTCCGAAATGTTTAAAAGTCTTACAATTTGTTTTATCCAATTTGCTTTGGGGTATCAATATTATAAATGAAGCTCCTAGCTTCCATTTTTACTGATTTTTAAAGATAAATACAAACCGAAAAGAATGTGCTTCCTGTCTGTATTTATTTTTAAAAGCGGAAAGATACTGAAAATTGTGCTCCTTGTGAGTGACTTGCCGTGCTGTCTTTTGTGAGTTCCAGGCCAACGGCTGAGCAGATAGACAGCATGGGGATTAAAAAGCAGGACGGAATTTCCTTACACACCGGCATATGTTAACGTACATATGAAGTAGAATGGTAATATTAACCTGTGAGTGTAATGTTTTGTTATATTCAGCTGCTTAATTTGCTGAAACTCGACCGGCAGCAAAGTATGAGTGCATTTTTATCAGTTGAATAAATGTGGACATGCACCATTTCACAACTCGATTTATTCTCAAAACACAAAATAAATATGGATAAATACCAAGAAGATGGCCCAAAACATAAATATGGATAAATACCAAGAAGATGGCCCAAAAAATAAATATGGATAAATACCAAGAAGATGGGCAAAAAATAAATATGGGCAAAAAATAAATATGGATAAATACCAAGAAGATGGCCCAAAAATAAATATGAAATGAAATGAAATTAAATTTATAACGCGCAACTTAGCCCAATGGGCGTCAAGGCGCCTAACCAAATATAGGATCTACAATCACAGTTGCTTACTGGTAGGCCTTAGAAAAATACCAGGTTTTAAGTGCTTTCTTAAACATAGTCATAGAGGGTTGAACCTTGATGTCAAAGGGAAGAGCATTCCACAGCCATGGAGCGATGACAGAAAAAGCCCTACTTCCCCATCTAACTTTCTTAAAGCGGGGAATTACTAACAGGTGCATATCTGCAGAACGAAGAGCCCTGCTAGGAACGTAGCAAGTCAAAATAGAGCCCAGAGCATTAGGAGGATCTGCCTTTAAGGCTCCAAAAACCAGAGTCAGAAGTTTAAAAGAAATCCTATATTGGATAGGGAGCCAATGAAGGCTTTTCCTGGCTAAGGTGGCCGAAGATGCAGTAGGAACAGATAGAACAAATCGAGCTGCCGCGTTTTGTATCACCTGAAGGCGATGAATCAAGCCCTTATTAATTTCAGCATATAAGGAGTTGCAGTAATCTAGTCTTGATCCAACCAATGCCACCACAATCCGCATACGAGACTGAGGAGAAAGATAGTGAACAATTCTCCTCAGAATCTTAATGACCCCCCAGCATGTAGAAACCGTTCTGTTAACCTGGAGAGTCATTGACAGTGAAGTGTCAAATATGACGCCCAGGTTCCTGGCGGAATGAGATGGAATAGGACAAGAACCCAGAGACGGGGGCCACCACTCATCAGACCAACAATCCTGATTGTTCCCGAAGATCAGGACTTCGGTCTTATCACCGTTCAGCTTCAGAGAGTTTAAGATCATCCATTCGGAGACTGCCTGCATGCAGCTCCTAAAGTTGAACGCTGAGATATTCTTCGAGTGGGTCAGGGACACCATAATTTGGGTGTCATCGGCGTATGACACAACTTCCTTCCCCTGCGATTTCACAAGCCTTGCCAGAGGGGCTATATAGATATTAAACAGGGTCGGGCTAAGAGCCGAACCCTGTGGGACCCCGCATTGCAAGGCTTTAGCAGGGGAGAGAAACTCGCCGAGCTTGACCCTTTGTTCTCTTTGCTCTAAAAAAGAGGAGAAAAGACTCAAAGCAGTACCCGTTACTCCTAGCTCCCTCAGACGAGATGTTAAAGTCGAGGGAGAAAGAGTATCAAATATGGATAAATACCAAGAAGATGGGCAAAAAATAAATATGGATAAATACCAAGAAGATGGGCAAAAAATAAATATGGATAAATACCAAGAAGATGGGCAAAAAATAAATATGGATAAATACCAAGAAGATGGGCAAAAAATAAATATGGATAAATACAAATAGAAATGTTAAAAAACATAAATACCATAAAACTGGGAACCCTAATTATAAACATTCTAAATTAAGATTACTGTGGGGGGTTTTTGTGCTTTTTCTTTGCTCTCAGTGTTGGTTACTTTGCATTAACTGGCATGGCTTCTTTGTTTGGTTTTCATTGCTTTCCATAGGAGTTCCCTTCTGTACGTTTTTCATTTTGAAGACCTTTGTAGCGTATTTATTGACTTTTGCTGGTGAGTCACATTCTTGTGCTAGGAGAATTTGGGCATAGGAGAAAACTAACAAAGGATAATTGGAATACTTCATTTACTGTCAGCCACAGTGGGCTGCATTCTATGCCATCGTTTTTGCTCACTGTGTCACTTCCGGCTGTGAAACAATGATTTACAAATCAGTTTTGGTCCTGATCCTGGATTCTGCACCAATTGTAATAGGTCATCGCAGTGGCTAGCCAATGGATAAAAAAAATGGAAGGGAATGTAGCCCAGAGAAATACCCATAAAAAGGCAGACACGGAGTAATCAAAGCTGGATTTGGTAGGATGAGAGGCAATATATAGAAAACAGACAATTAAGTACATACAAATATGTAGAAACAAGCAATTACAAATAAGTCAATTCAAGATGTCGTTATTCTTTGTTGTGCTTCGCAAGATATGAACCAGCCAACGCGTTTCACCCAAACATGGGCTTCTTCAGGGCAATGTGATATTATACAGAAGCGTAATCGGTAGCGTATTAATCCAATAGGTGCATCTGAGGTTAATCCTAGTACATGTATTCAAAGTTCATGGAAGAGTGAAGTTCGTTAAGTAACAGGAGTGCAGAGTTTCTACCGTGTGGGCTCAAGCACGCCAACAAGGCAAAACGGATCTGGATTTCTACGTATGGCTAATGCCGTGTTTTAAGTTCTAAGAAACTTCTGTCCAGTTAGTGGCAATTACCACGCCAGCACAACTAAACTTAGTTTGGATAGAACTTTGGAGCATTATCGATTTCCCCCGTTTTTTGTCTTTATTTGATGAAACTCTGCACTCCTGTTACTTAACGTGTTTGGGTAAAACGCGTTGGCTGGTTCATATCTTGCGAAGCACAACAAAGAATAAAGACATCTTGCCTCTCCTCCTACCAAATCTAGCTTTACTATTTTTGTGATCTACAAGCAGCAGATTACTTGAGGTGGGCAGTATACTATACTTACTATACTATACTTTGGTGACTGTTCTGGTGGTGCAGTCATTTATGTCCCGGCTGCTTTAAATCCTTTCTTCTACACAGTAATCAAACACATGTTAAAAAAATACAAGGAAATATGCATAAAGTGCCTAAGGTACTAGCCCCACTACCCAAAAAAGTGTACACTTATATGAAACAGTTTGATAAATACAGAGAGAACGTGAAAATAAAACTTATTTTACAATTCACACATAACAATCCACTGCATCAAATAGGAAGTCAGCTAAAAAACGTCATAATAAATAACGCCAAAGAGGCCCTTGTGATGAAACTAGAGATCTAGCAAAGCCAGAGCATTCATGTTGTTTCTGATCCTCAGGGCTTGCCGGGCATAGCTAATGACTGCCTGACATAAAAACTGTGAGTCCAGGCACTGTAAAAATCACAGACTTAGGGGCCGATTACGATGCCGGACGAACCCATTCTGCGGTCTTGCACCCATGGGGGCCCTGCTGGGGGCCTCCAAAGCTGTCTCCCAATGCCATTTTGTGCTGGAAAGGCTGGCACAAAAAGGCAGTGGGAAACTGCCATCGTAATCCCTCGGACAGAGAGAGCCAGCCGGGGGATTACTGTGGGCCTGTCGAATGGCAGACGGCCTCCCCGAGCCCGTCGTAAGCCATTCGGATCAGATTCGCATTCCCTTACAACCGAACCCATCGAAATTGCGCAGTCAGAAGGGAATCCAAATCAGGTATTACGAGGCGGGCAGGAGGGCTCCGACAGACGGTCAGAGCCCTTCCTGCCCGCATCGTAATTGGGCCCTTAGTCTAAAAGATCTGAGGTTGTTCACATACAGTATGTGATGTAAAAACCTAATTCTAGGTTTAGTATAAAATCCACAGAAAAACCTAAAATGAATAAGGGATTGCTGAATAAGTTTCAAGTTTCAAGTTTAAAGTTTACTTTATTTAGCAGAGTTACTTAAAACCATTGTTACAAAATATCTCATTACGTATTATCAGTTAAAAAAAATATTATAACCAATTAAAAAAACATTATAACCAAATGGTGCTTACAGTACATTAAAAGAATAAGCAGTTATTTAGCAGCATCCAACTTTTCCTTGTCAGCTGTATTACTGTTCTGACCAGGCATTTTCTTCTCCACTTGTCTTAAGAATTTTACAAAGCGGCAGTTAAGCTGCGTGTCCTCGGGTGCAAAACATGCCAGCACAGCCTGTCTCCGTGTGCGGATACCTCTCTGGTTAAAAAGTGGTTTTAAAAGCTGTCTCCTTTCCTTTGTTAGTTCCTTGCATGTACAGAGGAGATGCCGCATATCTTGCGATGTACCACATAAACGACAATTGGGATCAGATTGGTTTTTCAGCCAATATGGAAAGTGCTTTGTGCATGGCAATAAGCCTAATCTGTATTTTAAAATTTTAATTTTTATATGTTTGGCAAAACCCGAAGCTAGATACTTTTGTGCAGCCAGGGAGTAATAGGAGCTCTGGATCATCCAGCCGTGCGACCTCCTAGTTAGGGCTGCCTTATCTTCAATCCAAGATTGGTTCTTTACTATTTTCTTTGTTGATTTTTTAAGGAGGCTATGACTTATAGGAGTTGCCCAAAGTTCGGTACGACCCAGAGTGGACACGCTAGTGACTAGATATTTTGCCGCTGGTGACGCTTCTTTCTGTTGTAACTCAGCCCACTAGTGCCAATTTAGGGTACCTGGTTTAGATTTCCTTGCTTGTCCCAGACGATAAGTATCGCACCTTCTCTTGCAACGGTCTGACTGCTGAATAAGGGTATCACAGGGACAGCAGGGCAAGGTAGGAAACCGAGTGCCCTGCCGTGGAAAGGCTGCCGCGCAATGGACTGTGCACAATCAAAGACGGGTTACGGTCTGTGTTCAGGATTGGGGTCCATAATAAACCAGGTCCTCTCCCTTCAGGAGTCATGATCTCTGCCCAACGGCGGCTGTGTCCCTCGCCTGGGTCTTGGCTTTCCTAGGTTGTCATCAACCCTGGTTTCCGTGTACACACATTGTGGGCTGTTTTCTTTCTACTTTGGTACACACATCGTTTGGAGACATTGTGCTTTTTATCTGTTTGCAATTTTCGGCAAGTCTAGTATGAAATAAGAAATAGACAAGTAAGGGGGTGTTAGATGACACGTGCCAAATTAACCTTAAAAAGTGCCTGATCTACAGTCTACAGTACCTTCAGAAATGGCGTCAGAATGATTCGGCCATGTTGTCTGGCTTTAAACATCCGCCAAGGCGGGGATGGAAGATCGCTGTATTGAGGGTGGTCCACCAGGATCTTGGCAATTTCTTCACCAAGGTCGCGGTAAGCAGACTTTGTAGACTGGTCACAATAGAATGGGTGGGAAATCTGCAACCATGTGGGATGGAGCTAAGGCTGACCCTCAGGAATGAATTCAGGAACGGTCTCTGCTTGCACATGTTTGATGGAGCTAACACTGCCCCCTACAGCTGATTCTGGAACGGTCTCTGCATGCACATGTCTGATGGAGCCAACCCTGACCCCAAGGAACTGATTCTAGAGCAATCACAGATTGCACATGTCTAATGGAGCCAACGCTGACCCCAAGAAACTGATTCTAGAGCAGTCACAGATTGCACATGTCTGATGGAGCCAACGCTGACCCCCACGAGCTGATCCTAGAGCAGTCTCTGCCTGCACATGTCTGATGGAGCCAACGCTGACCCCCACGAGCTGATCCTAGAGCAGTCTCTGACTGCACATGTCTGATGGAGCTAATGCTGATACTCTGCGGAGCTGATTTTGGAACAATTTATGCCAGCACATGTCTGATGGTGCTGACCCTACCCCAGAGCTGATTGTGGGAGAGTCTCTGCCTGCACATGTCTGATGGAGCTAATGCTGAACTCCCCCAGGATGTTATTCTGGAATAGTCTCTGCATGCACATGTCTGATGGAGCTAACACTGACCTCAAGGAGCTGATCCTAGAGCAGTCTCTGGCTGTACATGTCTGATGGAGCCAACGCTGCCCCCCAGAGCTGATTCTGTGAGGTCTCTGCATGCACATGTCTTATGGAGCTAACACTGCCCCCCCCCCCACAGCTGATCCTAGAGCAGTCTCTGCCTGCACATGTCTGATGGAGCTAACACTGCCCCCTACAGCTGATTCTGGAACGGTCTCTGCACGCACATATCTGATGGAGCTAACACTGACCCCCACAGCTGATTCTGTGGCGGTCTGTGCCTGTACATGTCTGATGGAGCTAACACTGCCCCCTACAGCTGATTCTGTGACGGTCTCTGACTGTACATGCCTGATGGAGCTAACACTGCCCCCTACAGCTGATTCTGGAAAGGTCTCTGCATGCACATGTCTGAAGGACCTAACAGGGCCCCCTACAGCTGAATCTGGAAAGGTCTCTGCATGCACATGTCTGAAGGACCTAACAGGGCCCCCTACAGCTGATTCTGGAATGCTCTCTGCATGCACATGTCTGATGGAGCTAACACTGCCCCCTACAGCTGATTATGGAACGTTCTCTGCATGCACATGTCTGATGGAGCTAACACTGCCCCCTACAGCTGATTCTGTGACGGTCGCTGGCTGTACATGCCTGATGGAGGCAACGCTGCCCCCCGGAGCTGATTCTGTGACGTTCTCTGCCTGCACGTGTCTGGCCCTGGAGTGCACCGGTTCCACCATCAGAGGCGTGGACAGGACGTGTGCTTTTCATGGAAAATTCTGTGTCCTCACACTCCTCTGAGCCAGACCAACAACCGATGAAAACACACCCGAGTGTGGAAGAGGCCGCTTCCTACCACAACGCTGATCGTGCAACGTGGAAATTCAGATGTCACCCTTGTGATGGCTGCAGGAAGCGCGCCCCAGGGGTGCAAACACGCGGGCAATGGAACAACGAGCGGCAGGAGTGGAAAATGTCACCAGGCTAAGGCAGGGCATTTCCTGTCTAGAGAAACATGCCCCAGTCTGAGCACGATTTTCCACTCACACTGCGGGTTGTTGTACTGTAGCACCTATAACCTTGTGCTACAACGTGTGGAGAACAAGCAAAGAATGCTTCGTGTCATTTCCGTGCTCAAGGAAAACGTTATTTTGGTTCTGGAGCGCTCCACAGAAGGAACATTTATCGGACCGTTGACTGATGTTTGATAAGGCCACCAGGTGGCACCAAAAGGCTACTTGCGCCTTCCCTCACTTTACAGTTGTGAAAAAACACCAGATAACAACCAGACCGCAAAATAAATTACTCATTGGGCCGCATAACATGGCTCGCACCAGTTACATTTTGCACCAACATTTTCAGATTGCGTAGCATCTACTGGCGCTGGTGCAATGTTACACAAGTTACAAAATATCATTTGCTGAGACTGACCTGAGAAAAGATTACATTTTCCTCCGTTTAGCGATTGCAATTTGGATTTTAAATGACACTGGTGTCCGTGCAATCTAAATAATCCAGAAATATCAGTGCAAAATTACACTGGCCACAGCCTGATCTATTTAATCTGGAATTTTGGTGGAAATTGCCCAGGCACCACTGCGGTCTATAGGATCCATACATTTCAGAGCAGAATTGACTGACACTGGTACAATCTATATAATCGATAAATGTAAGTGCAAAACACACTGGCCCCGTGCAATCTATATAATTCAGAAATTTCAGAGCAAACTATACTGACACTAGTGTAATATATATAATCTATAACTGTCAGAGCAAACTACATTGGTCCCCGTGCAATCTATAAAATCAATAAATGTCAGAGCAAAATACATTGCCCCCGTGCAGTCTATATAATCCATAAATGTCAGTGCAAAATCCATCGACACTGGTGCAATCTATAAAATTCAGAAGGTTAATGATAAAACTATCACATAAAATACATTGTGTGACAGGAATATTATGTAAAAAAAAAATCAACTCTACTAAAATATTGTGGTACAGTATATAGAACGTAAGAATAACGTTTAGTAATGCATATGATATCATTTTTGAAATATTGTTGTGTATAATATTTCCTACTTTAATATAATTGTCATGAAACTCGTTTATTTTAAATTAACTTAATATGCATTAGTTATTATATGAATTGTAGGTGTTAGAATTATTCATGTTTTTAAAATTAAAGTATAGTATGTCATTTTTAATATATAATGATTTTTTTTACATCTAATTCTTAATTTATAATTTAGAAGCAGGGTTTTGGGTGTGTAGAGGAATAGGGTGGTAAATTATTTAAATTGTCAATTATTGTTTAACTAAATTTGCACTTTGAATACATATTTAATTGGTGAGCAATTATATAAACTGATTAATATATATATATATATATACACATATATAATGATTTTTAATAAACATTTTAGTTTTGTATAAATAAATGAGTAGTTCATATTATAGTTGGAGAATGTTGGGTTTGTATGAGAATAGGGTGAGAAATGCTTTAAAATATAAAGATTGTTTCAAAAAAATTATATTAAGTGGCTATCTAGCTGGTAATTATTTATGATAATTTCTGATTGATTTTTCTATATATATTATTTGTTGTTTATTTAGTATATTTAATAATAAACTGGCAACATGTTCTTTATATATATTATTGGTTTTCATTTATTTGTCAATTCAATATTGTTTTAAATTAGTATTTATAATAATTTTTTGGGGCTGTATTTTTTTGTAGAGAGGAAATGCTTTTTTTTTTAAGTATAATAATTTATTGTATTTTTTATATTTAATTTCCTGTATATACAGAAGTTGTGTTTTGTTTTTAATATGTTTAAATAGTTTTATGTAGCTAGGTATTTAAATGTTTGTTTAAAAATTATCAGAATTTGCAATGGTATGTGTAAACCTTTCTATGTCCAACACTTTCCATGTTTTCGCTTACCTTGCAATGGGAACTGTAACTCTAACCCCTCCAAAGTCCAACTCTTTCTCTGCTGTTGCTTAGGTTGAAGTACAAAACATGTTCTCTACTTTTTATTATGTTTAAGTGGGAATTTTAGATCTAACCCCCTCCACGTCTAACCCTTTTCCTACTTTTGATTATGTTGGAGTGGGAATAGTAAATCTAACACCTCCAAGGTCCAATACTTTCTCTACTGTTATTTAAATGGGATTGGAAATAGTAGATCTAACCCCGCTAGAGTCCAACACTTTCCGTACTGTTGTTAACTTTAAAAGGAGATTAGTTAATTGGACTCCTTTAAAGTCCAAAACTCCAAATGTTTATCTTTATTAAATGTTTAATTTTTATTGTTATTTTGTAATATTTTGTATTTTTTAATGTTTATATCATTAAGAAATGTAATTGTTATTTATTGTTTAGTTATTTTTAAGATTCATTTGATTTTTTAACCAATTGTGATGTCTGGTGTAGTTACTACATGTTTGTTGATTGACACTTTTACGCTGTGTGTTTGATATATATTTCCCAGTGACGTTTGTCACTGTGTATTTATAATTTGGATCGTGTTTCCATAAGAAAATCATATTTTGTTTTCCTAATAACTTTTGCGTCGTTTGACGAACCTCCACAAAACTTTCCCCAAAAATGTTTTTTCAAGTTTACTTGTTTATGTTACGGAACTCCGAGGAGGCCCTCAAAGAATATACACTTAATCTTATATTTACTTAAACACAAGACAAATTCTTGGCACATTAATTTATTTTTTATTTATTTTATTTATTTTTAGAGTTTCCTTTAGTGCGAACAAGACCCAGAATAGGGTTCAGAGGGCTTTACAAAACAAAGCAGACTAAGTCTCAACTTTTTACAAAAACAGAGCAGAGAAAGTATCAAAACAATTTTAACAAGTTTCGGCAGGTAGCAGAAATGGTAATAGAGATGATTTGTTCAGAGTAGTAAGAACAGGTTCGAGTACGAGTAAGTCATAGAGGCGAAGGAGTCATTAAGGGGAGTGTAGAGACAAGTTGGAGGTAGTAGACTGGTACAGTGCCTTGCCAGTCAGTGAGGTAGCTGGTGTGATAGTCGAGCCCCATACGGTGAGGCAAGTGCGGAATTAAGGGAGGAATTTGCTCATCAGGAATGATTTTGCTTCCCTTTTTGAATAGTGGTGTCGAAGAGATTTTCCTGATGCACAGAGGGAGTGAGTTCCATATTCTTGGTGCCGCTCCTGAGAAAGCTCTGTCAGAGGTTTTTTCTTACTGAAGCAAGAGGGTTTCAGGAGTAGATTGTCAAAGCTCCTAGAGTGTCTGTATTCAAATGCCTAAAGGTTCATTCTTGTACAGTACATAATTGAATTAAAAAGATTACAATCAATATAAATTTAAAAACCATTTAAAAAACTTGAAAAAAATCTGTACCAAATATTTGATTGGGAGGATTATAAAGGGCTTGCTGCATTTCCAAGGCCAATTTCCCGGAAGTTGTATATACGAACCGTATATACAACTTCCGGGAAATTGGCCGGACGGACATAGAGGACATGATTCAAGTCTTGCATCCCATTCTGGCAGAGATTAGATTCAGCAGAGATTCCATACCATTCTGTCATGAGGGGAAAAGGAAGGAAACCTAATAACAACAAACCCAGAAATGACTAACTCCATGTGATAAGTTCCATTTTATATAAGGTTGTGATCTGTTCACTACGATTAAAAATATTTTGAAATTCCTTTGACCAATGGGCTCTCAAAGACCCTATATTTGTAGTAGGGTCTAGAGTAACATATGTGATGGTGGAAAGGTTTAAGGACAGTCACACTTGGTGGGTACATCTTGGACCATCTTGCCTCACCTCAGGGCCGGTTGGACGGGTGCACCGCTGCTCCACAGGCGCTTTAGATATACCTTTCAATCTGTACTGACATACTGCACTACCAGCACTGCTAACTGAGCAAGGAATTAATGACAAAGTGCAGTGGCAGCACCGAGGAACTCTGATTGCCAATCAAAACATCACATCAAAACAGTGTCTTAGTTGGGTCCAGCTCTGTCACGTCGGGTGTTCTACCACAACACCGAGTTTTAAACATCGCCATCCAAAATACCGTAGCCAGAATATTGAGTATTACAAGACCATGAAGATAAGTATCTATTGGGTGACAATAGATTTACATTGTGAAATTCACATCTATATACCCTGACGAGGTATATAGGTTCAAGGTATGAAAATGTGGAGTTCAGAATAGTATGTCTATACTTGCCTATGTTGTTACATGCACAGTATTGTGGCCGTCTGTAGACTGGATCCAATGGTTTGGTAGGGCGATATAATGACACGCAACATTGCGACACACCTCCCTGAATTTCACATTCGTTCGTGTGGCAGCCTACAGGCCACTTGCCTTTTCCAGTTGGGCCCCTAACTCCAGCGACCTTCCGGGAGTACTTCTGAGATCTGCCCCCGGTTTATTATACTTACCTGGCGATTTAAAACACCCCACCGTTAGTACTTTTAAGGTATTTATATTTGAAGCCTGGAGGGATTTCTGACGGACTAAACTGGAGTAAACAAAACTATAGTTTATTCAACAACAACCAACAACTCCAGAGACCTTGAAGAAGAAAAGATGCTGACCCAGGAAAATATATCATAATTGTGTCAAACAAATGGAGTATTGATAACTGTCTTGGCAATAGGCTGTAGTGAAACCCTAAAGCAAGTTGTCACAGGATTTCCATGCTGCATGTGTCGAAATCGAAGCTCCCTCCAGCTGAATTACAAGACATTTTGGTGATTTCCTATTTTTGGAAAAGTCAATTCTGCAAAAGTTGATTCCTGGGCACCAGTCTAATAAAGCAAACTTGAGTTTTTGATGCAATGATTGTTATAATACTCGGGAGCCTGTAATCCCGATATCAAAAGGCCTGTCTCGAAGCTTCTTAGCAGAGGCAACTTGCAACGTCACCAATCGTGAAACAGCTGCTCATCTCAATAAGTAATTACAGTTGTGTTGAGCTGTCACAGTGTCAATCAGTCCTGGTGATTGGCCAAGTGCGGCTCATCACCCGAGAGGGTTTCCAGGCGCTTGAAGGCCGCTGCCAGAGCCAGTGGCCCGGGTGAAAGGCAAGACCCGCAGTAGAAGTAAAGCTGCGGTTTAAACAATGAAAACAAGAACATACTCTTCCTCCTTTTCATCTGTTTTTCTAAATGAGCAGCAATCTCCAGAAAAGAGATCTGTATTCCAGCATAATCCTTTGCACGCTCGCGGTAATTATTGGAATGCAGGAGTCGCCCTGCATGTTTCCACACAATCTGAGCTACAGATTTTTTTAAAACTCACATTAAATTGATTCTAATATTTTTTGCAATAAATACCTAATTTCTTTTTTGGGTTTAATTTTGCACTAAAGATTCTAGTTTTATTCATCAAGTTTGCAAATATCCCATCTCTTTCATATGAACGAGCAACACACCAACAATTTAAGCTGTTTGAGGGAAGGGCGATGGTGTGACAATGTGTTATAAGGAATAAAGTACACCCTGTCATATGTTTCAAGGATATTGCAAGTCATCTTGGTTTTCCGTGCC
This sequence comes from Triturus cristatus, assembly GCF_964204655.1. Classification (NCBI taxonomy): domain Eukaryota; kingdom Metazoa; phylum Chordata; class Amphibia; order Caudata; family Salamandridae; genus Triturus; species Triturus cristatus. The sequence continues at coordinate 41,816,626 of NC_140585.1, forward strand.
TTTATGAAGGAGCTTGGCCTTTGGCCTCTTCATCTATATGGTTACAGAATTCCTCAGTGACTTCCAATATCCTCATAAAAGTCTGCAGAGGGTATTTTATCCCATATATCATATCTCAATTCTCAGCTTGCATTCTGCATCTTTCTAGGAGGAGAGTTGTTGAAATGGTTCTTCCTGTTGCATGTGAACAGATCAGACCTAGCCCAAAAATACTATTCTAGACATACTTTTGAGTACTATACATTTGAAAGCAGCAAGTCATACAGCTACTAATAGCTGCTCTAACAGAGAACACCATTAAACAAGATTGCTTTTTTGCTTCTAGTGCTACGTTTTGTTATCTGCGGTTAAGCGCTTAACCCACAGAGCCCAAAAAATCCAACTGCACATTACTGCTGTTTGAGTTGTAGGGAAAGGAGCAAATGGATTTTGCACCAGTCGACATGGCAGAAAGATTCTTGTACTAGGCAAAATGGAGAAAAACAAAAATGGTTTGTGAAATCATGTATTACTCAGTGGTTGAATGGGCCGGATCCCTGCAGGTCTCAAACCCAGTAGTAATTAAAAACGCACATCCCTATCGGGCCCTATATTCATGTCCTTAACTGTACAGACAAAAACTGTGACGATTGCAGAACCATGAATGTAAAAAGCATGAAGGTGATCCATGCCATCGATGTCATTCCTGGTTATATTCCACATGTATTTCACAATCCAGCATTCCCAAAGAGCATCACCGATTTCCAGGATGTTGTGTTTCAGTATTTCTTTTCCGTATTGCATATTGCTCTTGTATAGCGCATATCTGAACAGAGTGGCCTTTAGGCGCTAGTAAGGGGCACGATTGACTGAGAGCTCTGGAGTTCAGGCTGAAGACAGTGCAAGCTTCTCACAGTGTCTGTCAGTGGGTGAAAAAGGTGTTCAGAATACAAGGTCATACAATCCTTGGCCTCTCTGCAGACGGCTCTGAGCAATGGTCACATATTCCAGTTTTGTTTCTGTGCAAATGTATGTAAAGGAGGTACACAGTTGTTAAAATATTGACAAGGCAAAAGGAAAAGAAAACCCAGTGCTGACTGGTGAGCAGGTGCCTTGTGTGTTTGGGGAGCGGTGAAGTGAAGGAGATGTGAGGACGTGGATTCAGGAGAGTGGGCTGAAGAGGAAAGAGTGTAGTGTACTTCCTATATCCCTGATGGGCTCTGCGCATTGGAATAACATACACTATAGATTTGACATAGGACTGAGGTCAGTATGCTCCTATTGAGTATATTAAACCTAATTACTTGTGTGTGCCAGCTAACTCAGAGGTCACTAGAGACTTCTTGAATATACAAGAAGGGATTAGTCTCTGACAACCGCATAAACATGAAAACTTTGTTTCCTTTTAGAATCGGAACAGTCTCAGAATCGTGGAAACAACAGACAACAGTTTCACTCAGTCAATCGTGCATGCTTCGTTTCTACAGAGTTACACAGAAATAGAGAGACGGCGTTTCAATAAAAGGGTTTATTGAACAGTCTTATTTCACATGCAAGAGGTATGAATTGCTACAATCGTAAGACAGACTGCGAAGTACAATATGTATGAGGTTAGCAGTAAGATAAAATAATACTACAATAGCATGGTTTGTAGCTATGACATATATTAATCAAAATACATACATAAATAACATAAGCTAAAATGTGATACTCATCTGATGCTTCTAAATTGTTCTACCCCAGTGTACCTAACCTAGGTGCAGTACGAGGTTTGAGTAGGTGCCATTTCTAAAGTATAGCTAGCTCTATTTTAGTTTAGCCAAGAGTTGCCAAAAGTTTCTCTAAGTTCTAGTCAGCTCCATACCTGAGAATGAGAGAGGTTGGAATCTCTTTTCTGGACTCGATAGTATAACCCCCCGCAAGGGAAGTCAGAGAGCATTGGAGCTGGATTCTCTGCGAGGGGGATGGCAGCGTCGGGTCAGTGCATCAGGCTGGAACTCTATCTCCTTCCGAACTTGCCGTGGCGAACCGCGTAGTCTGGGTTGGATCGAATCCTTCGGGAACCGCACTTTGCCAGGGCAAGTGCTGGTATATTTATACCTCGAAGGTGTCTAGGAATGCCAGTATTGACGTAAGAGTCGGGCAGAGGAACGTCATGAATGAAACCCTAAGGAATAGATGTTCATGCATACTTGATGAGTTCTTGGAGAAATCAATATTCAAGCCGAGGGAAATTCCTAAAGGCTTAAGGGTCTGGTTTTCCAAGAATTCGTTGTGACGTGGATGGACGGATGTAGGTGGCCATGCGTCTATATGGTTTGTATGGACAATGTCTAAATAAGGGCTGGATTTCTATGTCCAAATAAGGTCAATGTGAATTGTACCTATATAAGGGCATAAATCGGGAAACCTATATACGGAATCTAAATCTGCACACAACAAGAGATGAGGTGTAAAATATGTGGATGAAAGAGATGTAGAAAGAAAAAGGTCATACGTGTCTAATAAAGAGCGACCACAACAGGAGTCGTAGAGACACTCTGAGACCACCATCCCTTCCAAAGGCCACAGTAATCATTAATTTGCAGTCTCTTGAACTCAGAATTAAAACATTTTCAGTATTAATTATTTACAACACAATTGTTATTGTCACTAATGTATCTTAAATTGCTGACAACCCCGAACAAAGCCAAACAGAATCGTAGTCTTAATGTTTAAACCCTGTGCTTAGTTACACAGGCCATGCCCTTTTAGAGACCCCCCCCCCCCCACTGTTTCCATCCCACCTAAAGCCCGGGTATTGCTCATACATCATGTTAAGTGAGTTATAGAAATTGTGACAAAGAAATGTTAATTCTTGTATAGACATTTTCATTAATAGTTGAACACAAAATGGTGTTATAATAATTTTGCTATGTATGTTATTAAAAATGGCATAAACTGGTTTTGCCTCAGAGGCAGGCCAATCTCACATTTAAAATGTGATGGAAACGTAGTTGTTCAGTTTTTACATGTAAACAGCAGAGAGAGTGTGAGTGTGAACTCACTTCACGTGTGCCATGGGTGCAAATATCCCTTTCTCCATTCCCTGATACACAAGCTGTAAAACTGGGGAAGTTTGGTTCACGTTGTGTTCTTTGCACCAATGCAAAGTTTTTGCGTAAGGCCCTGTGATTGGCAGGATTAGGAAGCGGCTAGATTGTTGTAAGCAGCGCTATAATAGCCACAAGGGCTAGGTTACATTTTTTGTTCTGATGCAAAAATAATGTAAATACTTTTTTGGACCGTGTCTGCTTGTGGAACACGGAACGGAGCCAAGATGGTTTGCTTCAAGTCAATATGGAAAAACGAATTTCCTTAACGTGATTGGAACGCATACATGTTTCTCAGGGTTTCAAACGTGAAAGTTAGAACTAAGGGCCTGATTACGATGGCGGTGGGACCACCACCGTCCGGCTGTCATTGGCGGTCCTACCGCCATCGGCCCATGCAGGACCGCCAGCAGCATTAGGATGGCGGGCGGATGGTGGGTGGGCGGAGAGACTGTCCGCCTAGCATCCGACGGACGGTCTGAAATCCCTACAATGGTGGCGGTGCCTGCTCAGGCCTCGCCATAGGGATTACAATGTCCCTTTCTACTGGCTGTTTCATGGCGGTTAACCCGCCATGATAAAGCTGGCAGAAAGTGACTTCGGGGTCTCCTAGCAGGCCCACCATCCCCCCTTGCCCTCCGCCATGGGCCCTGGGGGGCACCTATGGTGTCTCCCTAAATATCCCTGCACCATGTGGCAGGCACCGCATGGTACCTGCCACATAATGGAGGGATGTTTTAAATGAGTTTTTAGGTCTCGCCTGACCCAGCGCATGCGCTGGTCTGGGGAGACTTATTGAGAGGGCTCTAAAAAGTGCTACCAGGCCAGCCTAGAGCTACAGTGCATGTGCGCGGGCGCGCGCACCGCGCTTTACCGCAATTATTTTCACTTTCGCAGCCGCATGGCCGCTTTGATGTTTGATCGTGATCCCAATCGCGATCACTTTAACTTTCGCGGTCGCACGGCCGCTTTGCATAGCCAAAAGGTCTCGCTTTTGGGACCTTATAAGTATTTAGTTATGCAACTGTTGCATGGCTAAACACTTATAAGGTCCCAAAGGCGAGACCTATTGGCTATGCCAATGCTTGTTTTGTATTGCGGTGTGTGCTGCAGCCCACAGCACACACCGCAATACAAAAGATACACATTGTGACCGCCGTGATGGTGGTCTCATCGTAATGCGGCCAGCGGGACCTCTGACTCCTAGTTGGACAGTCCTGCTTCTGTGTCAGTTTCATAATCAATCCCTAAGAACTGAGAAATCAGTGTGTTCTTTTTTTAATTAAAAACACAGCATAAACAGAGCAAAAAGGGTGAGGAATGGTGGCTCAGGTCTCTTGGCCTCTGTACAGGTCTAGTGAACGCACAGTATGACTTTCCAGCTAAAGACCTGCCAGGTATTTTTACAAGTTCAGGACAATCTTTGTACTCCATTTCTAAATGTTTATTTAAGATGGACTGGAGGAAAATCTCTCAGGTATATTCTCTGCGCAAGCAGGAAAAGTGCAAAAGAGCAGTTTTGGAAATCTGCACAGTTTAACCCCAACATATGCACGGACTGAGCAATGTACGGAAACCATTACAGTGTTTTGAAACTGACACCCGATGCAAATTTCAGTCCAAAATTGCCCAGCCATCCGTGAAATGATCTGGCCCTGGCCAATCATATTTAAGGCTCCCGGTTTCATGGCATTCTTTTTTCTTTGTGTTACATTTCCGTCTGTATTTATCGATATTTATTTTTGGGTAATTTAATCTGTATTTATCTAGTTGTACTTAGTGTAAAAAATGTAGTTCCGATGGGTATATTTCCACGTTTATTAACCGACAGATGTTTACATATGTGTGATTGCCCAATGGATTTTAGGGATTTAAAGTACAATTCAGTAGTTTCAAACCACTTGTAACTAGAACAGCTTTAAAATCTATACTGTTGCAGTTATTTAAGCTTCATAAGGTTTTTAAAAAAATGTTGTACCTTCCTTACCTGTCAATTTTCACAGCTATTGACCTACCACTCACGATTGACTAAAGAAACCTTGTTTTCCGTATTTACACACATTTACAAATAAATGCAGACAAAAAAATAGACAGCTTTCTGTCTGTATTTATGTGAAAAAATCAGTAAAAACGGAAAACTGGAAGCCTTAATCATAATCTATTTCTACATGTTTCCTCTTTACCTTTAGACCCCACAAATTAAGACGGCGTGGCGGTGGCGCCGTAAAAAAATAAATAAAAAGAAATCACTGCTGGAACGTTGACACGTGTGCACGAGAGTTTTCTTCAGAAGCTGTTTCAAGCATCGGTTGGAAGGGCCTCTCTTGCTGTTGTTTTCGCGGCTCGCTAGCGCCTGGATGCTCTTGCAGTTTCGCTTCTCGCCGCGGGTTCAGATCTGACTGTGCTCCGGCGGCTGTAAATCTGCAGGTTCCTGTGTGGTCGGCGTCAGAGGCCGCCTCGTGACGAGAAAAGAGGTGGCTGCGGAGCAAGATCGGGGTTCGGGAGGATCCGGACCCCATGACCCATTCACCGGTAAGGAGGGCCGCGCCAGCGCCAGGCTCACGCACTCACCACTGACATGCTGCGTGCGGGCAACGCTCCTCCTTTCATCATTTACAATTTCCTCATTTCAGACGTGCCCCGCCCCATCGTTGCAGTTACAATAGACGACTCTGTAAATGCAAATTGTAAAATCTCCCCATGAAACAACGGTTTATTTCTTGCCTGGTTACACGATATTTTAAATTATCCAATCATTGAAGTGAATGAATATGTATTTAATGGGAAAAAATCTTTTGTTGAGAAATCTTTGGTTAATAGATTATTATTGAGGATTCGACATCAAAAGGACTTAAAACTCTGTAGAGCCAAAGCCACAAATGCCGATGTTGTGATTGGTTAAACGCAGAGTTCTAAAACCAGCCTTTGGCATGAAAGGAAGCGTGAACATCTGTCCAGATTGTGACTCGCCTTTCATGCACGCTGCAGTTGTGGGTGACACTGGCGTAACGTAAATTGAGGGGGACTCCCTGCACGGTGCGAAGAGGGGCCCCCTTCAGGCTCAATTAGGAGCTCTCTGGCCAGAGTGCAGTTCCGAGGGGCCCCCCTGGAGCTTGGGGCCCCCCTGCACCGCGGGGGCTGCGGGGGCCTGTGTTACGCCCTGTGTGACCGCCGGACCCGGACAATGTTTGCCTCTAAGTTGCGATACAGTGTGAATGTTTCTCGCGCTTCCTGCCCGAGGTCACACGTGGTCGACGCAGGGGAGAGAGTACTGTGCCGGGTGGGTCACGGCCCTTCACAATGCCACCGAGGACCTCCTAGGATAGACTGACTCACTATATCCGATGCGCGTGTCCGGAGGCCCCTGGTCTTCCCACCCGCCCAAAAGTGCCCAAGATCACGCCGTTTGTTCAAGTCGGAGCTCTTAATCGAGGGCACTTTTTATCACATCTTAAATCTTGAACCTGTAGCCTTAAGAAGCTGCTAGGAAGTGCCGCCACCTTCTGATCACACCCCGCAGCCTTCTGGAAGATTCCCAAATTCTAAGGAAGAAGGGGGCGTTCGGCTCCACTGCCCCAAATCTGTGCCATGGTGAATCTTTCACAAGGCCCACTCCTTGAGCTGGCACAGTAAAAATGATCAGTATTCGATCACTCACTCCTCCTTCACTCTCTTTATCGCTCACTCACTCTTTCATTGAATCACTCGGTCTCATGCATCATTCACTCACACACTCTCCTTCACTCATGTTATGTTCTGGGCCCTAGGCCCACATAATGGAGGAATGACCACGCGGACACATGGATAGGTGGTACGGATGACTAGCCACGAGCACGTGCACTCGGGCCCTTTTATTAGCGGGGTCACCTGACTGGTGACACCCGTGTTGGATGGGTGAGGGGGTGTGTGTGGGCCAGCCCTCGGGGGAGTGGCTGGCAGAAACACTAGACTGTGTCCAGCAGGACACAACATTCCTCCCAAATTTTAATAAAACGAAAAAGACAACAAACAAAAGCGTCCAACCTCTGGAAAGAAAATGAGAAAAACAAACTAAAAGAAATGGAAGCCTCACAGTTCAGAGATGTAGTTCGCAGGACAGCGGTGGGCAGGTGCAGCTGTGAGCATCAAGACATCTTGGCACATGTCCATACTTTAACCAGGTATATCTGGGGACGAACACAGTGCTGATGACATCCGGACCTTTCGGCTTCGCTTCAGTTGAGGAATGGTCCACCTACGAGATGTTCATCAGTCCAGCATACTCTTGCTGTGAGGCAATTAGTGTTTATTGTTCAACATGGGTGCATCAGGAGCGTATAGATGAGTCCACTGCCACACCGGACGATTGCGTCGCTTGACCCTTTGACGACAGACTTGGCATTCTGTGACCTGTTGAAATTCTCGGTTAGATGGCCTGGCTACTTCCTGGAATCCATTGGTGGGGCACAGTAAAGTCCATCTCTTACGCTCTGGGAGGCCCCTTGGATGAGTTGCCCTGGGACTGCATATGGGCTCTGACTCTGGAGCCACTGCCTCGTCACTCGTGCAAACTTCAGGGGTGGATGTGTCTTGGTCAGAAACATGCCCTCGCTACCAGGATCAGAACATGCGCCGGTTAAACAGATGGTCACTGCATTTTCGGATCGTCGATTGTTCTGGCAAGTGGTGTGGGACTCCAGTTGTTGGACTTGAAGCTCCAAGGATGGTAGTGATGCACATGACAGATATGGAGTGGATGCCATGAGACGACTCGCACCACATCTGGTGATAACTAGCAGTGAGTAGGGATGACTGGCGAATCTTGGCAGTCAAAGCTCCAAGGATGGTAGTGATGCACATGACAGATATGGAGTGGATGCCATGAGACGACTCGCACCACATCTGGTGATGACTAGCAGTGAGTAGGGATGACTGTCGAATCTTTGCAGTCATGATACTCGCCGGACACTTGGTGCAGCTCTTCTGATTTGGCATTTGTGTAAGTAGAACAGGGATGCCCTTTCCTTTAAGCAGCCGGCGACAGGTGGATGACGGTCACTATGAAGAATGATGTCACCCCACCCCAGTGGCTGTCGTATCTTAGAAGGTGCACTCAGGTGATCGTGCGAGTACTTGTTCTAGTCCCCTTTCGTTGATTCCCACTGCTCACTTGTTGTCGTACGTTTTCCTGGAATAGGACTTTCACTGTCCTATATCTCGCCACTCCTTATCTTCTCTAAAATGTGTCGACAGACTTGTAATGCAGGTCGCTTCTTGCTGCAGTGGCATTTTGCTGCAGTGGCATCTTGCTGCAATGACATCGTGTTGCAGTGGCATCATGCTGCAATGGCATTGTGTTGCAGTGGCATCATGCTGCAATGGCATCGTGTTGCAGTGACATCGTGCTGCAATGGCATCATGTTGCAGTGGCATCGTGCTGCAATGGCATAGTGTTGCAGTGGCATCGTGTTGCAGTAGCCGCGCAATGCAAGTCGCTTCTACACCTGCTCTGAAATGTGGCGATAGGGCCACGAAATCTCACAGGGGCCTCCTGCTCACTGCGTTGTGTTCTCTGGGCTATACATTTGCTCCCGCCACCGATCTCTCACCGGTCCGGTCAGGTAGGATATGGCGTCTTCTCAGGTGCGCCCGCCAATTTCAGGGATGGTAGTGGAAGTAGGCGTGCTTTGAGGGATCCGTATAGTCCGGCTGTGATTTAGGGTTGCTGTGGGAGGTAATTATCTCCCTTTTCTTGCGTCAGTAGTGGTGACGCGCCACTCGGAGTGCTGGATTCTCCTCCTGCCTGCAAATGGACAGTTGCCCACCACAGTCTTTAAGGCAATAGCGGGGGCACTCCCTGAATAATCACTAGCTCCCTGCTGGGTGATTTTGATGCAGGTTGGGTGATTAATAACTCTCTTTCTCCTGCTTTCGGACCACACAGGGCCCCTCTCCCTTCTGGGAATTTCCTTGGTGCTTTGCAGATGGCGGGTAATCGCCCTTCCGTCTCCTCTTTTCCTTGCCTCTGCTCTGGCAGCAGTGGTGCTGTCTACTTGCTTTTTCTTTCTGTGGTGGTCACTTGCCACAACTAGTGTATACGCTTGTCTCGTACTTTTCTGAGAAATATCAGCCAGGTTCTCTTTACTGCAACGGGATGCATTGGTAGTGGCATCAGGGTGTCTCTCTCTCTCCTGGTCGGGGGTCTCTCTCTCTCCGCCGGCCTGGGGATTCTCTTCTTCTCTCCACCAGCCTGTGGGTCTCTTTTTCTCTCTCCACCGGTCCGTGGGGTCTCTTCTTCTCTCTCCACCAGCCTGGGGGTCTCTCAGTCACTCCACTGGCCTGGGAGGTCTCTCACTCTCTCCACCGGCCTGGGGGTCTCTTCTTCTCTCCACCGGCCTGGGGGTCTCTTCTCTCCACCGGCCTGGGGGTCTCTTCTTCTCTCTCCACCAGCCTGGGGGTCTCTTCTTCTCTCTCCACCAGCCCGGGGGATCTCTTCTTCTTTCTCCACCAGCCTGGGGGGTCTCTTCTTCTCTCTCCACCAGCCTGGGTGGTCTCTTCTTCTTTCTCCACCAGCCTGGGGGTCTCTTCTTCTCTCTCCACCAGCCCGGGGGATCTCTTCTTCTTTCTCCACCAGCCTGGGGGGTCTCTTCTTCTCTCTCCACCAGCCTGGGTGGTCTCTTCTTCTTTCTCCACCAGCCTGGGGAATCTCTTCTCTCTCTGCCGGCCTGGGGGTTTCTCCTGTGCGCCGTGGCTGCTTGGGCTTTATTATTTCGCCGTCCTGTCACCTGCGCTGGACCTTGTTTGGCCCTTCGATACTTCCTCTGTCTTTATGCCCTTTCGCTCAGTTTGGTCTTTGTTTCAGTGATGACGTCCTGCTATCAGGAGCATGAAAATGGTCTTCCCCTTGTGTAGGAGGGAGAGTAGCTAAGTTTCCTTTTCACTGCTAGGATAGCTTTCTTGGCTGCCAACGTTGGGCCTAGCAGTCAGGCGTGAGAATTAGCATTCTCTATGGAGACTCCCCCTGAGCTCATCTGCACCGCCTCTCTGTTAGAAAACAGTCTGAGTTGTCTCACTCTGGTGCAGTCGTGCATTGGGTCTCCGTAGGAATTTACGAGATGGCTGCTGTGGAGAATGGGACCCTTGGTAACTTTCTTGTGGGTAGGTGGCAGACCAATAACAGGTGGCGTGCACGGCGCTCTCCTCACCCTCTCTGTTTCCTTTGTGCTCTCTGTGTCTCCGTGAAATTGTATTCCGGTGTGTCAGGGTGCCTGGGTCTGGTGAGGGAGAATGATGCAGCATGCTCTTCGGGCCAGTCCTGTTTTATTTTCGCTGCCGCCTTTCCTTATGCATAGTTGGTTTGGCTGCCCTGAATGTGCTTATCCTACTGTCCTCCTCAATTCTGGAGTGAGGGTGTAGTGTTTCCTGTTATATCTCGGTGTGCTTATACCGTTTGCTAGGGGTCACCAGCTTTACCTCATTCCGGGCAGCTCGTCTCCTTTAAGAATGAGAGCCCTTTGGGTTGCAGTATCGTAGACGATTGTGAGGCTGTAGGAATGGCTGGGCCAGTGTCTGTTTATTGGTTTTGAAAAACAATGAGGTCGTCCTTTCGGTGCGGTACCACTTCCGACCACTGGGCGGTGCTGTTGGCTTGTTACCGCTGTCCCCGGCAGTCTACTTTCACCCTGGAATCTCGATCGGTAACTTGTTGCTGCAGCTCGTCGTGTCTCTGCAGGCAAGAACCAACAGGCAACTCGCCCTGAGTGTTCCCCTCTACACGGCCGCTGCAGACACTCCTGAACGTTCTCGGGCTCCAGTGCCTCGCACCAGCAGTCCCTGTGGCTCCACGGCCATTGTGTACAGCGCGGTAGGTTGGAGAAATATCTTTAATATTTATTTTTGTTTGGATGTGTGTTTTAGAGTTGGGGCTAGTCTTTGCTGCTGATGAGCGGGGTTATTAGCACACCACGGACCGGCCGCGCCCGCCCAGCATTACGGTCGCTCACATGGCCCTCCATACTCTGTCGGTGCACTCCGACGAGGGATCTCTAAGTTTGCCGTGGGCCGCTGTCTGATCCTTTCTCTCCCTGCTTCTCAGGGGGCTCACCTTGCGTCCGCTGGATCAGCGCGGCCGATGTGGGTGGGCGCCGCTCGGCTCGTGCCTCTGTTGGGGGCTCAGCAAGTAGGTGGCAGGGCTTGCCACCGGCTCCTCTCTCGCCACGCCGGAGTCTCAGGACACTTTCGGTGTAGGCGCCGCTATGCATTGACGGCCACCGCAGGTGCGTGGTGGAGCTCCCGATCACCGCACTTGCACACCAGGGCTCTTTGTACGCCCCGCGGGACTTCAACTGATCTGTGCCAGCTGCAGGGGGCGCCCGAGACACGGGCAGCACAGTACGTTCACGCCACCTTCACACGCGGCGGCTGCACACGCGGGTGAAACCCGCTCGTCGCCAGTGTTATGTTCTGGGCCCTAGGCCCACATAATGGAGGAATGACCACGCGGACACATGGATAGGTGGTACGGATGACTAGCCACGAGCACGTGCACTCGGGCCCTTTTATTAGCGGGGTCACCTGACTGGTGACACCCGTGTTGGATGGGTGAGGGGGTGTGTGTGGGCCAGCCCTCGGGGGAGTGGCTGGCAGAAACACTAGACTGTGTCCAGCAGGACACAACAACTCACTCATCCCTCACTCGCTCTTCCATTTACTCTCACAGGGCCTGATACACAAACGTAAACGTACACTTTTCTGTAAATTTACGCTTGCTTGGTACTCACAAAGGGATTTAGGAGCAGTATCTTTATGAGTGCGCACTCTCCGCACATATAAAGATGGGGCTGTCCTACTTTTTATGTGCGGCGACTCCGCACTCCTAAATATACTACTCGTAAATCCCTTTGTGAATACCAAACAGGCGTAAACTTGCACAACAGCGCAAGTTTACGTTTGTGAATCCGGCCCAGAGCCTTTTATTCATCTCACTCATTCACTCTCTCAGTCACCATTTACTCAAATTCCCTTACTTCTTCCTCACACGCCCATTCACTCACGTTTGTTTGACTCAAAATAAAAATGTAATGATGGTATAATGTAAACAAATGGACATTTCGCCGAATTATTCAGTTTTTCACACCCCGAAGTGAGGGAGACGACTTTTTACGATGCACCTCGCTCTCAGGCGGGTGTAATAGACGGAGAAAGGAGAAAGGACATGTCGATACTGACGTCAGGGGCTGACTGCTGAGTCCCCAGCAGTAACTCTTGGAGCACTGTTTAATCCTAGTTGAGGAGAAATCTTTTTAATCCCACAGGAACGCGAGAAATACATGGCTTAAACTGTCTAAATTGGTCTTTTTACTTCGTATCAGTTTTGCTGTAAAATGCCATAATTGGTGCATTGAAAAATGGTCAATCTTGACAAATACACACGGTGCCCTGCATTTGAGGAAATGCGCCCATTTTTTCATTTCATGGTCTATGCGGCTTCGTTCTAATACTGTAATTGTACATGTTGCCATATTTTCGTAAAAGGAATGCATAAATCCGAATTACACTTATATTGATATCGATTTAAGTTTGGGTAAAAAAGTGTGCGAGTAAGTATGCGTATACCGAACCGAACCTATATTAAAAATTATTGCACGCAATATATTAAAATGATAAAGTCTCATTTCAATTGTTAAGATATGTAGTTGAAAAAAGATGTATTTTACATCTGTAGTTAGCCATGAGTGACTGAGTTGTAAGTAGGGAAGATGTACGTAAGTAACAGACGTAAGTGTACTTTGAACTCTTGGTGACCTATTTACAATCTGCATTTTGTAGATCATTCAGTAATCCTTCGACAGTCCTTCTAACATACTACGGAACACCATTCACAAACCCACGAGTGGGAATCTCCCCCACCCACCTGTCCTGTCTTCTCCTCACACATTTAACTTTACTGCATAGTATTGAGTGTAGGAGTGACCAGGGGAGTGGCTGGAAAATGGGGCATACTTACTTACCACTAACTGGAGGATGCTATAGAGGAGTAAGGAGGGGTTTAGGAAGGGTTAGGGAGAAGGTTTAGGGAGGAACATGCACCCTCTCACAAAAGAGTAACCACATTCATAAACTGCACTTCTAAAGTAACTGCAATCAAACCGGGTCTCAAAATAGTAGGAAATTACTTCAGATCAGAGCTGGAGTAAGTCCAGCACCACACAGAGCTGACCAGTGGTACTGCAATACCTTGCCTCGAAAAAATAATGGAGGTAGGGATTAAAAATAAACGCCAAAGAAATAATGTGAGAATAAATAAAAAAAAAAGTATAAAGTATAAATAAATATAATTGCATGTTAAAAAAAATCTAATAATACAACCTATTTATTATTAAATAATAACATATTTTAGCAACTGTTTATGGATTTATAAATTAATGTTAAATTAACTTTAATAAAATATATTTAAATTGTTTTTATTTATATACATCACTTTTCATAATTAATAATGATGGTAAAATTTGATTTTAGTGAGAGTTTATTTTTTAATCTGAATGTAAAAACAATTCTTATATCTAATATATTTTAATTCATGAAATATTTTAAATATATGATTTGGTATTAAGTGTACAGTAGTGCTGTAGGATTTGTTTATTTTGTTTTACATTTAAAAAGTATATACACTTAATTTACATTAATATTTAACATAAAATATGTTATTTTTTTAAAGTAAATATTTTTTTGTAACTTTCCCCTAAATCCTACTGTAGGAAGATGCTGCAGTCAGGTTGGAGACCTCCTAATGGAGAAGTTTAGTAAAAAAGTTTATTAAACTGCATGATATATTAGTAAAAACATTTCTATGTTAAATATGAATGTGAAGTAAATAAATATATATGTGTGTGTGTAGACACACACACACACACAAATACTTTACATTAGTTTACATTAAAATATTTGTATATTACTTTACATTAAAATATTTCATCGTTACATTACAATAATTTATATATTAAATATGAATGTAGAGTAATTGTATATAATACCTACTGGCTGTTGCTAGTAGGTAATTATAGTTAGGACTTAGTTTCCTCAGGGAAAGCTGTTTTTTGTTTTGCTAATAACTTTAGTACTGTTTGAAGAATCTTCATGAAATCTTCAAAACTAGTTTGCCACGCACTTCAGCTGCTGTCTGGAAAGTTTCAGGGTGGTTCATCAAGCGGAGGCTGAGAAAGAAAGAGCAGCCCAAAACACATTTTCCCCATGCAGGTTCCCATAGAGATTTTAGACATGACTACCACCCCAGGAACTGAATGGAAACACACAAATTGTGGCAGAAAGCTAGATCTTGGTCCACAAAGATCTCATTTTGTAATTTGGTGTAAATCTGTTCAGTACTTTTGGAGTTATTAAACAAAAAATATTTATGTATGTCTAGAGACGCGTAGGTCCCGTGGATCTAACAGATCTCATGCTGAGATCTGATTAGCTGCCACCAGTTCATCCAGGGAGTGGAGGTGGTCATCTTGGGACTCAGGACTCGGCCTGAGTCCCCCCAAAAATACAAAATAAAAAACACAAAAGGGCAGGGTAGGAATCCCCTGACCCCCAAGGCCTGGAGGTGGTGTCCCACAAGGACCCCCACCTGCAGTCAAATGCATTTCTTAAAAACCTTTGCAGCAAATTAGCTGATCCACAGCAAAATAAAGGAAAAACAGGTGCAGTGTTCCGCCCGTGTTTTTTTATAACCCCGGGGGGCCAGATCCGGGGGGATTAATATATTTGGGGGAAGGAGTGCACGCGTGACTCCCCTGCCCAGGCTAATTTCGATCCCAGGGCCATGAAGATTTTAAGTAAGGGGGGTCCATGGGACTCTCCTCCCCGGGCCGATTTCAGCCCTGGAAATCCATCCCCCGGTTCCTGGCCTTTAAAATAAACTGAGAGGGGGCCACGTGGCCCCCTCATGGGCTGATTTCAGCCCCAGGAACCCATTCCCTGGGGCCTGGCCGTAGTTGAAAAGGGGGTGCCATGCGGCCCTGCTCCCGGAGCCATTAATGACCCTGGGACCCCATCCCCCAGAGCAGGTTCCTGCAATGTCCCAGGATGCTTGTTTCCAGTCTGGGGAAGGATCTGGCTTGGCAGTTCGGGGTGGACCTTTCCCATGGTGACCAGGGTCAAGACTGATTTGCATATGGCTGGGTCCAAACTGGAATGGCATGGAGAGCAAAAATCCATGGATTCAGGCCCAGATTTCTGTCCTGGGGGTGAGTGTTTGACATTCTTCAGTGTTTCTTCCATCATGTGTTCTTTTTGCAGTTGTCGGCATAAGTGGGGCGGGTTTCTCCAGATGTGGGTCCCATACTCACCGTGCCACTGGAGTCAAGCTATCCTGGCTGATGAGGGGTGATACCCCAAACCGGTCCTAGGATGCTTATTTCTGATTGGGGGAGGACCTGGCTTGGCAGTTCGGGCTGCACTGCTCGCATGGAAGGCAGGGTCATGACTGATTAGCATTTGGCTGGGTCCAAACTGTAATCGCATGTTGGGCTAAAAAAACAATGGATTTAGGCCCAGATCTCTGTACTGGGGGTGAGTGTTTGACATTCTTCAGCATTCCGTCCATCATTTGGTCTTTTTGATTGGTCATACCCGGGACATAGCAGTTTCCTTCCGCGCACTGGCACGGGCAGGGAAACTTGCGTTTGCTCTCACTTGGCGGGAGTAATTTTAAAACTCCTGCCAGGCAGGAGTAAACACTAAGGGCCTTATTATGACTTTGGCGATGTGAGAGCCGGGCCGCCACTCTGCTGCCCCACTCCCACACTGTCAAAGCCGAAACAGACAGCCCGCCAGAATATAACTTATTAATTCGCTGGCGAGCAACTCTTTGGTGTTCCCACGGTAGTGCCTTTGAAATAGGCACTGCAATGGGAACGTCAATGCATGTTCCTACACAGACCGAAGTGCACAATGTTGTGCATTTTGTTCAGTGCAGGAACATGGGGGTGCATGCAGACATAAGGGCACACCATGTACCCCCCTGCATGCACCCCATGGCGCAGAGGCGCAAGGGGACCCTGTAGGGCTCCCATTGTTTCCTCATCACCACACTTTTGATGACAGTCGCACCACCATGAAAAGTGCGGTGGTAAGGAAACTGCATGCCCACCCCCTTTAGAATATGGCCAGGCCCAAGAAGATGGGGTCCCCTGGGCCAAAATTGACCCCAGGAGAGGGCTGTGGTTCCCCTCCCCATTAAATAAGGGTAGAGCTTTTGACTGGATTGTAGATTTTCTCCATAAGGGCTCTGTATAGGTAACTCAGAAGCCATATACCTCTGATATTATCCCCTTACAGCGGGGAGTGCCCCAGGGTTCGGCACTGAGCCCTACTCTTTTTAACTTATACCTTCACCCATTGGCTGACGTTATCGAGGGCCACGGAGTGAGAATGGTGTCATAAGCTGATGACACTGAGCTAGTTATCGCACTAGCTAATGATGACGACCGGGCAGCATCAAATTTTAGATCATGTCCCGCTGACCTAGAGGCATGGATGCAGGCTAGCTGCCTGACTTTAAATTCAGACAAAACAGAGGTGCTGGTGGTTGGGAAACAATCCATAAGCTGGTCCTTGGCGTGGTGGCCTGGTGATCTGCGCCCCACCCCTATTCCAAAACTTAAAGTGAAAAGTCTAGGCATCCTCTTTGATGCTCAGCTATCATTTGAAAGTCAGATCAGGGCCACAGTGGGAACCTGTTTTGGAGTGCTGAGGCTCTTAAGGAAGTTTCTGAGGCTAATACCGGACTCTGCACAAAAAAACAGTAACACAGGCCTTGCTTGTGTCCCGGCTTGACTGCTGCAATGTGCTCTCTCTGGGGATTTCTAAGGGCAGACTGGCAATGCTTCAAAGAGTACAAAATGCAGCAGCCCGGATGCTATTGAGAATTCTGAAATGGACCACCGTTAGTTCCGGTCTGGCTGATCTTCACAGGCTTCCTGTTAAACACAAAATCTAATTTAAAGCTCTGTGTTTTATGCACAGGATAATGAATCAGAGGGGTCCTAGCTATCTTTTCCCCTTGATTAATGCGTACACCCCCTCCAGAATACTTAGAGCTGGTGAAGCCTATTCCCAGAATGCATCATGCACGACTGGGGGGGTTGCTCCTTTGGTCTCTGTGCAGCCAAGCTATGGAACAGAATGCCACTCAACCTAAGACTTGAACCCTCTGAGGCAAGTTTCCGTAAAAACCTGAAGACCTGGCTCTTAAGACAGAGTTAGAAGGAGCATTGAGCCTACCTGCTGCTGACTATTTCTGATCCTGATATTTTGGCTACTGCTTAGCCCGGGGACGCAACATCGGAGTAACCAGGCGCTGTATAAATTCTAAATTCATTCAGTCATTCATAAATATAGTAGTGGGCCTTGGGGTAAGGTTCCCCCAGGGCCAAAACCGGTTCTATGAGTGAGACCACATACCACCTCCCGTAAAAAAGAAATACGTTGGGCCCTGGGGGGATGTGGTCCCCGGGGGCAATATTGGCTAAGGGAGGGGGGCGCGTGCCCTCTCCCCCATAAAATGTGTCAGGCCCCGGGGGCCAAAATCGTCCGGGGGAGGGGGGATGCAGGCACCTTCCCCATTAAACATAGTGACGGGCCTTGAAGGATGGGGTAGCAGGGGTAGACATCAGCCTGGGGAGGGGGGCTGTGTGCCCCCTCTCCCCCTGAAATATGATGCTGGATCCCGGGGATGGAGTCCTCAGGACCAAAAGCAGCCCGGGGTGGGGCAGACCCATGCCCTCTTCCCCCTAAAATGTACCGAGCCCCAGGGAATGGGGTCTCTGGGTCCGAAATCGGCCTGTGGAGGGGGCCTGCGCGTAGGCCGCCTTTAGAGAGTTGACGTGGGGTTGACTGCATGCAGGGGGTGGACTGCATAACTTGCACCCTGGCCACGCACTGCTAATTACCCCCATATTACATCGCCAGTGATGCCATTTGAGATGTCATCAGTGATGTCACTGACCATGTCATGAGTGATATAATATGGTAGATCATAACAGTGCATTGTGGAGGCATAAGTTATAGTTAACTCAGGTGACTTTCACTGGTTTTGTACAAGCGAAATCTGAGCCTAACTTTAACATTCCTGTAACCTTTGGTTCTTTCAGTGAATTTCTAGGGCTTTTTTTTAAATTCTATTTCCTAACTATGAAGTCCCTGTAACCTTTGTTTTTTTCAGTAAATTTTTAAGGTTCTTTTAATGTTATTTGCCAGCTATAACATCCCTGTAACCTTGTTTTTTGTAGTGAATTTTTACAGTTTTTTAATGATATTTTCTAACTATAATGTCCCTGTCACCTTTGTTTTTTGTGTGAATTTCTAAGGTTTATAAAATGTTATTTCCTAACTGTAACCTGTAACCTTTGAGAGTGAGTGCGTGAGTGTCTCAGTGGGTGTGTGAGTGAGTGCGTTAGTGTCTCAATGGGTATGTGAGTGGGTGTTTGGGTGTCTAGGTGGGTCTGGGAGAGGCCGCATAAGTGTCTCACATGGGGACATGCGTGTCTGGTTGAATTTCTGAGTGGGTCTGTAAGTGGGTATGAGAGTGTCTGGGTGGGCTTGCGAGTGCCTCCATGAATATGTGTGTGGGTCTGTGAGTAAGTGCATGAGTGTCTGAGTGGGTCTCTGAGTCAGAGCCCAAAACTCTGAGTAGGCCTGTGAGTGGGTGTGAGAGAGAATGAGTGGTTCAGTAAGTGGATGCATGAGTGTCTGAGTAGGTCAGTGAGTGGGTATACATGTCTGAGTGGGTCTGTGAGTGAGTGCATGAGTGTCTGAATTTGCCTGTGATTGGCTGTCAGAGTTTCTGGGTGGTTCAGGGAGTGGGTGCATGAGTGCTTTAGTGGGTCTATGAGTGTGTGTGAGAGTGTCTGAGCAGATCTGTGAGTGGGTCTGTGAGTAGATGTATCGGTGTCTTTCAGTGTGTGTGTGAGTGCCTGAGTGTGTGAGTGGGTGTCTAAGTTTCTGTGTGGGTATGATAGTAGCTGTGTCAGTGACTGGGCCACAACTGAACTACACCTACACCTTTATCCAAAAAAGAGTCCACAGTTTTACACAAAAATCTACCCAAGCGGAGTACTATCTACTGGTTAATTACAAAGTGCTAACTCCTTAGGTGGATGCCCAGTGCATATTCTACACTACAGCTGTGTAATGGAGCACAAGGAATTGTCACCAGTAACCTTGTGTGCGTTTTGGTAATGTGAGATTGTTCGTCGGCTTCTTTATCCAGAAATTTATGATAGCACGAATCTCCCTATAGAGAAGATGATGAGAGAACAAAGCGGTAAATCTCCACCAAACAAGGATCGTCCCTCTTAGCTATATAAAGTAAGTGCTTCTTTGTTTGGTGGAGTGGTCCTCATATTCCTCAGCATCAAGAACGTGTCACCAAAATCGGCAGAAAAAGCACTGGGGGCCCTTTTGATAAGCTGCCCATCATCCTGGCAAAAGGTGGGAAGACCATTGCATACTGCTACGGTGAATCGGGCGGGGCCAAACGGGTGGAGCTTCAGGTGATTTTGCACATTTGTATACTTGTAGTAATTTTAAGAGTGAACTATGGACTCTGCTCTCGTCAGGTAAGGGCAAGAAAGAACCCACTCATCACAGTCACCTCACACAAAGCATTTTAGATTGTCTTTCACTGTGGAATTGCTGAGAAAACACACTTTCTTTGCCTTTGCCAAGCCAAGGAGGTCAGGATCATTTGTCCCTTAAAGAACTGGAGCTTCAACTGGGGCACCGGCTATCTTTATATATTTAAGTATTTCCCGTTGAGTTTTTTCTGTAAAATTAAGCAGGTCCTTGTGCCAGCTCCCCCTTGACAGTTCTCCTGTCCAGCTTGTCCACAGTCCGATATCCTCTGCTGCCTGTCTACCTACTGCCCTCTTTTTGTGCCTCCTCTGCATGTTTCATGCTGTTTTGCCTTTTCTGCTCAATTTCTGCCCTCTGTTTTGGCTTTTTCTGCCCTCTGTTTTGCCTTTTCTGCTTGTCTTTCTGCCCTCCATTTTGCCTTCACTGCTCATTTTTCTGCCCTCTGTTTTGCCCTCTCCTGCTCTGTTTTGCCCTCTTATGCTCTGTTTTGCCTTTTCTGCTTGTTTTTCTGCCCTCTGTTTTGCCTTTTCTGCTTGTTTTTCTGCCCTCTGTTTTGCCTCTTTCCGCTCGTTTTCCCGCCCTCTGTTTTGCCTTTACTGCTCTTTTTTCTGCCCTCTGTTTTGCCCTCTTCTGCTCTGTTTTGCCCTCTTATGCTCTGTTTTGCCTTTTCTGCTTGTTTTTCTGCCCTCTGTTTTGCCTTTTCTGCTTGTTTTTCTGCCCTCTGTTTTGCCTTTTTCCGCTCGTTTTCCCGCCCTCTGTTTTGCCTTTTCTGCTCTTTTTTCTGCCCTCTGTTTTGCCCTCTTCTGCTCTGTTTTGCCTTCTCTGCTCATTCTTCTGCCCTCTGCCCTCTGTTTTGCCGTTTCTACCTTTTTTTCTGCCCACTGTTTTGCTCTCTTGTCCTCTATTTTGCCTTTTTTGCTCATTTTTCTGCCCAGTGCTTCTCTGCCCTGTGTTTTGCCTTACCTGATCTTTTTTTCTGCCCTATGTTTTGTCATCAGTGATGTCATGAGTGATGTCACTGACCATGTCATGAGTGATGTAATATGTGACGTCATCAGCAGTGCATTGCGGGCGCGCGAGTTATAGTTAGCTGAACTAACTATAACGGGGGAATTTCAATGGTTTTGTACAAGTGAAAAGTCCAGCTAACTATAACACACCCGAAACCTATGGTTTTTTCAGTGAATATATATATATATATATATATATATATATATATATATATATATATATATATATATATATATATATATATATATATATATTCACTGAAAAAACCATAGGTTTCACACATGTTATAGTTAGCGGAAATTTTACTGATAAAAAACCAATGAAATTGCCCCGTTATAGTTAGTGCTGGCAACTATAACTCACGCGACCGCAATCCTCTGCTGATGCTAATACTGTATTTAGACACTTATTTACCCATGTCTTCTTCCATACATTTTTAGCTATACATATATTACAAATATTTTTTTTTCATAAAGACACATATGTCATCAGCAGAAGATTGCGGTCGCGTGAGTTATAGTTGCCAGCACTAACTATAACGGGGCAATTTCATTGGTTTTTTATCAGTAAAATTTCCGCTAACTATAACATGTGTGAAACCTATGGTTTTTTCAGTGAATTTGCAAGGTTTTTTAAATGCTAATTCCTAACTATAACGTGTGTGAAACCTATGGTTTTTTCAGTGAATTTGTACGGTTTTTTAAATGCTAAGTTACTTTACGCCATTCGTGGCGTGCGCGCCCACTTAACGCAGTTCGTTCCGTGCGCGCACGGTGCGCTTTGCGCACCGTGCGCGCACAGTGAGCACGCGGTGCGCTTCGCGCACCGCGCACCCACTTTACGCAGTTAGTGCCGTGCCCACGTTACGCTAGATGGGCCATGTACGCACGATGCGCTTCGCGCACCGTGCGCACATGGAGGACATATTATGCGCTTCCTTGTGATAGGTAATCTGTTGAAATTTTT
Source organism: Triturus cristatus (assembly GCF_964204655.1). Classification (NCBI taxonomy): domain Eukaryota; kingdom Metazoa; phylum Chordata; class Amphibia; order Caudata; family Salamandridae; genus Triturus; species Triturus cristatus. The sequence continues at coordinate 41,838,294 of NC_140585.1, forward strand.
TGGGGAAATGCTGTGCTCTAATAAGCCATGCACAAATGGTGGACTTCGGCCACCATTTGCACACGGGGTGGAGAACGTGTGGATTTTTTTTTTTTATTATTTTTTACCGTACGCGTACGGTAAGCGTACGGTAAGCGTAATCGGCGAAATTGCCGAAAAAAAAATAAAACCGTTTTTGCTCTTGGGGGATGTTTGGGGACTCCCTCAACATGACTATGTGGGAGGGAGTTGTCAAAACAGCCCCGTAACATGTTTTTGGGCATCATGTTTGATAAATAACACTCAGTGCGAGAGACAAAATGGTGGACGCCGCTTCCTGGTTTCGGCCGATTCGAATGTTTACTAAGATCTAACAGCCAATCAGAATCGCGCTCGCGCACGCCACCGTACGCGTACCGTAAGCGTACGGTAAGCGTACCGTAAGCGGGCTCAGATATATATATTGATTTAAAGGCTATTTTCTCAGAATCTACTGAACAGATTTACACCAAACCTACAAAAGGCACTTCCTTGACCTAGGGACTACCTCTCTGCCAAATTTCAAGTAATTCTGTTCAGCCGTTCGGGCTGTAGCTCATTCTAAAGGTCCTATGGAAAAATGCATGGGAAAAACGCGTTTTGGGACCCCCCTTTTATCTCAGCCCCCGCTTGACGAATCCCCCCGAGACTTTCAGGGTAGGAGCGGAGCGTAGCGCCCCACCTATTTTGAGAAATTCGCGAGGATTCGTCGACCGGCGCCAAAGTTATTCAAAATAGAATGTTGCGGATTTCCTATGGAAAAGGGGTCCTAACTATAACTACCTACTGGCGACCGCCAGTAGGTAATATATATATATATATATATCTAGATATATCTAGATATATCTAGATATATATATATATTCAATCACAAATGTAGTTACATATATATATATATATTCACTGAAAAAACCAAAGGTTTAAGGGGCGTTATAGTTAGCTGGACATTTCCCTCGTACAAAACCCTAGAAATTCCCCTGTTATAGTTAGTTCAGCTAACTATAACTCGCGCCCCCGCAATGCACTGCTGATGATGTCACATATTACATCACTCTTGACATGGTCAGTGACATCACTGATGACATCACTGATGACATCTCAAATGACATCACTCATGACATCACTGATGACATCATCCAGTAGGTATGTGTTTCTGTACAGTTTTAATATGTTTAATATATATAGGGAAAAGTCTGTTGAAGAATGAGTGGGTGTACAAGTGTGTGAATGGATGATATTGTAGGTGCGTAACTGACTCTTTAAGTGAGTCATTAAATGTATCTTATTGCAGACTAGTGACTAAACTGTGTGAATGTCTGTATGTGTCTGTGTGTTGGTGTATAAGTGGCTGCATGGTTTTGTGAATAGCTATATGAGTGTCTATATGGGTTATTGATTGGTTGTCTGAGTATCTGTATGGGTTCCTGGGTGTTTGTGTGGGTAGGGTGTGTGTGACTCTATGCATAGATGTGTGAGTGGGTGATTCTATGGGTGCATGGTTTTAAGAGTGCATCTGTGATGAACTGTATGGTTGAGTGACTGTATGTGTGGGTGTGTTAGGGATTGAATGTATATCTCAGAGGTACATGTGTGACTAACTACATATGTGAAAGGCAGTATATATGTGTGTAAGAGTATATAAGTGGGTATATGTGAGAGTGTGTGATTGTGAGAGTGGCTGTATGGATGAGTGTGTGCTTTTATCTATGATTCTATTAGAGCGTAAGAATGTGGTACTATTTTTATGAGTAAGTGAACTTGAGTGTGTTTAACTGTATAGGTGAGTAAATTGGACTGTGTTTAATTACTTGCACGACTGACTAGGTGTGTCAGTACCTCAATGGATGATTGGCGCTGTGTGAGTGTCTATATAGGTGTATAAATGCATATGATAGTCTTGTACGGAGTGACTGTAAGTATGAGTGACTGTACAGGTGAGTGAGTGGAGGTGTATGTAGACCTAAGAGTTAATGAGTGGGTATGTAGTTATTGGTATTGGAGTATCTATGATTTCCAAAATGGCCATCTGAAATTTTGAGTCGGTGTATCAAAGGTTATTTTAGGGTGTGAGAAGATGCACTAATTTATCACATGGATGATGTCATCAGTGATGTCATGAGTGATGTCATTTGAGATGTCATCAGTGATGTCATCAGTGATGTCACTGACCATGTCATGAGTGATGTAATATGTGACGTCATCAACAGTGCATTGCGGGGGCGCGAGTTATAGTTAGCTGAACTAACTATAACAGGGGAATTTCTAGGTTTTTGTACGAGGGAAATGTCCAGCTAACTATAACGCCCCTGCAACCTTTGGTTTTTTCAGTGAATTTCTAAGGTTTTTTAAATGCCAATTCCTATCTATAACGCCCCTGAAACCTATGGTTTTTTCAGTGAATTTCAAAGTTTTTTTAAATGCTAATTCCTATCTATAACTTATCTCTGAAGATATCATGAAAAGCATTCTTTTTTAAAAGTAGGGTGCACATTAGTTTTGTGGAAAAGCATCTTTGTGATTGGTTAAGAAAAAGCAGTTTCAACGTGGAGTACATATCAAAGGATAAAATTTGCTCAGATCAACCACACCTGCTACTTGCATTTGAAAGGTACTGTTCGAACTTAAAACAATCATCAACTTTTAACCTGCACGTGTCGTTAAATATTCAGGAAAATGTTACAAAAAAATATCGTTAAGTTTTAAAAAATTTATGAACTTTTAACCTGCACGTGTTGTAGAATGTTCTAGAAAGTGTGTTGATAGAATACGTTGCACTTCTGACTTCTATGTGTTGTTCAATATTAAAAAAACGGTTCATATGGAAAATTAAAAAGAAACCAATAGAGAAGTTTTGAAACCTAAAAGAATCAAGGAACTATTCTAATTTATTCTTTACATGTATTTATGTGTGCAGCAACAAAATTATAGACACAACAGCAGTAGGAAGAGGAAGAAGCAGGGAGTGGGGGGGGAGATGGGCAGAATGGCACACATGCACAATTAAGTACAACACACATATAGACTAACAATGGCCAAAATGAAACACACCAACAAGCAGCACAAGTCACACAACCCGCCAACATCACACCACTGAACGAGCATAGAAGTGAAAACCACGCTGCATTCATACAGGATGTGTACAAAGGCCAGTCGTTGGTGTTGTGGGATGTCTGCGACCGTGGTCATCATGGATGAGATGCCCAGCATGTGGCACATGGTCGAGTTCACTGTGTGTTACGTTGCCAAACGGCTGCACCTCCCTCCCACGAGCCCCCACACTTTTGTACAGTGCGCTGTTGTATCTCGTGCACTCGTACAGCACACCATTGTAATGCCTATTTGCGCATGTCCTGCTACATTCCAACTACAACATCACAGTGCCGTTTGGAGGTGGTGCATGCCAGTTTACAACATCAACTGCTGCGGCTCTTGTAGCAGGCCACAGCAGAACACAGAGACACTCTTACCACACTTCCTGTACACGGACATGTCCGAGACACCCCGTTCCCCTTGCCGGATAGGCACACCCCTGCACTGACCTGTGAACCTCAGACCAGCACACGCCAGTTGTGCATGCAGGAGGATGCGTGCATAGCTACACATCCAGGCTCACTGCCAACGCTGAGGTGACCGCACACTGTGATGTTGCAGGGCTCGTGCCTATCATGCTAAGACAATAACCACAGGGACACACTTACTAAGATTTGGGTTTGGGGGGCATTGGCGGTCCTGGAGATGTTGAGATGAGTCTTCTGTCCCTCATGGGTATCCCTGTATCATGCTCATTGACTCTATGGTACCTGTGGGTGTTCTGGTGTGGCTCTTGGCTGTGTTCCCTTTCATGGTGCAGGTAGTTGTCCTGCTTAACACCAGCAGAAAGCAGGTGTAAAATCCCTGGTGCTAACGTGTCTTATCGCCGGAATTTGTTTCGCATTGCAATTGGTGTGAAAGTTGTGATGTGATTTTTTTCGTGTGCAGAACAATATACGAACTGAGCAGTGTATCTCATCAAGATCCAGCACCTGACGCACTATTCCCAATCAATATAAATACAATGAGAGTTTTTAATTGATTTTGTGTGTACACTGTAACTGCAGCCAATACCTCAGTGCAATTCAATACAGGATTTTAGTATTTAGAATAAATCGGAACGGTGCACATCGTGTCTTTTTGCACGGGAACGGCTACTCTCCATTTCATTATCAGCACTTTAACGGAAGTAAAGTTGAGATAAATCTAACACACTATTCAGAAGTTAGTGCAAACTGCAGATATCACCAGTATTCCAGCGATAAGTCCCCCAAAATTTAACACCATGGTGGACTCCATCAAATAACAGTAATAAGAACAAGAAAGAGTCACACAGCAGTTAAGAGAACAACCAAAAACGTTGTTAATTTGTTTTTTTTCAAACTTTATTTTTTCTAATAATAAATATACAAACAAAAAACTATTTTCAAACTTTATTTTTTTATTAACATATATATGAACAATAAACTAATAAACAAAATGTAACAACAATAATAAAAAACAACAAGGCGGAACACTACTGTGGGGACAATGGATGTCGACGACAGACCTGGAAAATAAGAAAGATTGTTAAAAAAAAACCAACATGGTATTCTCAACAAAATACCACAAGAAACAAATCACAGAGATATAAAATGCATACAGCTAACAAAATTTTATAAGTTTAACTTACAAAAACTGTAAATGTTGCCGCTTTAAAATATTTACCGAATCTGAAGAAAATGTTTTGCAGAAGGCACCACACAAACAAGGTTTTTCTTCAGTGGTGAGGAAATTTTTAATTTTTTCCAAGGAGCAAACAAAGACCAATGCCACCTTCGTCACTCGCAAGATTTGCCAAAGAGTTCTGTTACGAGGAGATCCTAACAAAAAATACTCGTGCGACACAGCAAGTATGATGAAACACCTAAGGACCCTTCATCCAAACAATCTTGCACGAGAAGAGTGCAAACAGATGAGAAACACTCCTGTTCTGTATCTGTAAAAAAGAATCACAAATAAATGTATATTAATAACTTTCAAATTTATACTATTCCATTACTGTACAAACACATTTTATATAAAAACTGACTATGAAACTATAGCCCTGAACTACAAGTGTGACGATCATTAAAACACTACATGCCTAGTGCATACTACTTTGAAACAGTTCATGCCCTAAAGGCTACCTCACTAAAACACTACATGCTAACTGACTAAATGATTACAGTAGTATAAGGAGACACGCTTGGTGACTCACAGGGTGTTTGCTAGAAGAGTATGAATAGTAACTAGGGAATAGAAGGTGTGAAACACAACTGTGTAGGTGAGTAGAGGACTGCATCCATACTGCATAGGCATTTAAAGCAGTCCATGTGCTGAGGCCTGGCTCACTGCATGACTACTTGGGTACTGACTGAATGATTATCATACAGCAAGAAGAGTGCCTAGGTGAATTTATAAGTTCTAGGCTTTTTGCACAGAGAATATATTAGTACTTGGTACTGAATGGGTCACTAGAGGAGTGCAAAGGCAGTGACAAGTGCTGGACTGTATGGATACTGACTAGGAAATTGAAAGTGTGAAAGACAAGTGTCTAGGTCAATCAATCAATCAATCAATCATGAAATTTATATTGCGCACTACTCACCCGGATGGGTCTCAAGGCGCATGGGGGAGGGGGTCTGCTACTGCTCAAACAGCCAGGTCTTGAGCTGTCTCCTGAAGGCGAGGTGGTCCCGGGTCAGTCGCAGGTGGACGGGCAGGGAGTTCCATGTCTTAGCCGCCAGGTAGGAGAAGGATCTTCCTCCGGCGGTGGTTCTCTGGATGTGAGGGACGACGGCGAGGGCGAGGTTTGCGGATCGTAGCTGGCGGGTGGGCGTGTAGAAGGTCAGGCGGTCGTTGAGGTATCTTGGGCCAAGGTCGTGGAGGGATTTGTGTGCGTGGGTGAGGAGTCTGAACGTGATCCTCTTGTTGACGGGGAGCCAGTGCAGGTCTCTCAGGTGGCTCGAGATGTGGCTGCGTCGGGGGACGTCCAGGATGAGTAGGGCGGAGGCGTTCTGGATACGTTGAAGTCTTTTCTGAAGCTTGGCTGTTGTACCGGCGTAGAGGGTGTTTCCGTAGTCTAATCTGCTGGTGACGAGGGCCTGGGTGACCGTCTTCCTGGTCTCGGTCGGTATCCAACGGAAGATCTTACGGAGCATGCGAAGGTTGTGGAAGCAGGCTGAGGATACGGCGTTGACTTGTCTGGTCATCGATAGGGAGGAGTCCAGGATGACGCCCAAGTTGCGTGCGTGGTCCGTTGGTTTGGGTGCGGTGCCTAGGGCCGGGGGCCACCAGGAGTCGATCCATGTGGAGGGCGACGGTCCCAGGATGAGGACTTCTGTCTTGTCCATGTTCAACTTCAGGCGGCTGATGTTCATCCATTCGGCGACGTCTTTCATCCCTTCGTGTAGGCTGGCTTTGGCGGTGCCGGGGTCTCTGGTGAGGGAGAGAATCAGCTGGGTGTCATCGGCGTAGGAAATGATGTTGAGGTTGTGTTGGCGTGCGATGGCAGCGAGGGGTTTCATGTAGATGTTGAAGAGAATGGGGCTGAGCGATGATCCTTGCGGGACGCCGCAGATGACTTCGGTGGCCGCAGAGCGGAACGGAGGGAGGCGTACTCTCTGTGTTCTGCCGGAGAGGTAGGAGATGATCCATTTCAGGGCCTTCCCTTTGATGCCGGTGTCGCTGAGGCGTTGGACTAGGGTGCGGTGGCAGACAGTGTCAAATGCTGCGGAGAGGTCTAGGAGGATGAGTGCCGCTGTTTCACCGTTGTCGAGCAGGGCTCGGATGTCGTCGGTGGCAGCGATGAGGGCGGTCTCAGTGCTGTGGTTGGCTCTGAATCCGGACTGCGATGGGTCGAGGGATCCGTTCGTCTCGAGGAAGGCGGCCAGTTGCTTGTTGACGATCTTCTCGAAGACCTTGGCAGGGAAGGGAAGGAGCGAGATGGGGCGGAAGTTCTTGAGGTCGGTCGGGTCCGCTGTAGGTTTCTTCAGCAGTGCGCTGAGCTCGGCGTGTTTCCAGCTCTCCGGGAAGGTTGCTGTGTCGAGGGAGGTGTTGATGGTGGTTAGAAGACTGCATGCATAGTGCATAGGGGTTTGAAGCAGTCCATGTGCTAAGGCCTGTCTCAGTGTATGAATACTTAGGCACTGACTGAATGATTAGAGTACTGCAAACATAGTATCTTGGTGAATTTATAAGTGTTTGGGTTTTAGCACAGTGAATGGATTAGTACATGGTGCTGAATGGGTCACTAGAGGACTGCAAAGAGAGTCACAGGGTATTTCCTGGAAGTGTATGGATACTGACTAGGGAATTGAAGGTGTGAAAGACAATTGTGTAGGTGGTTAGAGGACTGCATACATAGAGGATAAGGGTTTGAAGCAGTCCATATACTAAGGCCTGGGTCACTGGATGAGTACTTGGGTACTGACTGAATGATTAGAGTACTGGAAAGAGAGTGTCTAGGTGAATTTATAAGTGTTTGAGTTTTGGCACAGTCAATGGATTAGTACATGCTGTTGAATGGGTCTCTAGAGGACTGCAACGGCAGTGACAGGGTGTTTGCTGGAAGTGAACGGATACTGACTGGGGAATTGAAGGTGTGAAAGACAAGTGTGTAGGTGGTTAGAGGACTGCATGCATAGTGGATATGGGTTTGACGTAGTCCATGTGCTAAGAACTGGCTCAGTGCATGAATACTTAGGCAGTGACTGAATCATTAGAGTACTGGAAAGAGAGTGTCTAGGTGAATTTATAAGTGTTTGAGTTTTGGCACAGTCAATGGATTAGTACATGCTGTTGAATGGGTCTCTAGAGGACTGCAAAGGAAGCGACAGGATGTTTCCTGGAAGTGTATGGATACTGACTAGGGAATTGAAGGTGTAAAAGACAAGTGTATAGGATGTCAGAACACTTTTATTTGAAGCAATCTATTTGGTACTTAGAAACTGACTAAATAATCAGACTACTTCTAGGACAGTGCTTAGGTAAAACTTTTAAATGTTCAGTTCTGCCACAGTGAACAGAATAGTACATGGTACTGCACCTTAGTGTCAAACCCTGACTCATTTTATCAATGCATAAGCAAAGACTAGCTTCTAATGCTACTAAAACTTGACAACATGAGAGGTTTTAAATTAGTTATTATTATTATTATTATTTGTGTGTTTTGTAAAGCGCACAGCTGCCCCAACGGGGCGTCCCGGCGCTAGTAAAACTTGGAGACAGTGAGGGTAGGAAAAAGAGGATAACCTTATGAGGAAAAAAGGTGGGTCTTTAGTGACCTTCGGAATGCCACTTCAGTTTGACATGCGCGTAGAGTAATCGGAAGCTTGTTCCAGCACTGAGTGGCACAGACCTCGAAGGTTTTCCCTCCAGTACGAGAACGTTTGAATCTTGGGGTTTCCAGGAGAAGAAGGGAGTTAGAACGTAATGTCCTGGCCTTGACGTACGGCTTCAGAGTGCTTTTCAAGTGGGCTGAGCCATTACCCTTGGAAGCACGAAAGGCCAGCGTCATGGCCTTGAATACACATCTCTTGGCTATCGGTAGCCAATGTAGTTTTCGGAGGAGGGGAGAGATGTGTTGTCTGGCTGGGATTCTCTCGACCAGCCGGGCGGCAGCATTTTGGACAGTCTGTAATTTGTGGCAAAGGCCTGCTGTGATACCAAGATATAGTGCGTTGGCGTAATCAAGGTGAGATGTTATAAGTGCATGTACCACAGTCTTACGGCAGCCTGCCGGCAGATAGTTGATAAGCCGGTTAATCGTCTTGATCTTTGCGAAACAGGATGCTGCTACTGTTTGGACCTGAGCGTTAAAACTAAGCTGATGGTCCCAGCGCACTCCCAAGTTTCTCACCGAGTCTTTGGGCGTGGGGGCTTGGCTCAGGTCAGCTGGCCACCACAGATTGGAATCCAAAGGGGATGGTGAGTTAAAAAACAGGATCTCTGTCTTTCCAGCATTGAGTCGGAGGGAATTAGAGTCCATCCAACTAGAGATGTCTCTGAGACAGGATTTCAGCGGATCAAAGGCAAAAGCGGAGGGAGTCTCAAAGGTAAAAAGTAACTGAATATCATCAGCATAGGAGGTGGATTTAATCCCAGTTTGCGCAATCAATTTAGCTAGGGGGGTAAAATAGACATTAAACAAAAGCGGGCTCAGGGATGAGCCCTGGGGGACTCCCCATTTGAGTGGTCTGGCTGAGGAGGTGTAAGGAGAGGTATATACCTGCTGTGTGCGGTCACATAGGTAAGAAGCGAGCCACTTAAGAACCGTTCCGCCAATGCCTAGGTCTCCCAGTCTTCTCAGCAGGATCTTATGAGAGACGGTGTCAAATGCCGCTGAAAGATCTAGCAGCACTAACACCGCCCTCGACCCCCGGTCCAGCGACCATCTCACCGAGTCAGCCATTTCAACAAGGGCTGACTCCGTGCTGTGGCCCGACCGAAAGCCGTGCTGAGAGTCATGTAGGAGCCCATTGGTTTCGATGTAATTCGCCAGCTGGGAATGTACCAGTTTTTCTAGGATCTTAGCTGGGGCAGGCAGAAGAGAGATCGGCCTGTAGTTACTGGGGTTGTCAGGGTCCAAATTTGGTTTTTTCAAAATGGGAATCAGGGAGGCATGTTTCCATTTGGCGGGAAAGTTATCTGTCAGCAAATACACGATGTTACCAAATGCTTCTCTCACAGTGGTTCTCAAATGCACACAGACTCACAGTGTAATTCTAGACAACAACCACTATACCTAGGAGTTTAACAAAAATCATTCACTACTGTGGAAGTGGTAAGCGAACTGCACACAATCTTCATATTTCATGACTGCACTTTTGTGTCAATGCCTGACTCATATAATGAAAGCATAAGCCATAACTGTTTTCTAATGCTACTAAAACTTGACAACATGACAGGTTTTAAAACAGTTATCTATCAGCAAATACACGATGTTACCAAATGCTTCTCTCACAATTCTTACCCAAATGCACACAGACTCACAGTGTGATTTTAGACAAGCAACACTATCCTAGGAGTTTACCAAAACTCATTCACTAGTCTGGAAGAGTTAATGGTACTGCACACAATCTACATATTTAAGTACAGCACATCAGTGTCAAAGCATGACTCATTTAATCAACATATAAGCAAAGACTGGATTATAATGCTACTAAAACTTCTCAACATGACAGATTTTAAAACAGTTATCTGTCAGCAAATACATGATGTTACCAAATGATTCTCTCACAGTGATCCCAAATACACGCTAACTCACAGTGTGATTCTAGACAAGCACCACTATCCCTATGAGCTTACCAAAACTCATTCACTACAGTGCAAGTGGTAAGGGAACTGCACACAATCTACATATTTCACAACTGCCATTTACTGTCAATGCCTGACTCATATAATGAAAGCATAAGCCATAACTGTCTTCTAATGCTACTAAAACTTGACTACATGACATGTTTTACAACACTTATCTGTCAGCAAATACACGATGTTACCAAACACTTCTCTCACAGTGGTTCCCAAATACACACAGACTCACAGTGTGATTCTAGACAAACAACACTATCCCTAGCAGCTTACCAAAACTCATTCACTACAGTGGAAGTGGTAAGGGAACTGCACACAATCTACATATTTCACGACTGCACTTTAGTGTCAATGCCTGACTCATTTAATCAACGCATAAGCAATGACTGGCTTCTAATGCTACTAAAACTTGGCAACATGACAAGTTTTAAAACAGTTTTCTGTCAGCAAATACACAATGTTACCACCAAACGCTTCTTTCACAGTGGTTCCCAAATGCACAAAGACTCACAGTGTAATTCTAGACAAGCACCAGTATTCCTAGGAGTTTACCAAAACTCATTCACTACACTGGAAGTGATAAGGGAACTGCACACAATCTACATATTTCACGACTGCACTTTAGTGTCAATGCCTGACTCATTTAATCAACACATAAGCAAAGACTGGCTTCTAATGCTACTAAAACTTGACAACCTGACTAGTTTTAAAACACTTATCTGTCAGAAAATACACGATATTACCAAATGCTTCTCTCACAGTGGTTCCCAAATGCACACAGACTCACTGTGTGATTCTAGACAAACAACACTATCCCTTGCACTATATGAAAACACATTTCTTCATCTAGAAGTAGTACTACATTTTAGTATAGAAACATAACATAACTCATTTCACAAATTCATAAACAATGACTGGTTTCTAATTCTACCAAAATATAAAAACTGCACAGTTATCTCTCTACAAACACATGAAAAACACAAATGCCAATCACAGAATGGTTTCTACATGCACACACATTGTAGAGAAAAAACAGTACTCCCTACACTTTAGCAGGAAAAATACATTAGTCTGATTAAAATCAAAATAGTCCACATACATCCCCTCACAATTAAATAACTCATCTTTTAAGTTCTTTTGTAGATTAAGGAGTATATCAATCACTCACCATATTTTCTTTTACAGAATCTCTGCACTGTGCACCTCTCAGCAAAAGCAAAGAATGGAAAAGTTTCCCTTTCATTTTCCACACATATACATGTAAACATCAAATCACAATCCTTCGCACATAAACTCAAAAGCAAACACACATTTCTATTGGTTAAACATTTCAACCCTTTCCAACTGAAATACATTTCAACCCTTTGCCCAATCTGCCTTCTGCCTGTTACCATAGAAACAGGTCATGGAACACTGCATTGAGCTCACAGGTCACAAGTTCAGCACACAATGTTCCTACACAAAACAGGAAGTGTGCTTGACTTTTCAACATATCAGCTAATCATATATAATGTTCCTTACAATCTGTTTTTGTTAACCAATAACAATCATACCTTTAAAAAACAAAAATATACACCTTACCTTTCAGTGTAGAAAGTTGTTATACAACCAATGATTTCTTGTTGTTTTTTAAAAAACGTTGCCGTGGATCCGCGCACCCACCGCGAGAGAATCCGTGCATCCAACGCGATAGGATGCGCTCACCGTGCGGGCATTTCGCCGCTTTTTTTTTAAATAAAAGGAGGGGCCCAGGGGGACCTTCTGGGACCCCTAAGCACCTCTAGAGGGCCAGAGTATTCCCACTCTGCCCCCTTTATATGTTTTACGCACTTATTCCCCTTGCTTCTTCAGCCTCGCTTCTACCGAGGCAGAAAATGGCCGCCAACAGTTCCTGGTTTTGAATGTAGAGAGACGCTCGACAGCCAATTAGCATTCAGTGCGCGTTCGGGAGGGTGCGCGCTCGGTTCGGGGAGGGTTCGAGTATGGTGCGGGTAGGGTCCGCGGATCCTCCGCGGCCATAGATATCACTAACTTTTTTACCCTAATTCTCTCAGGAACTACTGAACAGATTCACACCAAATATGCAAAAGGCACGAGTCCGAACGGAGGACTACCTCTATGCCAAATTTGGTGTAATTCCGTTCAGCGGTTCGGGCTGTAGCTGCGACAACAGATCCTATGGGAAATTGCATGGGGAAAACGTGTTTTGGGACCCCCCTTTTTTCTCAGCCCCCGCTTGACGAATCACCACGAAGCTTTCAGGGTAGGAGCGGAGCGGAGCTGGCCAAAAGTTTGGAGAATTTCGCGAAGATTCGTCAATCGGCGCCAAAGAAATTCCCAATAGAATGTTGCGGATTTCCTATGGAAAATAGGTCCTAACTATAACTATCTACTGGCGGTCTATATATATATATATATATATATATATATATATATATATATATATATATATATCCAATTACCGCTGGTGCACAAGGGAGACGATGGGCGTCACAATTCCAAAATCACAAGCAGACACGGACCTTCGTTAAAGTGCGTATTTTATTTCGTTAGGTTTGCCGTCATAACGTTTCGGCTCAGCAGAGCCTTGATCACATGACAACGCGAGCTCTAAACAAGATCCAATAAATAGCAGGCACATAGAGTTCAAAGTGCAGAATTGTACACATGTGACCTCTGGTGTTATAAACATAGAAAAAACACTACTCCACTCACATAGTAAAGTGCAGAATGCAATATGACCTAATCCTAAAATTTGTAAGGATTAAACCGATTTGTTGTGCAAATTACGCTGTTTTTTAATTTAAGACAATAAATAAATAATAAGTCAATAAAAACAGACCATCCATTTACAATGTACATAAACCCCTTCATGGTTTAAATAGGATTCATGGCATAAATGCCAGGTGTATAAACAATTGCTACAGCCCTAGAGCGAAATGCTAGATGCTGTGCAAATCATATATGGATAGTGCAAAAATAGTGGCTTAAATGCCTATAGCACCCAACATCCATAAAATAGATGAATTATACTCTTAGGGTAAACAACAGGGGAATTGAATAAATATAATCATTGCCTGAAAAAAATTATGTTATAGTAGTCGGTCTTAGATAAAAATGGTCTAATGCAAATCTCATGGTATGTGTCTAAGCTAGATATGGATCAACAAATAAGTGCAAAAATAGTGCAAAAATCTGAAAGGAAAAAGGAAAAGACATATCATATCCAATTATGGCGTGTAAAGAGACATGTATGGATAACTACAGTCTGAAAATCAAACATACAAGTGTAAAGTGATCACTAGGTCAGGGAAGAGTATCACAACTGGACTCAGATTGATGGAAAAATATGTAACAAGTATACAGGTTAAAACCATGAGGAGATTAAACTAATCAAGTGCGATACATTGTGAATGAATACCAGAATACAGAATACAAATGCACATATCATTCCTTGCATAAAAGTCAAATACTGTGGATAAAACACATCTTTAAAAATCAGTTAAAGTTTAGCATCATCACAAAGTATTAAAGGAATTATTCCCATTGTTTATCTCATAATCTATTAGTTAAATTGTCATTTAAGGTAAACAGGTATACAAGTCCTCAGTTATATTGAGCCCCTTCGGATGTTTCATGTCTAATCGCAAAATATATTGAGTTTCCAACTTACGGAGCTTCGCCTCTCTATTGCCTCCTCGTCTACTCGCATTGACAGCATCAATGACATAGAACTTAAGCAAACGATTGTCACTATGATGGAAATCCCTGAAATGTCTGGCCACTGGGTATGTGTTGTCTTGATTAGATATAGCTCTGAGATGCCGAAGAATTCACTTGTGCTCTGCTAATTTAGTGCTGCCCACATATCTCAGTAAACATGGACAAATTAAAATGTAAACTGCAAATTCAGTTTTATAGGTAAGTAACTTATTGATCTGATGTTCAAAGTTACTAAAACCATCCTGGTAAGATCTAGTATTCACTCCTTGGAGGCACGATTTGCATGTTTTGCATTTATAAAAACCCGTGTTAGTTTGTAGCCAGGTCGTTTTCTCGATAATCTCAGGATTAGTGTCCACAAGGAAATCCCTCATTGAAGGGGCTCTACTAAAGGTAAGCGAGGCACGTGTTGGTAATGAAGTACCTATAAATGGATCATTGAGTACAATGGGCCAATTACGATTGATGATTTTATATATATCCTTGTGCTGCTTGCTATATCCTGTGATGATTCTAAAAGTATTAACCGTTACAGAGGGGGTCAAAGCTGAATTATCATCCATAACAGTCTGGCTGTGGGCATAGGTGCTCAGAATTTCCTCTCTAGTGTGTTGCATAGATTTACTAATAGCACTCTCTATGGTTTTTTTGGAGTAACCTCTTTCCAAAAATCTAATACTGCTGGATAGTTGTGCAGAGGCCAAGTCAGTGATCTTACTGCATACTCTTCTAATGCGCAGCATTTCCCCATAGGGGATGCTCGCTATCAAATGAGCCGGGTGCGAGCTTCTGGCGTGTAAGAGTGTGTTGCCAGCTGTCTTTTTTCGGTATAGTCTTGTTTCCAATGTTTCATTAAGGACATATACCTCAGTATCTAAAAACGTCACTGATGTCTGGCTCATAGTTGCAGTAAAAGTTAGGTTATAATCATTATTGTTAATGTCATTGATAAAACCTTGAGCTTGGTTCTCATCACCTCGCCAAACAATGAACAAATCATCGATAAATCGATACCATGCTACCACATAATTTTCCATCTCTTCTTTGAATTGAATCCTGAGGACCAGTTCTTCCCAAGCACCCATAAACAAACAGGCATAGTTTGGTGAAAAACTGGCCCCCATAGCAACTCCCTGAAGTTGACGGTACAGCAAATTATTAAACATGAACACATTGTTGGTCAGACAATATTGTAACATTTGCAATAACATAATGTTATGTTCTTTATCCTGGTCTTCCCTCTGATTCAAATAATGGGAAACTGCATTAAGACCAATATCATGTTTAATGCTGGTATACAGAGCTGTGACGTCCAGGGCAAGCATCCAGTATCCTTCAATCCACTTGATTTGTTGTAACTTGCATAAAAAGTCTCCTGTATCCTGGATATAAGAAGGTAGCTTTTTGACAAAAGGCTGGAGAAAGAAGTCTATATAAACTGAGGTTCTCTCCAAAAGCCCCCCTCTGGCTGAAATTATGAGTCTGCCCGGGGGTTTATTTATATCCTTGTGTACCTTTGGGATGAAATAAATGACTGAAGTTAACGGATTATCAACTCTAAGAAACTTAAATTCTGCTTCAGTTACAAGTCTTTTGTTCTTCCACTTTGTGAGTTTCAAATGATAATCTTGTACCATGATTTTCAGGTCGCTTGCGTTAGATCTAATATAGCACTCTCTATCATTAAGCTGGGTATAGGCTTCTTTCTCATATAGTGATCGCTCCATAAGTACCACATTACCGCCTTTGTCACTTTGTCGGATCACTGTATTCTTATTCTGACCATGTTTTTTCATCAGTTTGTCATATTCAAAAGATTGCCTGTCATATTTTTTTCTCTGAGTTGCTGTTTTTTTATAAATATATTTATATATATATATATATATATTTTTTTTTTTTTTGACACAAGAGACGCCGCACTCTGGAACCATAGATTTGCACAACTTTATTCAGCCATAAAGCCTAGTCTGTCAACCGACGCGTTTCGGCCATGATGGCCTTGTTCACGGTAGGTGACACTACTATCAGCTGATTTTTATGTCATTTCCTGTCAACCAATTGGTCCCATTGAATTCTGGGACTTGTAGTGCAGTTTTAACATAAGTCACCTATATACAGAAACCTTTAAAGAAACAGAGGAAAAAACTCTATTTATACGTATGTAGTGCTCCAAGTGTTCTTATGAAGCTATTGCATAGTAATTACCCAAAACTATTATACAAACCGGGTGACATATCTGGTATAGTACCATGTGTTGACAACAAATCCCCATATCCACTAGTTTGGATGAGGGAGTTCACGTATAGTACGAATGGATGTCAGAATTATCATTGTGTATGATTCAAGCATGTACCGTAGTCAAGTGACATACAACATAGTTTGTATACATTTGGAGGTAAAAATGGAGGCTGCAAGTTAATAAAACAAATTACATTGAAGATTGAAAATTTAGAAAAAATTAATTAAGGATTGAGCGCCTTTTAAAGTCACTTGTAAGTAGTCTCAGTCTATAAGTGGACATAGAATTCCTCGTCAACATTCATCCCTTTGGGGTGCTTAGTACGCAGTCTTATAATGTATTTAGATTCCAACTGACGTAGTGTCTTTTTGCGATCTCCCAAGCGTTCACTTTCTTCCACTGTATCTATGGCAAAGAAGGTCATTTTTTGCCAATCTCCATTTTGACATGTCAGAAGATGTTTTGCAGTCGCGTAAGTTGTATCGCGATTTTTAACAGCTCGGATGTGTTCGAGAATTCTCTTCTTCAACATGCACACCGTGCTGCCTATATATCTCATGCCACAATTGCATTCAATACAATACACTACAAACTTGGTAGTACAAGTAATTCTCTGCGTGATATCTATTTTTCTGCCAGTTGGATCTCTAATTTCTTTTTTGTTGGTTGCGATTTTGCAGGCTTTGCAGTGATTGCATTTTTTAAATCCAATATGTTGTTGAGTGAGCCAGTTAGTCATAGTGTTCTTGGTTTGAAAATGGCTCTGAACTATTGTATCTTTGATTGACGGAGCTTTGCGGAAAGTGATAAGAGGTGCCGGTCCAATGATTTGGGCTAGATCACGGTCTTGTTGGAGTAATGGCCAATATTTTTGAATTTTTTGTCTGATTGCATGTGCTTCCTTGCTATAGGTCAAGATTAATCGTGGACTGGATTGTGTTTCCTTGATTTTGTCTTGGGATTTGTTGATTAGGATTTCAGTACGTGATAATTTGTCGACCTTGTTTTTGCTTTTGTACAAATCACGTTGTTTGTATCCTCTGTTTGCGAGTCTAAATGCGCTTTTACTGATTTCATGGCAAGCGTCGTCATCTTTTGAACAGTTCCTCTTCATTCTAACAAACTCGCCAAAGGGGATGCTTCTAATGAGTGCCTTTGGATGGAAGCTGTCCGCATGAAGGATACTATTGGTTGCAGTTTTCTTTCTGAAAAGAGTAGTGTGCAGATGGCCTTGGTCTACATAGACCGTAATGTGCAGAAAGTCTATAGAGTGTTGATTAGTGTTACAGGTGAAGGATAGACCAATGTCGTTGTTGTTGAGAGTTGTAAAATATTGCATAAATTCCTCCTTAGTTCCATTCCAGATTACAAATAGATCATCGATATATCGTGACCAAAGGACAATCTTCTCCAGGGCATTTTGATTGTGGGAGCCCCACGCTATTTCCTTCTCCCACCATCCCATTGTAAGATTGGCATAGTTAGGTGAGAAGGACACGCCCATGGCACATCCGCAGATTTGATGGTATAAGTGATGGTTAAAGAGGAAGATGTTGTTTTCAAGACACATTTGTATCATTGTTAGTAGCATAGCAGAGTGTTCAATTTCCCTTATTGGTCTCTGTTTCAGAAAGTATGCACACGCATTAAGACCGACTGAGTGTTGGATAGATGTATATAGGGAGACTACATCAATTGTTACCAGAAGGTATGCTGGATCCCAAGTGGTATTGGACAAAATGCGCAAGAAATCTCCTGTGTCTTGAATAAAAGAATTCAAATTGCGGACCATGGGAGCCAAGTAGTGGTCCACGTACGATGAAATGTTCTCATATAGGGAATTACAGGAAGAAACAATAGGTCTGCCCGGAGGATTAATTAAAGTTTTATGAATCTTGGGCAAAAAATAAATCGTGGGTATTGTTGGATTCTCCACTAGAAGGAATTTACGTTCATCCGAGTTGATCAATCCTTGTGAGTACCAGATGTCTAAATTTTTGCGGACTTCCTCAATCATTTTGTGTATTGGATTTATTTGTAATTGAATGTATTTTTGAGAGTCTGTAAGTTGTCTATATGCTTCATCTGTATAATCACGTACATTTTGAATAACAATGTTGCCGCCCTTATCTGCGGGCTTGATAATGATGTTAGCATTGTTAGCAAGTGATTGTATTGCTAGATTCTCCGATTTTGATGTATTTTCTCTTGTTTTGATGTTTCTCAATTTATCCATATTGTCTATTTCATGCATGACGGCCTCTGAGAAAGAGTCAATTTTGTTACCTGGATAGAGTTGTGGACAGTACTTGGATTTACTCTTTAGGCCACTGGTAGAATGTTGAGTAGTATTGATGTCAAGTTGATGTAACGTTTCTAGTTCAGTATATTCCTGATTTTGTTCATTATGTGCTAAGTCAAACAACATTTTGAGGTTGGGTATATCCTCAATTAGTAAATCAGATTGATGGTCAGTTTTCTGTGTACTTAAGTCAGCTTGGTCATCGATGGGGTCACTGGTGAGGGGAGGATTATTGGCAAATGATTTTGCAAGTTTAAGCATACGTATATATTTGTATATATCAATCTTGGTATCCGTGAAGTTAAAATGTTTCTGAGGGCAAAAGGAAAGGCCTTTATTTAGAACTTGATGCTCTGTTTCAGTTAGAATGTAGTTAGACAAGTTGATAACAAGATTCTCTTGTTTTATTTCTTTGTTGTTGTTGGTGTTTTGTTTCTCAACCAATACTGTTGTTTTTTTGGACCTTGATCGCCTTGTTTTTCTATGGCTGACGAAGATTTTGTATCTCCTTTTCCAGATCCTCTGCCTCTTCCCCTGCCCCGGTTTCTTCCTCTGCCTCGTCCCCGATTCCTGGATAGTTTCTGGTCTAGGTTGACCAGGCGCATTTCTTCTAAAAAAGTGATTGTACCAGTGGTGGTGGTATTGCCCAATTTCATCCTTATATTTTTCGAGGCGGTCTTCCATTTCCGTGCGTAATTTTGTAGTGTCTTCATTATTTAGTAGTGAAATTTGGGATTATAATGAAGACACTACAAAATTACGCACGGAAATGGAAGACCGCCTCGAAAAATATGAGGATGAAATCCAACAACGGAAACATAGAAAATTTCTCCGTGACGAAGCAGACTACAAAACGGGTCAAATTTTAACTTTTGCCAAAAGATATGACACACTTAAGAAAAACTTTGCCTCCAAACCTCTGACGACACGGGATGAGCCAAGTAGTGAATCGGACATCACTGAAAGTGATAATGAATCATTGGGCAATACCACCACCACTGGTACAATCACTTTTTTAGAAGAAATGCGCCTGGTCAACCTAGACCAGAACCTATCCAGGAATCGGGGACGAGGCAGAGGAAGAAACCGGGGCAGGGGAAGAGGCAGAGGATCTGGAAAAGGAGATACAAAATCTTCGTCAGCCATAGAAAAACAAGGCGATCAAGGTCCAAAAAAACAACAGTATTGGTTGAGAAACAAAACACCAACAACAACAAAGAAATAAAACAAGAGAATCTTGTTATCAACTTGTCTAACTACATTCTAACTGAAACAGAGCATCAAGTTCTAAATAAAGGCCTTTCCTTTTGCCCTCAGAAACATTTTAACTTCACGGATACCAAGATTGATATATACAAATATATACGTAAGCTTAAACTTGCAAAATCATTTGCCAATAATCCTCCCCTCACCAGTGACCCCATCGATGACCAAGCTGACTTAAGTACACAGAAAACTGACCATCAATCTGATTTACTAATTGAGGATATACCCAACCTCAAAATGTTGTTTGACTTAGCACATAATGAACAAAATCAGGAATATACTGAACTAGAAACGTTACATCAACTTGACATCAATACTACTCAACATTCTACCAGTGGCCTAAAGAGTAAATCCAAGTACTGTCCACAACTCTATCCAGGTAACAAAATTGACTCTTTCTCAGAGGCCGTCATGCATGAAATAGACACTATGGATAAATTGAGAAACATCAAAACAAGAGAAAATACATCAAAATCGGAGAATCTAGCAATACAATCACTTGCTAACAATGCTAACATCATTATCAAGCCCGCAGATAAGGGCGGCAACATTGTTATTCAAAATGTACGTGATTATACAGATGAAGCATATAGACAACTTACAGACTCTCAAAAATACATTAAATTACAAATAAATCCAATACACAAAATGATTGAGGAAGTCCGCAAAAATTTAGACATCTGGTACTCACAAGGATTGATCAACTCGGATGAACGTAAATTCCTTCTAGTGGAGAATCCAACAATACCCACGATTTATTTTTTGCCCAAGATTCATAAAACTTTTATTAATCCTCCGGGCAGACCTATTGTTTCTTCCTGTAATTCCCTATATGAGAACATTTCATCGTACGTGGACCACTACTTGGCTCCCATGGTCCGCAATTTGAATTCTTTTATTCAAGACACAGGAGATTTCTTGCGCATTTTGTCCAATACCACTTGGGATCCAGCATACCTTCTGGTAACAATTGATGTAGTCTCCCTATATACATCTATCCAACACTCAGTCGGTCTTAATGCGTGTGCATACTTTCTGAAACAGAGACCAATAAGGGAAATTGAACACTCTGCTATGCTACTAACAATGATACAAATGTGTCTTGAAAACAACATCTTCCTCTTTAACCATCACTTATACCATCAAATCTGCGGATGTGCCATGGGCGTGTCCTTCTCACCTAACTATGCCAATCTTACAATGGGATGGTGGGAGAAGGAAATAGCGTGGGGCTCCCACAATCAAAATGCCCTGGAGAAGATTGTCCTTTGGTCACGATATATCGATGATCTATTTGTAATCTGGAATGGAACTAAGGAGGAATTTATGCAATATTTTACAACTCTCAACAACAACGACATTGGTCTATCCTTCACCTGTAACACTAATCAACACTCTATAGACTTTCTGGACATTACGATCTATGTAGACCAAGGCCATCTGCACACTACTCTTTTCAGAAAGAAAACTGCAACCAATAGTATCCTTCATGCGGACAGCTTCCATCCAAAGGCACTCATTAGAAGCATCCCCTTTGGCGAGTTTGTTAGAATGAAGAGGAACTGTTCAAAAGATGACGACGCTTGCCATGAAATCAGTAAAAGCGCATTTAGACTCGCAAACAGAGGATACAAACAACGTGATTTGAACAAAAGCAAAAACAAGGTCGACAAATTATCACGTACTGAAATCCTAATCAACAAATCCCAAGACAAAATCAAGGAAACACAATCCAGTCCACGATTAATCTTGACCTATAGCAAGGAAGCACATGCAATCAGACAAAAAATTCAAAAATATTGGCCATTACTCCAACAAGACCGTGATCTAGCCCAAATCATTGGACCGGCACCTCTTATCACTTTCCGCAAAGCTCCGTCAATCAAAGATACAATAGTTCAGAGCCATTTTCAAACCAAGAACACTATGACTAACTGGCTCACTCAACAACATATTGGATTTAAAAAATGCAATCACTGCAAAGCCTGCAAAATCGCAACCAACAAAAAAGAAATTAGAGATCCAACTGGCAGAAAAATAGATATCACGCAGAGAATTACTTGTACTACCAAGTTTGTAGTGTATTGTATTGAATGCAATTGTGGCATGAGATATATAGGCAGCACGGTGTGCATGTTGAAGAAGAGAATTCTCGAACACATCCGAGCTGTTAAAAATCGCGATACAACTTACGCGACTGCAAAACATCTTCTGACATGTCAAAATGGAGATTGGCAAAAAATGACCTTCTTTGCCATAGATACAGTGGAAGAAAGTGAACGCTTGGGAGATCGCAAAAAGACACTACGTCAGTTGGAATCTAAATACATTATAAGACTGCGTACTAAGCACCCCAAAGGGATGAATGTTGACGAGGAATTCTATGTCCACTTATAGACTGAGACTACTTACAAGTGACTTTAAAAGGCGCTCAATCCTTAATTAATTTTTTCTAAATTTTCAATCTTCAATGTAATTTGTTTTATTAACTTGCAGCCTCCATTTTTACCTCCAAATGTATACAAACTATGTTGTATGTCACTTGACTACGGTACATGCTTGAATCATACACAATGATAATTCTGACATCCATTCGTACTATACGTGAACTCCCTCATCCAAACTAGTGGATATGGGGATTTGTTGTCAACACATGGTACTATACCAGATATGTCACCCGGTTTGTATAATAGTTTTGGGTAATTACTATGCAATAGCTTCATAAGAACACTTGGAGCACTACATACGTATAAATAGAGTTTTTTCCTCTGTTTCTTTAAAGGTTTCTGTATATAGGTGACTTATGTTAAAACTGCACTACAAGTCCCAGAATTCAATGGGACCAATTGTTTGACAGGAAATGACATAAAAATCAGCTGATAGTAGTGTCACCTACCGTGAACAAGGCCATCATGGCCGAAACGCGTCGGTTGACAGACTAGGCTTTATGGCTGAATAAAGTTGTGCAAATCTATGGTTCCAGAGTGCGGCGTCTCTTGTGTCAAAATTGAACCTGGCCTGGGTTTGGCCCAACGCTCGCACCCGCTGCTGTGCGATCCGGCTTTCTAAACCCATTGCTAAAAAAAAAAAATATATATATATATATATATATATATATATATATATATATATATATATATATACATATACATATATATATATATATATATATATATATATTATATATATATATATATATATATATATATATATATATATATATTATATATATATATATATATATATAAAATAGGTAGTTATAGTTAGGACCAAGTTTCCACAGGAAGAACATTTTTTGTTTTGCTTATAACTTTGGTGTCGTTTGATGAATCTTCATGAAATGTTCCAAACTAATTCTTTGTTCATATCAGTTCCTATGTTGAAAGTTTAGGGGTGATTTGTCAAGGGGGGGCTGAGAAAAAAGGGTGGTCCCAAAACGTGTTTTCTCCATGTTAATTTCCATAGGAAACTTTAGACAAGGCTACAGGTTGATCGGGTGAACGGAATTACCCCAAATTTGGCAGGGAGAAGGGATTTGGTCTAGAAAGCACACTTTTGTTTAGTTGGTGTAAATCCGTTCAGTAGTTTTGGAGAAATATCAAAATTTACAGATATCGATATTTGGGAATTCTGCCATCTGATTGGCTTAGGCGTTACGAGCACGAGCTTGCTGCTTATTGGCTGCGAGCGGTGCGAGCGGTTGGAACTAGGAAGTGTTGGCAGCCCTTTTGTGATTCTTTCGAAGCGAGTAAGGGGAAAAAAGGGTGAAAAAAGTAGGAAAGAGCAGGGTAGGAGCACTGTAACCTCTGTGGGGTGTTTAGGGGGTGCTATATAGGGGGTGCAAAGTGAAATACTCATTCTTATCGGGCTGAAAGTGCAAAATTAAGTGAGGTATTGCCTAGAGTCTGATGCTGCTAAGGTGAGCTGCTGCGGGACTCGGGGATTAAAGCGTGAGCTCCAACTGTGTGTCTTATGTTGTGAAGTCAGATGCCCTCTCCGTTGCACCACACTTGTGGAAGTATTGTCAGCATGTGTTTATACCTACTAGGATGAACTACTGACCCCTACTGGTATGAACGTGATGGGGTACGGAAAATATGTGAGGTATTGTCTAGAGTCTCATGCTGGTAAGCTGAGCTGCTGCTGGACTCGGGGATGAAAGCATGAGTCCAAACTGTGTGTCCTATGCTGTGAAGTCATGTGCTCTGGCCGCTGTGTCACATCTGTGCAGGTAGTGTCAGCATGTAGTTATACCTACTCGGAGGAACTTTTGTTTTGAATATTGTAAGTTGTGTATGGAGTTTAGGGGGTGTTATACAGTGAGTGCGAAGGTAAATTTGCGCGTTTCAAATCAATTTGGTATTTGGAAAGTGCAAACTACTCACTCGTACGGGTCTGATGGTGCTGGGGGCGTAAGCTGAGCTTCTTCTGGACTTGGGGATAAAGGCGCTGAACTACTGACCCCTGCCGGTCTGAAAGTGCGGGGTACGGAAATTAAGTGAGGTATTGCCTAGAGTGTTATGCTGCTAAATTGAGCTGCTGCTGGACTCGGGGATGAAACCGTGAGCCCAAACTGTGTGTCCTATGCTGTGAAGTCATGTGCTCTGGGCGCTGTGCCACACCTGTCTAAGTAGTGTCAGTAATATTTTATACATAGTAGGAGGAAGTTTTGTTTGGAACACTGTAATTTGTATGTGGTGCTTAGGTGGTGTTATACAGGGAGTGCGAAGGTAAATCAATACGGTATTTGTAAAGCACAAACTACTCATTGCTATGGGTCTGAAGGCCCTGGAGGCCGGCATGGAAATTATGTGAGTTATTAAGTGAGCTATTGCCCAGAGTCACATGGTGCTGAGCTGAGCTGCTGCCGGTGCAGGGGATTAAACCGTGAGCCCTGTGCTCTGAACTCATGTTTTCTGGCACACCTGTCTAAGTAGTGTCAGCATGTGTACATACGTACTAGGAGGAAGTTTTGTTTTAAACAGTGTGACGTCTGTAGGGTGATTGGGTGGTGCTACAGAGGGAGTGTGAAGTTCAATTCTCCCGTTTCCAATCAATCCGGTATTTGTACAGTGCAAACTACTTACTCGTACGGGTCAGCAGGCACTGGGGACCGGCGTGGAAATTAAGTGAGCTTTTGCTTAGAGTCACATGGTGCTATCCTGAGCTGTCGCTAGAGGCGGTGATCAAAGCGAGAGCTCTGTGCTCCAAAGTCAGATGGTGTGGCCGCTGCGCCACAGCTGTGTGGAGAATACATTTTGGCAAGGGTGCGGTAGTTGCCGTTACCTGGCCCTAAAATAGCGTGCCTAAGATGTCAGTTATAGGGTAGCTCTAAAAAGAGCCCTTGTGTTTATTAGTTGGAGCTACATATAAGTGCGGATGCACAGCTTCAGGTTATTCAGAAAAACTCGAGTTCCCTGATCTGTGAAGTGTACTCCATCACTTCTGTAGATATCAAAACGTATGTTGTTGTTGTGGATTGACCCCATTCTATGGTCTCTGAGGTATGCAGACGCAGCTTTGTTGACATTCTTCCTAGATTTTTCAATCTGAGGACAAAATTGGTTTGGCCATTTCCACTTCTGTCTTTGCAATATATTGAAATATACAAAGACAGTTTGAGGGAAAAGCAACATCAATTGTCGAAAGGTGTCCTTCATTAGAATTTCTAAACATACCCCAGTCAATGTGCTTAGGTCGTTTCCACCACAATGCACAATCATGAGGTCAGGGTGTTGGAGATGCAAACAGGTTTTAACCAAAGGCAACAATTGGTACCACTTCAATCCTCTCTGTACAAACCATTTAATGTCCACATCTTTTAAACCTAGGCCTAAGTCAATACGTCTCTGTTCTGCATACCTCTTGCCCCAGAAAACTTAGCTATGTCCTACGATCCACACTAGCATTTCGAAGGTATGGCTGGAAGGTATGGAAAGATGTCTGTAGCTCATGCAGTTCCTTCGTAGAGTAAGAGATATGTTTAAAGATGGGGAAAAATCTTTTTTTCCCCACAGAAAATGATAATTGATTGGAAGATAAGAAGCATTGGGTACTAAAAACTAGGGTGCATATTAGGTGCGTGAAAAAGCATGTTTGTCATTGGTTAATAAAGAGCAGTCTAAACGTGGAGTCCATACGATAGGTTGAAATGTGCTCAGCTCAACCAGACGTGCTACTTGCATTTGGAAGGTACATTTGGAACTTAAAACAATGGTGAACTTTTAACCCAGAGGTGCTGTTAAATGTTCGAGAATATGCTGGGAAAAAAAACTTTACGTTTAAAAAAATCATGAACTTTTAACCTGCAGGTGTCGTAGAATGTTCCAAAAAGTGTGGTGATAAAATAGGTTGAACTTCTGACCTGTATGTGGCGAGGAACATTAAGTAGCTTTTCAGATGTAAAATTCAAAAATAACCAATGGAGATAAGTTTTGGAATGTCGATGAAGGAATGAAGAATTCTGATTTGTTCTTTACATGTATTTATATGTGGAGCGACAGAGAAATTGTGCCATTACTGGTTCCATTCTTGATGAAAGAGGTGCATTACATGTACTGTGTGATTAATAAAGAATTGCATGCATGTGTGACATTTGAAATCTGCATACCAACTACAAAGGTGAGGTAGAAATGAACAAGGTATGTTATGTGTTCTGTAGTAGTGATTAAGTATTTGAGGTGATATTTTTAAGTTTGAAAGTATTTTTTATTTCAAAATAATATACTGTTAGTAAAGTGTGGTGTTTCATATTGGTTATAAAATATGCATAAAGTTTGACCTGTTGTTAAATAAGTACTTTATATATGTTTAGGAATTTTTCACAAAGAAGAAATGTAGTTTGTCATCTTTAAAGGACTGTATGGTTTTGAAAATGAGGTAACGCGCTAATTTGGGTTTACTAATGTATTCAGGCGAGATAAACAAAATGTCCCATGTTTGCAAATTATACTTTTTGTGGAAGTAGTGGGGAAGGGGGGGTAGGAGATGTAGGTGTTATTGAGTTAAAAGCGATAAAACCAAACCCAGAAATGTTATGTTGACAGGTTGTGGTCTCATTTTTGACAGTGAGAGGTAGATTTGAATATAAGTCTAGGTAGGTTGTTATACTATGAAGCCGTCTACAGTGTTTGGAGATTACATGCAGAGGAGATGGAGAAAGTAAAAGTGATACGTTCCTTTTATATGTACGCATAGTTTGAATCATTTGAATATAGGTTGAGATA
Source organism: Triturus cristatus (assembly GCF_964204655.1). Lineage (NCBI taxonomy): Eukaryota > Metazoa > Chordata > Amphibia > Caudata > Salamandridae > Triturus > Triturus cristatus. The sequence continues at coordinate 41,865,430 of NC_140585.1, forward strand.
TAATATGAATATGGTTTCTGGTTTGCATTTGGGTATAGTTAATAGTTTTAGTATTTTGTGACTAGTGAATAATAAAAAGGTAGATATACTAAAATATATGGTAGTAAACGTATAAATGATTGTCTGTTCTTATAAAATAGAAGTGGTTGGGGAGTGTTTCTTTAGAAGAAATGTTTTATAAATGTTTTTAGAGATAAAAAAAGAAATGAAAATGTTCAGTATATTTTCTGTATGACTTTCTTCACATTAGTAAACTACATGTGATTATAAGTGATACTAATTTTCAGGCTGTGTCCCTGTGCTGAATATACGCAGGTGTTTAAATGGTCCGGGTTTTACCGGTGCTCAGCTTCACTATCCTTTTTGAGACACTCGTCAATTTTTTCATTCCATTTAATGTCCTTAATATACATACAGTAAATGGACGGTATATCAAAAGTTTGGGAATTAGAACTTTGTTTACTCTCCCCGTCCTCTGCTATACACTCTACAGAGTGTTTAAACGACTTTATTAACATACAGATGTCTAGCTAGTAAAGGTGGTGTAGTGCCACTGGTCCCTTTTATAAACCGCTTTATGGTATGGTATATGTTTTACTCGCAAATTTGCATGTTTTAATAACTTTTGGTGATGAGTGTTCCAGCAGACAGCTACGCAAATCACACAACATTTCTGTGGATAACAAATCTTCGTGCTGATAGACACTCTTGCACTGTGGTAGAAGGCTGCCAGCGTTGATGGCAAATTATGAAACTTGGTGCCATTGTACATTTAAATGGAAGCTTAGACCATTTCTTTGTTACTATGTTGCAGTCAGGGCTTTAAGTGGGGAAAAAAACTGGGGGTGCTCTAAAAGGGGCAGGACAAACCTGTTAAAGGGGTGTGGGCTATCCAAGTAGGGGCGTGGTCTACATCCAGATAACTAGCATTGTGTGCTTAAGAAAATCCCCCCCAATTATCCTACGTTCGGAAAACACGCTCTTTAAAGGATTTCCCTTCCTCCTACAACGTGGCTCACCTAGCATGATGTCTCCACTTCTCAGTAGTGAGCAAAATGAGCATGTGCACATTGATGTGCATGCTCTCACTGCAGTCCAATAAAGAAAAAAAGAAAACTGACTACCGTTGCGAGGGCCGAAAATAGAGCCCGATAGAGACCTGTTTCGAGGCCTTCTGAAAATAACTGCCGGTGCTCAGAGCCGGCCCACTTAAAGCCCTGCATCCATCCATCCTAAGCACTGCGCCATCCAACCATCTTTCAATTAATTCATACTTTCCTACCTACATACATACATACATCTGTCCCTGCACTTATACTAAGCATCTATCAGTCCACTCGCCTATGGTAAGCACTGTGCCATCCATCCAGTCAAATGCCCATATATCCATACATACATCTGTCCCAGAACCAATCCTACGCATCTATCAGCCCACCGTCTAACCTAAGTACTGGTCCATGCATCCATTCATCCTTCCATCCATTCATACATCCATACATCCATCCATCTAGCTATCCATTCATCCATCTGGCCATCCATCCACTAGTACTTTATTCAACTATCCATCCTTATTTCTGTGCACCCTCCGCCCCCGATTCTAAATACCGCGTATTATACTCATCAACACCAGCCTCTAAAGGGGCCGCAAAGGCTGGCGATAATCATTGACATGCAGATGTTTCTGATAAAGAACAAGAAAGCTTTGATCCAGCGACAGAAATGTAAAGCAGCTTTTCAGTGTAAGATGTTAATTTAGAAACATAACGGGGCATATTATCAAGAACGGCGTCAAAATTATTGCGGCTTTAGTGGCAGGAAACTGCCTCTAAAACGGCGATAATGGGCTTGATAAAATGCCCTTGTGAATTCCCATAGCAGCCCAGGTTCTGGTGTGAAGCTGGGCTTCTATGGGAATCCACAAGGGCATATTATCAAGCTCATTATCGCCGCTATAGCGGCAGTTTCCTGACGCTAAAGCGGCGATAATTTTAACGCCATTCTTGATAATATGCCCCTAAGTGAGCCAGGCAAAGCGTGTGTTTTCATAGCCCTACAACAAGACACTGTGAAAGGTGAGAGCAGGGTTGTGCTGGAGTTAGCTGCGTGTGGTCGTCTCCAAAGGCACAACCAGAACGAAATTTCGGGGAGGCTAATTCTTTCAGCAATAGGCAGAGTGGGGCAGTAGGGGCTCTAAAAAGGGGTGAAAAAGAACAGAGCATCATTTACAAGCAAAAGAGAAGGGAAATCGTGAGAGAAAATGGCTCTCTTTAAAGGATTTCTTTTCTACTACAACGCGACTCACCTGGCATAATGTCTCCACTCCACTTGTAGTGAGCAATGTGCATGCTCTCACTGTCTCACTCCAGTCCAATAAAAAAAACAGACTTCCTTTGCGAGGCCCGAAAATAGAGCCCCATAGAGATCCGTTTCGAGGCCCCCCAAAATAAACTGCCGGTGCTCAGACCCCCACAGACCCCCCCCCCACTTAGAGCTTTGGCTGCAGTGTTATATTTTCAAAGTTGTAGATAAAATTGTTAGGCTAATAATGGTAATTTTTCTGTGTGCCGTTTGGTTGATAATATCATCCTAAGTAAATAGATTACAATTTTTTAAAATACTATCTATAAAATTGTCTGCGGTGGGTTGCAGAGGGAGTGCTGTGGGGTGCGGTGGAGAGGTGAAAAGTACGAGGTAGTGCAGTTACATGTAAATTGTAAAGGTGTATGTAAATAATTAAATAAATACTTGCTGTATGTTCAATGGCACTAATCGTCATCCTACTGCTCCCCAGCCCTGCTCCATCACATTGCAGCACTGCCTCTGGAAGCCGTCAGTACAACTTATATAATTGTATGTTATTATTTTAATATATTGAACTGATGTAAAAAATAATTGAATCTATTTATTTTTTTTCAGAAAATTATCTTGTTTGGATTCAAATTTGAAAATTCATAGAAGAACTGAAAAAAAGACAAGAGAAAAAAATATATATTTAAAGAAAAGGAGAGATTTTCAATTAGAAAAATATGAGAGTACTACACAAACAGTTTCTTCTGGTTAAAACACTAGACAATTTCTGAAAAAAATATTATGAACATTTAAAGAAAATAACATCACACAAAAGAAAAAGAAGAATTTTTCAAGTACGGAGAAGGAGACTTCAATTTCAAATTCCAGGAAAACAAAACATGATAAAGAAACAGTATCTGTCACCCGGAGACAAAAACAATTTCAAGAAATTCGTCAGAGACTTTTTTGAACTAGAGTGATTCAGAATTTAATGAAAACATGCTGCAAATATAAAAAGAAAGTGCTGCAATTCAAACAGAAGCAGCATATTGAAAGTATAGTGGATACTGCTTTCACTTTAAAACAGAAGTTATTCATTGTGATTTTGAAGAGGATCAAAGAGTTGGATAAAGTAATCCAGGTGTTGAAGGAGAAAAGTAGAAGAAAAAGCCTTGTGAACAGAACCAACTTTTGCAAAATCTTTAGTGGACATTGGAAACATACTTCTACTAGTGAGCCTTTTTTTAAATGAGGAAAGTTACTTCCAGGAAAATAGTTTACCATTTGCAGTTGATACTGGAGGTCGTTGCTACGATGTTCAGGATGGTTTTCCCCTTCCAAAAGAGGGATTGGTTGGTAAAAGTGCAGAAGAGTTAATAGCTGAAGAAGTGCAAGCTCCTGTGTATAAGTGAGGTTGTAGCAGTATTTGTAGTATTCGACAGGAATCTATTGATATAATGCGAAATTTGCTACGAGGATATACACAGAAAAGTATTAAACAGAAGATTAAGTTGTTGCAAGGACTAGATCTATGTAATGAAAGAAAATATACTGAGAAGCATGGGCATTCTCTGGCTTGACTTTCAAGAAAAGTGTGTAAAAGTGTTTTTCATCACTTGAGGATGTTAGCAGTACACCATTCAGAAATGCAGAAGTTTGTAAGGAAACTGTACTATGTAAAAGGTCCTGCATTATGTTTAAGTGAACTGAATACAGGTCTTTTACATGATTCTTTATCAGATGTTCAAAAAAAGTGTGATGATATTGAAATGCGATATTTTGGTTTAGAAGAGCAGTCCATAGAAAGTGAAAGTTTGATAATTACAGATGTTGAAGGAGATGGGTAAGTGATTAGCACCGATCAGTTTGAAGAAGAAATTGGAAAGTTTAATGTAGTGTGCTCTGAAATACCAAACTATGTTTGTGTTTGTTGTCAATGTACTCATTATACAAGTCAAATTAGGAATGTTGATTTGTATTTGAAAAGTGAAAAGGAGAACAATAGTAAGTGGGAAGTATTTGGAACTTACTTGTTGGTGGAAGGTCGATTTGAGTAAAGTAGTGATCAACGTATAGATAAATATTGTTACAACAAATTAGAAGAGAACAAAATGCCTGCTAGAGCAGTACATAATAACTTAGAATTAGTAGCTATTCCGGAGGAACTGGCAGAATTGAATACATAGGAGTCGGTTCTAATTCAATCTGTTCATCCTTTTCAAACTATAATTCGGATGGAGCCTAAAACAGGTAAACTGCCACCAACAGATTTGCAAAGAGGGCTGAAAGGAAGAGTGGTGTACTTACCTTTGGATTTTAAGAAAAATATTGAAACTATTGCTGGAGAGAAAGAGGAAAATGAGCCAGTAGTCATTCTAGCAAATGGTGTACCAACAAAGAGTCGGAAAATATGGCAAGATTTTGTGGATGTTAATAAAGTTGAAAAGGCTACCTTATACCTTATAGAGAAAAATATTTATTACAAAACTGTAAATGTGGATGAACAGGTGATAAGTTTAGAAGATGAATGTGAAATTTCAAGTGGTCAAATAGAGAAAGTGGACAAGTCAAGGACTGAAGAGATTTGTGAACATTGCACAATATGTCCTTTGCATTCGAAAGAAGTAATAGGAAGCAGCATTGAGTTATTTCAAATGAAAGAAGCACAGGGAACTCCAATGAGTGTATGGGAGAAGAGCTTGAAAGCTCGTTGTTTTCCACAGCTGTTTCCTACTGGAGAAGGTGGACAATATGATGACCGACCTATACGGATTCCAGCTTCAGAATATCGGTCAACAAGATTATATTCTGAAGATCCTATATTTCGACAGTGCATTCCATACATATTTGACCTTTTGTTTGAAAGTGATCTATCCTCTCTGTCGTATGCAGTGAACCACATACTTAACACTGGAGGTTATCAATCACTTCTTTCTGTGAAAGAATTTGTGGAGAAAGTTCAAGAAACAAATGAAAATTTCGAAGCACAGTTAATCAATTTGATGGCATGTCAACGTGGAACAAATGAGTATTGGTATCGTCGTCATGGAGAACTCAAGTGTATGTTACGGAACTTAGGTACACCAACATGGTTTGTCACACTTAGCTGTGCAGAGTATGCATGGGAAGATTTGCTTGAGTTTCTAAGAGAAGTGAATTCCAATATAAAATTTTTTGAAATAAAGACTCCTGGTGAACTGTGTTCATTGGATCCTGTAAATGTGTGCAGATTTTTTAATCATAGGTTTCAAGCTATGATGTCTTTTATCTGCAATAAAAAGAATCCACTTCTTGGAGAAGTTACCGATTTCTTTTGGAGAAAGGAGTACCAAGCAAGAGGTGCACCTCATATACATATGCTACTATGGGTCAAGGATGCACCTACATTTGGAATTGATTCTGATGAAACCATATTGTCTTTCATCGAACAGTATGTGATATGTGAGATTCCGAGAGAAGAAGGAGATAGAAGCTTGAGACAGCAAGTTTTACGTTTCCAAAGTCACCGTTGTGGAAAGTACTGCAGAAGAAAATACAAGTCTAAAGGAAAACTTTACACCAAATGTCAGTTTGGTTTTCCACGTCCAGTCATTTGTAAAGGAAGAGTAAATTCTTTTTTTTCTTCTCTAAGGCACACAATAACTCGGAAATCTCCAAAGAACACCTACAACTTAAAAAGAACAGAAGTGTCAAAGTATATTAACAACTACAATCCAGCCATTTTAAAAATGTGGAATGCGAACATGGACATCCAGTATGTTGCAGATAACTCAATTGCTGGTGCACGTTATATTACATTGTACATAACAAAATCAGAAAAAACAGAGATGAAACAAATGTGGGAAGAAATTGCACAAGAGAAAAGCCTTAGCAAAAAATTGTACAGCTTTACTTTGAAAATGCTTTCCCACCGAGAAATTGGATCCTATGAATGTTCAGACTGCTTATGCTCTTCAAGTTTATATTCAAAGTCACGAGGAATCATTTGGGTAAGTTTAGGTCTTGCCTGCTCACGGAATAGAGTGTTGAAATCATTAGAAGAAATACTTAGCAGCAAATGAACCAGACAATACAGACATTCCTCAAACTAATATGTTGGACACATACTATCCAAAAAGGAGTCGACATCTGGAACAGCTATGTCTGTATGAAGTACTTCAACATTACAGCTTCAAAAGAAATGTTAAACAGAATTTAAAAGAAGGAAAATATTCAGTAGTTGGATGTCATGGTTGTTTAGTAAAACATGCAACGGGTAATCTTATAAACCACAAGAAACTCAGTTGTGAAACTCCAGATAAGCGAGAATTTTACTATTTAGCACTTCTCCAACTCTTTAAACCATAGCGTAGCGAAAGTGAATTACTTGGAGACTTTGACTGCTACGAAGATTCTTTTAATGCATGTAAAGATAGCATTGCATGTGCGATTTTCCCTACATATTTAAAAATGTTGTATGATGAAGTTGAACAGGAAAAGACTATTACAGCTGAAATAGCTAATGAAAGTTCTCAAGATAGTCAAAGTAGTGGTCAATGTAGTCAAGATCCTCTTGGACAACCAATACTGGAAAATGAAGCAGTGATTGCTATGCATGAAGTCGAAATTGCAATGGAACAAGCACACGAGGAGAATATTACATTGGAAAAGTTAGAAGAACAACTAACTGTTGAACAGAAAGAAATATATGTACAAGTGAGAGAACAGATAGAACATGGTTTGTTGCATGAAAAAAAGAATGTGTGTGTTCATCTTTTAAACCTCTTCTGATATACATCAGTGGTCAAGCTGGGACAGGTAAAAGTTTTTTAATTAAAGTTTTGACCAGCTATCTTCAAAAAACTACTGGTTCACATTTATGTTCTGTGGTAACAGCTCCAACTGGATTAGCTGCACACATTGTTAAAGGAGTTATTTTTCATAGATTACTGATGTTACCAGTTGAGCATGATAATACATTACAATATCAGAAGTTGTCTGGAGAAGCTTCTCATGAAGTGTCAAGAGTGCTGAAGAAAATGAAACTATTAATTATTGATGAGGTGAGCATGGTCTCAAACTTAATGTTTGCTTTTGTACACTTAACACTGCAACAGGTATTAAAAACAGATTACGATGTTCCCTTTGGAGGAAAACATTTAATTGTATTTGGAGATCTGCTACAACTAACCCCTGTAAAAGGAGAACCAGTGTTTAAAACTCTTTTACATGAAGACACAAAATAATCTCTGGGAAGTATTGGAAATGTGAATCTGTGGTTACATTTGGAATATAAAGAACTCACTCAGAATATGCGACAAGCAAGAGATGAAGATTATGCAAATATTCTAAAAGATGTAAGAATTGGTGATCTAAGCAATCATGGTAAAGAAGCTTTTCAAAGTTGTCTACTAAAGACCTTGTTTACAAATGAAAACACACCAGCAGAAGTAATGTACAAGAAAATGAAAGAAAAAAAGTCTGTAGTTTGCTTAATGCCTACAGTGTTATACATTTAATAGAGATCTTATGAAATTAGAAAACCAAGAAATAGTTCACATTGAAGCTATTGATAAAATCGAGCATCAAGGAATAACAATTCTTTCAGAAAAACAATAGACTAAATTGGATTCTCTGGAAAAGTCTGTATCAAAAACTGCTGTGTTAGAAAACAATGTAGATGTATGTTTAAACTGTCGGGTAATTTTGAGGCGTAATCTGAATGTAGAAGAAGGTTTAGTGAATGGAGCAATGGGGAAAGTTGTTGATTTTGTGAAATATCAAAATAGAAATGGAATTGAATTCTTGAAAGTTAAATTTGATCAGATTACAGAGGTAAGACAGATTGTGCGTTGTGCTGTACGTTTTTTGCTTGTAAAAGACTTGTATGTTCGTAGAAAACAGTTTCCCTTCTGTTTAGCATATGCAATAACTATTCATAAATCTCAAGGTTTAAGTGTAGATAATGCTTTGGTAAATGTAGGAAGAACTGTGTTTAAAGAGGGAATGGTATATGTTGCATTATCTCGAGTTAGACGTTGTCTGGTTTGTATTTAATTGATTTTGATGAGAACAAGGTTAGTGCTGATGTTAATTGTGTAAGAGAATATAATCGTTTGAGCAGGCTTTATGCTCCAAGTTTAGGTGAATATCCTATTTATGAGAAACGTGTAGTGTGTTCAAAACGCAAACATGTTGAAGAATCGACTATAGTTGGAAAACAGAAACGAAATCAAGAGAAAAAAAAAGATGTAAAGAAACAGAAAATACAAAGAAGTGATGATGTTGTTGGATACCAATTAGAAAATGCTTCTGGTGTCAACTGCTATGGTACTCTTATTCTAAACGTTATATTTTATCATGAAGATGTTTATGGTGAAATTATGGAAAGTCAGGAAAAAAGATTATGTTCGGCACTTTATACTTTATTTCAAGAATTGAGAACTGATAGAAGTAAGATCCATTCTGCTTCTGATATTCTCCAACTGTTGGATACATGTACTGGATCTTTAACGTTCAGTGCTAATATACAACAAGATGCACAAGAATTTCTGATGGGTATGCTTGGAGTACTAGAAGATGAAGGAATTTAGATTGAGAGTTTATTTGGACTCAGTTACAAATGGGAACATAAATGTGAACAGTGTTCATTAACTTCAAGCACTATAGTTGACAGAGAACAATTTCTATATTTGACAATACCTGACTGCAAATCTGTACCATTTTCCAAATTAGTAAAAGAAGCTGATCATGAGATGATCTGTTCTCATTGTAAATCAACAATGCTATCTACATTATGCCTACAAAGATATGGAAAATATTTGATTATAATGCTGCAACGCTGTAGACCAAATTTAAATTTTATGTTGCTAGTCAAGTATCTATTTCTGAAAGAACGTTTGCAACAGTTGCTATTGTTTTCCATGCTGGAAGTACTACCACAAGTGGACCTTATACAGTTTATATAAAGTGTAATAATGGTCACTGCAATGATACACACTTGGAAATGAAACCGAGATTGCCTTATGAATTACCCAACTCATACTTGATATTTCTGAAACAAAGATTTTAAGATACATCATTCGGCCTAGTGGGAAGGTGTGAAGATACTTTAAGGAATTCATACTGGATGATTTCAAAGTGAAATTTTTTATACATTATTTGGCGTATTGCAAAATGTGAACAGAAACTACAAAGTAAAGGTACGATTTGAAGATTGGAAATAGCATTGGGTGTGTTATTTGTGTTGATTTTGTATTATATTTGTGAGAATTAGGGATTAGATTTTTTTTAACAATCTAGTTGATTGTTTTTTTCCCCTGCTGTTTATGTTGAATCTACACTGACATCACTGTGAATAGTGAAGTTAAGTAGAAGCTGATGACAGCAAAAAAAGCGAAAAAAATTGTTTTCTGAATGTTAAATTATTTTGTATTATTTAAAAACTCACTGTAATTTGTGAAATATATTACATTACACAGCAGTTTTGCAGTTTATTTTATGTAGTTGAAAAGTTGGAAAAAACAGTACTAATGACAAATAGCACAATAGTAGTTCGATATTTTAAAAAACCTTTGAAATTCACTGAAAAAACCATAGGTTTTACAGACGTTATAGTTAGGAATTAGCATTTAAAAAACCTTAGAAATTCACTGAAAAAACCATAGGATTCAGGGACGTTATAGTTAGGAATTAGCATTTAAAAAAACTTGGAAATTCACTGAAAAAAACATAGGTTTCAGAGACGTTTTAGTTAGTTGGACATTTGACTCATATAAAACCAGAGAAATTCGCCCGTTATAGTTAGTTGAGCTAACTATAACTCGCGCGCCCGCAATGCACAAGTGATGACGTCACATATTACATCACTCATGACATGGTCAGTGACATCACTGATGACATCACTGATGACATCTCAAATGACATCACTGATGACATCATCCACGTGATAGTCTGACACACCTCCTCACACTCTAATATAACCTTTGATACACATACTCTAAAATACAGACTACCATTTTCGAAACCATAGGCACACCAATACCAGATACTAGATACCCATCCACTGATTCCTATCTATGTATTGTAAGCTAGACATACACTCATAGAGTCACTCATACATGCTGTCACTCATCATTACATAAGTATAATATCCACTCATACACCTATACATACATTCACACAGTGCTATTGATCCATACAGTTACTCACACATCTACTCAGTCATGCCAAAAATCAATCACACCCAGGTACTCACCTATGCAGATATATACACACCGCCTGACTTATTTATACACACACACCACCTTCCTTATTTATATAGATACTAACACATACTTACCCTCTTATTCAATCAGTAATACAAGTACACATTCATGTATGTAGACACTCTTGCAATCACTCTCTCTCACGTATAGTCAATTATACACCCCAACACTCACATATATTGTCTAAAAACATATATAGTTAGTCCCATATATACAACTGAGACATCAATTCACTAATCAACACACCTGTACACACAGTCAGCTACCCATACAGCCCTTCCGAGATACACTTTTGAATGTATTCAACCAGTAAATCAGCTATTCAGACATGTATGGACAGAGTCAGACACTCCCTACCCACCCATATAGACACCCATATAGACACTCAGACACCCATACAGATGCTAATACAATCAATCAATAACCCATATAGACACTGATGTAGCTACTCACCAACCCATGCACCTGCTTACACACCAACTGAGAGACTAATATAGGCATTCACACAGTTTAGTCACTAACCCATGCATTCAGTAACATACGTTCAATCAGTGACTTATACAGTCAGTCATGCATCTACTAAATAATGCATTCAGGCACTCCTACATCCACTCATTCTTCAATAGACCTTGGCATAGATATATATGAAAAATATTTAAACTTTACAGAAACACACATTCACTGGATGATGTCATCAGTGATGTCATCAGCGATGTAATTTGAGATGTCATCAGTGATGTCATAAAGTGATGTCACTGACCATGTCATGAGTGATGTAATGTGACGTCATCACCAGTGCATTGCGCGCGCGCGAGTTACAGTTAGCTCAACTAACTATAACGGGCGAATTTCTCTGGTTTTATATGAGTCAAATGTCCAACTAACTATAACATCTCTGAAACCTATTGTTTTTTCAGTGAATTTCTAAGGTTTTTTAAATGCTAATTCCTACCTATAATGTCCCTGAAACCTATGGTTTTTTCAGTGAATTTTTAAGGTTTTTTAAATGCTAATTCCTGACTATAACGTCTGTAAAACCTGTTTTTTTCAGTGACTATATATATGTATGTATATATATATTCACTGAAAAAAAAATCCCCCGTTATAGTTAGTTCAGCTAACTATAACTCGCGCCCCTGCAATACACTGCTGATGACGTCACATATTACATCATTCATGACATGGTCAGTGACATCACTGATATCTCGAATGACATCACTGATGACATCATCCAGTGGCTGTGCTTTTCTTTAAAATTTAAATATGTATTATATATATATTACCTAATGGCGGTTGCCAGTAGGTAGTTATAGTTAGGACCTATTTTCCATAGGAAATCCGCAACATTCTATTCCCAATAAGTCTGGTGCCGGTTGACGAACTCGTTTTCCCCATGCAATTTTCCCATTGGACATGTTGACACAGCTACAGCCTGAACTGCTGAACGGACTTACACCAAATTTGGAAAAGAGGTAGTCCTCAGTTCAGACTCGTGCCTTTTGCATAAATGGTGTAGATCCGTTCAGTAGTTCCTGAGAAAATGAGAGTAAAAAAGATAGATATATCTATGGCCTCGGAGGATCCGAGCACCCTATGCGCACCCTAAGCGCACCCTCTGCGACCGAGCGTGCACCCTCCCGATCACGCGCTGAATGCTAATTGGCTGTCAAGTGTCTGTCTACATTCGAAACCAGGAACTGTTGGCAGCCATTTTGTGCCTCGGTAGAAGCAAGGCTGATTAAGTAAGGGAAATAAGTGTGTGAAAGATGTAAAGGGGGCAGGGTAGAAATACTCTGACCCTCTAGTGTTGCTTAAGGGGTCCCAGAAGGACCCCCTGGGGCACCCTTTTTTTTTTAAATGGCGAAATGCGCGCAGGGTGTGCGGATCCGACCAAAAAAAAAATCCCGAAGTGCTTCGTTAATAATTAGCCCCTGGGTGGGCCAAATCCCGGGGGCAAAATGTTTATAAATTAATAGGGGGAGGGGAGCCCTCGAGGGCCCTGGGGACCGCCACCCCCCAGGGCCAGCCCCTACAGTGTCCTGGGGTGCCCACCCCCAGGACACTGTTGTTTGCTATGAGAGGGCGGGAGTCTCCCGCCCTCCCATAGCAAACTTCGTTAGGATTTTGAAAGAGAGAGCAGGGAAACTTGATCTCTCTTTCAAAACATTTGAGATGTCATCAGTGATGTCATCAGTGATGTCACTGACCATGTAATGAGTGATCTAATATGTGCCGTCATCAGCAGTGCATTGCGGGGGCACGAGTTATAGTTAGCTGAACTAACTATAACGGGGGAATTTCTAGGGTTTTGTACGAGGGAAATGTCCAGCTAACTATAACACCCCTGAAACCTATGTTTTTTACAGTGAATTTCTAAGTTTTGAAATGCCAATTCCTAACTATAACGTGCATGAAACCTATGGTTTTTTCAGTGAATATATATATATATATATATATATATATATATATATATATATATATATATATATTATCTACTGGTGGTCGCCAGTAGATAGTTATAGCTAGGACCGTGTTTCCATAGGAAATCCGCAACATTCTATTTGGAATAACTTTGGCGCCGGTTAACGAATCCTCGCGAAATGTTCAAAATAGGTGGGGCACTCCGCTCCGCTCCGCTCCTACCCTGAAAGTCTTGGGGGGATTCGTCAAGCGGGGGCTGAGAAAAAAGGGGGGTCCCAAAACGCGTTTTTCCCATGCAATTTTCCATAGGGACCTTTAGTCCAAGGTACAGCCCGAACGGCTGAACAGAATTACTTGAAATTTGGCAGAGAGGTAGTCCTCAGCTCAGGGATGTGCCTTTTGCATATATGGTGTCAATCTGTTCAGTAGTTCCTGAGAAAATCAAAAGTAAAATCACATACATATCTGGGCGGAGCCTAACGACCCATCTCATCGTGAGATCTGATTGGCTGTCAGTACTTCATCCAAGAAGTGTTGGCAGCCATCTTGGGACCAATATACATGATAGCACCTCATTAAAAAGCATTGCAGTTAATAGAAGGTTTTAAGACTTTAGTTACATTATAAATCATTTGTTGATGGTACCATACTCATTTTAGGAATTGTGGTGTGTTCTAAGGTGATTTTACCATGTGAAAAAGCCTTCTGCTGTGATATCATGAACCATGTTTGAGAGAAAACTATTTTCTCATGCTTTTCCCACAGAGGTTTGGAAGGTGATCTATAAGCTAAACTGAGAGCATATTTTCTGTAAATTCACATTATCTTTCTCAGTCATGTAAGAATGAAGTCTGACATTCTCAGTAAAACATGTACATCCAACAAGGGCAGAGACTGTCAGTTGATTCCTTTGTGTTCTACTGCAGCTTCCCAGAGTGCTCTAAAGAACAACTAGAGCGCTAACAGTCTTACTTATGACAAAAGTATGGCACACCTCAAGCCATCTTGATTGGAATAAAGTGGTAACACTTAAAACATTTAATTTACAAAGGAACAAAATGAGGGGGTTCATTTTGCCATATAAATTATGATTAGTGCTGCAGAAAGAAAAACTAGGGCACATTTTGACTTCTGAAATCCTCTTTTATTTCATAAAACAATTCTGACATGCAGACTGAAACATGCACTTTGAATACCAGCAGCAGACTTGCCTGGTGAGCAGTAGCTTTACTACAGTGATCTAATGAGCAACTAGAGTGCTAACATTCAGAATTTATGGAAAATGTGTGACACATCTGAATGTCTTCTTGATGGAATCAAAGTAAAAAACTGAAAGTATTTCCTACTGAGGAGACTGTAGTAAATGAGGAAATTAGGAAACTTCATAACAAATAAATCTCCCAAGATGGCCACCAGAGACAAAAGAGCCCAAATGTAGCCCAAATATCACCCAGATGTAGCCCAAGTATAGCCCAATGACAGAATGTCCCAGAGTGTTCTTAAGAACAACTAGAGCGCTTACTGTCTTACTTATGACAAAAGTATGGCACACCTGAAGCCATCTTGATTGGAATAAACTGGTAACACTTAAAACATTTAATTTAAAAAGGAACACAATGAGGGGGTTCATTTTGCCATAGAAATTATGATTAGTGCTGAAGAAAGAAAAATTAGGGCACATTTTGAGTGACTTCTCAAATCCTTTTCTATTTCATTCAAAAATTCTGATATGCAGACTGAAACATGCACTTCTAATACTAGCAGCAGACTGCCGTGGTGAGCAGTAGCTTTACTACAGTGATCTAATGAGCAACTAGAGTGCTAACATTCAGAATTTATGGCAAATGTGTGACATATCTGAATACCTTCTTGATGGAATCAAAGTAAAAAACTGAAAGCATTTCCTACTGAGGAGACTGCAGTAAATGAGGAAATTAGGAAACTTCATAACAAATAAAACTCCTAAAATGGCCACCAGAGACAAAAGAGCCCAAATGTAGCCCAAATATCACCCAGATGTAGCTCAAATGTAGCCCAATGACAGAAGTGTGCAAAACACTTATTTTTTTGTGTATTTGCAGTTTTATATAGTGCAGACTTGTCAGGTATTGGAGTGCTTTAAATGAGCATCGGTTACATCACACAAGATCAAATTCATTTTGGTTGTAGACATGGGGAGATTAAGTGATTTGACCAGAATCACAGAATGTTGAGCTGAAGCAGAAACTCCGACCTGGTTCCCCAGTTGCAAAGTCTGCAGCTCTGGAAGTAACACCACACCCTCTCCCCTTGGATGCAACGTTTAATCAAGTGGTCAACTGGATAAAGAAACTAAGATTACAAATATTTAAAAGTTCTTTGTCGCTATTTGAAAACTCAGAAAATATGTCCTCATTTTAGTTTTTAGAGCACTAACCATAATTTTGATGCAAATAAGACCCTCTCATATATGTAATTTCTAAAGGAAATGCTCTAGGCATTACAGTTTTTTTTTTTTTTTTTGTAAAAACCTTTATTGACATTTCAACCAAAGACAAGTATGGGCCTACAACCCACCGGGGCCGGCCGCTAAGCAGTCAGAGTAACAGAAAGCAAATTTTAATCACAGGCAGCACCTCGGGGAGCAGATTCTCCATGCTAGTATACTCTTGGCCACTGAACAGCCCAAGTAGGGACCAGGATACAAAAGGTTTTCATTTTATAATAAGGGATAGAAGGATCAGGTGCCAAACAATTTCCCAGCAGCAAATAATGGCAGGCAGAATAGTAAACGTCAACAATAAACAGCAATCTATCAAGTCAATGGCGCTGAAACAGGAGGTTCAGGATGTGGAGGAATATCACGGCCATTTGCGCCTGCAGTCCCCTGCCCTAAGACCCAGAAAACACCACGGAAATTGAGGCACACATGAAAAAGCAGTGATTGACAGCAAAGGAGACCTACCGTGCTGACCCCAGAAAAGAAGACAAAGAAGAATAAGAGAAGAAAAAGGAGGCCATAGAAACAAAGTAAAAAACTAAAGAATCCCCTCCCCCAACCCCCCACCCTGCACCTCTGCAGATGAGTACGGCCCCCCCCCCCAGCAGTGTGCCTGTCGCCCCGGAACCAGACCCGAAATATAGAAGAAACAGAGAAAAAGGAGTAAGAAAGGAAACCCCACCAGACGGGGGAGTAGAGAGAGTATTAACCCCTTCCATGCTCATGACGGAACGGTTCCGTCATGAGCCACGGTTGAGCTGTGCTCATGACGGAACCGTTCCGTCATGGTCCCGCCCGCGCTCGAACCCTTCAGCACCGCGGCGGAATTCGCCCAGCGCTGAAGGGGTTAATAAACTGGAGGAGGGCCTTCAAAACATGCCCCCGGCTTCTCCCTCCCGCACAATATGTTCCTCCCCAAAGCAAACAGTAAACAACACAAAATCGACCATGTCAAAGAAAAATGGGGAGCATTATACACCTATTACACTATTAGTTATGCCGTGAGAGCACGCAACCCCTGTGCCCGCCCGCCTATTAGATGACAACCTCTGAAGGATCAGCCTTATCCTTGGCCACTCTTTGCGAATCCACCCATGCATACCCATCGACCCAGTGCCATGTCCAATGTTACAAGGGAGGGGAGCGTCCAAAAAAGACCAGGAAGCGACACACACATGTAGGGTGGACGTCTCTGAATACCAACACAGTCAGCATTATGGAGGATCATCTTTCCCAGTACTGCCCCAGGATCTGCACTGCACACAAGGTCCAGGAAGGCGGAATCAGCCAGAGCAAGCGACCGTTGCTGGGATATTGCCTGGGTCGCCGGAGGCTGCGCGTGGGACAAAGCCACCACCCCCCGCTCAAATCCAAAACCTCCGGAGCAGACCAGACCCACAGCCAGCCGATCACACGTTGGCACATTGTCCGGAGTTTCCAGCTTTCCCCTATTCACAGGGGCGGCCACGACACTGTCCTCCTGTGTGAAGTGTAACAAGTCCCTGTGTACCTGGGGACAGGCAGATCGCAACTGTTCCGATGCTGACGCAATACTATCAAGCTTTCTCCCCAATACCGAGGCGCCGTGAACCAAGGTGGAATGAAGGGCACCGAGAGCTTCGAGAAGGTCACCGTACCCCAGCACAGCTCCCGGCGCCCGCTCCGCTACGCTCCTCTTAGGCACACACTCCCAATCTTGCTGAGACCCAGTGTACAGGATGATAGACTCCATCCTATCAAGATGGCCACCGGGTAGGTCCACCCCAGATTGGGACCGGGACTCAGGCACAAGCGCATCAAGTTCCATGTCACTGGAAACAGGGTTCCGGGGGCAGGCAAAAATATATATCCAGTGCGTGGTCACAGGTAACAGTCATCCCCACCACGGACCATCGCCCGCGAAAATCCGGGAGCAGCCCGCGAAAATCGGGACGAGTTACGGGCAGCGTCCGGGCAGCTCACCGGCGAAGGCTCAGGCAATTACCGGAGAATCTTGGAATTGCCACCCCGGGCATGCACTCGTTCCGCTACGCTCAGTGGTAGAAATGACCACGGCGAAATTCAGGCCAATATTCGCACCGCTCCGGTATTCCGACTCCACCCAGTCACCAATGGCCGCTGTTGTTGAACTGCCGCCCGGCCATGTTGTCCACCCGAGGTCCCGGTTCCAGGGTTGCACAGGCCGCAAACTTCAAATGGACATTTCTCCGGCGGTACCGCCGCCAGAAACTTCAGAATCACACGATCGGTTGCCGCTCTCAGCCACCAACACGGGCATATAGCGCAGGCTAAGGATCTCATGCAGGATATCTGTGCGGGATGCGGAGGTTCACGGAGCCGGGAGCCTACACTGTAGGCATTACAGTTTTGATAACATCAAGATGACGTCAGGCGTTCCACACTTTTGTAATAAATATAGAATGTTAGCAATCTAGTTGTTCATTGGGATACTGTTGAGAGGCAGAGGCCAGGGCCACGGACTCTGAAAATTTAAGGCAGGTAGGAGAGTGCAGAGGCAACAATTTGACCACACTAGGCAGGCAGGAAGGGCAGTGGCAGCACAACAGACTATGGAGGGCAGTGGAAAGGGGGGCAGAGGCAACAAACCAACAATACAGGACTGGCAAGAGAGGCTGTGGCAATATAATAGACCATTGTGGGCAGAAGGAAGAGGCAGCGGTCATACAACCATACATGCCAACAGACCCGTTTCAGCTAGGAAATGTCCAATGTTTTTAAGCTCAAATGGGCTTTACTTGATCTGTTTCCTGTCTACAATCTTCTCTTTTTCAATGTAACTCAAAGGGGAAAATCAATAGCCCAGTTTTATTTCACAATCTCCCTCTTACCAAGTTCAAAATGTTCGCAAGTATGGTACATTGGATCATGGTAGGCAGGAGGAATTGGGGTAGGGACATGGACTCGGATAACAGAGGACAGGAGGGACATTAAGAGGTGCACCAAACTGACCCTACAGGGCAGGCATCAGGGTTTGCAGCAGCACAATACACCACACAAGGCATGCGGGACGGGAGTGCAGCACAACAATCCATAGAAAGCAATAAGGAGGGGACAGGACCATGCACATGGACAACAGACAACAGAGGGGAAAGAGGCAATGGTAGCTAGCTGACCATAATGGACAGACAGGAGAGAAAGCTGCAGCATAACAGACCATAAAGGGCAGGAGGTACGGATCAGGGGCATTACAATGGAACCGACAAGCCAGGATGGAGGGAATAGGGGTCTGCACATGGAAACAGAGGACTGGGGGCAAGGGGGCAGGGCAGGAGCAGCAAGATGACCATGGAGGTCAGGCAGGATGGGCACTAGAAACAAGACAAACCATGGAGAGCAACAGTGAGACTATGATGGCATACACACAGACCATGGAGGGAAGGTGGAAGGGGGTCAGGAGCAGCTAGCTGACCACGCAGGGAAGGTGGGAGGGGCCATGGCAGCACAGAAGACCATGCATGGCAAGCGGGAGGGTGAGTGGCAGCACAATGGCTATGATGGGCAAGAAGGAGGGTGCAGGGGCATGCACAAAGGACCATGGAGGATAGAAAGGAGGGTCAGGACCTGGGCACAGACAAGAGAGTTCAGGGGAAGGGGCCTCACAACAGACCGCGCGGGGCAGGCAGGAGGAGCAGTTGCAGCACAACAGACCAGGGAGGGCAGAAGGGTGTGGCAGTAAAATGGACAATGGAGGACAGGAGGAAGGGGATAGGGGCATGGCATGTGGACAGGCAGGGTGGAGGTGGCAGGGACAGGTTACAGTCATCTGACAATGCTAGGCAGGTGGGAGGGGAGCTCAACAGAACACTCAGAGTAGATAGGAGTGGCAGGTCCATGGAACATGGTGGTCAAAAAGGATGGAGCAGGGGCATGCACAAAGACATCGGAGGGCAGGGGGAAGGAGAATAGGGGCATCAAGCTAAGCACAGAGGCTAAGCAGGAGGTCAATGATGGGCCATAGAATTGGGAAATGGAGAGCAGGAGGAGTGGACTGGTACATCATGCTAAATGGAGGGCAGTGGCAGCACATCAGACCATGCATGGCAGGAGGGAGGAGGCTAGTCCATGGATTCAGACAACAGAGGATAGGGAGGAGGTGGATGGGGCAGCAAGCTAACTGTTCATAGAAGGTGGCTATTAGGAACTTTATTGTTTTTAAAATGTGTGTCTGTGCGAACTACTTAAAATATGAACAAGTATGCAGCATAATCTCACTTTTATTCAGGAAGAAGAGGACGTTTGGGAATGTGACTCCGGGCTCACTTGGCAGAAACATCCCCTGACCCTCCACCCCCCATCGCAAAATGTAATGCCCGTGAAAAGGGTAGGTGGACGCAGTGTTATATAGAACATAGTCCTGAGAGCACGATTGAAAATGAAAGCTAGATATAGTATATGGTATAAACTATGCACCAAAAAGTGTGATATAAGATGAACCGGGCCTTGAAATATAATATGCAATACATTGTGCGCAATGACAGATTCATTGGAGAGCGCGAGATAGCACAGGCACTAGCGCTTGCTATGTGATAGGCGCCTTGGAGTGTAATATGCACAGGGCAGTGTTGTATAACCTAAGTAGTCTCTAAAGTTGTAATATAAAATATGTGCTGGGGAGTGTAACATTGCATATGCACTGTGACAAAGATATGGATCCCAGATTATAATATGTATGGCATAGCGCTGTGCTTTTAACATAGGCATCGAGGAAGGCACGTTAGATGGGGCAATATAACCCGTGCGAAGGCAAGTGTGACATATTCACGGGGTGGTGTTACAGTGCACATGGGCCAGAGAGTGTCATAGCATACGCACTAGCTGGTGGAATACAACACAGAGGTGTGTGGCACTCGGCGGGCACTGTGTAACACAGCATTGGGCTCAGCCAGGAGCACGCTGTGACTCTCAAGTGAGGTTTGTCTCCTTTCCAGAGTGTAAAATAAAAAGTATTACACATCCGGCGGTGGATGTGTGTTTTATTAACAGTGAGGGGGTTTCTTGCATAGTTTGGTTGAATTTTTGTCGAATCCCCTTTGAATGGCTTGGTGTGCATGTGTATTAAATGTGCCCGTCAATAGCTACCCATGTTTGTATAAATAAACGACAAGGGTGTCTACTTGGAGAGTACCCACCAGCGGGGGCGCCGGGATTAGGCACGGGAGGGTGTCAGACATGTCAGAGCTTCACTAGCGGTGTGAATACATTCTACGTGGATTCATTGTATGCATAGTCGCCTTTTAATGAATATCACGCAAATCGTCATGGTGATAGGTACATACGGTTTGTCCAGCATGTCCTAGGTGTTTCTATAAATATATTTAAAAAAAAAAAAAAAAAAAAAAACAAAGGCCGGCCCCGGGGGATGGGGTCCCCGAGGCCATAAGTGGCCTGAGGAGGGGGGCAACACAGCCCCCCTCCTAAAGAATAAAAAAAAAAAAAAGCCCATGACCCGGGGGTTGGGGTCACCGGGGCCGATTAAGGCCTTGGGAGGGCCAAATTAATTTTTTTCAACAAAAAAAATTTGGGTGCAGGCCCTGGGGGATGGTGTCCCCAGGGCTAATAAATTAGAAAAAGAAAGGGTGCCACACAGCCCTCCTTCTAAAAAAAAAAAAAAAAAAGACCGGCATCGCGCCGGAGGCCACGCCCCCTCCTTGCAGCACTCTGCAAACGCGCCCCCTGGCCAGTTGTAAGTTGAGGAATTAATTCCCCTTCAATACTGAGGGTCCCTGAGGGCCAACTAGCCCAACAGGTATCTCCAGTATGCACCAGGGAGCTGCGTTGCAGACAGGTGTTCTGAGACCACGCCCCTTTTTACACCTCCATGCAACGCAGCTCTGTGGTGCTTACTGGAGGTACCTAGTGGGCTAGTTTGACTCTAGGGACCCTTAGGATTCAAGGGGACTTAATCTCTCAACTCTGAACGGCCACAGGGCGCGTGTACACAGTGATGAAGGGAGGGGACGGGGCCTGAGGTGACGTTGCAAACACGCCCTGTGGCACGTTTTTAAGTTGGGGAAATAATTCCCTTTCAATCCTGAGGGACCCTGGGGTCCAACTGGCCCACCAGGTGCTTCCAGTAAGCACCACTGCTCTGCGTTGCAGAGAGGTGGTGCAGGCCGTGCCACTTTTTACACCTCTCTGCAACGCAGCTCTGTGGCACTTACAGGAGGTAACTAGTGGTCTAGTTGGACCCTAGGGACCCTCAGGATTCAAGGGGACTTAATCTCCCAACTTAAAACGGCTACAGGGCGTGTTTACACAGTGGGGAAGGGAGGGGACGGGGCATGAGGTGACGTGTTCAAACACGCCCTGTGGTGCGTTTTAAGAGGTAGTTTTAATCCCCTGCCCTATTATATACTAGGGGCTTACAGAGGAGGTCATGTTAATCACAGGGGGACCCCAACGCATAGTGTGCCCTAGTGTATGTATGTGTTTTCACTGTATTCTGAGTGTCTTTTAACATAGCACTGGCTCTAGGACTGGTTAGTCAGACTCAGTTACCACCAGTATCCGTCTGAAAAAGTTGAGGGTACAGGATGATTTTGCAACAAGGCTTGTTTCTGCTCTTCTGTTTGTTCTTTCTGCACGTTATACTTCTTCCTGCACTTTTCTTCGTCTTTGAGGACTTCTGTTGCTTCTTTCTGCATTTCTTTTTTTTCTTTCTGTGCGTTTTTCCTTCTTTCTTCACATGTCCTATCTCTGTAGGCATAGCTAGAAATTAGCATTTAAAAAACCTTTGAAATTCACTGAAAAAACCATAGGTTTCAGGCACGTTATAGCTAGGAATTAGCATTTAAAAAACCTTAGAAATTCACTGAAAAACACATAGGTTTCAGGGGCGTAATAGTTAGCTGGACTTTTCACTCGTACAAAACCATAGAAATTCCCCCGTTATAGTTAGTTCAATCCAGAGGTCCCCTAGGGGCCAACTATCCCACCAGGTACCTCCAGTAAGCGCCACGGAGCTGCTTTGCAGAGTGTTGTAAAAAGGGGCGTGGCCTCTGAACACCTCTCTGCAATGCACCTCCCTGGCGCATACTGGAGGTACCTGGTGGGCTAGTTGGCCACCAGGAGACCTCAGGATTCAAGGGGACTTAATCCCCCAACTTAAAACACGCCACAGGCGCGTTTGCACAGTGGTGAAGGTAGGGGGCGGGGCCTGAGGTGATATGTGGGCATACACGCCCTGTGGCGGGTTTTAAGTTGGGGAATTAATTCCTCTTCAATCCAGAGGTCCCCTAGGGGCCAACTATCCCACCAGGTACCTCCAGTAAGCGCCACGGAGCTGCTTTGCAGAGTGTTGTAAAAGGGGGCGTGGCCTCTGAACACCTCTCTGCAATGCACCTCCCTGGCACATACTGGAGGTACCTGGTGGGCTAGTTGGCCACCAGGAGACCTCAGGAATCAAGGGGACTTAATCCCCCAACTTAAAACACGCCACAGGTGCGTTTGCACAGTGGTGAAGGTAGGGGGCGGGGCCTGAGGTGATATGTGTGCAAACACGCCCTGTGGCGTGTTTTAAGTTGGGAAATTAATTCCTCTTCAATCCAGAGGTCCCCTAGGGGCCAACTAGCCCACCAGGTACCTCCAGTAAGTGCCACGGAGCTGCATTGCAGAGTGTTGTAAAAAGGGGCGTGGCCTCTGAACACCTCTCTGCAACGCAGCTCCCTGGCGCATACTGGAGGTTCCTGGTGGGCTATTTGGCCCCCAGGGGACCTCTGGACTGAAGAGGAATTAATTCCCCAACTTAAAACGTGCCACAGGGCGTGTTTGCACACGTCACCTCAGGCCCCGCCCCCTTCCTTCACCATTGTACAAATATTCCTCTAAAATCAGCCGAACTACGAATTCCGATTTACTCACCTGTTATCAGGAGAGAACCCAGTGCTGCATCTTTTAGCCCAGCACTGACCCTGAAAAGTAATTCTAAGCATACTTACCAGTAACTTGTATTTCCTTCCATTGGAATCCATTGTGTGGTTTTCACCAGAAAAGTTTCTACGTGTCCATTTTTGAAACCTACAAATATTCCTCCAAATTCAGCCGAACTACGAATTCCGATTTACTCACCTGTTATCAGGAGAGAACCCGGGACTGCATCTTTTAGCCCAGCGCTGACCCTGAAAAGTAATTGTAAGCATACTTACCAGTAACTTGTATTTCCTTCCATAGGAATCCATTGTGTAGTTTTCACCAGAAAAGTTTCTAAGTGTCCATTTTTGAAACTTACAAATATTCCTCTAAAATCAGCCGAACTACGAATTCCGATTTACTCACCTGTTATCAGGAGAGAACCCAGAGCTGCATCTTTTAGCCCAGCACTGACCCTGAAAGTAATTCCAAGCGTACTTACCAGTAACTTGTATTTCCTTCCGTAGGAATCCATTGTATGGTTTTCCCCAGAAAAGTTTCTAAGTGTCTATTTTCACAAACTAAAAATATTCCTAAAAAATCGTCTGTTATGACTTAAACACATTCTTTCAACTGTTTACAGGAGATTGGCCAGTGCTGGATCCAGGATCCACCACTGAGTAAGAAAAAGTAACGATAACACTACTTACCTGCTAAGTGAATTTTCTGCCGTAGGATAACATTGGTGATTCTATGTGAAATTTTTTTTAAGTGTCAACTTTTAAAATACAATAATATTCCTTAAAAATCACTACTGTAACCAAAAGGATTTTACTCAACTGTTTACAGGAGATGTCCAAGGACTGAATCTAGGATCCAGTCCTCTGGGTAGAAAAGTACTCCATAAAGTAACTAATTGCATTTGACTACAAATTCACATTGAGCTCAATGTTGCATTGTGTAACTACTGTACTTAAAAGTATAATGCCTATTTGCAAAGTATTTAAACTAAAGTAATTCATTCTGAGAAAGTATATTTTGTATTGTAATGTATAATGTAATTAAAAAAATAAAATATCTAAAAATAAACAGTTTACAAAATGTAGTCAATCAGTATCAAAATATTCAGTATAACAATTAATACATTAAAAATGGTCATTTACGGGGAGGAGCCTAGCGCTTGACCAAGATGGCCGCGTGAGCCTTGAGCTCCCGCGACCCTCGCGCCCTCCGGCAATTATCCTGTCCTAAATCCTGTTTTTCATGCACGGAATCCTGCAGATGAGTCACAGCTGGGGCGATTGACGTTGTCCGGGCTAAGATCGCCCACCGGGAACCGAAGTTGTGCATGGCGGAAGATTGCGGCCTACCTCCGAAGGATGCCAGGGGCTCGCGTTGGCAGGATGCCCGGCCACTAATTGAACAACAGCGGCCTTGGGAGGTGTGAACTGGCGGACGGGTGCCGCTGCACTTTCGCTTTCGCTTTCTCGCCCTTTGTTTGCTCCGGCCCGGGAGTGCTTCGTGCCGATCCCCTGATATCTGGAGGACCTAAACTCGACCCTGGCTGGCTGTGGAGGTCTTGGTTGACCCTGTCTCCTCTGGCTGAGTGAGGGACGTCTTTTTGTAACTGACCGCCCTGCTGTTCGAGATGTCGACCAAACTGGAGGGGGACAAGCCGAAGTCTAAGGCTACCAGGCGGGGAGGCTATACCCAATCCAACAATATGGATCGCTATGCCCAGCAGAAGGGGTCGCCTGGTGGATCGGGAAAGTCGCTGGAGGTGCAGAACGCCGATCCATCCCCAGCCTCGGAGCTATCATTGCAGGATATCAAGGGGGCGATTGAGGGGATGCAATCATCGATTGGGCGACAGTTCGAGACCCTGGCGCACAAGGTGGACATGATTTTGGTTGATGTCAACTTGATTCGCGCGGACCTGGGCAAAACCAATGAGCGGGTCAAGTCCCTGGATCTCAAGGCCACGGGCCTCGCGGACGAGGTCTCGGAACTCCAGGTTGAGGTTCGCAAGTTACGGACCGCGAATGACCTCTCCGCCCGCAGGCTTGAGGACTTTGAAGGTCGGGCCCGGCGCAACAATGTGCGCCTTATTGGGGTCCCGGAAACTTCGGAGGAGCTCTCCGTGGACTTACTCGTCGAGGACTTGGTGGTGAACCATCTTGCGCCTAAGGGCCTCGGCAAGTTTTTTGCGGTTGAGCGGGCTCACCGAGTGCCTGGCGGGAGGCCTAAGGTGGGAGCCCCCCCGCGACCGATTGTCGCCCGGATCTTTCACTTTCGGGACCGAGACGCTATCCTGCAAGCATCAAGGGTGAAAGGCCCGGTGCCTTTTCAGAATGCCTCTGTGAGCTTTTATCCTGACTTTACCCAGATGGTGCAGAAGCAAAGGCAGAGTTTCCTGGGGGTGAAGAGGCGGCTTCGGGAGATGGACCTGAAATATGCTATGCTTTTCCCCGCCAGGCTACGTGTGGTGTATGAGGATCGGACTTTCTTTTTCGAATCGCCGGACATGGCAGGGGACTGGTTGGATGCGCTCCCTCGGCGACAGCCCGGCGGGGACCATGTGGTTGGAGCGGAAGGCGACCGGGATGGACAGGAGTGACACCCCCGGTGTCGGTCTGTTTTGACTCAATCTCAGACAGTGACTAGCACCCTACTGCAGTAATGGGAGGGCAGCGGGGGGAAGATAGGAGCTCTTTCCTCCCTTGGGGTACTTTTTGTGGATTTGTTTTTAGTAGGGCGACAGGCACACTGCAAGTTGGGGGGGCTTCGCAAGCTGATGCAGGGGTGCAGGGAGGGGGGGGGATTTGGGATGTTGGGGTTGTTGTTGGGGTTTTTTTTTCTTGCAAGGCGTAGTAATTGTTGTCTGTATTGTCCGATTGTGGTTCTCCGGGGGGGTGGAGGTCTCTTCATGTTCGGGGATGGGGGGTAGGGGCTTAAACATAATTAGCTGGAATGTTAATGGCTTAGGGGATCGTATAAAACGGGGGATAGTACTACAATTCTTGAAACGGACCTCACCAGATGTGGTCCTCCTGCAGGAGACCCACCTTATAGGGAACACGTGTTATGCACTTAATAGAAAGGGTTATAAATTCGTTGCTCACTCGGGGTTCTCCTCGGGCTCCAGGGGTGCGGGCATACTTGTTAGAGCTTCCCTACCATTCGAGGTTGACTCCACCATTGCTGATGATAGGGGGCGCTTTGTGGCTGTGGCGGGGAGGTGGGAGGGCAGAACGTTGGTATTGGTTTCTGTTTATGTCCCTCCTGCCTTGCAGGCCTCCACGTTTGCTGATCTGGGCAAGGCCTTGTTGGAACTCCCTGAAGGGATGCTGGTGGTGGGTGGGGACTTCAATGCGGTTGGATCTGGATTGTTCGATAGGTACCCGCCCAGGGACACCGGGGGGGCTCAGAAGTGGCTTCCCGACTTTATAGATACTTTTGGCCTGGTAGACTGTTGGAGGCTACGACACCCTACCCAAAGACAATATAACTTCCACTCCGGGGCCCATGGCAGTCTCTCCCGGATTGATTACTTACTCGCCCTGGCTGCACACGCCTCACTGGTATCTGAGGCTAGGCACATGGCACGGGGTATCTCCGATCACTCGCCGGTGTGGGCCCGTCTGGATATTGGCCGGGTAGCGGGGGGCAGGGTGGCTCCCATTAACCCCTGGTACTTTCGTGACCCCAAGTTGCGCAGTGCGTTGCTGAAGGCAGTTGATCACTACTTTAAGGATAATCAGGGTTCAGTTGAATCGGTGGTGTCCTTGTGGGAAGCGTTTAAGACCGTATTGAGAGGGGAGGCCCTCTCCTTGGTAGTGGCCGCCAAGCGGCGGAGAGACGCCGAGGTGACACAAGTTGAGGACGAGATTGCGGCCTTAGACGTGGCCTTGGAGGAGGAGGTTGCGGCGGCTACACTGCATAATTTGAGCTTGAAGCAATTGGAATACAGGGATCTGGTGACGAACGCTGCCAAGACCCTCAGTAGGGAGCAGCAGGGTCGATTGTACGATGTTGGTGATAAGGCCGGGAAACTGTTGGCGTGGTTGGATAAAAAAGAGCGTGTTAATCGAGTGGTGCCGGAGTTGTCCATGGATGGGGGAGAGGTTGTCACTGACCCCGATGGTATAGTCCAGTGTTTCTCGGACTATTTTCGTACGGTGTACACCTCGGTTTCGGATAGGCCGACTGAGGACTCGTGCGACCTTCTGCGTGATATTGCTCTGCCCTGCCTTTCTGTCATAGATAGGGATGACCTCGATGGAGATATAACTGTTGACGAAGTGGCGTGTGCTATCCGTGCGTTGCGCCCGGGTAAGGCCTCGGGCCCAAATGGGTTGCCGATTGAGTTGTATAAGCTCCGTCCGGATAAGTTGGCTCCTCACCTACGCGCCATGTTCGTGGAGGCGCGGGAGAATGGGTTTCTTCCGCTCGATCAACGGCTGGCTACGATTGTGGTAATACATAAAGACGGTAAGCCCCGGGATAAGTGTGGTTCCTATCGGCCGATATCACTTCTCAACGCTGAGCCGAAAATCCTTGCCAAGATCCTTGCCAACCGCCTGGTCCGGGTGCTTGGAGATTTGATCCACCCGGACCAGTCGGGCTTTATCCCGCACTGTAACACTGCACTGAATCTCAGACGCCTTCATGGAGTGATTGCTAGGACGGGCACGATGCGAGAGCCGGCCATTGTGGCGGCTCTCGATGCCACGATGGCTTTCGACACGGTGGAGTGGGCATACTTGTGGGCTGTGCTAGCCAAGTTCGGCTTCGGGCCTGGCTTTGTAGGCTGGGTGCGGTTGCTTTATGAGGGGCCCCTTGCTAGCGTAGTGGTGAATGGGCGGGCGTCGACACCGTTCGAGCTCGGGAGGGGCACCCGGCAGGGCTGTCCCCTGTCGCCGTTGTTGTTCGCCCTTGCTCTTGAACCGCTAGCGGCGTGGATACGCTGGCACCCGGATAAAAGTGGGATTCGATGGTCACCCGACCACGAGGACCGTATTTCGCTTTACGCCGACGATATTCTGTTATACCTCACCTCGCCTAAGAAATCTCTCATAGTGGTTTGTGACGTCTTGACTTCGTTCGGTAGGAACTCTGGTCTTGTTATTAACTGGGGGAAGTCATACTTGTATTCCCTGTGTGGTGATGTCCCGCCTGTCCCGTGAAACTGCTCGATCCAGATCGCCCGGCAGGGCTTTTTGTACTTAGGTATCTATATTTCCACTGACCCCGCTTTACGATACGAGAAAAACTTGCTCCCTCCCTTGGCACGTTTGCGGCGGGACGTGGCGAGCTGGCGGCGGTTGCCGTTATCCCTCCTTGGTCGCGCCGCTCTGTTCAAAATGATGCCCCTTCCCCGTTTCCTCTATGCCTTGCAGAATACCCTTGAATTGGTCCCGGCCAGTTACTTCCGAGAGGTCGAAAGCCTCCAGCGCGCGCTACTGTGGGAAGGGCGACCGCGCATAGCGATTGCTAAGTTGACGCTTCCGTGGTACGACGGGGGTATCGCGCTTCCAGACATTCGACGTTATTATTGGGCCACTCAGTTGAGCGCGATTAATCATGGTGTCTATGGTCCGGCGCTGAGCCCCGGCTATGCTATGGACCGGTGGCTGCTGCGCGGGGGTAATTACCACAGAGCGCTGTACTCAGGGCCCACTAGGGTGGCCGTGCACGTGTGGAAGGTGGCGACAGATTCACTGGGCTGGAAGGGGAAGCTTACCCTCGCCACCCCGTTGTTTGACTCCGATATTCTGGGAAAGCTTTGGCATACAAAAGGGTTTGAGAAATGGGACCTAATCGGTATATCCAGGGTTGGAGACCTTGTGGTTAAGGGTAGGGTGAAGTCATTTGAGGAGCTGCAGAAGGAATATGAGCTAGGGAGCACGGAGTTCTTCCGATACGCTCAAGTGTGTCACGCCTTGCGGTCAGTCCTTGTAGAGGGGGAGACGGTGCCTGTGTCCTCTCCGTTGGAGGACCGTATTCTGGATGGCCATATGCCGGAGAGTACGATCTCTCTCATCTATAAGAAATTAATTAATGTTCGGGCGGATCTTCTTCTAGGGTTGCGCGATCAATGGACTAGGGATGGCCTCGAATTAGATGATGAGGATTGGCAGTATGCAGTCTCCTCTCCCAAAGAGGTCGCGATCCCTGCGCGCCTGCGGCTGGTGCAGCTTAAAATCCTCCATAGAGTTTACGTGACAGGGCCTAGGCTGGTCCGTATGGGTTTCTCTGAGGAGGGCTTATGTAAGAGAGGCTGTGGTATGGTGGGCACCTTCCTACATATTATTTGGGAATGCGGTGCGATCATGGAGTTCTGGAAGCGAATCCACGATGTGATGGGGGAGGTGACGGGCATCGTCATGCAGCCGGAGGCGCGGTGTTGCCTCCTGAATGTTTGGGGTCCTACTGACCACGACGCGGCACAGACTCAGTGGGTGACCCTAGGGAACATGGTAGCTAAGTGTGACATCGCTCGCCTGTGGGGCTCTGCTGGGCCCCCTACATTGACAGCGTGGATGGAAAACATGGATTGGTGCATGTTTAGGGAGAAGACAGTATACTGTGCTCGAGGGCGCCCCCGGAAATGGCACGCCGTGTGGGGGCGGTGGAACCAGTATAGAGGGGGCATATGCCTGCCCCCAGACCCCGACCCGCCTGAGGAGCAGCTCTCCCCTTAGCATTCTTTCCGGCTTTGTAGTCTTCGCTGGTATGTGTTTGCCTTCTTGAGTCTCTGCCTTCCCCTCCTTTCCCCTACTAGAGATCTGTGTCTGATGGACGAAATGGGGCTCGCCCCCCCCTGATGGGAACCCCCTTTTGTGCTTTAAGTACTTATCGCCTTGCTTGTGTTTGGGTTTGGGTGTGTGTTTATTTAAAACAGAACCTTTTGATTCTCCTGTCAGTCAAATGTGGACGCTCGCTTTTGTTGTGTTTCTAAAAGCTGCCGTACCCCCGGGTTGTCGGCTGAATAGCTGTGTCCCTGACTTAACAGAATAAAGTTTAAAAAAAAAAAAAAGAAAAAAATGGTCATTTACAAAACCTTTGAAATTCACTGAAAAAAACAGAGGTTTCAGGCCTGATATAGTTAGGAATTAGCATTTAAAAAACCTTTGAAATTCACTGAAAAAACCATAGGTTTCAGGCCTGATATAGTTAGAAATTAGCATTTAAAAAACCTGTGAAATTTACTGAAAAAAACCATAGGTTTCAGACCTGATATAGTTAGGAATTAGCATTTAAGAAACCTTAGAAATTCACTGAAAAAACAATAGGTTTTAGGGGTGTAGCTAGCTGGACATTTCACTAGAACAAAACCATTGAAATTCCTCCGATATAGTTAGTTGTACTAACTACATCTTGCTCGCCCCCGCAATCCACTGCTGATGATGTCACATATTACATCATTCATGACATGGTCAGTGACATCACTGATGACATCTCAAATGACATCACTGATGACATCATCCACGTGACAATCAGATACACCTCATCATACACTAGTATAACCTTTCAACACTCACTGTAAAATACAGAGTGCCAGATTTAAAACCATTGACACACCAATACAAGTTTCTAAACACCCACTCAGTGATTCCTAGATCTATACACACATGTAATCACTTACCTATAGATTCACTCATACATGCTGTCAATGATCAATAGAACACTATCAAATATACTTATACACCTATATCGACATTACACACCAGCACACATCCTAATCA
Organism: Triturus cristatus; assembly: GCF_964204655.1. Lineage (NCBI taxonomy): Eukaryota > Metazoa > Chordata > Amphibia > Caudata > Salamandridae > Triturus > Triturus cristatus. The sequence goes on from NC_140585.1 coordinate 41,896,482, forward strand.
CTTATGAAGTCATCCTACTCACTTATGCAAACAATGGATCATACTTACTTTTACTTAGCTATACACTTATAAAAACACCACTTCATCTATTCATATAGATAATAACTCATACTTAGTGTGTTATAAAAACACTATTACAAGTATACAATTATCCATACAGTCACTCATACAATCACTGAGTCTTATGTATACTTATTTATATACAACAACTGACACATATACTGGCTTTTATTTTCCTAGTTTGTTGGACATGTACCATTGAGACATATATTTGCTCATTGCCACACCCATAAAGATATTCACTCACACAAACAATTGTTATAACATGTAGTTTTAACTTCTTATACCTACTGAATCAACTATTCACACATCTTTGGGCAGTCACACACCCCCCACCGAACCACACACACATTCACTCTCCCATACAAATACTCAGTTAACTAATCAATAAATAATATAGACTTTCACGTAGCTAGTAACCAACTAGTGCAGCAGTTTACCCAACAACTGACAACGTGATACAGATATTCACACAGTTGAGTCACTATCCAATATATTTAGTGAGACACTATAAATTAGTCAAGTAAACAGTCAATCACACTGCTACTAAATCCTCCATCCAGATATTTATATTTATATATCCACTCATTCTTCAATGCAAATTGCTAGATATATAATACATATTTAAATAACGAACCAAACCACATTCACTGGATGATGTCATCAGTGATGTCATCAGTGATGTCATTTGAGATGTCATCAGTGATGTCACTGACCATGTCATGAATGATGTAATATGTGACATCATCAGCAGTGGATTGCAGGCGCGCGAGATGTAGTTAGTACAACTAACTATTTTGGAGGAATTTCAATGGTTTTGTTCGAGTGAAATGTCCAGCTAGCTACAGCTACCTATAGTTTTTTCAGTGAATTTCTAAGGTTTTTTAAATGCTAATTCCTAACTATGTCAGGCCTGAAACCTATAGTTTTTTCAGTGAATATATATATATATATATATATATATATATATATATATATATATATATATATATATATATATTCACTGAAAAAACCATAGGTTTCACACATGTTATAGTTAGCGGAAATTTTACTGATAAAAAACCAATGAAATTGCCCCGTTATAGTTAGTGCTGGCAACTATAACTCACGCGACCGCAATCCTCTGCTGATGCTAATACTGTATTTAGACACTTATTTGCCCATGTCTTCTTCCATACATTTTTAGCTATACATATATTACAAATATTTTTTTTTCATAAAGACACATATGTCATCAGCAGAAGATTGCGGTCGCGTGAGTTATAGTTGCCAGCACTAACTATAACGGGGCAATTTCATTGGTTTTTTATCAGTAAAATTTCCGCTAACTATAACATGTGTGAAACCTATGGTTTTTTCAGTGAATTTGCAAGGTTTTTTAAATGCTAATTCCTAACTATAACGTGTGTGAAACCTATGGTTTTTTCAGTGAATTTGTACGGTTTTTTAAATGCTAAGTTACTTTACGCCATTCATGGCGTGCGCGCCCACTTAACGCAGTTCGTTCCGTGCGCGCACGGTGCGCTTCGCGCACCGTGCGCGCACAGTAAGCACGCGGTGCGCTTCGCGCACCGCGCACCCACTTTACGCAGTTAGTGCCGTGCCCACGTTACGCTAGATGGGCCATGTACGCACGATGCGCTTCGCGCACCTTGCGCACATGGAGGACATATTATGCGCTTCCTTGTGATCTGTAATCTGTTGAATTTTTTTGGGGAATTTCTGTCCTCTAATAAGTCATGCACAAATGGTGGCCTGCGGCCACCATTTGCACACGGGGTGGAGAAAGTGTGGATTTTTTTTATTTTTTTTATTTTTGACCGTACGCTTACGGTAAGCGTACGGTAAGCGTAATCGGCGAAATTGCCGAAAAAAAAATAAAACCTTTTTTGCTCTTGGGGGATGTTTGGGGGCTCCCTCAACATGACTATGTGGGAGGGAGTTGTCAAAACAGCCCCGTAACATGTTTTTGGCCATCAGGTTTGATAAACAACATTCAGTGCGAGAGACAAAATGGCGGACGCCGCTTCCTGGTTTCGGCCGATTCGAATGTTTACTAAGATCTAAGAGCCAATCAGAATCGCGCTCGCGCACGCCACCGTACGCTTACGGTAAGCGTACCGTAAGCGTACCGTAAGCGGGCTCAGATATATATATTGATTTAAAGGCTATTTTCTCAGAATCTACTGAACAGATTTACACCAAACCTACAAAAGGCACTTCCTTGACCTAGGGACTACCTCTCTGCCAAATTTCTAGTAATTCTGTTCAGCCGTTCGGGCTGTAGCTCGTTCTAAAGGTCCTATGGAAAAATGCATGGGAAAAACGCGTTTTGGGACCCCCCTTTTATCTCAGCCCCCGCTTGACGAATCCCCCCGAGACTTTCAGGGTAGGAGCGGAGCGTAGCGCCCCACCTATTTTGAGAAATTCGCAAGGATTCGTCGACCGGCGCCAAAGTTATTCAAAATAGAATGTTGAGGTTTTCCTATGGAAACGTGGTCCTAACTATAACTACCTACTGGCGACCGCCAGTAGGTAATATATATATATATATATATATATATATATATATATATATATATATATATATATACTATATATATATATATATATGTGCCAAGTTGTATTGAAGAATGACTGGGTGTATAAGTGTCTGGGTGGAGGATTCAATAGGTGTGTGGCTGAATGTATAAGGGAGTGATTAATTGTGTCTTACTGAATGCATGCGTTAGTGACTAAACTGTGTGAATGTCTGTATCAGTCTGCCTGTTGTTGTGTAAGCAGCTGCATGGGTTGGTGAGTAGCTACATGAGTGTCTTTATGGGTTATTTATTGGTTGCGTGAGTATCTGTATCGGTGCCTGAGTGTTTGTGTGTTGTGTGAGTTTGTGCATAGATGTGTGAGTGTGCGTATGAGTGTGTTGGTGAGTGAATGGATGTCTCAATGGTACATGTCCAAGTAACTATGTATGTAAAAGGCAGTGTATGTGAAAGTTGAAGTATATCAATGACTATATGTGAGAGTCAGTGATTGTGAGAGTGGCTGTATGGATAAGTGTGTACTTGTATCAGTGATTGTAGAAGAGAGTAAGTATGCATTAGTTTCTGTTTGAATAAGTGATGTGGTGTGTATATAACTGTTTAGGTCAGTTAATGGAAGTGTGGTTGATTCTTTGCATGACTGACTAGGTGTGTGGGTAACTCTGGATGAGTGGTGGTGTGTGAGTGTCTTTATACGTGTATGAGTGCTTATGATAGTGTTGTATTGATAAGTCACTGCATGTATGAATGATTGTATGGGTGAATTAGTGGATATGTTTGGAAACCTAGGAATCAGTGAGTGCGTATGTAGTAACTAGTATTGGTGTGTTGATTGTTTCGAAAATGTTAGTCTGTATTTTACAGTGGGTGTATCAAATCTTATATTAGAGTGTAAGGAGGAGCATCAGATTTTCACGTGTATGATGTCATTAGTGATGTCATCAGTGATGTCATTTGAGACGTCATCAGTGATGTCATCAGTGATGTCACTGACCATGTCATGAAGGATGTAATATGTGATGTCATCAGCAGTGTATTGCAGGGGTGCGAGTTATAGTTAGCTGAACTAACTATAACGGGGGAATTTCTCTGGTTTTGTACGGGTGAAATGTCCAACAAACTATAACGTGCCTGAAACCTATGTTTATTTCAGTGAATTTCTAAGTTTTTTAAAATGCTAATTTCTAACTATAACGTGCCTGAAACCTATGGTTTTTTCAGTGAATTTCAAAGGTTTTTTAAATGCTAATTTCGAATTATAATGTCCATTAAACCTATGTTTTTTTCAGTAATTTAGAATTTTTGGGGTGATATTTTGTATCTTTAATATCTAAAAAATAGTTTTTATAATTTGTTTTGTTTGTTAATAAAATAATATAATGTCTTATGTTTTCTTAAATATTAATATATCTATTTTTTGGGGGGGAGAAAAAAGTGGAATCGCTCACCCATCGTGTAGCTATATTGGTGGGTGTGCGGATTCAAACCGCCATATTGGTAATGTTGTGAACGATGCGCGTTTCAGCCAGCACACTCCGCTTACGCTTACAGGGAGGGAACTACGACGCTACATGTACCAGGTCATCCCTGTAGTGATCTGATCACAGGTCTAGTTGTCAGCATGCCACAGCCTCTCCATCACGGCAGCTTTAAACCCACACCACACCCATGCAGCAGAGGCGTCACAGGACATGTGAACCTACCAATAAAAAGGGCCGGGCGCACATGCTCGACCCCATTTCCACTCTCTATCTGGGTGTATCCGTGTGCTTATTATGTTAGGTGGCAGCCGAGGCAGTTTGACCAACATGGGCCTCCCGCAACGTCACGATGACTTGAGGTGCACATAGTTGGTGGCAGCCAAAGCACTATGCCGTACACTGGCTTTCTGCCAAGTGACGATAACTTGAGCTGCACAGAGTTGGTGGCAGCCAAGGCATTTTGGCCGACACGGGCCACCCACCACTTGGCAATGACTTGAGCTGCACTGTGTTAGTGCCACCAGAGCTGAGCGGGTGTACAGCCTGCAATGATGCGTGGCCTCGATACACTATCCTGGCAATCAAGTCCCGATTTGAATCGTGAGCTGGGCTGGACCGTGTGTACGCCAAAGGCAGCTGGCTATACAGACTGTGCTACGGAATCCAGCGACGGCTGAGGAGGTTGCTCTGGCACGTAGTGGGCCCTCTAGGACACACGCCAGTAGCAGCAGGTGAGCATTGAGGTCTGGGTGCACAGGGTCGGGCAGTCATCGCTGGGTGTCAGACTAGTCTGGAGACCAGGGCTGGGATGCTTGAAAAAGATGTAGGAATCATGCACACTGCCTGAGAAGTTTGCAACGACATTTGTGTAGAGGCCCTGGTGGTCCAGTTTTGCCTGCACATTGTTGGAATGCGTGTGGTTTCTGTTGCGGTGATTTTGTGCGGTGTTGTACAAGTAGTACATGTGTGCAGTCAGTTGCTCCCAACACGTGCAGGAAGGCTGCTATAGTGTGGTTCCCTTGCTTGGTCTCCAGCTATTTCTGCACAGTGTAGGTAAAGTGAACATGCAGGTGTATCAAGCTGAAACGAACTCTGATGCTTACAGGTGTGATAAATCCTGCATAATTAGACCATAACAGAAGTTTGTGTAGTTGTAACTTTCCTCTTCTTTCCTACGAAGGTTACAACCGCACAAGCTTCTGTTACGGTCATTTTGTGCAGGATTGATCATACCTGTAAGCATTCCAGTTTGTCCAAGTGCAATACATTGTACCAGATTATGTTTGTGACCATACTAATGCTTGACCATTGTTTTTATTTATCCAACAGGTTTCTGAATACGGATTTTTGGGATTTCCAGGATGATCTAAAGTTATTTGATCCACAAATTGATGTTCCCCATACCTCCGTTTTTACTGTTTTCTTCAATTCTTGTGGCAATTCCTCAGGGTCAAATACAGCAAATTCCTCGGTAATTTCAGGTTCCATATTAGCTATTGTCATTTTGTACAGTACATCCTCATCAGGAGTCTCAAAAGCTATACCATCAGGAGTACAGAATATTGTGCAGTCCATTTTGCACAGCAAGTCTCTCCCTAACAAATTTACAGGGCTTAAATCGCACACGACAAAACGGTGCATTCCAGAAAATGTGCCTATTTTAACCTTAACTGGTTCAGTGAGATATGTTTTTATCTGTCTGTTGAATACTCCAACTACCTGGATTGTTTCATCCGAGAGAGGAAGATTTTTGACATCAGCTGACCTAACAGTTGAACGAGTAGCACCAGTATCTACTAGGAAAGTAAGGTTTTTGTCATTTACCTTTCCTGTCTGGTCTGCTTCTAGAGTTGCGCCAAGTACGCACTCTTCTTCCTCCCCTCGGTACCGTCAATAAATTTCTTCTGACTCACTCTCATAGCGTTGTAGCCAATACTGAGAAACCGCACTAGCACGCGCCAGCTTAGTTACCTGTTCTTCGTTGTAGAATCCTGTCTCATTACTGTATTTCTGAGGATTTACGCTCTGTGGAAAAGGCGGTTTTGGCACCTGACACTGTTGGGCAACAACTTGCTGCTCTCGCTGCGGTTGACAACTCACCTCATTCTGCACCTGTGGATTCAATGATGCATTATCGCCATTAGCACTTGGGGGAAATTTACACTCCGTTCTCCAATGCCCTATTCTTCCGCAATTATGACATGGCCACTTCTTTTTGACTTCTTCTATACTAATCTATCCTTTCCCTTTCCCAATGTTGGGTTTCTGTTTCATGCTCGTACCATTTGCTTGTTCAATCAGTTGGGCTTCCTGTCTCTCTGCCACTTTTACTTGAGCTCACATGGCCTTTTCTTTTAATTTACGCTGCTTGACTTCAATCTCATCACTAAAATATTTTGCATGTCTCAGTACTTCATCTATCTTTTTATTTTGCCAATCCACTGTATGCTGTTTAATCATTTCACTTACTTTAGGACGCAACCCATAAACAAATCGATATACAAAATGACTCAAATCCTTCTCACTCAAATTTTCATCACCACTGTATTGTTTAAAAGCCAACAACAATCTCTCATAGTAGGCATGTACAGATTCTTTTACTTCTTGATGAGTTCTACCAATTTTTACCCAATCAGTTTATTTAGGAGGAACTTTATTTTTCAGGAAGGTAACTACCTGTTCATATTTTCTCATTACTTCTGGATCAGGAGCACCTGTTTTTGGATCCCTAGGGTATTCTTGAGTAGGCCAACCTATTGTAATTTTTCATTCTGCCCATAAGTCTGCAGGCACAATTATGTCAAATAAACTGTTCAAATCAATCCATAGTACTTTTGATCATTTTACAAACATGTCTACCTGCCTGTACCATTCAACCAGCTTCTCGCGCAAGCAAGGAAAGTCATTGGTGAATGATAAAATGTCTTGTCTGGTCCAGGGGACATGCACATAGCCTCCGCCTGGAATCTCTCTCATGGGACATTCAGTTACCACCTTTTCTTTTTCTCTTATGGGGAAAGCTGCAAACGTTTTGTCTGTTGCATCGTCTTGTTTTCAAAACCACCTACTTTTCCATTTGTCTACATCGCCCCATTTTCTCAGTAAAACAATTAGATCTTTAATCTGAGTTATTCTTCCTGCTGTATTCAAATTTTCAATGTCCTTTTCAGCAAAGTCTACTCTGTATGGTTTCTGTAATGATTTTATTTTTTCAAAGTCGATACCCATTTCACTTGCTACTTCTTCCAATCTTTCATGTACATTTCTTGCTCTCCATGTTATACTTTTGCAGAGAAACATTAGTTCTTCATCCTGATATGCTTTTAATTTTTCTGTGGGAATAGTTCCTACTATTAATTCTTCTAAAACTATTTTTAATTTAGACACATCTAAAGGTCGAGGTTCAGCATTTTTTTGTTGTAAACTCCTTAACCATTCACTTAATTCATCAGAAGTAGGACCTACAGAAATCGTTTCATTTCGTGTTTGTTCTAAACTTTTTGGTGACCCTGGTACTGATTCTGTCGTCAATATTGCTCTATTCGATAGACTCTGATTTACTGTCAAATGTTTAGGAGTACTTAGTCTAGATGTTCCTACCACCTGTCCCCATGGATTTTCTCTTGAACCTCTTCTTTCCATTTCGATTTGCTTATTACTGTTATAAGGAATCGTCAGACAATACTCACTATCCTTTTGCTTATCAAAAATAAGCATTATGGGTCCTATTGTTACAGGAACAGTTACAGCTTCCATGTTTTTAGTCAATTCCCTAATCTTTTCAGTTAACTCTAAAGTAGTTCTGGCTAATTCAGCTGAAATTTCATTTGTCATTTTACCAGGTTGTGTATTTTCTGTTTCTCTAAAGGGATTATTTCTTCCTACCTCAGGTGGCATGGACTCAAACTTTATATTTTGTGGTGATTCTTTTACTGCAGCACTTGGTGCCAACAATGTGGAATTTGGTTGGTAAGGAGGTGGATTTTTATAAAACATGTACTCAAGTACATCATCCTTTGACTCATGCACACCATACTTATAACCTTCTGATCCTGTATTATTTCTCTTTTCTGTACATTTTCTACTACTAGTCTCTTCAGCACTTCTCATAGGGAACATACCATCAGCCATATTTGCACTACGCCATCTGCTCATTCTGTCATCATGATTCTCTTGTCCACACGGTCTACCAAACATATATTTGTACTTTCCTCCACTCCGCTGTCGTTCTCAGCCATACATCTCATCTTCCCATTCTGTCAATGCTTCAAACTGAGTAGGTCTAGGTCTCGGTTCTAATCTCATCATTCTTTCTCTTAAATTCCTCAATACTGCTAAATTGAAGGAACCATGTTCCGGAAATGCTAAAACTCCATAATCTTTTGTATACTTTGCCCAATTGTCTAACCAAATACATGTATGATAGCCATATTTCGCAACCACAAAGGATGCGGGTGATTTCGGTGAAGGAAGCAACTGTCCCTCTCTAGTCACAATCGGTTTATCCTTTTTAAATAAGTTCTTGATCTTTCCGAACCAGGACTTTTTCTCTTTTTCTGGTGGATCGTAATACATCATTTTCTCTTCTCAGTATCCCTAGATTTCTCCTACGACTATTCTGTTGTCTTTATCCAATCGTAGCGCGACTCACACTAATCCACCAATCCGGAGCGTCTATGTCACCTTTGCAATTCTCCAATTCCAGCACGACTCACACCAATGCACCAATCCGGAGTGTCTACGTCACCCTGTAATTCTCCACTCCTAGCGCGGCGTACACTACCGCACCAATCAGGAGCGTCTACGTCTCTTACTGACTGGCCAATCCCAGCGCGGTCTTTTCTGACGTCAGCTTTTCTCGTTACTCCTGCTTCTGCTGACCCCTTCTTTACAAAATTTAGTGGCAAACCTTTCTTACATTCTCTTATACTCAACATCTGTTAGTAACAACATAAAAACGCCACCATTGTCTGCTTCGCTAACAAAAGAGATAGTCTTGACCTGTTTCACAAGAATTCCATCTTTCCCGAGAGCAGCGCTTACCTCTGCCCTACTAAGGAATCATTACATTCGCCGATAAAGTAGCACTTCCCTCTACCTTACCCTTCTAACAAGCATTAACCAACCGTTTCTCTGGAAATAAGATACCTGTTGGAGACGCACTGCTCCTGAGAAATAAGACCAGAGTTTCGCAATTAAGTCGAATGCTATTTCATTTACACACTTTCATACGGAAAATATGGTTAATTCACACAGAATCCTGCCTTTCCCGAGAGCAGCGCTTACCTCTGCCCTACTACAGAATTATTACATTTGTTAATAAAGTAGCACTTCCCTCTACTTTATCCTTCTTACAAGCTTAGGGAACACCTATTACCTTTCCAGTGATAAGCGTAATCAGAGTTCACATGGACTCTTGTTACTTAAGACCAAAATTTCACAGGTGGCCTTCGCTACCCATACACCACTTTCACACAGAAATGTCCCTACCGATAACACACGGCGATGTTACCAAATCGAACCCAGACAATGCATCGTGCAACTCCAATCATCACACGTTTTCCCCGTGTACCTACAGGGCAACAAACAATTCACCATGTGACTTCACTTGCCACAGGCCATCCAACTTCCTACATCCCAGAAGACTTCAAAAACAACATAAAACGCAACGCGACTCAACATAGAATGTTAGTACATAAATCAATACTCATCCAAACATCCGCAATCAATAATCAATATTCAAAAATTGGGAATCAATAAGCAATAATCACCAAACTAGCCAATAATAACCATCATTATGCTACCAGAAAAACTGATCCAGCTCGCGAAACCGGGGGAAAAAAAAAAGGTAACATTTTTACAACTTATCCTTCCTGCGTCGCAGACCCGACGTCACACTAGCTCATTCACACACGCAGTCATTGGTGGGGCCCATAACACCAACACTCACATGTCTCCACTCACGAGACTGCACACAGGAGGGATGATGACAATTAAGCGAGGACATGTGGGGGGACGTACCTTATTACCTATAGGGAAGAAAAGTTATTTTACAGAATATACATTAGCAATAAGGGTGGGCGTAGTTCGCGAAGTAGCACTTCGCGAAGCTACGCAAAGTGAAGTTCGCACTACGCGAGCTACACGTAGCACTTCGCGAACTGCGTAGTAACATGTTCGCACTGTGCAAGATGTTGTTTTCAATGATTGCACAGTGCGGACAAGCAACCGGCACTGTGCAATCATTGAAAATGGCATCTTGCACAGTGCGAGCTGTAGTTTTCTGCTGCTCGAGTAGATTTTTACTCGAGCTTCAGCTTTCTCAACGCGAACTGGTAGTTTCTCATCGCGAGCGGTCGCGAGCATACGCGACCACTCGCAATGAGAAACCTGACCTCCTCGCGTTGGGAATCTCGCCGGGAGGTTTATTTTACATGCTCGCGATCGCCAACTTGCAGTTGCTGATCGCGAACAAGGAAAAAGTCTCGCCGGGATGTCATTTTGCTTGCTCGCGGTCGCCAACTTGACGTTGAGGACCGCGAGCAAGCAAAAAATGACCGCAGCACTACGCAACACTACGCTACGCGTGTTCGCACTGTGCTACGTGCAGTTCGCGTAGTGCGAAGTAGCGCGAACTTCGCAAACTACGCGAGCGTAGCGTAGTGCTTCGCCCAGGCCTAATTAGCATCACCCCCTATAGGATCCAAACCTTAAACATCAAGGCACTCCACCACTTGGTAGACGGACCAATTATTTGGACTGGTTGATGGTGATTTAGAACCAGTTAAAACACATTTAAGCCTCGGAATCCTCTAATCTCTTATTGAAAAACCACAAACTCGTAATTTCTGTTATTCAATTATTTATCTAAATATTGTTTGCAATTAATATTAGCATTTTGGTCAATCAAAGTTTAGAATTTTTTGTTCAATCAGCACAAATCGCATGACATTTATATTTACCTATTCTTGCTATCTGGATTTTTCCTAATTCATTTGGCTCTGCATAACCGAATTTAGCCGTTAATTGTCCCAATAAAGCAGGCCAAAGCTCAAAGTCCGAAAGTTCTTTGCTCAGCACGTTACAGTCCCAAAGATCTCCAAAGGACCAGAAATCGTGCAAGCATCTGTCATCGCCTGTGGGGTCAATAGGGACGTGCAGTCATCGAAAACCGCAGAATGCCAGCCCCTCCCTATTCTACTACCCTTTTTATAATAAAATTCGGGATAACATGATACATTCTTAGGCTAATAAAGCAGATGATTGGTTGATTTGATGAATCTTTTAATATCGTCTTATGTTCACGTCAGTCTAGGTTCTCATGGATTTTGCTGGTTCACTTCCTCTGTCCATGTTGTCCTTATGCAACAATGTAAAGTTTTGCTTGTATGTCCTAATTGTTCATTTGGACCAGATTTTACTGACTAAACTTTGGCAGTCCTCCATGTTCCTATCCTTGACCAGGAACACTGTGCCTTGAGGTTGCCTGGAGGTCTACGGAGCCATCCGAGTCTGCGCAGTAGGCATCGCGCTCACGAGACGGTGGCCACTTCTGAACTCCATTTTGGACGCCATGTTTTGGTAGGCCCAAATGCCAACCTAGGCGAAACAAACACAAAAGAGTAATTAATACAAAGAAATGAAGATTCTAATGTTAAACCCTCACTAATCCCTTTATGTATTAGTATTTTACTAGCTTTTAGCGACATTTAAAGCAATAAAACTCACCCTTTCGGTCCAAAACGAGAACGCAAACATCACAAAAGCAACATAAATCTTGCGATATCCAATTACCACACGTACTCTTATTAATATGCGTACATAATTTAGTTATTAGAGTTATTCTGCCATGCAAATAGCAATAAGTCCCACGTGTAATTGGTGTTTAATAAAGGTGCAAATAGTTGATTAATATAACACAGCATACGTTTAGTCAAATTATAATATAAGTAGGTTATGTTATTAATATTTTCATGCAAAATAGAGGAGGTATACAAAATTTTGCTTTACCTGCTCCATCACCTGCATGTCATGTTCCTAGCCCCTCACACAAAACTGGAGGCAATGTGCCCAGGACAACCGCACCTATAACATGTAATTTTTCTTTTTACAATTACATTAGGCACATTTTTTTAATTGGATGCACATGGAACTTCTGTTTTAGTAACATTTTTCAATCCAACCTCTTGCACATCCAGGGCAACAATCTCTTTTTCTGAAGACTTTATATTTCATTTTCCCATGTCAATCTCCTTCATCCAAACAGCAGTATGTTCTAAGCTCCTGGAAATCTGCACAGCTTCTTCTAATGTAGGATTAAAGGACAAAAGTCTTTCTTTGACCTTCTTGTCTCTGGTACATCTCACAATTTGGTCACGAATTAAGGATTTCATTAAGCCTTGAAACTCACATGTTACTGCCAAACCACGCAATGCCGCTACAGAAGTCATAATATCATCGTCATGTGCTTGTACTCGACAAAAAAAATTGTGTCTCTCAAAAACCACACTGAGCTTAGGTGTAAAATGTTTTTCCAGCATTTGCAACATGTCATATACATTTGCAGGTTGGCCATTACCAATTCCCAAAGAAACTTTGGGAAGATCATCATATCGTCTTCCCTCTGTCCCTAAATGATGTAACAAAATTGCTTGTCTCCTTTACGGCCCATATTTATCACCACCAATCGCTAGCATATAAGTGCTAAAAATGTTCTTCCATCTTTTCCAAGGAATACTTGGTTCCCCAGGAAGAGGTAAGAATGAAGGCGGAGCAGCCATGCTTTGATCTGATATATCTGCAATAAAAAAAAGATTAAACAACAAACTACCACAACTAACTAAAAAAATAAGTTATAACAATAAAATAAAATAACAATCTAAAATAATTATTTAAAACAACTATCTAAAATAATTATCTAAAATAACTGTAGTAACAAGTCTCTTTACTTTCTTTGTGTAAGGATTAGTTGTAGTGCAGTAGTTTCACTTTGCCAATGTAGATAACAGTCCTCTTTCTATGTTCATAGCTTAAGAAAATACGTAGCTGCATGTATTCACATCAGACGTTAGGACAGATAATCTTCAATAAACTGGTCACAGACAATCATGATCGCACTGGTGAGAAAAGTAAAGGTTTGTGTTTTAATTTTCACTTCCTCTTTTCACAGCTTTCAAAGCATTCATAATGCATTCAGGGACTCATGCGGACCGCATGCATTAGTTTGCTCTTTGGAGACTTTGCCTTGCTACAAAATTGTTTCCTCCCTCGCGCTTGACTTTGTTTATTTTCGAAGCAGAGCTTTCCTTTGATGTTAATTCCTCGCGCTTGGCTTCACACGTGCTCGGCTTAGTTAACAACTTTTCTTCAATGCCGATCTCTCCCTCGCGCTTGACTTCACACGCGCTTGGCTTTGTTTATTTTCAAAGCGCAGTCTTTCACAGTCTCATGCAGGAATGTCGCTCTCTCGTTTTATTTAAAATTTGACTTGATAAATAAAGGCTCAAAAATGACAGCAGTCACTGAATTTGAGTCAAAATGGATTCATGTTACAAGTTACACAAAAGGAAAACTTCCACACTTAGTTTCCAGCAGCAAAGCAAGTAACTTCCTCTTTAAAAGCCACGCAGGTTCACAGCACCGCTTGTAAATGAAATCAGTAGCCTTACCAAAAGCAACTTGCTCCTTTTCAATAGGGCAAACAAACAAAAAAACTGTGAAATTACTCACAGTTCTCAAATTCAAAGATCATTAGCAGAACTCCTCGGTGGGCTGCTTTTCCAGGGTTGGAGGTCACTCAGTAATCTGCCCCCTGCGCAGAATCTCGTCGCCATAAATTGTAGTAACCACACAAACAGTGGTTATTAGATACGAAGCATTTATTCATAGGTACATCTTCATAAGTGTACAGCAACCTCCAGCTTCTTCAACTGACTGTCTTTCTCAGAACTACTCAGTGATGTCATTCTATGACATCACTGAGTTCTGCAATAGAAGAAAGAAATCTCCACAGAGCTACTGATCATGCAGCTCCGACACCCAAGAAGGCCACAACACCCACCGCCACCACCCCCGAGGCAGCGCAGAGCAGAACAGCGAACCTTCCCAAAATGGCATGGCCTCTCAGCCACACAATAGCTGAATGTTGGTAGACGTGGGAACGAAGTATGTGTGAAGGATGCAAGTCACCCATCAATAACAATGCACACAATCCCAAGTGTAGCGGTAATGTGCTGGACAGACATCACTATGCAGAGCACAGACCTCTCCATGTTTACATATACTGCTCGTGCTTGTAGTGCTGTGGACAGTGCACGCATCCATGTTACCTCAGGCAGTGGGAAAGCTCTTGGTCATGTAGCTGTGTCCCCCCCCCCTGTAAGCGGAACCGGAAGCATAGTGGGCTGGTCCAACGTATGCCACTCCAGCGTAGAAGTGTGAATAAATAGGTCGGGGCTCTGGGCGTGGTTCACTTCTGTGAAGGCCAACGCATCTGCCAGAGCGGCGGCCCTCACCCTGCCACGAGGCTGCCGCCGTGACCGCGGGCATCCTTGACACAGGCCCCCTACGAACAAAGCGGCAGAGCACCGCAGAGTTATGTCTGTACAGATTACTGCCTTCAATGTACACAGCGGACAGCAGGGCTCACAATTCAGATTGAGTTGCGATTACAGATGACGCAGTCCAGTAGGCAAGAGACATTGCTCCTTCTGCGGCCTGCCCAGACCACGCATCATCGCAGGCTGCGCACATGCTCAGTGCTTCAGGTACCACTAACTCTGTGCACCACAAGTCATCGCCACGTTGCCTTATTAAGGCAGAATTCATTAGACAAAAGACATTGCTACCAGTACGGCCTGCCTGGACCACGCATCATCGCAGGCTGCGCACACGCTGAATGCTTCTAGTACCACTAACTGTGCAGCCGAACTCAATGCCACGTGGCTGTGGGCCTTTGCTGACCGCTGTCTCCGGCCTACACTGCGCACAGCATGGCTCACACCTCAAATTGAGTCTTGATTCATTAATTGCAGAGTCCAGTAGGCAACAGACATTACTCCCAGTGCGGTCGGCCGGACCACGCATCATCGCTAGCTGTGCACATGCTGAGTGCTTCAGGTGCCACTAACTGTGCACCTGAACTCAGTGCCACGTGCCTGTGGGCCCTTGCTGACTGCTGCCTCTGGCGTACACTGCGGTCAGCATGGCTGACAAATCAGATAGAGTCGCAATTGCAGATGACATAGTCCAGTAGGCAACAGACATTGCTTCCAGTGCGGCGTGCCGGACCACGCATCATCACTGGCTGCGCACACGCTGAGTGCTTCAGGTACCACTAACTCTTGTGCAGCTCAAGTCAACGTCACGTACCTGTGGGCCCTTGCTGACCGCTGCCTCCGGCCTACACTGCGGTCAGCAGAGCTCACAATAAAAATTGAGTGTTGATTCATTAATTTCAGAGTCCAGTAGGCAACTAACTATAATGTCCCTGAAACCTACACATTTCGACAATGTAGTCCATACATATTTCATCTTTTGTTCTATACACCTACACTGCGGTCAGCAGAGCTCACCATTTACATTGAGACATGATTTGTTAATTGCAGAGAGAATTGTACTCTATGTCCTCAGATTTTGTCAAGAGGAAGTCACAAAAAGCATTCCTCGATGTCTGCGCTGACTACTGCCTTCCATCTACACTGCGGATAGCAGGGCTCACAATTCAGATTGAGTCGCGATTGCAGATGACGCAGACCAGTAGTCAAGAGACATTGCTCCCAGTGCAGCCCTCCCGCACCACGCATCATCGCAGACTGCGCACACGCTGAATTCTTCTGATGCCCCTACCTCAGTGCACCACAACTCATGGACCCTTTATGATAGAATCCTTTGTGTATGATTTCAGATCTGGTGCCCCTACCTTAGTGCAGCAAAAGTCATGGACCCTTTATGATTGAATCGCTGTGTGTGATCAGATGATTACTGTTGTACTTGTTGCCAGCACCAACCATTCCCTGAGGGCTGGCTTACACTCACCCCACACGCATCCAGCACAGATGTCACTGAACATGTGACCCTGGTAATAAAAAGGGTCCGAGCGTGCCCGTACCCATTTCCACTATCTATCTACCTGTGTCCGTGTGTTCATTATGTATGCATGATGCCCCTGGACCCTACCACATTACATTGTGCTGTGGACAGCGCACGCAACCATGTTACCTCTGGCAGTGGAGAAGACTTTGGTTATGTAACTTTGTCTGGGTCATTGTATAATACATGTGTATAGACTGGGTCATTAGAGTACTGCATGGAGATTGTATAGTGAATTTATAATTGCTTGGGGATTTGCGGAGTGATTGGATAAGTACATTTGTTGGCGTAGCCTAACCCCGAGCACGAGCTTGCCTCTAATTGGCTGCCCTCCATGTGCCAAAAACTGAAATTTGGGCTTTGCATGGCCCTGTATTGCTAAAGCTGCAACACTCCACTGAATGTGCAATAAAGATTTATATCCACACAGATGTGTCATGTCCACGATCTTTCATGTGGGAATGTATTGATGAATGTAGGGTCAGTGATTCCCCTACCTTCCATGTTGGCCATTTTGTGGGACTTGGGTCACAGGGTGACACTTTGGCGCTTGCGGCCCGGGTGTGGGCAGCACTACAACAGGGACACCCGCATCAGTTGATTCCTCATACAGCCCAGTACGGAACCACGTCCAGAGCTCCTGAGTCATTCTTCACAGCCTCACGCAGGACTGGCATAAGCCAGGCCAGCCCACTCCGCTTACGCTTACAGGGAGGGACGACAAAGCTACATGACCCACGTTTTCATTGTAGTGATCTGCTGATCACAGGTCTAGTTGTCAGTATGCACAGCCACTCCCTCACGGCTGGTTTACACCCACACCACACCCATCAAGCACAGGCGTTACAGGACACGTCACCCTGCCAATAAAAAGGACCGGGCGCACATGCTTTGCGCCATTTCAATTTCAGACTTGGTGACACCAGATGCACTGCAGCCAGCAAAGGCACACCGCCACGGGATGGTGACTTTCGGTGCACTGAGGTAGGGGCACCGTAAGTGCTGAGCTGGTGTGCAGCTTGCGATGATGCCCCGTCCCAGCGGTCCGGACAGCTCAGCTTTTGTGTGCCCTGCTGGACCGCAGTGTAGGCCTGAGGCATCGGACAGCAGCGGCTTACCACCACGTGGCGTGGCCTCTCTGGTCACAGAGTTAGTGGCACCGCAAGGGTAGCGGGTGTGCAACCTGCGATGATGGTGGGTGCACTGGTATGTCTTCTGCCATGGCAAAATCAAGATGCAGCACCAAATGTGAGACCTGGTGGCCTGTGGAGCGGGGCTGCATGATGTGGAGGGTGCCCAGTCCGCGGGCCCCGGGCCCCAGGCTTGCAGCGGCATGTGGTGGGCCCTCTTTTCTACACGCAGGTGGCGAAAGGTGAGCAGTGAGGCCTGGGTGCGCAGGGACGGGCAGACACCTCTGGGCAGTGGGAGTGGATGGTGTGCAGCAGTCTGTGTGCGCAAGGGCGGGACAGCGATGAAGGCGTGTGCAGTCATATGTACTCTGCCATTACTGATTCTATACTATGTTTCAGATTAGTGAGCTTGAGGGCTGCAGTATGTCCCGGCACGTGGCTGGAGACACACCGGTGGCGAAAAGGTGAGCAGTGAGGCCTGGGTGCGCAGGGGCGGACAGTCACCTCTGAGCAGTGGGAGTGGATGGTGTGCAGCAGCCTGGGTGCGCAGGGGCGGGCAGACACCTCTGGGTGGTGGGAGTGGATGGTGTGCAGGAGCCTTGGTGCGCAGGGGCAGGCAGGCACCTCTGGGTGGCAGGAGTGGATGGGTTGCAGCAGCCTGGGTGCGCAGGGGCGGGCAGACACTTCTGGACAGTGGGAGTGGATGGTGTGCAGCAGCCTGGGTGCGCAGGGGCGGGACAGCGATGAAGGCGTGTGCAGTTGTATGTACTCTGCCATTACTGATTCTATACTATGTTTCAGATGAGTGAGCTTGAGGGCTGCAGTATGTCCCGGCACGTGGTTGGAGACACACCAGTGGCGGAAAGGTGAGCTGTGAGGGTTTTATCTGCAGTGTCGGAACTCCCTCTCCCTCTCCATCTCTTCCTTTCTCTCTCTCACACTCTTTCTCTCGCTCTTCTTCTCTCTCTCTCTCTTTCTCTCTTTCTCTTTCTGTTTCTCTCTCTCACACTCTTTCTCTCTCTCTTCCTCTCTCTCTCTCTTTCTCTCTCTCTTCATCTCTCTCTCTCACTTTTTCTCTCTTTCTCTTTCTCTCTCTCTCCTTTGATGGGCGCATAACACACAATCTTATCTTACTTTTTGTCTTGCAGGCTGTGATTCACAGATTGTCAAGGGATGACACGCCATGGCTGTACCTACTTTTATTTTGTTGTTTTGTGTAAATAAAATGTTTTATATGTAAATCCATAGATGACTGTCATTCTCATTTGTCCAACCTCACATGCATCTTGATTGTTATAATTGTGCAACATCAGCCGATTTGTTACGTTCCAGATTTTGGAAGGTTGCCATCACATTTGTTTGTGGGGGGTAGGGGAGTCGCGACTCCAATCTTTTTTTTTTTTTCGGTTTATTTTCATCAATTTTTTTTAAACTGGAAGGGTCCCGCGTGGCCCCCCTCCCAGGCCACTTCTGGCACTTGGCCTCTCTGTTGGGGACCGTGGGGGGAGCCCCAATGCCCCCACGGTCCCGCTGGTTCCCTGACTCATGCGGAAGCCAGCATTGCTTTTGGACAACGGGAGCTGCTAACATGCAGCTTCCCTTGCCCAAAAGCAATTCACCTTTCCTTTATGGATGCGAGAGGAGGTTTTCCTCCTCTTGCTTCAACGAAGCAAACCAGGCTTTGCTATCACAGGGTGGAAACCATGATCCCTCCCTGTCATAGCAAATGGCAATGTCCCGAGGGGCGCACACCCCAGGACACTGCAGGAGCCGGCCCTGGGGGGTGGCGGTTCCCAGGGCCATCAAGCGCACCAGGAGGGGGACCGCGTGTCCCCCCGCCCTCTATTTTCAAAGCCCCGGGGAGGAGGTGGTCCCCGGGGCTTTGGGAAGCCCGCAAGGCCCACTCTGCATATTTAATTAAAGCCCTGGGGGTGGTGAACCCCGGGACTTGGGGTGGCCTCAGAGACCCTCCAACAATTACAAAACAAGCCCCGGGGAGGTGGCGATCCCTGGGGCTGCAGGAGGGCTGTGTGCCCCCGCAACATAATTATAGGATTGCCCCCGGAACCTGGTCCACCCGCAGGCTCATTTAAATGAAGTGGGGGAGCCCCCGCTTCCTTTTTTTTATTCCGGATTCGCGCACCCAGTGCATTCTGATGTTATTTTTTCATTAAAAAATTAATAATTTTTAAGCCTGGGGGTCCTTTTGGGCCCCCATGAGCAGGCCTAGGGGGGTCAGGGTGTTTCTACCCTGCCCCCTTTTCTTCTCTTTTAATCTTTTTTCGACTGTTTTCTTGTAACTCAGTTCTACCGACTCACAAGATGGCTGCCAACACTTCCTGGTTTGGAATGTAGGCAGCCAATCACAGTGAAGCTCGTGGTCGTGGCACCCAATCACAGTGAAGCACGTGGTCGGGAGGGTGCACGAACCTACCGCTGCCCCAGATATCGAAACTTTTATGTTTTTAATTTCTCAGCAACTACTGAATGGATTTACACCATTTTAAAAAAAAGGTCGCTTTCTGAACCAAGCTCTACCTTTTTGCCATATTTGGTGTAATTCCGTTCAGCAGTTCGGGCTCTAGCCTGTAATAACCTTTCCTATGGAAATTAACATGGAGAAAACGCTTTTTGGGCCCCCCCTTTTTTCTCAGCCCCCCCTTGATGAATCACCCCCAAACTTTCAGGATAGGAGCTGACCTGGATAGACCTTTTGTTTTGAGAATTTCACCAACATTCCTCAAAGGACGCCAAAGTTATTAGCAAATCAAAAAATGCTTTTCCTATGGAAACTAGGTTCTAACTATAACTACCTACTGGCAACCGCCAGTAGGTAATATAAAACTGTAACTACCTACTGGCAACCGCCAGTAGGTTATTACCTACTGGCGGTTGCCAGTAGGTAGTTATAGTTAGGACCTAGTTTCCATAGGAAAAGCATTTTTTATTTTCCCAATGACTTTGGCGCCGGTTGACGAGTCTTGGCGAAATTTTCAAAACTAGTGGGGTGCTCCGGTGAGCTCCTGTCTTGAAAGTTTCGGGGTGATTTGACAAGCGGGGGCCGAAAAAAGAGGGGGGTCCCAAACTGCGTTTTCTCCATGTTAATTTCCAGAGGAGACTTTAGACAAAGCTACAGCCCGAACTGCGGAACTGAATTACACCAAATTTGGCAAAAAGGTAGCCCTTGGTTCTGAAAGAGCCCTTTTTGTTAAATGCTGTAAATCCGTTCATTAGTTCCTGAGATATTCAAAAAATTAAAAGTGTTTATATCTGGGCGGAGCCTAACCCCCCCTGAGCATGAGCTTGGCTCTAACTGGCTGCCAACACTTCAAACCAGGAAGTGTTGGCAGCCATCTTGTGCCTCGGATGGAGAGAGATATTAAAGGTGAGAGGAAGATTAAAAAACCAAAAAAGGGGGCAGGGTAAAAACACCCTGACCCCCCAGGCCTGCAGGCCCAAAAAAAGCATTTTTTTTAAAAAAGTATCGGGCGGGGTCACGCCGGTGCGGGAATCCGTCCGCAAATTTTAAAAAAATGACATGCAGTCTCACGTGCTTCGTTTTTAAGGCCCGTGGGTGTTCGAGTGCCGGGAACAATTTATTTATGTAGCAGGGGCCCGGGGGGCCCCCGCAGCCCTTGGGGATCACCACCTCCCCAGAACTATGTAAATAAAGGGAGGGGGCCACGCGGCACCGTTTCCGGAGGCCTTTATGGCCCTGGGGACCGCCACCCCCCAGGGCCGGTTCCTGCAGTGTCCCGGGGTGCCCACCCCCGGGACACTGCTGTATGCTATGGCAGGGCGGGAGCATGCAGCTCCCGCCCTGCCATAGCAAACCCTGCTTTGGATTTTGGAAGCGAGAGCAGGTTTCCTGCTCTCGCTTCCAAAATCCAAAATCCAAAGCAAATTGCTTTTCCACATGGGGAGCTGCATGTCAGCAGCTCCCCGTGTGGAAAAGCAATGCCGCCTCCCGCAGGAGGCGGGGGAGCCGGCGGGACCTTGGTGGCATTGGGGCTCCCCCCACGGTCCCCAACGGACAGGCCAGGCCCCAGGGGATGGGGTCCCCGGGGCCAGGAGTGGCCTGGGAGGGGGGCCACGTGGCCCCCTCCAAATATATAAAACAAAATAATAAATACTGGCTATGCCCTGGGGTTAGGGCCCTGGGGGAAGGGGTCCCAATGGCTCAAAAGATAGGAAAGGAAGGGGGTCTACACAGCCCCTGAAGGTAGCTGGTGGGCTAGTTGGCCCTAGGGACTCTCAGGATTCAAGGGGACTTAATCCCCTAACTTAAAACACACCACAGGGCGCGTTTGCACACTTGTCAAATCAGGCCACGCCCCCTCTCTGCACCACTGTGCAAACGCGTCCCCTGGTGCGTTGTAAATTGTGAGGGTCCCTGGGGGCCAACCAGCCCACCAGGTACCTCCAGTAAGCACCAGGGAGCTTTGTTGCAGAGAGGTGGTCCAAGGGCACGCCCCTTTTTTACACCACCCTGCAACGCAGCACTGTGGCACTTACTGGAGGTAGCTGGTGGGCTAGTTTGCCCCCAGGGACCCTCAGGACTCAAGGGGACTTAATCCCCCAATTTACAACGCACCAGGGGGTGTGTTTGCACAATGGTGCAGGGAGGGGGCGAGGCCTGATTTGACATGTGTGTACTTATCCAGTCATTCTGCCAAAACCCAAACACTTATAAATTCACTATGCACTCTCCGTGCAGCACTCCAATCATCCAGTCACTACCCATGCACTCATGCAATGGCCCATGCACTAACTCATGCAGTGCTACAATACCCTAAGCACTACCCATGCAGTCCCGCCATCGCCCTGTCACTACCCATGCACTTTTCCAATCACCCAGCGAGCACCATGTACTAATCCAATCACTCCGCCAAAACCCAAGCATTTATAAATTCACCATGCACTCTCCTTACAGTTCTCTAATCATCCAGTCACTAACCATGTCTTTATGCAATGACCCAGGCACTAACAGATGTAGTGCTACAATCCCCTTAGCACTTCCCATGCAGACCTCTAACCACCTACACACTTCTGATTCACTCCTCCAATTACCCAGGTAGTACCCATGCACTCCAGAAATCCCTCTGTCACTACCCATGCACTCCTCCAATCACCCAGCCAGCACTATGTACTTATCCAATAACTCTGCCACAACCAAGCACCTATAAACTCACCATGTACTCTCCTTATAGTACTGTAATCATCCAGTCACTACCCATGTAGTCATGCAATGATCCAGGCACTAACACATGCACTACTACAATCCCTGTGTACTACCCATGCAGTCCTCTAACCAAATACACATTTCTCATTCGCTCCTTCAATTACCCAGGTAGTACCCATGCAGTCCAGCAATCACCCTGTCACTCCCCGTGCAATCCTCCAGTCACTCAGCCACTACTATGCACTAATCCAAACACTCTGCCAATACCCAAGCACTTATAAATTCACTCAGGCACTCTCCTTGCAGTATTCTAATGTTTCAGTCAGTATATATGTACTCATGCAATGATCCAGGCACTAACTGATCACTGCTACAATCTCCTATGCACTACCCATACAGTCCTCTAACCACTTACACACTTCTTCTTTGCTCCTTCAATTCACCAGGTAGTACCCATGCAGTCCCGCAATCACACTGTCTCTCCCTGTGCCCTCCTCCAGTCACCCAGCCACTACCATGTACTAATCCAAACAACTATAACACCTATAGAGGTCATAAACTGACAGGGGGATTGCTGGAGTGCATAGGTAGTCCTCAAGGGATTGTAGCACTACATCTGTTAATACCTGGGTCATTCCATAAGTACATGGTTGGTATCTGGATGATTAGAGTACTGCAAAGAGAGTACATGCTGCAATTATAAGTGCTAGGGTATTGGAACAATGATTGGATGAGTACACGGTGCTGACAAGGTGATTGGACGAGTGCTCACTGAGTAACAGGGGGAATGCTGGAGTGCATAGGTACTGCTCTGGCGATTGTAGCAGTGAATGTATTAGTGCCTGGGACATTGCATGAGTGCATGTGTACTTACAAATTCACCATGCACTCTCCTTGCAGCACTCTGATCATCCAGTTACTACCCATGTACTCATGCAATGGCCCAGGCACTAAATCATGCAGTGCTACAATCCCAAGAGCACTACCCATGCAGTCCAGCAATCTCCCTGTCACTCCCTGTGCACTCTTCATGCAATGGCCTAGGCACTAATACATTCACTGCTACAATCCCCAGAGCAGTACCTATGGTGTCAGAAGTGGGATTTGCCGGAGACATGGAGGCTGTACTCGCAAAAATGGCCGAAAACCAAGAATGTCTGGGAAACGCCATGGAAAGATTCCTGACAGTTGTAGAAGAGGATAGGGGGTTACAACAGGTCATCACGGAGCAAAGCCAATCCCATGACTCCACATTGGGGAAAATTGCAGATGCCATTGGACAACAAAGAACCCCAAGTACTCTACCGTCTGTTATATTACAAAAATACGTTAGCGGGGAGGACCCAGATTATTTTTTCAACAATTTTGAGAGAATGGCTCTAGCCGCCGCCTGGCCCATGGAGAAGTGGGGACAATACCTAGGGCCCCTTTTGTCTGGAGAGCTGCAAGCCTCATATCAAGCAGCTAATATTCAGGGACTCACCCCCTATGCGGATATTAAACGGTGTAGACTAGGGGTTGACGACGAAACATATAGAATAAGGTTCCGACAACTTAAGGAAGGTCTACAAGAAACCCCCAGAGCCTTGTATTTTCGAATAAAAGACATGGCCGACCGGTGGCTGAAACCTGCCACCGCCACCAAAGAAGAGATTATGACCAAGGTGTATTTGGAGCAGTATGAGGCAACACGCCTATCTTACCCTTGAGACAGCAGTGGAAATAGCAAGCGCTTACAGCAGGGCTCAAGAGTCACAAAAAGGGCGAGAAGAAACCCCTTGGAAAACCGGCAGTAGCGGAACACATCGATTATCTCGACCTTCCATGATTCGCAAACCGGACTCTAACAGCATCGTCCCGGGACCCCCTGTATTTAGAGTCCCCGGTCCCTCTGTAGTTCGAGTCCCTATAACCGGTCCACAGTGCTTTAACTGTGGGGTATTAGGACATATAGCTCGATTCTGCGCACAAAAGGAAGAGCCAATGGAAGTAGGAATAGCCAGGAACTATTGTTGTTTAACCCAGGGTAATACCTCACCTCCATATCGATGTGGCATAACAGTGAATGGACAACCCATGACCGCATTAGCCGACACCGGCTGTCGACAGAGCGTAGTACGTCCTCAGGATTTGGGCACTGAGCTGGGAGAAACCGATGGAATAGTAAATATCCGTTGTGTCCATGGGGATACCAAACAATATCCCACTACGCAAGTACAGATACAACATGCCACTGATCCGGGGTCCCAATTGCGGGTGGGTCTCATACCTAGGCTACCAGAACAGGTCATATTCGGGAATGATTACCCACAGCTATCGCAGTTACTTACTAAGACACGGCCAGACGGAAAAGACTGGTGGACTGTCGCCCCCTTCTCCCAGGATGATACCCATGAGTGGCCCCCTTCTAAAGCTAGGAAACCCAAAAATCAACGATGCAAAGAGAAGAGAAAACCCCTTACAGTTCTACCAGTCCAGCCAACAAATAACCCATGGGAAGACGACAGGAACTTCCATGCTGCCCAAAGAGAAGACTCAGGTGCCGATCACGATCCTGGAAAAAATTCCCCCCTGCGACTCGTATCGGGTTTTTTTACCGTACGAATCGTACAAGTGCCGTACGAACTGGCAATCACGATTCGCATGGTAAAAAGTCCATACGAACCGCACTGGGAAACATTCCCCACACGTCCTCGGGTCGGAAAATGTGTCCGACACGTCCTCGGACGATTTACCTTACAAACGTGAGAAGCCAAGTCCGACCGAGGAATCACGATCCATCCCGTGCGTCCGAGCGTACAACCGTATGGAAAAAACACCGTCCGCACCGAACACCGATAGCAACCATGGAGACATGTGCCCGCATACGCGCCCAACACCCCCCCCAGCCCCCGTACGTCCGACACGTACCCCCCATATATGTATACCCCCACCCGTTTAGGTACACCCCAGTACGTTCCAGTCGTACCCCCACCCCAGTACGTGTCATAGCCCCGTGTACCTACACACCAGTACGTTCCAGTCGGACCCCCACCCCAGTACGTGTCGTACCCCCCGTCTACCTACACCCCAGTACGTTCCAGTCGTACCCCCACCCCAGTACGTGTCGTACCCCCCGTGTACCTACACCCCAGTACGTTCCAGTCGTACCCCCACCCCAGTACGTGTCGTACCCCCCGTGTACCTACACCCCAGTACGTTCCAGTCGTACCTCCACCCCAGTACGTGTCGTACCCCCCCGGCTACCTACACCCCAGTACGTTCCAGTCGTACCCCCACCCCAGTACGTGTCGTACCCCCCCCCGTCTACCTACACCCCAGTACGTTCCAGTCGTACCCCCACCCCAGTACGTGTCGTACCCCCCCGTCTACCTACACCCCAGTACGTTCCAGTCGTACCCCCACCCCAGTACGTGTCATAGCCCCGTCTAACTACACCCCAGTACGTTCCAGTCGTACCCCCACCCCAGTACGTGTCATAGCCCCCGTGTACCTACACACCAGTACGTTCCAGTCGTACCCCCACCCCAGTACGTGTCATAGCCCCGTCTACCTACACCCCAGTACGTTCCAGTCGTACCCCCACCCCAGTACGTGTCGTACCCCCCGTGTACCTACACCCCAGTACGTTCCAGTCGTACCCCCACCCCAGTACGTGTCATAGCCCCATCTAACTACACCCCAGTACGTTCCAGTCGTACCCCCACCCCAGTACGTGTCATAGCCCCCGTGTACCTACACACCAGTACGTTCGAGCCCCACCCCCACCCCAGTACGTGTCGTACCCCCCGTGTACCTACACCCCAGTACGTTCCAGTCGTACCCCCACCCCAGTACGTGTCGTACCCCCCGTGTACCTACACTCCAGTACGTTCCAGTCGTACCCCCACCCCAGTACGTGTCGTACCCCCCGTGTACCTACACCCCAGTACGTTCCAGTCGTACCCCCACCCCAGTACGTGTCATAGCCCCGTCTACCTACACCCCAGTACGTTCCAGTCGTACCCCCACCCCAGTACGTGTCATAGCCCCCGTGTACCTACACACCAGTACGTTCGAGCCCCACCCCCACCCCAGTACGTGTCATAGCCCCATCTACCTACACCCCAGTACGTTCCAGTCGTACCCCCACCCCAGTACATGTCGTACCCCCCGTCTACCTACACCCCAGTACGTTCCAGTCGTACCCCCACCCCAGTACGTGTCGTACCCCCCGTGTACCTACACCCCAGTACGTTCCAGTCGTACCCCCACCCCAGTACGTGTCGTACCCCCCGTGTACCTACACCCCAGTACGTTCCAGTCGTACCCCCACCCCAGTACGTGTCGTACCCCCCGTGTACCTACACCCCAGTACGTTCCAGTCATACCCCCACCCCAGTACGTGTCGTACCCCCCGTGTACCTACACCCCAGTACGTTCCAGTCGTACCCCCACCCCAGTACGTGTCATAGCCCCGTCTACCTACACCCCAGTACGTTCCAGTCGTACCCCCACCCCAGTACGTGTCATAGCCCCCGTGTACCTACACACCAGTACGTTCGAGCCCCACCCCCACCCCAGTACGTGTCATAGCCCCGTCTACCTACACCCCAGTACGTTCCAGTCGTACCCCCACCCCAGTACGTGTCGTACCCCCCCGTCTACCTACACCCCAGTACGTTCCAGTCGTACCCCCACCCCAGTACGTGTCGTACCCCCCCGTCTACCTACACCCCAGTACGTTCCAGTCGTACCCCCACCCCAGTACGTGTCATAGCCCCGTGTACCTACACACCAGTACATTCCAGTCGGACCCCCACCCCAGTACGTGTCGTACCCCCCGTCTACCTACACCCCAGTACGTTCCAGTCGTACCCCCACCCCAGTACGTGTCGTACCCCCCGTGTACCTACACCCCAGTACGTTCCAGTCGTACCCCCACCCCAGTACGTGTCGTACCCCCCGTGTACCTACACCCCAGTACGTTCCAGTCGTACCCCCACCCCAGTACGTGTCGTACCCCCCCGGCTACCTACACCCCAGTACGTTCCAGTCGTACCCCCACCCCAGTACGTGTCGTACCCCCCCGTCTACCTACACCCCAGTACGTTCCAGTCGTACCCCCACCCCAGTACGTGTCGTACCCCCCCCGTCTACCTACACCCCAATACGTTCCAGTCGTACCCCCACCCCAGTACGTGTCATAGCCCCGTCTAACTACACCCCAGTACGTTCCAGTCGTACCCCCACCCCAGTACGTGTCATAGCCCCCGTGTACCTACACACCAGTACGTTCCAGTCGTACCCCCACCCCAGTACGTGTCATAGCCCCGTCTACCTACACCCCAGTACGTTCCAGTCGTACCCCCACCCCAGTACGTGTCGTACCCCCCGTGTACCTACACCCCAGTACGTTCCAGTCGTACCCCCACCCCAGTACGTGTCATAGCCCCGTCTAACTACACCCCAGTACGTTCCAGTCGTACCCCCACCCCAGTACGTGTCATAGCCCCCGTGTACCTACACACCAGTACGTTCGAGCCCCACCCCCACCCCAGTACGTGTCGTACCCCCCGTGTACCTACACCCCAGTACGTTCCAGTCGTACCCCCACCCCAGTACGTGTCGTACCCCCCGTGTACCTACACCCCAGTACGTTCCAGTCGTACCCCCACCCCAGTACGTGTCGTACCCCCCGTGTACCTACACCCCAGTACGTTCCAGTCGTACCCCCACCCCAGTACGTGTCATAGCCCCGTCTACCTACACCCCAGTACGTTCCAGTCGTACCCCCACCCCAGTACGTGTCATAGCCCCCGTGTACCTACACACCAGTACGTTCGAGCCCCACCCCCACCCCCACCCCAGTACGTGTCATAGCCCCGTCTACCTACACCCCAGTACGTTCCAGTCGTACCCCCACCCCAGTACGTGTCGTACCCCCCCGTCTACCTACACCCCAGTACGTTCCAGTCGTACCCCCACCCCAGTACGTGTCATAGCCCCCGTGTACCTACACACCAGTACGTTCGAGCCCCACCCCCACCCCCACCCCAGTACGTGTCGTACCCCCCGTGTACCTACACCCCAGTACGTTCCAGTCGTACCCCCACCCCAGTACGTGTCGTACCCCCCGTGTACCTACACCCCAGTACGTTCCAGTCGTACCCCCACCCCAGTACGTGTCGTACCCCCCGTGTACCTACACCCCAGTACGTTCCAGTCGTACCCCCACCCCAGTACGTGTCATAGCCCCGTCTACCTACACCCCAGTACGTTCCAGTCGTACCCCCACCCCAGTACGTGTCATAGCCCCCGTGTACCTACACACCAGTACGTTCGAGCCCCACCCCCACCCCAGTACGTGTCATAGCCCCGTCTACCTACACCCCAGTACGTTCCAGTCATACCCCCACCCCAGTACGTGTCGTACCCCCCCGTCTACCTACACCCCAGTACGTTCCAGTCGTACCCCCACCCCAGTACGTGTCGTACCCCCCCCGTCTACCTACACCCCAGTACGTTCCAGTCGTACCCCCACCCCAGTACGTGTCGTACCCCCCGTGTACCTACACACCAGTACGTTCGAGCCCCACCCCCACCCCAGTACGTGTCGTACCCCCCGTGTACCTACACCCCAGTACGTTCCAGTCGTACCCCCACCCCAGTACGTGTCGTACCCCCCGTGTACCTACACCCCAGTACGTTCCAGTCGTACCCCCACCCCAGTACGTGTCGTACCCCCCGTGTACCTACACCCCAGTACGTTCCAGTCGTACCCCCACCCCAGTACGTGTCATAGCCCCGTCTACCTACACCCCAGTACGTTCCAGTCGTACCCCCACCCCAGTACGTGTCATAGCCCCCGTGTACCTACACACCAGTACGTTCGAGCCCCACCCCCACCCCAGTACGTGTCATAGCCCCGTCTACCTACACCCCAGTACGTTCCAGTCGTACCCCCACCCCAGTACGTGTCGTACCCCCCGTCTACCTACACCCCAGTACGTTCCAGTCGTACCCCCACCCCAGTACGTGTCGTACCCCCCCCGTCTACCTACACCCCAGTACGTTCCAGTCGTACCCCCACCCCAGTACGTGTCGTACCCCCCGTCTACCTACACCCCAGTACGTTCCAGTCGTACCCCCACCCCAGTACGTGTCATAGCCCCGTCTAACTACACCCCAGTACGTTCCAGTCGTACCCCCACCCCAGTACGTGTCATAGCCCCCGTGTACCTACACACCAGTACGTTCGAGCCCCACCCCCACCCCAGTACGTGTCATGGCCGCCGTGTACCTACAGACCAGTACGTTCGAGCCCCACCCCCACCCCTGTACGTGTCGTACCACCGTCTATGTACACCCCAGTAGTTCCTGGCGCACCCCCAACACAACCTCCTAAGTACGGAGCGCACCCCATGCCCCAACATCACAACCGCATGTACGAGTCGTACAAAGCCACACACAAGGACATCATCGTACAAACAAATGGCCCCTGTACACACCATACACACGCTCAAAACGCACGTACACAACCAGGACAAAACAAAACAACACAAGAATACACCATTAGAAAGGCACAAAGCCACTAAACATGGCCAACAACCACTAAAATAACACAATCACTGACCTGCAACTGCCAAAAACAAACAGAGGCCCAATACAACACCACTCCTTATAACACACCCACCCAAACTTCAAACAATGCCACACCCACCCATGGACCAATAAAAAGGGCCCACACACACAAACCATGAGCCTTTGCAACAGACTCACTGCTGCCAGACACCACTGAACCAGACTACAAGCTACACCACACCTTACACTTGCACACCTTCACACGACCACCCTCACAAACACCCTCTCATCACATTCACACACACACACAACCATCCACACCCCCCCCAACATCCACACACCCCCCACACCCACACCATCCCCACCCACACCCCTCACCATGCCCACTACCAAGAATCCAAAGTTCAGTCACCGAGAGTTGGAGGTCCTTGTTGATCAAATCCTCAGAGTCGAGCCACAGATCTTTGGAACATTGGTCAGAAGCACCAGCCTGGCAGCCAAAACAGCCATGTGGCAGACCATCGTCGATGCTGTGAATGCTGTTGCGGACACCAGGAGGACCAAGCAGGATTGCCAGAACAGGTGGTACGATCTGCGGAGGAGGGTCAGAGCCAAGAGGCAGGAGGAACACGACCAGGCCAACGCCACCGGAGGAGGGCCCTCCCGCAGACCCGTACAGTACCATCCCTGGGAGGAGAGGGTGATGGCCATACTGCCGGTGGAGGCAGTCGAAGGATTAGAAGGACTCCGAGACCCGGGTGAGTACACAAACAACGCACATCACATGGGGGGAACTGCAACCACAACCAAAAGTACCAACAGGCACGCAACCACCACAAGCCATCGCATGACTCAACCACACTCCATGAGCAGGCACATGCCACTGCTGCCACCATGCCCCATGCACCCAGCTGGACTATGTCAAGTCACAGGACACAGAAGACAACAACACATGACACGGTAACCCGGATGGCGGGAGGCTGGGCACCAAAAATCACATAGTGCGACTCCAAAGCAGACAACAATGCCCTCTGCCCATATGGCCTAGGTCACAGACAGACAAACAGTGTGTCCCAACACAGGAATGACTTGCCAGCAAATGGTGGACGCCTTGCATTAAAACATGGGGGTGAAGGCACTGGTTTGCACATGACGGCAGCTAATGATCAGCCAACATTGTGAAAGAGTGGCAGCACACACCACCACAGCAGCAGCGCACACACAGACACTACACCCAATGGGTGCCTGGAGATCAGAAACAAACTCACATCAACAAGCCAAGGGCCATTCAAAGATCTGCTAACAGTCTGTGCCCAGGAAGCTGGGCTGAGGTGACAGAGGGGGACACACAGAGGGAGGGAGAGGGGGACAGAGAGGGAGGGAGAGGGGGACAGAGAGGGAGGGAGACGGACAGAGGGAGGAGGCTGACACACAGAGGGAGGGAGAGGGGGACAGAGAGGGAGGGAGAGGGGGACAGAGAAGGAGGGAGACACAGGGAGAGCAAATCAGTCCTTTGGTGTGTGGGAACGTCTGCTCGTCAGCAGGTGGACTGCGTGCATGTAGACAAGGGTGGCCAGTGCCAGAACCCCCCCTCTTCAACATGGCAAAACGCAGGGCCATGTCACAACCTGTACACGAGCAAAAGGACAGCTACCTGCATCATATAAGTGTGTGGATCCACTCCATGTGCACATGTACAGTGCTACAAGGAAGGGGCAAATGCATGGATCGCCACACCTGCACACTCCACTGCTGACTGCAGTCACACGTGACGCAGCAAGTAAGACTGTGCCACACATAGTTAAAGGTGCCAAATTGGTGCCCAAGGGACACACCCATGCACAAGTGCACTGTGAGTGGAATGCAAGACAGATCCTAATTCCAAGAGGAAATGTGCCAACTTTGAAACGGATGAAACATGGATGTTGCATGGACCAAAATTAACATTGTCTCTCTCACACACAGGTCAACGTCGTGCTGCACCCCCCAACACTGGGGGGGAACACTCACAGGACCCGGATCTGCAGGAGACCGATCCCACCGGCAGCGACCACTCTCACCACTCTGCGGACGACCCCGACCGACCTGGCCCCTCTGGTGTCCAACCACCTGCAGCACCTGCGTCAGGTACAACCGTGCCAACCACCACCCCCACTCCTGCCACATCCCAGGAGACACCCAGGATCCCTGCCCCAACACCACAATGCAGCCAGGCTCGCCAGGAGGGACACGGTGTCCCGGGAACCCAGGAGGAGGCAGGCAACAACGCCAATGCCACCCCTCAGGGGTCCCGGAGACCCGATGTGCCCACAAGTGCAGGCCAGGCGCAAGTGGGCAGGGGTGGTGGGAGTGGAGGACGGCGGAGGCGCGAGCCTGACCAGTTGGCTGGGGATCCGGTATTTTCCCATGTCCGTAACATCCTGGACTCATACCGGCAGGACACCACGGGCATGGCCCAGGTTGTGTCCGTCCTCGAGGGGATCAAGACCCAGCAGGCCCAGCAACATGCGGACCTAATAGCCTGTCTACTGGTACACCAACGGAGGATGGAGGACAGACAGGCTGAGCAAGTGACGGCGTTCCAGGGGATTCACACTACACTCCGTCGGATGGCCGACACCATGGCCGACCCTCCCTGTGCCAGAAGGCGGAGAACATCACCACCCACAGGGAGGGATCAGGAGGAGGAGGAGGAAACATCCGACGGAGCATCCCAGACGTCGTCACGGCCTGCTGGTGATGTTCCCCGCAGGAGGCCGGGTCGTCCACGGAAAGGACCGTGAGGGTGGCTGCTACATCACCATCTCCCAGGACACCTGGCCTGGCACCTGGCCCACTGGAGCAACAGCATCACAGCATCAAGAGACATTCTCTGCCACATGGCCCTGCTGGTCACTGGCTGACCAATGTTGACAAAGACTGTGGCATGGACTCTGAGGATTTCCAATGGCAAGGACACCAACTCCCCTACTGAACTTTGGATTCCCTAATCCCGTAAAGCCCCTCGCCTTGTCCCCCCCCCCCCCCAATAATAAATAACACTATTAAGAGTAGATGCCTGCTGGTAGCATTATTACCTAACATGTGTCTTTTAAAGTCTAAACATGCCTGAGTCATCTGTTCTCTTCAACCATCCACACCCTGGGGCCTGAGTCTGGCACAGGACACATGGGTCACAGTTTATTAGGCAAGACAGACATGGAGCACCATACACACCCGTGATGGGCACAACCAGCTGAGGGGGTGGCCGACCAACCGTGCTGACAGACACATTGAGTACAGCAACAGTCATGCGCAGAGGTCAGGGATCCTGGCCAGTGTCCTGGGGGGCACCCAGGTATGTGTAGACAGGTGGCAGAACCATGTCCTGCAAGCTTGAGTCCGGTGGATGCAGAGAATGGGGTCATGGACAACGTTGGATGCATGGGGATGGCACATGTCACAATACCCACACAGTCATGGACATCATGCCCAATACACAGTCTCAGCACACACACACAGCTTGCATCTTGCCACTCGACACATTGACACATAGCCACAATCAGGGAATACCATGCCAGACATGCAGGATGCACCGTGCCAACACACCAGCATTGACTGAGAAGAGGCACCTTGGAGGCATAGGGACACCTTTATTAGTCATGTTTTTGGGATTGCAGCGGCAACTTGAAGTACACATGAACACATCATGTGGAGGAACATGTGGGTCCAACACTGGCACCCCCCTTCTGCAGCACAAATGCGTGATAGCCATGGAACTTGGCACACAAGTGTCGGCTAACAGCTAAATACCCACAGCTGCACACGGAGAGCCTGACATACACCATAGATCCGCTGATGTGGAAGTCCCACGCCATGTCAAGCCAATGTTAACCGTATGTGTCCGAGGGCAGTGTCACACACATTGATGCCATCATCACAATCCACTATCCCATCACTGATGACTGACAACCAGGCAGACCATCTATTCAGGTGTACCCAGCTGCATGTCGTGTCCCATGGGGATGCCACATGTCTGCAGAGTAACCAAACCCCGACCGGGGCAGTGTGCACACATCGTGAACAACTGCCACACCCAATACACCCCAGATGCATCCCTTACCCCATGGAGACTTCCAAACGTGTCCGTGCCTGTAACGCTGAGTCAGCCCACGATGCCGTGCCCATGAGGAATAGCAGTGCCACAACAATGCAACCAGAAGATGGCATGCACAGGTACCTGGGGAAGATGGACACACAAGAAGTCAGCCACAAAAAGCACAGCCACTTGCATGTGCATTGACTCGACACATGTATGGATGACAACATGCTAGGTCACTATTATGACTGGGGAAATACTACCATCACTGCCACCATCACTCCAGTGACACACCCACACACACCTCTGACTCACGTGCCATACATGCAGGTGGAGACACACATCACAACACATGCCACACGGGGACCAAGGCGTGCACACTCAGACACTGGTACTCACCACTAAGCAAAGAAGTCGCGTATGAGGCGAGTCCGGATATCCTCTTGCAGCTCCACATCCTCCACATCACTAGCCCCATTGCCAAGGCCTTCGTCCTCCACGGGTGGATGGTCCTCGTCATGTTGATTCAGGATGAGTGGCACAGCTCTTTCAACTGCCATGTTGTGCAGCATGCAGCAGACCATGAAGATCTTGCAAACCTTCGCCGGGGCATATGGGAGTGCGCCGCCGGTCTTGTGGAGGCACCGGAATCGGCTCTTCAGCATGCCAAACGTCCTCTCTATCACTCGCCTTGTCCGGCCATGGGCGGTGTTGTAGCGGAGCTGGGCCGGCGTGATGGGGTTGCGGAGAGGTGTCAGCAGCCAAGGCATGTTGGGATAGCCAGCGTCCCCTACATGGAAAGCACATGGATATCTTTAGAACTGGCGAAGCGGTC
The DNA here is from genome assembly GCF_964204655.1 of Triturus cristatus. Classification (NCBI taxonomy): domain Eukaryota; kingdom Metazoa; phylum Chordata; class Amphibia; order Caudata; family Salamandridae; genus Triturus; species Triturus cristatus. The sequence continues at coordinate 41,931,441 of NC_140585.1, forward strand.
GTGCTGCTCGGCTATACAGAATACAGGACAGACAGACTGTACCCACCAACAACACATGCCCGTTCGTTGCGCAGCTGCATCATCATATCAGGCATCCCGCTACGCCTCATGATGTAGGCATCGTGTGCTGAACCTGGGAAACGAGCACAGACATGTGAAATCACCATGTTGGACAGACACACCACAAGGGCATTGATGGAGTGGTAGTGCTTCCGATTTCGGTACGCCACCTCCCGTGCGTGTGGTGGTACCAAAGCTACATGTGTCCCATCAATGGACCCAATGACATGGGGCATCCCTCCCAGGGCATAGAATCCACGCTTGACCTCTGTCATCTGTTCAGGGGTTGGGAACTTGATGAAGTCATCCAGGTGAATCAACATGGCCTCTAAGAAATCATGCAGCACACCGCTGAACATGCTCTGGGACATGCCACCAACATGAGCTATGGTATATTGAAAGGTACCCGTGGCAAGGAAATGTAGGGCAGCCATTACCTTCAGCTGGGGTGTCAGTGCCGTGGGATACCTGTGCAGCGGTTGCAGGTGTGGTGTCAGTCTCGCCGTCAACTCCTGAATCAACGGTTGTGTGAAGCGGTAGAGCCGGATGCTGTCATTCTCCTGCATGGCAGCCAAGTCTGGAATTATCCGGGCAAGAGGCGGCGCTCTGCAGTAATGAGGAAGTGACAAGGAAGAGTGAGTGCACTACCACAACAACTCATGTCTACTGAGCACATGTAAATCTGGCAATACACACATGCTACATAGGGAGTGAGGTATGTGCTACATGCCCAGGACACGTATGGATGCATGGTGACACTCCTTCCAAGACACAGCTACACAAGGTGATTGAGAACCTCCCCATGCCACGCCATGGGAATAGCTGTGTCCCAGTGCAAGTGAACAGCCCGACGCAAGACAGAAGTGACATACACCCACACATCAGCAGAAGTGGGATGCCGATTGCAGAGACTGGTAGCGGAACACTGGAGCCACAGGTCACATGACATTACACTAGTCCAGCCCACACACCTTGCCATGAAGGTGCACATGTCATGACTCACCACACATTCCTTGTGAGGATGCTGACATGGCCTTGTCACGCTACTCCGTGTCCCATGCATACATGTGCACCTCACATCCAATTACACATGTGGCATGGTGTGCGGAACAGTGTGCAATGACAATCGACACACAGACACATGTTGGTTGCTGCAACTGCTGCAGCTTTTGAGGGTGCTACAACATCAACCTGATGTAAATCCAGGACACATATATGACATAGTCACATTGTGCACTGTGGGTAGTGACAAGTCATGTGTCATGACCCCTGTTCCGGGCATCATGGGACACTTCCGTGTGTTGTTGTCCGTGCCATCCAGTGACGCTCACCCCAAGTGCGCAGTCCGACATGCACACATGTCAAAGGAGTCAAGGGCATGCCTGGCACACATAGCACCCTCACACAGTACACCTGTACACATCTCATCATACATCTGGTGCCTTCTCCACTCAGGAGGCATGTTCCACATCAGAAGCCTGTGACACCTGTGCCCCACACATGTAGTAATGCACAGACGATGCCTTGATGTCCATTCCTGGACAAGTATGTCCATCCATGGACAAGTATGTCCTCCCTATTCCTACCTGTGTGTCGCCTATCACCACAGTGATGTGTAAAAACCGCCGTACTGCTGCTAAGAGGGCCTGTGTATGTTCCCATATCACTGTGGGAGTGCTGCCGTATGTGTACCCATCGTGATGGCGCGCGTACAGGCATTTGTACGGTCCGTAGCACTACGAGTACGCATACGCGTGCAGACCCATAGTGATAGTGAGCGTAGGCATGCATGTACGGGCCGTTGCCATGCATTTGGGGTGCCCTAGGGCCCGGAAACGCACCGTACCTGTGTGTGATTCTCCAAATTACATAGGGGACAAATATTAAGGCCTACATGCATGCTGGTTGTCATGGAGACCAGGTTCAAATTTCGAAATTGTTCTGGAAGGTGCACAGCAGAAGTCAGTTGGAATTCTTCTACTTTGTTGCAATGTGTTTGTGGGGCTGACATCATGCAGGAGAATGAAACCGATAGAGAAGCCACAGACTGCTAGGTTTGAAAGGATTGGTGGAAACATAGGATGCAAATGTGAGGGACCAATCACTCTGTACTCCTGTGCATGAGACTGGGCAGAAGGGCACATATAAGGCAGCCAGGTCCCATGAGGGAGTACTTGCCTGCACATCTTTGCATTTGTCGACCAAGCTGCTGCTACTGATTCCCTGGAACCATGTCAAGGGCTGTGGAGAGGACACAGCCATTCACCCTGGAGGAGAACATGGCTCTGCTGGATGTGATCCTCCCACAGTACCCCATGCTGTATGGGCGACCAGGGTATCAGGTGAGTGCATAGTCCACTGCCACAGACTGTCCCTATGTTGTGACTGTGACTTCAGGCATTGTGTCCTGGTGTGACACACATGCCATGTACTGTCGGGGGGGTACCAGGGGGGGGGGTGCCTGATGTCTCCCAGCAGTGCCCTGAGACAGGAGGGGTGGGGCCCTATCACTAATAGCAGTGCCCTGAGACAGGAGGGGTGGGTGTGGAGTCCTCCCAGCAGTGCCCTGAGACAGGAGGGGTGGGTGTGGAGTCCTCCCAGCAGTGCCCTGAGACAGGAGGGGTGGGTGTGGAGTCCTCCCAGCAGTGCCCTGAGACAGGAGGGTTGGGTGTGGAGTCCTCCCAGCAGTGCCCTGAGACAGGAGGGGTGGGTGTGGAGTCCTCCCAGCAGTGCCCTGAGACAGGAGGGTTGGGGCCCTATCACTAACAGCAGTGCCCTGAGACAGGAGGGGTGGGTGTGGAGTCCTCCCAGCAGTGCCCTGAGACAGGAGGGGTGGGGCCCTATCACTAACAGCAGTGCCCTGAGACAGGAGGGGTGGGTGTGGAGTCCTCCCAGCAGTGCCCTGAGACAGGAGGGGTGGGTGTGGAGTCCTCCCAGCAGTGCCCTGGGACAGGAGGGGTGGGGCCCTATCACTAACAGCAGTGCCCTGAGACAGGAGGGGTGGGTGTGGAGTCCTCCCAGCAGTGCCCTGAGACAGGAGGGGTGGGGCCCTATCACTAACAGCAGTGCCCTGAGACAGGAGGGGTGGGTGTGGAGTCCTCCCAGCAGTGCCCTGAGACAGGAGGGGTGGGTGTGGAGTCCTCCCAGCAGTGCCCTGAGACAGGAGGGGTGGGGCCCTATCACTAACAGCAGTGCCCTGAGACAGGAGGGGTGGGTGTGGAGTCCTCCCAGCAGTGCCCTGAGACAGGAGGGGTGGGTGTGGAGTCCTCCCAGCAGTGCCCTGAGACAGGAGGGGTGGTTGTGATGCACAGTGTAAGCCTTGATCATTGATTGTGACATTGCCATAATTCCACCTGTGTACCCACTATGGCACGTACTGCCTTTTCCCTCACCAGAGGATGATGTCCCTATGACAAAGGTGCAATGCGTTGGCTGCATGACATGCCTTGTTGTAACCAGCTAATTTGTTCTCATATGTCTCTCTGTGACATGTGGCTGGTGTATTGATGTGGTGTCACTTGTTCTTCCTCACAGGTAGGCGCCACTGCCAAGGAGCAGATCTGGCTGACCGCCGTCAGTGCCGTGAGGTGTGTGGATGGTCGGAGGCGGAGCCTGTCCCAAGTGAGGAAACGCTGGCAGGATATCCGGTGCTGGACGCGGAGGATTGCACGGCTCCTGCTGGGGGACTCACCTGAGAGCCACAAGAACCGCGGCCGCCGCCGTCTGACCCACCTCCACAGGCGTGTGCTGCCGGTGGTCTTTCCAGACCTGGAGAGGCGCTTACAGGCGATGCAGCAGCCGGAAGGGGGTAGGTACATGTGCGTTTGTTGTGTGTCGCCGGCATTTGTAAGGGCACAGTGGCATGAATTCACTGGCAGGGTTTAAGGGTGCTGTGCAGATCCAGTTTGCCCCAGTATAGCGCTGCGCCCCTGCCACCCTTCCCCTCCTTGCAATGTGTTCCATGGTCTGTGTGTAGTCACTCCTTCACAAGGTAATGTAGGCTGGCGCTTTGTCCACGAGAACAATGACAGTAGCATCATGTGTGGGGGTGGTGTGTAACAGGTTGTGGGACCTTGCCTGTGCACTGTCAAGTTCACTGCATGTGGGTTCCATGTCAGTTGGCACTGATGCTGACTCCAGACATGGGAGTTGGTCTCTCATGTGTCATGCCTCACAGCGCGCATGTCCTATGTAGTGGCCTGTGACATGATGTGCATGAGTGTGCGATACGCATAGTGCAGGGATGGTGACGTGTGTAGCAGTCATTACCATTCAGTAGCATGTAGTTGCGTGCCCACTACTGTCCCCTGGGGCACCTTATCCTCAGTGTTGTTTGTGTCATCATCAACGTGGACACTCTCACTGTCTACAGCGTAGGTTGTGCTCTGTGCCATTGTCCCCTGTCACCATGTATATAGACGTGCTATTATGTACAGGTGTCCACTGTGCAGCCTGACCTGATTGTCCTTCTTCATACTCACAGTTGCCAGTGCCTGTGTGTCTTGTTATACTCATCTGAGGATGTGCACTGGTACCTCATTATTTGTACAGGCGCACCTTGGCTGTTTGGCGTCCAATCTTGCTTTTTGCCTGCCCCTGTGTTTTTCACCCAGACTCTGAGATGTTGGTGCCACCTGTGTCTGAACAATTTGCCTCGTGTGGGGGTTAGTTGGGGCGGGCAATGCCTATGTGTCAAATCCCGATTCCTACTTGCTGGGTCTGGCCAGTGTGTGATGTTACTGGACACACACGCAAGGTGCAGTGACCGAGTCATGTTGGGCATGTTTTCAGCATTACCTATGCAGCATGTGTCTCAAGTTCATGGATATGGTCCCTGGTCATCGGTATTTTCGCCAATGCTGTGTGGTGCAGATGCAGTGCTGGATTGTCCCAAGGGCCTGGGTGCTTTGTCAGACTCCGTTTCCTGTCTTTAGCTATTGTCTCATGCTCTTCATGGTATTTCAGTGGCATGGTGGCTCAACCAACTGTGTGTTTCATGCCCTACATCGGTACCTTGTTTTGAAGATGTTAGGGATCTTCCTTTTCAGGCTATGCAATGTTACCTATGTCGATTGGACTCATGTGACTGATGTGTACAGCTGTCTGATTAATTTCTGTCTCTCCACCCTGCCCACAGCATCGTCGGGGGACACAGAGGGAGACATGGACACAGGCAAGGCGGAGGGACCGAGCACCAGTGCCAGCCGTGACATCGGGGCTGGTACATCGAGTGGGACAGAGGTGGAGGATAGTGCTGCCGAGGACCTGTCGACTGGCACGTCAGACTACGAAGCTGACAGGTCCGAGGAGGAGTTCTCCGAGTGGGCGGTGGCTGCACCAGCAGCTGACAGCGGAACAACACCTTGCACCGCCCCCTCAGATCCCATCAGCCGGCTCCCACTTGCTCGTGTCCCTTCCCAGCGTGCCCGGTCACCGCATGTCTCCTTCCTGCCAGGCACCGCACCCCCTGCCCCTGTCTCCACTGCTGCCGCCAATGCTGAGTCTGTGGACATCCAGCGGCAACTGCAGATTGGTCAGACTGCTATCCTTAATGTCCTCCATGCCCACGGGAAAACCCTCACCAACATCGAGGCATTCTTGGAGGGCATTCATTCTTCGCAGGCTGACCAACGCAACTTGCTGAGGTCCATAGACTCCACACTGACTGCAGCAGTGGGTCTCCTGCAGCGCGACCTCCCCCCACCTACCCCTGCCCCATCCACACTTCCCACTTCCATGCCTGTCCCACGTACACCCAGACGTCGGCATGCACCCACCACAACAGACACAGGCACCACACCAGCAGGGAAGGTCCACCGCACTCCTCCTGACACGCACACACAGGGTGAGATAGGCACACCCACTGGGTCGGGGGGCAAATGTGTGACACGCAGCCAGAGTGGGAGTCCGCATTCCACACAATCCACTCCCTCCAAATCCCCTCCCCTCAGCTCTCCTGGCCACATCTCCCCCAAGGACTCCTTCATGGCCGCTCTGTCCCTGAGCCCCACAGTTCCACCACCACGCAAGCGGTCAAGGAAGTCCTCGGTCAGGGTGGTTGAGTCTCCCCCCCTGTCTCCACCCTCCCCCGGTGGCGCTGCAACCCATCCCTCTGACCCCCCCCCCCTCCTTGGGGCCTGAGGTCACTTCGGGTGCAGGGGAGTCCCTGGAGGACCTTGCTAAGGTGTGTAGTGCCATCCTGGCCTCCGCCTTTGGCCATGACACACCCCCTGTGGTTGAGTCCTCCATCCCTGCACCCACAACGCCGCCCCTTTGCCCTGATGTCCCTGCGGTGCCTGTTGCTTCCCCCCCCCCTGATGCCCTCACCAGTATGGAAGACGATGCCATTTGACTGTGCAGGCAAGGTAGAGGACACACATCCCACTGTGTCCCCCATCCAGCTGGGAATCATTGACTGCCCTATGGCCTCTGTGAAAATTGAACTGCCTTTGAATGATCCACGGACATTGTGCTCATGCTGAATAAAGCTTAATTTTGTTTTCATTCTCACACTCCTGCTATGGTGGTATTGGTGTTGGTGGGGCTGCTACATTGTTTTGGGTGGTGTTTAAGGCTTTGGGTGTGTGGGATTTGTAGTAGTGTTCTGCTTATTGGGGCGACCCTGGGATCTGTGTGCCATCACAAGGTGTTGGCTAACTTCCTTAGGTCATGTCAGCAGTTACTGCATGGTTCAATTGTCCCAGGGTGTATTCCTTCCTCTGTGTACCCAGATTTCTTCCCTGCAGGGTGTTCCCAATGTTTGGCGCAGAGCTGTGTGTACATGAGCTGTGTGTGTGACGGAGCCCTTCTACTTTGGCCATGCATGCATGGCCATGTCTCCACCTGCAACAATCGTGGCATCCTTGGTGTTCACTGTACTTGTGTGTGGAGTCTGTTGACATGAGTTCATGGGGACATGTTCCCTTGTAGGCAGTATGGATGTGGGTAATTCCGCCCTCACACACATGTGTTACACCCCTCCTGTCTCAGGGCACTGCTGGGAGGACTCCACACCCACCCCTCCTGTCTCAGGGCACTGCTGTTAGTGATAGGGCCCCACCCCTCCCGTCTCAGGGCACTGCTGGGAGGACTCCACACCCACCCCTCCTGTCTCAGGGCACTGCTGTTAGTGATAGGGCCCCACCCCTCCTGTCTCAGGGCACTGCTGGGAGGACTCTGCACATACCACTCCTGTCTCAGGGCACTGCTGGGAGGACTCTGCACACACCCCTCCTGTCTCAGGGCACTGCTGGGAGGACTCCACACCCACCCCTCCTGTCTCAGGGCACTGCTGGGAGGATTCTGCACACACCCCTCCTGTCTCAGGGCACTGCTGGAAGTGATGGGCCCCCACCCCTCCTGTCTCAGGGCACTGCTGGGAGGATTCTGCACACACCCCTCCTGTCTCAGGGCACTGCTGGAAGTGATAGGCCCCCACCCCTCCTGTCTCAGGGCACTGCTGTTAGTGATAGGGCCCCACCCCTCCTGTCTCAGGGCACTGCTGGGAGGACTCCACACCCACCCCTCCTGTCTCAGGGCACTGCTGGGAGGACTCCACACCCACCCCTCCTGTCTCAGGGCACTGCTGGGAGGACTCCACACCCACCCCTCCTGTCTCAGGGCACTGCTGGGAGGACTCCACACCCACCCCTCCTGTCTCAGGGCACTGCTGTTAGTGATAGGGCCCCACACCTCCTGTCTCAGGGCACTGCTGGGAGGACTCTGCACATACCACTCCTGTCTCAGGGCACTGCTGGTAGGATTCTGCACACACCCCTCCTGTCTCTGGGCACAGCTGGGTGGACTCTGCACACACACCTCCTATTTCTGGATATGTACGCTTGGAACATACACGGTGTGGGTGCGCTCCATGCTTTCGAGGTGAGGGTACGGGTCGTACTTACACTGTTGGGGTGGGGGTACGGTGCGTGAGTCCGCGGTTGGGGGTACGGGTCGTACTTACACTGTTGGGGTGGGGGTATGCTCCGTACGTCCGCGGGTGAGGGTTCGGGTCGTACTTACACTGTTGGGGTGGGGGTATGCTCCGTACGTCCGCGGGTGAGGGTTCGGGTCGTACTTACACTGTTGGGGTGGGGGTATGCTCCGTACGTCCGCGGGTGAGGGTTCGGGTCGTACTTACACTGTTGGGGTGGGGGTATGCTCCGTACGTCCGCGGGTGAGGGTTCGGGTCGTACTTACACTGTTGGGGTGGGGGGTACGCTCCATGCATACGCGGGTGGGGGTACGGGTCGTACTTGCACTGTTGGGGTGGGGGGTACGCTCCATGCATACGCGGGTGGGGGTACGGGTCGTACTTACACTGTTGGGGTGGGGGTATGCTCCGTACGTCCGCGGGTGAGGGTTCGGGTCGTACTTACACTGTTGGGGTGGGGGTATGCTCCGTACGTCCGCGGGTGAGGGATCGGGTCGTACTTACACTGTTGCAGTGGGGGTATGCTCCGTACGTCCGCGGGTGAGGGTTCGAGTCGTACTTACACTGTTGGGGTGGGGGGTACGCTCCATGCATACGCGGGTGGGGGTACGGGTCGTACTTACACTGTTGGGGTGGGGGTATGCTCCGTACGTCCGCGGGTGAGGGTTCGGGTCGTACTTACACTGTTGGGGTGGGGGGTACGCTCCATGCATACGCGGGTGGGGGTACGGGTCGTACTTACACTGTTGGGGTGGGGGTACGGTCCGTGAGTCCACGGGTGGGGGTAGGAGTCGTACTTACACTGGTGGGGGTGGGGGTACGGTCCGTACGTCCGCGGGTGGGGGTACGGGTCGTACTTACACTGTTGGGGTGGGGGTATGCTCCATGCATACGCGGGTGTGGGTACGGGTCGTACTTACACTGTTGGGGTGGGGGTAAGGTGCGTGAGTCCGCGGTTGGGGGTACGGCTCGTACTTACACTGGTGGGGGTGGGGGTACGGTCCGTACGTCCGCGGGTGAGGGTTCGAGTCGTACTTACACTGTTGGCATGGGGGGTACGCTCCATGCGTACGGGGTGGGGGTAGGGTCCGTACATATCCGTCCCCACGCTATGTGATGCTTGTGCGGGCCGTACCCAGGCCTTTGCCACGTGGGTACGATCCGTCCCGCCATTGTTGGGGTGACGTGTGTGTGGGCGTGGTACGACTCGTACCCACGCTCTTCAGGCGTGGGTACGGGACGTACCTGTCTGGTTGTGTTGCCGGTTCGCGTGGTGACGGACTTCCGTTGTGGCGGTCGCTGGCTTATCAGGACACGCCCCCACCCCCTCGTGGTGACCAGGGCATGGGAGTCAGGTATGTCCAGGCCATGTGTGGTGTGTGACTTATGTGGTTGTTTTGTGGCCTGCCCTGGTCGTGCCACCCCCCCACCCCACTTTCCCCCCTCCCTTAGTTATTCTGACCTTCTGCGGCGTCTGCGTCGTAACCTGTAGAGGAGGTGTACTGCTATGAGGGCAGGGATGACTCGTAGGTTCGGGTCCATGTCTGTCCGTCGCGTACTGGTACTCCAATCGCGTCGTCCTGTCGCGTACGGGTCCTCCTTGCTCGCGTCGTCCTGTCGCGTACGGGTCCTCCTTGGTGGCGTCGTCCTGTCGCGTACGGGTCCTCCTTGGTGGCGTCGTCCTGTGTGTCCGTCACGTACTGGTCCTCCTTGTTCGCGTCGTCGTCTGTCCGTCGCGTACTGGTGGTCCTTGTTCGCGTCGTCCTGATTTCCCGGCAGTTTTTGGCTGCCGCAAAATATTCACCGTGCGGGGTGACGTCGGTGCGAATCGTGATTCCTGGTTCGTGAATGGCTGGCTGCGAGCGTCCCGACGTCAGGTCGGCGCTTTCCCGGATCGCATTGGTAGGTGTTTTTTTGTTCGGTCGGGCTTTTTTACGAATCGTACGGTAATGGTGTACCCGTGCGATTCGTAATTCCTTGTTTGTAGAAATTGACGACCGGGTACGCGTCGGGCGGAGATTGTGCTCCGTCCGACGGTTCGTACCCGGTTTTTGCCGGATCGTGATCGGCACCTCAGTGTTACAAGAAGCATGGAAACAAGCCCTGCCTGGTGAAGACCCCTTGCACGTATGTCCTTATTTTTTTATTAACAACGGACTGCTCTACAGGAAAGCCAAGGTTACCAATTCCCCTCAGCTATTAGTTCCCACACCCTTTCGAGAGAAAGTCATATACATGGCTCATAGCCATTTATTGGGAGGGCACTTTAGTGATGAGAAAACCGAGCAATTAATACTGGAAAAATTCTATTGGCCAGGCATATATAGACAAGTGACACAGTATTGTAGAGAATGCCCCATTTGCCAAAAAAACAGTCGGTACAAACCCCCTAAAGCACTACTACATCCCTTACCTATAATAGACGTACCCTTTTGTAGAGTAGGGATGGATATCATCGGTCCTCTACTACCCTCCCGTAGTGGATGTCGGTACGTTCTGGTACTGGTAGACTATGCTACACGCTTCCCGGAAGCCATAGCGTTAAGACATCCGAATGCACCTAGCATAGCCAAAGCCAGGTTGTATGACATAATTTCGAAAGACAAAAATTCGATCTACAAAAATATCGCAACAAAAATATCGTGGTCAAGAATATCGACATCCTATCTACAACATGGTAACTACAAAAATATCGATAATTTAATATCGATGTCAAAAGTATCGTAATTCAAAAATATCGGGTTTTTTTTAGTTTAAAAATATATGTAAAATAAACCAAATAATACTTATAAATCAAAGAAACATAATTAAATATATTTTATAATATGTAAAATTTATAATAAATATATAATTAAATGAAACTTTAATTAAACATATATATATAATATATAATATATACACTTACTTAATAATTACTTTTAATAATAATTTCTGTAACATATAAATTATTAAATATTTATTTAAATTACCAGTACATCTATACACATAAAACAATAACATTAATAAATATTAAATAATTACATATAGCAAATAATAATCAATATTTTTAATTTGAATAATTTTTATTATTAATTATATATTACAATAGCTAAAATATTACAAAACATATTAAATATCAGACACAATAAAACTACTAGTCCAACTTCAACAAAAACAACAGTAAGGAAAATGTTGGATAGCGTAGGGGTAAAAATAACTATTCCAACTCCCGAGAGTGCAACAGTAGGGAAAACATTGGATAGCGTAGGGGTAAAAATTACTATTCCAACTCCAAAGAGTGCAACAGTAGGGAAAGCGTTGGATAGCGTAGGGGTAAAAATTACTATTCCAACTCCAGAGAGTGCAAAAGTAGGGAAAGTGTTGGTTAGCGTAATGGTAAAAATTACTATTCCCACTCCAGAGAGTGCAATAGTAGGGAAAGTGTTGGATAGCGTAAGGGTAAAAATTACTATTCCCACTCCAGACAGTGCAATAGTAGGGAAAACGTTGGATAGCGTAGGGGTACAAATAACTATTCCAACTCCAAAGAGTGCAACAGTAGGGAAAACGTTGGATAGCGTAGGGGTAAAAATTACTATTCCCACTCCAGAGAGTGCAATAGTAGGGAAAGTGTTGGATAGCATAAGGGTAAAATTTACTATTCCCACTCCAGAGAGTGCAATAGTAGGGAAAGTGTTGGATAGCGTAAGGGTAAAAATTACTATTCCCACTCCAGACAGTGCAACAGTAGAGAAAACGTTGGATAGCGTAGGGGTAAAAATAACTATTCCAACTCCAAAGAGTGCAACAGTAGGGAAAACGTTGTATAGCGTAGGGGTAAAAATTACTATTCCAACTCCAGAGAGTGCAATAGTAGGGAAAGTGTTGGATAGCGTAAGGGTAAAATTTACTATTCCCACTCCAGAGAATGCAATAGTAGGGAAAGTGTTGGATAGCGTAAGGGTAAAAATTACTATTCCAACTCCAGAGAGTGCAATAGTAGGGAAAGTGTTGGATAGCGTAAGGGTAAAATTTACTATTCCCACTCCAGACAGTGCAACAGTAGAGAAAAGGTTGGATAGCGTAGGGGTAAAAATTACTATTCCAACTCCAAAGAGTGCAACAGTAGGGAAAGCGCTGGATAGCGTAGGGGTAAAAATTACTATTCCAACTCCAGAGAGTGCAACAGTAGGGAAAGCGCTGCATAGCGTAGGGGTAAAAATTACTATTCCCACTCCAGATAGTAAAACAGTTGGAAAAGCACTAGATAGCATAGTGATTCTATGAACATTATAACCAATTCAATAATTTCTTATAAAAAAATTGCATGTTAACAATGTTTTAAACAAAAAAAATTATTATTAAATACCAATTATGTAAAATAAATATTTAAATAAATAAATTTAAATTACATCCCACACTATTCCCCCTTTAACACACAACACACTACACATACAAAATACACAATAGATTTAAATATCAATTTATCTCTTATTTACAATTAATAATACATTCTTTATAATTAATATAGTTATTAAATGACTAATTAATACATATTAACTACGAAATTACAAAGATTCACCTATTAATTATTAATTAACAATACATTAATTAGCAATAACAACAAATAAAATACAATAATCAATTATTTATATTTACTATATTTAACTAACTAATAACAATTAATTAATAATAATTACAAATAAATAAAATATATCATTATTTATTTTATTTTTATTACATCCCACCCTATTCCCCTATAAACCCACAACCCACTACACATAAAAATTCACATAATTAATTTAATTATGAATTAATCACTTAATAAAATTAAATCACCAATTAATTACTAATTAACAATTAACTATTTAACTATAACAATAAATAAATATTATTAATAAACTAATTTTAATGTATATAATTAACCAAATAATAAAATAATTTTACAATTAATAACTAATTAAAAATTAATTAATCTATTAATCAGATTAATTACCAATTAATATTTAATTACCAATTAATTAATCATAAATACCAATTAAACAATACATATTAATTCATTAATTATAATTACATTACTTCCCACCCTATTCCCCTATAAACCCACAACCCACTACACATAAAAATTCACATAATTAATTTAATTATCAATTAATCACTTAATAAAATTAAATCACCAATTAATTACTAATTAGCAATTAATTATTTACCAATAACAATAAATAAATATTAATAATAAACGAATTATAATGTATATAATTAACCAATTAATAACATAATTTTACAATTAATAATTAATTAACAATTAATTAATCAATTAATTACCAATTATTAATTAATTACCAATTAACTAATCATAAATACCAATTAAACAATACATATTAATTCATTAATTATAATTAAATTACTTCCCACCCTATTCCCCTATAAACCCACAACCCGCTCTGATACTAAAACGCTAAATTAAATGTAAAATAATTATTAATCTCTAAACATATATTTTTAAATGTATTAAAATACATTACAATGATCTTTAACATACAAATAAAATACATATTAAATGACATTACACTAAATAAATATCGATATTATTGACATCGAAATTTTTACTTACGATATTACTTACATCGATATTTATTACTTCGATATTATTAACTTCGATATTACTTACCTTGGGATCGATATTCTGTCCATCGATATTCTTGACTTCGATATTCTGTACCTACGATAATAAAAACACGATATTATTGTAGGTCGAAATTTAAAACTCGATATTTTGGCTAAACACCCCAAAGCCATAATCACCATCTTTTCGAGGGTAGGATTTCCAAAAGAAATCCTGACCGACCAAGGGACCCCATTTGTATCGAAATTATTAAAACAAGTATGTTCACAGTTAGGCATTAAACAGATACGCACGGCAGCCTCCCACCCTCAAACTGACGGGCTAGTGGAGCGTTACAATGCTACTCTTAAGCTCACCTTAAAAAAACTCCTGACTCTGGAATCAAGACGGTGGGAAGACATGTTACCCCTGGCCCTATATCCCATCCGGTGTAAAGTCCAAAGAAGCACGGGATATTCCCCGTTTGAGCTTCTTTATGGCCATCAACCCCGTTCTTTGTTGGACATGGTCCGTGAAAAATGGGAAACAGAACCAAATAACGCTACGCCCCTAGTAGATTACGTAAGTAATCTTAAAACCCATTTGGAACAAATTCGCACCATAGTCAGGAACAATATGGAAAGAGCACAGGAAGAACAGAAAACACAATACAATAAAAAAACTAAGACTAGAACCTTTGTCGCAGGGGACGCGGTATTGTTAATGATGTCCTCGTCAGACCATAAACTCTTAGGACAATGGCAGGGACCCTACATCATACTAGAACGAGTAACTCCTGTTACGTATAAGGTAGAACTCGACAAGGCCAGAGGGACTACTCAGGTATATCATGTCAACCTCCTTAAAAAATGGGAGGGACCCCTTCCGAGCCTCGTAGGAAATACGGAAGTGTCTGTTCCATTATATGACCAATGTGTCGACCCCAAGCTACCAAACCCCCTAAAAACCGACCTCCTCGGTATGCTGTCACCCCTGCAGGAGATATTTTCCCTGACCCCCGGGAAAACCACCCTGTTAGAACATTCTATCAGAACCATTCCTGGCAAGAAAGTGCGCCTCCGACCCTATCGGATTCCAGAGGCCCGTAGACATACCATCCGAGAAGAGGTACAGCAGATGCTGAGAATGGGTATTATAGAACCCTCTACCAGCGAGTGGAATTCCCCAATCGTTTTAGTACCTAAACCAGATGGCTCAGTGCGATTTTGTATTGACTTCCGTGAAGTAAACAAAGTTTCCGAATTCGACACCTACCCTCTTCCGAGGGTGGACGAATTGATCGAAAGAATAGGGAGGGCCCAGTATATCAGTACCCTGGATCTATGTAAAGGGTATTGGCAGATTCCCCTAAAGAAAGAAGACCGAGAAAAAACAGCCTTCTCGACCCCAGAGGGCCTTTTTCACTTCAGGGTGTTACCCTTTGGCTTACACGGGGCACCTGCTACTTTTCAGAGGGCCATGAATATAATCCTACAACCACATGAGAAATATGCAGGGGCATATATCGATGATATTATCATCTATAGCGACTCCTGGGAACAACATCTAGTCCACTTGTACCAAGTGATTCAAGCCCTGGGAAAACATGGACTGAAAATAAACCCCGCCAAAAGCCATTTAGCTGCACAAACGGTACGGTATTTAGGGTACCTGTTGGGGGAAGGCGTTATACGACCACAAAGTAAGAAACTGGCTGCTATATCCCAAATCCCCTTTCCACGAACTGCAAGAGATCTACGTGCCTTTTTGGGATTGTTGGGTTACTACCGCCGATTTATACCCCGATTCTCACAGACAGCAGCCCCTCTTACGGATTTGCTGCATAAAAAAATACAAACCGAAGCCGAACTGAAAAATCCCACCCTAGAGGTAGTCAAAGCCTTTGAAAGTTTAAAATCATCTCTAACCTCCGACGCCGTGTTGGCTAGCCCCGATTATACCTTACCATTTGTTCTGCAAACAGACGCCTCAGATCAAGGATTAGGGGCCGTTCTGTCCCAAGTGAACAGACAGGGGGAGGAAAAACCCCTTTTATATATAAGCCGGAAATTGTTTCCGCGAGACCAGCATTATGCTGCGAAGAGGATGAAAAGACCGGGCCAAGCAGCGGAGAAGACGAAGAGTGGTGGTACGAAGACTGGTGGTCTCCGCAGGAGGACGCTGGAGAGCGGCCGCAACTCCGGGGGAGAGTTGCAGCGGAGCCGGTGAGTACCTTGACCCAGGGACAGGAGGGAGGCGGTGAGGGGAAGGAGAAGGGAGGGGAGGAAGCCGTATACGAGCCACAGGAGGAGAGCGTAAAAGAAAGGGTACCAGCAGCAGTATTCACCCCTGAGTACAAATGAATGTAATAGAGGCCATCGCGCACCTTTTTCCATCCTTAACCTTTAAAACACCTATAAAAAAAAACCATCCCCTACCCTCACAAGTGATCCTAACCGGCCAAACACGGGTGACTTATATCACGCACTGGATATGGTGACGGGTTTTTGCCCAGTAGGGCTTGTGGTAAAAAGATAGGACTGACGGCTCCTTTTTGTCTCTCGTTTATTCCCATGAGCCTCCGTGGGGGACCTGAAGACCCAAAAGACGCCAACCAACGGGGAAGCTAAAGACCACAGTTCCATTTGAAAGCGAACAACCGCCTGAAGATACCGAGAGATACCTTTCATCATTGTGGTCCTATTTCTAACTTTGCAAATAAAAGCCAACAACTGGCTCACTATATACAGCCTCCTCGTCTGTTTATCCGGCCCGCCCTCCCACAATATATATATATATATAATACATATTTAAACTTTAAAGAAAAACACAGTCACTGGATGATGTCATCAGTGATGTCATCAGTGATGTCATTTGAGATGTCATCAGTGATGTTATCAGTGATATCACTGACCATGTCATGAATGATGTAATATGTGACATCATCAGCAGTGCATTGCGGGGGCGCGAGTTATAGTTAGCTGAACTAACTATAACGGATGAATTTCTCTGGTTTTTCACGAGTGAAATGTCCAACTAACTATAACGTCCCTGAAACCTGTGGTTTTTTTCAGTGGATTTCTAAGGTTTTTTAACTGCTAATTTCTAACTATAATGTTCCTGAAACCTATGGCTTCTCCAGTGAATATATATATATATATATATATATATATATATATATATAACCACATTCCTCAAGAAGAAGCTGAAGCACTCACGGATCACAGGTAACAATCTCTTTTATTTCGGCCATGGCATGACGCGTTTCGTCAATTACTGACTTCCTCAGATGCCGCCAAACAATGCAAGTGCAGTTCACAGCCACAGTTTAAACACCCAAAGCCCCGCTACGATTGGTTGAGGCATCGGTGACAGTCTGACGAGGGGGGTGTGTCAGGACTCAGGTCTTCGAGTCCAATCAGCGCAGGTCCTCTAGCGTAGGTACTTCCCCAGTGGGTTGGGCCCTGCTATATATATTATCTACTGGCGGTCGCAAGTAGATAGTTATAGTTAGGACCGTGTTTCCATAGGAAATCCGCAACATTCTATTTGGAATAACTTTGGCACCGGTTGACGAATCCTCGCGAAATTTTCAAAATAGGTGGGGCGCTCTGCTCTGCTCCTACCCTGAAAGTCTCGGGGGGATTCGTCAAGCGGGGGCTGAGAAAAAAGTGGGGTCCCAAAACGCGTTTTCCCCATGCAATTTTCCATAGGGACCTTTAGTCCAAGGTACAGCCCGAACGGCTGAACAGAATTACTTGAAATTTGGCAAAGAGGTAGTCCTCAGGTCAGGCATGTGCCTTTTGCATATATGGTGTCAATCTGTTCATTAGTTCCTGAGAAAATCAAAAGTAAAATCACATACATATCTGGGCGGAGCCTAACCACACATCTCATCGTGAGATCTGATTGGCTGTCAGTACTTCATCCAAGAAGTGTTGGCAGCCATCTTGGGACCAATATACATGATAGCACCTCATTAAAAAGCATTGCAGTTAATAGAAGGTTTTAAGACTTTAGTTACATTATAAATCATTTGTTGATGGTACCATACTCATTTTAGGAATTGTGGTGTGTTCTAAGGTGATTTTACCATGTGAAAAAGCCTTCTGCTGTGATATCACGAACCATGTTTGAGAGAAAACTATTTTCTCATACTTTTCCCACAGAGGCAAGGGTGGGGGAATCATATCGCCCTACGCCCGAACCATGTTGTTTATATTGACGGGCAAGAAGATTTCTTGTCTATTTATGTCTGAAGGACATGTAGACATTAATCACGTTTTAATCACGTTAAAACAACAGGCTGTGGGCACTCTGGGGCTCACAGCCAATCCGAAGCTTGCAGAGAGCCTTTGGCGGCATCTGATTGGCTAGCAGCCCATGACTGGGCTCTAGCCAGTGATTGGCTGGGGGAGTGAAACGTCACTCAGCCTCTGCAAGCAGTAGTCCGTGGCCGCCACGAGGCTTGCAATAAGCATTCAGGTAAAATAAGCAGTTTTGCCCGCTTGAATTGTGTGATATTGTGACGGAGGTGCTGCCATTTTCTTTTATTTATATTTTTAGCAACCGTGCGTGGGTAGATTAACTAGTACAAAAGCCTAGGCCTGGCCCGCCTCGCGCCTCAGATGAGGACGTCAAAAAAGCGTATCGCAAGCAGGCGCGTTGCGCTACCACCGCTTCATGGGGGAAACACCCATTACAACGAATTCAGATTCACGCGCTGCCATCGCAACGCGGGTTTAACATCGCGGGTCCGGAGCCTTCATACCGCAGATGGAAACAGATCTGCAGATTAATGCTTTCAAAAGAGACATCCGTTGGTGACTTGCAATTTATAACTTAAAGTCCTAATATAGAATAGTGAACTATTAACTTTCAGCCCAGAACTGCATAAACACACCGACAAATATACATTACAAAATTGATTATTGTTGCAAAGAGGGTACATTTGGCGAAAAAAACGATTCTTATTATTAAAGGAAGCTCCCAACTTTGCTGTTTCTTTTTCGACTCTGCGTTTGTGCTTCTCCACACCAAGCACTCTTAAACCACTGCCTACCAGTATGGGTGACATGTGACTCCTACACTTTCACTCCTTTGGGTTATGGGCAAAAAAACATTGTCGCACACAGCGCAGCCAGCACTAAAAGCTTTCGAAGCACCTGCTGCAGCGTTTCTTTCCGCCGGCAATTACCAGGCCTCACAGAAATGTGTAGAAAACTCGTGTGATGAATTACCATCCTGGAAAGAGATCCGTGTTTTGTATAGTTGAGGTTGTGACCTCTGTGAAGTTAGTGCAGAGGGTTAATATGCCTGCTGCAAAGAACATGTACGAAGTCGATTACAGAGTGCATAGGATGGGAACAGATCTGCAGATTAATGCTTTCAAAAGAGACATCCGTTGGTGACTTGCAATTTATAACTTAAAGTCCTAATATAGAATAGTGAGCTATTAACTTTCAGCCCAGAACTGCGTAAACACACCGACAAATATACATTACAAAATTGATTAATGTTGCAAAGAGGGTACAATTGGCGAAAAAACGGTTCTTATTATTAAAGGAAGCTCCCAACTTTGCTGTTTCTTTTTCGATACAATTTACCGATTCGCAAGGAACGTAGGGCTCACATCTGGCCAGCTGCAAAAGTGAGGGGGAAATGGCAGGAGGCACGCTGGCTGACACCTTTTATATCCCACCCATACGTTTTTACAAGGGTGACGGTAAATTAGTACATTACGTATGGTTTGAAATGTAAGTATTTTGTGGGAATAAATACACAGCCAAGGGTGACGGTAAATTAATACATTACGTATGGTTTGAAATGTACGTATTTTGAGGGAATAAATACACAGCCAAAAAAAATTGAAAAAATGGGGAATGGAAATAAAAGAATTGCTATCAGGGTTAAGGGGAGGGGGCGCAGGGGGGCAGGGAAGCGATAATATCGCTTGACAAGTTTTCCTTTAGCATTATTATTGCACAGCATTCAATGGTTTACAGATTTTAATAAAGCAAAAATATATCAATGTTTCTCTGTCAGCCGGAGCCCTTAGGTTTGATGTGGAACGGGGGTAGGTGGGACAAGTGGATTTTACAGGACATGTAGATCTCAGTGGCATTTTGTCCCTTGGACAACTAGAATATTTGGAAAATTCCACACCCCTGCAGAGGTTTGGAAGGTGATCTATAAGCTAAACGGAGAGCATATTTTCTGTAAATTCACATTATCTTTCTCAGTCATGTAAGAATGAAGTCTGACATTCTCAGTAAAACATGTACATCCAACAAGGCAGAGACTGTCAGTTGATTCCTTTGTGTTCTACTGCAGCTTCCCAGAGTGCTCTAAAAAACAACTAGAGCGCTAACAGTCTTACTTATGACAAAAGTATGGCACACCTGAAGCCATCTTGATTGGAATAAAGTGGTAACACTTAAAACATTTAATTTACAAAGGAACAAAATGAGGGGGTTCATTTTGCCATATAAATTATGATTAGTGCTGCAGAAAGAAAAACTAGGGCACATTTTGACTTCTGAAATCCTCTTTTATTTCATAAAAACATTCTGACATGCAGACTGAAACATGCACTTTGAATACCAGCAGCAGACTTGCCTGGTGAGCAGTAGCTTTACTACAGTGATCTAATGAGCAACTAGAGTGCTAACATTCAGAATTTATGGAAAATGTGTGACACATCTGAATGCCTTCTTGATGGAATCAAAGTAAAAAACTGAAAGTATTTCCTACTGAGGAGACTGCAGTAAATGAGGAAATTAGGAAACTTCATAACAAATAAATCTCCCAAGATGGCCACCAGAGACAAAAGAGCCCAAATGTAGCCCAAATATCACCCAGATGTAGCCCAAGTATAGCCCAATGACAGAATGTCCCAGAGTGTTCTTAAGAACAACTAGAGCGCTTACTGTCTTACTTATGACAAAAGTATGGCACACCTGAAGCCATCTTGATTGGAATAAACTGGTAACACTTAAAACATTTAATTTAAAAAGGAACACAATTAGGGGGTTCATTTTGCCATAGAAATTATGATTAGTGCTGAAGAAAGAAAAATTAGGGCACATTTTGAGTGACTTCTCAAATCCTCTTCTATTTCATAAAAAAATTCTGATATGCAGACTGAAACATGCACTTCTAATACTAGCAGCAGACTTCCGTGGTGAGCAGTAGCTGTACTACAGTGATCTAATGAGCAACTAGAGTGCTAACATTCAGAATTTATGGCAAATGTGTGACATATCTGAATACCTTCTTGATGGAATCAAAGTAAAAAACTGAAAGCATTTCCTACTGAGGAGACTGCAGTAAATGAGGAAATTAGGAAACTTCATAACAAATAAATCTCCTAAAATGGCCACCAGAGACAAAAGAGCCCAAATGTAGCCCAAATATCACCCAGATGTAGCCCAAATGTAGCCCAATGACAGAAGTGTGCAAAACACTTATTTTTTGTGTCTTTGCACTTTTATATAGTGCAGACTTGTCAGGTATTGGAGTGCTTTACATGAACATTGGTTACATCACACAAGATCAAATTCATTTTGGTTGTAGACATGGGGAGATTAAGTGATTTGACCAGAATCACACAATGTTGAGCTGAAGCAGAAACTGCAACCTGGTTCCCCAGTTGCAAAGTCTGCAGCTCTGGAAGTAACACCACACCCTCTCCCCTTGGATGCAACATTTAATCAAGTGGTCAACTGGATAAAAAAACTAAGAATTTAAAAGTTCTTTGTCGCTATTTGAAAACTCAGAAAGTATGTCCTCATTTTAGTTTTTTAGAGCACTAACCATAATTTTGATGCAAATAAGACCCTCTCATATATGTAATTTCTAAAGGAAATGCTCTAGACATTACAGTTTTGATTACATCAAGATGACGTCAGGCATTCCACATTTTTGTAATAAATATAGAATGTTAGCAATCTAGTTGTTCATTGGGATACTGTTGAGAGGCAGAGGCCAGGGGCACGGACTCTGAAAATTGAAGGCAGGTAGGAGAATGCAGAGGCAACAATTTGACCACACTAGGCAGGCAGGAAGGGCAGTGGCAGCACAACAGGCTATGGAGGGCAGTGGAAAGGGGGGCAGGGGCAACAAACCAACAATACAGGACTGGCAAGAGAGGCTGTGGCAATATAATAGACCATTGTGGGCAGAAGGAAGAGGCAGTGGTCATACAACCATACATGCCAACAGACCCGTTTCAGCCTGGAAACGTCCAATGTTTTTAAGCTCAAATGGGATTTACTTGATCTGTTTCCTGTCTACAATCTTCTCTTTTTCAATGTAACTCAAAGGGGAAAATCAATACCCCAGTTTTATTTAAAAATCTCCCTCTTACCAAGTTCAAAATGTTCGCAAGTATGGTACATTGGATCATGGTAGGCAGGAGGAATTGGGGTAGGGACATGGACTCGGATAACGGAAGACAGGAGGGACATTGAGAGGTGCACCAAACTGACCCTACAGGGCAGGCATCAGGGTTTGCAGCAGCACAATACACCACACAGGGCATGCGGGATGGGAGTGCAGCACAACAATCCATAGAAAGCAATAGGGAGGGGACAGGATCATGCACATGGACAAGAGACAACAGAGGGGAAAGAGGCAATGGTAGCTAGCTGACCATAATGGACAGACAGGAGAGAAAGCTGCAGCATAACAGACCATAAAGGGCAGGAGGGACGGATCAGGGGCATTACAATGGAACCGACAAGCCAGGAGGGAGGGAATAGGGGTCTGCACATGGAAACAGAGGGCTGGGGGCAAGGGGGCAGGGCAGGAGCAGCAAGATGACCATGGAGGTCAGGCAGGATGAGCACTAGAAACAAGACACACCATGGAGAGCAACAGTGAGACTATGATGGCATACACACAGACCATGGAGGGAAGGTGGGAGGGGGTCAGGAGCAGCTAGCTGACCACACAGGGAAGGTGGGAGGGGCCATGGCAGCACAGAAGACCATGCATGGCAAGCGGGAGGGTTAGTGGCAGCACAATGGCTATGATGGGCAAGAAGGAGGGTGCAGGGGCATGCACAAAGGACCATGGAGGATAGAAGGGAGGGTCAGGACCTGGGCACAGACAAGAGAGTTCAGGGGAAGGGGCCTCACAACAGACCGCGCGGGGCAGGCAGGAGGAGCAGTTGCAGCACAACAGACCAGGGAGGGCAGAAGGGTGTGGCAGTAAAATGGACCATGGAGGACAGGATGAAGGGGATAGGGGCATGGCATGTGGACAGGCAGGGTGGAGGTGGCAGGGACAGGTTACAGTCATCTGACAATGCTAGGCAGGTGGTAGGGGAGTGGCAGCTCAACAGAACACTCAGAGTAGATAGGAGTGGCAGGTCCATGGAACATGGTGGTCAAAAAGGATGGAGCAGGGGCATGCACAAAGACATCGGAGGGCAGGGGGAAGGAGAATAGGGGCAGCAAGCAAAGCACAGAGGCTAAACAGGAGGTCAATGATGGGCCATAGAATTGGGCAATGGAGGGCCGGATGAGTGGGCTGGTACATCATGCTAAATGCAGGGCAGTGGCAGCACATCAGACCATGCATGGCAGGAGGGAGGAGGCTTGTCCATGGATTCAGACAACAGAGGATAGGGAGGAGGTGGATGGGGCAGCAAGCTAACTGTTCATAGAAGGTGGGTATTAGGAACTTTATTGTTTTTAAAATGTGTGTCTGTGTGAACTACTTAAAATATGAACAAGTATGCAGCATAATCTCACTTTTATTCAGGAAGAAGAGGACGTTTGGGACTGTGACTCCGGGCTCACTTGGCAGAAACATTCCCTGACCCTCCACCCCCATCGCAAAATGTAATGCCCGTGAAAAGGGTAGGTGGACGCAGTGTTATATAGAACATAGTCCTGAGAGCACGATTGAAAATGAAAACTAGATATAGTATATGGTATAAACTATGCACCAAAAAGTGTGATATAAGATGAACCGGGGCGTGAAATATAATATGCAATACATTGTGCGCAATGACAGATTCATTGGAGAGTGCAAGATAGCACAGGCACTAGCGCTTGCTATGTGATATGCGCCTTGGAGTGTAATATGCACAGGGCAGTGTTGTGTAACCTAAGTAGTCTCTAAAGTTGTAATATAAAATATGTGCTGGGTAGTGTAACATTGCATATGCACTGTGACAAAGATATGGATCCCAGATTGTAATATGTATAGGCATCGAGGAAGGCACGTTAGATGGGGCAATATAACCCGTGCGAAGGCAAGTGTGGCATGACATATTCACGGGGTGGTGTTACAGTACACATGGGCTAGAGAGTGTCATAGCATACGCACTAGCTGGTGGAATACAACACAGAGGTGTGTGGCACTCGGCGGGCACTGGTGGGTGAACACAGCATTAGGCTCAGCAGGAGCCCGCTGTGACTCTCAAGTGAGGTTTGTCTCCTTTCCAGAGAGTAAAATAAAAAGTATTACACATCCGGCGGTGGATGTGTGTTTTATTAACCGTGAGGGGGTTTCTTGCATAGTTTGGTCGAATTTTTGTCGAACCCCCTTTGAATGGTTTGGTGTGCATGTGTATTAAATGTGCCCGTCAATAGCTACCCATGTTTGTATAAATAAACGACAAGGGTGTCTACTTGGAGAGTACCCACCAGCGGGGGCGCCGGGATTAGGCACGGGAGGGTGTCAGACATGTCAGAGCTTCACTAGCGGTGTGAATACATTCTACGTGGATTCATTGTATGCATAGTCGCCTTTTAATGAATATCACGCAAATCGTCATGGTGATAGGTACATACGGTTTGTCCAGCATGTCCTAGGTGTTTCTATAAATATATTTAAAAAAAAAACAAAGGCCGGCCCCGGGGGATGGGGTCCCCGGGGCCATAAGTGGCCTGAGGAGGGGGGCAACACAGCCCCCCTCCTAAAGAATAAAATGTTTTAAAAAAGGCCATGACCTGGGGGTTGGGGTCCCCGGGGCCGATTAAGGCCTTGGGAGGGCCAAATTAATTTTTTTCAACAAAAAAAATTAGGGTGCAGGTCCTGGGGGATGGGGTCCCCAGGGCTAATAAATTAGAAAAAGAAAGGGGGCCACACAGCCCTCCTTCTTAAAAATAAATAAATAAAAGACCGGCATCGCGCCGGAGGCCACGCCCCCTCCTTGCAGCACTCTGCAAACGCGCCCCCTGGCCAGTTGTAAGTTGAGGAATTAATTCCCCTTCAATACTGAGGGTCCCTGAGGGCCAACTAGCCCAACAGGTATCTCCAGTATGCGCCAGGGAGCTGCGTTGCAGACAGGTATTCTGAGGCCACGCCCCTTTTTACACCTCCATGCAACGCAGCTCTGTGGTGCTTACTGGAGGTACCTAGTGGGCTAGTTTGACCCTAGGGACCCTTAGGATTCAATGGGACTTAATCTCTCAACTCAGAACACCCACAGGCCCTGTGGCGAGTTTTTAAGTTGGGGAAATAATTCCCTTTCAATCCTGAGGGACCCTGGGGTCCAACTAGCCCACCAGGTCCTTCCAGTGAGCACCACTGCTCTGTGTTGCAGAGAGGTGGTGCAGGCCGTGCCACTTTTTACACCTCTCTGCTACGCAGCTCTGTGGCGCTTACTGGAGGTACCTAGTGGTCTAGTTGGACCCTAGGGACCCTCAGGATTCAAGGGGACTTAATCTCCCAACTTAAAACTGCTACAGGGCGTGTTTACACAGTGGGGAAGGGAGGGGACGGGGCATGAGGTGACGTGTTCAAACACGCCCTGTGGTGCGTTTTAAGAGGTAGTTTTATTCCCCTGCCCTATTATATACTAGGGGCTTACAGAGGAGGTCATGCTAATCACAGGGGGACCCCAACACATAGTGTGCCCTAGTGTATGTAGGTGTTTTCACTGTATTCTGAGTGTCTTTTAACATAGCACTGGCTCTAGGACTGGTTAGTCAGACTCAGTTACCACCAGTATCCGTCTGAAAAAGTTGAGGGTACAGGATGATTTTGCAACAAGGCTTGTTTCTGCTCTTCTGTTTGTACTTTCTGCACGTTATACTTCTCCTGCATTTTTCTTCGTCTTTGAGGACTTCTGTTGCTTCTTTCTGCATTTCTTTTTTTTCTTTCTGTGCGTTTTTCCTTCTTTTTTCACATGTCCTATCTCTGTAGGCATAGCTAGAAATTAGCATTTAAAAAACCTTTGAAATTCACTGAAAAAAACATAGGTTTCAGGCACGTTATAGCTAGGAATTAGCATTTAAAAAACCTTAGAAATTCACTGAAAAAACCATAGGTTTCAGGGGCGTTCTAGTTAGCTGGACTTTTCACTCGTACAAAACCATAGAAATTCCCCCGTTATAGTTAGTTCAGCTAACTATAACACGCGCGCCCGCAATGCACTGCTGATGACGTCACATATTACATCACTCATGACATGGTCAGTGACATCACTCTTGACATCACTCATGACATCACTGATGACATCATCCTTGTGATAGAGTGGCAGACCTCCTCTCCCCCTAATATAACCTTTGATACACACATTCAAAAATAGAAATTAAACTGTTCAAAACAATGGACATACCAATACCAGTTACAACAACCTATTCAGTAATTGTAAGATCCACATCCACATCCACTCATTCACCAACAGTCCTATAGAGTCACTCATACATGTACTCACTCATCATATGTACTCATACACCTATACATTCTGTTACACAACGCCACTCATCCATAAAGTTACTCACACACATAGTCACTCATGCTAATAAAGAATCAAACATCCGTTTACCTGCATATACAGTTATACACACACCACCACACTTAGTTCTACAGAAACTTACACATACTTAGTCTTTTTAACAATCACTTATAGAAACACATACTTATTCATACAGGAACTCTTTCAATCTCTCACTCTCACATATACTCACTTATATACACCAATAGTCACATATACTAGTTTAAAACATATTTAGTTACTCATAGAGACACTATTGAGACAGTCATTCACTCACTAACACACCCATGCACACACTCATCCACCCATACAGTCCTGCACACATGCTGTCTTCAACACATACAAACAGTGAGTCACTCATTCATGCACCTATGCACTACGTAATACCCCCCACCGAACCATACAGACATCAGACACTTATACTGATACTCAAAAAACCAACTAATAACCTATATAGACACTCATGTAGCTACTCACCAACCCATGCAGCCACTTATACACAAAGTGAGAGACTGATACAGATATTTACATATTTAAACATTACTCAGTAAGCCATGTATTCACTAAGATACACTTAATCAGTCAGTTATACAATCAATTTTTCAAAAACAAATCATCCATTTAGACACTTATATACCCATTTATTCTTCCATCGACCTTGAGATATACATATATAAAACATATGTAATTTTCAGAAAAACACACATTCACTGGATGATGTCATCAGTGATGTCATGAGTGATGTCATTTGAGATGTCATCAGTGATGTCATGAGTGATGTCACTGACCATGTCATGAGTGATGTAATACGTGACATCATCAGCAGTGCATTGCGGGCACGCGAGTTATAGTTAGCTGAACTAACTATAACGGGGGAATTTCTATGGTTTTGTACGAGTGAAAAGTCCAGCTAACTATAACGCCCCTGAAACCTATGGTTTTTTCAGTGAATATATATATAATCATGAATTTTAATAAACTTTTTCCTTAACTTTACCATAAGGAGGTCATCACCCTGACTGCAGCATCTTCCTACGGTAAAATATAGGTAAAAGTAAAACAGGATATTTACCTCAAGAAATAATAATAAACATATTTGTATGTTAAATATTAATGCAAATTACATTATATATGTGTATTTTAAATGTAGGACAAACTACACAAATGCTACAGCATTACTATATAAATACAGATGGACTCACCAAAGATCAAAAATATATTTCCACTATAACATTTCAGCTTCCACCTTCCTCAGGTATTACAAGATGGTATGCTCAGTGGCTGCACAGCTGACACTGCTGGATTCTTAAAAAGCATCATGAGTTATATTATGTTATGTGAAATAATTTATAGAGTGCAAACAATTGCTTGGAGGCATCAAGGCGCTGCTAAGTATCAGAGCGTGTAAGCTGAGTTAATAACTGAAGGGCCTTACAAAAGGAAAACAAGTTTGTCTTAGATTTAATATACAATGGTAGGGAGTTCCAAAGTTTTGAAGCTCCTGTCACAAAACATATGCAAGAGGCGTGCCTGAACCTGGGAGTCACAATGTTTCTTGCGCCACTTGAGAGGAGGGCCTCTCTGGTAGTTACCACTTAAGCTTATCCTTGAGGTAATTTGGACCAAAATTGTGCAAAGCCCTAAAGGTGATACAAAGGGCTTTGAAATGGACTCTTTGTTTGATCGGGAGCCAATGAAGCACCCATAAAGCTGATTTAGCGGATTGGAATTTGGGGATTCCAAACAAAGGTCTAGCGGCAGCATTCTGAGCCACTGCAATTTAGTCAGGTGCTGCATCTGTAAATTTAGATGCAGCTCGATGCAGTAATCTAATTTTGACAGTATTAAAGCTGTTTCTGCTGTTCTTTGCAAAGAGGGTGGAATATATGGAAGAATACTTTGATGAACTTGAGAGTATAGAACGTGGTCGAGAGAGTGGCATTGACCTGGTCACCAAAGGTATATTTAGTGTCCATAAGAACAATAAGATTTTTGGCATTTTTAACAGGGGTTGGGAGCGCACCCACATTTTTTGGCCACCAAGAATTGAGTGAAGATTCCATTTGGAATGTGGAATCAATGCAGTCCTGAGATCTCTTGAGATATGCAGTAATCAGGTGGTATTTGACATTGATATTCAGTTCATCAGGATGAGAGGATCTAAAGCGCAATATACCGAAGTTTCCTCTGGAGTCTAGTGGTTCTTGCTTTACGACACGTTCCACAGAAATAAATCTCAAATCTGACAGTAAATGGTCCACAAAGTTAAAATGATTGGCAACAAGCTGGACGAGTTTCTTATTAATTATTGCTGATTTGTGGCTCCTGAATCATGTACGGAGGGAGATAATCCACTGTTGGGCCTACATACTGTTTTCTACAGCAAATTCAAATTTAAAATTGCTTTATTCGAGAATAAACTCATAAAAGCTTTACAAACAACATTAAAAAACTGTTATAAAACATTTAAATCGGTTGAAAAAGAGTTAGGAAAAATGTAATAAAAAATGTATCACATGCATTGTCACATAAAATTTACAGATAAAATATGTACACTCTGATTAATGACCTCCAGTTCATTCATTTATCTAAAAAAATTTGTCTAATGGACCATGACCAGCCAAGAAATTTAGAAGCGGCTATTAGTATAAACAATGAAGAACTAGTACAAATAATTCTTAATGCCACTACACTGCTGGTCGTACCTAAGTTCTTACACATGGGAGTAAGCCAGATACGTCTGGGCTCTACATAGGATTTACATGCAAATAAAAAGTGACCGATTGTTTCGTCATGTGCTCCACAGGATGGGCAAGAACTATTTGAGGGGCCTCCCCACCTACCTGTTAGGGATTTAAGAGTGAGAGAACCTGCTCTAATCTGGAAAAGCAACTTCCTATCCCTTGGGCTAGTGATAGTGTCCCAGTATGGTTCTAGACTTAGGAGGAACTTTGCTTGCAGAAATTTTCCAGCCATAATCTCTTGGTTGATTTCATTCCAAGTCCGTTCTGCCACCTTCTCCCAATAGATCTCTTTAAGTTTAGACTTTGTTGGAAAAGTGACCACCTCCGGATTTTCCCATAACATGTAGAGGCCTAGTTTGCCCAGCATTTTCCTTAGTTCATTTAGCCATCCTATTTTGTGGTACTCATCTGCATTGATTATATCCTTAAATCCTTCCGCATAGTGTAAGAGTTTGGGTGTAGTCCAAAGTCTACGCCAATACATAATAGGTCTTAATCTTGCTAAATCAATTAATGCCTTTCTGCCTAGATCATACCTTAATGGCAGCAGGGGGGTGCTCTTGGGAAGACTTGTGATAAGTCGAAAAAACTTTTTTTCCGAAATTTGTAGTTTCCCTAGGTTCTCATAGCCCCATAACTCTGCACCATAAAGTGATGATCCTAAAGCTTGGGCCTCATATACCTGGAGCACGGGTTTTACTGGTTTTGTTAGGGATTTTCTGTGCTCAGAGCCAAGTGCACCAACTATTTGCCTGTGCTTTATACTTGCAGTGTCTATATGTTTGGTCCAACTTAAATCGTTTGATATGTGGATTCCCAAATATGTAAAAGCATTGACAATCTCTAATGGGCGGTCATTCATAACAATATCGGCGAACATTAAAATCGGTATCTTGGTACCAGCCAGTAACGGGACATCAACATTCTCTGCCAACATGCGGGAAACAACTCCATTAATATACAGTGTAAACAGTGTGGGGGCCATAGAACATCCTTGTCGTACCCCACGCTTCACTGGAAAGTCAGAGGTTACCTTACCATGCCCTCCCCACTGAATCTTCGCGTAATTTGCCTCATGGAGCCTCATTAACATCGTTAAAAGTTCTTCAGGGATGCCCAGGTTCTTCAACACGTGCCACAGTTTGGGCCTTGGAACGAGGTCGAAGGCGGCCCGCAAATCTACAAAGACTGCGTACAGGCTACCCTTCCTTAGTAGCACGGTTTTCCATTGTAGAAGGGAAAAACGAAAGACCTGATCCATTGTGTTTACAGATTTTCGGAAGCCTGCTTGAAATGGTGATAAGGCGTTATTTTCCTCGGCCCAGTCCAAAAGTCTGTTGACAACCACCCTACCTATCACCTTTTGGATGGTGTCAATTAGGCTTATGGGCCTATAATTACCTGGTTGTGATTTGTCTCCTTTCTTATAGATAGGAATTATAATTGCACATTGCCATGACGCCGGTATATTAGCGCCCTGAGCAACCGCATTCAATAGGAGAAGGATGTATTTACACCAGTGCTCCTTGTCGTTGAGGAAAAGGTCCGCCGGCACCCCATCTAGACCCGGGGCTCTACCATTTTAAACTGTACTCAAGGCCATCATAACCTCATTACTGCAGAATAAATTGTCTTTATAAAAAGAAGGTCTATGTTCAGTCATCAAGTTATTGGACTGAGTGTCTGCATACTGCGGCTTGAAGTAGTTGATCCAGTACTCCTGGGATACATCATTATCAGGGGTCTCTGGTGAACCCCCTTGCCCCATTTGACAATGTTCCAGAATAGTCTAGAGTCATTTTTGTCGCTTGCTTCCTTTAGCTCTCGCCAATGCTGCTCATCCCACAATTTCTTCGCATTGGCTATGCTTTTTCTGTACGCAGTTCTGGCAAGACGAATAGACACCATATCCCTCTCCCTGATCGCAGCTCCTAAGGCTACTCTAGTCTGCCTACACTCAGCATTATACCACTTCACTGGTTTGGCATTTCTTATGTCACCTTTCTTTGCTGGTTTCTGGAAATAGTCCTTAATAGCTATGAAGAGGTTCTCATGGATTTTGGTTGCTTTATCACTCCCTGGATATTTAGGGTTTAATTGTTCAAGAAGTGTTACCGCTTCATCAACCTGGGAATTAATGCTGTTTATAGTTTGCTGGTTAGCCTTAACATGCAACCATTTCAGCTTGCGCATATCATTGGTTGGGACAATCAAAGGGGCATTAACTACCTCACATGCCTCACCCATACTATATGAAGCCCACCATTTATGTTTAACACATAACGGATTGTGATCGCTTTCTATTCTAGTTTTAACCTCCATATCGATCACTTGTCCCCAAAGCTTTAGACTACATAGAACGTAGTCTATTCGGCTACTATGTCTCCCGTTGTCAAAAGTGCAAGACCTCAACCTGTCACTTCTTGTCCTTCCATTTAATGCCCTCAAGCTATTTTCATAGCAAATTGCATTTAAGGAAATGATATCCTCAGACCATCGGGTGACAGGTTTCAGATGCAATTTGGGGACACCCCATTGCCTATCTTCCTCATCTCCAGCCCAGTCATCTTGAATAGCCAAGGGTTCAAAAGTTCTGTTTAAATCACCCGCTACCACAATTCTGTTATCAAGCGAGTGAATTTCTAGGAGGGAAACCAAAGCTGCACAATCTTCTGACCTTCCTCCCCTATTGCCCCTGGCGTAGACATTATAGATGTCAAAACAACCCTTAGGACCCGAGTCGATTCTAATAAGTTGAATGTCTCTACTTCTAGTGTCAATTACTTTAACAGTAAGCGCTAAACATTGGCGTACCCAAATAGTAAGGCCACCCATTGAACGCCCCTTGACACCATTTATTGCTGGGATGTAATAATTCAGGAAGCCTTCATTAAAGCATGGCTCGCAGAGCCAGGTCTCCTGGAAGATACACAGATCGTATGAGTTTACAAAACTTCTCCATTCCTGTGAGTCATGCTTAGAGCCTAACCCCGCTATGTTCCAGGAGACTAGCGTACCATTATCTCCCCATAAATCTTCTGAGATTCCATTAACGGAAGATACAACCGGGATTGCAAACAGACCCAGCTCTTCTACATTGACAGGTCTTACTATTGGACTAGTCTCAGAAGTATCCCCGAAGGTTACACCCAGTTCGATATTAGGTTTTGGGGGGTAAACTTCATTCACATCTGTGGTGTTCTCTATTTCTAAGGTCCCTATTATTTCTATTTGGTCCACGAGCTCCTCAGTGATCCCAATCCCATCAGTTTGGTATATTTGATGTCAATCATTGCAATCCAGTCCTGAGCAGCTTCTCTCGTGAACTCCACCCATGACTCGAGAGGAGAGCTCTTGGAGCTGGGGGCAAGATTTTCTTAACTGGATCTTAGATTGTGCAGGGGCACTAGTCCTGAATTCTAGGGAAAAGAGGTTTTCAGCAAGGGAGGCATGTTTCATTGTAAGTTCTATGGAGTCATATTTGTGATTAGGGGCACTAATCCGTTTTGCCTGCAGGATATCTTCCCTTATCACTGACCGACAACCTCTCACGTGACGCAACCAATGGATGGCTTTGTTTGTGAGAGAGTCGGGTAACTCCCTATTGCCTTTAGCAAGTTTGGGGACACTGGTCATGTAGATTTTATTTGAAGGGTGTCCTTTGTTAGTATCGCTAGTCCCTCTTTTCCCCTGGATGCTAACAGCTGGTATTTTATTCTTTTCACAGGCTCTAGGCATTACGGTTGTTCCTTCTTTCGAATTTCTTAACTTCTGTTGGGTATTTTGGGGCATTCGTTTTGACTCTAGGAGCATTAGATATAAGTGCTTCTTGTGGTCTTGTCTGTATGGCAGGTCTATTCTCACTCAGATCAATCGAGTGTGGTACGATTAAGTCATTACCATTACCCTTAGCTGAGGCTTGATTGTTTTTTCATTTCAGGGGGAAGCTATCTTGCAGACTTTTTATTGCATTAGCTTTGATTTTGCTTCCTCCCTCGCCCTCACCCCTTACTAATATGCTTAGGTTCTTCACTAATAATTTTAGTGACTCTATTTCATCTCGGAGACGGATGACAAGATTTGTTAAGTTGGATACTTCCTCGCTCACAGCTACTCCCTTTCTAACGCTGTGATTGAGGACAGCGTCCAAGATAGCCATCTCGCCTTCAGCTGGGGTAATATCTGTTTCTAGTGACATTAATTGATCGACGGGGGCACATTATGAATATCAGCCAGGACTGTGAACCTATTATGACAGGGTATTAAAGGGACAACAACCGCTGGTAAAATATCACTGGTCACGCCTTCCAGTTGATCCTTGGCTGCATGTTCCTGGTCGTTGTTTTGTATGATCACACAGTCCCTATTTTCAATGTCATTATTGGCCAATGTTTTAGGTTTTCTTTTGGCCCGAAACATTGCTGGTATTATTGGTAAAATGTTATTGACTTCTTGGGGTTCTTGTGTGTCCCCCTTCTCACTTGGGGCCTCCCCGCTACACTGATGCTGATCGGAGTCGATGATCTCCCTACACTCATCGACAAGAACATTAATTCGCTCCAGAACATCCTCGGATGCATGGCAGGCCACTTTTCTAGATTTCTTACCCTTCCTTTTTTTAGGGGGTTTTCCGTCTCCTCCCCCGGCCTCCATAGACTTTCGTTTCCCCATGGCCCAGGTATACGTGCACCTATAGTCAATGTAGACCTGCACACAAAACTTATGTTTAAGTCTATCTTACCATGGGCGTAGAGGTGGCGATGTTAGAGATGTGGCCCTGCCCTGCCTCGGTCTGCCCCGGACGGCCACAGACGGCCCGCCCTCTGCGAGGCGGGAGCGGCTGCTTGTTCTTAACTGCCTCCAGGCAGGAAGTGGGAGGTGGCAGTCGGCGTCCCCGTCCCAGGGGACGCTGGGAGGTGTAGTCCACTTTATCCTTCCCCGCTCGGCGACCGCGTAGTTGGAGCTGCGGCAGCGGGGGAAGGGAAGAAAATACCCGCGTTCCTTCAAGGACTTGCCTAGTCCCTTTAGCGGTGTATTTTGGCCAGGAAATGCATCGGTGTTGTCACTGAATCGCATAAATAGTGAATGTTGATTGGCATTTAAGATGCTGTCTTATTTCATGGGTCCTTCTCATAACAGAACTAGATGATGCTTGTAAAAGGTATTCACATGTGATGCACCTTTTAGTATCACAGCAATGAACCCCTGCGTTTGTTACAGCTTGCCTAAGTTCAGCTCTCACAATAAGAGATCATAAATTGGGAGCTCTATGGTGATCAAAGACTGGCGGTTTTAGAAAAACCTTTTGCAATTTTTTCACAAGTGTAGAATAAAGGAAAGGTTTTTGCATTATATTTCTGTAGTTGGGAGCTGGAGGAAGATAGTCAACCACAAATAGGATTCTGTCACTTTTATTCCTGCTGTTGGTATTCCAAATAAGTGCTGTCCTGGGTAACTGCAAAGACTTGTCAGTTTGTTGCTGTATGATATGCTGAGGATAGCCTTGCATTTGAAATTATCTAGTAAGCTCCTGTAGATGGTCTGTATAGGTGTCCTCATTGCTGAAGATGCGTCTTATTCTGAGTGCTTGGCTGCAGATGATGCTGAGTTTAGTGTGGTGTGGGTGACATGAAGTCCGGTTTAAATACAAATGAGCATCTTTAGGCTTGTGGTAGAGAACAGTGTAATTCTTTGTTCAAGAATGGTGTGTAGCACATCCAGAAGAGGAAGATGATGCTGCTGTTTAGTACTGCTGCTGATTAATTTGATGGTGTGATGGATACTGTTGATATAAGATGTATAGTCTTCTAATTTTCCAGTCCCCGCCCTCCCAGTCGCCGTTCCTCTACCAACACCCGTGGGGGGGACTCCACCGGGGGGGGGGGGGGAGTAGTCCCTCAGGATGTAGTGTCACATTTGGCAGCAATTTTGCCATGGTTGGGGAAGGCAGGCATTCTCGCCCCAGCGGTGGGAGTAAAAGAGTTGGGTACCGATGCTTTAGCTGAAGCAACGCGAATTGTGTATGAATTCAATGCAGGGCCCAAGGAACCGATCAATGCTGGGCCAGTCGCACCGTTACCTGTCATTTCAGGGGGGGGTACCAGCGTACCGGTTCTGGAGAACAAAGGGGTGTCAGTCCCCAGTGCGGCAGCAGGGATTCAGCCAGAGGCACCAGGGACAACGGTAACAGGTAAATTGCCAGCATTACCAATGTTGGGCGTGGGTGAGGCCAGCTCCGAACAGGAGTTTTTAGGCAGGCACGTGTCTCTTGAGTTGAAGAACAGAATTTGGGCTGGTGAATATATTAACATGTTTGCGTTACTGATCTGCGAAAGGGAGAGGGAGGAGTCAAGGAAGAACAAAGATTATATGCTCCCCAGAGAATGGGCAAGTGAGATGCTGAAGTATAGGGTGGAAGAGAATTTACTCAATTGGATTAGAGCCTTTTCCATATTTATGGCAGTCACAGCTGAGCGTTTCCCAAACTTGCAGGCGCAGATGGCCTGTTACCAGAACAGGATAGTGCTGGCCCATGATAAATTCGCAGGCGGAGGGTGGTTAGTTTATGACAAAAATTTCAGGGTGGCCAAGGCATCCGACCCAACACTGTCATGGGACCGAATTTACACTATATCTTGGTTGGATCTTTTCGGGGGCGAGGGACACGGTAACACAAAGAGTCAGTCCCCGCAGTCAGCTCAGCCTTTTCAGCCCTTTCGGTCACAGGGTAACACAAGCTACACCACTAGTTCAAGCAGTAATAGTGGAAGGAAGGGGACGTGCTGGGACTACAACAGGCGGACTTGCACCAGACCACAGGGGCAGTGCAGGTTCAAGCACGCGTGTTCCATTTGCGCCAACCCATCCCACCCCAAATCAAAATGCCTCAAAAGATCAAAGGATAAGGGTAGAAAAAAGCAGGAGTGAGATGGTGTCCCCGCTCAAAGCGCACTCCCCCATTGATGTGACGGCTCTGACTCCGTGGCTCAACAAAAACCCATGTCACCTTACGGCAAGAACTCTGTTGGAGGGCTTCATGGATGGTTTTAGGATACCAGCTCCAAACTATATGGGGTCATCTGAGTGCCAGAACCAACTCTCTGCCCGGACCAATCCAGGTATAGTCTCCTCAAAGATTGCCAAGGAGTTGCGCCTGGGTAGGATGGCGGGCACTTTAGAGTCTGTGCTGGTTAAAAACTTTGTCTGCTCCCCGTTGGGTGTAGTCCCCAAAAAGGTAGAGGGGGAATTCAGACTAATACACAACTTGTCAGCCCCCAAAGGAAATTCACTGAATGATGTAATTGATAATGAGTTCTGCAGTGTTAAATACGCGTCCTTTGACCAAGCAGTGGAGATCCTCAGGGGCTTGGGCCCAGGCGCTATGATGGCAAAATCTGACATAGAATCGGCATTTCGGTTACTCCCGGTACATCCGGACGATTATCACCTGCTTGGTTTTAAATTTCAAGGGAGTTTTTATATGGATATGTGTATGCCAATGGGCTGCTCTCTTTCATGCGCATATTTTGAAAAATTCAGTTCATTCCTGGAATGGGTTTTCAGACAGAAGACAGGGCACCAGTGGGTCATGCACTACCTGGATGACTTTCTTATCCTGGGGACACGGGGCTCCCCGGAATGTGGGTGGGTGCTGCAGGAATTTTGCGCGCTCATGCATGATTTGGGGGATCCTTTGGCTCCAGGAAAGACAGTGGGGCCGGCATCTACAATAGAGTTCCTGGGCTGGATTCTATTCAGAGATGTTTTAGGTTACCCATGGACAAAGTCAACAAATTCAGGGCTGCTTTACAGCTATGCTTGGGCAAACAGAAGGTCACACTACACCAGCTGCAGCAGACAGTAGGGCAACTGAACTTTGCTTTAAGGGTCATTCCAATGGCTAGACCTTTTTCCAGATCCATCTCACAAGCCATGGCGGGCCTCAAGGAGAAACATCACCACACAAGGCTGTCTGCTGAGGTTCGGCAGGACATGCGGATTTGGATGGCATTCCTGCAGGATTTCAATGGCAGAATAGTGTGGCCCGGTCCGCCCACTGCGTCCGCGGAGTTGGGTTTAATGACTGACGCCATGGGCAGTGAGGGATTTGGTGCCATACTCGCTACCGAGTGGGTGGCACAACGTTGGCCGCCGTGGTGGGTGGAGAATGGCCTAACAGGTAACATCGGGTTCCTGGAGCTCTTCCCCATTTGGGTGGCATTGACGGTCTGGCCTGAACAATTGCGTAATCAGTCAGTAGTTTTCGGGTCAGACAACATGACCGTGGTTGAATGCATCAACCAGCAAGCGGCCCTGTGTAAGATGATTCTCCGCCTCTTGAAGGAGATTGTTCTCACATGCATGAAATTGAATGTGCAATTTAGAGCTAAACACGTGCCTGGTGTCCTTAATGATGCTGCTGATACACTTTCTCACTTTAAGAGGCAGGTTTTCAGGGCTCACCTCCCGACAGCGGCAGAGTATGCCACCCTCTTCCCAGAACGACTCTGGCAGATAGGTGCCCCCAACTACCGGACCTTGTGGCAGCCAGCCTAGCACCCAGGACCAGGAAAGCATACGATGGGGCGTTTTGCCAATATTGTTCTTTCTTGGGTGCAGGGTGGGCTGAGCGGTGGCACGACACTGGGGCACTCATTGCATACTTAGGTTGTTTAAGGACCAACGGGCGTTCGGCG
Organism: Triturus cristatus; assembly: GCF_964204655.1. Lineage (NCBI taxonomy): Eukaryota > Metazoa > Chordata > Amphibia > Caudata > Salamandridae > Triturus > Triturus cristatus. The sequence goes on from NC_140585.1 coordinate 41,969,194, forward strand.
GCAGCAGCTAGGAGACAGGTGGCGGCGATCTCCTTCTTCGCTCAGATCAGCGACATGGGTGATCCCACTAACAGTTTCACAGTGAGGAAGGCCCTGAAAGGGTGTCAACGCCTCCAGGGGGCGGCCCCAGACACAAGGCAGCCAATTGGGGTGGAGCGTCTGACGTCAATTCTAGCAGCCCTCCCCGCAATTTGCAGCACATCAGGGGAAGTGCGGTTATTCACTGTGGCCTTTTCGTTGGCCTTTTACGGCGCATTTCGAGTTGGGGAGCTAGTGGCCCAAAACAAGCTAGACATACACGGTGGCCTGCAGTTTGAATGCATTAAAATCAGGGCCGACACCCTACTAATATCGATCAAGAAGTCCAAGACCGATCAGGAGGCACAGGGTGATGGGGTAGTTCTCCACCGGGCACAGGGTAACCCATGCTGTCCTGTATCACACGTTGAGAGCTACCTACAGGTTAGGCCACTTAACGTAGGGGGACCTTTCCTGATCCATGCGGATGGGGTCCCGCTGACACGCTTTCAATTCAAAAGGGTGTTGGACATGACAATTCTGAAATCAGGTCCGAATCCAGAAAGTTTTGGTACCCACTCCTTTAGGATAGGGGCTGCCACTGAAGCAACGGCCAGGGGTCTACCAAACAGCGACGTACAGAGGATAGGGAGATGGGTGTCCAATTGTTACAAACGTTATGTGCGCCTACACATGCTGTGAGGGAGAGAGCCACACAGCGCTGATGCATTGTTTTCTGCTTCCATTACAGTTTCTCAAGCCTGTCACGCAGGGAAGAAACTCAAGACACTGCACCAGCACCATTCGACAACGCGGATATCATCACCACGAAAGGAAAGACTACAGACTGTTTGGATCATAGGCCATTCATATGTAAGGCGTTTGTCTAACCTTTTTTCTACAGGTGATTACAGGGAAAGAGCACGGCATGCAGGTTTTGAAATAGATACAGCAAAATAGACAGTTAGGGAAAGCAACAGGTTTTGAAATAGCATGCCATGGAAAAGGGGGGCTATGTTTGGATCGGTTCAGGGGTATCGTACTGGACCTGTTAAAGAAAAGGTGTCCGCCCCCTAATATAATCATACTACACTTGGGGGGGAATGACTTAGCAAGACTGGGAAGAAGAGGGTTGGTGGAAACTATAGTCACTGAAATAGGCTGGTTAGCTAAGACTTGTCAGGGCTGCACTATCGGGTGGTCTCAGATGATACCCCGATCCCAATGGAGAGGGGGGGAATCTGTAAAGGCTTTGAATCACTCTGCGAGGAGAATAAATAACAAGATTGAGAGACTTTTCAGGGCTCCCCACTTACAGACCATCGCCCATGGATGCATTAGGGGTGAACCGTGCTTCTTAAAAGACGGCGTTCACTTATCCCAAGTAGGCAACAAGGTGTTCCTGGAGAATATGGTGGCATGGTTGAGGGGCCTTAGTCATAGGGGATGACCTTTCTAGTGAGCACAGGGGGGGCTAGATAGTCGGTCAACTATGCTAGCCTGTGGCGGTAAGGTCATGATTGGTGAGCAGTAAATTTAAGGTCCTTAGAGGGCGGCGCCATTCCCGAATGGTGTCGCCCAAGTGGGAGGGACAACTGGTCTCTCCTAGAACTCCAGGGGCAGTTGGGTGCAGGGGAGGAGGGAGTCACGCTTTCTCTAGACTGATTGGCCATCCCGCACGTGCACAAAGGCTACAAGGGCCCCTTTATGGAGATCTGGTACAGAGCGTACGGGGGTAACCGGGGGGGGGTCGGGGGAAGGACCCTCACGCATGCGCACTCCGGCTGGAGGGCGTGGTTAGAAATTGATAAGGATCTGACACCAGTTAGTGACCTGGCCGTAGGCTCTATTAAGTACGCAGAAAATAAAGTTTGTAAAGATTAATAAAGATATGTTTAGATATGGATAGGAAACCTTTGTATTAGAGTTATGTTAAGGTTAGCCATCGGATATCTGTATTTATCAATTGTAATCAGTGTAAAGTATATTTTCTGCTACATTGTGTAAATATTGTAATTATGATTAATGTGTATTAATTGTATATAATAAATACGGCCGGGGGGTGTCACGCCCCCGCATCCAAAACTTCTCTCCTGTTACGGGTCTTGAATGGGGAGGAGGGAGTGTAGGTAGTACCTGGCCATATAGAACAGTGGGGCCGGCATCGGCCAGGCCAAAAGTATGGCGGTCGAGCCGGCCCCCTCCGCTACAGCCGGGGACGTGCCTCTCGCGCACCTGGTGACGCGGCAGGCGCGCGCCCTACCCCCATTGGCTCAGGCGCGACCCGGAAGTGATTGGAATCCCTTCCGGGTCGCGACGATGACCAAACGTCTGGCCAGTAGGACTGGCCGGACCATCATCGGGTATAAAGGGCTGGTGAGCCAAGGAACCGGCCTCTTGGTTCCTGACTCCCCAGCTTGCCCCCACGCCTCGCTAGGAGGCGGTAACTCTTTATTTTCCCACCCACCATCCCCTTAAAAGCAATGGGGTTTTAGGTGTTTCTTAGTCAATGAATGTTTAAACTATTCTTAGTTCCGGGACTGGCGGAAGGACACCCTTGGGAGGCACATTCTCTCCTTCTCGACCCTCAACTTTCTCCATGAGATTAGCAAGGTCCTGCCCCATCTCAGTCACTTTCTTCATCATATCCTCTAACAGCCTCTCCATACGAGAGCCCTGCTCCCCCCTCTTAGCCTTCCCCGCCATAATGCAATCAATCCCAATAAACCACACCCCTTAACCGTGAAGATGTTAAGATGAAAATTGATTTACACAAAAAAGGCTAAACAGGCGGAGAAAGCTAACTGCACAGGATCAATGGGAATTGAAGTAGCAACCTTGAGTGTTGCTGCCTACAGCCAATAATACAAAATAAATCGTTTGTCTTGCGATCCTACGCGTTCAGCTGATCACACATTCATATGGCGCAGTATTAAGGAGATCTACCTGAACGGAATCAATGGGGATTGAACCTGCAACCCTGAGAGTAAGAGTCTCAGACCTTAACCATTAGGCTACATTCACATTAATACAATAATACAAAAAGAACGTTTGTATTGCGTTCCAACATGCTCATCTGATCACACATTCATATGGCACAGTGTTAAAGAGATCTAACTGAACAGAATCAATGGGAATTGCACCTGCAACCTTGAGAGTAAGAGTCTCAGACCTTAACCATTAGGCCACTTTCACAATAATGCAATAATCCGTTTGTAATGAGATACTACGCGCTACTTGAACAGAATCAATGGGAATTGAACCTGCAATCTTGAGAGTAAGAGTCTCAGACCTTACAGGCTACCGCGTTCGCACTATTGCTATAACGCGCGAGGGAACAAACACACTATGCAGCAGATATCTCGCGCGCGGGCAGACAGCCGCGTGACTCAAAGGCTGGAAAATGTAGGGCCACTCCCTGCCGAGGTTCAAATACGACTTCAGGCTCGCTGCCTGCTTAAATCAACAAGCCACTGGGGCCTCTCGGGAGTGTGGTTAGGGGGTTAAAGATAACCTATATAGACACCTGTTCAGCGATGCTCGCTATTGGAAATACAGCAAAACTGGCAATGCTCGCTTTGAACAGTCCTTAAGCACAACCCATGCAGCGTGCTTCCTACATACGTTTAAACGGCTTTTAGCAACACAGTCCACAGGGTCAAACCAGAGGGGAGCGCGCCGTTACCGGCCCTGCACAACCCCAACCGGGTACCTGCTCAGGGTGCTCCTGCTCCTTCGGCCTCCGTGGCGACACAGCGGTGTTCGGATCTCGTAGCTTCCACCGGGCAGTCCGGGCAGTGTTCGAGCTTCCAGCTTCAGCACGCAGTCTCCCGTCCTCCGTCTTCCAGCTTCCTCGTTAAATTCGTCCGACGTCCGATGGGACCGTCCTCGCTGCCGCTGACCTCGACCTGCCAACACAAAATAAAATAAAGTTACCGCCTCCTAGCGAGGTGTGGGGGACAAGCTGGGGAGTCAGGAACCAAGAGGCCGGTTTCTTGGCTCCCCAGCCCTTTATACCCCATGATCGTGCAGCCAGTCCTACTGGCCGGACGTTTGGTCATCATCGCGACCCGGAAGTGATTCCAATCACTTCCGGGTCACGCCTGAGCCAATGGGGGTAGGGGGCACGCCTGCCGCGTCACCAGGTGCGCGAGAGGCACGCCCCCGGCTGTAGCGGAGGGGGCCGGCTCGACCGCCATACTTTTGGCGTGGCCGATGCCGACCCCGCCGTTCTAGTACTGCTGCTGATTAATTTGATGGTAGGATGGATACTGTTGATATAAGATGTATAGTCTTCTCATTTTCTACCTCCTGCATGTCATATTATAAATATGTCATCAATCAACATTTTATTTAACGTATGACAGGTCACGCCCTGCCAGAAGTTCTACACGACTTGTCTGACCATAGGCTTTTGATCGTATACAGTGAGTATTAATCCAGCACGTATTATACAACCGGTACCCCAACATTGTACCTGGGTCCGATTGCACTACCAGTGATAGTCAATTGCTAACAGCACCATTAAATGCTCAGGACATTTAATAGCTTTCAACTGTCCCACTGAACAGCGCACATTTTGTTTCCGTGTTTATCGCCCTGAGGTCCAAGCCGTACTGTCAGTGATAGTGCATTGCCAGAAGCGCCCTCTAAAGCGGCCCTGCTAAACCGCATTCAGGACAATTAGTTGCACCTAACTGTCCCTTAGAAATGGCGCACAATTTGCTTCTGTGTTTCCCATACGAGTACTTACAATTTCTACCATAAATTATACTGAATACCATTCTGCACTGAAGAGTACTTTACTCCATCTCTATTGATAATACAATAGGTAGTTCTATAGTCTCAACACAACTAACCTTACTTTCATAATAGCCTTGGCCAAGACCGTTAGGGCAAGGCATATTCATTTGTTTTAAGTCTGTCTTTCACAGTGTCTTCAATTGAGAGGTTCACCACCAGCACACCCCTTTTTCCATACTAGACAAGTACCCACACTATGGATCATCACTGTGTGACGCGTGATCTTGTTCTTACAGAGCGGGGCCCCCTTCCCTGTGTTGTTACCAGGTAGAGGTGGGTTATCTTATCCTTCGACCTGGGTGAGTAGATTGGAAGCGAGTACCATGTTTGTACTGTACTGGATATGATATCAATCCATGTCCACTAGCTTTAACAATGTAAAAACAATGTACTGAATTGTTGTTTTGACCCGATGCACTTTGTCTTTTCTGTCTCGATCTTGCAGATAACTTCCAGTTATACCGAACTTCACATTGGATTACTGGTTTTGTATCACCATCTTAGATTTTTTCACTATTTCTTTTACACAGCAGCAGCTTTGTATATCCTTTTTTGGTCCTGATGAAAGCCTGGATACTTTTATAGATCAGATAGGCTGAAACATGTCGACCGTCTTTTACACCTTCGCAGTTTGAATCCAGACTGCTTTGCACTGCTTTTTAACCCTGCCAGTCCGGACAAGTCAATAAAGAGTTTTTTGTCCGATCTAGGTAGTTCACATTTCTCTTTTCACCCACTTTTTGCGCTGCACCCTCCCGACACCTTGTGCTCACATATGGGATTTTAGCATCCTTGTCAGCTTAGGACATTCTAAAAAACATCCCAGAGCTTCTACCTCACAGTGAGGGAGTTGTAGCCCTCAGTGGGACTAGGTCTTCCCACTGGGAGGAGAAGCCCATATGATGAAGCATGCCACCTATGGTGGGTGAGGGCATTCTTCCTGAAAGGGATTTCTCTCCTTTGGAGCTTTTATTGAGAGACACAATTTGACCTTCTTTCTTTGTCCTTCGTCTAAACACTGGTTACACCCTCGTATAGACCCGAGAAGTTTTGTGTTATGATTATAGTATATGGGGAGTCACATCTCGCAGGTCTTTAAACTGTCTCCCTCGGACCCTCTCCCCAGTCTTTTTGTGTTTTGATCAATGTATCTTAGCCATCAGTGGTTTGATGCTAGAAGTAGTAAGTATACACTGCTCTAGTTTTCCCAGATATTTGCATCAGATGGAGCCATCTGGCCCCTGGAAGTCCCTTGTATCTGCAGATAGTGTTTACTATTGAAGGTGAAATTGTTGGATTTAAGGATAACTCTTGCAAAGTTGGTAAGCACATTGGTTCGTGGCTTTTTCACAGTTCTGTTTTTAAGAGTTTCAGATAACACCATAAGGCCATCCTCATGTGGTATGTTGGTGTATAATGATGTAACATCCAATGTAGCCCGAAGAGTGTCATCATCAAATGTGTAGGTTTGGTTTCATTTTTCAATAGTCTGAAGGAAGTAACTGGGATCCTTAGCAAATGATGGATCTTCCTGGACAATGGGCTGGAAGTGCAGGTCGACAAATAAAGATTGTCTCTCAGTGGCTGTGTCATTGCCAGAGATGACAGGACGGCCAGTTTTATTTATTTAGTGAATTTTGGGAAGCATATAAAATCTCCCAGCTCTTAGTTTAGGATGAACAAGTACATCTGCTGTTGTTTCATCATCAATGAGATTTAAGCTCTTAAACTTTACAACCACGTTCTTAATTTCTTTGTTCAAGTCTTCTGTGGGATCAGTGTGTAAGTGTTGGTATTCATTAGTTGTCTCAATCCCTTTTCAATATAATCACCTACTTTCCCTGCATCCACTAGACCACCTTTGTCTGCCGGTTTTATAAAGACATCCATTCTTTGTTGAATGTGGTGGAGAACCTTTATTTCTTCTCTGGTAATGTTTTCAACAATCCTTTAAGGTGTTGATTCCTTGATGAGTTTGTTGATGGATAAAATGTATGTATCAAGAACAGGATTTCTACCACATGGGGGAGTCTATGATTTGGGATGGCGGAACTTCTTAAATGGATTAGGAAGGCAGCTTGGCAGATCAACATTAGAATTATTGTTTAAGTATTTTGCGAGTCTGCATCTTCTCTCAAAGTTTTTTTAGGTCTCTCATCATGCTGGCTGTGTTATAGTCCTTGGGGGTGGGACAGAAATAGATACCTTTGCTGATGTGATTCAATTCACCTGGTGATAGGAGCCCTCCAGGCAAGTCAATAACTGTGTCTAATGTCTGGAAGGGTTGTTGCTGGCTGATGCTTTGCAGTCGTTTATGTCTTATAAATCTTCTGTTCTTTTTATGGTCCTTACTCACAGGACTTGCACTGACCAGAGAATCTCTAAAAATATATTGATTTATGAAATGGTGAGACAGAAGAGGAGATATATGAAATCTAATGTCTCTTTTTAGTTCAGCAGATTTAATGTTAAAAGCATTCCTGGTTGTCATATTTTTTTTACTTCTGCAATCCTCTGTAGTATGTGTCCCACTTCAGAGTCACTTTTTGTGTTCTTTAAAAGCTCCAGTTCTTTTTGTAGCTTGGTTTTAAGCATTTGCATTTTTTGAATGGTTACTTTAACAGATGCTGATGGTAGGGCCATTGATGAATTATGCAGTAAAATATCCCATGAAGCAGTCCACTCACAGTTAGTTCAAATGGTGGCTTGGACTTAATCTCCAACCCCATGGTATCGATATAATTTTTTTTATAGATTTGTAAATGTGCTATTGTAAGTTAGCTCTCACAGAGTTTCTCCTGGATGAACAGTGCGTATCTAGGATGTAGATTTGTTCTTGACATGGTGGTTGCTTCTGGCTTGACTGTCGGATCCAAGGAGGGTACAGATTTGAAATCACAAAAACACTATTCTAGTAGATGAACGATCACAAGAAAACAGCCAGCCAGGGCAAAAATCTGGACCCCAAAGGATACAATGAGTCACAAAGAAATGAAATATCATAGAAAGAAGTGACCCAAACAGATGGATTCACCAAAGAACGAAAATATATTTCCACTATAACGTTTTGGCTTGATCCACCACATTCAAGAAAAGAATCATTGGTTTCTAGTACTAGAAGGAGTTTCTTTCCATAAAGGTTCTTCATATTGTGAATGAAGAGCTTCCCTCACATCCAGAATGGTTTTTGAGAGTGAGTGTGTTCACAGGATTCCAAAGGATCACCCTGGCCAAAAATTACCTTTCAAGGACCTGTGTTTCAGTGTAATACTCTGTCCAAGATGTGGTACAAATCAGGTCCTCCGAGGGTGGTAGCTCTATACATTTGTTGGAGGGAAGATTTATTACGGGTCAAGGGGACAAGGGGCGGAACACAGAGCCCTGGGAGTCACCACGGAATGAGCAAGGGAGTGAGTTAGGGACAAAAGGGGCACCTTAATTTGAGCCGGGGTGCCTAGGAACGCTTGCTCTAAAAATGAAGAAAACAGACATGTGAGACATGGATTTGGAGGCAGAATACAATGGCAGTTTAATGAGAAGATGCAACTTCAAAGAAACTGCAAGACAAAGGCATAAAATACAAAATCCAGAATCCAGATAATAACGTGGAATTCATGATATTCTATGTATCTTAATTATTGTACTGTCAGAGAGAGAGAGAGAACACATTTATAAGTGCATCATGAGAAACAAGTTACACCAAGGAAAATGTTTCAGAATATAAAAACACTGTTTCTTAGGAACACTCACGTTTACTCTAGAGCAAGCATTCCTGCAATTACAATGCAAACATTTTAAATGCAAAAGTGAAGAATAAAATGCTTAAACATAACACAACATTTCATATAGGTAAAATAAAACAAAACACTTTAAGCTAAGCAGACTAAGACACTTTAAAACACAAGAGCTTCTTAGCTCTTGGGGAAAAACCTACACAGTCTGTTACCTACATACAGACAGCAAGGTAGTCCGCTGATGACTGTGTGGGCTCCCCTTTTATATCATTTTTAGGCTATAAGAGGCGCCTACAATAACTTCATCTCACGCCACTTCTACCTACGTCAGGCTACCCCAAAAAGCTTTGTGTGCAATTTTTACCAGACATCTCAACATTTACCCACTTAATGCTGACAATAAACTAGGTGAAAAGGTCAGTTTCTCAGGCCAATCGCTTGTCGTAAGTTGCATAGAGCAAGCAGAAAATAAGTGGATATTGTGCAGGAATTCGATATATACGTGTATAAATCTCCTCTGTTCTCTAACTTGACACTCTGCGGTTGCCACTTCCTTAAAAGCATGAACCAGCCCAGGAAGCATGTACCAGTCCAGGATGCAGCCTACTGTATGTCACAAGTTTCAGGGGGATGTTGAACCCTGATAAAGTCAACTGAGCACTCGGGTAGAGTGGGGGCTACTAGTTTGGAGCAGGAGGCCTCGCAGAAAGAGCAGCTGAATATGATTTGGGTCAGACCTTCCATCAGCCTGCAATTCAGTAAAATGGCAGAGCTATGGTCAATTTAACAGAGGCCTACATTATGAATAGAAGGGCCTACACAGGGGTTTCATGCTGGCTAAGTGGTAGGGATGTCTCAGGATAATTATATGGGACAATCGGTCCCTTTCTCATTTCCCTCCTCTTGTTCATGTTTCATGAACACCATTCGTACAGCAGATTTAGCTGGCGGTGGGGGCAGTGGCCATGTTGCGTCACGAGGAGAAGGCTCTCCGTCACTCTTATTCTGGTCTGCTTCTATCTCTCCCGGTGATCCCCCTTTCTGGTCAGCCATTGTCTCATACGGGTGCACTAAGTCTTTCCTCGAGGGAAGTGGGGGGCTACCAGGCACCTGGGGCTGGTAGCTCCTGCCAAGGGGAACCTGTGACGTGTTGGAGCCAGGGATGGTGAGCTCTACTATATTTATCATAGTTATTTCTTCCCCGTCCCCTTGTTCAGTGCGTACTCCAGTGTATACTCCTGAGTCTGCGTAGTTCATACCATTTACCTTAGAGCTGAATCTTTTTACACAATGTATTAGAATCTATATACCGCAACACAACAGCAACAACACACAAATGATAGGCATCATGAATTTTAGTACAGCAGACAGCCATGAAGGCATCCAGTTCAGGTTGAACCAATTATCAAAAGCGTCTGCTTCGGCACCTCCCTCCTCATGCATCTGTTTCCCCAGATTGTCTTGGTCCTCAATGGCCTTTGTAAGTGTTCCGTTGTCCGCATCATTGGCCAAAATGAAAGTACAGCAGGATTTCCCCACCCTTGCGCATACACCACCACTCATTGCAGTTAGCTGATCTAGAACATATCTGTGCTCTAGAACCATAAGTCTCAGAGGTCTCAGTTCTTCTTACACGGCGTTGAACCCATCACGGGTGTTGTTGATGAGCTGCATCAGCTCGTACCGCGTCACCTGGAGCCAGCGAGCATTGGCTTTTGTCTGGAACATGGGGACAGCGCCCCCGAAGAATAGTTCAGCTTCGTTGAAAAGGAGGAATTCTTGTGGAATCTCGTGAAATGGGCCATCTGAGAAGTATTTCCAGATGCTCCTCTTTCGGTGGTGGAGCAGGGTGACATCACCTGTCATCGGGTGGGTATGGATGCTGGAAATGTTCGGTGCTGGTACAACCAGGTGCAGTTCATGCATCGTAACGATGGAGCAGAGTCCTTTCCAGTGGGGAGGCAGCTGCAGATAAATGTGTTGACCGCAGGCCCAATAGATGTCCATGAAGCTGGAGGTGCCGTTCTGAAGGTCCGAATTAAAAATTGTGTTGCTGCAGTTTGTGTTCCGACCCACAGAAACCGTTCCATTACCTAGGAAGCAGAGGAGAGGAGACTTTAGCTTGTATGCTCTTTTTGGTTTGTATTTTGTACCCTCATTGAAAGTGTATCTTCTAGTCTCTTGTGCCCATATCTCAGCGCACTCCTCCCCTGCTTCCTTATTAATACGATGTGTATTTTCTTCCTCCACAATGGCATCCCCTAAGGAGGCTGCCTTACATATCAGGTCATGTGGGCCATTCCACTTGCTGTTAAAATAAATATTGGCCTGTAGGCGCAGTATTGGCCTCCACTGACAAGGGCACTGGGGATCGTTATGGTTGGCTTGGCGATGTACGGGTGAGTGGCATTTTGATGGGGGTGTTGGGAATGTGAAGTACCCTAGTCTCTTAAATTGATATTCCCAGACCTGCATTAGGTCGGCGGGCACTTCCATACCCTGGTAAACCTCTAGTCTCCTTTCATACTCTGATGGATCGGTTACAACTGTAAACGTGATATACTTGTCATCACACTCTGTAGCATTCACAAACGCACCATCTATTGTGGCTGAGTGGAGCTGTATCTGACCATGTATGCGGCAAAGAAACAGATGTAGGAGACATTTGGCAGTGGGTGGTGGCACTTCTCTGGGAAATATCAATTTATCTGCGCCTACAGCGTGAGGGATGTGTGAGCACACAAAGCAGGATTCATTTGTGGCCTTTCTCCCAACCTCCCTCATGTCTCTGTACCACATGTTGTCAAATAGTGCACTGTGAACCCCATTATCCTCTGCTATCTTATCAGTGCGCTGGGAGTGGAAACCAAGCATGTAGTGCTGGTCATAGGTGTACACGACTGTGTCCTGAAGGTTACTGACCCAGTCTGCTATATGCGGGGCCGCTGCTTGCTTATGAGCGGTACGTGGCGTAAACCTGGCTGCCACTTTCATGCCTCTGGCACTCAACTTATTTCCAACACTTTGCTTATTCTGGCGGGATCTTTTATGAGTATCTGGCACAGGGGCATTCAGGGTGATATCAAGTACCATATCCCATTCTGTTGGGTTGGCAGGGAGTGTGGAAGGTGCCAGGGTGGGTGGTGCATAGGTGCCAGGAAGTGTCTTGGACTGGGGGTGTCCTGTGGTGGGGGGTAGATCTAATATTGCTAGCTGCACTTCTCTCTCTCTCTGAACGCACTGCAAACCAGTGAAAGGCAGCTACTGCAACAACAAATGCAACAAAGAAAATAATGGTGACTGTACATATCTTTTTCAGCGACAGTTCGATATGCGTGGGGCATCTCTTACTATGTCTCAGTCCATAGATCATCATGTGATCTTCATACTCCTTCTCTCGGATATACAGCGGAAACATGATGCCCTCCTCTCGTCCATAGTTCAGGCCTGGGATGGTGCCGGGTGGATCCTCACGTGGCTCCGATGTATCCATGCCTTCCTTTCGGCTATTCGGACTGCAGTGGGTGAAGAGTCTATAACCTGATAGGGTCCTTCAAATTTTGGATCTCTCCACTTCCGTACTTGTTTCTTTATGAAGATCTTTGTCCCAGGGCAAATAGGTGGAAGTTCATCAGAAATAGGGCCCTTGTTCTGTGTCCTTGATATCTGAATAGAAAGGAACTTTGCAGCACGAGTTAGAGCACACAAGTGATCAAACAGTTCAGCTTTCACAATCTCAGAAGACGTTTCAGTGTCTACTTTAGGTCTGGTGGAGGGAACAACCACATTCATTGATCTGCCCGTGACAAGCTGGTGAGGTGTGAGGTGATGGTCAGAACTGGGAGCATTTCTGAGTGTGAACAGAGTAATGGGAAGGCAATAGAGCCATTTCTTTCCAATTGTGGCCCTTATCTTACTGATTTTGGCTTTGAGCAGGGCGTTGAGGCGCTCACAAACACCATTGCTTTGTGGGTGATAGGCTGACGTCAACTTATGTTTTATTCCTAACATTGTGGTAATTATGTCAAAGATGTCGTTTGAAAGATGGCGGCCATTGTCACTCCGAATGGCATCCGGTAATCCCCAGCGACATATGACCTCACGAAGCAGGAAGGTAGCCGCGGCCTTTGCGTCACAATGGACACATGGTCCGGCTTCAATCCACCGTGAGAAAGGGCATACCACTACAATGAGGTATCTGTAATTATGGCACCTCTCAATCATGTCTACGTAATCAATGTGGAGCTCTCTAAAGGGACCTTTGGGCCTAGGTATTGTTGAGTAAACTGTTTTCATAGTTGGGTCAGGTGAATACTGTTGACAGATGAGGCACTGATGAACGAGGAGTTGGATCTGCTCATATGCATTGGGGATGAACCACTCTGTCTGCAAAGTCGTGGACATGATATCACGAGGGACATGTGCAGGAAGGTGTAACTGAGTGAGTGCTACTTGCAATAGTGCCTGTGGCATGACTGGCTTCCCTGTCATTGTCTGTCTGTAAACGAAATCTGAGGCATCTTGTTGCACTCCCCTCTTCTTCCACAGCTCTTTTTCTTCTGGTGGGGCACTCTCCTGTATCTCTCGTAGGTGTAGTTGTGCAATGATATCATATTGCTGTGTGTCATCTATAGTGTACGGAAGTGTTGGATCAGGGGTAGCTGAGAGCAGCAGCTCACTTGTGTCATTAACTGTACTTTGTGTGTCTACCTGTACTACTAAGGATGCCTCTTGAGCAAGCAGGATGGGGGCACAGGTATTTTGCTCTGTGACTAGAGATGGTACAGGTCGGGGCCCTCTAGCAGCTGCTTTTGCAGCCCAATCTGCCATGGCATTTCCTCTGGAAACAAAATCTTGGCCATTTGTGCTGGCAATGCTAACAAATCTATTCTTCAAGTAACTGTTTGTGCATTACAGGTGTGCCATCGGTTTTAAGGAAGCCACGCCTTTTCCATCAGGATGCTGGAATGTGTCGTTGTGGTGACATATGCGGAATCTGAGTACACAGTAATCCTCTTATCAGCTCCATGTTTGAGGGCTGCAATCAAAGCTACTAACTCTGCTGCCTGTGCTGTACGATGTCTAGAGAGTCAGAGGAATCCCTCTGTTGTGCTCTGACCACTGCAGCACCTGTTTATCTTATTCCTGTCTCTTGATCAATGGTAGAGGAACCGTCAACAAAGTAAATTACACTATCTGGCAACGGGTCTTCCTTCGCTGTTCCTGACTCGTCTGGACAATATGTGGCACAGTCATGACTGTCATCATCAGTGGCGGCAATGGGATGGGCAAAGAACGTGGCTGGATTCACAGTATGACATTTAACAACCTTCAAAGATGGTAACGACAGTATGACTTCATATCCCAACACTCTTTGTGTGGTGAGAGTTGTTTTAGCTTTTTGTATCACTGCGAATACTGCATGCTCAGTGTACAGTGTCAGGGGGGAGCCCATAACTATGGAGGTGCTTTTCTCAACAGCAAATGCTGCGGTCGATAAAGCCTGTTCACAGGGATAATGGCCTTTCATTACCGAGTCTAACATGCCACTGAAGTATGCAATGGGTTTGTGGCCCATGGGGTACTTCTGGGTGAGGACTGCTGTCATGACCTGTCCATTACAGTGAGTGAATAGATAGAACTCTTTTGTGTAGTCAGGAGAGCCTAGCACTGGTGCGTTTGTAATCTCATTTTTTAATTTTGCAAAGGCTGATGTCATTTCAGGTGTCCAGTCAATCCTGTTACGCCTGTCCTTGGCCATTTTGACAGCTGTCAGGAGTGGTGCAGTGATGGTAGAATAGTCAAAAACCCATTGTCTAACGTAGTTCACTAGTCCTAGGAACTTTTGCATGTCTTTAACTGTCTGAGAGTGCTTCTTATTGCCTCTACTCTTCCTGGGGTAACTCTTCTCCCTGATGCTGAGATCAGCTGTCCTAGGTACTGTACTTCTTCCTGACAGTATTGAAGTTTCTGTTTGTCTACTTTGTATCCTCTCTGTGCCAGTGTTGTAAGCAGAGCAACTGTATCCCGTCGGCACTGCTGCTCAGTGGTGCTACAGAGGAGTATGTCATCGACATATTGTAGCAGAATGCTGTCACATTGGAAATTTGACAAGTCATCTTTGACAATTCTGTTAAACACACTGGGGGATTCACAGTACCCCTGGGGTAATCTTTTATATGTGAATTGTCTACCTTGGAATGAGAATGCAAATAAAAACTGGCTGTCAGTGTGTAGAGGGACACTAAAAAATTCATTTTTCAGGTCAATGACGGAGAAGTATTTTGCATCTGGTGGGATGTTGGTAAGTATTATTGAAGGGTCAGGGACAATGGGAAACTCTGGGACCACTATGCTGTTAATTGAGCGAAGATCATGCACCAATCTCCATTGGTTTGTCTTCTGTTTCCGCACAGGAAAAAGGCACGTGTTACACTGAGAAATACACCTTGATCTAGCAGTGCTTGTATGGTAGGGGCAATTCCCTCCTCTGCTTCCCTAGACAAAGGGTACTGGCACACTCTGGGTAGAATGGCACCTTGTTTCAGTGTCACTCTGAATGGTGTAGCTGATTTAATGAGCCCCACATAATTGGGACCTTTTGTCCAAAGGATGCTCGGTACCTGAGCTAAGTCTGAGTCACGGGTAGCATCAAATACTGTGGGCGGAGTTGGAGTTCTAATCTCAACAGTCACCGATAAGGGGTCTGAATTTTGGTAAATAATTTCTGCTTTGAAATATTCCTCAGGATCTCCAAATAGTTGGTGATCTGAAATGTTCCTCACCTGATGTCCGGGTTCAATGAAAATGACACAGGCCCACGTGTGGGCATAGTCGTCTAGAGCTAAAAAAGCTCCATATGTGGGTGTTATTTCAAGACAGTGTATTCCTAGGATCATATTTTTGTCAGGCGCAGGGATGTTCTGTGATTGGGGACGAAAAAGAAATTCTTTGGGAAGTTGGACAGTGCGCCCATTCATCTCTGGTGTGTTGGCAACAACAATGTGTACTGCTGTGGAGAATGCTTGCTCATCCATCGGGCGGGCTCTTATCTCATCTCTCAGGGAAGAATCTACAGTGACAGCCATCATCCTGGCCATTGATGTACCAGGAATGGAGCAGGTCATTGTGCCGTTTTCATTGAAACTTATTGTCATATTTAATTTGGCCATGAGATCTCGTCCCAAGAGATTTACTGGGGACTGTGTTGAGTAGAGTAGACGTTGTGCATTT
The DNA here is from genome assembly GCF_964204655.1 of Triturus cristatus. NCBI lineage: Eukaryota > Metazoa > Chordata > Amphibia > Caudata > Salamandridae > Triturus > Triturus cristatus. Next base: position 41,984,982 of record NC_140585.1, read on the forward strand.
ACCTCCTATTTCCATTGGTACTGGCTTGGTGAAAGGGACCCTTATTATTGCCCCAGAGAAACCCTGTGTGTCTGCGCTCTGATTGGAGATGGGCAGTGCTCCTTCCCTAATGCAGGAAAACGTAGCACCTGTGTCAATCATAAAACTATAAGTTTTGTTGTTTATCGTGACATACACAACTGGGTCCTCTCTGATATTTGTGAGGCACGATAACACGGGACACACTAGAGTTGTCTGTGGGCTGTCCTAACTTAAATACCCTCCAGCCTGATACTGCTGGATGGTGCCCTGTGAAAAGGGATTGGTGGGGGGCAGTACCGTAGCTCCCTGGGGCACTGGAGCTTGTGTCTGTGGCAACGTTTGGTACACAGGCATTTGTGGCCTAAGTAGCTGTGGCTGTGCTTGTTGGACAGGGGGCTGCATTTGGGTCATCATAGGTGTCTGTAACTGTACCTGCTGCAGCATTGGCTGCTGCTGTGCTGGAGAAGGATAGGAGTACACTGCTTGGGGTGGCAGCGGCTGTGGCTGCTACTGCTGGAAGTATTGTACTGGCACCTGAGCTTGCTGTGGGTATCCTCTACCTGCCGACCTCTCTTGATCCTGCATTTTAGTATGGCACTCCCTCACAAGGTGTCCTGGTCGCTGACAGTAGTAGCACAATCGTGCTCCTGACTGTTTTGGCTTGATCCACCACATTCAAGAAAAGAATCATTGGTTTCTAGTACTAGAAGGAGTTTCTTTCCATAAAGGTTCTTCATATTGTGAATGAAGAGCTTCCCTCACATCCAGAATGGTTTTTGAGAGTGAGTGTGTTCACAGGATTCCAAAGGATCACCCTGGCCAAAAATTACCTTTCAAGGACCTGTGTTTCAGTGTAATACTCTGTCCAAGATGTGGTACAAATCAGGTCCTCCGAGGGTGGTAGCTCTATACATTTGTTGGAGGGAAGATTTATTACGGGTCAAGGGGACAAGGGGCGGAACACAGAGCCCTGGGAGTCACCACGGAATGAGCAAGGGAGTGAGTTAGGGACAAAAGGGGCACCTTAATTTGAGCCGGGGTGCCTAGGAACGCTTGCTCTAAAAATGAAGAAAACAGACATGTGAGACATGGATTTGGAGGCAGAATACAATGGCAGTTTAATGAGAAGATGCAACTTCAAAGAAACTGCAAGACAAAGGCATAAAATACAAAATCCAGAATCCAGATAATAACGTGGAATTCATGATATTCTATGTATCTTAATTATTGTACTGTCAGAGAGAGAGAGAGAACACATTTATAAGTGCATCATGAGAAACAAGTTACACCAAGGAAAATGTTTCAGAATATAAAAACACTGTTTCTTAGGAACACTCACGTTTACTCTAGAGCAAGCATTCCTGCAATTACAATGCAAACATTTTAAATGCAAAAGTGAAGAATAAAATGCTTAAACATAACACAACATTTCATATAGGTAAAATAAAACAAAACACTTTAAGCTAAGCAGACTAAGACACTTTAAAACACAAGAGCTTCTTAGCTCTTGGGGAAAAACCTACACAGTCTGTTACCTACATACAGACAGCAAGGTAGTCCGCTGATGACTGTGTGGGCTCCCCTTTTATATCATTTTCAGGCTATAAGAGGCGCCTACAATAACTTCATCTCACGCCACTTCTACCTACGTCAGGCTACCCCAAAAAGCTTTGTGTGCAATTTTTACCAGACATCTCAACATTTACCCACTTAATGCTGACAATAAACTAGGTGAAAAGGTCAGTTTCTCAGGCCAATCGCTTGTCGTAAGTTGCATAGAGCAAGCAGAAAATAAGTGGATATTGTGCAGGAATTCGATATATACGTGTATAAATCTCCTCTGTTCTCTAACTTGACACTCTGCGGTTGCCACTTCCTTAAAAGCATGAACCAGCCCAGGAAGCATGTACCAGTCCAGGATGCAGCCTACTGTATGTCACAAGTTTCAGGGGGATGTTGAACCCTGATAAAGTCAACTGAGCACTCGGGTAGAGTGGGGGCTACTAGTTTGGAGCAGGAGGCCTCGCAGAAAGAGCAGCTGAATATGATTTGGGTCAGACCTTCCATCAGCCTGCAATTCAGTAAAATGGCAGAGCTATGGTCAATTTAACAGAGGCCTACATTATGAATAGAAGGGCCTACACAGGGGTTTCATGCTGGCTAAGTGGTAGGGATGTCTCAGGATAATTATATGGGACAATCGGTCCCTTTCTCATTTCCCTCCTCTTGTTCATGTTTCATGAACACCATTCGTACAGCAGATTTAGCTGGCGGTGGGGGCAGTGGCCATGTTGCGTCACGAGGAGAAGGCTCTCCGTCACTCTTATTCTGGTCTGCTTCTATCTCTCCCGGTGATCCCCCTTTCTGGTCAGCCATTGTCTCATACGGGTGCACTAAGTCTTTTCTCGAGGGAAGTGGGGGGCTACCAGGCACCTGGGGCTGGTAGCTCCTGCCAAGGGGAACCTGTGACGTGTTGGAGCCAGGGATGGTGAGCTCTACTATATTTATCATAGTTATTTCTTCCCCGTCCCCTTGTTCAGTGCGTACTCCAGTGTATACTCCTGAGTCTGCGTAGTTCATACCATTTACCTTAGAGCTGAATCTTTTTACACAATGTATTAGAATCTATATACCGCAACACAACAGCAACAACACACAAATGATAGGCATCATGAATTTTAGTACAGCAGACAGCCATGAAGGCATCCAGTTCAGGTTGAACCAATTATCAAAAGCGTCTGCTTCGGCACCTCCCTCCTCATGCATCTGTTTCCCCAGATTGTCTTGGTCCTCAATGGCCTTTGTAAGTGTTCCGTTGTCCGCATCCTTGGCCAAAATGAAAGTACAGCAGGATTTCCCCACCCTTGCGCATACACCACCACTCATTGCAGTTAGCTGATCTAGAACATATCTGTGCTCTAGAACCATAAGTCTCAGAGGTCTCAGTTCTTCTTACACGGCGTTGAACCCATCACGGGTGTTGTTGATGAGCTGCATCAGCTCGTACCGCGTCACCTGGAGCCAGCGAGCATTGGCTTTTGTCTGGAACATGGGGACAGCGCCCCCGAAGAATAGTTCAGCTTCGTTGAAAAGGAGGAATTCTTGTGGAATCTCGTGAAATGGGCCATCTGAGAAGTATTTCCAGATGCTCCTCTTTCGGTGGTGGAGGAGGGTGACATCACCTGTCATCGGGTGGGTATGGATGCTGGAAATGTTCGGTGCTGGTACAACCAGGTGCAGTTCATGCATCGTAACGATGGAGCAGAGTCCTTTCCAGTGGGGAGGCAGCTGCAGATAAATGTGTTGACCGCAGGCCCAATAGATGTCCATGAAGCTGGAGGTGCCGTTCTGAAGGTCCGAATTAAAAATTGTGTTGCTGCAGTTTGTGTTCCGACCCACAGAAACCGTTCCATTACCTAGGAAGCAGAGGAGAGGAGACTTTAGCTTGTATGCTCTTTTTGGTTTGTATTTTGTACCCTCATTGAAAGTGTATCTTCTAGTCTCTTGTGCCCATATCTCAGCGCACTCCTCCCCTGCTTCCTTATTAATACGATGTGTATTTTCTTCCTCCACAATGGCATCCCCTAAGGAGGCTGCCTTACATATCAGGTCATGTGGGCCATTCCACTTGCTGTTAAAATAAATATTGGCCTGTAGGCGCAGTATTGGCCTCCACTGACAAGGGCACTGGGGATCGTTATGGTTGGCTTGGCGATGTACGGGTGAGTGGCATTTTGATGGGGGTGTTGGGAATGTGAAGTACCCTAGTCTCTTAAATTGATATTCCCAGACCTGCATTAGGTCGGCGGGCACTTCCATACCCTGGTAAACCTCTAGTCTCCTTTCATACTCTGATGGATCGGTTACAACTGTAAACGTGATATACTTGTCATCACACTCTGTAGCATTCACAAACGCACCATCTATTGTGGCTGAGTGGAGCTGTATCTGACCATGTATGCGGCAAAGAAACAGATGTAGGAGACATTTGGCAGTGGGTGGTGGCACTTCTCTGGGAAATATCAATTTATCTGCGCCTACAGCGTGAGGGATGTGTGAGCACACAAAGCAGGATTCATTTGTGGCCTTTCTCCCAACCTCCCTCATGTCTCTGTACCACATGTTGTCAAATAGTGCATTGTGAACCCCATTATCCTCTGCTATCTTATCAGTGCGCTGGGAGTGGAAACCAAGCATGTAGTGCTGGTCATAGGTGTACACGACTGTGTCCTGAAGGTTACTGACCCAGTCTGCTATATGCGGGGCCGCTGCTTGCTTATGAGCGGTACGTGGCGTAAACCTGGCTGCCACTTTCATGCCTCTGGCACTCAACTTATTTCCAACACTTTGCTTATTCTGGCGGGATCTTTTATGAGTATCTGGCACAGGGGCATTCAGGGTGATATCAAGTACCATATCCCATTCTGTTGGGTTGGCAGGGAGTGTGGAAGGTGCCAGGGTGGGTGGTGCATAGGTGCCAGGAAGTGTCTTGGACTGGGGGTGTCCTGTGGTGGGGGGTAGATCTAATATTGCTAGCTGCACTTCTCTCTCTCTCTGAACGCACTGCAAACCAGTGAAAGGCAGCTACTGCAACAACAAATGCAACAAAGAAAATAATGGTGACTGTACATATCTTTTTCAGCGACAGTTCGATATGCGTGGGGCATCTCTTACTATGTCTCAGTCCATAGATCATCATGTGATCTTCATACTCCTTCTCTCGGATATACAGCGGAAACATGATGCCCTCCTCTCGTCCATAGTTCAGGCCTGGGATGGTGCCGGGTGGATCCTCACGTGGCTCCGATGTATCCATGCCTTCCTTTCGGCTATTCGGACTGCAGTGGGTGAAGAGTCTATAACCTGATAGGGTCCTTCAAATTTTGGATCTCTCCACTTCCGTACTTGTTTCTTTATGAAGATCTTTGTCCCAGGGCAAATAGGTGGAAGTTCATCAGAAATAGGGCCCTTGTTCTGTGTCCTTGATATCTGAATAGAAAGGAACTTTGCAGCACGAGTTAGAGCACACAAGTGATCAAACAGTTCAGCTTTCACAATCTCAGAAGACGTTTCAGTGTCTACTTTAGGTCTGGTGGAGGGAACAACCACATTCATTGATCTGCCCGTGACAAGCTGGTGAGGTGTGAGGTGATGGTCAGAACTGGGAGCATTTCTGAGTGTGAACAGAGTAATGGGAAGGCAATAGAGCCATTTCTTTCCAATTGTGGCCCTTATCTTACTGATTTTGGCTTTGAGCAGGGCGTTGAGGCGCTCACAAACACCATTGCTTTGTGGGTGATAGGCTGACGTCAACTTATGTTTTATTCCTAACATTGTGGTAATTATGTCAAAGATGTCGTTTGAAAGATGGCGGCCATTGTCACTCCGAATGGCATCCGGTAATCCCCAGCGACATATGACCTCACGAAGCAGGAAGGTAGCCGCGGCCTTTGCGTCACAATGGACACATGGTCCGGCTTCAATCCACCGTGAGAAAGGGCATACCACTACAATGAGGTATCTGTAATTATGGCACCTCTCAATCATGTCTACGTAATCAATGTGGAGCTCTCTAAAGGGACCTTTGGGCCTAGGTATTGTTGAGTAAACTGTTTTCATAGTTGGGTCAGGTGAATACTGTTGACAGATGAGGCACTGATGAACGAGGAGTTGGATCTGCTCATATGCATTGGGGATGAACCACTCTGTCTGCAAAGTCGTGGACATGATATCACGAGGGACATGTGCAGGAAGGTGTAACTGAGTGAGTGCTACTTGCAATAGTGCCTGTGGCATGACTGGCTTCCCTGTCATTGTCTGTCTGTAAACGAAATCTGAGGCATCTTGTTGCACTCCCCTCTTCTTCCACAGCTCTTTTTCTTCTGGTGGGGCACTCTCCTGTATCTCTCGTAGGTGTAGTTGTGCAATGATATCATATTGCTGTGTGTCATCTATAGTGTACGGAAGTGTTGGATCAGGGGTAGCTGAGAGCAGCAGCTCACTTGTGTCATTAACTGTACTTTGTGTGTCTACCTGTACTACTAAGGATGCCTCTTGAGCAAGCAGGATGGGGGCACAGGTATTTTGCTCTGTGACTAGAGATGGTACAGGTCGGGGCCCTCTAGCAGCTGCTTTTGCAGCCCAATCTGCCATGGCATTTCCTCTGGAAACAAAATCTTGGCCATTTGTGCTGGCAATGCTAACACATCTATTCTTCAAGTAACTGTTTGTGCATTACAGGTGTGCCATCGGTTTTAAGGAAGCCACGCCTTTTCCATCAGGATGCTGGAATGTGTCGTTGTGGTGACATATGCGGAATCTGAGTACACAGTAATCCTCTTATCAGCTCCATGTTTGAGGGCTGCAATCAAAGCTACTAACTCTGCTGCCTGTGCTGTACGATGTCTAGAGAGTCAGAGGAATCCCTCTGTTGTGCTCTGACCACTGCAGCACCTGTTTATCTTATTCCTGTCTCTTGATCAATGGTAGAGGAACCGTCAACAAAGTAAATTACACTATCTGGCAACGGGTCTTCCTTCGCTGTTCCTGACTCGTCTGGACAATATGTGGCACAGTCATGACTGTCATCATCAGTGGCGGCAATGGGATGGGCAAAGAACGTGGCTGGATTCACAGTATGACATTTAACAACCTTCAAAGATGGTAACGACAGTATGACTTCATATCCCAACACTCTTTGTGTGGTGAGAGTTGTTTTAGCTTTTTGTATCACTGCGAATACTGCATGCTCAGTGTACAGTGTAAGGGGGGAGCCCATAACTATGGAGGTGCTTTTCTCAACAGCAAATGCTGCGGTCGATAAAGCCTGTTCACAGGGATAATGGCCTTTCATTACCGAGTCTAACATGCCACTGAAGTATGCAATGGGTTTGTGGCCCATGGGGTACTTCTGGGTGAGGACTGCTGTCATGACCTGTCCATTACAGTGAGTGAATAGATAGAACTCTTTTGTGTAGTCAGGAGAGCCTAGCACTGGTGCGTTTGTAATCTCATTTTTTAATTTTGCAAAGGCTGATGTCATTTCAGGTGTCCAGTCAATCCTGTTACGCCTGTCCTTGGCCATTTTGACAGCTGTCAGGAGTGGTGCAGTGATGGTAGAATAGTCAAAAACCCATTGTCTAACGTAGTTCACTAGTCCTAGGAACTTTTGCATGTCTTTAACTGTCTGAGAGTGCTTCTTATTGCCTCTACTCTTCCTGGGGTAACTCTTCTCCCTGATGCTGAGATCAGCTGTCCTAGGTACTGTACTTCTTCCTGACAGTATTGAAGTTTCTGTTTGTCTACTTTGTATCCTCTCTGTGCCAGTGTTGTAAGCAGAGCAACTGTATCCCGTCGGCACTGCTGCTCAGTGGTGCTACAGCGGAGTATGTCATCGACATATTGTAGCAGAATGCTGTCACATTGGAAATTTGACAAGTCATCTTTGACAATTCTGTTAAACACACTGGGGGATTCACAGTACCCCTGGGGTAATCTTTTATATGTGAATTGTCTACCTTGGAATGAGAATGCAAATAAAAACTGGCTGTCAGTGTGTAGAGGGACACTAAAAAATTCATTTTTCAGGTCAATGACGGAGAAGTATTTTGCATCTGGTGGGATGTTGGTAAGTATTATTGAAGGGTCAGGGACAATGGGAAACTCTGGGACCACTATGCTGTTAATTGAGCGAAGATCATGCACCAATCTCCATTGGTTTGTCTTCTGTTTCCGCACAGGAAAAAGGCACGTGTTACACTGATAAATACACCTTGATCTAGCAGTGCTTGTATGGTAGGGGCAATTCCCTCCTCTGCTTCCCTAGACAAAGGGTACTGGCGCACTCTGGGTAGAATGGCACCTTGTTTCAGTGTCACTCTGAATGGTGTAGCTGATTTAATGAGCCCCACATAATTGGGACCTTTTGTCCAAAGGATGCTCGGTACCTGAGCTAAGTCTGAGTCACGGGTAGCATCAAATACTGTGGGCGGAGTTGGAGTTCTAATCTCAACAGTCACCGATAAGGGGTCTGAATTTTGGTAAATAATTTCTGCTTTGAAATATTCCTCAGGATCTCCAAATAGTTGGTGATCTGAAATGTTCCTCACCTGATGTCCGGGTTCAATGAAAATGACACAGGCCCACGTGTGGGCATAGTCGTCTAGAGCTAAAAAAGCTCCATATGTGGGTGTTATTTCAAGACAGTGTATTCCTAGGATCATATTTTTGTCAGGCGCAGGGATGTTCTGTGATTGGGGACGAAAAAGAAATTCTTTGGGAAGTTGGACAGTGCGCCCATTCATCTCTGGTGTGTTGGCAACAACAATGTGTATTGCTGTGGAGAATGCTTGCTCATCCATCGGGCGGGCTCTTATCTCATCTCTCAGGGAAGAATCTACAGTGACAGCCATCATCCTGGCCATTGATGTACCAGGAATGGAGCAGGTCATTGTGCCGTTTTCATTGAAACTTATTGTCATATTTAATTTGGCCATGAGATCTCGTCCCAAGAGATTTACTGGGGACTGTGTTGAGTAGAGTAGACGTTGTGCATTTACCTCCTATTTCCATTGGTACTGGCTTGGTGAAAGGGACCCTTATTATTGCCCCAGAGAAACCCTGTGTGTCTGCGCTCTGATTGGAGATGGGCAGTGCTCCTTCCCTAATGCAGGAAAACGTAGCACCTGTGTCAATCATAAAACTATAAGTTTTGTTGTTTATCGTGACATACACAACTGGGTCCTCTCTGATATTTGTGAGGCACGATAACACGGGACACACTAGAGTTGTCTGTGGGCTGTCCTAACTTAAATACCCTCCAGCCTGATACTGCTGGATGGTGCCCTGTGAAAAGGGATTGGTGGGGGGCAGTACCGTAGCTCCCTGGGGCACTGGAGCTTGTGTCTGTGGCAACGTTTGGTACACAGGCATTTGTGGCCTAAGTAGCTGTGGCTGTGCTTGTTGGACAGGGGGCTGCATTTGGGTCATCATAGGTGTCTGTAACTGTACCTGCTGCAGCATTGGCTGCTGCTGTGCTGGAGAAGGATAGGAGTACACTGCTTGGGGTGGCAGCGGCTGTGGCTGCTACTGCTGGAAGTATTGTACTGGCACCTGAGCTTGCTGTGGGTATCCTCTACCTGCCGACCTCTCTTGATCCTGCATTTTAGTATGGCACTCCCTCACAAGGTGTCCTGGTCGCTGACAGTAGTAGCACAATCGTGCTCCTGACTGTGGCGCAAGTCTTTGGAAGCCGAATCCTCTACCTCTCCCCCGCATCCCAGTATTTGTATACCTCATCTGTTCATTCCCATAATACTGCTGTTGTTGCCCATCGGTGTATGTCTGTTGTTGGGCATTGTTATTGATGGGCTGTGCCTGCATGCGTGGTGCAGCTACCTGTGTGTTACCTCCTAGTGCATTCTGGGCATCTTGTGGGAAATTGGTAACAGCAGTCATTTGACTCACCGGTGAGGCTACCATCATTGTGTCAGGGGCCTCTCTTTTCTTAAGTTTTTGCTGCACTAATTTAGCTGCTGCATTTTCAATTGATAATAACCTTTTCTTCTCCTGTTCCTGCTCCTTTTTGCAAAAATGAATGGTGTGGTGTTGTATCTCTGGCCATGATTTGCATTCCATTGCTACTATTCCATCTAATTTGTCCTGTACTGCGGTGGGTAGTCCCTTTTTAATTGTGTGGTAAAAGAACCTACAATTACCCCCTGTCACGTCCCATTTTTCTCCTAACTCCTGATGCCATTTCTCCTTCATTCTTGAAATGTACTGTGCTGGATCTTCATTGCTTTGCATTGTTTGTGACATCAGAGAGCCAGTGTCCGGGACGTCGGGAAATTTCCGGCGCAATTCATTCCATAGGGGTGACCTAATCTTATTGAAAGGATTACCATCACACAGTGTATTAGCAGCAGACAGTCTTGTGTAAATGCGTGTGAACATACACTCTGCATTTTCTCCAATCAGGGAGGGGAGCAGACTTTTTACATGTCCAATAGCCAATGGTACACCTGCAGTGTGCTTTTCAAAGGCTTGTATCCACTTTCCAGCACCCTCTGTGAAGGGTGGGAGCTGTTTCTTCAAATTGTCCTTGTCCATGAGTGACCAAGGGACATAGAGGGGGGGGGGGGTCTTTGACATTTTTAAATAGCAGGGGCAACTGGCGTGTCACCCCTGTAGGCCTTGTGTGGTCGTATCTACGTGAGTATTTCTGCCAAACTCTTAGGCCTTTGCTCATGTATTCGTAGTCCCAATCGTCGTCTCCTGCCCCCTGCAGAATACATTCTTCAGCAGTGGCCATTTCTTCCGGTTCAAAAGACCCGTCTCGAGGCCAGACATTCATTTGAGGTGCATTAGCTTCTGTCCAACCTTCCAAATTATCTGAGAATGGATTGACATAGTAGTCAGACCCTTCTCCAAGTATCACTATCTCACTTGGCGTCAGACCATTGGTCACTGACGGTATTGGCCTGTTAGGGGCCATGTGATGCAGGGTTCTAGATCTTGTTGTTCGCAGCTGTGCAGTACCTGATACATCATATTCCTGTGGGATGTCATCAGGTCGCCCGTGGCTACCTAACACTGCAAGTCTCTCTCTCTCTGTCCTCCTCTGCCTTCTCCATCTTGTTTCTGCCCGTCCAAGCATACTTGGCAGATCAAAATTATCAAGGTCTAACTGTTGTGCCACAGGCCTGTGTGGTGTGACTACTGGTGGCACTACCTGAGGTATGTGTATAGATGGGGGCGTAACATCTGTTGGCAGAGCTTGCGGTGTGCTTGGGTTGATCATCAGAGGAGCTGCTGGGTTACTCTGAGGTGGGGCTGGGGCCATGCTTTGGACCTCCTGATGGAAGTCTATCCATGGCTCCGGCTGTGGGGGGATCATTGGGACCCCACTACTACGTGAACCCACCGGGCCTGCAGCGCCAGCTAATTCACTTAGTGTTGGTGGCTGCTTCCTTCTAAATTGGCCTAAACCCCCCATTAGTCCAGTGAGTTGATCCTCTACCCTGTCCACTTGTAATGACAACCGCTGTATCGTTGCAGGGTTGCCAGTGGGGCTCCCTGAATGCTGCTCGTGTGACATGTCCCCTGCTTCTCTACCTGTTCTTTGGTGTGAGTCGTGCTCTGTTCTCTACCTGCTAATGTCCGCCTCAGTGGCTATTTCAGGGTGATATTGTTCACTATCCCTGTTTCCTTCATTGAATTGTAGCAAGTGCCCTTCCTCTCGCTTGGGACCTGTGTTAAGGGGCCGCCACCCATTATGGTGTGCCTGTGTATTGTAGTGCTGCTGGCCAGGGGAGAGGAATGGGCTATAATGTCTAGTCCTTGTCTCTAAAGGCTCGCTATTTACAGTGGCTAATGTGGGTGCTGTGGGGTTAGGCCTAGGAAATGGCAGGTGGGAGCTGTGCTGTGAACCACCCAAGGTCCCATCGCTCTCTGAGTCCTCTTCCTGCTGGTGAGCTGCAGAGTTGGGTGCTGGTGTCAGTTTTATTGTAAATAGCCCGTCAATCTGACCTGGCATTCCTGATGTTGCACACTGCACCCCTGGGCTTTGGGAGCTTAGGGATAGCTCGCCCTGCGTATTCTCTGGCCTGCTGTCCGGTGAGTCATCTGAGGTGTCTGGGAAATATCCTCATGTCCTACAGCTGCCTGATCATTTGAATTAGGCTCTAGGTCAGCCTTGATAACTCGCTCTGTATACATGCCATCTGCGTCATAGGCTGGTGGCGGTGCGGTAGGTACTGGGGCCTTTTCATCATTGTCCTTAAAGACTCTCCACAGAGCCAGGGTCTCTTTACGTTTATTCAGTTTGTTACTGGAGTACTTCCCCTCCAGGAATGTTGCAGCGTGATCTAGTACTGCCTTATCGAAAGTACCCTCTTTTGGCCATGGGTGTAGCATAGTCTGTGTGAGTTTGTGCAGCTCTCCACAATGTTTTATTATACGTTTCCCCTGAGCAGTACAGTTTTTTATCACGTGTTCTAGTGGTGTTGCCATTAGTCTCTAGCGTTGTGTGTAGTAAGGAGTAACAGTGTACCTCCACTGGGTGTTACTGTCAGCCTCACCTGCTACAAATTTGTTGTATCAACTCCCAGGGTTGGAATTAGTGTCAATAGTATTGCACAAGTTAGGGGTGGAGCATGAACAGAGGATGGGGATGTATCCTCTGAAGGGGCACCACACAGCCTTTTTCTTTAGCTACCGTTATCTATAACCTAGGGTATTGTGTGGGTTGGTTGCTCACCTCCTGGAGCTATCTTTGAGGTGGGCAATCTATGACAGCAAATTACCAATGTTATTCTCTTCGTAACAGGCGGTTTTGTAAGTATCCCCACAATAACGGGTAGTGTGTTATAGAAGGGTGTCCTTGTAACTGCTCTATGATACTTAGTGAGGGCTGCTGCTGCAGCTGCTCATGCAGCTGCTGGGCGTGATGCTCACAAACCAGGGGCAAGTTGGGGTTGTTAAGTGCCTGCAGCAATAACGTGTGCTGTTCACAGCCTAATGCGTCGTTAGTGACTTGTGAACCTCCCTGTTGTTCCAGGTGGTTGGTGCTTGGAGGAGACGGTGTGAATAGAGGGGATGGTGTGAATAAGAGCTGGTGAGCAAGATCAGGGCTCCCCAACTGGATTAATTCTGTGGAGGAGTCTCTAGTAGTATATGACGTTGATGGGGACACTAGTGGCAACTGCAGTGGTATGTCTGGAGTGTCTCCCACGGAGGGGGTGCTTTGTGAATATTGTGGCCCCCCAAGTGTGGGGTCTGGGCTCAGGGTAGTGGGTCTATAGGTTGACACTGGGAGGCGCAGTTGCACAAGGTGTAGTGCAGATACTTTTACCTCAGTGCCCTGTGCTAGTGTGACTCCCAGCAAGTTCCACGCTTTGGCTATCAAGGCACCTTGACGTCTCTTAAAAGTTGTTATAGTCTGTGTGCCAGGATTGTGTACCGCTATTATTCTGTTGTCTAGTATGTGCAGAACTATCCCAACTGACTGCTGTTCACTATAGCTCATCTGTATCTCTTGGTACTATATATACATATATAGACTGCTCTCCTTATGTGTCAGTAGTTAGGGAGGTAGGGTGGTCAAGTATAAGTTCGTCCCCTAATGCCTCTTTAATGATTAAATAAAATGCCTCTTTAATCTCCTGTTTATCTGGGCCGTTATAAACTCCTTCTGGTGAGAAGTCAGGAAATTGTAGGGCACCAGGATGTTCACCAAGGCAATAAACAAGGACCTTGCTTCGCAGGGGGTTACGGGGCCAAGAGCTGGTGACTACAGTTGGTATCTCTAATCCTGGTGTTACCATAGAAACCTGCACATATATGGTGTCTGCGGTTTTATAAGTTCTGTAACCATGTATTCTATTCATCTGTGTAACTATGCTGTTTTAATAAATAAAAAAACATTCCTCAGGCCTTGGTGACACCTAGTTAATGTGAGTAGCACTGGAAATGGTCACTGGTTTTTCCTAGCGAGGTCTGCTGTGCTGATGGGGGAGGGGGTATTCCTGTATGACAGATATGTACACAGGAAAGAAGGCAGCACTAAACACTATACCTGTAACAATTGTGGCGCTCAAAACATGAAATCACAGAATCTCTATAGTTATCAGTGGCAGATCAATACATGTGGAAGTACAAAAAGCGCATTTAAAAACCTCCCTAGTTATTGAATTTCACTAATAAGCCAGTCTTTTGCACTTGGCAGTGATCTCTAATATAATGATCACAAAAGAAAATCATGTAACAATGCCCTACCTAGCGGGCCCTTACCCTTAATTGATAGAATTGGTATGGGGCCAGTCAACATCAATTTGACAAAAACGTTATGTTCTTGTACATTCAATACATATCTGCATTTTACTAAACAAACAATCAAAAGAATAACTGATCACTTTGCACCTAGATATTATGGTCTCACTAAAATCAGCCTCTGTGCCAGCCAGTGACTTTTAATACAATAACCATAAAAGCAATAATCACAAAAAAGTTCTGCTGCTACACTTAATAAAGAGCTCTATATACATCAACAAACACTAGCCAAAATCATACAGTCCTGAAAATACCTAATAATTGGCAGACATTTTTGTACATGTGTTTCAGGTAGAAAGCAATTCAGGCACGTTCAGTGTTCATATTTTAAACAATGACTGCATACTTCGCCCACTGGAGGACGAAAACAAGTGCTTCCTATTATAATGGTGCATACACAAAAAAAAGGAAACCGACACAAAAATACCTATAAGTAATAAAATATAATATCTAGTAAATCATCAGGGGGAAACCACTTATAATCCACACCAACCAGGAGATATCCGTAAACCCGTTAGCTATGCGGGCACGAATAATCAGTCCTCTTCCCTACTAGTACTGAAGTAGGGGCCTCCGCTGAATTAACAGAGGAGCACCAGAACATTGCTGAAAGATTACGATAGTAAATCGAACCCCTCCTTCTCTGTCAGGCGATCCCTTGATCTCCTGATACAGAGGCCCTCTTATTCCACTATATAAAAAGAGGCACCATGGCAAGCCAAACCAAAAATAAAAATGAGTACCACCGAAAGACTTCAGACGTAGTCTTTCCCTTATCCATTATAATTTTTCCTTTTTTATTTTTGTCTTTGTCTATGTCTGTTTTCTTCATTTTTAGAGCAAGCATTCCTAGGCACCCCGGCTCAAATTAAGGTGCCCCTTTTGTCCCTAACTCACTCCCTTGCTCATTCCGTGGTGACTCCCAGGGCTCAGTGTTCCGCCCCTTGCCCCCTTGACCCGTAATAAATCTTCCCTCCAACATTTTGGTGTACCTTCAATGTACACATAACAGTGGTGCATTTACTTTTTACTTACTGTGTCACGCATCCACCCAACACTCTCATTCTCACCATGAGGGTGTCCCCACTTGATATACTTCCTCTGTTGTCCTGATGAAAACTCCTTTATTGCTTTACCATTGAAATTGGCTGTCAGGGGGAACTGCGTTTGTGAACACCCAGCCGCAGCTTTTTCTAAAATCACGAACTGGACAGTTGATTGAATAATGTTCAGATTAATTGAAAATGACTGATTGTAAACAGTGTGAACACTGCTTGCATGAGCACTTTATATTCACCTCAGACAGAGCACCTCCTCTTTCGCTCTGAACCTATGAATAATGATGTTTTTATTGCACTTTTGTTAAAAGAATATCATTTTACTCAATTGAATTTCTCGCCTATGTTTATATTTGTCTTGAGGATACATTTCATGACCCATAGGTAGGATCTACCAGTTGTATTTATAGTTTTTGTAAATTGATCCAACAGAACCATTAAGTTATTGTAGAAAAGTTCCTCTTTTAAAAAGTATGTCCCCCACTTTTTGACTGATGTCTGATGTAATTTCGATCTGTAGATGCACAGGGTCCCTGCTAACCAGGACTCCAGAAGCACTAGAAGTAAGTACCTGTCGAGGGACTTCAAGACACCAAAGACCCATGTCCTGAGTGGCCCAGCTGTCCCGAGATTGCCTCTCCATGTTGCCTGCTTCTAGCTGAGAGGACCTCAAGACGCACGATGACCGGCTGACCTGTTCGCTCTGCACCCAGCCCCACTAGATCCCGGAACTGACCTACCAGTCCTGCTCCTGTGGTCCTCAGACCCTTGCGACCTCCTCCCTCTAAGGAGACCTACCAGATTTGCCTGTAAGTCCCTCTGTGCAGTGCTTTTTCAAGTGCCCCCCTTCATCTTTGCACACCAGGTTTCAAGACCTAAGCACCTCTGCTCCTGACCGATTCGGGACACTCTCAAACTTCTCCTGCTGGAGCTTTGGGTCTGGTCCGGACATCGACCTAAAACGAGTAGGTGAACTTTGTGAAAGCACTGCCTGAATTTCTGTGCATTGTTCTGCTTTTCCCTAATTGTTTCCTATGGAGCATAATTGTGCATAGAGGTGATATATTTTCCGAACTTTGAAAAATCGCAACTCGGAAAATACTTACTTCAGAACTGTGTTTATGGTCTCAAAAAATATTTAACATTAATTTTGTTTTTACAAATTGGTCTCAGATTTATTCTTGAGTGTGTGTCTCAATTGCTGCCTCTGTGAGTACAACAAATGCTCAACACTACTCTCTGATAAGTCAAACTGCTCGCACACACTGCCACAAAAAGAAGGTTAGTATTAGCTACTTTTACCTCTACCTGCCTTTTGGGATCTCTCACATTCTCTACATAATGTACTTCATTTAGTATACTTCACAGAGAATAGGTTTCCTACAGTTATGTACAGGTTCTGTTACCCCATACAATATTGCACACATTGATGTAGTGAGAGCAGACGATGCTGGCTAGAGGGATAATGTATGCATTGAAGAAGGTCGGGGTCAGGGAGGATCTTTGCAGAACTCTGCAGATGATGTCACAGGCGTCCGAGGTGTGCGGAGCCAGACTGACTGACTGGGTCCTTCCAATTAGGAAGGAGCAAATCCATCTGAGTGTTTGTCAGTGGATTCTGATGTTGTGTAGGTGCTGAATGAGGATGGGTGTGTGAGGCTGTGTAAAACGCTGCTGAGAGGTCCAGGAGGATGAGGGCTTTTGTGGCTCTTTCTTCCAGAGTTTTGCAGACATCATCCGTGGGGGCGATGAGGTCATTTTCCCTGCTGTGGTTGGCTCTGAAACAAAATGGAGTGGTGTCGAAGAGTTGGTGGTTGCTCAGGTATTTGGTGAAGTTTCTGTTGATGAGCAACTTGCTGAGAATGGTAGCAAGGAGATCAGTCTACTGTTGGCGAGCATTGAAGGGTCCGTGGAGGGTTTCTTCACCAATGGGAGTTCAGTTGCATCTTTCCAAACATCAGGGAAGGTCACTGAAGAGGTGGAGGCATTCAGAATGAGTGTGAGCATGGCGTCGATGGGTTTTAATCTTCTGGAGTAAGCATGGTGTTGGCAGGCGTACTATAGGGCCCCTGATTGGAAGGATTTCATATTGGAAGTGTGAGGATGGGCCATGTACATTGGTTAAGATCAGAAAGTGTTTAATGAGGTGTGTCAGGTGCGGTTGCAGGTTGAGGTTGGTGTAAATGCAGTGATGTTGTTGCTGAAGAATAGAGAGAGATTATTGCAGAGATCCTGCAGGAGGGTGATTGAGCTGGAGGTGGTCTCTAGTGAGTTGAAATCCTTCACAATAGTGAAGATTTATTTGCTTCTGTTGGTGCTGGCATCAATGCTCTCTGCCAGAGTGACATGTTTGGTGGTCCGGGTGAATTGATGGTAGTGTCTCAGGATAGATTTGAATGTGCTGCTGTCCTTATTGTCCTGGCTAATTCTCCATTTGCGCTCCAGTTGCATTTGCAGTTTGCAGTACTGTTTCATTAGTCTGATTTCCTCCATGTACTAACTGCCTTGGGGTCTGGATCTTGTTGTATTGCCGTGTTTGAGGTAGACCAGAGGATTGGTGCAGAGTGTGATCCAGTTGTTGAAATTCTTAATGGATTTGTGGAGGCAGTGGCTGTGTTCAGGTCGGTGGGTGTTGAAAACGGTGTTCCAAACCATTTCAGTGATGCTGTTCCAATTTCAATGAGCTAGTCTGGCGGTTGTGCCTGTGTGTTGGAGAGGACAGGGATGCTGAACTTGACGAAGGCATGATCTGTCAAGAAGGCTGATGTGGGTGAGGTGGGCTCGTGGACTTGGATGTTGTTGAAAGTGGATAAACAAGGATCGAAGAGATGTCTGGAGACGTCACTCTCATTACTTGTTGGGTGGGGGACAGGCTTCCAAGGTCTTCGATGAGAGTTTTTGAGTTGGGGTAGGCGTGGTCTTCCAGGTAGAAGTTCAGCTCTCTCCGAGGATGCAATTGCTAGCATTGAGGGTAAGTGTTGCAATGTAGTCTGTGATGGTGTCGGTGAAGTTAGTGCGCTGCTTCGATGGTCTGTAGGTGAGAGTAACACTTAGGGTGATGTTGGCTGTGACGTGCAACTTGAGTGACAGATGTTCCATGTTAGAGGATGACTTGTCCATGGAGGTAGTGCAGCTGATGGAACTCTTGTTAATAATGGCGATCCTGCTACCAGGCTTGCGAAATCTGTCTTGTTTGGTGATTTTGTAGCCAGTGGGGATGGATTGGCAATGCCAAGTGCCGATGGGGGATTGAGCTAGGTTTCCCTGAGGAAAAGTAGGTCCAGGATATTATTGTGCAGCAGCTCCCAGATTAAAATGGCATGTTTGATGAGTGAGCGGGGTGGCTGGGTGTCGGGGGGAAAGGGGTTCATATGCGATTTACTGCAATTGCTGGAGTAAAGTAAATGTCAGATTCCCCATCATAGATCTGAATGCCTTTTTAAAGAAATAAAATACCTGTGCAGAAATAGGAAAAAAATTATATTGTTTAAATTCCTTTAATTTCCGAACGTATGTTTTAGTGTAAGGCTAAGCAGAGTCTGAAAGTACATCAACATCCCATTTTTACAGGGAGTATGGTGGGGAGAAAGACCTTTGGTGCACAAACAGTTTGTAAAAAAAAGAAGAAAATGTATGTATAATTTCAAAGATTTAGCGACACCAAACAGTTCTCTGGTGGGACTTCCTCTATGTTCCACCGCGGCAGAATGCCCACCTTATTTACTATTGTCCACCCATGTGGAATCTGCTGTAAAGGGGGAGAACACCATTTTCAAGGATAGCCTTCTGTAGGAAAGTAGGGTCTGCTTTCATGGTTACCCCCACTTTTTGCTGGTTTTCTACTGTTTTCTGACTAGTCTGACTGGGATCCTGCTAACCAGGACCCCAGTCTCTGTGCTTCTTCCTTAAATTGACTATGGTAAGTACTTTGGTAAATTCCTGATTGGCTACTGATGTACCCTTATAAGTCCCTAATAGATGGTACTAAGGTACCCAGGGCATAGCTACACCAGGGGCTCCCATCGACTGCAGCATGTATTATGCCACCCATTAGAGACCACTCAAATTGTGACTCCAGGACTGCCATTGCAGCCTGTGTAAGCTGGTGCTAACACCACTTAAGACATATATAGGTTTCCATATATCTGAGGTCACTACACTTAAAACCTATAAGTCTCCCCTAAAGCAGGCCTTTCAATCCTGAAGGCAGGGTGCTGTTTCCTAAGTGTGAAGGTGCCTCTGCTGGAGCAGGACACCCCTCCTACTTACGGAGTCCATTCTCCCGGGTAGAATGCGCATCAGCCATTGCGACATGTAGAGTGGCCATGCGTCATTACACGATGTCCAGCTCTAAACTGGCTGTAACGAACCCTGTCATGTTTGGTATCAAACATGTTCGAATCATACTCCCACATTGCAGCTGGTGTGAAAGATATGATTCAATGTACTTTAAAGCTCCTTCTGGAGGCCGTAGTGCTCCTGGTTCCAGTCTTCCAGAACCGGACAGCAAGCTAGGGCTGCTGCCGACCAGAGGCACAATTCCGCCCTCCTGCTGCTGAGCAAAGCTCGAGCAGGGGAAGGCAGAACAATAGGTGTCCTGTCACAAGGAAGTGTGACCACCTCCCAGAGAGTGTTTAGTGCATTGGGACAGGGTGGGGGCTCTTGCCAGTGCCACTGAGACTGCTTGAAGAGCACATTTGGTGCCCTCCTTGCATACTCCAGCTCAAACCAGTTTGGGGAGCCGTTGGCTACCGCTCTGGCACGAAAATGGATAAAGGACATTGGAGTATCCTCCCTATTGTCCAGACCCTCCTCCGGGAGGAATCGACCCCAACCCTTTCCTTGGGGTACTTAAGAGCTTACCTGTAGGTGGGTCCCTAGATTCGTTGTGAGATTTGATTCAGATCCAAATCCACTTCATCTTCGATCGTCTGGGCACTCTGACCGCCGTCAGACTGGCCGCGTTGGACTGACCGCATCGAACTTCGCTTTGGGAACTGAGACCGCAACCGGGAATACTACCGACTGCTTCTGGCCTCGTCGTCCTGCAAGTCTTCTGCATCGTCATTGTCCGTGCTCCATACAGGTTCCACATAGGGCCTGTGGACATCCAAAGTCACCCGAAGGAATCTCTCTTGGAGTGAAGGAGTTACTCCACTGCATCTGCAGGCATCATGACATAGCTTACCAGTTTGCTGATCCTGGGCTCCAACAGACTCCGAAAGGCTCAGTAACAGAGGTGGCGGTTCCACAACTTTTTGAGGCCTGCACTGTCTTCATACCGAGTCTGAAGCCAGTTTCCCTTGTCCGCACCACTGGAACCGAGTCCCTGTGCACCTCGTCGGCTGGCCGTTGTAAAGGCTTGATGATTTTCTCCTCCAGAGATCTTTGGGCCCCTCTTGCAACTCTGGGGCCTTCGACCTGAGAGTCTCCTTCAACTCCAGCTGGCTCACCTGTCTGCTCGGGGCCTGTTCTGACTTTCCTAGCCGTGGTGAGTCACTTGCACCTTGCTAGTCCCGACACTGCACCTTCTTTGACTTCTGCGCCTGGTGACCCTGCTGGACACTCACCTCTGGTTCTCGACAACCAACGTGGGACTGCTCATGAATGGCTCCTGGTCTTCCACAGCATCACCTGCTCTGTACAGCTGCAACATAAAGGGCACCGTCAACTCTCCTGCATCTATCGACATCTGTGGGCATCCGTCTTCCGTGTCTCCTGGTCACTCCTGAGTGGCATAGACTCTGTCCGCTCTGCTTGCAGGTTCTTCTAACCTTGAATCCCCCTTTGGGTTCCACCGGACTCCTTCGTCTTCTTCTCCACTGCTTTTCCTGAAGTCCTCCAGTGTGGTCAATGGCTGTTTCTGACTTTACTTCGCACCTATGCACCTGGCTTCCCTGGTGTAGGTATCCTGGTTCCTGGGGTATCCACTCTCTAACCTTCCATCTTCCACAGGGTTTCTTCAGGGTGACGGATTAGGCCGCCGAAAGATAGAGCGCCGCAGGCTGGGCGGAGGCTGCAACAGACGGCTGGTGCGGCCCCTGAGGCCGGCTGCGCACCATAGCTGTGGGTGTGCATGCCAACCGTGGCTGACGGAGCCAGGAAAATGCCTGTGCGGCTGGGCGAAGGTGAGGCCTAGACGTGTGGAGGGAGGATCCGAGCACATTTAGCCATGGAGGGGTGCTGAGGCCACATACCCAGTCCCGGGTTGGCATCGAGCGACAAATATCGGAGGCCCTACGTGATTTGGAATATCACAGCGCCGTGGGGCTCTCTTGCACCACGGCCTACTACTTGAGGCAAGTTCAGTGAGTGAATGGCAGCTATTGTAAAGGGCGGCTGAGAAAGCACCTTCAACCCCTTGTGTCCATACATCTAACACCCAGGGCCGTGGTGGTGGTCTGGCGGTGTTCATTCTAAACTCAGGCACCCGAGGGGAGGCTGCATCTCCCCTAACTTGATCCGCATATATATCGGCAGATCTGGATTCGGGGTGCGACGCCCTGCCGTAACGCAATCGCCGTGCTACCTACCTACAAAGAACTGAAAGGCATGCCAAATCCGGACAGAGCCCGATTTGTCATTCGCGGGGATCGGTCCCTTGAGGCCCACTACAAACAGGTTGGGCAGCCCAACAAGAAAATTGGGAAGATAGACGCTAGACAAACCAAAATTACATTAGATAATAAAAGGCACACCAGAACCGTGGAGTCAGAGACTGAACCCGAAACTGAGCATGGAATGGGCGCAGCGGAGGGGAGTGACAACTTACGATCTATCCTGCTCGAGGTGCAATCAAGCCTCAAAACAATTGTGTCATGCTTGCCGTAAACACTCCTCCACTGGTGACGGATCATCTGCAGTGTCTGGCTATCGCGCATGCGCGATGGCGGCAGACCAGTAGAAAAGCCTGCCATTCGGAAGGCTCGGGGCTTCGCGTTCTAGTGTTTGCCCCAGGCTGTTCCGTGAACTTCCTGTTCCTGCTTCCGGATTCTGGTTTGCTCCTGTTGCGCGGGCGCTTCGGCGTCCGTTTGTGAAGTCTCGTCCTTCCTTGCTTCTCCGTCCTCTTTCTTGGAGAGCGTATAGGACTGTCCGTTAATCGGACGTATTGCTGAGTGTTTTTCCTCGGCCAGCAGAGCTCTGTTGTATATTTTTGCGGTACCGCTGTTCTCTTTCTTTTTGCCCTGTCCTTCCGGATTACCTGGTCTCATCTCTTCCTGTTTTGGGGTCCGAGCTCACAGGGACCAGAGCGCTCCGCCCACCTTGCCGGATTTTGTCCCGCGGGCCGGTCGGGTGTCTCTGCCCTGTCTCCCTCCAACCTCGAAGGCCAGTTGTGGTCCATCCATTTATCCCTGAGGTAGGCTTACCTCCAGCGAGTGCCAGAATCTCCCCTCCTTCTTTAAGTGCACTTCTCCTGCTGACGTGTCTGGAATCTACCCGAAGAAGCCTCTCCAGGTGCCTTGTGAGACTCTTTCTACTGTGTTGTCCTCCGGATTCTCCAAGTAAGACAAGTGGGGAGGGACTTTGGGATTCCTTATACTTCCGGCTGATGAACTATTATATGGATTTCCTTCTTATGTTGTAGGGTCGAACTGCATCCACTCCAGTAGCAAATTACGACTAGCCTTGCCTTTGCTTGACCTCTTCTGATCTCCTGTGCATCTCCATAGGTAGCGGAGGGCCTCTAGCCGTAAGGTATTCCGATAGGCAGAACTACACAAGGGGTGGGGGTCTTAGGGTCTTCATAGGTTGGTAGAGTCACTTATATTGTTCTTTTTTAACATTTACAGATCACTGTTTCACGAACAGAACCACAGTTCCAATAGGACACAGCAGAAGGAGGAAGACCACAGTCCTGTGTTTCCCCTTTTATCCTTGTTTTGTTCCCCTTCTTTCCGCCGCCACCTCTGTGCTCTAGGGCTTGATAGAGGCAGAGAGGGAGGTGGAAGGTTGGGACTTTCTCTACATTGGGACTTGGTGTTGCATGACGCCCCTGCGGAACTCTGACCGGGTAAGATCCTTACAGAACGCGAAGCCCACGTGGTGTGTTCTGCCCGGGCGTCATGGAGCAACAACACGTAACATTGGCGGATCTCGCCAACATGATTGGGAATCTTCAGGCAGAGACCCAGGCGTTGGCACTGTGAGTGAATTCTATACAGAGGGAGAGGCAGGGGGAAGGCCATGCTAGTGACTCCGCACGTACTATACAGGTCCATACTCCTCCTTCCATTCCTCTCGCCCCTCCTGAGAGGTTTACGGGCGATTCCTCCAAATTTGCCACGTTCATCAGCCAGTGTCAACTGCATTTCACTTGCAAAGCCCCCTGTTTTCCCACAGATCAGGCTAAAGTAGCGTTTGTGATATCATACCTCGGGGGGTCTGCTGCAAATTGGGCAATTCCATTAATAGAAAGAGACGACCCTCTTTTACAGAACTATGGGGCTTTCAAGAACGAATTCAGAAAATTATTTGATAAACACACATATACTCTCACAGCTGATATGGAATTGCTTTCCTTAAAACAAGGGACTAATGAGATAGCCACCTATATCTCTTCCTTTCAGAGGTTAGTAGTTGAGGCAGACTGGCCCGAGGAGAAACGTGGTACATTGTTCTATAGGGGCCTGAGGGACGAGATCAAAGACGCCTTGTCTCATATAGTGGACCTTCCCCGTTCCTGTAAGGACCTCATTGATCTTGTAGTGCAAATTGATCACCGCCTGCAGGAACGAAAGAAGGAGAGAGGAGGTAAAACAGAGGTTCGGGTAGTAACAATAAGGGAGAAAAGACCTGAAGTCCCCTCTACAGTAGAGGAAGCAGAACCGATGCAGATCGGTATAGTGAGAGGACCTTTAACCCCGGACGAGAGACGCCGAAGGAGAGAAAACCGGCTCTGTTTATATTGTGGGAAGGCAGGGCATTTTTTGAGGGCCTGTCCCACCAAACCAGTGCCAGGCAAGAAGTCGGAAAACTAGGAAGCCCGGAGACCTATGAGACAAGGACTCCGGGTACATCTGGATTAAGTGTCTCTTCTTCCGACCCTATAACATCTTCCTCTGGTCATTTTTTGGTCCCTGCTGTTTTGGCATGGAAACAAGGACAGGCTGAAACCCAAATCATGCTGGACTCTGGGGCTTCAGGGAACTTTATGGACATAACTTGGGCTCAGGAACACCGCATTCAGCCCCAAGACAAGGGGTATGGAGAGACGGTTACCACTATAGATGGGAGTGTGTTAAAATCAGGGCCCATAACACAGAAGACCGAACCCATCAGAGTTCTCCTAGAAACCAATCATGTGGAGCAGGTGGAATTCGATCTTATTCAGTCGCCTCAGTTTCCTGTTCTCTTAGGCCTACCCTGGTTAAGGAAACATAATCCTCTCATAGATTGGCATAAGGCCACTTTACAGTTTAGACCAGAATGTTGCAAGGCACACACCCTGGCTGTTAGTCAAAACCAAGAGAGTAGAAGTACTGGGAACAAGGAAGAGGTGCCTAAGGTTTACCAAGACTTGAACGCTATTTTTGACCCCAAGGAGGCCACTTCCTTACCGCCTCACAGACCCTTTGACTGTCGTATAGACCTTCAAGCAGGAGCCAAGATACCGTTCAGTCGTGTCTATTCCTTGACGGAGAAGGAAAACCTGTATTTACGGGAATATTTAGACAACATGCTTTCCTTAGGGTTCATCCGACCCTCCAAATCACCGGCCTCTTCTTCTCTGTTCTTCATTCCCAAACGGGAAGGGGGTCTACGCTGTTGCATTGACTATAGGGCATTAAATAAAATACCCATCAAGAACAGATACCCTCTTCCACTCATCTCCGCCCTCCTAGACAGAGTAAGAGACGCCCGTGTATTCACAAAATTGGACTTACGGGGGGCATATCATCTGGTGCGGGTAGCAGAGGGGGATGAGTGGAAGACGGCTTTCTGTACCAAGTATGGACTGTTTGAATACTTGGTAATGCCCTTTGGGCTTTGCAACGCGCCCTCTGCTTTCCAATTCTTTATAAATGAGGTGCTAAAGACCTGTTAGATATTTGTGTAATCGCCTATATTGACGATTTGCTGATCTTTTCACAGTCTGTACAAGAACACATCTCACATGTACGACAGGTTTTACAGCGCTTGCAGGACAATCAATTGTACTGCAAATTGGAAAAATGTACATTTCATGTACAATCAGTTCCCTTTTTGGGGTATATAATCTCTCCCAAGGGGTTGCGAATGGATCCACAAAAGGTGAAGGCCATTACAAGGTGGCCGGCTCCTCAAAAGATCAAAGACATTCAGCGATTCATCGGTTTTGCCAATTTTTATCAGCGCTTTATCAACGGCTTTTCCAGATTAGTAGCCCCTATAACGCAACTACTCAGAAAAGGGGTCCAGTTCATCTGGTCAACCGAAGCCGATAAAGCGTTTCAAACCCTGAAGGAGGCCTTCACCCAAGCTCCAGTACTGCAACATCCAGACCCGAGTTATCCTTTTGTGTTGGAGGCTGATGCGTCTCAGGTCGCAGTAGGTGGGGTACTATCACAAGCAGATAGACACTCAGGAGAATTGCATCCAGTAGCCTTTTTTTCACACAAACTAACCCCTGCAGAAGCAAACTATGCAGTGGGAGACAAGGAGTTGTTAGCTATTAAAAAAGCCTTTGAAGAGTGGCGGCAATACCTACTGGGAACCAAACATACGGTGACTGTGTATACAGATCATCGTAATTTGCAATTTCTACGATCAGCTAAGGCCCTTTCCATGAGACAGCTCCGTTGGGCACAGTTCTTTAGTGAGTATGACTTCACTATACAGTACCGGGCGGGTAGAAAGAACGGTAAAGCGGATGCTATGTCTCGCTTAGGGTTTGAGATACCAGAAGAGAAGGCAGAACCTCCCTTGATCATCCCGCCAGACAAGATCATAGGAGCCTTATCCGAGAAGGACTTCCTTTCGGAAGTCGTGAGGGAACAGCAAGGTCCCGTGGGGCAGGAGTTGATTAAGACCACAGAGTATGAGACTAGAGAAGGGGTCATATATGTACAGGGAGGGCTAGTATTACCTACACCCGCCTTACAGGAACAAGCTTTAGAGTGGTGTCATTCTCATCCCTTGGCCGGTCATCCCGGACTTAAAAAGACTTTGGATAATGTACGACGCCGCTTTTGGTGGTCTACCCTGGGCAAGGAAACTGAGCAATACGTTAAGACCTGTCATGTATGCGCTCAAAGCAAGGTGTCGCGGCAACACCCCTCTGGGTTACTCCAACCCTTACCCACACCTCCTTTCCCTTGGCACACGGTGTCGTTAGATTTCATAGTGGAACTTCCCCCTACTACCAAGGGCTTTAACACTTTGTTGGTGGTGGTGGATTTGTTTACAAAGATGGCACACTTCATCCCCCTGAAGGGATTACCCACTGCAGCAGAACTAGCCACTGTTTTCTTACAGCATGTGATCAGGTTACACGGATTCCCCTCTGTGGTAATTTCAGATAGGGGTGCCCAGTTTGTCTCTCGATTCTGGCGACAGCTATGCTCCTTACTGCAGATTGATGTGAGACTGTCCTCTAGCCATCATCCGCAGACAGACGGGCAGACCGAAAGGGTCAACCAGTGTTTCGAGCAGTACGTGCGGAGTCAGTCTTTACACTCACGCAGCGAGTGGGATAAGATGGTATGGGTGGCGGAGTTCGCATATAATAACAGCCAACATGCATCCACGAAGTACACTCCTTTTTTTTGTTCATATGGTTATCATCCAAAGGCTTTTCTCTCACCTAGGGCCTCATCTTGTAACGCACCAGCAGTTAGTGAATTCGTTCAAGAAATCCACCATATACACCAGCTGACACAGTCGAATTTAGAACAAGCAAAGGAAGCGTACAAAAAAGGAGCAGATCGCCATAGACAGTTAGAACCAGAATATAAGGAGGGCGATGAGGTATGGTTGTCTACCAAATACATTCCATTGAAGGGGTCCTGTAAATTTAAACCTAAGTTCCTTGGACCATACCCGATCTCTAGAGTCATCAATCCTGTGGTTATGGAACTAACACTCCCTGAAACCATCAAGGTACACCCTGTTTTCCATGTATCCCTCCTGAAACCTGTGGAACCCGGTACTCGTATACCCGCTCACCCTCCTCCGGTATTGGTAGACGGGGGAGAAGAATATGAAGTAGAGTCCATTGTTGACTCCCGACGGAGTAGACGCCGTCTACAATACTTGATACATTGGAAGGGGTATGGCATTGAAGATCGCACCTGGGAACCTGCCAGCCAGGTGCATGCCCCTCGCTTGATACGATTGTTCCACAGACGACATCCTCAGAAACCCAAACCCGTGGGGGGTGCGTTAGGGGGGGTGTACTGTCATGCTTGCCGTAAACACTCCTCCACTGGTGACGGATCATCTGCAGTGTCTGGCTATCGCGCATGCGCGATGGCGGCAGACCAGTAGAAAAGCCTGCCATTCGGAAGGCTCGGGGCTTCGCGTTCTAGTGTTTGCCCCAGGCTGTTCCGTGAACTTCCTGTTCCTGCTTCCGGATTCTGGTTTGCTCCTGTTGCGCGGGCGCTTCGGCGTCCGTTTGTGAAGTCTCGTCCTTCCTTGCTTCTCCGTCCTCTTTCTTGGAGAGCGTATAGGACTGTCCGTTAATCGGACGTATTGCTGAGTGTTTTTCCTCGGCCAGCAGAGCTCTGTTGTATATTTTTGCGGTACCGCTGTTCTCTTTCTTTTTGCCCTGTCCTTCCGGATTACCTGGTCTCATCTCTTCCTGTTTTGGGGTCCGAGCTCACAGGGACCAGAGCGCTCCGCCCACCTTGCCGGATTTTGTCCCGCGGGCCGGTCGGGTGTCTCTGCCCTGTCTCCCTCCAACCTCGAAGGCCAGTTGTGGTCCATCCATTTATCCCTGAGGTAGGCTTACCTCCAGCGAGTGCCAGAATCTCCCCTCCTTCTTTAAGTGCACTTCTCCTGCTGACGTGTCTGGAATCTACCCGAAGAAGCCTCTCCAGGTGCCTTGTGAGACTCTTTCTACTGTGTTGTCCTCCGGATTCTCCAA
Organism: Triturus cristatus; assembly: GCF_964204655.1. Taxonomy (NCBI): domain Eukaryota; kingdom Metazoa; phylum Chordata; class Amphibia; order Caudata; family Salamandridae; genus Triturus; species Triturus cristatus. Next base: position 42,012,954 of record NC_140585.1, read on the forward strand.
GTAAGACAAGTGGGGAGGGACTTTGGGATTCCTTATACTTCCGGCTGATGAACTATTATATGGATTTCCTTCTTATGTTGTAGGGTCGAACTGCATCCACTCCAGTAGCAAATTACGACTAGCCTTGCCTTTGCTTGACCTCTTCTGATCTCCTGTGCATCTCCATAGGTAGCGGAGGGCCTCTAGCCGTAAGGTATTCCGATAGGCAGAACTACACAAGGGGTGGGGGTCTTAGGGTCTTCATAGGTTGGTAGAGTCACTTATATTGTTCTTTTTTAACATTTACAGATCACTGTTTCACGAACAGAACCACAGTTCCAATAGGACACAGCAGAAGGAGGAAGACCACAGTCCTGTGTTTCCCCTTTTATCCTTGTTTTGTTCCCCTTCTTTCCGCCGCCACCTCTGTGCTCTAGGGCTTGATAGAGGCAGAGAGGGAGGTGGAAGGTTGGGACTTTCTCTACATTGGGACTTGGTGTTGCATGACGCCCCTGCGGAACTCTGACCGGGTAAGATCCTTACAAATTGATACAAAAATTGAAAAACTTACGGACCGATTAGATCAAGTTAAAAAATAAGTGGATACGCATGAAATCCGGATAGATAAGTTGGAAAACCGAGTCTCCGACGCACATGAGTTCCAAACGGAGTCAAGAGAACAACTATTAAATATGGAAAAAGTACTTGATGTTATTAAGGCCAAGAATGAGGACTTGGGGGAGGAGCCTAGCGCGCAACCAAGATGGCCGCGTAGGTGCGAGGCTCCCGAGGACCTCCGCGACCTCCTACGTTTATCCTGTCTTCATCCTGCATCGGTTGAGGGGACTGTGTCGGTGAGCCTGAGCCGAGGTGGTACCCGTTTCCCGTTTTCGAATCGGACCTCGGGTGCCGGAGGGAGCACCGATTGAAGTTTGCGGCCTGCTTCGCTCCTGACCCCGGACTCGCGTTTGGGGGCGACCCGGTGGCAAAGTGAACAACAACGGCGGGCTGGGCCTGGCGAGTCGCGTACCCCGCACTTTCACTTTCACTTTCGCGCCCCCTTGCCGTCTTTGCAAGTGGGATCGCGGCGCTCTTTGTGTTGGGGTGGACTCGCTGGCTGACCCAGCCTGCCTGCCTGCTGTAGCCCGCTCCGCCGTCCTGGGGTGACCCCCCGGAGCCCGTGGCCTTGATTGCTTGCCTTTTACTGTGTGGCTGGTGAGGGTGTGAGACCTGCGACGATGGCCACGAAACGAGATGGCGATCGGTTAAAGGCCAAGTCGTCCCGGCGTGGCGCCGCACATCAGGCCAACGTCGTGGACCGCTACACCCTCCCGAAGGGATCTCCCGGTGGACCGCGCAAGTCCCCTGAGTGCCCCCCGGATGCCCCGGATTTGCCCACAGAGCTGACTCTGCAAGACGTCATGGGCGCCATTGCTGAGATGAAGGCCTCGGTGGGCCAGCGGTTTGACACCTTAGCCCATAAAATCGACGCGGTCCTAGTTGACGTCAACCTGGTGAGGGCTGATCTCTCCAAGACCAACGACCGGGTCGATTCTTTGGCCCACACCGCGTCGGGCCTCACGACTGAGGTGGCGGCCCTACAAACGTAGGTGCACCGACTTCGTCAGGTGAGTGCGCTTATGGATCGGCGCCTGGAGGACTCCGAGAGTCGGGCCTGGAGGAATAACATCCGCATCATCGGAGTACCCGAGGGACGGGAGGAGGCGGTGGCGGATCTCTTTGTGGAGGACCTGATCACTACCCATCTCCAGCCTCGGGGACTGAGTAAATTCTTTGCCGTGGAGAGGGCTCATAGAGTTCCCGGGGGAAAGCCGAAGGTCGGAGCCCCTCCGCGGCCTCTCATTGCCCATATTTTTAACTTTCGGGACAGAGACGCGATTCTGCAAGCCTCCAGATTGCAAGGGCCGATTAAGCTGGAGAACATGGAGGTGAACTTTTATCCTGACTTCACCCAAGCGGTCCAGAAGCAGAGACTGAGTTTCCTGGGCGTCAAGCGGCGGCTTCGGGACATGAACTTAAAATACGCCATGCTCTTCCCGGCCAGGCTGCGGATAGAGGTGGATGGTCACACGCACTTTTTTGATCGTCCTGAAATGGCCGGGGACTGGCTGGATACTCTGTCTGGGGGTCGGGATTGGGATGGCGGGGGGGGGGGGCGGGAGGAGGAGGCCCACTGGACCGGGGCTGAGGTGTTGATACTGGGCCTCACTCTGGACGGATATGATGCCACTTTCGGCCAAGCTTAGGGATTTTCGTTCTTCTGTATTCGTTTTTTCCCTCCTTTGGAGGTGGTGCGGGGTCTCGAAGGGGTACTCTTTCCTCCTCTAGGGGGTCTAGCTAGTTTCATTATATAGGGGCGACAGGCACACTGCAAGTTGGGGGGGCTGTCTGGGCTCATGCAGGGGTGCAGGGAGGGGGGAGTTTTGTTGGGGCGGTTGGGTTGGGGTGGGGTGTTGTTCGTTTACACCACAAGGTAAAAGTATTGGTGTGCTATTTCTAAAGTGCTCTCTGGGGGACGAGTGATTGCTTTCGTTTATGATGGGGGGTAGGGGACTGAGTCTTTTGTCCTGGAATGTTAATGGACTGGGGGACAGGATAAAACGAGGTGTGGTCCTGCAGTTCCTGAAAAGAATCTCACCCGATATAGTTTTTCTGCAGGAGACACACCTCATTGGCAACTCCTTTCGTGCTATGAATCGACGGGGCTACCGCCTTGTGGCCCATTCGAGCTTCACGTCTGGTTCAAGGGGTGTGGGCATCATGGTCAAGAGCTCGCTCCCGTTGGAAATTGATGAGGTGCTCCATGATGACAGGGGACGTTACACGGTTCTGGTGGGTAGAATGGAGGGCAGAGTGGTCGTTTTTGTGTCTGTCTATGTCCCGCCAGGGTTGCAGACGACCACCTTTGCGGATCTGGGGCGCCTCCTCCTTGGCCTTCCGGAGGGGATTCTAGTGGTCGGGGGGGATTTTAACGCTGTGGTTTCCGGAACGGAGGATCATCACCCCCCTAGGGATCTCCCCCGTGCCCAGGCGTGGTTGTCTGGCCTCTTGGATACCTTGGGGCTGGTGGATTGTTGGCGTTTGAAACATCCCACGCAGCTACAGTACACCTTTCACTCTGGGGCCCATGGTAGTCTCTCAAGGCTAGATTATGTCCTGGTGCCGGCGGCGCATGCCGGGAGGATAGGGGAGGTGCGCCATTTGGCGTGGGGTATTTCGGACCACTCCCCGCTCTTGTTGCACTTTGATATTCTCCCGAGGGGAGAGGGTAGGGTGGTCCCGATTAATCCTTGGTACCTGCGTGACCCCACCATTCGCGCAGAGTTGGTTAAATCCCTTAAGCGATATTTTGACGACAATGTGGGGTCTGTGTCATCGGCGGTCTCTCTGTGGGAGGCGTTCAAGACGGTTCTCCGGGGGGAGGCCCTGTCCCTTATTTCCCATTCCCGGAGGCGCGAGCGGGAGGAGGTGACCCGTATTGAAACTGAGATAACCGAGTTGGAGGGTGGTCTAGAATGTGGGGTGACGGATGACAAATTACATGTTCTCCGACTCAAGCAAGCGGCCTATAAGGCCCTCGTCACGGAGGCGGCCAGGGGCCTCAGTAGAGAGCAACAGGGGAGACTGTATGATGTGGGTGATAAGGCTGGTAAATTGATTGCGTGGCTGGACAAAAAGGAGAGAGCGAGTCGAGTTGTCCCAACGATTGAGAAACAGGATGGTGTGTGTGTCACTGAACCGGAAGAAATTGTCGATTGCTTTGCAGAATATTTCCGTGGGGTATATTCCCCGGTGTCCTCCCGCTCGGAGGAGGATTCCCATGCCCTGCTCAGAGATATCGTGCTGCCTTCCCTTTCGGAGGAGGACAGAGTGTCGTTGGACGCCGCCCCAACATCTGAGGAAATTGCCCTCGCCATACGTTCGGTCGCTTCTGGCAAGGCCATGGGCCCTAATGGTCTTCCCATCGAGTTGTACAAGCTGCGACCGGATACGCTAGCGCCGCATCTCCGTGCTATGTTCCTCGCGGCCCACTCGGCGGGTTCCCTCCCGCTAGACCAGCGTCTGGCTACTATTGTGGTTATTCATAAGGAGGGGAGGCCGCGGGACCGGGTCACATCCTATAGGCCTATCTCGCTGTTGAATGCGGAGCCCAAGATTCTCGCCAAGGTGTTGGCTACTCGGCTGGTTGGCGTGGTGTGCGACTTGATTCACCAGGATCAGTCCGGCTTTATCCCTCATCGCAACACTGCGCTTAACCTGCGGCGCTTGCATGGGGTGCTCGCACGTGTCCCGTTCATACGGGAGCCGGCCATTTTGGCGTCCTTGGACGCCACTATGGCGTTCGACACACTTGAGTGGCCATATATTTGGGCGACACTCGCGAAGTTTGGGTTTGGCCCAGGATTCATCGGTTGGGTAAAATTGTTGTACTCGGGACCGCTGGCACAGGTGGTTGTGAACGGTAGAGTGTCGGCTCCGTTCGAGCTGGGCAGGGGCACGCGGCAGGGCTGCCCGTTATCACCGCTCCTTTTCGCGCTTGCCTTGGAGCCCCTGGCGGAGTGGCTGCGGTGGCATCCTTCTATCCGTGGTCTCCGTTGGACCCCTGAGTATGAGGACCGCGTATCTCTATACGCTGATGATATTCTTCTGTACCTGGCTTCCCCACGTAAATCACTGATAGTACTGGTTGATGTATTGCGCTCATTTGGCCTCAACTCCGGCCTTGTCATCAACTGGGCTAAATCGTGTGTGTATGTTCTCTCTGGGGAGGATCCTATCCTTCCACGGGGTTGTCCTATCCAGATCGCCCTGCGGGGATTTAAGTACCTGGGTGTCTTCATTACCCTGGACGCGGAGGCCCGGTATAGTCAGAATTTGCTTCCCCCCCTCCAGCGCCTGAAGGAGGACGCTCGGCCGGGCGGCATTGCTTAAGATGATGTCGCTGCCACGTTTCCTGTACGCTTTACAGAACACAATGGACGTCGTCCCGGCGCGCTACTTTCGCGAGGTGGAGAGTCTACAGCGCCGACTGTTTTGAGAGGGTAGACCGCGTGTCGCCCTGGCGAAGCTGACGCTCCCGTGGTACGACGGGGGGGTCGCCTTCCCGGATATCAAGCGATATTATTGGGCCTCCCAGCTGGCTGCGATCAGTCACGGCCTGTACGGGCCCGCTTTAAACCCTGCCTTTGAAATGGATAAGATGTTACTGCCGGGTGGTGATTATAATCGGGCGCTTTATTCTAGCTCGCTCGACGCACGTCTGACGGGCCCCACGCGGGTCATGGTACGAGTGTGGCATGCGGCTAACGTGGCGATGGGGTGGAGGGACCGCTTGACCCGGGCGACGCCACTATACGCATCTGAGCGGCTGGGCTCCCTGTGGACCTCGAAGGGCTTTGAGAAGTGGGACATGATAGGCATCAGCAGGGTGGGCGATCTCTGGACGAGGGGGGGATTCAAGATGCTCGATGTGCTGCGGACAGAATTCCAGCTGCAGGACAGGGAATATTTTCGATATCTGCAGATTCGTCATGCGTTGTGCTCCGTCTTTCCGGACGTCGCCTCCATCCCGGAGTGCTCCCCGCTGGAAGATAGAGTGCTGGATGGGCATGTACCGGACGGTACGATTTCATTAATTTATAAAAAACTTATCAATGACCGTTCGGGACTGCTGACTAGCCTTCGTGAGGCATGGGTTGCCGATGGACTGGAGCTGGATGACGAGGACTGGGTGTCTGCGGTGGCCTCCCCGAAAGAGGTGGCCATACCGGCCCGCCTTCGCTTCGTCCAGCTCAAGATACTCCATAGGGTCTATGTTACGGGGCCGAGGCTGATGCGTATGGGCTATGCTGTGGACGGGTTGTGTAAGCGTGGGTGCGGCTCTTTGGGGACCTTTCTCCATATTTTGTGGGAATGCCCGGATGTGGCGCGATTCTGGCGTGGTGTGCATGAGGTTTTGCGGGTGGTTACGCGTGTGCCGCTGCTGCCCGAGGCGAGGAGATGTCTGCTGAATGTGTGGGAGCCAACCGACTACTCGGTGCCGCAGACGTGGTGGGTGACTCTGGGATATATGGTGGCCAAACGTGACATTGCTCAACTGTGGGGTTCCCAGAGGTCGCCGACTGTCTCGGCGTGGAAGGATAACTTGGATTGGTGCATGTTTCGGGAAAAGGTGGTGTATGTTGCGAGAGGTAAGCCTGGGACATGGGTGAAAGTATGGGGCCCCTGGAACGCCTACCGTGGGGGAATCTGTACCCCGCCGTTATTGCCCGATCCGTCACCGGCCCCGTCTCCTTAGCCAGTTTGTCTTCCCGGTTCTGGGCAATGAGTCTACTTAGTCCCCGTCCTGCCCTTTTTCCCCCCTCGATATTTCTATGGATTAGTGGGGCCCCCCTCCTCGGGGAGCACATGCTGCTGTTTCCGATTGTGGGTTGCCTTGTGGATTTGTTTTTTGTTGTTATTTATATTAAAAAGAAACCGTTATGTGGGGTTCGGATGGTGTGGCTGCCAACGCTTCTTCTAACTCCTGTGACTTTCCCTCTGCCGCGGCATGCGTGCTATTGTTTGTATCACATGCTCCTTCTGTTTGCTAGCGGCCGGCCTGAAGGTTGTAGGCCCATCTTTGTATATTTTTTGGATTCTGTAATAAACGGTTTAAAAAAAAAAAAAAAAAAGAATGAGGACTTGGAAGCTAAGTCCCGCCGCAACAATATCCACATAACCGGAATCTCGGAAACAACAGCTATGGGCAAAGTGGAGGACTTTGTTGAAACTCTCCTTCGCGATCTCTTCGGATCATTTCTTTCAACGCTTTTCATAGTGGAAAGAGCCCCCAGATCCTTGGCCCGCAAACCACCTGTGGGAGGCACACCATGACCCATCTTGGCCCGGATATTGAACTATTGGGATAGAGACACTATCCTGCGTGCAGCAAGAGAAATGGGCTAGATAACACACAAGGGCAGCCAGATCTCCTTTTTTCCTGACTTCACTCCAGTGGTACAGTCGATGAGACGAGAATTTGTTCCTGCTAAGCGTATCTTAGACAGACAGGCATCACATACACCCTATTATACCCGGCCAAGCTTAGAATTAATCACGAGGGAAACCAACCCTTTTTTACAGACGCTAAATCAGCCTTAAAATTTGCCAAACACGCTGCAGGTAGCAAACGGCAGATGAAAACCCCAGGGCGAATGGATGGAACACTTAGTGGCAATGACTAATGTGGTCTCGCCCTGAATTGGTTTGCACCAATGAACCTGGCGGTAAAAACACTGCACTACCAATGTAACGGTGAACACCCTAAATATAGATTCCAAAATATCGACTGCTCAGAATATCGAAGTTAAAATATAGAGTGGACAGAATATCGAATTATTAAAATATAGATAGGTCAGAATATCGAAATTGGGGTACAAAATATCGATTTCCATAATATAGAATTTAAAAATGTAGAATTCCATAATATCGAATTTCAAAAACATAGATTACCATAATATCGAATTTAAAAATATAGATATCTATAATATCGAATTGTTTTTAGTGTTATGTATGGTAGTATATGAGTTAAAATTTTGTATTATTTTTGTAATGTATGTTTAATTTATTTAAACTAATGAATGTTATGTAATTTAATTTTTGCGTAGTTTAATTCCGTAGCGGGTTGTGGGTTTATAGGGGAATAGGGTGGGACGTAATTTAATTATGGTTAATTAAATAATAATTATATTTTTATGTATTGATAATTAATTGAATGATAATTAATTATTAATTGGTAATTAATTTTTATTAATTGGTAATTAATTTATATTAATTGATTAATTGATAATTATGTTAATTGTATGTTTTATTATTTGGAGCGGGTTGTGGGTTTGTAGGGGAATTGGGTGGGAAGTAATTTAATTGTAATAAAGTAAATAATTATATTTTTATTTATGTCTATTGATAATTAATTGATAATTAATTATTAATTGGTAATTAATTTGTATTAATGGGTAAATAATTTGTATGAATTGCTAATTAATTTTTATTAATTGCAAAATTATTTTTATTAATTGATTAATTGATAATAATGTTAATTGTATTTTTTTTACGTGGAGAGGTGTGGCTCACTGGTTAGATGCGGCAGACCCGTAAGCAGAGAATTGGCCAGGGACCAGGGTTCAATTCCCGACGCGGCAGGGTCGTGGACCAGGGTCAAAACGGACTCGATAATTCTCGCCTCGGTACCTACTCTAACCAGGAACACACTCGGCAACTCTGGGCATTAAGCTTGCCTCATCTCTACAACGGCCCCCCACAGACGCTGGGGATGCCTGGTTTCACCTTGGAGATACCCAGAAAGGGACCATCTCACAGGGATAGCCAGGACGGGTTCCCCAGCGGTCTATAGCGCCGGGACACCTCCTTGTGAGGTAGCTGTTCGCGCTCTACAAATATCAGTATTATTATTATTATTATTATTATTGGGAGTGGGTTATGGGTTTAGAGGGGAATTGGGTAGGAAGTAAATTAATTGTAATAAAGTAAATATTTTTTTTTTATTGATGTGTATTGATAATTAATTATTAATTGGTAATTAATTTGTATTAATTGGTAATTAATTTTTATTAAGTGCTAATTAATATTTTTCAATGGTAATTAATTGTTATTAATTGGTAATTATTTTTAATTAACTTTTTATTGGTATTGATAATTAATGTAATCTTTTTTTAAATTTAAATCATTACTTTCCCTACTTTTGCACTCTCAGGAGTGGGAATAGTATTTTTTACCCTCCGCTATCCAACTCTTTTCCTACTGTTGCACTCACTGGAGTGGGAATAGTAATTTTTACCCTCCTGCTATCCAACGCTTTCCCTACTGTTACACTCTTTGGAGTGGGAATAGTACATTTTACCCCTACACTATCCAGCGTTTTCCCTACTGTTGCATTCACTGGAGTGGGAATAGTAATTTGTACCCCTACGCTATCCAACGCTTTCCCTACCGTTGCACTCACTGGAGTGGGAAAAGTAATTTTTCCCTTCCCGCTATCCAACGCTTTCCCTACTGTTGCACTCTCTGGAGCGGGAATAGTAAATTTTATCCTCCCGCTATCCAACGCTTTCCCTACTGTTGCACTCTTTGGAGAGGGACTCGTAATTTTTACCCCTACGCTATCCAACGTTTTCCCTACTGTTGCACTCACTGGAGTGGGAATAGTAATTTTTACCCCTACGCTATCCAACGCTTTCCCTACTGTTGCACTCATTGGAGTGGGAATAGTAATTTTTCTCTTCCTGCTATTCAATGCTTTCTGTACTGTTACACTCTCTGGAGTGGGAATAGTAATTTTTACCCCTACGCTATCCAATGCTTTCCCTGCTGTTGGAGTCACTTGAGTGGGAATAGTAATTTTTCCCTTCCCGCTATCCAACGATTTCCCTACTGTTGCACTCTCTGGAGTGGGAATAGTAATTTTAACTCTCCCGCTATCCAATGCTTTCCCTACTGTTGCACTCATTGGAGTGGGAATAGCAATTTTTACCCCTACGCTATTCAACGCTTTCCCTACTGTTGCACTCACTGGAGTGGGAATAGTAATTTTTACCCCTACGCTATCCAACGCTTTCCCTACTGTTGCACTCACTGGAGTGGGAATAGTAATTTTTACCCCTATGCTATCCAACGTTTTCCCTACTGTTGCACTCACTGGAGTGGGAATAGTAATTTTTACCCCTATGCTATCCAGCGTTTTCCCTACTCTAATGTTTCAGTTTCAGTTTCAAAGCTTTATTTCGACAGTTTGTCATAAAAGCACAACAATACAACACATAGCAATCAATAAATAACACATAATATAATACAATTACAAGATAAAAAGTTATTAAATTCCAAGACTGTCTAATATCTAAAAAAATTTAAGAAAAGTGCATTACAGTAACAACTGTTTCCTTACAGATCTTATCCTCCAAGCCCAGCCCAAAAATTTAGCCAAGCAACAGGCAAAGAAGGGACGGGCGTCTGAACGTAATATGCGTAAAGCTTCCACACAGGATCTTGTGCCTAGGCACCTACATAGGGGCTTTAACCATCTCGACCTGGGCACAGAATAAGCATAGCACTCAAATAAAAAATGGGCTGTGGACTCAACCCTAGAATCACAAAAGGGGCAATAAGGTATAGTTTGATATGGAGGTTTCCAAGTAGACGTAAACAGGCCTAATGGAAGAACGCCCACCCTAAATTTAAAGTATAATGCTCTGTCGCCCGGATTAAGGATTGAATCCAAGTAAGGTTCTCTACAAGGGATCTCCTTAATCAAGAGGAACTGGGCGACAGATTTGCAATGGTTAGGGTTACACAACCTCTCATTATCCACCCAGAGCCAGTAGATCTTCTTAAGCAATTGTTTTGAGGGTGCTGTTCTATTTGCCCAAGCATCTCCTAATCCCAGGTCCAAAAGGAGACGCTTAACCTCCCTGAGCCAGGTAACCTTATGCCAGCCAGATAAGGATAGAATTTCGCTAAGGGCATCTGCATAACTACTCAGCTCAGGGACATTCCATATCCTGGCCCATAATAAGAGAGGACGTAGCCTAGCTTGCTCACAAATTGGGCGTGTGCCTGCGTCTAGCAAGAGAGGAATTGTAGGGGTACTATGGGGTAACCTCATAAGATCTTTGTGGAATTTATTTTCGAGGTGTGTCAGGGTGTCAACACTCTGTATACCCCACAGTTCCGCACCATACAATGCTGCACTCACCACCCTTGCCCTATAGATATCAAGAAGTGCCCCTATAGGTTTTAAAGCTGAGGCACGATGTTCCTTGAGCAGGGCCCCTGAAACCCTCTTGTGTGTCAGGAACACCTTCTGGTGATGCGCCTTCCAACTCATATTGGTACACAAACGAATACCTAGGTAGTCAAATTCATTGACTCTATCCAAGGGAACAGAGTCCAAGGTAGGGGGAACAACCGTTTTCCTAGAAGGATTAAGAACGAGGAATTTGGTCTTGCCTATGTTTATAGACAGGCCCTTGGTATCACAAAAGGCCTTGAAGCTAGAAAGCAACTTTTGGATACCTACTGGTGACTTGGAAATTAAGAGGGTGTCATCCGCAAAAAGGAGCGTAGGAACTTTCCTACCAGCCAAGGATGGTGCATCTGACGGCTGTTGAAGCAGATGCTCCACCACTCCGTTAACATATAGAGAAAACAGAGTGGGGGCGAGCACACATCCCTGGCGGACGCCCCTATCTACGGAGATGCGAGATGTTTTATCCCCCTGGGTACCCCATCTAATCTGGGCAAAGTTGCTTTCATGAAACTTTATAAGCAAGGCCAACAAATAGGGAGGTATACCCATCCTATCTAAGACATTCCATAGTTGGACTCGAGGGACCAGGTCGAAGGCAGTTCGCAAGTCTATAAAGACCAAATACAAACTGCCCCCACCCAGCACAACCACCTTCCAGTAAATCATTAAAAGACGGAACGTCTGCTCGATAGTACCCATCCCGGATCTAAAACCTGCCTGGAAATCTGACAAAACCTGATTTTCTTCGACCCACTGCAGGATCCTACCTAGAACCACTTTGCCCGCAACCTTTTGCGTTGAATCAAGCAGGCTAATAGGGCGATAATTAGCTGGGTCGTCCCGACAGCCTTTTTTGAAAATAGGGACGACCTCAGCACCGCTCCAAGAGTCAGGAAGAGAACCTCCCAAAACTGCCTCATTCAGAAGAGAGGCAATTAATCTACTCCACAATGATGGATATTTCTTCAACAAGTCCCCCGGAATTCCATCGGGACCAGCAGCCTTGCGAGATACAATACGACTGATTGCCCCTTCAACTTCCTCTATGCTGAAGGGGGAGGCATTGATAGAAATCTCAGGAGGTAGGCTGGCATAAGGGCCCGTTTTGAGGATGGGAACCCCACTTTGAACAGAGTACAGTTTGGAAAAGTGGGCAAACCAGAGATTGCCAGGAATATTACAGGTGAACTGGGAATCAAGAGGTTTGTCCCTGGCTCTTAGCAGATCCCAGAACCCTTTAGAGTCTTTTCTGGAACTTGCCTCCGCTAAATCCCACCAGAAACTAAAATCATGGGCCTCCTTCGCCTCTGCCACAACTTTTTTATAGAGATTCCTCGCCAATCTAATGTTGCCTGAATCCTTGTTTTTCACTGCGGAAATAAGTTCCCCCTTGGCAGCCCGACATTTGGAAGAATACCATTTGATTCTTGCCCTAGGAGCACCCTTCACAGAAACCTTTGCGCTGGTTTGAGGAATAATAAACAAATCGCTTAGCACCACAATGGTTTCTGTGAATAATGGTAGAACAGATTGACTGGTGACACCCAGGGCATCCAGGCGCTGCTCCACCGCTAACATGGCGGTCCCTGCCTGTGCCATCCTTCCCTCGTCTGCTTCTACTTTAGCCCATTTTAGGCGCCTACCACAGGCCGAGGGAACAAGCTCATGGGAGATTTTCCACTTGTAAGGAATCTTAAGTTGGCTTCCCACCTGCCAGGGCGGAATCAATGATAAGGAAAGGGGATTGTGGTCACTATCACAGGACGCAATGACCTCCATGTCATGATGAAATGACCACAATTATAATTTAGCACAACATAGTCTATTCTGGAGGTACGGCCTATCCTGTTGTAAGTGTGCGCACCCAGAATGTCCGATTTAGATCGGCCGTTAGTTGGTCTTAGGTCATGATCCATACAGAGCGCGTTGATGTCCACCGCACTCTGAGTCCACTTGGGAATCGGATCTAGGGTCAGGATGGGAATACCTCTCCTTGTATCCTCTTCCCAAGTATCCAGTATATCCTCCACAGCCAATGGCTCAAAACAGCAATTAAAGTCGCCTGCCAGAAGAACATAAGAGTCAATGCTGCAGGCGGCTAGATCGCTGCTTAATCCTGTAGAGGATAATGTGGAGGACCCGCCCCTGGCCCCCCTTAGATAAAGGTTAAAGACTTCCAACTTCCTACCCCCTGGGCATAGAATGGTTATCCTCTGAAGGTCAGGAGAATGCGTGGGTTTTTGGGTGATACTTAAACCTAGAGCGATATTAACCCATATGAGAAGGCCACCTGATGGGCGACCTTTACCTCAATTTGATGGGAAGCTGGAACAAAGTAGGTCGTGAAGCCCACTCTATGCCTAGGCTCAAGACACCAGGTTTCCTGCAAAAGACAGATGTTGTAGGGGGCCAGAAAGGCATTCCATTCAGGGGTTTCGAAGTTGCGGGCGAGCCCTGCCACATTCCAAGATATGATCTTTATCAAGGGATCAGCTGGGGTAATCTGTCTTGGCAGTTCATCTAATGTGGCCAGTTTAGTCACAGGACCTGCCCCCCTCACAGCAGATCTATTTGGACTAGATAAAGGCTCAATCTGATGGGGATAGGGAGCCATTGTTACATCAGTCAGCTTCCTAGTTAAAGGAACATTCTGGATTGGGGACAAGGGAATCAGGCAGGGTAGGGCCAATTGGTCCATAACAACTTGAGAATCAAAAGTACACAGTGTGTTCGAGGCCGCTTCCATAGATAGAACAGGCAGCATTCCCTCTAGAGTTAGCGGGCTAGGAGCCGAGGGTTCAGTCACACAAGGAGAGGGAGATGATTCGTTGTGCCCTAGTACCTGGGGTAAAGGATCCTGGGGAACAGGTTGACATGCGAGTCAATCTACCTCCTCAAGCCCAATAAACCGATTAAAAGTGGAAAAGACATTCCAATTTGTGGGGGAAACTTGGGATTTTTTGGGGTGACTCCTCCAGTTGCGATGGTGTACTAGGGACCAGTCCTCATCACGTGAAGATCTAGAACACGGTGGATAAAAGAAGGACAATGGCCTAGGTGTTACAAGAGAACCTTCACCAATGGGCCAGGAACAGATGTGGTGTACCAAGGAAGGATCATCAAAGGTCACCACTATGCAATCCCCAGGACTAGATTTCCATGAAGGGCCCACCCAGGGGGTTCTACGTACCATTGAAATTCTACTTCTCTGACCATTAGGGATTGGTCTATTCGCATTGAGCCAATGAATTGTCTTATTCTTCAGAGACCAATGGTTCTCGTATTGGCCATTTCCTAACTGGGGGACGCCCGTCAGCACAACCACATAATCATTGGCCTCTGGAGGAAGATCAATGTAACCCCCTCTAAAGTTGTTCTTAGCAGGAGGGCTCTTGACTGAATGGAGTACCGCTTCCCTAGGAGGGGAACTATGCGACACACCTGCATTAAGTTTAACTACTGGTTGGGGGGTGGGACATTTAGGAGCTGTGAGAAGTTGGCCTGATGTATGATGTCACTAGTTATAGTGTACACCTTATATCAGTCCAAATACCCTTATGGTGATTGGTTGTAAAGTCAACCTTATAGACCAGCTATCCTAGTGGTAGCATGGACAAGAGCAGTCTTAGGCTAAACTCTGAATGGCATGTGAAGCCAGCTGTGATACCATATATAATCCCTTGAATACCAAATGAAAGGACACCACAACAGATATATATATATAAAATAAAGTGTATTTATTCTAAGCAAACCCTCAGCACTCTTTATGAGTTTAGAGGTAAGTACAACACAGTCTTATTAATGCATACAGTAAGTCACACAGGTAAGTAATACAGTTAGGCCCTAGGGGCCACGCAAACCATATACTAAATAAGTGGTATAAGAACCACTGTCACGGAAATAGACTAGGCCTAGGCCTAGGGAATCGCTGGGGCTACACTACACTAGCGTTAGTTAGGGAGTGGGAGGCCCACGGGATTCGTGTGCAGAGTGGAAACACTCACGCGTAATGCGTAACAGTCAATAGCAATGTTACAGTTTAGAAATAGATAGATTTAGGACACTTCCGGAGTAGCTAGGAAGTTGAGACTTGAAAACTAGACACTAGGATAGTCACTATCCTGATGAGCACCGGAGTACCCAAGTTACCTAGCCCACAGGCTGCGGGTGCATAGGGGTGAAGATGCGTCGTTTTCGTCGTCGACTCCTATGGATGCCTGAAGAAAGATGCTGACAGGCAGTCAGGGGAGAGTGTCCGGTGGATCCCCAGCCTGGGATCAAGAAGAGAAGAAACCTGCAAGCAGAGGGGACAGAGTCAAGGTCACTAGCCAGTGACCACGTGGAACCAGGAAGGAACCAGGCGATGTCGTGAAGAGTTGCAGGGGAAGGTGAAGCTTGTCGCTGGAGCCAGGAGGACCAGGAAGCGTCGAGGACGACCAGGACCAGGAGGCGAGCTGTCCCACGAAGGCTCTTGCTGTCGGCGGCGTCGAAGTTGGACTAGGACTCACCAAGCCTTGGCAAGCGGAACCCACGAAGAACAAGGGACTTGCTTCTGGTGCAGACCAGGAAGGTCTGGGGTGCTTCTTCTTTGCAGAGAAGCGGGAGCCAGTCTGGAGGAGCCAAACCAGCGCAGAAGATTTTAGGGAGCGTCGTCACAAAGGCCACTAGCCAGCGGGCAAGCAACCGGACAGACGCGGCAAGCAGGAAAATGCTGAAGGGCCCCACGCAGGACTCGTGGAGTGTGGGGGGCTGGTCTTCGGTGCAGATGGTGCTTGGGGTTGGGGCTTCTCAATCCCCGGTGCACAACTTCGAGGGTACCTCAGAAGCTGCGCTGTAAGTTACTAGCCACTTTTCCCAGGTAGCCGGTCCCACGTCGCTCGTCGCCTCCACGGATCTCAGCTCTGCTGCAGATGTGGATGAGGGTCGGAGAAGTCTGGAAATCAAGGCTCTGGTCGGGCTCTGCAGTCGGTTCCTCGTCGAACGTTTCACAAAGCAAAGGGTAGTCACTTGATGGTGCCTGTTTGCACAGGGTAGCCACTCCTTGGCTACAAGGGAGATTCTTCAGTCTTCTTCTTTCGTCGAATGTCGAAGGTCCAGAGTTTCTGTTCAGTTTTGCAGGTTCAGGATAATCTAATCTCTTGAGGCCCAACTCCCACTCTTATACTAATCTGGGGGGCTGGGATACCTGCTAGGTCACGCCTTATGGGTGGGACCTGGGAGGGGGTGGTTACACCCACTTCCCTTTGTCCAGTTTCGCGCCAGAGCTGGGGCTGGAGTGCCCCAGCGCCGGTTTGAACTGGACTATGCAAGGAACACCTTGTGTGCCCCAGGCATGTCTCATTCCTTTCAGCCCACCCTGCCCCAATACACTAAAGGCTGTCTGGGGAGGTGCTAGCACCTCCCCAAGCAGGAAACCTATTGTCCAGGCCTCCCTGGCTGGGATCCCTCCCAGCAGCAGGAGGTCAGACTTGTGTCGTGGCAGCAGCATCCATTTTGTGATGCTGAGGCTTTGGTCAGAGGCTAACAGTTGAAGTATGATTTTAACATGTCTTTCCCTCTAGAAGGGGGGAATAATATTCTCATGTCCAGAAATGGCATGGGGGTATTATTCCCGAGTGTTAGACACCTTACACGACATGCTTTGATAAAGCCAAACCATAGTTACCATAACCGTCTAAGATTATAAGGCACTTTAAGAGTATATGGTAGGCTATATCATAGAACAGCTATAAGGACATGGTTCCGAAAGCTGCAGACAGGCTCAGCTCATGCTAGAGCACCATCTCACATGTTACCAAGCACTCTGCCTCCAGGATGGTCAAGGCCTGCCATAGGAGTGACTGATAGGTACACATGTGTCTATATGTAAGTTAGGTATAGGAATACTACACCTAAGCAAGGGGTGATTACACGACCTTGCCCCAGCTGAGTGATCAGCCAGTTGTGTCAAAATGGAAGGCCAGGCCAGGGGTGGCACAATACATGCTGCAGCCCCTGGTAGGCCTAGGGTACACCTATGCCCTGGGTACCTAGGGTACACTGTACAGGGGCCAATAAGGTGATCCTATCCAAATGGGTTATGCACCTAAAGTACATAGTAGTAATTTAGAGAGAGAACAGCAGGGCTGTGGGTCTGATTAGCAGGCCCACAGCCACATCTAAGTCGTAAACCAGTAAAGCAAAAGCAAAAAGTGGGGGTGAACATAGAAAGCAGACCCTACTCTCCTACACAACCCCCCCCCAAACTTAGGGACATTAAACTAACCTTGACCAGTTGAGTCTTCATGTTCTAAGTGGAAATATCTGGAGAGTCCATCTGCATTGGCATGGTCAGTCCCAGGTCTATGTTCCACTGTGAAGTCCATCCCCTGTAGGGAAATGGACCACCTAAGAAGTTTGGGATTTTCACCCTTCATCTGATTTAGCCACAAGAGGGGCTTATGGTCTGTCTGAATTTTGAAGTGAGTGCCAAACAAGTATGGCCTCAGCTTCTTCAGGGCCCAAACCACAGCAAAGGCCTCCCTCTCAATAGCTGACCAACGTTTCTCTCTAGGGGTCAGCCTTCTACTTATAAAAGCAATGGGCTGGTCTTGACCATCTACATTCAGTTGTGAAAGAACAGCTCCCACACCTAACTCAGAAGCATCTGTCTGGACAATGAACTCTTTGGAGTAGTCTGGACTTTTCAGAATAGGTGCACTGCACATGGCCTGCTTCAGGTCATCAAATGCTTTTTGACAGCTTGCTGTCCACTGAACTTTCTTTGGCATCTTCTTGGAGGTCAAGTCATTAAGTGGTGTCACTATGGACCCATAGTTCTTAACAAACTTTCTGTAGTACCCAGACAGGCCCAAGAAAGCTCTGACCTGAGTCTGGGTAGTTGGAGGAGCCCAGTCCTTTATGGTCTGGATCTTGCTCTCCAGTGGTTGAACCTGACCCCCACCAACTAGGTGGCCCAGGTATACAACCTTGCTCTGCCCTATCTGGCACTTAGTGGCCTTGATAGTGAGGCCTGCCTTTTGCAGGGCCTCTAAAACATTCCTCAGGTGGACCAGGTGATCCTCCCAGGTGGAGCTAAAGACAGCAATATCATCAAGATAAGCTGCACAATAATCATCCAACCCAGTAAGGACTTGATTCACCAGCCTTTGGAAAGTGGCAGGTGCATTCTTCAAACCAAAGGGCATTACCACAAATTGATAATGTCCTCCTGGGGTCGAGAAAGCAGTTTTGGCCCTTGCACTCTCAGCTAGTCTGATTTGCCAGTAGCCTGCTGTTAGGTCAAATGTGCTCAAAAACTTAGCAGCTGCCAGTCTGTCAATGAGCTCATCTGCCCTAGGTATTGGGTGGGCATCTGTCCTAGTGACAGCATTGAGACCTCTGTAATCCACGCAAAACCTCATCTCTCTCTTACCATCTTGGGTGTGAGGTTTTGGCACAAGGACTACAGGACTAGCCCAAGGGCTCTCTGAAGGTTCAATGACTCCCAGCTCCAACATCTTTTGTACCTCAACTTTTATGCAGTCCCTGACATGGTCAGGTTGCCTGTAGATTTTACTCTTCACAGGCAGACTGTCACCAGTGTCCACCTCATGGGTGCACCAGTTTGTCTGACTTGGGGTCAGAGAGAACATATGTCTGTAGGCCTGCAGAACTTGTCTGCAGTCCTGTTGCTGATGGACAGTGAGGCTGTCAGAAAAGACCACACCATCAACTGAGCCATCATCAGGGTTCTGAGTCAACAGGTCTGGGAGAGGGTCACTCTCTTCCTCCTGCCCCTCATCTGTAGCCATGAGTAGCCCCATGTCTGCCCTGTCAACATATGCCTTCAATCTGTTGACATGAAGCACCCTGTGGGGGCTTCTGGGAGTCCCAAGGTCCACCAAGTAGGTGACTTCTCCCTTTTTCTCAACAATAGTGTGGGGTCCAGACCATTTGTCTTGGAGTGCTGCTGGGGCCACTGGCTCCAACACCCACACTTTCTGTCCTGGCTGGTAAACAGTCAGTACAGCCTTTTGGTCATGCCAAGCTTTTTGGAGTTCTTGGCTTGCCTCAAGGTTTTTAGAAGCCTTCTTCATATACTCTGCCATCCTGGAGCGGAGACCAAGTACATAATCCACTATGTCTAGTTTGGGTTGTCTGAGAGGTCTCTCCCATCCTTCCTTCACCAAACACAGGGGTCCTCTTACAGGATGCCCAAACAAAAGCTCAAAAGGGCTGTAGCCAACCCCCTTTTGTGGGACCTCTCGGTAAGCAAACAGAAGGCAGGGTAAAAGGATGTCCCATCTTCGCCTAAGCTTGTCTGGTAATCCTTTTATCATTCCCTTTAGGGTCTTGTTGAATCTCTCAACAAGCCCATTGCACTGTGGGTGATAGGGTGTGGTGAACTTATAGTTAACACCACACTCCTTCCACATTGCAGTCAAGTATCCTGACATAAAGTTGGCACCTCTGTCAGAAATGACCTCCTTTGGAAAGCCCACTCTGGAGAATACTCCCAGCAGGGCCCTTGCCACAACAGGAGCTGTTGTGGTCCTCAGGGGAATTGCTTCTGGGTACCTGGTGGCATGGTCCACTATCACCAGTATGAATCTGTGCCCAGATGCTGTTTGTGGGTCCATTGGTCCTACAATATCTATGCCCACTCTTTCAAAGGGGACCCCCACCACAGGTAGTGGTATGAGGGGGGCCTTTGTGGTGCCACCTGATTTGCCACTGGCTTGGCAGGTGACACAGGAGCGACAAAACTCCTTAGTATCTTCTGACATATGGGGCCAGTGAAAGTGAGGGACAAGCCTGTCCCAAGTCTTGTTCTGGCCTAAATGTCCTGCAAGGGGAATATCATGGGCCAAGGTTAGAAGGAAGCCTCTGAACTTCAGTGGTATGACCAACCTCCTGGATGCACCAGGCTTGGGGTCTCTAGCCTCTGAGTACAGTAGCCCTTCATCCCAATACACTCTATGGGTACCTTGAGCATTCCCTGCAGCCTCAGCAGCAGCCAGCTGTCTGAGGGGTTCAAGAGAGGGGCAGTCTAATTGAGCCTGCCTCAGATCTGCCCTGGAAGGTCCCCCTGTCCCAAGAAACTCAACCTGATCAGGTTCAAGTTCTTCTAGGACAGTTCCTTCAGGGCTCTCAGAACCATCCTCCTGGGAGGGCTGATCCACCACCTGAGGCAGGGGGGAAGGCATAGCCTTAACCCTACTGCTCTTTCTCTTGGATTGTGACTGGTCCATAGTTTCAGGATCCAGCACTTGTTCAGTGTTGCACTTTTTGGCCTGTGACCTGGTCACAGCAAGGACATGTGCATCTATCCCCAGCATTTCTGCATGGGTCCTATACTCCACTTCAGACCAAACTGAAGTTTCAAGATCATTGCCCAGTAAACACTCTACAGGAAGGTCTGAACTAACAACAACTTTCTTGAGGCCAGTTACCCCTCCCCAGGAGAAGTTAACAATAGCCACACTATGGGAGGTAGTGGCATTGCTAGCGTTGGTCACTAGGTAATTCTCACCTAGTATGATCTGTCCAGGGTCCACAAAAGCAGGTGTCACCATTGTGACACTAGCCCCAGTGTCCCTGTAGGCCTGAGCCATTCTTTGGTTGATAAAAGGTGTCTGTCTGTACTTGCCCAGGTTACTGGGGCCTACAGTAGAGGACAAAGCTAAGTCCCCATCACAGATCAGGACAGCCTGAGTAGGCACTCTGACTAGGCCAGAATCCTCCTCAGTTCCCAGGGTTAACCCTACTACACCCTTTTGCTGGGAACCACCACTTACAGCTGAACTAGGGGGTACAGTTGCCTTAGGGGCAATGGTGGCTGGGGGCTTATCCTTTTTGGTGCACTCACTAAACCAATGTGAGGTAGACTTACAATAGTTGCACCATGGTTTCTTTTGGCCTTCTTTCTTCTTATCCTTTTTGGAACCACCCTCCCCCTGAGCCTTTTGGGGGCCTGGTGAAGACTTCTGGTCTTTTTGTTTCTGCTCATTACCCTTCTGGTCTGCCTTTTTCTGATCACCGCCCTGGTTCTGGTTTTTCTGCTTAACTCTAGTCCTGACCCATCTATCTGCCTTCTTTCCCAATTCTTGGGGAGAAGTCAGATCAGAATCAATCAGGTGTTGATGCAATAGCTGGTTTTGACAGTTGTTAAGTATTTGTTCTCTCATGATCAAATTATACAATCCTGTATAGTCCTTAACCTTACTTCCCAATAGCCAGCCTTCCAGAGCCTTAGTGGCACAATCTACAAAGTCAGTCCAGTCCTGAGTCTGTGTCTTCTGGGTATCCCTGAACAACAACCTGTATTGTTCAGTGGTTAGGCCAAACCCATCAATCAGAGCACTCTTCAGGACAGTGTAATTATCTGCATCCTCATCACTAACTGTGAGGAGCTTGTCTCTTCCTTTCTCAGAGAAGGAGAGCCACAAGATAGCTGCCCACTGACTTTGGGGTACCTGCTGTACTTTGCAAGCTCTCTCCAAAGCAGTTATCCATTTGTGGATGTCATCCCCACACTTGTAGGGAGGGACAATCTTGCTCAGGTTTCTATTATCATAGTGCCTGTCTCTATCTCTAGGAATGTTGCTGCCACCAGTGGGTTCTAACCCACTTAACTTTTGTTCTCTAGCCAGAGCAAGCTTCTCTTTGGCAAGGGCAAGCTCTTCCCTCTGAATCCTCAGATTAGCCTCCCTCATTCTGGCTGCATGCTCCTTTCTCTCAGGTGAAGTCATTCCCCTGTGAGAGGAAGCATTAGAGGTGTCAGAGACATGGGAGTGGATGGATTCCCTTGAAGGGGATCTGTCCCTCCTGCTTCTCTGTGAATGTCTACTTGTGGGTCTGTATGGGGGGACCCCATGCAAACTCCCATGTAAACTTAAGTTAGCCTGGCTAAGTCTCCTTACTTGGCTCTGGCTGTCTACCTCCCCATCTGAAGGCCCATCTGACTCCTCTGTGGTGGGTAGACCCTCCTCTGCGCCTAGGGCACCTTCCTGTGATGCCCTCTGAGCATCATACTCCTCTAGGAGTTGTCTTAACTGAAGGAGGGTAGGGTTTGCACCCTGTTTTATTCCTCTGGAGGTACACAATTGTCTCATCTCCTGGAATGTTAAGGTATCATACCTAGAGGGGGTCTTCTGCAGACCTGCCCCTCCTGAGAGAGCATCTACTTGATCTCCTCCCAGAGGCATGATCTAGTGAGGGTGTGGTGTGTGCACCTACCTACACTAGTTGTATCTACTAAACCTTTCTAGTAGTTGTAGTCAGGGTGTGTTATTCCCTTCAACCTACAACTACAAAGTCCAGTAGGACTTAAGTATAATAATCTATGTTATATGTACCTAGACAATATCTGTGTGATCTTTCAATTTAGTATCTCAAGATTACAATGGTATTACAACAGCAAGCTCAGATCCCAACCGCTGCTCACCAATGTGTGAAGTTGGCCTGATGTATGATGTCACTAGTTATAGTGTACACCTTATATCAGTCCAAATACCCTTATGGTGATTGGTTGTAAAGTCAACCTTATAGACCAGCTATCCTAGTGGTAGCATGGACAAGAGCAGTCTTAGGCTAAACTCTGAATGGCATGTGAAGCCAGCTGTGATACCATATATAATCCCTTGAATACCAAATGAAAGGACACCACAACAGATATATATATATAAAATAAAGTGTATTTATTCTAAGCAAACCCTCAGCACTCTTTATGAGTTTAGAGGTAAGTACAACACAGTCTTATTAATGCATACAGTAAGTCACACAGGTAAGTAATACAGTTAGGCCCTAGGGGCCACGCAAACCATATACTAAATAAGTGGTATAAGAACCACTGTCACGGAAATAGACTAGGCCTAGGCCTAGGGAATCGCTGGGGCTACACTACACTAGTGTTAGTTAGGGAGTGGGAGGCCCACGGGATTCGTGTGCAGAGTGGAAACACTCACGCGTAATGCGTAACAGTCAATAGCAATGTTACAGTTTAGAAATAGATAGATTTAGGACACTTCCGGAGTAGCTAGGAAGTTGAGACTTGAAAACTAGACACTAGGATAGTCACTATCCTGATGAGCACCGGAGTACCCAAGTTACCTAGCCCACAGGCTGCGGGTGCATAGGGGTGAAGATGCGTCGTTTTCGTCGTCGACTCCTATGGATGCCTGAAGAAAGATGCTGACAGGCAGTCAGGGGAGAGTGTCCGGTGGATCCCCAGCCTGGGATCAAGAAGAGAAGAAACCTGCAAGCAGAGGGGACAGAGTCAAGGTCACTAGCCAGTGACCACGTGGAACCAGGAAGGAACCAGGCGATGTCGTGAAGAGTTGCAGGGGAAGGTGAAGCTTGTCGCTGGAGCCAGGAGGACCAGGAAGCGTCGAGGACGACCAGGACCAGGAGGCGAGCTGTCCCACGAAGGCTCTTGCTGTCGGCGGCGTCGAAGTTGGACTAGGACTCACCAAGCCTTGGCAAGCGGAACCCACGAAGAACAAGGGACTTGCTTCTGGTGCAGACCAGGAAGGTCTGGGGTGCTTCTTCTTTGCAGAGAAGCGGGAGCCAGTCTGGAGGAGCCAAACCAGCGCAGAAGATTTTAGGGAGCGTCGTCACAAAGGCCACTAGCCAGCGGGCAAGCAACCGGACAGACGCGGCAAGCAGGAAAATGCTGAAGGGCCCCACGCAGGACTCGTGGAGTGTGGGGGGCTGGTCTTCGGTGCAGATGGTGCTTGGGGTTGGGGCTTCTCAATCCCCGGTGCACAACTTCGAGGGTACCTCAGAAGCTGCGCTGTAAGTTACTAGCCACTTTTCCCAGGTAGCCGGTCCCACGTCGCTCGTCGCCTCCACGGATCTCAGCTCTGCTGCAGATGTGGATGAGGGTCGGAGAAGTCTGGAAATCAAGGCTCTGGTCGGGCTCTGCAGTCGGTTCCTCGTCGAACGTTTCACAAAGCAAAGGGTAGTCACTTGATGGTGCCTGTTTGCACAGGGTAGCCACTCCTTGGCTACAAGGGAGATTCTTCAGTCTTCTTCTTTCGTCGAATGTCGAAGGTCCAGAGTTTCTGTTCAGTTTTGCAGGTTCAGGATAATCTAATCTCTTGAGGCCCAACTCCCACTCTTATACTAATCTGGGGGGCTGGGATACCTGCTAGGTCACGCCTTATGGGTGGGACCTGGGAGGGGGTGGTTACACCCACTTCCCTTTGTCCAGTTTCGCGCCAGAGCTGGGGCTGGAGTGCCCCAGCGCCGGTTTGAACTGGACTATGCAAGGAACACCTTGTGTGCCCCAGGCATGTCTCATTCCTTTCAGCCCACCCTGCCCCAATACACTAAAGGCTGTCTGGGGAGGTGCTAGCACCTCCCCAAGCAGGAAACCTATTGTCCAGGCCTCCCTGGCTGGGATCCCTCCCAGCAGCAGGAGGTCAGACTTGTGTCGTGGCAGCAGCATCCATTTTGTGATGCTGAGGCTTTGGTCAGAGGCTAACAGTTGAAGTATGATTTTAACATGTCTTTCCCTCTAGAAGGGGGGAATAATATTCTCATGTCCAGAAATGGCATGGGGGTATTATTCCCGAGTGTTAGACACCTTACACGACATGCTTTGATAAAGCCAAACCATAGTTACCATAACCGTCTAAGATTATAAGGCACTTTAAGAGTATATGGTAGGCTATATCATAGAACAGCTATAAGGACATGGTTCCGAAAGCTGCAGACAGGCTCAGCTCATGCTAGAGCACCATCTCACATGTTACCAAGCACTCTGCCTCCAGGATGGTCAAGGCCTGCCATAGGAGTGACTGATAGGTACACATGTGTCTATATGTAAGTTAGGTATAGGAATACTACACCTAAGCAAGGGGTGATTACACGACCTTGCCCCAGCTGAGTGATCAGCCAGTTGTGTCAAAATGGAAGGCCAGGCCAGGGGTGGCACAATACATGCTGCAGCCCCTGGTAGGCCTAGGGTACACCTATGCCCTGGGTACCTAGGGTACACTGTACAGGGGCCAATAAGGTGATCCTATCCAAATGGGTTATGCACCTAAAGTACATAGTAGTAATTTAGAGAGAGAACAGCAGGGCTGTGGGTCTGATTAGCAGGCCCACAGCCACATCTAAGTCGTAAACCAGTAAAGCAAAAGCAAAAAGTGGGGGTGAACATAGAAAGCAGACCCTACTCTCCTACAGGAGCTTTAGGTATGGAGGCGGTAGTGCTATGGTGCCCAGCCGCAGACCCCGATGTAGGCACCGATCGTGCGATAACTGGTGGAGAAGGGGAAGATTGTGGAACTTGAGGGATCAAGTCATGGGGAGGTGGCTCAGCAACAGGAAAACCCTGATTTTCTAGACTTCTCAAACCGAGAGTGGCCAGCGCAATAATGCTCTTATCCATCTCGAGTAAATGGTTCTCAATGCGTGAGAGTCTAAGATCAAGAGGAGAAAGAAGTTTCTTAAGGGTTTCCCAAACTAAACTTATAAATTCCCCATCATTCCTGTCCCCACTCACAACATATGTGCCCTCTTCACCTACCTCGGTAACCGAGGAGGTGGTCAAAAAAGCAGGAGCTGGCTCATCTTTAACCCCCTCATACTGTGAATGTTCCCCGGTCACACCCCCTCCTATAGGATTTAAGACCGGAGCACTAATCGCATTCAGATGTTCAGCAGTAACAATTTTGGCCTTCTTACGGCGATAGGCAGACCGAGAGGTACATTTTCTTTTAGCTTGATGAGCTCTACTAAGTGTATGCCTAGAAGAAGACATTGCCGAGGTAGGAAAATTAGAACCAGTATCCTGCTTAAGAGGGATTGTGGAAAGGTTCACAGCACTATCCTGCATCGGTGGCTCCAAGGTGGGGGGTAGTACAGAAAAAGCCGGAGTGTGGTGGACATCAACATGTGTAACTACACAATGGGGGATAGCTGGACGTGGCGGGGTAACCGCTGTGGCTATATTGCCCAGGGAAGATTTTTTCGACAAATCAATTACCTGGGACAATCTCCTAGCGGACGCCAATTCCAAGGAAACACGAGCCTGAAGTTTAGAAATTTCATGGTCTATAGCTGTATTGGTACGAGTAATAAAGTCGTCCATCGGACCATTGATAGGAAGACCGCCAATTGGGGCCTTGCTCCGTGTTAACCTGCTAGACATAGTTTAACAACCAACAGGGGCAGCCCCCTAACCTTACTGTGGGGATATAGACACAATGAATTATATAACAATTACACTCACACAGACTCACTTGAACAATACAAAAGGGGGTAGCACAGACCAGACCTCATAGACCTCGAACGGCCTCAAACGGCCTGCTCTTTGCCCCGTCTTCGCCCCGGGGTGCGCCCCGCACGCGTCCCGCTTACGCGTAGGCGGGGAGACAGTTATAGTGATCGAGGAGGGAGTGGCCGGGAAGAGCCAGCAGCTGCAGCAAATAATCAGCAAGGCAGTAGGGCTGCTGGTACTCGCAGTCCCGGGGACCCGTGTAGAAGAAAGTCACCGCTCCCGCACTTCTCCGCCCAACAGATACCTCCGGTGAGTTGAATGCTGGTAGCAAAGTTCGTGGACCAGGACAGATTCCGGGCGGCACCCGCGATGCGGGGGCCGCGATGCGCTTTATAGTGGGAGGGAGGGGCCGGGAAGAGCCAGCAGCTGCAGCAAATAATCAGCAAGGCAGTAGGGCTGCTGGTACTCGCAGTCCCGGGGACCCGTGTAGAAGAAAGTCACCGCTCCCGCACTTCTCCGCCCAACAGATACCTCCGGTGAGTTGAATGCTGGTAGCAAAGTTCGTGGACCAGGACAGATTCCGGGCGGCACCCGCGATGCGGGGGCCGCGATACGCTTTATAGTGGGAGGGAGGGGCCGGGAAGAGCCAGCAGCTGCAGCAAATAATCAGCAAGGCAGTAGGGCTGCTGGTACTCGCAGTCCCGGGGACCCGTGTAGAAGAAAGTCACCGCTCCCGCACTTCTCCGCCCAACAGATACCTCCGGTGAGTTGAATGCTGGTAGCAAAGTTCGTGGACCAGGACAGATTCCGGGCGGCACCCGCGATGCGGGGGCCGCGATGCACTTTATAGTGGGAGGGAGGGGCCGGGAAGAGCCAGCAGCTGCAGCAAATAATCAGCAAGGCAGTAGGGCTGCTGGTACTCGCAGTCCCGGGGACCCGTGTAGAAGAAAGTCACCGCTCCCGCACTTCTCCGCCCAACAGATACCTCCGGTGAGTTGAATGCTGGTAGCAAAGTTCGTGGACCAGGACAGATTCCGGGCGGCACCCGCGATGCGGGGGCAGCGATGCGCTTTATAGTGGGAGGGAGGGGCCGGGAAGAGCCAGCAGCTGCAGCAAATAATCAGCAAGGCAGTAGGGCTGCTGGTACTCGCAGTCCCGGGGACCCGTGTAGAAGAAAGTCACCGCTCCCGCACTTCTCCGCCCAACAGATACCTCCGGTGAGTTGAATGCTGGTAGCAAAGTTCGTGGACCAGGACAGATTCCGGGCGGCTAATGTGAATAGACAGCAGTTTTTATCAATGACCCAAAAGAAATGAAGTTGTAGGTAGATGTGTGTCCAGCAAGCAAAGTGCAAAAACAGCTACAACAAAATCGGTCCACATTCCTGTGTTTAACTTGGTATATTGCTTATATTGTGTGAACACCTAACGAGCAAGCACTCACTAAATACAAAATAGTCGTATGGCACAGGCAAGTTTGGTTATGAGTGACGGCAGGCTAACAAGAGAACGTGCGAATATAAATAAGGTTTACTTGATCGTTGATATACAGACAATCGCAGCATCTGTACCTTAAAACATCTGACGCGATTGTTGCTATCCTGGGTCCTTTTACTGTTGCCGGAGCTTTACCAACTCACATACCACATGGCATCCAGCCTGTACATTAACCCGGAAGTGATCCCACTTCCCTACTGTTGCACTCACTGGAGTGGTAATAGTAATTTTTACGCTCTCACTATCCAACAAAAGCTATACTTTTTTACATTACTTTTATTATGTTTACATTTTAAGCTTTTTTATATTATATTATGTATGTTTTATTTAATTGTTTTTAATATTTAATTACTTTTATATTATTTTTAATACATTTAAAAAATTCGATATTTTAGCTAACTATATTTTAACATTCTATATTTTGGAATCGATATTTTAGTACTTACCTGTTTGTAGATAGGGAGCCGATATTCTGTCCTTCTATATTTTGGCGTCGATATTTCGGGCATTCTATATTATGTCCCTCAATATTTAGTCACTGAACCCAATGTAACTTGTACAAGGATAGGCAGTATCATAAGTCTTTATGCCCCCAGACCAGATGGTGGATCGTAGTAGGACGGACTAGATTGCTTGAGTCACATTCTCATTAAATTACTCAGCGACCTGGTTCCCAACCAGGGTGTACGCAGGCGACATCTCCCACTATTGTTCAGTATGTTATTGTTGTGGGGTTGTTTGCAGTTGGAGGGAGGGAGGGATAACTTAGCTCAACCTATTTGGGAGGTTGGTGTGGGTGGGGTGATAGAGGTGGGGGGCACAATATAGCAATGCTCAATCTTATTGTCATACATCGCATGCATTATAGGGCACAGGAGTTGTGAGGCACAACTAGCTTATACCGCAATGATGTAAAATGACATCCCTGAGGCTTTTAACTTGGAATATCAGAGGTTTGAACGACCACAGATAGGCCAGGCTACTACTCACATATCTGATACGCCATAAGATAGACTGCTGTTTCTGCAGGAGACGCATCTCCTTAATGCAGCTACTACTAAGCTGCGACATAATAACTGGGGTAAGACGTATTCCACGGGCTAGTCTAACTATGCACATGGGGTGGCTATATTGATGAGCAGGGGGTTGAGTTGGAAGACAACACATACACACATTGACATGGAGTGCAGATTTATCGAACTTAAAGACTCTGGTGCCGATTAGGATCCTGGAAAATATTTCCCCGTACGACTCGTATCCGGTCTTTTTACCGTACGAATCGTACAAGTGCCGTACAAACTGCCAAGTACGATTCGCATGGGAAAAAGTCCATACGAATCGCACTGGGAATATTTCCCCACACGTCCTCGGGTCGGAAAATGTGTCCGACACATCCCCGGACGATTTACCATACAAATGTGAAAAGTGAAGTCCGACCGCGCAAGTACGATCCATCCCGTGCGTCCGATGTGACAACCGTATGGATAAAACACCGTCCGCACCGAACTCCCATAGCAACCATGGAGACATGTGCCCGCATACGCGCCGAACAACCCCCCCAGCCCCCGTATGTACGTGCACAACCACCCCCCAGCCCCCGCATGTACGCCCTGAACCCCCCCCAGCCCCCGCATGTACGCGCCGAACCCCCCCCAGCCCCGCATGTACGCCCCGAACCCCCACCAGCCCCCGCATGTACGCGCCGAACCCCCACCCGTGTATGTACACCAGTGTAGGTACGCACCGTACCCCCACCCGTGTATGTACACCTGT
Organism: Triturus cristatus; assembly: GCF_964204655.1. NCBI lineage: Eukaryota > Metazoa > Chordata > Amphibia > Caudata > Salamandridae > Triturus > Triturus cristatus. Next base: position 42,042,238 of record NC_140585.1, read on the forward strand.
GTAGGTACGGACCGTACCCCCACCCGTGTATGTACACCAGTGTAGGTACGCACCGTACCCCCACCCGTGTATGTACACCAGTGTAGGTACGGACCGTACCCCCACCCGTGTATGTACACCAGTGTAGGTACGGACCGTACCCCCACCCGTGTATGTACACCAGTGTAGGTACGGACCGTACCCCCACCCGTGTATGTACGGCGCGAACCCCCAGCGCGTGGGGGTTCGCGCCGTACATACATGGGTAGGGGTACGGTCCGTACCTACACTGGTGTACATACACGGGTGGGGGTACGGTCCGTACCTACACTGGTGTACATACACGGGTGGGGGTACGGTGCGTACGTACACGGGTGGGGGTACGGTGCGTACATGCGGGGGCTGGGAGGGGGTTCGGGCGTACATGCGGGGGCTGGGGGGGGTTCGGGCATACATGCGGGGGCTGGGGGGGGTTCGGGGCGTACATGCGGGGGCTGGGGGGGGGGTACGGCGCGTACCGGGCCCCCTATTCCGCTGGCAACGCGGCGTACTTAGCTTTTCCGGCACTTTTTGGGTGCCGTAAAAATATTCCGGTCCGGACTGCTGTCGGTTCGAATCGTACTTCCTGGTTCGTGAAACGCAGCCGGAATGCGTCCCGACATCACGACGGCACTTTCCCGGATCACATTTGTATGGATATTCTCGTCGGTCGGTGTTTTTTACAGTTCGTACGGAAATGGTGTGTCCGTGCGAATCGTACTTCCATGTTTGTACAGTTTTACAACCGGGTACGAGTCGGACGGAGAAAACCCTCCGACCGACGGTTCGTACCCGGTTTTTCCATGATCGTAATCGGCACCTCTGTCTGTGAAACAGAGGTCGTATTTGCGGCAATCTATGGGCCCAATACAGACGACCCTGAATTCTTTCACATGATATAGGCCCTCATAGCAGGCTTGGATTGCGACACAGTCATCTGGGGGGGTGGGACTTCAACGCAATCTTAAATGATTCTCTAGACAGAAGGGGTGCATCCCCTAGCTTACCTCCAAGGGAAAGCGCAGCACTAAACTCCTAAATCCAAGTTAATAATCTGGTAGATATTTGGAAATACCGGAATCCGGATAAAACTGAAGGATCATGCATTACCTCACAGCACAGAGCATGGTCCAGGCTGGATTTTTGGGTAGTTTACCGGGACATAGCGGCGTGGGCATCGAACATCTCCCTTCTCCCCAGAACTTTATTGGGCCATGCCTATTACAACTAGAGATCCCCAAAGCGATGAGGTGACCCTTCACATGGAGGCTTCCTACTATGGCGTTGCTAGACCAAGCCTTCCGAGGGGAGATTAGGAAAGATATAAGTGATTATTTCAATGAAAATGAGGGTTCAGTTGAGACGTCGGGGTTACTCTGGGAAGCGATCCAAGTGGTTATAAGGGGATGTTGCATTGCTAAACTGGCGGGGGTACTGAAATCGATCAGACAGAGACTCCATACGCTCGAGGGTCAACTGAAGGACAGTGAGAAGAGGTTTTTTAACTCTGGCAATGGGACACATATGGCTTCAGCTAAAGAGCTGCTCTCCGAATATACGGAAGAGGCTAACCGAGAGGTTAAATTTATGGGGAAATACAGCACAGCTAGACGATACGGGGAAGGCAATAGACCTGTAAGAACACTAGCTGGCATGCTCCGGCCATTGAGAAACACTAATATTATCACTGAACTCAGACATTAAGGGGGGACCCAATCAGAGGGTCACAACAAATATTGAACCATTTAACCGATGTTTACGCTAACCTATATACATCTACAGTCCCCAATGTGCAGGAGGAGATGCGCAATTACTTTGACTCATTAGAATTGCTCTGGCTTAGTAAAACGCATAGGAAGTATCTGGATGAACCATACACATTAGAGGATATTACACACGTGATTAACAGTCTTCCTAACAACAAAGCTCCGGGCCTAGATGGGCTCCATGCCTCCTTTTACAAAACTTATTGCGACATACTAGCCCCACGGCTCTTGGATGTTCACGAAGAATCTATGGAAACCGGTGCCCTTCCACCCTAGATGTGCTGAAGCAGTTATACTTACACTATTGAAGCTTGATAAGTACCCCACTAGCCGAGATTCCTATCGCCCGTTATCACTCATCAATTTGGATAGTAAAATTTTGGCAAAGTTAATCGTTCAAAGACTACAACCATTGCTCCCTTTGATATCGAGGCCAGATCAATCTGGTTTTATACCGGGAGGTCGACAGAGCATAACTTAAGAACATTCTTTGCTCTACTTCACTACCTACACCCTCCGACCCCTGCAGTGGTGATATTCCTAGATGCTACCAAAGCATTCAATACCCTCAAATGGTCCTACCTCTTTGCTGTCTTGGCCAGGCAGGGCCTCAGTCCCACTTTTATAGCCCAAATCAGGCTTCTATACACGGGTACAACAGCTAGGCTGAGAGTAAATGGCCTTTTATCAGAGAGTTTCCCCGTAACAAGAGGCACTAGACAGGGGTGCCCTCTATCCCCGCTCCACTTCGCCATACTGATGGAACCCCTGGCCGCCAGAATCCGACAACATCACACTAACAGTGGAGTGTGATTCTTGTCCAGAGGTCTGACCATATCGCTATACGCAGATGACCTCACGCTCTATATTACAGTTCCAGTAATAAAATATACATCGCATGCTCTGGGAAATGATCAAATTTGGCGGTCTCTCTGGAATACAGATTAATTGCCAAAGATCCACAATCCTCCCTCTGACGGACGGTACAATCCCATTTCCACTGAATTATCCACTAAAATGGGCAGAGGGCCCAGTTAAATACTTTGGGGTCTGGCTCAGTCGAGATATGCAGGAGCTTTGGACGATGAACTTCGGACATGCAGTGAGTTGGTTGGAGGGTAAGCTAGAAACATGCGCACGACTACCACTTTTACTTGCGGGTAGCATAGCGATAGCAAAGATGATAGTACTGCCAACATTTTTATACCTCTTTGTCAATCTTCCCATAGTTGTCACTAAGGCCTTTTTACACAAACTCACATCCCTGTTGATAAAGCTGGTATGGGCCGGGGGCATGCTCGTGTCTCTTGGGAACGTTTGACTTTACCCCTGAGCCAGGGTGGACTGGGAGCACCAGACATCTCCCTGTATGCCTATTGTGCGCAGGCTCAGTTCCTGCATCATTGGATTTTTCCTACCCCATTCCAACCACACATAGCGATCAAATTAGATAGGTCTGCGCCAGTACCGTTAAATGTTGCAATATTTTCCAAATTCCAAAGACCGAGAAATGAAATAGATACCACTGAGATGCTTAGATGGGCCTGGAATGAGCTGCGCGCAAGAGCTGGGCAAGATTTGATATACGCTCCATCGGTTCCTCTTGCAAATAATCCCCTAATACCGGCAATGGCGGATCGGGAGGAACTACTTAGAGCTGAGAAGTTGGGCTGGACGACACTAGCCGATCTATACCCAGTGGACAACTTTCGTTCTCCCCAGATAAGTCAGATGCGAGCACCACGCATTTCTCTGACCTGCTTTTATACTATAGAATCAGGGCCACTTATCGAAGGTTGCCTGACTCTTTTCCCTCTCCCCCACCCACCTTGAATGCACTAGAGCAGATGCTATCGAATACCTTCCAACACAAACTAATCACACGATTACACAATACAATGAAAGCAGATTTTCCTATAGTCAGGCAAAAATCAGTCGAGGGCTGGCATGAGGAGTTGCCCATACCCTTGACTGAGGAACAGTCACCATCTACGAAAACTCCGCTGGCTCCCTGTGGAGAAAAGAGTCACATTCAAAATCCTCACTCACGCCCACAAATGCCTACACAACAACGGATCCAAATATCTCAACGACAGAATCAACTTCCACGCACCCAAAAGAGACCTCCTATCTTCCAACCTCGCACTGGCCGAAACCCCACGCATCCGCAGAGCCAGAGCAGGCGCAAGATCCTTCTCACACATTGCGGCCAAGACCTGGAACGAGCTGCCAGCAGACATCCGACGCTACCCCTCCCTGAACACCTTCAGGAAGACACTCAAGACCTGGATCTTTGGCTAACAGACTTGCTGACCCCCCCAACCCCCCAGCGCCTTGAGACCCTCACGGGTGAGTAGTGCGCTTACAATCCCCTGATTGATTGATTGATTGGCAGTTTTGCTGTGGGCAGCGAGAGTGGTTCTGCCCGAAGTACAGACTGCGCCTGGTTCACTTCAAATTTCTTCATAGATACTATAGAACACCTGCTCAGCTCATGCGAATGGGTCTTCGGGAAGATGCCAGATGTTGGAGATGTAACACACCACAGGCCCCCTTCCACCATATGGCCTGGCACTGTCCTAAGATTGAGCAATATTTGGTGGAGATTTTTGCTTTCATAACCAAGATACTAGATCTAAGGCTGGAGCCATCACCTTTGCTAGGCCTCTTGGGGTACATGAAAGACATGCCAGTAGAATCCCAACGCCTACTAGCCATGCTGCTGCTTCTGGCGAAGAGACTGGTAGCCATATGCTGGGGGTGAGCCGGGGTTCCACAAACAAAATCCTGGATAGCTGATGTTACATTCTGTCAGGAACAACTAAATACATTCTGGGAATTGATACCGGCGGCGTCCAGACCCCGGGACATTTGGGGTCCTTTCGAGGATTGGATCCGAGCTCGGGTCATGACAGAAGATAGGGAAGCCGAGCCCTAATGTTGTGCCACATGGAAGCGTGTGTAGGATTTGGGTATATGTGAGGTAACATTGAACCTGTGGTCATGGGGCGGTCATTGTCGTGTGGACATTACATTTTTCTTTCAACATGAACACTCTCCCCTTAATAAGAATATTGCAGTTAAAGTGGTAGGCGCTGTGACTTTTTACTTAGCATAACACGTGGCATAGTGCTGTATTGTTTTTCTCCCCATAAAAGTTGGGATTCTCATCCCTTGTAGTTGTTTTATTTTTCCCCTTTTTCTTTCTGTTTCTGTTTTCATGTTTCATGCATCCCTTGTTCCCTTTATGTACGTTCCAATATTATGCGATAATGTAATCGTTGGATAAATATGGATACGCAGAGGACAGTGTAATTGTATTCAACATGCATAACTATACGCTGTATTCTTTGTTTCTTTTGTGTAACAAAACTTTAATAAAAATTTAAAAAAAGATTGGAGTTCCTGAAATTATTAAAAAACAAGACCCCGCATCACATTACCTAACGTGGATATGCCAATATGGTCCCACCCCTGAAAGCCTTGTAGTCCCGCCACCTAGGGAATGAGCATGTTCCACCATAGCAGAGTCTCCCGTGTAAGGCATCTTATGTTATTTTTTAAGAAAAGGAAGATGGAAATAGTGGGTGATGGCAGCACGCATGCCAGTGTGGAGTGTTGTGTAGGTGCTTGCAGGACCATGTGATTGTGAGAGAGTGGGGTGTTGGGTGCTGTCGGTGCAGTTGCAGTAAAAACAATAATAAAGTCAAAATGCAAAGCAATAAAGTTCCCAAACTGAATTGGAAGAATAGAGTACAATTTAATTGACATAATGGCACAATAATGGCAAAAATCCAAGAAGGGGAACCAAAGAGATGACTTTTTAAAGTGTTAGGTAGAAATAGCACCAAGAAGCATAAAACACCGATGATAGTCAATGGTTGCGGTAGACCACGGCCTAGGCACATTTTGACACTGCCTGTAATGGAGTGTACGACGGAAGCACCAGCCAGGTTTGTCCTGGTCAAAGATTTTACCTTCTGATGTTTGTCCTTTAAGTCTCAATCCATCACTGGAGTACACTTATAAACACTCCCCCCCCCCCAGAACCTCAGGGTAGGCACTTAGAGACATAGGCAGAGGCCCACCGCAGGAATCAGTCCAAATCCAGTTGCCACTGGTCTGCTGGGCAGTTGCAAGAAAGGCCTCCTGTAGCTTGTTGTAACCCGGTAGCTTGAACAGGAGGCCAGCCTTATGACCCTTCAAGACCACTTCTTTGTCCTGGGTACAAGAAGAAGCAGGTCCAGTCCTTCAGTTCTCTTGTAAGATCACCAATAGCTTGTTCTCTCCTCTTCTGATCTTTTTCAGGTCCAGCAGTGTTTTGAAGTGCGTGCGTGGAAGTACCACACTTATGTCTGCCACGAGCTAAGGGGAGGGAATGACTCCTGGCCATGCCCTCACCATGGAGGTAAAGGTTTGCCTGTCAACCATTCCACTTTAGGCATTTTCAAGATGGCAAAAGTCTTTGGCTACACTCAGCTTGGGCTTTGGGGGCTAGGTTTGTGTGGGCGGGTGTACCATGGTAATCCTATACTAGGCACTTATGGGTAAGTTAAATATATCGCACAGGAATATGGTAATTTGATCATGTTTAAAGGGGGAGCACAGGCACTTTACTACTATTTAGTTGGTTAAAGTGCACAGAGTTCTCACATCAACAAAATTATAGGGTCTGGCAAAAGTAAAACAACACGGGGTGACCATGCAGAAAAGGCGGATTTCCTAAATAATTGATGTGGAAATGTAATAGGTGATGAGGCAGTGTGCTACAAAGATGCTGTATATCTCATAATTCATTGCCTACATTTAGGACACTGTACTTCAGAGGCATCATTATTCTCCAGGCTCTGTATTGTACTATGTCACATGGTAGTGTTATGGAATACACTTAGGGCCTGATTATGTGTTTCGACAGTGCACGGGAGGGCAGTACTCCTCCGCTATAGGCTCGCTGCCGTCCGCATGCCACATTGCAAGTTATTTGTAGTCTGGCGGGCGGGCAGCGTGACGTTTCCAGGGTGATGCATCTTTCAAAAAAGGCACTGCAGTGGGAAAGCCTCACAGGTTCCTGCCCTGCACGGCATGGACTGTGAAGTCCATGCCGTGCAGGAAGTGTTGTGCATACACACAGAAGAGCACATGTTATGGCCCCCTGTGTGCATCCACAAGCGGAGGAGGCACAGGCAGCCCTATAGAACCCCCTTTTGTTTCCTCTCTACCAGGGTTGACATGGGGTGCAAAACTCCAGGTCACCGCCGGCGTAGAGGAAACTTGTAATATGTTTGGCGGGATTGTGGCGGTCCCAGGGCAGTCCGACTGCTGAACTTGTAATTGGGCTCTCAGACCGCCGGTGCCGCTTTGGCTGGACCGCCACCGCCCCGCCCATGCGAGTCTGGCAGTTGTGAGATTGCCAGACTCGTAATCAGGGCCTTAGTGCAGTGTGACCTGCCCCGCATATATGTAAGTGCTTCGGATGTGATCGAAAGTTACTGGATTGCATACTGACTTGACATACTTTATTGACATTAGGATGCAGATAGCAAAGAAGTTGTCCTACTAAAGTATGCTGCCTAAAAATGCTATGTTTGTGTGCACAATCAGGAATTAGCGTTTTCTTTAGAATTTTCCCTTGCCCAGTAGCTGCTGTATCCAAGTCATGCCCTCCATGGTGGCCTCTGGTGGGAAGAACCTGCATCCATCCTGCTCCCTGCAGGGGGTTTAGCTGCTCCGAGGGGCTGCTTCTGGAAATCGGACTGCTCCTTGGATTTTCAAAAACTTCTCTTTCACAATGTGCTTTTCGTCCTGCCACTTTTCCTTGCTTAATCAATTGTCTGTGATTCTCTACCAAGGAATTAATCTTGTCAGTGAGGGTCGCCTTGAGTGGATTTTTAGCTGCAGCGAGGACCGCGAGGGCACCTCATGGGGCATTACCATCTAATACAGGAGCATTTCTTCTTCATCCTCCTGAGAATTCTCGGCGCTACAGCTCACTTCTTGGCCTTCCGTGCCCCTGATGTGTGCATTCATTCCACATCAAGGCTCCTTATGCCCCCTTTCCTCCTGGCTGCGAGTGTTCACTATGACTTATCAGCTAGAGGCAGACACTCATTTATTTGTGCTCCTGAAGGTACATTTTGTGTCTTATATTTTTTAAAGATGTTTTTAATGTTTTTCCACAAGGATCTGAAACATAACATAATGACTGAAATGTCAACAAAAAAATTGCTTGATTTTTTGTAAAGCCCACATCCACCTGTAGGGTCATCTTGCCACTGAACACCAGGGGGCGTATTATATAAGCCGCGCACTTTTACTGTTTGCGCCATGGAGCACCTTGGTGCAACCAGGGACAGTGCAGCGTATTCAAAAGAACGCCCTGCCCCCTGTCCCTCGGTGCAGCGCATTCAAGTGAAATACAGAGCAGCTGCTTCAAACCCCTGCATGCTTCACGGTGCCTGTCACATGCCGCCTGCACTCTAAAGGGAGGAGAGAGATCCACTTGCAGGCGGGTGCAGTGAGTGACTGCGCCCATCTCAGTGGGATGTCTGGTGTGTCCTTGGAACCCCCTTTCTCCCCTCCAGAGCGCTGCCTTTAGGAGGGGCACTGAGAGTGCACAACCTTTTGTGGAGTACTTTCAGGGCGCCTCTTAAGCATGTTTGCCTCTGTGACTGCATCTGTAATGGGGCGCAGGCGCAGAGGCAAAGAGATTCCCTCATTTGTATAGGGCCACACTCCATGCACCCTCTTCTGCATCTATGGCCCCTTCTGTAATATCCTTCTGCTCCAGGAGCACACAAAGCGGGTGCACATACCCATTGCGTCCCCACGGCACAATGTATAATACGGCCCCAGGTGTTTATCTACACCCAGCTCAATGATGCTCATTTAATGACCTCGGAAGGATGAAAGGCTGATTTTACCAGTATTTTAATCATCTGTGGCCATGAGGAGAAACACCGGTGCATTAGTCTACTGAGCCACCAGACCCTTCAGTGCCTCTCGCTCGCCCTGCGGTTCTTACCTTTGGACTTCTGTGGGCCCTCTCGAGATCCTCTCTAGATCCCTACTGGAAGCCGGGGACCTCGTCCTGAGCAAGTTCTATGATTTGAACCTCAAAATCACACACAACGATACGGAAAGAAGTGTACATCAAATGAACTCACAAATTAGGAAAGCTTTTCAAAATCTGCTTTTATTTCATCGTATGCCAGTGCTTCGAGGCCGCCGGTTGTGCACTCTGGACCCTGCTCGCACTTGTGCTTCTCATGAATCAAGCTACAGATGCCAACTTCATTTTTAGCTCCAATTCCTACAGTTACAGGGCGTTTACAAATCTTCCACTTCCATTCTTTCTGTTCCATGTATATACATTGCTTACATTATTTCATTTTCTAAACAGTTGCTGCCCCCCTGAGTTGGATCCCAAGTTTACTGTGTGTTATTATCCAGAGACACTACTATGAAGCTTGTGATGTGTGTGTGTGAAGTAATTGCACCAGTGTTGATCTGAAGGCCACATGAAAAACTTGATGTGTGATCCTTTTGTGAGGATACACTTGTTACGAAATAGTGACTTTCCTTAGGGTGCCTGTGGCGTGATGCTATGTATTTGATGCATATCCGTATATTACACACTCATGCCTATAGATGTGGTGTAATGGCCAAAGCTGCTGGCTTTGGAGCTGGGGAACCAGGTTTGAGTCTCTGCATTGGCTCGTCATCCAGTGATTCTGGGCAAAATCCCTTAATCTGCCCGTGCCCACCAAAAGAATGAGCGTGTCCTTCTGTAATGTAATTGGCGGTCATGAAAAGCGCTCCGATACGTTCAGATCGAGTTTGTGCTATATAGAACTTAAAAAAATAAAAAAAAGTGCACATATGTGATATGCACTAAAAGGGTGATGCATTGAGGTGTAAATACTGTAGGATTTTTTGAATGTGTGAACATGCATGTGCAAGCTTCACATGCATGCAAATTCTACAAATATCAGTGGTTACCACACGTTCCATTCGAAAGCAGTAAATTACAACGCAGTAGTCCGAATTTAATTTTGGTACATGAAGTACTGCAGGTTGATTAAGTAAGCAAAGGTTTTGCTGTTTTTTGCTGTTGGTTAATCTCTTGGAGAAACCCTGAGTCGAAGAAATTTAGACCTCCTTAAGAGAGGTTTATATTTTTTTGCCAAGTGTAATTTTATAATTATTTGTAATATTTCTGACTGTTTGGTGATGAGTGTCTTGAGAGCAAGCTTATGCTCGATATAGGTGAGATAATAAGAAGCCAAGGACAAAAAAGCTTAAAGGCGGAATTGATTGACTTGGGGAAGTTGTGTACATCAGTATGCTGGGCTTTTTTACTGAGAAGAGACGTTAGGCGTGGATTGTCATTCCACATAGATAAGGCTTCCTGTTTTCTGTTTTTACTGATTTTTACAGATAAATACAGAGAGATCCCATTTATTTTCCTGCCTGTATTTATTTTTAAAAGTGGATAAAAATGGAAACTGTTTTGTTTGTTGAGTGATTCTAAATGCCGTAAATCGTGACTGCCAGGCCCACAGCTGTGGATCGACAGGCAAGGAGGTTAAAAAATAAAGGAATTTTAGTGAAGTGCCTTAAGCAGCAGTAGATAAGCTCAACCTTGAATCTAAAATTCGAATGTTTTTTTATAAGTGCATATTTTGGCGTCTGAGTGTGTTTATATCACTGAAACACCTCAGTGGTTCAGGCATATGTGCACATTTTTCATTTAAATACATGTAGAAATATACTTGTTCCAGCCTATACAGATAAATTAGAAAAAAATAAATTTGAATAAATATAGACGGAAACGTAGAAACAGAAACATAAAACCGTGAGCGCTACACATGAATGAGAGCAGCCCATGGGCAGGGCCAGACTGGCCATAGCGGGCAATCCCCCGGTGCGCCGAACGGGTGGGGGCCGGTTTTGGGCCCCTGGGGGCCGTTTTTGTTACAGGGCCGTTTTTGCACCCCCAAGCCCGGGGAGGGGGGTGGGGGGCGGCCGAGCCCTTTGCCAGGGCCGGTTTTGGTTCCCAGTCCGGCCCTGCCCATGGGGTCACTCTGGTAAAGGGAGAGAGCAGATGTTGGACTATTTCCAGTTGTACAAGGCAGTCTACAACATTGTGGCCTCATTCATAGATGGGAACCCCCCAAGCTTGATGCCCCACCACCCTTGCACCCTAACTCTACCTCACAGACACCTCTCGAGGGCATTTTAAAAGACTGGTTGGTGACAGGCCATACAAATGAACACAGGGAAAGCTGTCAGGCACTCTCCCCATGACTACAGATTACATGCCATGGCCTGGTCTTGGGGGCAGGAGTCACCTTTGGTGAAAGGAGTACAACTTTGTGAGGATCTCTGTAGCCTGAAACCCAGAGTCTAGACTCTAGATTCATGTTTGTGGAAATCATATGAAAACACAGAGAACACCTGTCAGGGAACTTGTGACATGGGTATCCTGAACAGTAACATGTTGTAAACGAAGTGAAGTGCATTACATAGGATACAACATAATGCATACTGAGCCAGGCAGAATGATGAAATGAGGAGCTGGATGGCTCATGCCGATAGAGGCCAAGCACCTCAAACGTTTCAGATACTATGACTCGCATCAACATAACTTCATAAACAGACACTACTTATGGGCAACTGGCAGCGTGCTCCTTTGAAGCAGTGTTCGCAGCATGAAGGGTATTATGTTCAAAGTACAGACGCTGTTTCCCTGTACCTATCCACCGTCTCTGCCTGTCGCCCTGTAAACAGGTTGTCTGTTTTCGGGTTCTCTAGTCGCCTCTGAGTTATGATGTTTCTATTTTTGTGCTTCCTCTCCTCCCTGGTCTGTGGTTTAGAGTAAAACCCAGTTTGCTGATTTACAAGCTCAGATAAACGAGAAACAGCTGAAGGATGCGGCTGTGGGAAGCGAACTTTCCATTCAGGCGGGTCAAACTCTTTGGTGCTTAATTTTGTAATCTCTTTGTTTCCTTCTGCCTTCTTCTTCACTTTCTTAGTCTGGTGTTTGTCTCTTAAAACTCTTTTTTTTTTCAATTCTATTACTCAATTTTTCTTATTCCAATCTTTCTTCTACAATTATTTTCATACTATTTTTTTATTCTATCTTTATTTACTACATATCTCTATTTGTGCCTTTTATTTTATTCCTCTCACACTTTATTTCTCTTTCATTCTGTATCATTTTATTCATCTTTCTTTCAGCTATTATCTATTTTCTTTATTTTATCATCTTTTTGTTTCTTTATTCTCTGATTGTCTCCATTCCTAATTGATCTTTTTTATTAGTTATCTTCTTTCTTTCTTTCCTCCTTTCCTTCAAATTATTTCTTTGTGTCCTGTCTGCTTTTTCCTTGTATCTTTGTTTCTCCCTCTTATTGTTTTTTCTTTTTTCCTCCTTTTTTCCTTGTCGACCCATTCTTTTTCTTTCATCCTTTTTAATTTCGGGACGTATGTTCTTTATTTCTTCATTGCTTTTTCTTCTTATATTCTTCATTATTTTTCTTCTCGTAGTCTGTTCACCGTTAATTTCTTCTAAATTTGATGTTTTCCTTTTATCTTGTCTTCATTACTTTGTCCTTCCTTCCTACGTACAGGTGGGCCCATGAAAAGATGGATGGTTTCGCTTTCAGTTGACAATGTAATTGTCAAAATGATAAACTGACATACGTGCATTGGACGCTGAATAACCTTTTACTAGCCCTAACACACCGCCTTTGATGCTATTAGGCCAACACATTGCAGTTATTTTTAGGTCTCGCCTATAGGCAGCTTTAGTCTGCTGTCTAAGCCACATTGTATACAATACACTGTAGAGACAGGGTGCCTCGGTTCAACCTTTGCTCATAATTGGCTGGCTTTCTTGTCTGTCTTGGTTCCCTGCTCCTTATTCGATGGCTTCCACCCTCTTCCTGTGTTTGTCCCGCCCCTAGAGTGCTGCTGCTTTCTTATCTTTCTGATTATTTGACGTCTATCCTTGGGGGATATTTATTTGACTTTCAGCTCTCTATGGGAGTGCATTGCTTTTCTTGCTCTCCTATCTATCAATGCAAGCCCCTTTTATTTTTATTTATTAACGCTTCAAAACTTTGTTTTTTTTTCTGGCAGTTCCACACTGCTAATGGGCTGCTTGCTTTTGAGCATTTTCTATCATTCTCTTCAAGCCCTATACCGTCGACTTCCTCCTGGTCTCAGTTCCTTGTTTTTCATTGTTCCATTTTTAAATTTTACATATCATTTTGCATTTTGGGACGGCCATCTATCATCTTGGAACTGCAAATTAGGATTAAAGTAAAAAAAAGAATTCCAAAATGCTCAAAGTGCATGCATTCAATTGCATGATTTTTCAAAAAGTATGTGAAAAACAATTCCCAAATGGCTACTGCTGTCGTGCACATGCATAGCGGCCATCTTGGAATGGTTTTTCTTTTGCTTGAAAATAATTGTTTCAAGATGGCCATGATACCTATGTATGCAAGCTTGGTAGCCATCTAGGAAAGGGAAGACATTGGCAAAATCAGTAGGTTTGCCACTGCTTGTTTCTGCAAGTGATGACAACGTCTGTACCACTCTGAGCATCAGTATCTTTATATGCCCAAACAGGTTCTACCTAATATTGTGGTTAAAACCAGTCATATCCGTTAGATCAAGAGAACCTAGACAAAACCAAAAGGTCTGTCCTTCCTGTAGAGACGAGACAGCATGTATGCACACAGTCGCATGGTCACAGAACAGCCGCCACGCCTAGTACTGTGGAGCCTGCGGAGTTGTAGGACAAAGGAATTGACCAACCTCAAAGATCTAGTTGGAACGTAAAAAGAAAGACGATTCTGAGGACCGATAGGACCTTGCTTGAAGACCGCCCGGTGAATGAGGGACAAGATTTGGGATTGAATCCCTTTTGCTACTGGCAGCCAATGGGGATTGTTTAGTATGGCTGACAACGAACAGCGTCTGGTAACATGAAGTAGTAGCCTTGCCGCCGCATTTTGTAGAAGCTGAACTATAACAATACGTGTTTTTGACACACCTAGGATTAAAGCATGTGAGCGGTCAATTCTGGAGGTGATTAAGGCATGAATTACCTTCTTCCTTGCAGTAAAACTTAGAAATGAGAGAATATTATGTATAGTTTCTAAAACATTCTGAATTTGCTGTTTAAAAGAATGTTTAGTGTTAAACGTCACTCCTAACTACAAATTGCCTATGGACTTATCAGTGCTTGTACCAGAAAAACCCTTACTACTTGGTCCACAGATTGAACTGGAAGGGGGTGTGGACCTGGATCGCACGGCCACCAATCCCTATTCCAAGCCTGTTGGTTAGGACCCAAAATAGGCAGCTCGGTCCTATCAGAACTGAGCTTTGGGTGGTTTTCGTTCATCCATGAGACTACGGATGTCGGGCATTGTCTACATCTTTGCCTGGTGAGACCACCATCATCTATCAGTGATACAGTCAATGGGGCATCCTCCATATAGGAGAATTCCTCAAAACTAAAGGCCAGGATGAGACTAGCCACAGGAGCCATGTAAATAGGAAAGGGACCCCTGAGGCACTGCACAGTCCAACGGCATAGGTTGTGACAGGCGCTATTCTGTCAGGGGGAAACCTGACAGGCTAAGACCTTATAGTAAGGAAATATGAGAACCATACTAAGCAGCGGAACCAAGAGTAAGCCGCATGCGCACAGCCAGGACTGGTACAACTGGCAACTCACAGAATCGCAAGGCCCTATGACACCAATCTCCACAAGCGGATGGATAAGAATGTACTCACAGGTTGCACTCATGAAGACACACATACCATCACAAGCAACACACATCAGTCACAAACCACACACAGCCACACACAGATGGTGGGATGAGGAAATGCACAAAGGGATGAGTGGGCTGATGGAAGGATGGATGCTGGATAGATGGATGGATGTATAACTGGTGCTGGAGTGATGTAGTCTTAATGTTTAGACCCTAGGCACACGGATCACAGTTGAAGTGGAGAAATCATTGAATGTCAACACATCTTATGTCGTTGACCACTCCTTGAAGAAATCACTTCCACTGGGTGCCAACCGAAATACACACACTCATACACGCACAGGCCAATCGTGACATAGGCAGTACCTGCATTCCAAGGGTGCCAGGGTCCCCGGTGCAAGCAAGAAGCCCCCAAGGGCCCTTGTATTTATTTGGACACAGTTTTGAGTTGTAAGTATCGGGAGCCGATAAATATTGAAAAAAATATATTGTGTTTAGAAAATATTGTGATGCAGAAATATCGTTATCAAGAATATCATTTTGTCAGGTAAGTAATATCATTGTTAAGAATATCGTTGCTGTAAATATTATTTTCAATAATACAGTTTGTTAATTAATTTAATGCGTTTTAGTTTATGGATTCATTTTATGTTAGTATTACTTGTATAGTCGTTATTATTTTTTTTTATTATAGTTTGTCATTTTAAGTGATTTAGAATGTGTTATTTCATTGTTAATAGTAATTGATTGTGTTGTAGTGGCTTGATGGGTTTGTTGGGGGGTAGGGTGGGAAGATAATTAGGTAATAGTTCATTAACAATTAATTTGTAATTGATTATTCATTATGTAAATTAATTATTCATTATGTAAATTGTGTAATAAATAAATATATTTTAGTTGCGGGCTGCTGGGTTTGTATTGATCAATCAATTTGGATTTGTAGAGTGTGGCTAATCACCCGTGAGGTTATCCAGGTACAGGTTCTTACAGGGATCAGTCGAAGACCCAGGTCTTGAGCCCCTTTCTGAATTATTGCAGCAAGGATGATGTATGGAGGTGAGGGGGAAAGTCATTCCAGGACGTGACGGTGAGGTAGGAGAAGGATCGTTCTCCCCTGTAGCTTCGATGGATGCGGGGAGTGTGTGCAAGGGCAAGGGAGGCAGAGCACAGGTGTCTGGATGGTTGGTGGAATTTCAGGTGGTGGTTGATGTCTGCTGGTTGTTGGTTGTGTAGGGCTTTGAAGGTGTCTGTCAGCATCTTCCTTTGGCATATTTCCTGGCTGGGGAGCCAGTGGAGGTTCCTGATGTGGGGAGTGATGTGGGTCCATTTAGGGAGGTTGAGGATGAGTCTAGCAGTTGAGTTCTGTATCATCTGGAGTGTCTTTAGGAGTTGGGTGGCGATACCTGTGTAGAGTGCATTACCGTAGTTCACCTGCTGGTGACTAGGGCTTGAGTGACGGTTTTCCTGGTGCTGATGGGGATCCATCTGAAGATCTTTTAGAGCATGCAGAGGGTGTGGAAGCAGGCAGGGGAGTCTGCATTGATCTGGGGTTTCATGGTGAATTTGCTGTACAGGAGGATGCCAAGGTTGGCGGCGTGGTCTGTCTGTGTGGATGTTGGTCCGTGTTCAGAGGTCCACCAACTCTCATTCCATGGGGAGATGTTGTTACCAAAAATCAACACATCTGTGTTGAGCTTCAGGCAGTTGATCGTCATCCAGTCGGCAACACTCGTCATTCAGTTGTGGAAGTTGGTCCTACTGGTGGAGGGATCTTCTGAGAGCAAGAGGATGAGCTTGGTGTCGTCTGCATAGGATTTGATGTTGAGTCATGGTTTCTAATGATGTCGGCCAGGGGCGTCATGTAGGTGTTGAACAGGGTGGGGCTGAGGGATGAACCTTGAGGGATGCTGCAGATGGTGCTCTTTGGTTCCGAGATGATGAGTGGTAGGCCGATTCCCTGGGTTCGTCCTGTGAGGAAGGATGTGAACATGGAGCAGTCTCCTCGCAGCATAAGCAGTCTGTTGCCCCTTTTATCTTAGAGAAATTGTGCCCTGAATGAAAAAAGGATGGAATCAAACAGCACCTGAGACATGGTCCAGTCACAAAAACCATACTGTCTGCATCATCAAGGCCCAGGGTGCCCAGCCTCAAAAACCATGATTGACGACTGCATGGCCTCAAAGCACAAGCATTGCCATCAATAGGAGGTGGGGCCAAACAACAGCTTCTCGCTATCCACAGAGTGGGAGCTCTTAGAAGGTCCATGAGGAGGGAACATGTGACACATGGCTAAACACCACAGAGAACAAGAAGAGAAGAGGAGGGAACTAGCGCCTAATCTGATCACCACCAAGACTGAGCTCAAGGACCTGTGGCCCAACTACAGAGACAGTCGACTTCCAAGAGCCCCTATTGGCTGGTACTGAATATGGTGCACACGTTTGCACCCCAAAGAAGAAGAGATATGAGTAACTAGTTGCAGAAAAAGGTGTGTGCCGTTGCAGCGAACGACCTTTACAACCCGGTTTCCGCTTTGGCCAATGCTAATACTGAGTGACGCCATGCTTGTGCATGGGGGGGGTCTGGTGCCTTCCATCTTTTAGTAATCTGTCTCTTGGCTGTCACTAAACCTAAGTCCAGAAAGCAAGAGGTTACCTTGGTGCTGGGGGATCTGTGGAATATGTGCAGGAGATATGTCTGCCACTCAAAATTTATCTTGTGCTCAGTGCAAATGTACAGTATGTTGGCCAACTTCCTCCAATATGTGTGAAGGCGGGTGCAGACCCAAAGCATGTGTATAAGATCAGCATCTAAGGCGGCGCGTCTCGGGTACGCAGCGTCCTCATGGTGAAAATACCGATTAATCTTGGCAGGCGTGAGGTACGCTCTTTGAGTTATGTAGTACTGAATTTGCCTGAACCGCATATTTCTGGGGATACGTGTTGGGCTTTCTAGCACCTGAGCCCACACTAAGTCTGAAAGCTGTCGATCTAGATCTTGTTCCCATTTGCGCCTGAGCGAATCCAAGCCTACCACCGCGTCTGTCCTGAATGAGGCCATGAACCATCGTGTGAGGTGGCTGCCCCGTCCCATTACATGTAAGTATTGCATGGTGAGATGTGACTGTGGCTCTGTGTATATGTCGCCCCACTTGGCCGTGAGCGTGGTTATCAGAGAGCGGTGCAACAGGAATTGCCCTGGCGGAAGTTCCTCTTCCTCTACCAATGTTGTGTATGATATGAACGCCCCATTACGATATAAGTCCCCAAGTGTTTGAACACCCACCTCTTGCCATTCCCGGAGTTCAGCTGCTGTGAGTATTGTCTGACCTTTGTGGGACCCCTCTAAGGGCGCATAATGCGTAATAGGCCAGGTTATGTAAAGGCTCCTGCGAAAACATTTGTGCACCAATCCGAGTAGCAGAGGCTCCGGAGGCCTTGTCTTTGTGCCAGGGTTCAAGAGTCTAATAATCTCTGACAGTGAGTAAGGTGGCTGAGTGGTTGCTGTGTCTTCACGGTATTGATCAGCCAGCCACCTCGCTAGCCATTTCAGCTGGGCAGCCAAGTAGTAGTGGGCAAATGCCGTTTCTTTAATACCACTCTATGTCTGGCAATGCCCCATATAACATTTCTGACTAGCCTCTCCAGCGTGACAAAGAAGAAAGCGGGAATATACGTGGGGAGATTCGTTAAGTAGTATAAAAGCCTCGGAAGAGTGACCATTTTAGTGAGTGCCCATTACGGTAAGTGGAAGTTTACTCCAAAACTGCATTTGGGATGTAATGGCTGTTGTCGCTCTACCCAGATTCCCGTCAAATAAATCCTTCGGCTGATGGCATATTCATATACCTAGGTAACGGAATGTGTCCTCTCTCCACTGTACCCTCCTGCCGCCAATGACAAGGCCTGGGTCATGGTTCCCCTTGCCAAATGAGTATAAACAGGACTTATCGACACTCACCTTTAACCCAGAGAGCATTGCAAAATCGTGCAGGATTTGTGCCCCCTTCCCAGGGACCCCCGCTGTGTCTCTAAGATAAATTAGGAGATCATCTGCATAAAGCGATACCTGATGTGTGCCATCTCCCAAAGGGATGCCATCCCTAGGCGAGTGCGTATCGTCTCTGCTAGTGGCTCTATTGCCAGCACAAAAAGAAGGGGAGACAGAGGTCACCCCTTTCTTGTCCCCCTCCGCACCGGAATTGCGTCCGATATGAAAGTGCCCATTTTGACTCTGACAGTTGGTTCAGTGTAAAGCAGTCGGGTGAGTTGGAAGAAGGTAGAGCCAAGATTATACTTTTTAAGTGACGTGAACAGATAATCTCATTCTAAGGAATCAAAGGTCTTCTCGAGGTCCAATATCAAACAACCGGCCCTCGGCCAGGCACCCACGGAGTCAGCCGTTAAAGAGGTCTTCTCTGTTAATAAATAACTGTAGACTGCATACCAATCCGGCTTCCATTTTGGATTTAGCAGCACTGGAGCACACCGTAAAAATACTGATTTTGTTCACCACATATTGGACTGTGGAGACGCCTCCCTACTTGTCTTGCTCCACCGCTCGATGGAGTTTGATAAGGTTGACCATAACAGGCCAGTACACACCCTGGAGAGCCGCATGGGCTTTTGTGGCCAAGTCTTGACTTGGTTCACATTCTTCTTTACCAATCTCCATTGGATGCTAAAGATTGGTGAGCACAACTTCCAGAAAGCTCCAGTGACTGGTCATCTGCCCCAGAGGTCCATATTGGCCCATGCCCCTTCAGTCTGCATCGTGAGCCTCTGGATCTGCCAAGTCATCTGCTCTCCTACAGAAGAATGAACAGCATCCTCCCCGCAGCGCAGCTAAAGACTGCCGCATATGCTCCAGCCCTTTATGGTGTTGACTCTGAAAATGCCGCTGGCCGCATCGCGCAGTCCTCATTGGCACACATGAAGGCAGTACATCCTTCAACAGCCCAGCTTCCATCATTCCATAGAAAATTCCACTACATCTCGCCCATCCTGAAGGAAGTGTACTGGTTTCCCATCAAACTTAGCATTAAATTGAAATCAGATACTTTGATAATAACATAACGTAATGTGTATTTGTAAAGCGCACTTTATCCATCAAGAGTATCTTGTCACTGAATAACAGATGTTTATTGTTACCCAACTCAATGGCACTCATTTTATTGACCTCGGAAGGATGAAAGGCTGAGTGGACCTGCTGGGTTTTGAACCTGTGACACAGGCCCCAACAGTGGATGCATTAGTCCACAAAGCAACCACACCCAGGGATTATCAATAATCCATCCAATAGGATCCCTTATCTTGAAGGTAATTTCAATATCTCAGGAGGCCAAAGAATTCTTCAGAGAAAATACTCTCAATACCATAAACAAGACACCTACATTCAAGACATCGGAAGCATTGAACTGGACCTTCATAGGTTCCAGAACATCCTTGTGGAGCTCCATGCAACCTGTGCCGCCGTCCTGTCCTTCAGGAGACACCTGCACATGAACCTGTTCTTCAGGCCCCTGGGTGATATTCTCTCACCCAGGAGAGGCTCCAAGAGTGCAATCCCTACAATTGTTCTTGTCTCTCCCTTTGCATCGATGCTTAACTATTATTGGCATCTTTCCAGTTCTTTGTAAAGTGTACTAATGCCTCAGTGTGAAGGACCATTGTGAGGAGACGGTGGGAGGAGTTACTGTGATATTTCATCAGTCTCTAGAAATTAAAAACATTGAGCCTTGGCTTTACCTTTTCTTGTCTGCTTGGACTCAGAACATGCCCTCCTACGTGATCATGTCCCCAAGCTCCGTCCTCTAAACCTTTGACCCGACCAGTCATCTCTACCAATGGTCAACTCTTCATTGGTTGACCTTCTGACCCATGACTTACATCAGCTGCTGAAAAAGGCCACACATTGCTGATACAATTGGGAGAGAGCAATGATTCATTGAATGCCAAACTTTCACAATACCTTATAGGTATGGCATACCACGCTGATTGCTCTGGTCACACTGGTCACACTGGTCACTTCAAAGTACTGGGTCAGGTTCTCCAGACCTGCCATTGACAAGACTGCACCACCCCACCTCATGGTGTCAGACCTGCTTATTATAAAAGAAGGTAATGGGGTTTTTTAGGCTGGGTTTTTTATCAGCTAGAATTGGCATGCAAATCTACCTTTGCAGCTAGGACCAACTATTTATCTAAATATTCTGGGGTCTATTCATGAGATGCTTTGCTTTACATTTGCATCACACAACGTGATACATGTACGACGCAAACCTTAAGTTAGATTTATGAAGCCACACAAGGGCTCTTTGTGTGGCCCTGATTGGCTCCATAAATCTGAAGTAAGGCAACACTGCGTAAATCGCTGCGTTGACTTACTCAGCCCTAGTAAGGCGTTCCATTGGTGTTGCGTGCATCTTCCCACGCTACTCCCATGGTTTTTTGCACATTCCCAGATTTACCAGGACTGGTAGAACTGGGAATGTGCCAAAAACATACGCCTTCCCAGGAGAGGCGTAATGTTGGACTTGGCCCTTTTTGCAGGGTCATCCCTAAACTTTTTGCCTTCCTCCTGTATTTTTTCTGACCTGTTGTTGGCTGTTTTATGACTCTGGGCACCTTACCACTGCTGATCAGCGCTAAGGTGCATATGCTCTCCCTATGGTAAAATGTTGACGTTCATTGGTGTCCATGTTCTGCTTATTTGGTTTACTATCAGCCCCTAGTAAAGTGCGCCAGGAGTGCCAGGGCTTGTAAATACAAATGCTGCTGGTGGGCTTGCAGCACTGGTTGTGCCACCCACAGAAGCGGCCTAGTAAAATGTGTCTAGGGTCTGCCATTGCAGAACCTGCGTGCAGTCTGGTACTGTCACGCTGATTGCGCAAGTGCACCTACTTGCCAGTCCCTAAACCTTCCCTTAACTACATATTAGTCACCCCTCTGGTAGGCCCAAGGGCGGGGTGCATTGTAGGCATAATGTAGGACATGCCCTGGTGTGTGTGGCATGACCTAATAGTGAATTACAGCCATTTTCGTTTTTCACTATTGAAGACTACCTGCTCTCCATAGGCCAGAATGGGCTGCTGAAATTACTACACGCTGTAATCCCAGCGGACTCAGAGAGCATGGTAGAAAGTCAAGTTTAGTATGCCTGAACTCAGAATAATAAAATACTTCTTTTAGTAAAGTTTATTTTAATATCCTGTGTTTGTAAATACTACTTTTAGAAAGTTAGTATTTATTTGCTTAGCCATTTCAGTCCGCCTCTGCTGTGTGTGTGTGTGCTGCCTAGTTTCAGTGAGGGGCAGGGCTGGGGAATTCCAGGAGACAGGCTGGCTGCCAGGTGGTGGGTAGAGAGATTACACCAGGATGGGTGGGAGGAGTACACCTTGACTCTGAATAGACCGGTGCTCTGACACCACAATGCTGGCTCCGCCCCCTGTGGAGCGGCTGATGTCTCTGCCCTCTGCGCTGAAAGGAAAGAGCAGAGTCACCACAACAAAGTGCTCCAGAACCGGACTGAGCCAGGCCCAGGCCCCCTGGCGACAAAGAACAAAAGAAACTTGCTATAAAAGAAGGAGCCCTGCTCCTAAGAAATCAGATCCTGTTTGCGCCAAGAAGAACCTCTGCCCATAGAAAAGAACCTGGGAAAGCTGCATAGAGGAGTACTGTCTCTAAGCCTGAGAGACTGGCCTGTGGCGGGTGCCTTGCTGCTGAAGGAGAGGAGGAAAAGACTGAGAAAGACTTTGAATTAAACTTGTCCTTTTAAAACAATCTCCAAGGGCTTGCTTGTGAACTTGCCCCCTGAACTGCGCCCCAGGAACAGTGGGCGCTACCCCTCCCTGGAAGAAGAGGAAGCTGCTGTGGGTGGATTGCTAACACTGACCCCAGAGAACCTGTGTGCCTCCAGCTCGCTGAGCAACGGGACTCCGGAATCGACTGTGCTGCTGTGAGCACCGTGAAGGCCTGCCCTGCCTGGCCTGAGCAAAGTGAACAACTGCCCCCTCGAGCCGAAGCTCGCAACGTAAGGAGAGACTACCTATGTCCAAGCGCCGAGCCTCTCTGACCCCAGGCCGTAGAGACCACTGTGAGGACCGGCGGCGCACTGGTTCGCCGATTCTGGACGAAGCCGACAGCGCGCCGTGCTGAAAAATCACCCCCGAGCTGCCCCTCCTGCTTCCAACATCGAGGTGTGCTGAGACGTCCTGAGGCGCCCCACGAAGCATCGCCGTCCACTGACCAGCGGGACTGCAACGCGATGCGGGACGCCCCTGCCAAGGACTGCGGAGGCCGCCACGAACTTTGCCCCCAAGAAGAAGGTACTGTGAGCCCCAAGCACCCCTGTACGACGCGTACTTTGCTGTGTACGGTCCGTACGGCGCTGTCGTCCCGCTACGCTACTCACGCGGGAAGCGTGAGTCTTGGTGCGGTTTGCTCCAAGCCCGTACAGCGTGTCCCTGCACCTGTACGGCACGTACCGCTTTAAAGAACTAGACGCTGCTCACGCGGGAAGCGTGAGGAGTGGCAAGAGGCGTACCGGACTCGTACGACACGTACCTACGAAGGTACGGCCCGTACGGCTTGAGTCCCAGTACGCGTGCTCACGCGGGAAGCGAGAGAAACGGCACAAAGCGTTCTAACACTGGTATGAAGTGTACGGAGGGCCCTACGAAGCGCACAGACCCCCAAAGAGTGCAGATTGCACCAAAAGTGACCATTTTAAGAACTGTGGCCCCCTGAAAAGTGATAACAAGTAACTGGAACCTCATTTTAAAGTGAAAGACTGTATTTGAAGCCTGCCTAAAGAACTTTATATAAAGAACTTTATTTTTACAAAATACAGCCTTGTGTCTCTGTGTGGTGGGTTGGTGGTTATTGTGGGACGCCTTGAATGCTTAGCCTAATGCCCTCTGGAATCTAGCCTGACTGCTCGCGCCACGTTACCTAGAGGGTGAGCAGGAGTAATCCTTCGCCCTGACTTGGAGGAAAGGGTCCCTGCTTATCGCAAGTGCATACCTACGCCAACCAGAGACCCCGGATTCTAACATTGGTGGCATCGGTGAGTATCTACGGATTTGCATTTTTGGTGTCTGCGCAGTGATTACTAGCCATTGCACAGTGAGGACAGTCCAGCAGCTTAAGCCACAGAACTTTTTAACTTCGCTTGCCAAGAAAGAAGATCCCTTGTGTTTGGAGTCATGCCTGGCCCAAACAGCATTGAGAAATCGATCTCTGAAACCTCTGAAGTAGGAGAGATGGAATGGGATGAGTCAAAACTGGATAGCTACAAGAAAACTGAACTCAAGCACTTCTGCAGGAAGCTAAAGGTTCCACATGCAGGATGCAAGAACAAATCAGATCTCTACAAGGCGCTGAAAGCCTGGATTGAATCAAGGGGTGCAACTAAGGAAGTTACACCATTGAAAACAGCGGAGAGCGTTCACAGTTTTGGCAGAGGCCTGTGGCCAGAGGAGCTGGCAGACAGACAGGCCACCAGGGATCATGAGATAACATTGGCAAAGCTGAAATTAGAAAGCCAATTGGAGCTAGAAAGCAAAAAGCTGGCTCTGGAAGAAAAGAAAATGCAAATGGAGCATGACTTGATAATGAGGAAATATGATATGGAGCTCGAGAGGCTTGAAGCCATGAGTGTCTCAGCCCAGCAACAAGAAATGTGCGTAGCTCAGAGATTGAGCTTTGCTGAGTGGGAGGAGGAATCCAGCTCAGATGGTGGCAGCGATATCGAATTTTCTAGTGCTGAGAGAGTAGTACGCACACCCAGAGATGTGGCGCCTGACTTGAATGAGGGGGTTAACATACACCAGGAGGTTCAAGGGCATGAGGTAGCTCCAGTAGTGCGCAGTATCCCTGAAGGGAATAGGGTAACTGGCGCAGGGGTTCATGGTCCTAGTGGTGGGAGGGACACTCTACTGACTCTAGATGAGAGATGCAGGGAGAGGGGTTCCCCCAAAATTGAAGTCCTGGTATGTGAGTGTGAAGACCGCCCAGAAGAGTGTGGGTTGTGTGACAGAGACAGTCAGATACTGTCTTGCCAGTCTCAGGAGAGTGGTGTGGAGTACGTGTGTGAGGCACTGGATGGTAAGGTGAAGGATAGTTTGGTTAACCCTGCTAGGGGGCTGTGTAATCCAATTGTGGGAGAGCATATTGTAAGTCCCTGTTTTCCAGAGCTATGCCAACACCTGTTGGAGAGTGAGTTCTCTGACCGCAGGGAGCTCACATTGGTGGCAGAAGTTTTGGTGGAGTCCAGAGGGTCTGGAAAGGCATTGGGGAGTGATCCCAAGAGGAGTGGTTCAGGTATCTTCAAACCCAGTGTGGTGGAGGTGGCTCAGAGTAGCCCAACTAGGTCCTGTAGTAGTGAGAGGTATGTAGGGCCTCACGTCCTGTCTTTAAGGGGAAGGAGTGAGAAGGGGTTATGTCCCGGTAGTGCCCAACCTCAGTCTCAAAGCTTGGATGGTTCTTTAAGGGAACACCAGGTGGGGAGCCTAGTCTGTCCTGAGGGGCTGCCCGTTGTGCGGGGTACCCTAGTGTCTGGTGAACGGGGAGAGTCTGTAAGCAGGCCTCCATCAGTTCTGGTGTCTGGCAGTACCGCTCCAGTTGGGAGGGTGCAGAAGTCCAGATTGAGGGGTAAAAGGGGGAAAGAGTCCCCAGTGGAAGAACCAGTGGGTCAGGGGCCAGCCAGAAGGGCTGCAGCACCAGTGAATGACTATGGTGACACCACTTCTGTCCTGGGGGATCTTCATGCACTGTCAGATGGACAGGGGTCGGGAGATCAGTGCCAGGCAGACTGACACACGACACATGAGTATGTGTCACCCTCAGGGGGGGCATGCGTGCTCCCCGGGAAGTCCTGGTGCGCCAGGCGAGCGTTCAACCGCATGGGTTGGTCCCAGGGTTGGGAAGCCAGGGTCAGGTGTTGTCTGACCTGGAGGGTGGGACAACTGTAATCAGTGTCATGACCCAGGTTGCTTCTAGGGGTACCACTCCAGTTGGGAGGGTGTAGTACTCTGGAAGGGGGTGCAGAGGGAGGAAGTCCTCGCCTCTGACCCCAGTGCAGCCTGAGGGTTTAGACCCTAGGCCGGAGAGCCAGGTTCAGGTGTTGTCTAACCTGGAGGGAGGGACATCTGTAATCAGTGTCCCTACCAGTCTGTCTTCTTGGTGTACCACTCCAGGTGGGAGGGTACAGCCATCTGGAAGGGGGTGCAGAGGGAGGGAGTCCTCGCCTCTGACCCCAGCTCAACTGAAGGGTTTAGACCTTAGGTTGGAGGGACAGGTTCAGGGTGTCCCCCCTGACCTGGACGCCCAGTTGCAGGATAGAACCCCTGAACTGGTGGGCGAATTGCGCAGGACACCTGCCCCAGGTGCCCTGGCAATTCTGGAAGGGGGTACCACTCCAAGTGGGAGGGTACAGAGCCCCAAGGAGGAGGACTGGTTGTGGGAGAGGCCACCCCAGTCTTTGATCCAGCCGCCGGGTACAGGCCTGGGGCTGGTGGGTCAGTGCCAGAATGTCATACCTGACCTGATAGGAGGGAGAATGGACAAAGGTTGCCAAGCACCTGGGGCTACTGCCCCCCGCTCCCTGGCGCCACAGAGGCTGGAGAGCCCTGAGAGGCATACGGCCTGGGTCTCATCCCTGACTACTGTCAGTGGCCACTGTAGCATTTTGCTGTCTGTCTGTTGGGACACACCTGTGGGCCAGTTGAGTTTAGGTGCTGCACAGGTGGTGTCCACAGGTGAGGAGAAGGGTTCCCCATGGATTGGCTTGGTGGGCCCTGAGAGCATGGACAGAGGGAGTCCAATAAGTTCAGATTGGCGTAGAACTGGAGTCTGCCCCTGCAGTTGCGGGCCAGGTCCTTGTTCTATCGCCCCAAGCAGGGAAGACCATCACAGTGGTGATTGGTCTGCCCTGCGTTTTGGCTGGAAGGGGGTTGTGTTGGACTTGGCCCTTTTTGCAGGGTCATCCCTAAACTTTTTGCCTTCCTCCTGTATTTTTTCTGACCTGTTGTTGGCTGTTTTATGACTCTGGGCACCTTACCACTGCTGATCAGTGCTAAGGTGCATATGCTCTCCCTATGGTAAAATGTTGACGTTCATTGGTGTCCATGTTTGGCTTATTTGGTTTACTATCAGCCCCTAGTAAAGTGCACCAGGAGTGCCAGGGCTTGTAAATACAAATAGAAAAAAGAACAAATGTGTGGCTGACCAAGGTTCTGCACCTCAATTTCATCAATGAACAGTTAAATAGAATGTCTGTGCAATCTCATCCGGATTGTGCCACACTTATACTCCACTGGAAAACCAGATAGAAAAGTTCAAAGATAGGACGGTGCACCAGAATGAAGTCCGATATTCCCAGATGTAATCCAAAATATATTCTTTATTTTTCGATTTAAAAGTTTGGATATCAGCCAACGCGTTTTGTTCCAAATGGAACTTCGTCAGGGCTGAAAATATATACAAATAAAAAACACACACTAAGTGCGAAGTACATAAAACAACACATACATAAATATAAACAATGTACATACAAATATAATCACGTATACAACATATATATTAATTACATTAAGAGAACGGCTTGCTAACATAACAGGGAAAAGAACATAGAAGACCTAATTACGAAACATTTTTTTTAAATTATACATGAATAATCAATAACAATATCATTATTGATGGGTGTTATAAATAACCGTAAAGAGAGAAAAAAAGAAAGAAAAAGGAAAAGAGAGAGAAAGAAAAACAAGATCAAAGCAGCAGATCATCGTCCTAAGCCGAAAATACTCAATAGAGACAGTTTATGAGAAAAGAAAGGACAGAAACAGCACAAATAAAAATAATAATAATAATAAGAGAGAAATAGTCATGTAAGTAAAGAAAGAAAAAAAGAATAATTAGAAAGAATTATCATTTAATTTCATTCAAGGGGTTTGTGCTCAACATAACATACTTCAGAACGACCAACAGATAATCTCACCAAAGGTTTCTATATCCAGTGTCACTTAAACGATATCCAACAATCCGTGGGTTCCTCAAGAATAGTAATTTGATATATGTCTCAGACTTCTTTAGAGAACTTGGTTCTAGATGTAAAAAATGTACACAAACAAGGGGGGTGTCTAGTAGACAGGCACAAAACACACTCTCTGTGGTTAACATAATCATCCAACCATATGGTTCGGTACAAAAAACCAACTAGTAGCCAATATGCCAAAATTTCACCGAATCTAGTGTGAGTCACACATTAGTGTGAGACTTACTACAAGGCATATGCCAGTTACAATACCCCGCTAACTTACATCAAAAGCAACCTTTGCTGCCAATATTTTTTAATTAAATGCAAATGGTCAAATTACGTTTCAAGAGTAAGCAAGAAAAAATAAAATAAAGAAAAGGAAAATAGAATAGAAACCAATAGGGCCTTACCTTCATGTATCTCAACAAATGTCAACAAGATACGAACAGGTTCGCGTATCAATATAAGAATTATAGATCCTAGGAAGAGAGAGTGCATGTTTGTATAAGCCCCCAATTGTTACTAAAATGGCGACATTTTTCTATATCATTTTTTATAAATAGAATCAGCTGATCTCACAAGGGTGAAAAATGGTAAAAACCTCCTCTCAAGCCAGCAAGATAGTTGGCAATACGAAGGACCAACACAGTGTTAAATAGCCCCCATTAATCTACCGTCCAATATCATAAGAGCAATGGAGATAAAGGCGAGTCCTCGCATCGGGCTATATATCAAAATTTGCACAGCCTAATAGATCAAACATCCTAACAATCATCCCAAACAGAGCTGACATTAATAGATACGCAAGCGTTCGCCTCAATGGATACCCATAGTCAAAAGCCCATCCTAAGCAGTAACCTTCATTGCCGAATCACTATCAATATCTACGTGCATTATCGTCAAAGACTTTGAAAAGCCCACCGCAGGTGTTCCGTCAAGAATTCATATTTGGCACTAAATACAAAACACGATCCCAATATCAGATCATGTGTTAAGAGCTATGTAAACAGGCACAAGAAAGACCAACTTCATAGCCTCTCGATCCTCATGATTCCTTACCTCATCAATGTCTACGTTCGCACCATATGTCCCGTTATCCGACTACCGGTGGAACCCGCCATATTGCAAAAGTCTGCTTAAATGGCAGCGTATGACCATGTGACGCGTCTCACGTGACCGTCATCTTCATCACACTGGCTTACTGGCGCACATAAGCGCCATATTGGACTAGTAAGTCTTTAGTAAGATCACAACAGGATCATGTTGATAATTATATTATAGCAGCAGAGAAAAATCCTTTGAACTAAAATATAACAGTTAATTACCACAGGTTTTATATTACTTTCATCGTTTATCAATTCGTAAGTAAATGACACCCGAAATCGTACTGGTTTTCATACGACCGAGTAATCTCACTAATGACCCCTTAAGCTACATGTGTAAGAAATGGCCATTCAAATTCGCGGGCAACATTTCAAAACACGATTTTTCAAAACGGAAATCTTGACCTTCTTTTTCAGCCGATCGCCAAATTAATCGTATAGCGACCACGTGATAACCTCACGTGATCGCCACCTTCATTGCGTCTGTTTACAGCGTACATAAGTGCCATATTGGATTAGTGAGTCCTCATTACGATTACAACCAGATGATTATAAGCAAGCATCTACTTACGAATTGATAAACGATGATAGTTTATGCTATTTTCTAAACTGTAACACGACACATGTGGTCTATATCTTGGGGTGCAGGTGTGGTACCATCTTTGTTGGTAGCACTACCCGTTGTCTCAAGTTAAGGATACAGGAGCATCGACGGGCCATTAAATCCAGGGACGATAGGTATCCAATCACAAATCACTATTCGAGTGAACATCCGGATGACTTGTCGTTTTGGTTTCATGCAATAGACCATGTGCCGGTGCAAATAAGAGGAGGTAACAGGGACCTGTTACTAAGACAATTGGAATCAAGATGGATTTGCCGTCTAAGGGCGACCCATCTTGGACACAACTCCGATGGGAAAATGTATTAACTTGAATCAAACAAGGGATACATGGTTGAATTCTATTAGAAAACTCTGTCCTGAAGAAGGTGGTTGATCCTAATTGCACCGAAACGCCGTGTCGTCCTTTGTGTAGTTTTCCTTGTTCAGATGATCAACACGAACATGTTGTAACAATGGATTGTTTTTAATATATTTTTAATATTATATAATGGATGTGTATCTTTAATTATAGTAATAAAAATCGATTTGTACTTTTTTATGAAAAAATCTTTTGTTTGTTGCATCATTGTTTCTACTTAATCTACAAGTCACATGTAATTGATGTTTATGTTTGAATACTGTATATGTCTCAACCCCATTTAGTATTGTACATGATTACAGTACAACACATGATCTGCACATTAGACTAGGGACCTGTCTTTCTTTCCTTGGTTTATATCACCCTGTCCCTATTTTGTATTATAGGGTAACTCCTTGTATTTTGGTAATGTTACACAAAGACCTGTCCAGCTGCTTTCTTGATAAAGACCTTAAAATCAGATCTGCTATTAAATATGAGAATATCCTGACCTTGTTATAACTTCCTCCAACTTCAAAAACAGTTTATCTATTGCAGACATTTTGATATCTAAATTACTATCCCAGGAATTCTTCTAATCGATGGTCACCTCCAGCGGGCGGACTGGATCCCCTCTGGGTCTTTGCTCTGTGAAGTTGATGCAGCGCGTGCTGGGCATTATAGGGTCTGATCTTCTAGCAATGTTAAACTGTTTGTTGACATTGAGTGTGGTTCAGATTTTAGATTGACAGTGATGAAACCATTACTAAAATCCGCACATCTTTACATATACTCAAGACACCAGGATTATTATGGGTCTTAAGGACAGGGCGTGAGGTTCTTGGCCACTAACTCAATTTACATCTTGAATCACTGTCTTGGCATGATGATTCGTTGGATGTTCATGAATATTTTATTGGTCATTAATAGTAGGATAGAGGTGCCATTCATCGCTCTAAACTGCCCGCTTTGAGATGCTCATCTATGGCCACGCCCTGGATGTCTGTCCTTAGCCTGCAAAGTGGTAGAAAGCTTGTTTTCATGACTTCTTCTAAACTTTCCCACAAAGAGCGAGTCTTTAACATGTCCATGTTGCTGGGATTGCTGGTGGGATTTTTCATTATTAGATCCCCCCATACTCCCATAAATGGATTACAGTGGCAGACGTCTATCTTCAATCCAGCCTGGACTATGGAAGCAGCATGTATCTGTTAACCTTCATTGATATCCTAAACCCCCTTCAGCCAATAGCGATGCTGAATCCTTAACTGGGCTGCAGAGGTTTGACCACGCTCCACCACTCCTGGCAGCATTAGGTTGGCTTCTTGTCGTATTCAAGTCCACAGGTCTAGTTCATGAAGCTGTTTACACCTGATGCTTGTTGGCTTGTGATAAACGCTGCTGGTACTTCCAAGAAATATGTGCTGGTACTTTGCCAAATCTGTGTCCAGAGCTAGAATAATAAAGCCGAAGGTAGAGCTTTCTGAGTTAAGACGGGAAAACTTTGGAATACTCTGTCAAAGGCTTTTGGATGAAAAACTCCACTCTTAAAATTTAAAGAGTCTTGATTTTTCAAAAGTTTTTCAAAATGTTGTGTGTTTGGTCAGTCTTGTTCTCTCTTCTTATGAACAACCCATGAAACCTGGGTGTGCATGTGCTCTATAAATAAATGTCCATACCAAACAGAATGTCCCACTGATATATTTATGTAGTTGTTTCTTTGGGACGTGGCCACATGTTGTTAAGGCCGCTTTGTAGTGCAAGTCAAACTACATTTCTTAATGTTACACAGCTGCAGTGATTCACCAGATCTTAGATGATCTCTAATATATATATCCTAGCAGAGACTTGTCTTACTGCTCACACAGTAATTTCATAGTCTTCTCTCAGAAACCTATAGGAACCCAATAGGATCATATAAGAATCTTGAGGGAAACATTTACAGGATTCTTCATGGATTGTCATAGACCAATGGATCACCCCAGACAATGTCCCACAGGGTCATGTGAGGCAGCTGGGCTCAGATCCTGAAGGCAATGATGAAAAGTGGCATGCATGGTGTGTGGGTTCCCTGAGCACCGCCTCCAGTCTTTCTACACTGCTTTGTCAAGAGTGCCACCTCTTCACGGATTCCCCCTACACACGTCCTACAGACACCCCCACCCATAACCACAAAAAATGCTGAAAAAAGAACATGTTGTTCTGGGGCACCTCCTATCTCGCCCCTGCCTTCTGCACCCAGCGCCCGCTCACCTTACCACACGCTGCTTTGGAAAAGGTCAAACAACATCTTGAGATGGGATGTTGTCTAGTAAAGGCCCAGCCCTTCCTCAGACATGTTTGTAGCTCTGTGAAGATGTCATACCCTGCACCACTTGGAGGAAGTAAGGGAAGACCATAGAAGCCACAGGAGTGCACTGGTGTACCTGTTCCACCCACACACTCCCGGATACTCGCTGCCAGCAACAGAGACAGAAAGAGAACTTAGCAAAGAGTAGCATATTTAAATAAATGTATATAGTCAGAATTTTATTTTGTAGCTTGACAGACTCATCAATATTCAGCACTTCAAATATTTCAGTGGTAAAGTTTACTCCATTTTTGGAATTAAAATTGTTGATATTTTGCTACAACAAAAATCACTTGTACACAATTGATCACCTTTTAAATGTTAGCACAGTTTCCTAACTTTTAACATCCATAAAATTGTGAGGATTATAGTCAGACAGAACACAGCAAAGTTGGCAATATATAGTTTAAAACCTTGTATCATATTACATTTTAAATATTATATAAAATTGGAGTACTAGATGAAGGGATGAGGACCCACTGCAAATAATAATCACAAACCATGTCTGAGTGAACTACTGAAGTCACTAAATAAACCTGGGCTTAACCCTCTGGTAGTTGGCACAAAGCAGTCAGGCTTAACTTAAAGGCGATATGTAAAGTATTTATGCAGCACTCACACAATGTGCATAAAGTTAGGATATACTGTTCATGTTATGCAATTTTTCTTTTTTCTTTTTTTCTCTGATATTAATTTAAGTTTAAATGATAGTACTATGTAAGTATGAAAGTGTATCTTTCAGAAACGTACTACTGGCGACACCTATAGATAATAAGCTAATAGCTAATAAAATGACACCAAAACGACAGAAAAAAATAAAGAGAATGGGAAATATGAATCCGAATTAAAACTAGCACCAAAAATACAAGGCACCTGGTGGCACTAAAATGGGTCAAAGACAAAAGTCATGTCCAACTGCAATGGATCACCAGTCAGATGCAGGGACCAGGTTCGTCCCGGTGGAAAGTTTACCTTCTGACTTGAAAACCTTTATGGCGAAAAAGTGGTCTTCGGTGAGCCACTGGTAGGGCAAGCTGGATCTGAAGCTGGTCTCGACGAATGCAGACTGCTTAAGAGCAGGGTCCTGGTGCAAGAAAGCACTCTAAATGTTGACTTAAAAAAGTTTCTAGAAGACAGATCTCCTTCAGTGGGGAAAACTGGCAAATTTAGTCCAACTAGCAATTCTACTTTGATGGATGTGGCTTTGGCGATGGTCCCAGTTGCTGTTGGTTCTCCATGCAGAAAGTTTGCAAAACAATTCTAAGTCCCACTTTTTCCATTTTGAGGAGAGGAGAACACTCTAACATCTTGGACCTGGGGGCATCACTTGGAGGTTATGGCTCACTCCACCAGAGGCCCGCAGCATGATCCAGAGCAGGTCTAGTTGGAAATGGTCAGCTAGTGAGCTGCAGGGAGAAAGGCCTCTTGAAGCTTGTGTCCCTGTATCTCAAGCAGGAGGATAGCCAACTGGCCCTTGGAGTTACATCTGGGTTCATGACAAGCAGGACCGGTCTTCCTTCAGGCTCTTCAGACAGCAGGACACTCCTTCTAATTATTCCTAAGGTCCAAGAGTGTTCTGAGGAGAGGTCTGTGGAATCCACATGTATGCCCAGTGCACACCTGTGGGTAGAGGGCAATCCTTTCTCCATCCTCAAAACCAGTTTTGGTCAGTTCCTCTCCTCCAACTGGGTGGCGAGGTAGCCAGACTAGAGAGACAAAAGCAAGGCTGTCCTAGATGTGAGCTTCATCTTTCAGTGACAGGGTAGGCATTCTTTGAAGGTCATGAAGTGGTTGGGTACAGCCCCCAGCTTGTCCTATCAAGGGAGGAGCCCCCCTCACCACAACCAGAACCCTTTGTCCATTGTCTGGGAGACAGACACATCTCTCCACAGGGGAGCTATCAAAGGTCAGGTGGCATGCACTGGCAGGAAAGCCTTTGTTTTTAGGCAGGAAAATTACGACTTTCTAAAAGTGTCATTTACCAAATAGTAATATAAACTACGACTTGACCATTGAGTTGGATTTTAAATTACTATTAAAATGAGTCCTTGAAATATTTTCCTAGCTATTCCCAAACTGAATTTACCACTTATTAAATGTAATAATGGTAACCTATGGGAGAACCAACCTTGCCACAATGATACACAACTTTGTAGGTTTTTCACTGCCAGGACATGTAAAATATTAAACATAAATGTCCTACTTTTAAATACCATGCACAGTGCCCTGCTGAACCTTTAAGGCCTCCATTTGGGGTGACTTATAAGTATCAAAAAGGAAGGTTTAGGTCTAGCAAAAGTTTTATTTTGCCAGGTTGAAATGACAGTTTAAAACTACACACCCAGGCTGCAGTGGCAGCCTGAGAAAAGCTTTACAGGGCTGCTGCAGTGGGTGGCACAATGACTGCTGCAGTTCACTAGGAGCATTTAATTTACTGGCCTTGGATACAGGTAGTGCCATATAGTAGGGACTCATAAGTATATCAAATGTATATACCAATGTTACCATGTATACAAAGGAGAGGATAAGCACTTTACCTTTGGTTAAAAGGGGTAGAGTTCGCAGAGTACTATGACCAAATAAACAGAATAAGGCAAAAATCTGGGTTGATACCACACAAAAGATGGTAGCTTTCAGCCAATATAATTTCTTATTTTTGCTAGCCACCTATGTAGTTTTACCTTTGCCTATAGGCACACATGTTCTGTTTTCAATCACGTCCAAGAATAATAGTGACCAATCTTGTGAAGAAATAAAAAAAGTTGCAAGAAAACAACTCGAATTCTTGACCAATGTGGCATGGCATCAGCTGACATAAACCCCTAATTGTATTATACGTAGAGGGGGAGGAGTCTACTTACCAGGGAGACTCTGGAGCATCCTCTCTCTTTCGGCTAACGTCATTAACTATTCACAGGATATCAATCGGTCCCGAAGGGGATTTATTAGGCTTGCTACATCTTAAAAAATGAGATGTTTTCACTCATGCTAGTGACTTTCTGGCTGGAAGGAGAGAAGGCTGTTGACTGGTTTGGGTACACTCTGGCATGTGTGAGCAGCAAGTGTACTAAAGGTTCTCCCAAGAGAAGCCTGTCATCATCCTTTGTGTCTCTCATCGCATCCAGATATCACACACTGAGACACGGGCATGTTTTGGCTCTGTGTGAGGATCTCATCGTGCTGTCCTTCAACAGATCTGACAGGTAACAATTAGGATATCTTGGACATCTTGGATTTTCATGAGTACAGTTGTCTCTACTACTCATACTTAGGGAGTTGCACTAACTGACTGAGTAGTCAAATCCAACTAGCTTTGCACAGCTCGCCCCAGAGGGGTGATTACGTCATCTCGCTTGAAGACAACTTAATTCACAAATAATCAGAGTCTACTTTGGTGCAATTTGCTGAGAAAATCGATTTCCTGACTCAGATTCTTAATCAAATGTCATTGAAAAACTAAACTGTGACTTCCTTCAGATTACCAACCTAATTGCCTTAATAATATACATTGGTGGGGCATGTTGCATAGGAACAATCACAACCCCCTCCCCCTCTGAGTGAGCTTCACTTTCAAACATGGAGAACTTTAGGAACTTGCAGAAAGTTATCAAATCCTAAGTTGTGATCCTAACCTTGTTCCTGACCAAGCCCTGGTCAACATCCCCATCTTCACTGTCACTAAACACAGACCACACCATACGTTTCCACTACCTGAGCAGTTAAAATATAATATTGAACAAGTAGGCTCAATAGTTACGCCCTTCTCCAAAAACCACCCACTCCTCTAGGCAATGTCTACTGGACAACTGCTCCTCAGCAGTCATGTGTTGTTTGGAGGTTTCTGATGCTATTGTTGTCGTCAACCGGAGTATCCTAGATCCTACAGAAGCTTGTCTCAGACACACCTCCTACAATGTTCTGGATCTCCGTCTCCCGCTATTTTATTCTATTCTGAGATGTGATTGTGAAGACAGACAGGGCAGTGGAGTAGCAGTTATTCATAGGAATAAAACCATCTCTTGATGATCAATACCCTTCCTTTCGATGCCTCTCTCTGGTGGGTTCTGCACTTAATGCCTCAAAACACCATCTGTTACCCTCCCGGCAATAACTACACAGTAAATGGGGAACATATAGATCACATTATGAACCGACTGAATACAACCACTACCTTGGTCATCGTAATTTACATTGTGGTAATGCTAACTATGTAGCTGTCAATTTGCTCACGGCTTATATTCCTGACAGCACCTCCTCCCACACTTCAAAGCTCCATGCTTACCTCATGGTCACAAAGGATCTCCCGCTGACCACTGATGACCTCACCCTAGTTGATTGGTCCAACAATCTTGAGATCCTGTTCGCATTAGCCCACTGTTAAACCGTGCACGGTCAGCCAACAACAACAGAGAGACTGTATGGAATTGGGACAGTGAGAGAAGAACGTTGCCGTTAACTCACTTCCAAGATGGTGTCAGGCTCCCCTGCCCCCTGATGAATCTCAACAGTACATTAATGTCCCCAGAGCTAATCACAATAATAAGTGATAAAAAGACGAAATCTTCATAAGGTAAGAACTGTTCTTTATTTCCAACTCCTCTCTCCACCAGTACTAGCAACTCCTCACTCAACATTCTAAGGTCGCCTCCAGAGAATCAGGAGCGAACCAAGTGGAAAACAAGGGTGAGTATGGAGGAACATACCATACATATAATTTACAAAGTAGAAGATCATATTTTAGAATGAGAAAGAAAAACACGTTGTAACACATCTTCCCCCTAATATAAAATAAGAAAAACACGTTGTAACACATCTTCCTCCCCTTATAAAATAAACTGAGAATTATTTGTACATAACAAAGTCTTTGTGCCAATCCGGAGTCTTGCGGTTTCTTTGTGTAACAGGGTCTTGACTATGTGACTCTATGGTGTGATCAAGAGATTGGCTGTGTGTGACTTAGCTAACCTGTCCATACTCCACATTTGGTCATTGTCCAATATGGCTGTGTTGTTTCTTACTGCTGTTATACGCATAGGTTTAGAAAATTTTGTTTCAGGATTACTTCCTCTTGGATTCTTAACACATACCCAGTCTTCCACCTTCCATTGTGGGATTTTGGTTCCATGTTTAGTGTTATAGTGAATTTTATATTTGGTTTGGTGTGTATCTATTTTGTCTTTGAAAGCTTGTATGTCCTTCGTGATGTGGGATCCCCCTCCCAACCAGTTCGGAAAAAAATTTGTACAAGGTTTCCTTCCTCTTAAAGCAGAGAAAGGGGAAATGCCAGTAATTAAATTTGGAGTGGTGTGATAAGCCCACAACATTTCTTGTAATGCTTGTTCAGTGGGAATTCTGTTGACAACCGCCAATTGTATACAACCTTTGACCATGCGGTTCATTCTTTCCACTAAACCATTGGCCCTAGGACAGTAGAGGGGTGTTCTCAAATGGGATATATTAAGTTTACTAAGGAACACTGTCATGGCATGAGAAGTAAATTGGACCCCATTATCTGTGATTATGGAGGATGGTATGCCTTCTAAAACAAACGTATCTTTTAGAAATTGAATGACAGACATGGTTGTTATTTGGTTGACCATTTTGACTACAGTCCAATGTGAATGGTAGTCAACTAAAACCAGTGCGAACTGTTTTACTAACCCCCTGAATTTGAAGGAACCCATAATGTCTAATGCAATCTTTTCCCATGGTTTATCTGGTACAGATATCGGGGAGATGGGGGATTTCCTGGTTATCTTAGATTTGTCACTGCTAGCACATGTAAGGCAATTCTTCACTTTTGTTTCCACCATCGAGTCCATGTTGGGGAACCAATACCTTTCACGTAATCTAGCTTTGGTTAAGCTCCTGCCTAAGTGGCCCTCATGAACAAGGTCAATTATTTTGTTTCTGAGAGCTTCAGGTGGGATTATTTTATTGTTCCTGAATAAAATGCCTTGATCTATGTTGAGTTCATAACATACCTCCCAGAACTTCTTTACGTCTGCACCTACTTGATCGGAAGAACTGGCCCAACCATGTAAAGGGTAAGAAATGATTTGTGTCATGGTGTTATCTGTGTCCATGCAATCTAACCATTCTCGTGAAGTGATGGTATTAAGATTGAGTTGGAAGGTGAGGTACTCAAGAGTTTCAAATTATTCTTCCTTTTGAATGGGACTCCTAGAAAGAAAATCTGCTGCAGAATTTTGTATACCTGGAACATATTTGACTGTAAAACAGAAACCCTCCAAACCCAGTATCCACTTAACTATACGGGGGGTGTTACAAGAGTTATTTTTAAGGTTAAACATGAAAATCAGAGGTTTGTGGTCTGTACGTAAGCAAAATTGAATGCCCCAAAGAAAGAATTTAAAATGTTTCACTCCCCACAAACAAGCTAACGCTTCTCTTTCCACCACCGAATAGTTCATTTCTGCTTTAGTAAGGGATCGTGAGGCAAATGCAACAATTCTATCTTTGCCATCAATAATTTGTGAGAGGGTAGCCCCTAAACCCTTTCCGCTGGCGTCTGTAGTGAGAATAGTCTTATGGTTGTGTTCAAAGTTACACAAATACGGAGCTGAGAGTATGCCCTCTTTTACCTTTGAAAAAGATGTCTCATGTTTGTCTGACCATTTGAAATGAGTGTGGTTCTTTGTGAGTTCTCTGAGGTTGGCAGTTAAGTCAGAGAAATGATTAACATATTTCGCCATATATTCTGCCAACCCTAAAAATGACTTGAGTTCGTCTTTGTTGGTAGGTGCAGGAGCATCTCTTACTGCTTCGATGAGACAATGTTTAGGTTTAAATCCTTCCTTAGAAACGCAATGTCCTAAGTATTCTACGGACTCCACACCCAATTGGCACTTCTCTTTTTTAAGTGTGACTCCTGCATCTCTGAATTTAGAAAGGATTTGTCTTAAGATATCGTTATGTTCATTAATGTTGGCACCGTTCATTAGAACATCATCCTGAAAGCATAACGTCTTGGGTACATTTTCCAAGACATGTTGAATAATTTTCTGAAATACCCCTGCCGCAGAGGCCAATCCGAAAGGCATGCGACAGAACAGGAAGGTTCCCATGGGTGTAGTGAAAATAGTGAGTCTTCTAGAGTCCGGATGCAACTCCACTTGATGGTACGCCATGGAGAGATCCAGGACACTGAAATGAGTGGCCTCTCCCATGGTGCTCAGCATCTCATGGATGCGGGGTAAAGGGTGCCTTTCTACAAGTATGTTGTTATTTAGGTCGCGTAGATCAATGCACATTCGGATGTCTTGGCTATGACCTTTCTTAGCAATGACAATGGGGGCGACCCATTCAGAACAATCAACGGGTTGTATGATGTTAAGCTTTTCTAATCTAGCTAACTCTGTTTTTAAAGGCTCCCACATAAGATGGGGAATGGGTCTAGTTTTGTGGATTACTGGTTTAGCATTTTGATTTAACTGGATTGAGCATGAAAGACCTAATTCAAGAATTGTGCTGATCTTAAAAGGAAAAGGAAAAGACCGAAGCCCTTTTCTCTTTGATATCCGACAGATTAATACAGGAAAAAAAGTCACAATTGGGAAGACATAAAGACTATCTCCCTACCAGGAGATGCTGGAAAAATCACATTTATGTGGCAAAGTCCTCACATATCAAATATATTGAATACCTCTGCAGGAAGTGTTACATGACAGTTTGCAAGTTAGACAAGTCCCATCCTTTTTGAAACCCCCTTTACTGATGCTAATGACCTAACAACTTCTGCTGTGTTTCTGGAGTACCTTTCTAGGGAAAGTGATAGAAAGTTGTGTAGCCTCCCAACTTTATCATCATATCTTGACACAAATCCACTAGACAACCTTCAATCTGGGTTCATGTTGTCAAAATACTGTAGACCCCTCTTCTACAGTATTTTGACCACGCACTCCGCTCCTTGAGTAGGGAAAGTCGAGCTTGTACTTCTAGACCGATCCGCTGCCTGCAATCTGGTCAAACATTCCTTCCTGATCAATATCGTCCGAAGAAATGGGTATCTGAGGAGCAGCCTTTGCCTCCTATTTGTCAAAGTGAACTAAAGTGTTTAAAATAGGTAATTTGGCATCGAACAGTGTGAGCCTGCACAGAGGAGTTCTTCAAAGCTTCATTCTAAACAATTTAGGGTCAGATGTACAACGTATTTTTGCATGTGCAAACGGGTTTAGGACCCGTTTGCACATGCAAAAATACCTAAGGGCCATGTACAAACCCTAATTAGCGAGTCGCAATTTATTTGCGACTCGCTTATTAGGATTTGCGACTCGCTATTAGGTAGGGGCGTTTCAAGGGCGTCCCTTCCTAATAGCGAGTGTGAGCCCTATGTATGACTGTTTTGCAAATGCAATTGCAGTCGTAATTTACCACCTACTTCAAGTAGCTGGTAATGCAGTCACAAATGGGAAGGGGTCCCCAAGGCACCCCTTCCCCTTTGCGAATGCAGGAGGAAACATTTTTAGGTTCAGGCAGAGGTCCCAGGGACCAATACCTGGCCATAAAAAATGAAATGGAAACATTTCCTTTTTTTTTTTTTAAATGCATCCTGTATTCCTTTAAGGAAAACGGGATGCATTTAAAAAAAACAAAAAACTGCTTTATTGAAAATAAGTCCCAGACATGGAGGTCTGCTGAGCCCAGCAGGCCACCATCTGTGGCAAGGCCAGCCATTCCCAATGGGGTTGCAAATTGCGAGCGGCTCATTAATATTCATGAGCCTCGCAATTTGCGACCCCATTGAGAATCGCCAACAGTGTCTCTGACATTGTTGTACATTGGCATCAGCGACTCGCAATTTGCGACTCACAATTTTTCGCAAATTGCGAGTCGCCAATGCCAATGGTCGTACATCTGGCCCTTAATCTTTATGTGGGACCTCCTGGGCTATCTCTTGAAATCTGGGATACTTTGACATCTAACTTTTTATTTTTTTTACTAAAATCTGTTCATTAACTTCCAGCAAGTCAGAGAGGGCAGTATCATAGAATGCAGAAGTGGCAAGTCAAGCTCAGACACTTGAAGTGATATTGTATTGGGGACTTAATATTGTCCTGCATTGTCAATATGTGATGCTGACATGAAGACTTTCGCCCTTGGCATTAGAAGAGAAGGGTTTGGAACTCTTGCTTGAAGTTTCTGTAAGAGAGATTTATCGTAATAAAGAGCGGATGAAGTTCCAGACCCTGTGTCCACTTCTTCAAAAAGCTAGATTTTGAGTTGCTGATTTTCGCTAAAGGATGGAGGCGTGGTGCGGAGAGAGTCTGAACTTCAGAGCGCTTGAGAGCCATCAAGGATGGTCAGTTTACCAGTCAGAGATGGGAGAGCCCTCACGTACAGACTTATGGATAATGTAAGCCAGTGGGAATTAGATACCCATCTCTATATTAAACCAATTGAGGACAAACGTACTGCAGCGATGCGGTCATATCTTCTTGCTAAAGGTATCAGCCACGCAGAGGCTTCGAGAGCTGCTTTATGGACCAGGGAGGGTACTCGGGATGCCAATGGCTGCCTGGAGATGCCACAGACAAGCCTTGAGAGGACTAGAACATGTACCAGCACCTTGAAGTCATCACATGGGATGGGTAACTTTATCCCCTTAAAAAGAGCTCCTTTGGCTAACGTATTAATACTGGCACATAGATTGAGGTTACTGTCGAGGGTGAAGCCTAAAAGTGTAGCACAATCCACAATACAGGTCAGATTCTCTCACTGCCATCCTTCTCGCGCCCTCTTCGTTGAGCCGTAAGATCCTAGATCGTTGCTTTAGATGGACAATAGATCCCTTAGGGATCAGGCAGTGCCCTCTGTTACCTCTGAGCTTAACCCCCTGTGGGTCCTGAAGAAAAGAAATACTTGGATCCCTTCTCACTAAGACCAGCACATGCTTCTTGAAAGCCTTAGGACAGTGTCATGCAAGCTTTAGGTACACACGTGTGCATAAAGATTGTGT
Source organism: Triturus cristatus (assembly GCF_964204655.1). Taxonomy (NCBI): domain Eukaryota; kingdom Metazoa; phylum Chordata; class Amphibia; order Caudata; family Salamandridae; genus Triturus; species Triturus cristatus. The sequence continues at coordinate 42,084,245 of NC_140585.1, forward strand.
GACATGAGAGATAGGACAGAGAATATAAGTCTGTGTAATACACAAATGTATAATCCATTTGTATAGTTTGATGTTAAGCAATGTCCAGGATAAATGTCTACGACCACCCCCCCACCTTTACAGCACACGCGGGCGTTAATTACTGTGTCTGAACCAGACCCAACTCAATGTTTGAACCAGACAGATTAAATGCCTGAACCAGATCCGACTTAATGTCTGACCCGGACCCGACTCAATGTCTGACCCGGACCCGACTCAATGTCTGACCCGGACCCGACTCAATGTCTGAACTGGACCTGACTCAATGTCTGAACCGGACCCAACTCAATGTCTGACCCGGACCGACTCAATGTCTGACCCGGACCCGACTAAATGTTTGAACTGGACCCGACTCAATGTCTGAGCCGAACCCAACTCAAAATCTGAACCTGACAGATTCAATGCCTGAACCAGACCCGGCTTAATGTCTGACCCGGACCCGATTCAATGTCTGACCCGGACCCGACTCAATGTCTGACCCGGTCCCGACTCAATGTCTGAACTGAACCCGACTCAATGTCTGACCTGGACCCGACTCAATGTCTGACCCGGACCCGACTCAATGTCTGACCCGGACCCGACTCAATGTCTGAACTGCACCCGACTCAATGTCTGAACTGGACCCGACTCAATGTCTGAACCGGACCCAACTCAATGTCTGAACTGGACCCGACTCAATGTCTAAACTGGACCCGACTCAATGTTTGAACCGGACCCAACTCAATGTCTGAACCGGACCCGACTCAATGTCTAAACTGGACCCGACTCAATGTCTGAACCGGACCCGACTCAATGTCTGAACTGGACCCGACTCAATGTTTGAACCGGACCCAACTCTATGTCTGAACCAGACCCTACTCAATGTGTGAACTTGAATAACTCAATGTCTGACCCGGACCCAACTCAATGTCTGAACTGTACCCAACTCAATGTCTGAACTGTACCCAACTCAATGTCTGAACTGGACCGAACTCAATGTCTGAACCGAACCCAACTCAATATTTGAACCGGACCGAACTCAATGTCTGAACCGGACCCAACTCAATGTCTGAACTGGACCCAACTCAATGTCTGAACCGGACCCAACTCAATGTCTGAACTGGACCCAACTCAATGTCTGAACCGGACCCAACTCAATGTGTGAACCGGAACCAACTCAATGTCTGAACTGTATCCAACTCAATGTCTGAACCCGACCCGACTCAATGTCTGAGCCGGACCCAACTTAATGTTTGAACCGGACCCAACTCAATGTCTGAACTGTATCCAATTCAATGTCTTAACCGGACCCGACTCAATGTCTGACCCGCACCCGACTCAATGTCTGACCCGGACCCGACTCAATGTCTGACCCGGACCCGACTCAATGTCTGAACTGCACCCGACTCGATGTCTGAACTGGACCCGACACAATGGCTGAACTGGACCCGACTCAATGTCTGACCCGGACCCGACTCAATGTCTGACCCAGAACTGACTCAATGTCTGACCCAGACCCGACTCAATGTCTGACCCGGACCCGACTCAATGTGTGAACTGCACCCGACTCGATGTCTGAACTGGACCCGACTCAATGTCTGAACCGGACCCAACTCAATGTCTGAACTGGACCCAACTCAATGTCTAAACTGGACCCGACTCAATGCTTGAACCGGACCCAACTCAATGTCTGAACCGGACCCGACTCAATGTCTGAACTTGAATGACTCAATGTCTGAACTGGACCCAACTCAATGTCTGAACCGGACCCGACTCAATGTTTGAACCGGACCCAACTCAATGTCTGAACCAGACCCTACTCAATGTGTGAACTTGAATGACTCAATGTCTGACCCGGACCCAACTCAATGTCTGAACTGGACCAAACTCAATGTCTGAACTGGACCGAACTCAATGTCTGAACCGAACCCAACTCAGTGTTTGAACCGGACCCAACTCAATGTCTGAACCGGACCCAACTCAATGTCTGAACTGGAACCAACTCAATGTCTGAACCGGACCCAACTCAATTTCTGAACTGGACCCAACTCAATGTCTGAACCGGACCCAACTCAATGTTTGAACCGGACCCAACTGAATGTCTGAACCGGACCAAACTCAATGTCTGAACTGGACCCAACTCAATGTCTGAACCGGAACCAACTCAATGTCTGAACTGGACCCAACTCAATGTCTGAACCGGACACAACTCCGACTCAATGTCTGAACTGGACCCAACTCAATGATTAAACTGGAGCCAACTCAATGTCTGAACCGGACCCAACTCAGTATCTGAACCAGACCCGACTCAATGTTTGAAACTGACCCAACTCAATGTCTGAACTGGACCCGACTCAATGATTAAACCAGAGCCGACTCAATGTCTGAACCGGACCCAACTCAATGTCTGAACCGAACCCGACTCAATGTCTGAACTGGACCCAACTCAATGTCTGAACTGGACCCAACTCAATGTTTGACCCTTACCCAAATCAATGTCTGAACCGGACCCAACTCAATGTCAGAACCGGACCCAACTCAATGTCTGAACCGGACCCAACTCAATGTCTGAAGCACACCCAACTCAATGTCTGAACTGGACCCAACTCAATGTCTGAACTGGACCCAACTCAATGTCTGAACCGGACCCGACTCAATGTGAACCGGACCCCACTCAATGTCTGAACCGGACACAACTCAATGTCTGAACTGGACCCAGCTCAATGTCTGAACCGGACACAACTCAATGTCTGAATTACTGTGTCTGAACCGGACCCGACTCAATGTCTGAATTACTGTGTCTGAACCTGACCCAACTCAATGTCTGAACAGGACCCGACTTAATGTCTGAACCGGACCCGACTCAATGTCTGAACCGGACCCAACTCAGTTTTTGAACAGGACCCGACTCAATGTCTGAACCGGACCCGACTCAATGTTTGAACCGGACCCGACTCAATGTTTGAACCGGACCCGACACAATGTCTGAACTGGACCCGACTCAATGATTAAACCGGAGCCAACTCAATGTCTGAACCGGACCCAACTCAATGTCTGAACCGGAACCAACTCATTGTCTGAACCGGACCCAACTCAATGTCTGAACCGGACTCAACTCAATGTCTGAACCGAACCCAACTCAATGTCTGAACTGGACCCAACTCAAAGTCTAGACCAGAGCTGACTCTGAATATATTGCTCTACCAACAGCGTCCCATCTTCGAGGTGCTCCATCTACAGTGTAATTATTTTCTGTACAGCGGTGCGTTGCACGTTGCAGACAGGCTCATGGTATGCATTATAGATACCTATGTTTTATCTGTCTGCTGCAGCATTGGTGCACCTCCCTTGCCAGGATAAGATTTCCTGAAAGCAGCCTATCGTTGATATGCTATATTATAATGTTATTGCATTGCTCAATGTTTATTGTCTTCAGCTGCTCCTTGGGGCGTTGAGGTGTCCTCTAGTCTGAAGATTGCTTTGCCAATTTTTTATATATATCCCTGGGGCATCAGGTCTTAAATCCCTCCGCTTTATTCACTGTCACTCTCCTATGGGGTTAGGTTGAGGCTAGGACACTCTTCTGCTAACTTCTGCTTGAGAGGACTCACCACAGATGTGTTTCTAGGTTGGGGACTTGTAAGAAATGTAGGCTGACCTGAGGGGAAAAGAAACAGATTTTTCTCTATTTGGAGCTGTTTGGAGATTTGAGAAAGACTCAGCCCTGCTAAGGAGGCTGCGGCCCAGGACTGCCAGTGTTAAAGTTAAATGTCCTTCATCTTCAAGCGCCAACCAGAATATCGGGCTGGCACTAATGTTTGCATAATTTATTTATTTATTTAGGCTGGGTTGTAAAGGACATACAAGTCACCAAATGGCATTTCAGAGCACTATGAAAAAAAGGTAAGGAATGAAATGGCTGCGCTACCAGCATATTTTCTGCCCATTGGCAGAACTCCACAGAATCTCGCAGAGTTTCTATGTAACTCCGCAGAATTCTGCAGAGTAAAATTCCGCGAGTTCCGCCCACCCCTAGTCCACTGACACCTGAAGATTCTAGATGATGTCCCTCAAGCCTTGCTTGGGTGGATTTTCAGTGTGGTCTTTGAAGGAGAAGTGTTGGTTATTTGACATGATGTTAGAACCATTAAAGCGGATTGCTATATTTTTGGGTTCTTTGTACTATTACATTTTTGTTGTAAAAATGTTTTTTTGCAAACCATCTAAATATTTTTCTCTGAGGTTTGTCTTGCCGCTTAGGTGGAGCTTCCAAAGGGGATTTTAGGGTTACCCTTCTGAGACCCACATTTGTCTGTAGCCTGAACTGTTGTTCCCTGCGTGCTCGGCGGCGCCCTTTCTCACAGGTCTGATCCTACAATGTACATTAACCTGAGCATGGATGTATGATGACGGAGGCATGGAGTGATGTGTCTCCTCATTGTTGAAGCTTGGTGTGTGGGTCTGCGTTTGAAGGTTTCCTGTTGGGACCCTCACTTACTGTTTGGTACCAAGATTACGGTGACTTCCTTCTTCCTTGATGGTCTCGACGGGGGCGGCGGTGCCCTGTGGTTCTTAGCGACTGGTACAGTAATGGCTGAAGTAGGTACAGAAGCACACGTGCCGGCATGGGCATGCCAACTGCTGTGTGCCAAATGAAAAATCTGACACATGGGACAAGCATTGACCAGTTTCCACCACATTAAGATTATATTACCCTGAAAACTGCCCAAGAAGTCTCTAAAATGTAACACTTATTATAATGTATATGCAACTGACCTTTGAAAATCTAATAAAGCACGTGTTAAAAAAAGTTACACTTATTATGACAAAATACTTTCTTTTTTTATTGAAAATGATGTTGCTTTTTGCAAATAATTCCTTGAAAATCAGCCAGTTTCATCTGAACATGCAGACTTTTGACTGAAAGTTTAATTCCAACACAGCCCTCATCCCAACAGACATGCCTATTTACAGTACAGTCATAGGTCTAAAAAAATATACATTCCTTGTCACTTAAAAGAATAAAACATTAGCTCCTTTCTGCTCGTCAGCCCACAAGCAGGTTTGTTTGCTAAACGGATGTGTTTTTTATGTACAGGTATGATAAAGCACTTAAATATGTTGTGTGCGTGTATGTGTGTGGGTGCACATGCATGTGCATACATGTGCATGCCAAGGACTGGGGGACTTCCTGGAAGTCTCCATCCCTCCTAGTCCTTGCAGCCCCCTTTCTTCTTCTCACCAGCTCTTGCATCATGAGGTGTCTGCCCACCCATCATGGCCGTGTAACTGAAGATCGAGACTACGGATTTCGAGATGCAAGAATACGGTGGACAAAGTACTGAAAGGAAGTGCTTGTGGAGGCAATATAGAATTCATATTTATATAACTCCCACATCTAGGTACTTTGAGGATATGTCTTCAAGGTACATGTATATGGAGTTAGGTGCAGAAAATCTATACTTACCTTACAATATTTTGGAATCCATACTTTGTCCGCAGTATTTGTATACCTCAAAATTCCAGCTTCGATATTCGGGGGGCATACCGTTGGTCAAAGGATTTTTTTTTCAGTATAAAATGTTCCCAGGCCCCCCTTGCTACCTCTTCATTAATAGTGAGCAGGCGCCCGTTCAGCAAGGTGAGGGGAGCACACACAGGTGTGTGAGGAGGAGACGGAACGGGAGGAAGAAAGATGACTTGGAGCATTCCACATTGCAGCCTCTGCTGGAGCAAGCATCGGTTGTTGGGAGCGATACAACATGCCCCGCCTGGCGCGCTTCTCAAGTGACACACAGAGCCACCGCTTTCCAACACCCCCTCCTCCTGAGTGTCTAGTGATGACTTCCAAATCCTGCCGGCTAAACGGAAATTGCTGAATAGGGAATAAGATGTCTGGGCCTTATGCAAGTCTGGCATGCAATGTAGGGCTCATGGGTCCTGCCTGACTCCAAGATGGCAGTCTGAATATACCTGATTCTAGAATGACTTTGCAGAACCCTCAGCATTCCTGATCACAGGAAGTGTTGGGTGCTGTAGGTCAGCTGGCCACCCCATGGCCACTGGGGGTCCACGGGAGGTCTACACATACTAGCCACGAATAGAAGAAGGCATAGATGGGACGCCAAAGCACTGCATTAGCCCCTCAGGTGAACTATTTGCAAAACACAGGAGTAAAGGCATGTGAGGGAACATGATGTGGGCCTCCTGATGGGCCAGTAAAGAAAAGAATAGGAAAACATGCGATGAATGGAGGCGGTCTTTGCCCCGCAGGCCTGTTAGCACCCTGTGTGCTTACTAGGTGGTCTGTTGGAGCTGCAGACACCTAGCATCGCATGGTGTGAGATGAGGAAGACGGAAACTGAGGGTGAGCGCATGAGTATTACCGACTGTACTCACAGGTCCAGCTCCAGGATTTGGGATCTGGAAGGGCTTTGAGGAAGCAGGGTTGGGCCATAAAGAGGAGTGTGGCTGTCCAGAGACTCCTGGGTGTCTGAGAGCTGGGTCTGGGCATGCTGGGTGGTCTTGTATGGGGGTGATCTGCACGCCATACCTGCTGCCGGGTTCTGACTACTAGTTTTAACCGTGTGTTTCTAAAGGTTTCAACCTCTGGGCTTGATCTCTTCTGCTCTCAGCAGCGCACCCTCTTTTCTCTCTGCCTCAACCTCCTCTCTCCCAACTTCACCTTGCTGTCCTGCTCACCTCACTCTCTACTTCCTCCCACCTCACTCTCTTCTCTCTTCACATTATTCTACTCCCGCTCCACCATATCCATTTGTTTTCATGTGGTTTCCTTCTCTTTCTCCGTTTCACCCTCTTATTTCTCTCACCTCACCCTCCACTCTTTCCACCTTATCCTACTTTCTCCTGGCCTTGCCTCTAACTGTGCGTCAACGTACACTCCCTCCCCTCCATTCTTCTATGTCCACCTCCCCTTCTCTCACCACCTCACCCTTCTCTCTCTTGCTCGCCTTTCGCTCTCTTCCTTCCTTTCTTTGTTCCTCACCCTTATGTCTCTTCCTCTCCCTTCACACTCTTCCCCCCTTTCTTTGTCTCTCACCCTTTTCTCTATTCCTCACCCTCTTGCTCACCCTCCCCTGTCTTTTCGACTCACCCTCCTTCTCTCCTCTGCACCATTTTTCTTTTGTTTTCACTATCCTCCCTCCTCCCTCAGTGGCCTCTTTATTACCCTCCGGCCCTTCTGCTTCCCCTCTCTCCACTTCACCCTCCTCTCTCTCCACCTCACCCTTCTATCTCCCCACCTCACCCTTCTCTCTCTCCACCTCACCCTCCTCTCCCTGCACCTCACCCTTCTCTCTCTCCAACTCACCCTCTCTCTCCACCTAACCCATATCTCTCTCCACCTCACCCTTCTCTCTCTCTCCACCTCACCCTCCTCTCTCTCCACCTCACCCGTATCTCTCTCCACCTCACCTTTCTCTCTCTCCACCGCACCCTCCTTTCTCTCCACCTCACCCTTCTCTCTCTCCACCTCACCCTCCTCTCTCCACCTCACCCGTAGCTCTCTCCACCTCACTCTCCTCTCTCTCCACCTCACCCGTATCTCTCTCCACCTCACCCGTATCTCTCTCCACCTCACCCTTCTCTCTCTCCACCTCACCCTCCTCTCTCTCCACCTCACCCTTCTCTCTCTCCACCTCACCCATATCTCTCTCCACCTCACCCTTCTCTCTCTCCACCGCACCCTCCTTTCTCTCCACCTCACCTGTATCTCTCGCCACCTCACCCTTCTCTCTCTCCACCTCACCCTCCTCTCTCTCCACCTCACCCGTATCTCTCTCTACCTCACTTTCCTCTCTCTCCACCTCACCCGTATCTCTCTCCACCCCACCCTCCTCTCTTTCCACCTCACCCTTCTCTCTCTCCACCTCACCCTTCTCTCTCTCCACCTCACCCTTCTCTCTCTCCACCTCACCCTCCTCTCTCTCCACCTCACCCGTATCTCTCTCCACCTCACTCTCCTCTCTCTCCACCTCACCCGTATCTCTCTCCACCTCACCCGTATCTCTCTCCACCTCACCCTTCTCTCTCTCCACCTCACCCTCCTCTCTCGTGCTAGTTTGGGACCCGAGACGGAGCAGCAGCATTACAACCAGGACCACTGGAATTATTCAACTGGAAAGCACCACATTATGCAGTGTAATGTGGGTTAGTATTCATTTATTATTTTGTCATTTACCACACACTAACACTGTCTGGAAAAAGGTTGTGTCTCTTTAGTACTAGTTTAAAAAGCAACTTCAGCAATAAGCAGCTGAACGGTAGCGAGGAAACCTTTGCCAAGGGCATTTTACTGTGCAGCAACATGCCACTGCATTCTTAGTAACTTCTGATCCGTTTTTTATGATTGTGGTTAAAAACTGCAAATTATGCAGCATATAATTATGTGGCAAATGTGACAAAGCCTTCCTTACGCGTAAAACGCTGTGGCTGCAGTATGGTATAACTGCAGCATCCCTGACTATAATCCATTTCTGTCTATTCATGTGACAAAGTGAGAGAATCTGACAGATTAAATGCACAGTCTCTGTTGCCTAAAAGTGTGTGTGTGTGTGGGGGGGGGGGGGGGGGTGTTCTTTAAGTTCCCTCTAGTTATACTCGCGAGCTCTGCCTTCTGTGGCCCCTCGGGGGGCTGGGAGTAGGCAGGACAGGGGCATCAGATGGTATCAGTGCTGCCATGCAATCGTTGCCAGTGCTTTTCTGGCATCAAGACACTTGCATTGCTTCGTCCCATTCTGTGTCTGTGCTGTGTTAGTGAAACTTGACAAATCTTTTCACTTAAGATCAAAACTTTGCCGTTGTCAGGTTTTTTTTTGCTTAATATAGTGCCATGAGCAGGGCGACTGGAATTATGTGAGTCTGCGGCTGCAGCGTACTCCGCATAGCTATCGATTTGCCACATTCATCACATGGTCCGTCACCTGCCGCATAATTTACAGATTAAAAAATATATATATCTCTAGCTCAAACGGATCAAATGTTACTAAAAGCACAACACGTGTTGCTGAGCAGTGGAGGACTCTTTGCAAAGGGTGACTGGTCACCTTTTAGTTGTTTATTGCTGAATTTGGGGGTTAAACTGGTACGAACAAGTTGTAACCTTTGCCACAAAAGTGTTAATGTATAAAAATTTAAAAATGATGCTATCTCAAAATGTTCATTACACAGTGTAATTTGGCTTTTTCTTCCGCATAATTTAGCCAGCCCTGCAGTATAATTTGGTTTTCGCCAGCCATATAATTCCAGTGGGCCTGGTCATAAATTAGGAACAGCATCACAGAAGAAATAAAATAAAATAATCTGCTACTAAGACATATGTCCTGATTGTATGCACGTTTTCACTTACTTGTCTTGCAACGGCAAACTGTTTCACACTGTTTCTGCCATAAATCAGTTTTCATCTCTTTAGTGCTGTGTGACGGGAGCTCGAGGTCTAGATATAGTTGGGGTGTCTCAGGTACCCCTTCTGTTTACACGTGCACAGCGATAGCAACCACCCCCGTGACTTCACCTCTGCCCCCAAGCACGTAAAGTAGCCCAGGGCACTAGCACTTACAGTGGCACCGGGCACTGGCACTTAAAGTGGCACTGGGCACTGCCACTTAACGTGGTCCAGCGCACTGGCACTTAAAATGGCCCAGGGCACGTGCACTTAAAGTGGCACCGGGCACTGGCACTTAAAGTGGCACTGGGCACTGGCACTTAAAGTGGCACTGGGCACTGGCACTTAAAGTGGCCCAGGGCACTGGCACTTAAAGTAGCCCAGGGCACTGGCGGTATACATGAAAGTTACACGGTTCGGTTTCAATTGGTTGTGATATGTTTAATCAGTAATAGAACATAGATGGTTTTCTGTTTGTGAATGGGCCTTGGGTGGATCACGGGGCTATATTGGGGGGCCAGGCCCACCATGCCAGCCCTCTAGAGCCGGGCCTGTGTACTGAAGTAATGTTTTAGCATGTGTGAGCATGCATATCTTTTCTAAATGTACACCAGTGCATATGTGTCATGTTGGGCGCATCTGGTGTAGGCGGTGTCACAGGGTTTGTGTAATGTAACACTAATGAACCTTGTGTTTTAATATTTGTTTAGGAATATGTGTGTGCGTGCGCGCGTGCGTACATATGTGCGCGCGTTAACATTTGTAATGGAGCCTGCACATGTATTAATGAGAGGGGCAGAGGGCCCACCTGCTCCGTGTCAGTGCCCCTCCCCTTCCCTCGTCTTCTTCGCCGGTGGTGAAACAAGGCTAGGTCTTGCATGAACGTTGATGCACCAATGGCCGCAGCGCCACCTGCAGGCTCCACAGTGCACCACACTCTGCACAAGGCTCCTGGTCCCACCAGGACTGGGTAAGAGCTGACCCACAGAGGTGCGGCGCTACAGTATCCAGCCCTAACACCTGCACAGCCCCCCAACCCCTTCAGCCTTGCAGCCACCTGGGAGGCGAGCCCTTACCCCACTCAGCCTTGCAGCCCTTCAGCAGGCCACACCCCCATTTCTTGCGTGGAAACCCCCCTTTAAGTACTGGTACCATTAGGCATGGGCAACAGAGCAGTACTGGTCATGTGTACTGTGTGCATGTGTGTTTTTATCGTCAGCATGTGTTAGTATGTGTATCAATATGTACATGTGTGCTAAAGTATGCAAAGCATGTTTGCATCAGTATCAACCTGTGTATGTGTCTGGAGTATGTACCCCCCTCCTTTCATCCTACTCCTAACCTGTTGTTCTCTCTTCCACCACCTCCTGTCTAGCCCTCCCTAGCCCCCCTCAGCATCCATAGGTCCCTTGCAGCCCCCGCTAGTGAACATTAAAGCTTCTCAGAGACGATGTCGTCGTAGTCATTGGATGAAGGGCCTGTCTGGCGCTCTGAGGTTAAACTCTGGGTTCCTGCAAAATACAAACAAAAAAAATGGTAAGGATTTGTTGTACCATTGAATGAATGTTTAACTTTTACAGCACATCATTTCAGACATCCAATAAGGATGGGGCACATATATCCGTCCCACCTTTGCGCCATTTCTGAGGATAGTGACTAATGAAACATGCTGTTCTGTACATTAACAGTGCATCAGAGAATTCCATGTCAGGACCGGAGGCTCAGATTCTGCTTCCAATCAAAACAGTAAAACAGGAAATACATAAACTACATTTCCCATAATCCCATTAACCAATCAGGCCACCCAGAATGACTCCTCCTCTTTCTTTGCTGCTGCAGCCAAAGCCATGTACCATCTTTGCCTCTTGTCTCTGGTTATATTTAATGCAAGTTTATTCCTTCTAAATGTATTTTTACAATTGGCAATTGTATCTGGTATGTTTTTCTTTTATTTCAGGCCTAAAGGTCACTTGCTGTTAGACTGATTTATTTGGTTCTGCTGCCGGTTGCGCTTTCCGCGTGCTCTGCATGCACTGTCAATCCTATTTCGACTCTGCTGCTTGGCCAGCAAAACCCCACCTGCACGCGGCCAGCAGATTCCGACCTGCACACAGCCAGCTAAACCCCACCTGCACGCGGCCAGCAGATTCCGACCTGCACGCAGCCAGCAGATTCCGACCTGCACGGGGCCAGTAAAACCCCACCTGCACGCGGCCAGCAAAACCCCACCTGCACGCGGCCAGCAAAACCCCACCTGCACGCAGCCAGCAGATTCCGACCTGCACGGGGCCAGTAAAACCCCACCTGCACGCGGCCAGCAAAACCCCACCTGCACGCGGCCAGCAAAACCCCACCTGCACGCGGCCAGCAAAATCCCATCTGCACGCAGCCAGCAGATTCTGACCTGCACGGGGCCAGTAAAACCCCATCTGCACGCAGCCAGCAGATTGCGACCTGCACGGGGCCAGTAAAACCCCACCTGCACGCGGCCAGCAAAACCCCACCTGCACGCAGCCAGCAAAACGCCACCTCCACGCGACCAGCAAAACCCCACCTGCACGCGGCCAGGAAAACCCCATCTGCACGCAGCCAGAAGATTCCGACCTGCACGGGGCCAGTAAAACCCCACCTACACGCGGCCAGCAGATTCCGACCTGCACGGGGCCAGTAAAACCCCACCTGCACGCAGCCAGCAGATTCCGACCTGCATGGGCCAGTAAAACCCCACCTGCATGCAGCCAGCAGATTCCGACCTGCACGGGGCCAGTATAACCCCACCTGCACGCAGCCAGCAGATTCCGACCTGCACGGGGCCAGTAAAACCCCACCTGCACGCGGCCAGCAGATTCCGACCTCCGGGGGGCCAGTAAACACCCACCTGCACGCGGCCAGCAAAACTCCACCTGCACACTGCCACCACCCACTGAGAGGGCCCACGCATGGCCAACAAGTCCCTGGGGAGTTTCCTCAGCTCCTCCACCTGGAATAGCACTTGTTACATCGCATAGAAATACCACGCATGCCTTTACAACTTGGGAATTACTACGCAATGTCAATTATGAGTACCATTACAACACAAAATGTTACTACGACTATACCTTTACCACGCATGCCATTTCAACACCAAGACATGCGTGGTAAAGCTATACTCATGGCAAACGTTTGCAAGGTAAGTGACTCCAACCTACCCTACCCTAATCCCTAATGTAGTTCCACTGCACGAGCATCCCCTAACCCCCAGTCCTCTCCCTACAATATTACTACACTACCCTGCACAAACCCCCGACACTACACTAATTCCTAAAACACTACCCTACACTACACAAACACCACAACACTACCCTAAAACCTAAATCTCTACCCCCTGCATGACCATCCTACTACACCCGTCCGGTCCCTACACTCTAACACAACCCTGCACGACCCCGACACTACCCTAAATCCTAAACCACTACCCTACTCTCCACAAACAACACAACACTACCCTACACCCTAACACGCTGGCCCCAGCATGACCCTCCTCCTTCCCCCAGTCCTGTCCCTACACTCTAACACTACCCTGCACGACCCCCCACACTACCCTAAACCCTAAAACACTACCCTACACTACACAAACACAACACTACCCTAAACCTTAAAATACAACCCCCTGCACGATTTCCCCTACCCCCAGTCCATTCCTACACTCAAACACTACCCTGCACAACCCCCAACACTACCCTAAATCCTAAACCACTACCCTACACTACACAAACACTACCCTAAACCCTAACACGCTACCCCCAGCACGACCCTCCCCCAAGTCCTGTCCCTACACTCTAACACTACCCTGCATGACCCCCCTACACTACCCTAAACCCTAAAACACTACCCAACACTACGCAAACACTACAACACTACCCTAAACCTTAAAACACTACCCTACACTACACAAACACCACAACACTACCCTAAACCCTAAAACACTACACCTGCATGACCACCAGTCCGGCCCCCACACTCTAACAATACCCTACATGACCCCCTCGACACTACCGTAAACCCAAAACCACTACCCTACACTACACAAACACCACAACACTACCGTAAACCTTAAAACACCAGCACGACCCTCCCTCTACCCCCAGTCCGGTCGCTACACTCTAACTCTACCCTGCACGACCCCCCGACACTACCCTAAATCCTAAAACACAACCCTACACTACACAAACATTACTACATAACTTCAACACCACCCTAAACCCTTAAAAAGTAACCCCTACCTCAAGCACCCCCTTACGGCTCCCTCCTTGTGGTTCCTCTCTCCTGGTTCCAGCGTCTACAGAGGGGTGGTGCACTTCGTTGTGAGGAAACGGAACAGCCCAGTTTTCTCACAACGATCTGGATAACCATTACATCGCATGCGTTTTAAAAGCGCATGCAATATAATGGTTTGCGTTGTAAGGGTAGTCGTTGTTACATCGCATGCGTTATAAAAGCGCATGCAATATAATGGTTTGCGTTGTAAGGGTAGTCGTTGTTACATCGCATGCTTGCGTGGTAACAGCCTAGTTGTAATGGCTGTTTCCCCTTTACCTGACCACCACGGTCCCGCAGCAGCATCTTGGAAGGCCTTTCACCACAGCTTTGACTCCCAGCGTATTCAGCTGCAGGATTTGGCCCAATTTGCACATTTATACGTATTTCCCTAGTGGCACATATCCAATTCATAAGTCACAGCCCTCTGGGCACAATTTTTTGTAACCACAAGACCCTTGTGGAGACGAGGTGCTGACCTCTAGCCAATCCAAAGTGCTAAGGACTCGGTAGTTCCCGACTGTACCTGGTACACCCGCCTCCCGTACCCCTTATATTCCTTGCTCAGCCATGGATGAATGTGGCTCAGCCCGAGACCACTATGAGCCCCACACTGAAGAGGCGTTCCTTTGGGGGAAGAGCTAGCTGACGCCCGTGATTCCTCCCTCCAACACTCGGTTAACACCGCCCTGGCACTTGCCCTCCAACCCCTTACCCAGCAGTTATGCCTCATTGCTGAAGGAGTCCCCATCCCGCCCCCTCCCATCCCTGTGGATTTCTCACGCCTACCCCGGGCCCTATTCTGAGCCTGTCTCACTCATTCCTTCATGATGGATCATATGTTCAGCACCCCCACTAGGTTCACTCACCCGTCAATAGGACGATGTCTCTCCTCCCTCCAACCCACCACTCTCTCCTCCTTCTGATGCCAGCCCTGTATCCCCAAGGAGCGGCGTGCTGTCCTGACCTCCAATCCTCCCCAGGACCCTTCTCAGGTAGACCTCCTTGATTTCGAGCTTGACAAAATTGGGGTGGGCCCAACACACCATTTGTCAGGTGGGCAATGCCAACTGCTCCATCTCGTGTTTCAAACACATCGAAAACAAGCATTGGCATCGCCTTTGGGACCTTATAAGTGTTTAGCCATGCAACAGTTGCATAACTAAATACTTATAAAGTCCCAAAAGCGAGACCTATTGGCTATGCAAAGCGGCCTTGCGGCTGCGAAAGTTGAAGTGATCGCGATCGGGATCACGATCAAACATCAAAGCGGCCGCGAAAGTGAAAGTAGTTGCGGTAAAGCGCGGCGTGCGCGCCCGCGCACATGCACTGTAGCTCTAGGCTGGCCTGGTAGCACTTTTTGGAGCCCTCTCAATAAGTCTCGCCAGACCAGCGCATGCGCTGGGTCAGGCGAGACCTAACCAGCCCGGGAGGAAGTGTGCAGAATGAGGCCCAATCTTCTCTGAAGAAAAACATGCCACATGGGCCGTCTTTCACTTCCTCCTTCTTTCCCCTTTGCCTGTTTTTCCCCTTCTTGCTCTTGAGAAATGTCCAATGAGAAAAAAGAAGTGGCAGTCTCCAAAAACGGGTGCCGGCGGGCTCCACATCAAGGCATCGCTTGTCGCAGGCACCCCTGCTCTGCACTGCTCGTGTAACAAGCATTTGCAATGCAATAGGTCTCGCATTTACGCGAGTTTAAGCTATTGGCATTGTAAATGACACTGCCTTTTATTTAAGTTTTAAAAAAGAAAACAAAAATAAAAGGCATTGGTATTTGTAATGTGAATAGCTCAAACTTGCGTAAATGCGAGACCTATTGCATTGCAAATGCTTGTTCTGCAAATGTAGAGGGGAGTAGAATTACGTGGTGTCAAGTAGAGTGGAAATATGCAGAGTGAAATTATGATGTGTGGGGTGAAATTATGTGGCATGAAAGTATGTTGAGTGGCTTGGAACTGTGTGGCATGGAGCTGAATTGTGAGATGTGGAATTGATTGGCGTGGTGTGGCATAGACTTCAATTGTATGGAAATTAATTATGTTACCTGGAGTTAAATTATGTGGCATGGTGTGGAATTAAGGGATGTGGTGTGGAATTAGTTGGCATGGCGTGGAGTAGGATTATATGGTGTGGAATTGTGTGGAGTGGAATTGTGTGGCATGGAATTGTGTGGCATGGAATTGTGTTGAGAGGAATGGAAGTATGTTTCATGGAATGGAGTGGAAATATGTGGCATGGAATGAAATTATGTGGTGGAGTTGAATTATGTGCGGCTTAGTGGAATTATGTTATTGAGTGGATTCATTAATAGGGGAGTGGAATTATGTGGCATGGAATTACGTGCCATGGAGTGGAATTATGTGGTATGGCATGGAATTAATTGGTGTGGATTTGTGTGGTGTGTCCTAGAATTGTGGGGTGTTGAGGGAAATTGTGAGACATGGAATTGTGTGGTGTGGTATGCAATTGTGTGACATGGAGTGCAATTCTGCGGAAAGGAAGTATGGGGGGTGGAGTGGAATTATGTGATGTGGTGTGGAATTATGGGGTGTGGTATGGAATTATGTGGCATGGAATTGTGTGCCATGGAATGGAATTATGTGGTGTGGAATTATGAGAAGTGGAGAGCACTTTATGTGGCATGGAATTATGTGGAGTGGAATTATTTTGCATTCACTGAGATAGACATGTTACTGTGTGTCGTGAACTACAATTATGTGACGTGGTGTGCAATTGTGTGTAGAGGAATTCAGTGGCGTGAAGTGGAATTATGTGACATGGTGTGAAATCAAGTGGTGTGGCATAGAATTAGGTGGCAAGGAGTGGAATTATGCTCCGTGGAGTAGAATTATGAGATGTGACATGGAATGGTCTGGCATGGAATTGTGTGGTGTGGAATTGTGTGGTGTGAAATTATGTTGGTTTGGGGAGATTAAATTTAGGTGGTACAGTGTGGTACAATGTGGAATTATGTGGTAAGGAGTGGAATTATGTCTCATGGAGTGGAATTATGTAGCATGATGTGGAGTCATGTGATGTTGCATGGAGTGAAATTATGTGGCATGGAGTTGAATTGTGTGGCATGGAATTGTGGGGTGTTGACTAGTGGAATTATGTGGTGTAGAGGAGAATTAGGTGGCGTGAAATTATGTGGAGAAGAATTGTGTTGCCTGGAATTGTTTGGCATGGTATTGTGCGGCATTGAGAGGATTGGAATTATGCGATATGGAGTGGAATTATGTGGCTTGGATTGGAAATATGAGGGTGGAGTGCAATTAGGTGCATGGAGTTGAATTGTGTGGTGCAGAATTGTGTTGCATGGAGTGTAATTGTGTTGACTGGAGTGGAATTGTGCAACGTGGAATTGTGTGGCGTGAAATGCAATTGTGTGATGTGGAGTGCAATTGGGTGACATGGAGTGTCACTGAGTGGAGTGGAAATCATATAGCATGGAGTGGAATTATGTGACATGGTAATGAATTGTGTGGTGTTGAGTGGAATTACGTGCCGTGGAATTATGTGGCATGGAGCCGAATTATGTTGATTTGAATTGTGTGGCATGGTATTACATGCCATGGATTGGATTTAAGTGGCGCAGAATTATTTGGCATGGAATTGTGTGGCATGGAATTGTGTGGTGTGAAATTGTATGGCGTGCAATTGTGTGCCATGGAGTGAAATTTTGAGACATGGAATTGTGAGGAGTGCCACTGTGTGACATGGAGTGCAATTGTGTGGAGTGGGATTAAGTGATGTGGAGTGGAATTATGTGACGTGGTGTGGAATTATGTGGTGTGGAGTGAAAGTGTGTGGCATATAGTAGAATTATGTGGCATGGATTTATGTGATGTGCAATTGTGTCGCATGTCAAGGAATTGTGTTGAGTTGAGTGGAAATATGTTGAGCTGAATTATGTGGCACGAAAGGGAAGAGGCATTATGTGACACAGAGTGGAATTATGTTGTAGGGAGTGAAATTATGTGGCATAGTATGTGGCATGATGTGGAATTATATGTTGTGCACTGAAGTGGAATTATGTGGTATGGAGTAGAATTATGTGGCATGGAATTGTGTGAGTGGAAATTTGTGGCATGAGTGGAATTATGAGATGTGGAATTGTGTGGCATGGAACTGCGAGGCCTTGAGTGGTGTGGAATTATGTGGCATGGTGTGAAATGATGTGGTATGGAGTGGATTGAAAATAGGTGGAGTGGAATTATGTGACTTGGAGGGGTAATATATGGCATGAAATTATGTGGTGTGGAGTTGAATTACGTTGCGTGGAACTTGGTTGCGTGGGATTCTGTGGCGTGGAGTCGAATTGTGAGACATGAAATTGTGCAGCATGGAGAGCAATTGTGTGGCATGAAGGGCAGATGTGTAACTTGGAGTGCAATTGTGTGATGTGGAATGCCATTGTGTGGAGTGTAGTCATGTAGTGAGGAGTGGAATTATGTTACACTATTGAATTATGTGGTGTTCTGTCAAATTATGTGGCATGATGTGGAGTGGCATTATGTGGTGTGGAGTATAATTATGTGACATAGAATTGTGTAGCATGGCGTGGAATTGTGTTGCATTGAGTGGTGTAAAATTATGTGGCATATAATAAAGCGTAATTATGTATAGAGGATTTGAATTATGTGGCATGGAGTGGAGTGGAATAATGTGGCATTCAGTGAAGTTCTGTGGCATGCAAGGGAATTATGTGGCATGGAGTGGAGTCGAATTATGTGCAGTGGAGTGAAATTGGGATGCGTAGAGTGAAATCATGTGGCGTGGAACTGTGAGACATGGTATTGTGTGGTGTATAATTTTTGGGCGTGTAGTGGAACTGTGTGTTGTGGTGTGGAATTGTGTGGTGTGGATTTGTGTAGCGTGGAATTGTGTGGTATGTAATTGTGGGATGTGGAATTGAGTGGTGTGGAATTGTAAGGCATGGAATGGCATGGAGTAGAATTGTGTGAGATGGAGCAATAAATATAGGTAGTCAAATCAAACTGCAGATGGTGAAAATACGAGTGTTTGTTTATAAAGAAAACGTGTTGGTGGAATGTGGCTTCGACACTGAAACTAAAGGGAGCGCCATGTGTTGTGTGAAATATACTTCAATAAAGGTATCCTGGCTCTTACAAATAAGAAGAGAGGAATATATTCAAACTCGCGCCTCCAAGGGGTCCCTCAGTGCAGCCCAACACCCCTTCCCTTTCCCCTCCTCCACCCTTCCTCCCTCGAGGTCATTTGCTGAAACAGCAAGTTAGGAATGTGTCACAAACACCCGTTAACCACCCCGGTAATGGCAGATCCAAAATGTGAGGCTGTATTTATTTATTTTTTTATCAATTGCTGGTAGTTCAGCAGCTGTAAATTCGAATGCATCTGAAGGCAAGGGTGCTGTAAATGTCTGCATTTGCAAAGAATGTTTTGATGTTCCTAATTAGTCTTTCCCAACTTTTAAGAAGCACAGGCCTGCAACTGCGAAAAGACAGGGAAGTCATTCATAAAGAAGCAGGGATTAAATGTCCCCAGCATTTAGCAAAACAATGCTACAAGCTCCGCGTCGGGTGATACTCACAGCTGACGCGGAGAAAGCAGATGGCATAGAGCAGCTGTCTCAGAGACATCCTGTATGCAAGGTAACAGGGTCATTGATTGTTTACAGATATACATAAAAATAGCAATCTCTCCTTTGTATTGTGTATTGAATATATTCCTCACAGCAGACAAATAATTGTAGTGTGATAAAAATTGCGGTTGCTTTGTACTCGCCGATATTATTAACATTCAAAAATAATTCTGCCCATACTTTTGTTTACCTTCCTAAATTATCCCTATTGCGTCTAAGCGCTGGCACAGTCGGCTGACCCGTTTGTGAGGTTAAAGCAACACATACCTAAATAAATTTCCATTAAAAATACATAAATCCTAAAACCTGTCACCCCTGTTAGTGCTATACGGAGTCGGAGTCCCAGCAAAAAGAAAACAGTGTTCAAAGTTCACGTCGGGGGAGAGAGCGGCCGTGAAAGTGATCGAGATCGCGATTACGATCGCGTGCAACGGAGGGCGCGCGTGCACGTTCACGTGCACTGTAGCTTTAGGCCAGGCAGCACTTTAAAAAAGCCTGTTTACAAAATGTCTCGGCCAGATCAGCGCAAGCGCTGAATCAGGCGAGACCTAAAAATGAATCCCGGCCCGGGCATGGGGACATTTTTACTTGAGCAGTGCAGAGCAGGGGTACCTGCGACAACCGATGCCATCACCCCTAAAAACAAAACTACTCCTGTATCACTTTGGCGCATATATCTTTGTAAGGAACAAGCTCCCCCGCTGTTTGTAACAGAGTCTGACGAAAGCTACAGGTTGTGGAGCCAACCTTGCGTGTCCCTTGCGCTTGCCCACAATTAAAACAGTTGTAAAGGTCCCTGCTAAAACTGCTCTTTGTCGCTTTAAACATCCGCACAAGCCGTCAGGCACTAATGCCTTTATGTGAGAATCTCCAGTTGAACTGTAGATTTGTTAAATTCATGACTGCGCTGAGACACTTTTTAAATCTCGTCACGTGACTCCAGAGACCCTTGAAGCATATGATGAACGTACACGCCCATTTTATAACGTGGTTAGATTAGCGCCTGTGGGATTTATGGGTTGCAACTGCTGGCGGTTAAATGCAGCTCCTAGTGAAAGTGGGTTACTTCCCCCCAAAAACCAGAGAAAGCGACTAACTACTCGTTCAACTCTCACCTGTGACCTGTTGCAGCTTCAGTGGTGGAGTGACATGCTCCTTAAAAGGCAGGTGTGCACTACTGACATCACTAAAGCAATGCACTCATCATGCCTGGACCTGGATGGACCATTTTCTGGACATACCAGGCAGACATGCATCCGAACCGAAGGAGGACAGGTATGTACATTTATTTTTAATAATTACTGCGCCCATAGCACAGGGGAGAAAGACTCAATAGCCCCAGCCCTGTTAAATAAGTGCCTGTGTGAAGCACTGGAAACCACCGCCACAAATTAGGCCCTGCTTCTGCAGAGCCAGACAAGGCAGGGGCAGCTCCTGCCTGGGTGCCGATATCGGATCACAGCTGCCCATCACAGGTGAGACTGATTTCTCCTTCAGAGCTTTCTTCCGGGGATTGAATATGCTTCTTCGTTCACAACTGGGCTCAACTTACTCAGGATACAAAGATTCTCCGGACGGTGCAGCGGTATTAGAAAGAGTTCTCTGGGACCGCCTTTCAGCGAGTCCCTCCCTCACCACAATCTTTTTCCTTCCAGACCAAGCGGTCATAGACAAGGAAATCCGAGATCTTCTCAAGAAAGGGGCCATATCCCCGTCTCAACGTCACCAAAGAGGGTTTTGCTGCACTATTTTTCTGGCTCCCAAATGTACGGGAAGTCACATGTTGGTTCTGAACCTCAGGGAGTTCAACGGTTGGGTTTACTACCGTCACTTCAAGATGGAAGGCATTCATCTCTTCAGTGATCTACTCAGAGAAGACAACTGGATGGTCCAGCTGGACTTGAAGGACGCCTTCGTGACGGTTCTGATTTGTCCTCCTCACCATGGGTTCCTCCAGTTTCAATGGCAGAATGCCGGTCCGAGAATTCATCTCTTCCCTTTGGGCTGTCCACTGCCTCTTGGTGCTTCACCAAGTTGATGAAGGCAGTCGTGGAGTTTTTACGGACTTGCGGAGTTCAGCTCATCATTTATCTGGACAACCTATTAATTCTAGTCCTCAAATCTTTACATAATAGGCGTGAGAATGCTCTCCTGTCTCTGGCTCTGGTTCTTCTCTTGTGCCAGACTTATTTCTTATCAGAGTCTTGGATGGGAATGCTCTCAATGTTTCAGGGAGTTTCTTTACAAATTACCAAACATACAAAGACTTTCTCCAAATGCATTTTGTGTCCTAGTTTTCCGAACAATTCTCAGCGGTGTAATATTCAATGACTTAAATTTTCCGAATTAGTGACCCATCCTATTCGACCTGATCCTACTGGGCAGTTGATTGCGCTACAGAAATCCTTTGGCCCAGTGACTTCGACCACTTTGGCGCGTTGGTAAAATGGCTGCCAGCTGAAGCAGGTGTGGATGGGAGTGTGCTTGGCGTCCAGTTTGTCAGGGGGGCTATGGCCTCAAAGTCTTTTACATTGGGTTCCCACCTAGAGGACATTTTGAGAGCCGCTGATTGGTGCTCAGTCTCTACTTGTAAATGTTTCTATGATAAGCCAATTCTAATTGTTGTTTCTGTGGTGATGAATCAGCTTTGAACAAACCTAATTTGAGCCTCAGGTGCTGACATAGAATA
Source organism: Triturus cristatus (assembly GCF_964204655.1). NCBI lineage: Eukaryota > Metazoa > Chordata > Amphibia > Caudata > Salamandridae > Triturus > Triturus cristatus. The sequence goes on from NC_140585.1 coordinate 42,106,277, forward strand.
AAACATTTTCAAGCAGTTGCATCAAGAATTTACAATTCTATTAAGGACATGGAGGTGAGGATTATACCACCCTTATGGCCACTGTTGCAGTATTGCTCTGTTTGAAAATGATTTGTGGTATATGATGGAGGTGGCTTCCCTTTTTTTTGATTTGTACTGCAGGTGCAGAGCAGAGGAAGAGGTGATTGGGCCCCAGACTAAGTCCCGGAGGTCCAGTTCTTATTGGGGGTGACCTCGCCCTCAAGTTGTATGATGGTCATTCGTCTATTTCTGGTCGGCCCAGGTTCCTGAGGAGCTGTTGGCCTCGTCTGGCTTTTGGAGGGGTTCATGGACAAATGGTGTTGAAGGAACTTTGTAGTTTTCGCAAAGAAAGAGGATCATTTTGGGTGGCCTCTGATATAAGGGGTGTGCACCCAGATTGGTTAATGCATTTATGGGAAAGGTGGTGGTATCAGTTTGTGGCTGACAGAGACCTAAACAAATTTCAGGATGGCAGCAATGAAACGGGTGTCGGCTACACCAGTCAAACGTTTAACTTTCATACTTGGGACTTAGTCTACTTTCTGCAAATCAAAGTCTTCCAGCGGGCAAGGAACAAAGGTGGGGCCGGAAAGAGCCCTCAGAAGTCAGATACATCACTGTTGAGGTCCCGATGAAGCTGTTGGTTCGGCGCCCAAACCTTTAAGTGAAACAAAGCTTGAAATCGGAACTGCCAAAGTCGCCTCACTCCTGGAAAAGATTTGTCACGTCACCAGTGTCCAAGGTTTTACCTTCATCTTAGTCACTTTTTTGGTTCTCAAAATCCACCAGCGGGGCACGTTTGAAAGCTGTAGCGAGCAGAGCTGCACAAGCCTAGATACCTTTACCTTGCGATCCTGCAGAATGAGTTTTCAACATGGCAAAGAGCTATGAACATGGCAAAACTGATGGACTTGTCTTCTGTGGTAACGCCTCAGCACCAGGTCTCGGTCATCTGAATGTGGAAGTGACAAAGTGCAGCCTAGTCTCCACCTAGTGGGAAAGTTCATCCTGCCAGGCTTCTAGGCACCAGTTCCTTCTCCAGCCAAGACTCCTGAAGGGTCCAGTTTAAACAGACCCTGAGTGGAGCCTGCTTTAAACAGACCTTGAGTGGAGCCTGCTTTAAACAGACCCTGAGTGGAGCCTGCTTTAAACAGACCCTGAGTGGAGCGTGCTTTAAACAGACCCTGAGTGGAGCCTGCTTTAAACAGACCCTGAGTGGAGCCTGCTTTAAACAGACCCTGAGTGTAGCCTGCTTTAAACAGACCCTGAGAGTAGTCTGCTTTAAACAGACCCTGAGAGTAGTCTGCTTTAAACAGACCCTGAGTGGAGCCTGCTTTAAACAGACCCTGAGTGGAGCCTGCTTTAAACAGACCCTGAGTGGAGCCTGCTTTAAACACACCCTGAGTGTATCCTGCTTTAAACAGACCCTGAGTGTAGCCTGCTTTAAACAGACCCTGAGTGTAGCCTGCTTTAAACAGACCCTGAGAGTAGCCTGCTTTAAACAGACCCTGAGTGGAGCCTGCTTTAAACAGACCCTTGAGTGGAGCCAGCTTTAAACAGACCCTGAGTGGATCCTGCTTTAAACAGACCCTGAGAGTAGCCTGCTTTAAACAGACCCTGAGAGTAGCCAGTTTTAAACAGACCCTGAGTGGAGCGTGCTTTAAACAGACCCCGAGTGGAGCCTGCTTTAAACAGACCCTGAGTGGAGCCTGCTTTAAACAGACCCTGAGTGGAGCCTGCTTTAAACAGACCCTGAGTGGAGCCTGCTTTAAACACACCCTGAGTGTATCCTGCTTTAAACAGACTCTGAGTGTAGCCTGCTTTAAACAGACCCTGAGTGTAGCCTGCTTTAAACAGACCCTGAGAGTAGCCTGCTTTAAACAGACCCTGAGGGGAGCCTGCTTTAAACAGACCCTTGAGTGGAGCCAGCTTTAAACAGACCCTGAGTGGATCCTGCTTTAAACAGACCCTGAGAGTAGCCTGCTTTAAACAGACCCTGAGAGTAGCCAGTTTTAAACAGACCCTGAGTGGAGCGTGCTTTAAACAGACCCCGAGTGGAGCCTGCTTTAAACAGACCCTGAGTGGAGCCTGCTTTAAACCGACCCCGAGTGGAGCCTGCTTTAAACAGACCCTTGAGTGGAGCCTGCTTTAAACAGACCCTGAGTGGAGCCTGCTTTAAACAGACCCTTGAGTGGAGCCTGCTTTAAACAGACTCCGAGTGGAGCCTGCTTTAAACAGACCCCGAGTGGGAGGGCTGTGGGTGTTATGCCTCTTTATGAGAATTGTGCACCACTTCTGGGGTGGCCATCTTTGATTCTCTAGGCACAAAGGGATTTCCTCTGTGCCTTAATTATCGATGCACACGCAGACATAGATATTGATCTCAGCATTGTCTTTGCCTGCGGGTTGCAGCTGGCTGTGGAGCTTCCCGTCCCAGGCCTTTCTGAATGTTGCATTCAGACCGCGCGATGAAAGGCTACCTGCAGCACCCTTTGTAAATACATGCTTTTTACTGCTCCTGAGCCTCCCCAAAGCGTGTGTTTAGCATTCTGTATTGTGTGCACACTGCTTTGCAGACATGTATAGCGCTTCACTGAAGAAGAAGGAGCGGGTGGAAGACTAGGCACTGCGCCTGAGGTTTAGGGGGAACAGGTGCTACTCTGGGGCATGTCATGAAGTCACAGCTGCCTGGGTGCAAAGCAGAGTGTCTGTTTTTTTGTTAAGTTTGAGGTGTCTAAAGTTCACTCATATTACTCTGATTGTCTCCAAATGAATGCATGAACTGCAGCCAGCACCAGTCACAAGCAGTGAGCAGAGACTGCCTCTCTGGGGCTTATTTACAAGCCCCTTGCGCCGCCCGTGCATCACTTTTAACACGGGGAAAAGTGACGTTCCGGCGGCGCAAGGGGCTTGTTTCCTATTTGTTCTGTCTAAAGTTCATGCATCAGCTCGGACAAATTCCCAGCTTTATGCATGATTTGATTGATTTGAGGATCTATATAGCGCTTGAATCTCCTCCAAAGGGGTGTCCCAGCTCTATGCATGAACCATTGGCTGCTCGTCATGACTCGGCCCCCATGTCTGGGCTGCTGGAACCTCCACATCTCCTTCAAACCGGGATGCAGAGCAGTGTTTCCCAGACTCTGGGTCCTGACCCACAGGAGGGTCTGAGATGCTTTCTAGTGGGTCCTGAAAGTCCAAGCAATAAAAGAAGCTCTGTGTTTATCTTGTCACATTTGCTGCAACACAAAGACAGGCGTCAAATGTCCGGCCATATCTTCGGGCACAGTTCTGCCTATATTTTAACACGGGGATTGGTGTTTACAAGTTTCTCTCACTTTTCAGTCAGGGAAAGAAAAGGAAAGTCAAATAAGTGTCAATCTTGCTGGGGTACACCGAATGTGGAAGAAAACCAGCAGGATGTCACTTACAAAATGTAAATACCTGTAAATTAACTGCATATATTTAGCATTTAGAAAAGCAAAATAAAGCCCTTTTTTTGTAATTCTTAAGTGTCATGGAAACAACGATTTTAATAGGACCAAAACAAATCAAGACACTTGACTTGCGGATACAGAGATGATATTCACCGAAACCCGATGTCCACACATCATCAGTTGTGTGCAGCATCTTGTATCAGTAATCTGTGTCGAAGCAAATTTAGTGGCCATTTTAATGGAAAATGTGCTTTCTGTGAGTGGCAGTGTGCTAGCACACCATGCTTTAGTTACATTAAAAAAATTGCCGCCTCATGTCTTTCCAAAGCTTGGTGGGTCGCGAACGTTTGTCGTTCGAAAAAGTGGTTTGTGGGTCTAAAAAGATTGGGATGCACTGAGATAGAATATTTATCGATGTATTTATGTATTCATTTGTTTTGTATAGTTATTTACTACAATAAAGCAAATTTTGTACAAAGAAAAAGCTGATGAGAACTGCAGTAGCATTTTTTAAATATTAATGACAGGATGACAGGAGGTATCATTAGGATCTTCATTATAAAGGCATTTTGTAGGAATCGCAAGCATTGAGATTGCAAATACCTTTGTACAGTAGGCCTCAATCTCTCCTTGTATTGTTACTCCCTCTCTGTTTCCTTTCTGTCCCCAGTTCTCCTGCTTCTTCACCCCCTCTCCAGAGCTCAGTAGATCATTCATTGACACCTTATTTCCCTTCAGCTCTCACCTGCCGAGACCAGTTCTTTACCTTAGAACAGCGGTGGATCTTGGGGTGGAGGGAAGCAGAGGGGGGCTCCCAGTTTTGGTGTCAGTCTTATTCTCTTGAGTTGACAGATATAATCCCTCTCCTGGTTTTTAATCCCCTCTCCTGCACTCTGAAGGTATGACACACATTAAATCCTCCCCTCTGCCCTCATCCTCCCAGGACTGGGTATTTACCTGAGAATGGCTGCGGGTTCTGGGGCGGCGGCGAGTGAGGAGGGGGCTTCCAGTTCTGGTACCAGTCTTCTTCTCCTGAGGAGGTGCTGGACGAGTCCTCTGCCATCCTATTGTCTAAGCAAAAAAACGTGCATAAATCTGAGGCATTGATATATCACGCTCCAAACAGAAAAAGTGGTTATCACAAGGTAATCACAAGGTGCGTCCTATAATGCACGCTCAATACAGATCTATCAAGTGGGGTAAACAGCGTTACCACGCATGCGAGACAATGCATGTCATTACAACGCAGTCATTACAGCGATCTCGTTGTTACATTGCATACCTTTATAACGCAAGTCGGAACAACGACTTGCACAGGGGCCAGAAGGTGTTGGATTTAAAATCCAACACCTTCCCTACTGTTGCACAGACTGGAGTTGGAATAGTAAATTATACTATTCCAACATCCAGCGCCACCTAACGCAAGTCGTTGTTCCGACTTGCGTTGTAAAGGTATGCGATGTAACAACGCGGTCGTTGTACCGACCACGTTGTAATAGCACGCATTGTAAATACATACAGACTAACGTGCCATATTCATCATGTGCTTCCATCTCAGGGCTCGTCCTATAATGCAGCTACGAATAAACACTGGAAATGTGCAGGTTCGTCTTTATCAGAGGCTTGTATCAATACTGATCATACATTAGCAAGGATGGCAACTTCCAATTCATAGTTTAAAACGGGAATGCTAATTAGGACTCTTTTTGAGCCTCGCCTACCAGAGAGCGCAAGCTTAGAGCCCACCTATGATGGGTTTTCAGTCACTCTCATTTGCTTACCTTTCATTCATTAGCTAGTTTGGGCTTTCTTTTCTCTTCTTGTTTTTGACCTTCCCTGGAGCATGGGCACATTACTTGTGTCTTTCCACTGCTTGATTTTCAAGTGCTATTTCTTTCTTTTTGGTTCCAGCTGTCTCCCTCGTATACTGCTCTGCCCCGGAGAATATTAACATAATAGTGTGCTTAACCCTGTTTTTATAGTGTTGATAATATTCAAATGTACTTAATGCCATAATAAAACAGAATTACTTGTTTCAGAGTTTTTATATAATCTCTTGTGAGAAAGCAATAGAGCATGTCAGAAACTGGTTTATTGGTTGAGGGGGGTTAAAACCCTTCTCAAGCTACAACTGCAATCCTTGTCAGGGTGAGCCACAAAAGTCACTGTTAGAAGGCGACCTCAGAGGAGCCCGGAGGGGGCCCTGACTATCCTGAGACCAACCCTGGAGGTATCGCAGCCGGGCACTGGCGGGAGACTCCTAAGGGGAGGAATCTCGTATCTAGGATCGTACACTCGGCACCACACGACAAGGAGACACCCCACCGGGAGTTCTTAAGAACAAATCTTTATCAGATCGGAGTTGTAGGATCTTTATGATCAGCAAGGCAAATATATACAAGTGGAGCGCGGGCTCACAGAGTCTTGGAGGGGGGTAGGAGGTAGCGGGACAGTCTTTGGGGATATGGATCAAATGCAGGGGCGTACCCGGCGCACAGCTCACGATCCTCGAGCTGGGGGATACGCTTGTCGTCGTCGGGGTCCGGCGGGACCAAGAGAGTCTGTGGGAGCCGCGAGTCACTCAGCAGGGCTCAAGCACAAGTCGGAGGTCTTACGATCTTTTCGGGGAGCCGCGAGTCCCTCAGCAGGGCTCAAGCACAGGTTCGGATGTCTTACGATCTTCAGGGAGCCGCGAGTCACTCAGCAGGGCTCAAGTACAAGTTCGGAGGTCTTACGATCTTCAGGGAGCCGCGAGTCACTCAGCAGGGCTCAGGTGTTTCCAAAGGCGAATCTGCCGGACAGTCCCAGAGCACCCTTTGTTATAGGACGACACCTCTTTGATGTCCGGAGTCTGTGCAGGCAGGGGTCTTGTCACCAGGGGGTCGCTTGTCGGGGTTTCCTGCCATTGTCTTTTGATCCTTTCAGGGCCGGGTCGGGAGGAGTCCCAGACACCCAGCAGGCGTGGAGCCAGCCCTCGGGGAGGCCGGCGGGCCGATCGAAACCCACCTTCCCAGGGGAGCTCAGAGGTGCGATGGAAACTGCTCCTTCCTCTCTCATCCCAATGGGAGCGCGATGTCCCCCAGCCGGAGTGCCGCCTCTAGGCCAGGGTCGCGCTGGGGCCGGGCGGCCATCATGGTGCATGAAGTGGGCACGCGGGCCTGGTGTGGCCGAAAGGAGGAAGGCCACGGACGGGGAAGTCCGGGTCGGGTGTGTGTGTGTTCTGGTGGGAAGGATCGGCTAGGCCATGGGCTCGGGGGCTGCGTGAGGTGCATGGGTCAGGTTATGTGGTGCGGGGACAGGGATGGCTATGCTACGAGGCCGGGTCTAACACGCGTCCCCCCCAGCTGAAAGCCGGAGAGAACTACCCATCCTCTAGGGGGTTCTCTTCGCTGAGGCGGAAGAACCGGGAGAGGCCATCGGCGTGGTCAGTACCAGGGCGATGTTCCACGGTGAAATCCATCCCCTGGAGGGAGATTGACCACCGCAGTAGCTTGGGGTTTTCTCCTCGCATCTGCATGAGCCATCGCAAGGGGCGATGGTCGGTTTGGACCTTGTAATGGGTGCCGAACAGATAAGGGCGTAACTTCTTGAGGGCCCAGACTACGACGAACGCCTCGCGCTCGATGGTGCTCCATCTCTGTTCTCTAGACAACAGCCTTCGGCTGAGGAAGGTTACGGGCTGGTCTAGGCCTTGGTCATTCACCTGGGACAGGACGGCCCCAATTCCATGCTCGGAGGCGTCCGTTTGTACCACAAACTCCTTGGAGTAGTCGGGAGCCTGAAGGACGGGGGCTGTGCACATGGCCGTTTTTAGGGCATCGAACGCCTCTTGGCAGGCAGGGGTCCACTGCACTTTCTTGGGCTGTTTCTTGGACGTGAGTCCCGTGAGGGGACCGACTAGGCTGCCGTACCCCCGGATGAATCTCCGGTAGTAGCCCGTGAGGCCCAGAAATGCTCGGACCTCCGTTTGGGTAGTGGGGGGTTCCCAGGCTAGGATGGCGTCGATTTTGGGCTGTAGAGGGGCGACCAGGCCGCTTCCGACCTGGTGCCCCAGGTAGGTTACCGAACCTTGCCCAATCTAGCACTTGCTGGCTTTCACGGTGAGGCCTGCCTGGCGCAGGGCGGTTAGCACCCTCCGGAGGTGCTGGAGGTGCTCACTCCATTCGGAACTAAAAACTGCGATATCGTCTAGATAGGCAGCGCTGAATTTTTCCAGCCCGGCCAGGACTCTATTTACTAGTCGCTGGAAGGTGGCCGGGGCATTTTTCATCCCGAAGGGCATCACGCGAAAGCGATAGTGCCCATCCGGGGTGGAGAAGGCGGACCGCTCCTTGGCTCCTTCTGTGAGCGCAATTTGCCAGTAGCCGCAGGTGAGATCGAAGGTGCTGAGGAACCGAGTCGGTCAATGAGCTCGTCGGCTCGGGGAATGGGGTGGGCATCGGCTCGGGTGACTTCATTGAGTCCCCGGTAGTCCACGCAGAAGCGGAGTTCTGGGGCGACACCGGGGGCAGCTGCTTTCGGGACCAGGACCACGGGGCTGGCCCAGGGACTGTCTGAGGGTTCGATCACTCCTAAGGTCAACATCTTCGAGACCTCGGCTTGAATGCAGGACCGGACCCGATCAGGGACTCGGTAGGCTCGGTGTTTCACCGGCGGGCTGTCTCCGGTATCCACGTCATGGACACACCAGTCGGTGACTTGGGGGACCAGGGAGAAGAGGTCGGAAAACTGCCCTAGGAGCTGGCGGCAATCCTCACGTTGCTGGGAAGTGAGGGATGGGGAGAGGTTCACTCCCTCTACAGAGCCGTCCTTCTCTTTGGTGCATAGGAGATCAGGGAGGGGATCCGACTCCTCTGCCCCGTCATCAGTGGCCAGCAGGAGGCTCAGCTCCGTCCGCACAAAGTGGGGCTTGAGGCGGTTCACGTGGAGGACCCGGAGGGGGTCCCGTGGTGACTGGACGTCCACCAAGTACGTGACCTGGCTCTTCCGCTCAACCACTTTGAAGGGCCCGGTCCATTTATCCTGGAGGGCGCAGGGTTTCACGGGGGCCATGACCCATACCTGCTGGCCCGGCTGGAACTCGACCAGAGTGGCATTCTGGTCGTACCAGCGCTTCATCTCTTCCTGGCTCGCCTCCAGGTTGGCCTCGGCCATCTCTCGGAACTTCCTAGTCTGGTTTCGGAGGGTCAGGACGTATCGGAACACATCTCGGGGGTGGCCTCGGTGCGCCGCCTCCCACCCTTCCTTGACCAGGCTGAGGGGCCCCCGGACGGGGTGCCCGTAGAGTAACTCAAACGGGCTGAACCCCAAGGATTTCTGGGGAACTTCTCGGTAGGCGAACAGGAGGCAGGGGAGCAGGACGTCCCACTTACGCCGGAGGGGCTCTTCCAGGCCCGCGATCATCCCTTTCAGAGTCCGGTTAAACCGCTCTACCAGGCCGTTTCCTTGGGGGTGGTACGGGGAGGTGAATTTATAGGACACTCCGCATTGTTGCCACAAGGACGTCATGTATCTGGAGATGAAGTTCGTACCGCGATCGCTCACGACCTCGCGGGGAAAACCCATACGGGAAAAGATTCCCATCAACGCCCGGCCCACCACGGGGGCTGTGACGGTGCGCAGGGGTATGGCTTCAGGGTATCGGGTGGCATGATCCACCAGGACGAGGATAAAGCGGTGCCCTTGGGAGGTTGGGGGGTCCAGAGGCCCCACGATGTCGATCCCGACCCGCTCAAAAGGGGTACTGACGACAGGGAAGGGTTGGAGGGGAGCCTTGCGCTTTCCTCCGCTCTTCCCACTGGCCTGGCACGTGGGACAGGACTTGCAGTGGGCTTCTACATCTGCTTTCATTCTGGGCCAGTAGAAGTGAGTCACGAGGCGACTGTAGGTTTTGTCCTGGCCCAAGTGGCCTGCGAGGGGAACGTCGTGGGCCAAGCCCAGGAGGAGGTCTCGGAAGCGTAGGGGTACCACCAGCACCCGGGCGGATCCTAGCTCCACCGACTTCTGCTCGCTGTACAAAAGGTCATTCTCCCAATACACCCGGTGCGTTCCAGTTTGGTCGCCCGCGGCCTGGGCCTCTGCCTGTTGCTGGGGCCCGACCAGGGAAGGACAGGTAGCCTGCTCTCGGCAGAACTCCTCTCGGGAGGGGCCTCCCTCGTGGCGCCACTGGGCCAATTCGGGCAGATCGCCTAACTCGGTGACCTGTGCGGAGTCGGAAGGTGGGGGTTCGTCACTGGCGACCGACCCTCCTTGTGGGGGGATGTGGGGACCCTCGGCGGGGACCATCCTGTCTTCAGTGGTCGGGGCGTCGTCGACTTCCCCCAGGGGGGTCAGTCGGGCCGCCATGGATCGGGTGGTGGCGCACACCCACTCAGGGAGACCCATCATCCCTAGGTGGGTCTTGCGCTCGACTTGTTTCCAGGGGGAACTTTCCAGGTCGTTCCCCAGGAGACAGTCGACTGGCTGGGAGGTTCTCACTGCGACTTTCAGTTTACCGACCACCCCTCCCCATTCAAAAGGCACCAGGGCTACCTTACACAGACTTTCCGTATTGTCAGCGGAAATTACCGGGCAAAAGACGTTGGGGAGGACCTGGTCTTCGTTGACCAAATGACTGAGGACACCGGTGATGCTGGCCCCGGTGTCACGAAGGGCTTCTACTTGGTGGCCATTGATCGTTACGAGCTGCCCATATTTCTTCGTGTTGGAGGGCAGGAGGCTTCCAGAGACCATTTCTCTATCTCCTAAGGATACTAGGGCCATGGCTGCGGGTTCCCACTCTACGGTCTCCTCAACCACCTCCCTCAGTGCTACATTGGCTATCTGTCTAGCGGGGGGTGCTGCCTGGGTGATGTGTGGGGCCATGGGGCATTCAGGGTCATTGGCGTAATGCCCGGGCTTCTGACAATGGAAACAAGTGATGGTCACCCGGTGCCCCCGTCTCAGGGGGGGGCCGGATACAGCTGGTGGGGGTGCCGGGAAAGGCGGAGGTTGGGTTTTCGGGGGACTGGACTGGGACTCTCTCTGCCCTCCCTGGTTCCCCCCCCCTCTCTGGCGGGGTGGTCCCTGACTGGCTCGGGGGTACTCTCCTACAGGGCCCCGGGAGACCCGGGTGTTGGTCCAGCGATCCGCCTCGACAGCCAGCTTTCTCGGATCCGTGAGCTTGCTGTCGAGCAGATGCTGGCGCAGTTCCACAAAGCAGTTCACAGCCAGGTGTTCCCACAACATAAGGTCGGTTAGTTCTTCTAGGGTGGTTACCTTGCTGCCCTTGATCCACCCATCGAATGCGTGGCTGAAGAAGTTTACATACTCCACCCAGGTGGTGCCCGGGATCTTCCTGCAGTCCCGGAACCGCTGGCGGTACATCTCCGGGGTGAGGCCGTACCTTGTGAGGAGGGCCTCTTTCATGTGGTCGTAGGAGGTCTGCATGGAGGTTGGTAGGTCGAGCAGGGTGTCTCTCCCCTCGCTCAGGAATCGTCCCCACAACCCGGCCCCCCAATCCTTCTGCGGGACCCGATGGGAGGTCATGGCGACCTCGTAGGCCCTGAACCACTGTTGAATGTCATCGTTTTTGTAATATTCTTTGACCACATCCTTGGGGATGTGGACCTTCTGCTCAGCCGGTGAGGCTGCCTCTCGGTTCCCCGGGGGCCGCGCTTCTTCGCTTTTTGCTTTTAGCTCCATTTCCTTCAAGCTGCGTTCGTGCTCCAGTTGAAGTCTCCTTCCTTCGTGTTCCCGTTGGAGTTTCTTCTCTTCTAGTTCTCCTTGCACCCGCATCTGTTCCACTGTTAGCTTTTTCTCGGCTAATTTCAACTCGCCCTCGATTTTGAGTTTGGCTAATTCGAGTTCGTGATGGCGACTTCTTTCTCTGTCTGCGAGTTCCTCCGGGGATAGGCCCCCGTCTGGTACGAAGCTTCGCACCTGGTTGCTGCTGCGTTCTCACAGTCACTAAATTAACCTGTACTTAACCCTCTGGTAGCTTGGCACAAAAGCAGTTGGGCTTACCTTAGAGGTACTGTGTTAAGCATTTATGTAACACACAAACAGTAATAAAATGAAAATACAAGACAAGAACAATTCTGCATCCATTAAAAAAAATAGATTAAAATGTAATAAATAATATTAAACTGTTTCAAATTTAATCGAATCATTAGAACCAGAGTTATGTATTTATAAAGTTTTCAGTGAAATCTAGCGTGTAAAAGATCAAAGCTCCAACCGCAGGGATCTGGTCGTGCAATATTGGGGTAAACTCCAAAGTTATGGACAACCAATATGAAGTGCAGGTCAAACACACTAAGTGGATAAGGCCTCGTCTCAGTTTACCTTCGTACTTACAATATATTATGTGAAAAAGTCAAGAAAGTATGCATGCATTAGGTGAAAAGTCTCCATGAGGCCAGATACTGTCGCTCAGAGATCCCGCTGAGCAGTCTTTGCTGCTGTGGAAAAGAGAGTAGTGGGAGCTACCGTGAAGTCAGGCCAACTGGCCGTGCACCCAGGCCAACTGGCCGTGCACCATGGGCGAATCGCCTGGCAGGAGGCCAGCCAACTGAATGAATGAATGAATACACATTTGTATAGCGCATGGCTACCCAAGGGCATTCCAGCGCTTAATAGTAATAGTAAACTAAGAACAGATCACAGAAAAAGAAAAGTTTTAAGCAGTTTCCTAAATTTAAGATGATTTGATTCCAGCCGTATATGATCGGGAATCCGGTTCCAAAACTTGGCTGCATTATATGAGAACCGCCGACCTCCCGTTCGTGATCGCTTAATCATGGGAACTACAAGTAAGCGTTTATTGTTGGATCTCAAAGTCCTGTTGGGGTGGTACAGTTGTGCCATAGATTGGATCACTGGGGAACCTTTCCCAGAATTGGCTTTATGGACAATGCACATTGCCTTGAAACGAATTCTATCCTGGATGGGAAGCCAATGCAAACTGGTAAGAGCTGGTTTGGCTGAGCTGCGTTTGGGAATGTTCATTAAAAGGCGGGCTGCACAGTTCTGAGCGATTTGCAGTCTATTAGTGGTGCCCTGTGGCGCTCCCAGATAGACTGCATTCGCATAATCCAGCCGAGAGAGTATCAGTGCCTGAACTAATACTCGTCTAGCGACAAAAGGAAGAAGAGGGAGAATCTTCCTTAACATCCTAAGAAGTCCGTAGCAACTGGCTGCCACTTTGCGAGCTTGTTCTTTAAAGTCCAGATTGCCGTCAATCCAGACTCCCAAACTCTTGATCTGTTCTTTCGGAGCAGGTGGAGGGCCAAAGAGAGTCTATATTAGCGGGGACACAATGACCCCCCAAAAGGAGCATGAGTTCTCTCTTTGCTCCATTCAATTTTAGGAATGACTTGTCCATCCACTCAGAGACCTTCCCTAGGCATGATGTTAGGCCAGGCTCAGATTTGTCCTGCTGGCTGAGGGATACCACCAGTTGGGTGTTGTCAGCATAGGTGACGATCTGGATCCCCCAAGGACGCACCATTTCTGCAAGAGAACTCATGTGGATGTTAAACGTGGTAGGACTCAAGGAGGATCCCTGGGGGACTCCACACCGCAGAGGAATCTGCTCTGAAGCAGATTCATTTTCGTAGACAGAAAAAAGACGATTTTCGAGCCCTTGGAGTTACTCTGGTAGTCGTTTGGCTGTAGTTCAAGGTACCCCCGTTGAGATCATACACAAGGAACTGGGAATGGCCCTAATTTCTGACTTAATTCATTTACGCCCACTTCTTCTGTGGTGTTCCATTTGGTCAAAGAAGGATGTACATTTAAATAGACAAATCCTACAGGACTGTCTGCTGCTAGACAAAGCTGAACATATACCATGGATCTTGTATATAAAGAGAACTTTTATCGAATCGGGCTGCCCCGGTCACTTCCATGATCCCATGTGCATCACTAAGCGGGATTCTATCTGGGTTAAGTAGGCCTTCATTCAGAGGGTGATCGCAGAAAGGGAGAATTCCGCTTTATCGAAACAGTCGTTTCGTTATGTCATCCGTCCCGGGCACGGAGCCTGATCTCCTATTGGATATGTCTAATCATCACCGATGTCTATGAACATTTCTGAGACTGAATGTCTTTTATCGAATAGTTTCTTACCTGTCGGTGTAGTTTTGCAGCTTGAAGATCTTTCTGGATTCACTATGCTGTGCATTATTCCGCGATCTTGTGGTTGGGTCCGGATTCGTAGTCTTTTCTTTGTTTTTTTTTTTTTTTTTTTGTAGCCCAGGTGGGCGTCGACGTACACCATTTGGTGCACCTCCCGTGACGTCGTCGTGCTTCCTGCGGAAGTCCCACCTTTGGGGCGCCATCTTCGGGTTCTTTTTTCCTTTCCTTTTTTTTTTTTTTTAACCCTAGGCGATTGATTAATCCTTCTTGTTCCTTTATCTGTATGTTTGTATTTCTTTGATCTTTTCCATTTTACCCCCTCTTCCTCCAGCCTCATCTTCCTGGCGGAGGTGGGTGGGTTCGCTAGTGAATCCAGAAAGATCTTCAAGCTGCAAAACTACACCGACAGGTAAGAAACTATTCGTTTTGCAGCGTGAATCTTTCTGGATTCACTATGCTGTGCATCGATTTTGTAGCGGTTTTCCTAGTTCTGTGGCGGCTGGGTGGTAGATGAGCGTTGGTCGTTGAAAATGTGCTGAAGCACCTTCTGTCCAACCTGTGCCTCCTTGTTCATCTGAATGTCCACGCAGTAGTGTTTCGTGAACGTGTGCACAGATGCCCAAGTTGCCGCGAGGCATATGTCCTGGATGGGCGTGTTCGCCAGGAAGGCCACGGTGGCCCCTTTCTTCCTTGTGGAGTGAGCCTGCGGCCCCTCCGCTAGCTCCTGTCCAGCCTGTTTGTGGCAGAATTGAATAGTGAGGGCAATCCACCTTGCGATGGTGCCCTTAGTTACTGGTCTACCCATGAAGCTAGTAGCAAAGGACACAAACAGCTGTTTCGACTTCCTGAGTTCCTTGGTTCTCTCAATGTAGTGCATCACCGCTCTTCTGGCATCGAGGGTGTGCAGTGCCTTTTCTGCGTTTGTAGTCGGGTTTTGGAAGAAACTTGGTATCTGGATAGCCTGATTTATGTGGAACGCCGACACTACCTTTGGCATGAAGTGTGGGTCCGTTCTCAGGACTATTCTATCTTTGTGAATCTGAATGTAGGGTTCCTGCAGCGTTAGTGCTTGAAGCTCGCTCACCCTGCGTAGTGAGGTTATGGCCACCAGAAAGGCTGTTTTCATAGTCAGCATCTGCAGTGTGGCCTTGTGAATGGGTTCAAACGGTGCCTTCATGAGCTCCGTCAGGACCACATTCAGATTCCATGCCGGCGGCGGCAACCTTTTCGGGGGGGCCATCCTTTTGGCTCCTTCCATGAATCTCCTCACCACCTGCGAGCTGAAGAAACTTCCACCTTTTTCACCTCTGGTGTAGGCCACGATGGCCGCCAGGTGTACCCTTAGTGAGCTCGAGCAGAGGTTACTCTTTAGAAGGTGTGTGAGGTACCTCAGTACTGTTGAGTCTCTTGTCATTCTGTTTTGCAGGCCCTTTTTCCGGCACCACACAGTGAACCTCTTCCATTTTGCGCTGTAGCATTTTCGTGTAGTTGGTTTCCTCGCCTCCCGTAGCACTCGCATCGTGCTCGGCGGCAATCTTAGGTGCGCGAACTCTATGTCTTCAGGAGCCATGCCGCCAGGTTGAGGGTCTCTGGCTCTGGGTGCAGGACCTCTCCGTTTTGCATTGAGAGCAGGTCCTTCCTCCTCTCGAACCTGTATGGGTCGCCTTGTGCCATTTCTTGAATTTGTGAGAACCATGTCTGCCTCGCCCACTGCGGAGCCACCAGGATCAGGGTCATGTTGCTGGTTCTGCACTTGTCGAGCACTCTGTGCAACAGGGGTATCGGTGGAAAGGCGTAGGCAAATGTCCTCGACCAGCTTATCCATAGGGCATTTCCCTTGGATTGCTGATCTGGTTGCCTGGACGCGAAGCTTTGGCATTTTGCATTGTGGCGTGTTGCAAAAAGGTCTATTGTGGGAGTCCCCCATCTCCGGAAGAGTTTCTCCGTTTCCTGGCCATTGAGCTCCCACTCGTGTGATGCTGAGGTCTGCCTGCTTAGCCAGTCTGCCTCCACATTGTCCTTCCCCGGTAGGTGAATTGCCAGTAGATCTATCCTGAGAGGTATGGCCCATCTCCAAATCTCCTGAGCTAGGGATGAGAGCGGGAACGACTGTGTCCCCCCTTGTTTGTTGATGTAGAACATCGCCGTGGTGTTGTCTGTTTGGACCAACACCCTCTTGTTGAACAGGTGCCTCTGGAATGCCTTCAGGGCTAGCAGGATTGTTTTCAACTCGAGGTAGTTGATATGGCGGACCGCATCTGCTGGGGCCCATAGACCCCTCACTCTGAGGTTGTCCATGTGCGCTCCCCATCCCTTCTGCGATGCGTCCGTGGTAATGGTCACTGTTGGGATTGGTGGTGTCAGGCTTCTCCCTGCTGTTATGTTGCCTCTGTTCCACCAAGTTATCTCCTCCTGCACTGCGTGCGTAACAACCACTAGATCCTCCCAGCTTCCGTTTGCTTGTGACCATTGTTGTTGCAGCCATTCCTGGAATGGTCTCATGTGCAGGCGCACATTCGGCACCAGCTGGATACAGGACGCCATCATCCCCATCATCTTGCTCACAGCCCTCACTGTCAGAGCTCGCCCCTTCTGGTAGAGCTTCGCCTCCTTCAGTAGAGCCTCTGTCCTCCTCTCGCTGGGCACTACTGTACTGTTGCGGGAGTTGATCTTTGCCCCCAGGAAAATCTTCACCTGCTCTGGTTCCATCGATGATTTTCCCCAGTGGATCGAGAATCCCAGTTTTGTGAGGGTGTCTGTTACGCGTTTTGCGTGCCTCTCGCACTTTCCGCGTGAGTTTGCCTTGACCAGCCAGTCGTCCAAGTAGGGGTAGACATGTATTCCCTGCCTTCGTAGGTGCGCCGCTACCGCCGACAGGCATTTTGTAAAGACCCTTGGTGCTGATTTTAATCCGAAGGCCAGGGTCGTGAACTGGTAGTGTTCTTGTTCGATGTTGAATCTTAGAAGGCCCTTGTGCCTTCTGTTTATTGGGATGTGAAGATAGGCATCCTTGAGGTCCACGGTGACCATGAAGTCCCCTTCCCTTATCTGTGGTAGAACCTCCTGCAGGGAAGTCATTTTGAACCTTTGCGTTCTGATGAACTTGTTTAGGTAACGGAGGTCTAGTATGGGTCTGAGGTCTCCGTCTACCTTCGGAACCACGAAGTAGTTTGAGTAGACCCCTTTGTTGCGTTCTCTGAACGGCACTGTCTCTATGGCTCCCTTTTGCAGGAGTTTCCGCGTTTCTTCTCTGAGTATTGCCAGTTCTTGGGCCGATCTCAGTCTTCCCCTTGGTTTCCTGTTTGGAGGTCTTTTCTCCAAATCTACGCAGTACCCGTACTGCACAACGTTCCGTATCCACTTGTCTGTGGTTATACGCCGCCACTCCTGAAGGTAGAACCTCAGTCTTCCGCCTACTGGTGTCGTATGCTCGTAGGCTCTTGAATTTTCTCTTCCCCCTGATGACACTTTTTTGCGCCTCACCCTTGGGGTCCTGACGAGGGTAGGCGTCCTCTTGCGTGCTGAGTCACTTTGTCGAGGGCTGTTCGCCCCCTCTCCTCCTTTGGCCACGTCCGTTCCCTCTCCCGCGAAAGGACTGGCCCCGAGGTTGATATTGCCAGGTTTGCTTCTGTTGACCTTGTCCGTGACCTTCACCCTGCTGACTTTGTTGGAACGCCTGGTGCGACGTCCCCTGCTGGCTTCCTCCCCTACCGTAGGGTCTTCTCGAGGGATTTCCTCGCCTCATTCCCCTCAGCTGTAGGGCCCCCATGGACCTGGCCGTCTCGTTTTCTTTTTTCAGCTGGGTGAGCTTGTCGTCCACTGTTGCTCCGAACAGTGTCTCTCCATTGAAGGGGGTGCCAAGGATGTTGTTCTGCACTTCCGGCTTGAATCCCGAGATTCTTAGCCATGCATGCCTCCTCTCTGTGACCCCTATGGCCATGAGTCTTGCTGAAGTCTCTGCCCCATCCAACGCCATCTTTATACAGGAGTTGGCGATGTTTTTGCCTTCATCTATCAGGTGAGAGGCTCTCTGCCGGAATTCTTCGGGGAGGTGCTTTACTAACTCCCCCATCTCATCCCAGTGCTGGTACTGGTGTCTATTGAGGAGTGCATTTGAATTCGCCATGCGCCAGTGCATTGCGGCGTTCCTCTCGACCTTTCTTCCTGTGAGGTCAATCCTCCTGCTCTCCTTATCCGGGGGTGGGCCCGAAGTTGCTGGTACGTTGGCCCTTCTCCTGGCCGTGGAGGCTATGATGGAGTCCGCGGTCACGCTACCCTTGATGTAAGGGGGGTCCAGGGAGGAGTGCTTATATTTCTTCGCTGTCCTGGGCGTGATCGACCGGCAGGTTGCAGGTTCCTTGAAGGCTTCTCTCCCCTGATTCATCACGCTTTGTAGCATGGGGAGGAACTGGCTCCTTGTCTGGATGGGGAGCAGTGTCTCGACGAGAAAATCGGCTTTCGGTTTCTCCTCGTCGAGTTTGACGCCGAAGGCCATTGCTGCGCTCCTGACCACCATATTGTAGACCCCGATGTCGTCGGGTGGCGAAGGCCTCGAAGGGTACGTGTCCACGGGCTCTTCCGGGTTTTCGGTGTCGAGATCGTGCCATTCGACGTCGTTGCTGGTAGATGCCGCCGATTCGTAGAACGACCGTTGGTCTTCTTCCTCGGCTTCTTCCTCATAATAGGGCTCTTCTTCCTCTTCGAGTTCCCTTGTCAGCCCTTCGGCGTCGAACTCGTCTTCGACCTCCTCGACGTCCGCCGATGGAACCGTTGGAATCTTGAATTCCTTCATTTTGGCGTCGAACTCCTTCTTTCTTTGAAGGATGTTCTCCATTTCGGCCTCGAGCCGCCTCTTCTTCTTCTCCATCTCGGAGATGCTTTCGGCGTCGACCGCGGGTCTTTTCGATGAACCTTGCGTCGACGTCGAACGTTCTTTCTGCGTCGATCGGCCCGTTTCATGGGATGCTTTCGACGACCCTTGCCTTTCGGCGTCTTTCGGCACCGGGGAGTCCTTATCTAAGGATCCGCTCGGCCTCTTGTCCGTGGTTCCCCCTTTGGACGTCGAAGTATTCGGCGCCGGGGCTCCCTTCGTGGACTTTGACTCAGATTTTCTCGAGTCACCCTCGTGTTGTCGAGGTACTTTTTGTTTTGCGCTCGACGATTCTCTTACCTCGTCTTCTTTTTTCTTGTCGGTCTCTACGACCGTGAAGTTTTCGGCTGTCTCGGCGACGTTGTCCTCGTCGTCTGAGGAGAGGCCCAGAGCGTAGAGCGTCGGGGGCTTCCCCTTGCCGTCCATGCTGGCGTTGGCCCTTCTCTGCCGCTCTCTCACCCTGAGTGTCTTCGGCGCGAAGGCTGAGCAGGCGTTGCAGTCGATACTCTGGTGATCGACCGGTAGGCAGAGGTTGCAGACCGGATGCTGGTCTCTCTGCGCGAACTTGTGGTGGCAGTTTGGGCAGAACTTGAATGGCGTCTTGTCCATTGCGCTCAGGGTCTCTGAGCGTGCATTCTCCAAGGCCGTCGAAGAAAAAGGGCGCTGGTCCTCCTTTCTTCGCGCTCCTGATGAAATCTTTTCCTTTCCTGATATCTTCTAGTGTTTCTATCGATGAAACTCGCTTTTCTTCCTTCTTCCTTCGAGTGTAATTCTGGAGCTTCCCGATGACGATCCAGACCCAACGGCGGAAAAAAGAATCTGAAGATGGCGCCCCAAAGGTGGGACTTCCGCAGGAAGCACGACGACGTCACGGGAGGTGCACCAAATGGTGTACGTCGACGCCCACCTGGGCTACAAAAAAAAAAAAAAAAAAACAAAGAAAAGACTACGAATCCGGACCCAACCACAAGATCGCGGAATAATGCACAGCATAGTGAATCCAGAAAGATTCACGCTGCAAAACAATTGTTACTTCCAAAGGGGTTCTGGTTCTCTCAATCCCCCCAGACTCCATACACCTGTGACAATATTTCCATCTGTACTTCCGTGCACATGGTACTTTTATGTCCAAAATTCTCTGCCCTCCGGCATAAATATTTAAGGCCTAAACTATCTGCATGTGGTTTTAACAAGATTACACTCACCTATCTATTCCTACAGCTTTTGGCTACACCCATGCTGGGTTTTTTTCGTTTCCCGTTTTGGGGTTTTAAGCATTATTCGCTAAATATTTATTTATCTGTGTTAGGAATCTTGTATATAAAGAGAACTTTTATCGAATTTGGCTGCCCAGCCCCCTCCCATGATCCCATGTGCATTACTAAAAAGGATCTGTGTTGGGAATGCTCTGTTAAAATTATGTTTCCTTCCTTTATATAATTTTAATCTAATTGTTTTTTAATGTGAGAGCTTTTAAACTTATTTTATGGACTTATGTGGCTGAATATTTATTTAACCTTCCTTGTTTTCCCAGAAAACCTTTTACTCTGGGCTTGTCTGATTTTCTTCGAAAATCGAATAAATGTTTATTGACTTGACTTATTCTGGAAGTCCCGCGTTCAATCAGCAATGCAGGCTTCAAACAGCAGCGCATCCTGTGGGCAAGTCAAGCCTCAATCAGCAGAACCGTCCTCTGATAGAAGCAGGGCGTCCCCCTGTGGGCAAGTCAAGCCTCAATCAGCAGAACCGTCCTCTGATAGAAGCAGGGCAACCCTCTGAGTCCTTCTGAAGTCCTCCACTCACAGGAGTGAACTGAAAAGTTGCTCTGAGGGTCCAGTATTTATACCTGCTGCCATCCTTTGAAGTGGGGGAAACGTCTAGGCTACCCCCAGATCTGGTTCTGGATTGTCTCACTGTCTGGCAGGAATACACACAGCCTAATATCAGCTTCATGTGACTCAGGACATTGTCAGCAGACACCAAGGGTCAGATTTACTAAATTCTCACACAACGCAGCACAGCAGCCCACAGATCCTGCGCTGCATTGTGTGAGAAGGAGAAAGCAGATATGACTCTCTTCTCCCCTCTTCCTAGCGGTGGCTCGGAAATTTGCTGCACGGCACCACGCACACACCTTTGCGCCATAGTGCATCAGTGTATGTGAGTCTAGCATAGTTTTTGTACTGGAAGGGTTGTCTTCCAAACAAAATACAATGCATAGAAAACTTTTAAAACTTTTCCTACTTTGTATGTGTGCTGTACAGTGCTAAAAGGGCCATTTGTAGAATTGTGAGTTAAAATCAGACTTTAGCATTAAAGAGGATTTTAGTTTACAATTAATTTGAGTCCAAGAAGACATTTCTACCTGTTCTCAATTAAATGTTAACACTTATTAAATGTATAAGGTAACTCAACCTTATCCTATGGGAGAGGTAGGCCTTACAGTAGTGAAAAACACATTTAGGACACGTAAACCTTTTAAATATGATGAGCTATGGCCTGTTTAGGGCCTACCCTAGGTGTGACTTATTTGATTAGAAACTAAAGGTTTAAACCTGGCAAATGTTTTTTTTGGGGGGGCAGGGGGGGGGGTGGTTTAAATAGCGCAAACCCGACCCAAAGGTATCAGATCACTCTACAAGAGCACTAGTTGCATTACAGACGGACACATTCATTTTGTTAGGCACAGGAAGATTAAGCTATTTTCCCAGGATCACAGGATGTTGATCTTCCCTGCCGAGATTCGAACCTGATTCCCTAGCTCGACTGCCATAGCCATCCTCTTCCCGTTATTTTGCCAGGTCGAATTGGCAGTTTAAAACTGCACGACAGGCAGGCCAAAGACATGTTCTGAAAAGCTATTTCAGTGGGTAGCACAATGAGTGCTGCAGGTCCAGTAGTAAGATTTAATTCACAGCTCTGGGGAGAGGACGTGGCGCCACGGCCAGAGATGCTTACTTTGGAACTGGGGAATCAGGTTCGACTCTCGGCATCGGCGCAACATCCTGTGATTTGGGTAAAATCCCTTAATCTCCCATTGACAGCCTATAACATACTGTTCAGTGTCAGGCCATACCATACCACACTATATTATACAATGACAGACCCTGCCATACTATACAATGACAGGCCATACCATACCTTACTATACAACTGCAGTTTGGGCAGCTACTCAGGTCACCTTTTTTGGTGATCGTGATCAGATATCCCTCCTTCCTGTCGGATGGCACCCTTTCCTCTTGCCAGATCCTTCCAAACATGGGGTAGAGCACGTCTACTAATGATTCAATGCCTTCCCACCGTGCCTCTGCAGGAATGTTGTTAGGTCTTGCTGCCTTCCCATTTCTCAGATGTTTGATGGTTTGTCATATTTCTTCCTTGGTTGGTCTGCTGCAGTTGATTGGCAAGTCTTTGTCAGCTGGCTGTATGTCTGGTGGAGACTGCGGCATGGGCTGGTTCAGCAGTTCTGCAAAGTGCTCCACCCATCTTCATTGTTGGCCTTTGTTAATCATGACTGTCTTCTCGGCTTTGTCTTTAAAAGATGTATCAGGCTTGCTGTATCTGTTGGAGAGTTTCCTTGTAATGTTGTAGAGTTCCTTTAACTTTCCACAGCCTGCTGCTGCTTGGGCTTCTGTGGCAAGACCATCGATGAATCTTCACTTGTCTGCTGTTAAGCTTCTCTTTGTTTCCTTGATGGTTTTGGTGTATTCACCCTGAGCTTTCGCTTTTTCTGCTCTTGTCCAGCTGGTGTTGACAACAGCTTTCTTTTCCTATTTCTCTTGGATTTTTGCGGAGAGTCATTGTGAAGATGCATTCTTTATGCTGGTGTTTCTTGGGACCACGTACCTCCTGGCAGGTTGATGTCACTGTTTCTTTGATCTTCTCCCACTGTCTTTCTACTGGGTCTCTGTCATCCTATAGTTCTTGCAGCACTTGAAACTTGTTACAGAGGGTGACTGAGTATTCACTCCGTTTCTGTGCATCTTTGAGGAGGGTGGTGTTATACCGCTGGCGTTGGTTTGTCCGTTCCATCCATACTTTCTTCAGCTTTAGCCTGGCCATGACAAGTTGATGGTCCAATGCCACGTCCGCTCCTCTTTTCACTATCGCATCCAGCAGGGACCTCCGGAACTTCTTGGCAATGCAGACATGTTGATCTGATTCTCTGTTGAATCGTTCAATGACATCCATGTTGCCTTGTGTATTCTTTTGTGTGGGAATAAACTATTGCCATCACCAGACTCTTCAGGGCACAGAGATCTGTGAGCCTTTCACCATTCTCGTTCTTGTTGCTAAAGCCATGGTTGCACATGACTTCTTCGTACCCATTGTTGTTGCTTCCAACCTTGGCATTGAGGTCCCCCGTCAGTATGGTGATGTCTCTCTCAAAGCATTTCTACAGGATAGACCAGAGTCTGTTGTAAAACGGTTCTTTTTCCTCTTCTTCACTGTGAATGTTGCCTTCTCTATCTCTCCTAGTACCAGAATGCAGAGTGGTTTGGGATAAAAAGCTAGAACTAGCTGGAGGTTTCTCGTATGATAGCGGGTGGGTGTAGGTGTGTGCGCAAATGTACACAGCACTGTGCTTGTGCAAATGTACACAACACTCCGTCAAATGTGCCAGAAGAAACTAATCGTATAATGTGATGAAACATACAATTTCAGTATGTCATCAAGGGCCTTTGGTTTATACACTTAGGAAGCATATTTTTATTCTGTTATTTCTGTTGGCCGTGCTTTAAGAGTCATAATATATATGTTTTTGAGAAACCTGCAGAACAAATCAAATATGCTTTTTAAGATCATGCTTTTTTATTTTACTAAAGGGTGCAATTCAGATTGTGCCTGGGTTCCATTTCCCTAAGATTTTTTGGGGTCTATTAAATTCTTTACCCTTAATGACCATTTAAACTTTAAGGAAAGATAAAAACAAATCAATGTTTGGAGAATTCATAGCCATCGGGGTATAGATTTCAGCCTGGGTTCTCTGCACCATGGAAAAAGAGCTGTGGATAGGTCACTGGCACTGAGTCTCACTAGCTGAGACCGTGCCGGCCACATACACAGTATGTTATTGTCGGTGACTGTAACATCAGGCAAGAATGCCCTCACAGGCCCAAATCCAGAAACTTACTGGACTCCTGCGCTTCTCTAGGACTCAACCAAATAGAGAACAACCCCGTCATATTGGTGACCACACCATCGACTTACTGCTCTCTCTTGATGCCACCATGTTCCTGTCAGCCCTACTATTTCCCTGGACTCATCACCCCACCATCTAATTCTCTTGCACACTCCTAGTGCATTTCCCTCCATTAACATCTCCTTCGGAGGCACTCCCAAAACTACATGGCGTAAGATCACTAGGCCCCAGTTGGCTTCTGATCTCTGTTTCACCTCCGCCCACACTCTCTCTCCCCCCACATCTCAGCACTTGCTGACTTTATTGCCTGAATGGCATCTACTCTTTATCACCAGTAAAGCCCCTACTTCCCCCACGGAGCCCGCACATTGCCCCTTGGTACAGCAATGTTATGATATGTGTATATGTAGAAAGCACAACTTACCGGCACTGTAGCAGGTGCAGTTTGGGCTGAGCCAGGGGCGGGTTTGGATGAAGAGCCAGGCTTTCAATTTCTTGCACAATTCAAGAACTGAGGATGTGGGACTGATGTGCAGAGACAGGTCGTTCTGGGCTTTAGAAGAGAGGTAGGTGAAGGCTTGGCCCCTGGATCTGGTCCTGCATTTGCAGGGGGTGTGTGTGAGTAGAAGTCTGGCTAAGCAGAGGCGTCCAGTAGGTTTGTATACATTTATGTGGCCTGCCAGTGGCGTTTTAAACTGCTATTTCAACCTGGCAAAATCAATCTTTTGCCAGGCACAAACCTCCATTTTTAATAATTATAAGTCACCTGTAAGCTATGTCCTAAATGCCCACAGTATTTAAAAAGGAGGACAGTATATTTAAAGTTTACATGTCCCCTAGTCAAGAACTTTGTAATGGGCTATCAGATTTTTTCCATGTTAACATTTTAGACATATATTCTACGTTTAACCCGAACCCGGATTCCAGGTCCTAGACACTGGGGTAATTAAGGGTGATGCATTCACGTCTTTGTACTCAATCCCCATTGATACATCATTCCAAAAATTGCTCACCTGCAAATCAGGCTCTCCTAAGGATCCTTGCCCGGCACAACTATTCCCCCTATTATTTCTCCTTTGAATCTGATTTGGAACACCTCTCTGCAAACTGGTCTCTTCCCTTCGACCTGGAAACAGGCCATGTTAATTCCTATTCTAAAAAAACCTGACGCTGATCCATCTTTTTTTTAAAATTACCGTCCTATCTCTCTCTTACCAAAACCAGCTAAAGTCCTGGAAAAAGTAGTTTAGGAGCAACTATCTATCTCGAGACCTGTCATCTCCTCCACGGCTCGCAGTCCGGATTTAGATCCGGATACAGACCCGAGACTGCTCTTCTGGAGGTTTCGGAGACCATTCGATAATGCGTGGACGCAGGCGAAGCAGCAATGCTAGTGCTCCTCGACCTGTCCGCTGCATTCAATGTGGATTCTCTCATGCTGTTTTGCTTGAGAGACTGTACACTCTTGGGATTCAGGGCACTCAGTGACCGCACCCAACAGGTCTCCCTTCAGGCATTTGTTTCCGAGGAGAAATCACTTAGTTGTGGAGTCCCTCAGGGTTCCGCGTTGAGCCCACAATTTTTTTGATGTTTATCTTTCTCCTTTGGCTACAGTGGTAGAATCATGTGGAGTCAGAGTGATCTCTTATGCTGACGACACACAACTGGTGTTTTCATTTAAGGATCACTCTGATGCTGCCTTTTCGAACTTCAGACGTTGTCTGTGTAACATCTCCACTTGGATGACACTAAACACGCTTAGGCTCAACTCGGATAAAACCGAGGTGTTGTTTTTTAATCAAACCCCCCCCCCCCCCTCTGCCAATACTGTGGTGGCCATCGGAGTTGAATCCCCCTCCAGTTCCAGTGGACTCTTGGATTCCGATTTGACAATGAATTGTCCTGCAAATCTCAAATCAACCTGGTCTCCTCTGCGTGTTTTGGTAAATTACACATGATCTGGCAAAATTCTCCCTTTTCTCACTCTGGAATCTCCCTGGGCCATTATTCATGCCCTGATCACCTCACATCTGGACTATGCTAACAGTCTGTATGCTGAGGGGCCAGCCTATCTGATCAAATGCCTGCAGATTGTTCAGAATGCAGCGGCAAGGCTGATCTTTAACATTCCATATCGCCATTCGATCTCACCTCACTTAAAGATGCATTCAGTTTAAATCACTGGTTTTGGCGTTTAGAGCTATGCAGGGACAGGGTCCAGCTTATCTCAGAGCTCGACTTAAGCATGCTCAGTCCAACCGCTCACTCAGATCGAACCACCTTCGCCTCACGAGGACTCCCCGGTTTCATCGCTCCAGAATGGGGGGCAGAGCTTTCGCAGTAATTACTGCCAAAACTTGGAACAGCCTACCGCTGTCCCTGCATATGGCAGAATCTGAATCCATTTTCCGACGCAACTTGAAGACCTGGCTGTTTACCAACTCTTAGCCACATAGTGATACCTGCAACTGCCAACTGTCCTAGCGCCGGGACACCCCCGTTGGAAGTAACTGAGTGCGCAATAAGTCTCAAAATAAATAAATAAGTAAATAAATAAACAGCGGAAAACCCCCAAGGTGTTTTTTCCACTGTGGCGAGGGTTGCACTTCCATACAGGCTTATCTTATTGCCCTTAATAAGTGCTGAATTCAGTTTGGGAACTGCTAGAAAAATTCTTCTGCCACTCATTTTTATTATAATTTAAAATCCTCTTTAGTGATAATGTCGAAGTTACTATTTTGAAAATGTAATTGTTAAAAAGTTAGCCTTTTTCTGCCTAAAGCCTCCAGTAAGCTTTTCAGAGTTTCTTCCCAACTGTTACCTGGCAGCCTGCTGGGAGGTGTGAACGACTATTAGAAAAGGTACGAAAGGGGCCTGACCTGGGAGGAGCTTTGACATCCCCTGACAAGATGGCCTGGTGGATGTACCCACCAAATGTACAAGCTTCAAAGGGGCATCCCTGCCTCAGGCAGATGTAACTCACACCTGGGGCAGCCCCTGCTGTTGTTTAAGTAGCCAGAGTGGCACCAGACACAGTGAGGAAAATATGTGACAGAGCTGATTTGAAGGAGGAGTTCCTCATTTCCATAGGAGACACCTCACAGATATGCCCACAAGGGAAGAAAGATAGAAGATTGATTTTAGGTAGAGGGGGTACTACGGGATAGCTTATACAGGAAGTCACACCTGGGAACATATGCCCCATTTGTTAAGGGATGAGCAGGGGTTCCCCCTCACATCCAGGCACTGGACAAAAATGTGGCATGCTTCGGTTCCCTTTTCAAAACATGCCTGAACCTGAGAAGATTCAGAAGAGTGACTTTCCTGCTGCCTGACGAAGGAAGACTGAACCTGCTTGCCTTGAACCCAGGACCCCACAAGTGACTCCAAGAACCAGTTAGGTGACTTCCTGTTGATCTACAGGGACACAACAAGCTTCCAGAGGCCCTTCCTGCTTCTCAGCTGACAAGACCCAACTAGACCTCACTTAGTTCTCTCAGCTGGCCTCTGTGAGAGCGATGCCTGACCCGCAAGTGCTGTCCTCAAGGTCCAGGACCTTTGACTGGAGTCGGAGGTTGCCTCTCTCTGCCTAAATGAAGGTTTAACTGGATCCAACGCAGAGCAACCCAGAGCCTCACATCACAGCACTTCACAGCTCCTGATTGGTGACTTCACCAAATCAGGCGCAGAACAATGCAGAGCCTCGCATAGCATCATTGCACCGCGCATCGTCGTCAGAAGGTAAACCTTCCAGGTGGACAAGTCTGGTCCTGTATCTGGCCCGCCCTCCGTCACAGTCAGTCTAACATTTTACTTTGTCCCAGTCTGGCTTGATCAGATACTCACAGGTTTTGCTTCATGCCTTTTGGTGAGATTTGTACCTAAAGCTTTTGAAACAAAATTTTACGTATCTACTGATTAGATGTTTATTGTTTTGGTGTCATTTTATTTATTACAATATTCTCTATGTTTCTAGATTTGTGTGGGATTCTTCTTGTGTTGAATTTTCACTTTATTACTGTTTTATTGCTGCATAAATACTTTACACATTGCCTCTATGCTAAGCCTGTCTGCTCTTTGCCGTAGCTACTAGCGGGTTAAGCACAGGTTTATTTAGTGACTTTTGTGGCTCACTCTGACAAGTATTGTGATTATTATTTGAGGTGGGTTCTTACCCCCTCAACTAATACTCCAATCTCTTACAATGAAAATATTTGGCAAGAAATTTTTGGAGGGAATGGAAAAGACAGAGGTGCTCTGCTGTCCGCTTCCTTCAACAGGAGCAGCAAAGAGGATAGACATCAAAGAGAGTACGTGGAAAGGTTGTTACTTTACGTCCAGAGGTGCTAGCTTTGGAGCGGGGGGCCAGGAGAACTTCCTTTTGAGCCAGACGATTGCGCAGAGACGGGTGCATTTATTCACGATACACTTATAATTGAGCCTTTTCGAATCAGTACATATAAAGTGTTTGGATACACATATTTCCAAATCAATTGGTAAAACGTGTTGGCAATGGATATATGAAAACACATGAAGCTTACATTGTGAGTCCTGAAGAAGTCTGATTGTGGACGAAACGCATTGGCGGTTGCAAAAAAAAATTGTGAATAAAGGATGAATTTCAAAAATCGAAAGACCATATTGACTCTACTTGGGAAAACAACTGTGTTATGAACTTATCTCACTGTGGATTGTTTACATTTGATATTTATAAGTGTGCTGAGCTGTTTTTGTTGTCAAGTCCCGGTCTTGGCTCATCATCCTGTGATTCTGGAAAAATTACTTATTGTACCTAAAAAAATTATCTTACCACTTTTCTTTATAGTCGGTGACTGAGTACATCACAAGTTGCCAATTATAAAGAAATTAGAAACTGCTGTTTAGATAGAGATTACAGAATCCCATGTATTATACGTAATATAGATGCTATAAAAAGCTGATTTGTGGACAAAAAATCCAACCTGGAAAATCAAGAACTCAGACCCATAATTAAGAAGTAACAAACACATGTATGTGATGTGAAATGATGAGTGTGGAGGCCAAGTCATGGTTTCCTGAGTTTGCCTATTAGAGTATGATACAATACAGTGAAATCCCCTTACAGTGATTGGTGGGTTCTGGAGGGACTACAGCAAGGGATGCTGTGCTGAGACGACTGTTCACGGGTTCGTGCACCGGAGCTTTTTCCGCATGGGCTTTGCTTGAACCTGGATGTTGGCCTCGCTGGCCCCCTGCAAGACATGGAGAGAAGAAAGGAATTGCATCAATGAGACAAACCAAAGAACTATGCGGAGAGGTACGAAGAAGAGAAAGAATGACAATAACCACCATCTTGGAATGATATTTTAGATTTCTATCCTGATGAATTTAGTCTAAATATTTTTGCACTCTTTTCATCTTATGGGCGACACTTATGTCATTTTATCTTGTGACTGCTTAAATAAGTCAGCAGATGTAACACATGACCTTGTCAAAGGCCACCGAGTTGGATAAAACTTTGGCTACGTGTGGTTCCCTCCACTACTTTTGCACCTATTTGCACTTAGTCCTTAAAAAAAAAGATGATCTTATAAAGGAATTTTTGTAGCATTATAACTCCTGCATTTTATTCGCCATTGGGACAGGAAGGGCAGTTTCACAGTTCTAGGCTGTCATTTTTCTTTTGAAGAACATGTACCTGTTTTTCTCTGTTTTTCACATGTTAAAGGACGCAAGGTGTGGTGATTGTACATAGATTGTGTACACTATTGAGCTGCAGTAAAGAGGAGTCATTGCAGTTGGTTTCTGAATCAACATTGTTGCACTGGTGGCACTGCGCATGCGTGTAGCACTACACTCTTTCTTCCCCAAGAAACACATCATCTGGCGACCAGGCCGCCCTTCTCCCCGGATCTTCCCATCAATCAGAGCAAATGTAGTCATGGAAACCGGTCACCTCCATACACTGGTTAACAGATGTGATTCTCATTCACTGCTCTGAAGAAGCAGACAAAAGGATCCAGAGGTGAGGGTGAGCCTGTGATCTCTTTAATATGGGTCGGGATCTACTCCTAAAATAGCTGAACCCCCTCAAACTGATGCCACATATCGGTCACTGGGCCCAGCAGAACTCGGATCCTCCAAACTTACTGAACAGGTCCAATGAAAATCTAAGCCCATCTCTCCGATGCATAATAGTGGAAAAACGTCACTCTACGGTCATGTTCCATGCCATGTACACACTCAGGGGACCTGCTGCCCTATACAAAGCCAAGTCTGAGTAGAAATGATGTGACTCCTTCAAACCACTCTCTAGAGATCTATACAAGTGTTATATTAAACGCATACGATGCCATGTAAGACTAGTTTCTCAAACCAACTTGTCATTTTTGTTGACGATTTATTTAACAATAGCAAAGAAAAAGCGAAAAAAACATATTTTTAGCAGGAGAGTTTTCTTTCCGATCAAGGACCACAGAGTGCTTGCACTCATCCTGGCAGTGCACGGAGGGACTGATTATGTTCCGCCTCATTGAGGGGGCAGACGGGACACGGGCCATCACACCTCCGCAAGAAGATACCATGCAAGCGTAGCTCGAGACCCACGTCACACTGCCCACAAAGCTGAGCACAGAGTGCACCAGAGAACTTACAGGAGTTTTGAGGACATCTCATTCAGCCTTCTCAGGCCTCAGCGGCCTGTCTTATGTACACTATTGGGTTGATTAAAAGGAGCCACGCTCTCGTGCCAAACACCATGCCCGTCTTTGCAGAGATGGTTGACAAACATTGATAGAGGCTCTGAACTGAATCAGCTAAGAAGGTCTACACACCCAAAAAAAAAGACATTTTGTTAGGATATCGTATTCAGCTCCAGCTGACTCACCAACTGCCTGCAGCTCCTGCTCCATACCTCTGCTGTCTTGCTCATTTCAACCTCCTACATTTTGCCTTCACCCACATCATCAGACTCAAACTTCTAGATTCGCCCCTTGTCCAGCAAACAAAATAGGGCTGGTAGACCACATATCAAGCCAGAGCCACAGGAGAGTCTAGAACCTTCTCACATCACCAAGAAACTAGTGACAATGTGTATTGTTCGTCTACAATGCCAAGAATAATTAAATGGGTGACAGCCATCCTAGAGTGTGAAAAGAGGACTATTCCACTAAGGGCACGGTTGAGTTCCAAAGATTCGCAGTCACGCGAATGAGGAATGCTGGACATTGGTCTGTGAATCACAAATGAACCATGCGCACTCAAATGGAACTCACTTGTGTCCTCCAGTATACA
The DNA here is from genome assembly GCF_964204655.1 of Triturus cristatus. Classification (NCBI taxonomy): domain Eukaryota; kingdom Metazoa; phylum Chordata; class Amphibia; order Caudata; family Salamandridae; genus Triturus; species Triturus cristatus. The sequence goes on from NC_140585.1 coordinate 42,137,139, forward strand.
GCCCCAAGGAGCCATGTTGGTCACCTTCGGCCTGTACACAGAATACCGAATACCCCACAATAACCTCACTGTTTACAGTATGGACGCCAATGACCTGTCCATGAAATATCTACCATAGGCAATTAGCTTTCAGAAGTGCAACATACCAAAGCTTTCCCACATTTAAAAAAAATATATCATCACTGCCTCTTTCAAGGTGTGTAGGGCATTCCGACGCAACTGAAAGGCATCTTGATTATATTACATGAAACATTAAAAATAGTATATTATATGCCTAGAAGCTTCTGGCCTTTATTGGGTATGTGGAGCCCTGCAAACTTGACAAAACACAAAGAGGAAGCAGTCCAAATTCACCAAACCTTTAGTTTCAGGACAGAGCAAGGAAATCACACACTACAAGGAGACGCAGACCAAGGACACCAACTAAATGTGGACAATATCTTCTCCCCTCTCCCTCAGAGGACATGTCTGTATTGGAAATAAGGCCCTCCTACTAGTCCTGTGTCTAATCCCTCAGCCTCCATGAGTGCTACATTGTGTTACTATTTTAATGTATTGTCAAGTGCTCTAACACCACTTTGATGAAGGAGCGCTATATGAATACATGAATAAATAATACATGCCGGAAGGAGCTCCCCTTAAAGTGTATTCCGATAGAGACCACAACTTCACAGAGCAGTCAGATGTCATTACGTACCAGGAGGAGGCCGCAGTATCTGAGCGTAGCTATTATTGGTAGGCGCTGGGGGCACAGCCGGGGCTGCTGGGTAAATGATGGGTTTGGTACCGTTCTTCCTGATAGGACCGCTGTTCCCATAGTCTTCATCAGAGGAGATACTGATGGTGTCACCTTGAGTCCTGCTGTGCTGGATGGAAGATGAGTCGGGAACTGAAATGGAAATACGAGGCTTGTAGTGCTGGAAGAGCCTAGTGCATACACATAACACACTGAGCGAGGCTTGAGGTCTAGGGTGCAGCGTGCAAAAGAGCTGCTGTCCAGCTCGAATTATTATATCCCAGTGTCCCTCTTCTGTGTACATTTTTGCAACGTTAAAGCATTTTCTATTTTGTGCCCTGTCTGTCTCTGCTTCCTCATGCTCTCTCTTACTCGCATTGTTTCACTTTTTCTTTATTTTTACTTTTTCTTTCTCTCTCTCTCCATCTATCTTTCTCTCTCCAGCTAATCATCAGCCTTTCCCATTTTCATTCCTTCCGTACGATTTCTTTGGACTGGCTTCCCCTCTCCTCACGTTGTTTTTATCTCCTTTACCTTTTTCATTCCTTCCCTGCTAAGATTTCCCCTGCTTCTTTCCCTGCACCTACTCCAGGCATTACTCAATGCCCGTGCAAAATGGTGAGTCTCACATATACAAAACTTTCAATGACACCTCAGATTTTCACTCCTTTGAAATAACTGATCCATCATAAGCGCATTTCCTCTCTACTCGCACAAAAACACAAACCATTTAAATGACCTTGGGGTTCTGTCTGCCTGGAACTAGATAGGGATGGTCGGAGGGGTGTGTGAAACGGCACAGGGGTTACACAGATGTGTGGGGTGCTACTGACTCACTTTATTACTTCTGTCCTGACCACTTATCTTTCTACCTATCGCATGAGAAGCTGGACACTGGGAGAAAGGTAGAACATTCTGGACAGAAGGAAGCTCAAACTGCACACCAAGGGCGTCCCATTGGTTAGCCATCAGGATATTGAGTACAGAATTACCATCCTGAAAATATACTATAGCCAGAATATTGACTACCACAATGTTGTGAAGGAAAGAAAATAGAAGCAAATATAGAACTACTATTTCTAACTCCAGATCTTTGTTTCGTGATGATATACATGTGTAATAAATGAAGCTAACTGTGTAATATGGGCATATGTCGTCAACAAGGGGTTCTGGTGACATTTACCATCCTTGAAGCAGAAGACCAGGTGACATTTGTATCTCAGAACCCTGAGATGGCCACATAGTACCATATAAATGTAACCTGAACCCTGACTTGGAAATAGAGGACCATATAAATGTATCCCGAACCCTGAGATGGCAATATAAGACCATATAAATGTAACCCGAACCCTGACTTGGCAATATAGGACCATATACATGTAACCCAAACCCTGAGATGGCAATATAAGGCCATATAAATGTAACCCGAACCCTGACTTGGCAATATAGGACCATATACATGTAACCCAAACCCTGAGATGGCAATATGAGGCCATATAAATGTAATCCGAACCCTGACTTGGCAATATAGGACCATATAAATGTAACCCAAACCCTGAGATGGCAATATAGAACCGTGTAAATGTAACCCGAACCCTGAGATGGCCATATAGGACCATATAAATGTAACCCGGACCCTGACTTGCCAATATAAGACCATATAAATGTAACCCGAACCCTGAGATGGCAATATAGGACCATATAAATGTATCCCGAACCCTGACTTGGCAATATAGGACCATATAAATGTATCCCGAACCCTGACTTGGCAATATAGAACCATATAAATGTAACCTGAACCCTGACTTGGCAATATAGGACCATATAAATGTATCCCGAACACTGACTTGGCAATATAGGACCATATAAATGTAACCCGAACCCTGACTTGGCAATATAGGACCACATAAATGTATCCCGAACCCTGACTTGGCAATATAGGACCATATAAATGTAACCCGAACCCTGACTTGGCAATGTAGGACCATATAAATGTATCCCGAACCCTGAGATGGCAATATAGGACCATATAAATGTAAGCCGAACCCTGACTTGGCAATATAGGACCATATAAATGTAACCCAAACCCTGACTTGGCAATATAGGACCATATACATGTAACCCAAACCCTGAGATGGCAATATAAGGCCATATAAATGTAATCCGAACCCTGACTTGGCAATATAGGACCATATAAATGTAACCCAAACCCTGAGATGGCCATATAGAACCGTGTAAATGTAACCCGAACCCTGAGATGGCCATATAGGACCATATAAATGTAACCCGGACCCTGACTTGCCAATATAAGACCATATAAATGTAACCCGAACCCTGACTTGGCAATTTAGGACCATTTAAATGTATCCCGAACCCTGAGATGGCAATATAGGACCATATAAATGTAACCCGAACCCTGACTTGGCAATATAGGACCACATAAATGTATCCCGAACCCTGACTTGGCAATATAGGACCATATAAATGTAACCCGAACCCTGACTTGGCAATATAGGACCATATAAATGTATCCCGAACCCTGACTTGGCAATATAGAACCATATAAATGTAACCTGAACCCTGACTTGGCAATATAGGACCATATAAATGTATCCCGAACACTGACTTGGCAATATAGGACCATATAAATGTAACCCGAACCCTGACTTGGCAATATAGGACCACATAAATGTATCCCGAACCCTGACTTGGCAATATAGGACTATATAAATGTAACCCGAACCCTGACTTGGCAATGTAGGACCATATAAATGTATCCCGAACCCTGAGATGGCAATATAGGACCATATAAATGTAAGCCGAACCCTGACTTGGCAATATAGGACCATATAAATGTAAGCCGAACCCTGACTTGGCAATATAGGACCATATAAATGTAACCCAAACCCTGACTTGGCAATATAGGACCATATAAATGTAACCCGAACCCTGACTTGGCTATATAGGACAATATAAATGTAACCCGAACCCTGACTTGGCAATATAGGACCATATAAATGTAACCCGAACCCTGACTTGGCTATATAGGACAATATAAATGTAACCCGAACCCTGACTTGGCAATATAGGACCATATAAATGTAACCCGAACCCTGACTTGGCAATATAGGACCATATAAATGTAAGCCGAACCCTGACTTGGCAATATAGGACCATATAAATGTAACCCGAACCCTGACTTGGCAATACAGGACCATATAAATGTATCCCGAACCCTGAGATGGCAATATAAGACCATATAAATGTAACCCGAACCCTGACTTGGCAATATAGGACCATATACATGTAACCCAAACCCTGAGATGGCAATATAAGGCCATATAAATGTAACCCGAACCCTGACTTGGCAATATAGGACCATATACATGTAACCCAAACCCTGAGATGGCAATATGAGGCCATATAAATGTAATCCGAACCCTGACTTGGCAATATAGGACCATATAAATGTAACCCAAACCCTGAGATGGCAATATAGAACCGTGTAAATGTAACCCGAACCCTGAGATGGCCATATAGGACCATATAAATGTAACCCGGACCCTGACTTGCCAATATAAGACCATATAAATGTAACCCGAACCCTGAGATGGCAATATAGGACCATATAAATGTATCCCGAACCCTGAGATGGCAATATAGGACCATATAAATGTAACCCGAACCCTGACTTGGCAATATAGGACCATATAAATGTATCCCGAACCCTGACTTGGCAATTTAGGACCATTTAAATGTATCCCGAACCCTGAGATGGCAATATAGGACCATATAAATGTAACCCGAACCCTGACTTGGCAATATAGGACCACATAAATGTATCCCGAACCCTGACTTGGCAATATAGGACCATATAAATGTAACCCGAACCCTGACTTGGCAATATAGGACCATATAAATGTAACCCGAACTCTGACTTGGCAATATAGGACCATATAAATGTAACCCGAACCCTGACTTGGCAATATAGGACCATATAAATGTAAGCCGAACCCTGACTTGGCAATATAGGACCATATAAATGTAACCCGAACCCTGACTTGGCAATATAGGACCATATAAATGTAAGCCGAACCCTGACTTGGCAATATAGGACCATATAAATGTAAGCCGAACCCTGACTTGGCAATATAGGACCATATAAATGTAAGCCGAACCCTGACTTGGCAATATAGGACCATATAAATGTAAGCCGAACCCTGACTTGGCTATATAGGACCATATTATGCATGCTACTAGTTATGCATTTGTTAGATGACTTGATTTAGTCATTAAGATTTACAGCATTTCACTATCTTCAAGTCACTGTTCATTGCTTGCTGGGACTGCAATGTTTTAAGGGATGTGTGTTTTTGTTGGGGTTAGTGTGATAATATTTAACATGTGTTATGTGGAACAATGTGTATCAAATTTTAAATGCAAAGCTCTTTGCAAGGAAATTAAAAATATAAATTCTAAAATGTGATTTTATTTTCTTCTGTAGTACATTAAAACTAAAGAGAAGGTTCAATAAGACATATATAGAAATGTAAACAAAGTGCAATATGGGACAGAGTAATTTATTTCTCACAGGGTTCTGCATTTAAAATGTGTAGTTTCACACACGGGGCGGATTCATCGGTGAATGCTGGCATCAAGGATGGACCTGCACGGGTAAGCTTGTCAGGTGTGCAGATTAATGTCCCAACAGCCGCACTCTCACTGTGAATGGTTTTTTACAGCACTGAAAGGAAGAGGAAATACTGTGTATAACTTTTTGTATGTTATGGGGAACTAATTTGTGGATTATGGAAAAGAATTCACAATTTAGACCTCTTTTCTGTAAAATACAACCTTTGAAACCACTGACAAACATTCACTAAGTAGGCTATTCATTGAAAAATCAAGGTTATATGGGTTTGTTGCCTAAAGTAACTATAACTCTCACCCCTGCCCTGTAAATTGCTATCATCAATGATGTCATTTTAGATGTTGCAGTGATGTTATCAATGATGCAATAGAACATGTCAGTAGTGATGTAATATGTGAGGTCATTAGCACTTCGTGACGAGGGCACATGCTATAGTTACTTTAGAGCACGAGTTATAGTTACTTGAGATAAATATAACTGGGGAATTTGAGTGGTTTTGTTAGTTTAAAATTGTATATTTGGAACTGACATTTTCACCTAACTATAACGTCCCTTTTTCAGTGACTTTCTAAGGGTTTTTTTAATGTAAACTAACATATTATTACAATTCCGAACTATAATGTTACTTTTACCTTTTTTTAGCGAATTTCTATGTTTTTTAAAAAGTAATGTAAGATGTCCATAGAAGTGTGCAACACCCTGCGCATCCCCCAGTCCTAATTATAAAAAAACAACCCTGGGGGATGGGGTCCCCAGTGCCTCATAGAGGCTTGGGGAGGGGGCCCACCACCTCTTCCCTAAAAATAAAAGTACAGCAACACCCCAGACCCTGGCCAGACCCGGGGCTTATATTTAAAAAGATAGAAAACCGTGGATCCCCCACTGTGCAAAATACATACAGATATATATTCTTTTTCTTGTATATATATGTATATATTCAGGGAACAAAGATGCGGAGTTAGGAATAGTATATCAACTCCATCTTCTCAGTACTCTGGTAGAATCATATATTCAGCTTCTGCTGTCCCACCAGTAGGTTTCAGCAACCCCCACTCCACACCTTTTTTATTCTCTACATTCCAAAATCCAACATTCTTCCTGCACTTACATCACAAGATGCAAATTTGCAGATTTACTCCCATCCACCGTGTTGTTGTTGTGTCCTGTGTTATCTCTGTCCATCTCTGCATCTGTCTCTATAACCAAGCTCCCATCTTCTGCTGTGCTATCTATGCCACTGCATTTGTCTCTACAATTGAGCTCCCATCTTCTGCTGTGGTAGCTATGCCACTCCATCTGTATCTAAACAACCGAGCTCCCATCTTCTGTTGTGGTGTCTATGCCACTCCATCTGTATCTAAACAACCAAGCTCCCATCTTCTGCTGTGGTACCTATGCCACTCCGTCTGTATCTAAACAACGAGCTCCCATCTTCTGCTGTGGTGCCTATGCCACTCTGTCTGTATCTAAACAACAGAGCTCCCACCTTCTACTCTGGTACCTATGCCACTCCGTCTGTATCTAAACAACTGAGCTCCCATCTTCTGCTGTGGTACCTATGCCACTCCGTCTGCATCTCAACAACTGAGCTCCCATCTTCTGCTGTGGTACCTATGCCACTCCGTCTATATCTAAACAGCCAAGCTCCCTTCTTCTGGTGTGGTATCTATGCCACTCCGTCTGTATCTCAACAACCGAGCTCCCATTTTCTTCTGTGGTGTCTATGCCACTCCGTCTGTATCTAAACAACCGAGCTCCCATCTTCTGCTGTGGTTTCTATGCCACTCCGTCTGTATCTAAACAACGGAGCATCCGTCTTCTGCTGTGGTACCTATGCCACTCCATCTGTATCTAAACAACTGAGCTCCCATCTTCTGCTATGGTACCTATGCCACTCCGTCTGTATCTAAACAACTGAGCTCCCATCTTCTGCTGTGGTACCTATGCCACGCCGTCTGCATCTAAACAACTGAGCTCCCATCTTCTGCTATGGTACCTATGCCACTCCGTCTGTATCTAAACAACTGAGCTCCCATCTTCTGCTGTGGTACCTATGCCACTCCGTCTACATCTAAACAACCGAGCTCCCATCTTCTGCTGTGGTGTCTATGCCACTCCCTCTGTATCCCAACAACCGAGCTCCCATTTTCTGCTGTGGTGTCTATGCCACTCCGTCTGTATCTCAACAACCGAGCTCCCATCTTCTGCTGTGGTGTCTATGCCACTTCGTCTGTATCTCAACAACCAAGCGCCCGTCTTCTGCTGTGGTACCTACGCCACTCCGTCTGTATCTAAACAACCAATATCCCATCTTCTTCTGTGCTATCTATGCCACTTCCTTTGTCTCTATAATTGAGCTCCCATCTTCTGCTGTGGTGTCTATACCACTCCATCTATATCTCAACAACTAAGCTCCCATCATCTGCTGTGCAGTCTATGCCACTCCATTTGTATCTAAACAACCGAGCTCCCATCTTCTGCTGTGGTACCTATGCTACTCCATCTGTCTCTTCAGCCGAGCTCCCATCTTCTGCTGTGCTGTCTATGTCACTCCTCTAAACAACCGAACTCCCATCTTCTGCTGTGGTACCGATGCCACTCCATCTGTATCTAAACAACCAAGCTCCCATCTTCTGCTGTGGTGTCATGCCACTCCGTCTGTATCTAAACAACTGAGCTCCCATCTTCTGCTTTGGTGTCAATCAATCAATCAATCAAGCTTTATTCGACAGTTGAGTCATAAAAGCACATTACAATCATAACACAAGAACATATAAATTACCTAAAATATTTAAAACTAGTATTAAATTCCTATTACAACCATCTCAAAAGCTAAAATCAATCTAAAACCTATACATTTGTTCTCAAAATAAAATAACACAGTTTGGTGGAATTACTGTTTGTGCTTCCAACCTGAAGTGAGCTTTAAATGAGACTTGTACAATTGTGAATATTTACGAGGAATTACCATCATGTCTCAAGGCTTTGGTCCGTATGCCCCAGGCCCACCCTAGGAACTTAGCCACTGCTATGCAAATAAAAGGAGCAGTGTCAATGCTCAGGATACGAAGGGCTATGGTATAGTTCCTGATCTACAGACGGGTTTTATCCAGGTTTTCCGGGGTGCCGCATACATAGGACAAAAAAATAACAGGTGTTCTACGGATTCACGTTCCTCTGTACATCTATAACATTTGTCACATTTGTTTTGGTGACCCCCCCATCCAGCGGTGAATTCTGCAACCGGTAGGGTGCCCACCCGTAGCTGGAAATACAACTTACGATCAGAGGGCCTCTCTATTATATCCCAATACCTCTCAAGCGATGAACTAACTTTTAGATCGAGAAAGCGACCTGTTAGATGGGAGGAAAGACCTTGCGTAGTTTCTATCATAAAAACCCATTCCCAATATATAGCTTTCAGCTTATCCTTAGGGGGGAAAATAGCGTTTTGTGGGTCATTCCATAGTTCAATCAATCCTATACTGCCCAAGAGAAACTTAATACTACGCAACCAGTGTATATTGTGTGATAGATCAGATTTTAATATATCACTAAAGCCGCTCTTGTAGTGTATAAGTTCATCTGTGCACCAGAGCCGGCGCCAAAAAAGTATTGGACGTAGCTTCACGAGGTGTGCTAGTGGCTTTTTCCCTAAATCTAGCAGTAAAGGGCGCAATGGAGTACTAACAGGAAGGCTAGTAATCTTGCGTAAAAACGCATTTTCAAGCACCGTCAGATTATTCAAATTACTAAAGCCCCAGAGCTCAGACCCATATAAGCATGTACTCAGTACCATTGTCCCATAAACTTCAAGGGCTGGTGAGATTGGTTTTGTACATGAGCTTTTAAATCTGGCTAGAAGAGCACCTGATTTTTGTTTATGTAGTAGTGCGGCTCGATCCAGTTGGGAATCCCAACGCATATCCTTCTGCAATGTGATACCCAAGTATGTAAAAGAGGTTACCTCCTCCAGGGGCAGATCATTCATAAGAATTCTTCCCCTGAATAATTTGTGTGCGTTGAAGGACATAAACTTAGTTTTTTCGGTGTTGACTACCAGTCCCCTCATTTTGCAAAACTCTTCAAAGCGCCCAAGTGCCTTCTGCAGACCACTTGGGGTCTTGGAAATGATCAACGTGTCATCCGCAAACATGAGGATGGGAACGCGTGAGCCAAAACGGGAGCGTCCCTGGGGGTCTGTGAGAGAAAGTCGGCCACCCCGTTGACAAAGAGCGAGAACAGGGTCGGCGCCAAGACGCACCCCTGCCTCACTCCCCTGCCAACCGGGAAGTCTTCCGTTACCTCTCCCACATCCCCCCAGCGGACCCGAGCTACATTACCCTCATGAATGCGAATGACTACAGAAAGAAGTTCAGGTGCAAGTCCCATTTCTCTCATAACTTGCCAAAGTTTAGTTCGTGGAACCAAATCGAAAGCCACTTTTAGGTCCACGAACACCGCATATAATGCGCCCTTACCTAAAATCACCGTCTTCCAATATAAGATGACAAAGCGGACGATTTGGTCAATAGTGCTTGTCCGCCGGCGAAAACCTGCCTGCATAGGGCTTAGAATTTCCTGATCTTCTGTCCATGATAGAATCTTGCGTAGGAACATACGGCCCACAATCTTCTGTATTGAATCTATTAGGCTGATTGGCCTATTGTTGGCCGCAATAGACTTGTCCCCCTTTTTAAATACAGGGACTATTTCTGCTCCCTTCCACGACACGGGAATGTCAGCACCCTGGGCGATTGCATTTGCAAGGCGCATGATATACCTGCACCATAGGTGTCTATCGCCAATAAACACGTCTGCAGGGATTCCATCTATGCCGGGAGCTTTGCCCCTGATCACTTTATCTAGAGCCTGTTCCACGTCTTTTTGAAGAAATATTGCTTCTTCATAATACACATGGCAGTAGGTAACACCAGAATTTATTCCTTCACTGGGAGCTGCATACTGGGGTTTGAAATAATCAACCCACGCGTTCTGAGCCACATTGTTCTGAGGGCACTCTGGTAAGCCCCCCCTATCCCATTTGTATATGTCCCAGAATTGCTTACTGTTCCTACACCTGCAAGCATCAAGGAGATCTTTCCACTTTTCGTTATCCCACATTCCTTTTGCCACTTTTAGTGTCCTCCTATAATGCAACCTAGCTGATCTTACCGAAAGTGCATCTTTCGTCCTTAGGGCGCTGCCAAGTTCATCTCGGGCTTTCCTACAATCAATATTATACCAACCCACAGTATTGTGATACTTGGAGCGTCTTTTGGAAGTAGTTTTAACAAAGTATTTCTTCAAACCCTCAAAAAGTTTGTTATGTACTACCACCACAGACTGGTGAGAGCTCATGTCTTCTACCATTGTTCCACGGGATTGTAGAGCATCGGTTACTTCTTTATTTATTGCAGTCACAGTTGTTGGATCTTCTAAAATCCTATCCCATTTTAGATAGCGTAAGTTATTGGACAAAAATTGATCCGACTCAAAATTCCCTTTCCGAGCCGGTTTTCTACCATGGAAAGGTAAATCAAACTGTGCTGCAAGTGGGTGATGGTTGCTCTCAACACGATTAATAACATTCATATCAATGAGACAAGCCCAGAGCTTTACATGGACAAGTAGGTAGCCTATACGACTCACCCTGCGTCCATTGTCAAAAGTGTTTTTTGCAAGTTTGTCTGACTTACTTCTACCATTTGCTGCCCTCAGATGGTTGCCCAGACACAGACCTTTTAGCTGGATTGCTGCCTCAGTCCATCTTTTTTTAGGGGCAATCTCTAGGGGAGGACTTCCCCAGCTAGAATCATCCTCTGCGGTAAACTGTGGTATATCATGACCAAGGGGCTCAAAAGAGGTGTTAAAATCGCCTGCTACTAGGGGTAATATATTAGGAGGCAGAAGGTCCAAAATGTCTTCAATTTCTTTTACGACTGGAGACTTTTTGCCCTCCGGAAGACCACGTGCATACACGTTAAAGATTTCTATTTTAAATTCTGACTGTAAGGTTATTCGTATTGATAATATATCATTACTGGTTCTAGGGCCTACTTTTACATAACACCCCGTATCCTGCCTTACCCATATAGTTAGACCGCCAGAGGAACGGCCTCTTGTACTTTTTAGTGCGGTAACGTAAAAATTAAGGTAACCATTACGATGTATAGGGTCAATTGACCAAGTCTCTTGAAAAAGACAAACGTCATATTTTGTTAGAAAACCCGTCCAATCTGGATTGTCAGTTTTAGAACCTAGTCCGGCAATGTTCCACGATAATATAGACAAAATGCCCTTCTCTCTACTTTCCCCCATATTATTGACTAGGCTCCCTAATGGGATATTTATACTATCTCTCTCAGAGTAGACCAGGCTGTCTTTCATACTAATACCCGTATTGGGCTTTGTGCTCTCTATAATATCTCTTCCTATACCACTTAGACCACTTAGAGGGTATATTAGACGCCCCACCTTATCCCCTGCTTTGGTGTCTATACCACTCCATCTATATCTCAACAACCAAGTTCCCATCTTCTGATGTGGTGTCTACGCCACTCCGTCTGTATCTAAACAATCGAGCTCCCATCTTCTGCTGTGGTGTCTATGTCACTCTATCTATATCTCAACAACCAACATCCCATCTTCTTCTATGCAATCTATGCCACTTCATTTGTCTCTACAATTGAACTCCCATCTTCTGCTGTGGTACCTATGCCACTCCATCTGTCTCTACAGCCAAGCTCCCATCTTCAGCTGTGGTGTCTACGCCACTCCGTCTGTATTTCCACAACCAAGCACCCATCTTCTGCTGTGGTGTCTATGCCACTCTGTCTACATCTCAACAACCAAGCTCCCATCTTCTGCTGTGGTACCTATGCCACTCTGTCTGTATCTCAACAATCAAGCACCCTCTTTCTGCTATGGTATCTATGCCACTTCATTTGTCTCTGCAATTGAGCTCCTATCTTCTGATGTGGTGTCTATACCACTCTGTCTATACCTCAACAATTAAACTCCCATCGTCAGCTGTGGTACCTATGCCACTCCATCTGTCTCTACAGCCAAGCTCCCATCTTCTGCTGTGCTGTCTATGCCACTCCATCTGTATCTAAACAACCAAGCTCCCATCTTGTGCTGTGGTACCGATGCCACTCCATCTGTATCTAAATAACCAAGCTCATATCTTCTGCTATGGTGTCCCTGTCACTCCGTCTGTATCTAAACAACCAAGCTCCCATCTTCTGCCGTGGTACCTATGCCACTCCATCTGTATCTCAGCAACCAAGCTCCCATCTTCTGCTGTGGTGTCTATGCCACTGCATCTGTATCTAAACAACCAAGCTCCCATCTTCTGCTGTGGGTCTATGCCACTTCATCTGTATCTAAACAACCGAGCTCCCATCTTCTGCTGTGGTATCGATGCCACTCCATCTGTATCTAAACAACCAAGCTCCCATCTTTTGCTGTGGTACCTATGCCACTCCGTCTGTATCTAAACAACCAAGCTCCCATCTTCTTCTGTGGTACCTATGCCACTCCATATGTATCTAAACAACCGAGCTCCCATTGTCTGCTGTGATACCTACACCACTCCATCTGTATCTAAACAACCAAGCTCCCATCTTTTGCTGTGGTACCTATGCCACTCCATCTGTATCTGAACAACCGAGCTCCCATCTTCTGCTGCGGTACCTATGCCTCTCCGTCTGTATCTAAACAACCGAGCTCCCAGCTTCAGCTGTGGTGTCTATGCCACTCCGTCTGTATCTCAACAACCGAGTTCCCATTTTCTGCTGTGGTACCTATGCGACTCCATATGTATCTCAACAACCGAGCTCCCATCTTCTGCTGTGGTTCCTATGCCACTCCATCTGTATCTAAACAACCGAGCTCCCATCTTCTGCTGTGGTATCTATGCGACTCCATATGTATCTCAACAACCGAGCTCCCATCTTCTGCTGCGGTTCCTATGCCACTCCATCTGTATCTAAACAACCGAGCTCCCATCTTCTGCTGTGGTGTCTATAGCACTCCATCTATATCTCAACAACCAAGCTCCCATCTTTTGCTGTGGTGCCTGTGCCACTGCCTCTGTATCTCATCTCAACAACTAAGCTCATATGACCACCTGTATTGTTTTTCCTGCTCTATCAGCATTTCTACAACCAAACTGTCAAGCTCTCCTGTTGATCCTGCTGCATCCTCTTCTGTCTCATGCACCTCACTATATTTGTATCTTCAAAACCCAGCTCCCGGCTTCTCCTTTGATATGTATCTCAAGGCATCTGTATCTCTATAACCAAACTCCCATGTTCTCCTGAACTCTATGCTACTCCATCTGTATCTCAACAACGAACTCCAATCCCCGCTCTAATCTTTCCTACATTGTTTGTATATCTACAACCAAACTCCCAACTGCTCCTCTATTATTTCTGTCACTCAATCTGCATCATTAAAATCAGTCTCCCATCTTCTCCTGTCTAATCTATCTATATTTATTTGTATCTCTACAACCAGACTCCAATGTATCTTCTCTGTAATTCCATGTGCCTCATTACACCCAATCTCCCATCTTCTCCTGTGTTGTCTACATCATTCCATCTGTATCGATGTGACCGTCTGCGCGTACCTTCTTCAAGTGTTGCCATCTGGACCTTGATCTGCTGAGGTGTCTCCTCTATTGGTCTGTAGCGAAGTGAATCTAAAATGAAGAGAGGGTTGTAGAGTAAGTTGCCTTCTTAGCCTGAAAGTTGCACAGTCTTTATAGCACACACATAGAGAGCCTATGTTGAGGGTAGAATGGCAACCCTGTGTGAGTCCCAAGGCTTTCATAGCAGTGGGGGCCCCAAAGCTGGAAGCACAGTAGATGTTACAGAGCTGGGCTGTATTGTAAGACCATGCCTGTCACCGTACCCCTAAAATATCCCTAGACAAATGCAAGCCATGACCCGAAACCCTCCAAATCCTAGAGGAGCTGAGGGACTTGCAGGCCTTCGTGGAACAGTGCCAGCTAGGACTTGGAATAGCGGGGCGGCTGAAACCAAATGTGGGGTGCACTGGTAGCTTCATGCACCATTCTAGGACGCAGATAGCTAGAAGCTGCAGGGACACACATGCACTAGCAGAGCTGTGTTTATTCTTCTCTGACCTGGGAAGCCGGGGCGTGTGTGTTGGCACATGGGTGAGTTGTAGAAGTCAATGTATACGAGCATATGTGTGCATAGCTCCAGACTAGCAGTGAGTAAGGATAGAGATGCGGACAGAGAGGTGAGTCCTAGAAAGCTTGGGACTCCCCTGGTGTAGCTGGGAGAGGGGTTCTCACTGTAGAAGGAGGAGACTGCCATCGGAGGTTTGGTGCTGAAATCGTAATCTTCGTAATCTGAGTCAGAGTCCGTCCCATGAGCGGGCGCTGCAAGGAAACAGGGTGGGGTTCAGTTTCAGGTCCACAGGTCCAACCTCCATGAAAGGTCCACACTGAGAGTAAGCAAAGAAGAGGAAAGGCTGGCACAGAGAAGGAAGGCAGCTAAGGAGTGAGTATGCCAAAGAGAAAGGAACTTAAATATAGAAAATAAAGAGGCATCTGTTGGAAATACATTGATGCAAAGGTATACAGGAAAAACATGGGGTGCACCAGAAACATCTTTAACAAAGACAGACCAAAAATCATATATTACCAAGGAATACCTTGCATACATTCCTCCCTGCAGAAGGGGTAACCTCCACCTAATCACACTACTGAGCTCCCCCTTAGCGTGCTGGAGTTAGAATAGCAAATGAACTAAGACCTAAAGTATGTGGCAAATGAGTAATACCAGTTGCAATAACTTTGCAGGGAGATGCTTAAGTGAGGCTAACATATTAAAACTCAATATTATCACATGAATATTCATAATTATTGGATGAGTTGGTGGTAATACCACTCCTCATATTATTGTTTCTCAGCTGCCCTTGTCTCCTGTGCTATTTCTCACAGTTCCTCATTTCTGGAGCTATCACCCCTGCCTCCATCTCTAGACATGCTTGCGATGCCTGTGTTTAAGAGCATCACAGGGCTAGTGTGTACCACAAGCGTTCCAATGACCTACTCTCAACTTCTGTGTCTTTAATACAAGAACTCTTCAACCCTTCGCCACCATCACCACAACCTCCACTCCTTTTTTTTCTTCATCAAAATCCCAATTTCAAATTCTGTTGCCTCGTAATAACACAATTTCAATCTTATTGAAGTGGTTTCATTTCGAGGCTCAGGCGAGCACTTCTCTATAAGGCACAGTTTTCTCTTGACAGTTCGGTCACCAATCTCAAAGACCGTCCTACCCCCCGGACGCAAGGTCTTCAAGAGAGAGTTGACAGGAGGTGGAGGGTTTGCTGAAGCACACACTGCAGGGTGACCTTGAATGAAGTTACCCACCAGTCCACAAACATCATATGACACCTATGAACCTGCTGTTCAATCTATCCTTCTTGCTCATGTATTGCTTCAGTGGATAACCTCAAAGAGGATGCAACCCAATGTTCCTACACAAAGTTCTCAAGCTCACCAACCACCGGTAGCCCAAGATAATTCTGATGATAGGCAATTTCATCCTGCAGGTGAACAGACTCAAATAAAACAAGCTGTGGACTTCCTTGAAAACAGACAGACCGTAGGCTACAAATATGGTGGCCAAAGCTTTACCAAATGTTCGTACAGAATTCAGAAACATCTAACATAATGGAGCATCCATTTATGTGTTTGGACCGTGCTTATATATGCATCCATTCACTTCTCAAATTGGATCTATGGCCCCTTTTTTTTTTTTTTTTTTTTTTTTTATTGAGCATTTTCAACATTTCTAATACAACCAACAAACCTGCCATTCAGCATCATCATGGTGTTACAAAATAATTTGTTGCTTGGTGCCATATGAAATAATACGTCGTGCAATAGTCAACATGTCCGTAGCAATAGGGAGTACAAGCCATTAAACTGGATACAGGCGCTCGAGGGGTCGCAACATTCTACCTTGGTGCACAGGGTGAACTAACCATGGAGAAGAACATGTGTGGCAAAAAAAGGACACTCCAGCCCAACAGGTTCAGCCATCGCGTTTGGAAAGGACAGGACTTTCGCGTGGCTCTCCCGCCTCCCACCACTCCGGGCTCATGCACATACCATATCCCCCTCCGCCTCCCCAGCCTGATGTTCCCGAGCCCAGCTCACAAATGGATCCCAGATGTCGCGGGGTCGCGACGCAGTCGGTAGCAACTCCCCAAACGTGGTCAACTGCGTATGCCCATACGTTACGTCTGCTAGCCAGTCCGTCACCGTGGGTCTCTTTCTCCTACCCCAATGGATCGCCACCCGCCTCTTAGCGAACAGCAGGAGCAGTGCATGCAACTTGCGTAGCTGTGGTGAAGTGTCTTTGACATAGCCTAGTAGTCCTAGCAGGGGGGAGGGGTCGTCCAGGCGGCCTACAATCTGGTTGATGAATAAGAATACCCGAGCCCAATATTCCTCCAGCCTCGGGCATGACCATGCTACGTGCAAAAAGGAGGCCGAGGCAAACCCACAACGCCAGCAGTCATCCGTCTCACGCAGCCCCATCCTCTTGAGGCTGACGGGGATTCTGTAGAAACGGTGCAGATATTTAAAATGTATGAGACGCAACCTGTAGTTTGGCGAGAGCGCAGTGAGCTGCCCACAGCAAAACTCCCACTGTTCCTCAGTCAGCCCAGGCTGGAGCTCCTCATTCCAAGACAACATAGACTTGGGCACCTCCGCCAGTTCCTTGTTTTGCATCTGGCTGTAAATACGAGTTATCAACTTCCGGGGAGACGGGGACCCCACCACAGCTTCCAAGGCCTTAAAGACCGGTGGCGCTTCCGGGAACTCTTCAGAGAGCGTCCGGCATGCCGCGCGCAGTTTGTGATACAGGAATAATTCGGAAAATGGCACCACGCCTCCCTCCTCCGGCACCGGAGCAGGCATAAACTTGCCATCGGGGAAAAGGTCCGCAAAAGTGCGAAGGTGCATCTTGTCAGCGAGGTGGCTGGCTATTCCGTCAGCGACACAGGGCAGCATCGGGTTATGCATCAGAGGGAGCGATGGAGCATACAACAATGGAACTTTCGCCTTCTTACGCAATTCCTCCCACACCCATTGCAGCATCCCAGCTGTATCTACATCTGCCTTAGGACGCCGTGCCTTGGCACAGATCGCTACACCCAACGGGAGGGGCGCCACCACATCTCACTCCACCGCCACATGGGGCTGATAGGGGGTAGGGTGGGTCCAGAAGTGCAGGAACTGTGCCTGCGCACAGAGGGCATACAATTTCATGTCCGGGGCACCCAGGCCTCCCTGTCGCAGTGGCAGAACTAGTGTGTCCCACGCTATTCTGGCCTGTCCACCTGCCCATACCAGTGCCACCAACTGTGACCGCAGAGCGGCAAAAAAGTGCGCCGTAAGCGGAATAGGTACATTAACAAATAAATAAAGGAATTTTGGTAGTACTACCATTTTTGCCAATGCAATCCGCCCAGTTAGTGACAGTGGCAGGGAAGCCCATAGTTTTACTTTCTCGCTCAGCCACATCATTGCCCTGCCAAAATTGAGGTTCCAGAGTTCCTGAAGGTTCCGGCTGATCCAGATCCCCAAATATTTAACCTCCTCCGCCTCCCAGCGAAGGGGGTATTCGGAGGACACCTCCGCAGTGCCGTCCGTGAGGGGAAAGATTACCGATTTAGACCAATTAATGGATATACCCGCTAGGCCCTCAAAGCGGACAAATTCCCGTAAGACGGGATCCAGGTTATCCGCAGGGTTGATAAGGTATAGGGTCACGTCGTCCGCGTAGAGTGATATTAGAAGATTTCTAGAACTAAAGCCTATACCTCTCGCTGTGTGATGTTGTCGAAGCCTGGCTGCCAGCGGCTCCATAGCTATGGCAAACAGCAGCGGGGAGAGAGGGCAACCCTGCCTAGTACCGCGCAGGATAGGAAACAGTGCCGACACCAGTCCATTGACCCGCACCCTGGCTCGTGGCAGAGTGTAGAGCAAGCGGATTTTCTGAAGCAGCAGCGCGCTGAAACCCATCCGCTCCAGAATGCGGAATAAATAGGGCCATTCGAGAGTGTCAAAGGCCTTGGTGGCATCTAAAAACACCACCGCGGCCTTGACCTCGGGGTGCAGGTAGTGCAGCGCGGCGAAGCAGCAGTGGCTGCACCCTGTTCGCTAGCAGCTTGGCCAAGATTTTCATGTCGACGTTAATTAGAGACAAGGGCCTGTAGGAGTTGAGATCGTCAGCCGGTTTATCCGGCTTCAGCAGTGTGATGATCAGCGCTTCACGCATGGTAGCAGGCAACACCCCCTTTTCTAAGGCCTCCTCATACACCGCTAGTAACCGGGGCGACAACTCTTCAGCGTACGCCTTGTAGAAAGCTGTCGTCAGGCCGTCCGGTCCCGGCGCCTTGTCAGGTGGCAAGCTCTTTATAACCTGTGCCACGTCACTGGCGTCTATTGGGAGGTCCATATATTCTCTGTGTCTGTTGTTGAACCACACCAACGCGATGGAGTCCAGGAAGGATGTAAGCCCCTCCGGACACACATCCTGGGTGTTTGTATATAAGCGGGAGTAAAACTCGGAGAATGCTCCCGCAATGTCCCCCTTATCATGGAGTAGCTCGCCAGCCGACGTGCGCAGCTCATGTATATATGTCGCGGTCATCTATGGCCCCTTTTAGATGTAAGCATCAACATGTTCTGGTTGGGTTTTGAGTGTGACTCTTGGGATGTCACGCTAGAATGCAGGGGTAGAGAGATTCCGGAGGAAGGCATATGCAGATCAGTAGCTGAGCTTCAGTAGTGTCTCTTTGATACCACTTAATTGTTATGAGTGACTTGTGAAGTAAAGAAGATTCCTGTCAATGAAGGCTCAGACCTTCCTTGTCATACTGGTGACGAGCTGAGGGAAAGGATCCTCACACTCCTGGATGATACATTGTGTGTTGATAACCACCAGGCTGCTCTTCATGCTCTTTTGGTGGCGTGAGGACCGGTGGATATCCTTCTGGGAACTTTGTCTGTGTTCCTAAACTGCTGTGAGTCATTTGAAATTGTCCCAGACACTGCCACTGTTTATGACACTATTATAGAAAGTATTACTTTTATTTCTTGGAGAAAACTGAGAGAACCCAGTGGCCATTTCGGATGGTTTGGCAGAATGAAGAAAACAAGTGCAACTTCCTTTAAAAAGCACACAATTCTATGTATGTGGTGGCCATTTTGGAAGGTTGGACAGGAGGAGGAAAACATGAGCAATTTGCCATAAATTACCTGTACATTGTGTATGTGGCAGCCATTTTGGAAGTTTTTTTCAAGTTAATCCACATATGTATGATTATCTTCAATTGAGATTTATGAGGAGACTGCCTGCTTACAGTTGATTTTCACTCATAGCTTGAAAGCTCAACGTTTTATCTTTAGCGGCCTGTTCCATATTATGGTTTTGATTCTTTTTAAAATCATGCCTAAGTTATGTAAATGAATGCATATAATGTTATGTATATGCAAAGGTTTTAATTAATCATGGATAATAAACTTACTACTACTGCCTGTTTACAGTGACAAGCACACCAACGGTGTCTAATTGTCAACAATTGAGATATTTTGCCTGCTTATGTTGACAAACTCACCAACAGGAGTAGATAAGATTCACACCCTATTTAGTTTGTACAGTAGAATTCTCCTTTTTCATTGAGGTGTCAGTTCTAGTTTATTGCATGTCTGACATTTTTAATATTGATATATGAATTGTATTCCACTATAATCTCTTCTATTGCTCCACTACAAGCGTTCTGTCAATGTTCTGGTGAATTTGCAATATCATGGGACGATTGGTTTGACATATTCCTAGTTTATGTGGAAGTTCATGAAGAGGATGAGTTTGAGTCAACTCGGGATTCGCCTTTGTATAAAAACAGTGTTGGGGGTGCAGGGTCTTAAGGAATTCAAAAATCGCAAAATCTTCCTAAACGAGAATCCAATATCTCAGTTGGGTTGAATTCATTTGATTGTGCTGTCACACAGCTTAGTAGGAGGTTTGGCAAAAGTGTGAAATTACTAATTGAACGCTATACATTTTATTTATGAGCACAAAGTGAGAAAGAGACAACTGAAGAGTATTTAGCAAATTTGAGGTCTTTGGCCTCACAGTGTGATTTTGAACATATGTAATTTATGAACAAGTTTTGAGGGATCAGATTCTAATGAAGTGCAAAAATAAGAAGGGGCAGGAATGTCTTTGGATTTGTTCTGATCTCGCATGGAAGGAAACTGTGAATATGTCCAAGGGTATTGACAATTCGGAATATGTGTGCAGGAGACCAGAAGCAGAACACTGAAGCCAGTGCTGCTAGTTATACATCTCCTGGGAATTGCAAAAGCATAGAAGATAAGGAGAGAAAGGCAGAAGCCAGCAAGAAGTTTGACAAGAAGGGGCTTCAGTGACATCTTTGTGGGAGTTATAATCGTTTTTGAAATTTCAAAGGGTGTCCTGCTATTGAGAAGGCATGTGCAAAGTGTAAAAAGAAAGGACATTTTGTATGTGGGCGTAAATCTTCTTCCCAGAAACGATTAATTTATTAGTTTGGTGGTTGATGATTCGGATACTTCTGGTGATGGGCTTAATCCAAAACAACGTGTGTGAATGATTGTAGAATCCTAAAGGAGCTGCCATTTATTTACATTAAATTTAATGGTTTTGGTATCAGCACGATGGAGGATTCTTGAGCAGCACGCACATGATTTGTTCCAATCTTTATGGCCAGAAAGAGAGTTCTTACCCACAGAGGTGAGTCCCGGTGGATATACTGGTCATCGAGTCAATATGGTCTGAAGGTCATCTAAGGGGAAACTTTTGTTTCTGGCAAACAGGAATCCCTTTTGGGGTGGCCTCATCAGAAGGATTTTGGGATTAGACTTAATCCACAAACTATTCCACCAATGGAGATGACAAAAAAAGTGCTATGTTAGAGTCTAAGGCCAAGAACTTTCCTGAAGTTTTCACAAAACAACTTGGGGAGTATAAAGAATCTAAGCATAGGATTATCCTTAAAGAAAATGCCATTCCAGTAAGACATAAAGGAATGGTGAGGAATGTTCCAATTAAATATAGAGACAAATTGAAGAGCTGACTCAAGGACTTGTTTGCTAACAACATTATTGAACCTACTGAATCTTCACCATGGGTTTCCCCAATTGTGATTTCCATAAAATCCTCAGGAGAGTTGAGGTTGTGTGTAGATGGAGTGATCAGTATCCCTTGCCAAATATCCATGAGTCGGTATCAATGTTAATAGGAGCTACTATTGTCACGACTTTAGACGTAACTGGTGTGTATCACCGGGTGGTGTAACATGAAGACACTACGTTCCTTACTGCTTTTATTACACAGGGTGGTCTTTTACAGTATAAACACATGCCTTTCGGGTTGGCCAGTGCAGCTGCTGTTTTTCAAACGTTCATGAAGGAAACCCTGGATGGGTAAGTGGTGCAGTTGCATTCCAAGATTACATGTTAGTTTACTGAGAAGACAAACTGGAGCATGCCAATAACTTACATGAAGTTTTGAAAACTTTACAAAGCAAGGGACTAACTTTGTGCATGGATAAATGCAAATTGGCTAGCAACAAAGCAGAGTATTTAAGACATTTCATTTCAGCTGAATTGATTAAAATCCTTTGTTTCATTGAAAGAGTGTGTAATTTCTGTAGAAGTGAGAGAAGTTTTGTTGCAGGGGGTTGGAAAAGAATATTATGTTGTAAATGCTTCTAGGACATTGAGGGAAGCTGAGCTGAATTATTATGTTATTGAAAAGGAATTGTTCGCATGCACATGGCCTTCTGAACATTTTAGTACTTATGTTTGGGGCACAATTCTTTTCATAAGGACAGACAACTAACCCTTAGGGCCTCATTTATGGGGAAATGGTGTAGGGCAGAGCCGCGAGTCTTGCTGTGCTGCCCTATGCCAATGTAAAAGGGCAAGAATGCACTGTATTTATTAAATACACTGTGGGCCCGATTCACAGAACTAACTTAAGACAAAATCCTAAACTTACTACCATTTTGGTATTCACAGAAGGCACTTACTCATTTTGGTATTCACAGAAGGCACTTACTCCTTTCGGTATTCACAGAAGTTAGGAGTCCTAAGTTTAGGACTCCTAAAGGCCTTCTGTGAATACCGAAAGCCTTAAAATTAGGATTTTTCTCATTTTAGTAGTAGTATAGTTAGGACTCCTAACTTTAGGACTCCTAAATGCCTTCTCTGAATACTGAAAGTCTTAAAATTAGGATTTTTCTCAATTTAGTAGTAGTAAACTTAGGACTCCTAACTTTAGGACTCCTAAATGCCTTCTGTGAATACCGAAAGCCTTAAAATTATGATTTTTCTGAGTTTAGTAGTAGTAAAGTTAGGAGTCCTAAAGTTAGGACTCCTAACTTCTGTGAATACCGAAGTGAGTAAGTGTCTTCTGTGAATACCAAAATGAGTAAGTGCCTTCTGTGAATATGAAAATGGTAGTAAGTTTAGGATTTTGTCTTAAGTTAGTTCTGTGAATCGGGCCCCGCATTCTTTGCCTTTCCCCCTGCGCTGGTGCACAATTTGCGGCCTAATACCAACGCAGGCCCCCTTGCACCATGGCGCAATGTTGTCTGTGCTGCATGCAGGATTGTTTTTGTGCAGGAAGTAGAACCTTCGCGCACAAAAACAGCTCCAAGAGGCATTTTCCTCTTTCCGTGTGTGCTGCAGAATGCTGCTCTGGGAAGGTATAAGGTTTAGGTGCTGCTCCACGTTCACGTGATTAAGTAAATCTGGGGCAGCATCAAAATCCACAGGTGTTGCGTGGGAGAACCCACCACAACACCCATGGAACACCTCCCTTGCGCAGAGCAAGGCAACGCAGCGACTTTGTCTTAATCCAAATCAATGAGGCCATGCGAAGCCACACAAATTGGCTTTACATGGCCTCATAGATATGGTTGAGAGGTTTGCGCCTCCAGAGCGCCAGAAAAAAGTAACGCTCCGGTTGCGCAAGCCTGTCATAAATAAACCACTTGGGAATATTCTGTCGACTGGTGGGGGGGAAAAATGTAACTGCAATGTTGAGTAGAGTAGCAAGCACATTACAAGCTTTTTGTTACAATGTGGAGTATGTTCCTGGTCACAGGAATGCACATGCAGATTGCATGTCAAGGATGCCTAGGGGAATACTTGATGATCATTTGCACAATTTTGCTGAGAGTGAAGTTGAGGTTGCATTCATTTTTGAGGAAGTCAGTGCTATCTTCAAATCTATTTCAGTAGAAAAATTGGAGGAAGAAATGAGGAAAGATGTTGAATTGAACAAAATAACTGAATATTGTTCTACTAGTTGGCCTGAGGAAAAGAATTTGAGTGGTGAGTTAGAATTAAGGATGAGTAAAGTGTTTCTAATGGAACTGTTTCAAGAGGCAACAACATTGTCCCACCTCATGGTTTAAGAGGAGGAATCATTGAGTTGTGCCATGAGGGTCATCTTGAAATGTTCTCTACTAAAAGACATGTAAGGGAAATATACTGGTGGCCATCTATAGATGCTGTTGTTGACGATAGGGTCAGGCTGTGTAGTGCTGTGCGAATAGTGACAAAATGATAAGGCTGTTAAGGTTGAGTCTTGTCCAGTGGCTTTCCCAGAGGGACCTTGGAGATAAGCTGGAATTGACATTATTGGTCCTTTTAATATTCTGCCACGGAAGGCTGCTTCTGGAATAGTTTTAGTTGGCTGTTTTTCTAGACGGCAAGAGGTTAGAACGGTAGAAAAGGTTGAAACCAACAATATTATTGATTTTTACATGATTTTGTTTTCTCATTAAGGTTTCCTGAAACTTTGGTGTCGTATAACGGTCCACAATTTTCTAATGAGTGCTTTGAGGACTTTTTGACGGAATTGGGTGTTGTATATAAATGAATTTTAGTATTTCATCCCAAAGCTAAAAGCCAAGGCGAGAGGTTCACTAGAATAGTTAAGGAATCTTTCTAATTGTCTTGTAATTCTGGTATTAATTGGAGGAAGTGTTTGCAGTCTGTTATTGGCTTATCGCACCACGGTGCATCCTGCCACTGACTGTACACCTTTCCAAGTCCTATGTGGAAGAATCCCAGGGTTACAATTGTGCCCCTCGTGGTTAAGGAAACACAGAGGGAAGGGAATCATTCCAAACCATGGCAGTAGTTTAGATCACATGGAAAGGATGAAGGAGGAGATGAGAAGGAAGATGGATTGCAATAAGGGATGGCTATCGAGACTGGAATTTGTGTGAGGAAATTGGTTAGAATTAAGAAACCTAAGAGAGAAGGCAGGGGGCGTTCACAATGGTCTTCTTCCTAGAAGGTTATTCAGGTATTTTAAAACAACTGTGAGAGTGGAAGGTGGGAAAGTGTGGACTATGCACAGAACTTCAGTGTGAAGGGATTCTGAAATTGCTGAGCAAAAAAGCTGGGAGTGATGGGCACGGTGGCTATGTGTTCCATGATGTAGGAGTGCCCAAAACATTGTCTGATCCGATAACTTTAAATGCTTCTAGTTATCTGGCTGAGTCTGGTGCAACTGCACTTTAGATGGATGTGGTGTTGTGAGACGTACCATGAGGGAAAAATATCTTTGTTAGAAATTGGATGGATTTGTACTACGGGGCGGTTGATGCATGTATTGCTCACAGGCAGGTCGCTCCCCACGCTGCTGCACGGCTCTGTCTGCCTTGCCGGTCTCGCCGCCTGGACCCGCATTGGTCAGTGACACTGGTACTCCTGTGCTATTATTGCTCTCTGTGCCTTAACTGCCTCTGACTCTGTACCATCTTGTTGTTCTGTTTTTTGCTTCCCCTCTGTGCCCCATTGCTTCTGTGCATAACCTGTTTTCTTGTTCTTGTTTTCTTCCTCTGTGCTCATACTGTTGATTTTTGTGCCTCTTGCCACTCCCTGCCCGTTTTCCCGCCGCTGCGTTCCTGCTGCCCCACCCCCCGCACTCCCATTCGCCGCCCCGCCTCCCAGCTGCTCCTCCCTCCCACAGCTCCTCATATGGAGGCCACGCAGCGGTGAAAGAGCGACCTCTGACCCTGCTCGCAGGCAGGTCGCTCCCCACGCTGCGGCATGGCTCTGTCTGCCTTGCCGGTCTCGCCGCCTGGACCCGTATTGGTCCGTGCCACGGGTACTCCTGTGCTATTATTGCTCTCTGTGCCTTAATTGCCTCTGACTCTGTACCATCTTCTTTTTCTGTTTTTTGCTTCCCCTCTGTGCCCCATTGCTTCTGTGGATAACTTGTTTTCTTGTTGTTCTTGTTTTCTTCCTCTGTGCCCATACTGTTGATTTTTGTGCCTCTTGCCGCTCCCCGCCCGTTTTCCTGCCGCTGCGTCCCTGCGGCCCCGCCTACATGCACTCCCATTCGCCTCCCCGCTCCCGACTCCTAACTGCTCCTTCCTCCCACAGCTCCTCATATGGAGGCCGCGCAGCGGGCGAGCCAAAGGTGCGCCTAAGGCAAGCCCGTCTGCGCCCGTCCGTGCCTGGACCGCGCCCAGCGCCAGGACCCTTGGCCCCCGCAAGCACCATGACACCTGCCTCCGCTACGACTCCAGCACCCTCCATGCACTCAACACCGGACGATCACGCACCTGCTGCCTGGCCACCCCGAAGCACACCCAAGGACCCTTCTCCTGCCGGAACTGCAGCTTCACCAGCATCCGGCCCTCCAACCCACCAACCGAAGAACCCACCTTCCTCAGATGCATACTGCTCAACATCCGCTCTGCCGGCAAACACACCGTCGAACTCTGGGACCTACTCGACACCAATGCCCCAGACGTCGTCTTCCTGACGGAGACCTGGCTGAACCCCTCCTCGGCACCCAACATCGCCATAGCCATCCTGCAAGGCTACAAGATCACCCGCAAGGACCGCACCAACGGAGCAGGAGGAGGAATCGCCATCGTCCACAGAAACAATCTCAAAATCTCAACAGACACTGACGACATTCTCAGCACCGCCAAACACCTGCACTTCCAGATCCACACCGACCCCAACACCACCCTCAGAGGTACCCTCGTCTACAGACCCCCTGGATCCCGACCGCAGATCAGCGACTTAATCGCCGACTTCATCAGCACACATGCCCTCGCCTCGATAGACTACATCCTCCTCGGGGACCTGAACTTCCACCTCGGGAACAACGACTCCAACTCTTCCACCCTGATCAACAACCTCGCCAACCTCGGACTCAGACAATTCGTCACAGCACCCACCCACTCTGCCGGCCACACGCTTGACCCCATCTTCTCAGCAAGCTCCCACGTCTTCTTCAACCACACCACCGAACTCCACTGGACCGACCACCACTGCATCCACTTCACCTTCCGGAAACCCACCACACACCACCACACCCAGCAGATACCTCGCCGCCAATGGAGCAAGGTTACCGAGGACCAGCTAACCACTGCCCTTGCCCAGAGCCCACCCGCAGACCCAACCGACCCCGACGCCGCAGCCCGCAGCCTCAGACAATGGATCGATGACTGCGCCAACACCCTCGCCCCGCTCAAGAAGCCCTCCAACACCCACACTAGCAAGAGAGCCAGCTGGTTCACCGAAGACCTCCAGGCCTCCAAGTGAACCTGCCGAAAACTTGAAAAAAACTGGATCCGCGAACGAACACCAGAAAGCTACACAGCCCACAAGAACGCCACCCGCAGACACCACCACCTCATCAGATCCGCCAAAAGGACCTCCTTTAAAGACCGCCTAGACAACAACGCACACAACAGCAAAGAGCTCTTCAGCATCGTGAAGGAACTCTCCAACCCTTGCTCCAACACCAACTACATCCCAGCGTCACCACACCTGTAGACCTGTACGACTCGCTGGCCACCTTCTTCCACTGCAAGATCGCCGACATCTACGACAGCTTCGATGCCGTCACCACCCCGGCAACCACTGAGACCCCCGCTCCCACGACCACCCCCTGCACCAACCGCCTGCTCACCTGGACCAACATCAACGACGACGACACCATCAAGATCATGAACACCATCCACTGCGGATCCCCGGAAGACCCCTGCCCACACCACATCTTCAACAAAGCCAGCAGCACCATCGCACCCCATCTCCGGAAAACCATCAACATCTCCTTCAAGACAGCGACCTTCCCGGAGAGCTGGAAGCACGCAGAGATCACCGCTTTACTCAAGAAACCCAAGGCAGACCCCAAGGACCTCTAGAACTTCCGACCCATCTCCCTGCTCCCGTTCCCGGCGAAGGTCATCGAAAAGGCCGTCAACAAACAACTGACCAGCTTCCTTGAGGAGAACAGCATCCTGGACCCGTCCCAGTCCGGGTTTCGCAGCAACCACAGCACCGAAACTGCCCTCATGGCTGCCACCGACGACATCAGGACCCTGCTTGACAATGGAGAAACCGCGGCCCTCATCCTCCTGGATCTGTCAGCTGCCTTCGACATGGTCTGCCACCGCTCACAACGAACACGCCTCCATGACGCCCGAATCCAAGAGAAGGCCCTGGACTGGACCACCTCCTTTCTCTCCGGCAGAACTCAGAGAGTCTGCCTCACCCCCTTCCGCTCCGAAGCCACCGAGAACATCTGCGGCGTACCCCAAGGCTCATCCCTCAGCCCTACGTTGTTCAATGTCTACATGACACCACTCACCCATGTCGCACGAAGGCATGACCTCAACATCATCTCCTACGCCGACGACACCCAGCTGATCCTCTCCCTCACCACAGACCACCACACCGCCAAAACTAACCTCCACGAAGGAATGAAGGCTATCGCCGACTGGATGAGAAACAGCCGACTGAAGCTGCACTCATACAAGATGGAGGTCCTCATCCTCGGATCCTCCCCCTCGGCCTGGGACGACTCCTGATGGCCGACTGCACTAGTAGCACCACCCACACCCACCAACCACGCACGCAACCTAGGGGTCATCCTCGACTCCACCCTCTCCATGACGAGGCAGGTCAACAACGTCTCCTCCTCCTGCTTCAACACCCTCCGCATGCTTTGGAGGATCTTCAAGTGGATCCCCACCGAAACAAGAAGGGCGGTCACCCAGGCCTTCATCAGCAGTAGACTGGACTACGGTAATCAACTGTACGCAGGAGCCCCGGCCAAACTCCTGAAATGGCTCCAACGCATCCAGAACACCTCCGCACGCCTGATCCTCGACATCCCTCACCGCAGCCACATCACACCCCACCTGAGAGACCTGCACTGGCTCCCCATTAACAAGAGGATAACCTTCAAGCTCCTCACCCACGCACACAAAGCACTCCACGACACCGGACCAGCGTAACTCAACAGCCGATTCAGCCTCTACACTCCCACCCGCCAGCTCCGCTCCGCAGAGAGCGCCCTCCCCACCGTCCACCACATTCAAAGAGTGACTGCCAGCGGCAGATCATTCTCCCACCTTGCCGCCAAGACGTGGAACACCCTCCCTATCCGCCTGCGGCAGACCGAAGACCTCCTTACCTTCAGGAGACTCCTCAAGACCTGGCTCTTCGAACAGTAGCAGCGTCCCCCCCCCCTCCCCTAGCGCCTTGGGACCCTCACGGGTATTTAGTGCGCTTTATAAATGCTATGATTGATTGATTGATTGTTGTTATAATTGTAAGATATCTAGAAATGTTGTTTATTGTTAGGCATTTTTTTTATTTATTGTGAATTTGCATTTAGTTTTTAGTTGAATTATTTTTATATAAACAAGGGAGATGTGTGGCATTTTAGATGTATGCATCAACAGATGGAGTCGAGGAGGGCAGTGACTGAGCTGCAGGAGTGAAATACAATATACCTGTCAATGAAGGCTAGATTCCTCCTTATCCTGCTCCTCTCTCCACACCAAAGACAATCACCACCTACCTGAGTTTACATCTACTGCAACACGTCTATCTCTATGAAAAAGCTGGCCAGGAACAAAAGCAAACTAAAAGTGGCTATCAAATTGTTTTTCCATAACGTTCAGTGGCTTTTAACTTGACTTTATAGAACAAAGTCTGACTTGCCCTACAAGAGAGCTGCAACTTCACCCTGATTCCTCCCTAAAGAATGCACACCTGGCTGCGAATTCTGCAGGGGCTGTGACCTTTTCATGATTCAAACAACACAATCTGACAGGGTGTGTTTTCTAAATTACACGACAGACGTGTTTAATGTGGGGTATGAAAGCCTTGCTAGAAAGAATGCCAGAGCACAATGCGTGCATTTCATCTTTCTTAAGACAGTGGTTGAGCAATGCTTGCCTTGAGCAGGACGTAGACCGCCTACTCATTGGTAAATTAAAAGAGCACCAGAAAAATATGTCTCGGGTTCATGTTTCTATAAAGTGTATCGCTTGTTCTGAACTCCTCGTGAGCGTTTTCAGGCTGGATCTGACTAGGAGACTCTGTCACGATTCATGTCTTGTCCCAGAGGGTGACACCGGTGAGGGCCTGCCGGTGCTTAATTTGAGCCAGTGGTTACCAGTGCTTGGCACCAGCACTTAAATTTTCAAAACTGGCTCTTGCGACAGTCTGCCACAAGGTGACGCTGTCTGGTTAATTTCGAGATGACCACAACAGCAGTCAATTATTAATTCAATATACATTAAAAATGACTATTGCCTGTTGCCCAAGCTATTCTTAGAGCTTTGGGGGCCTGGAATAGCCAGAATTGTCTCAACTGTGGGAGTGTGAAGGTTAGTAGTTGTGTTGTTACCATCATTGGAAGCATGGCAGGGGCAATGTTTGCTGCAAGCTGAGGTGGCCTCCCAACCAGAGCCCTGGCACTTATGTTTTTTTACTTCAGCTCTGGGCATGCATGTAAGAGATATGCAAATGTCCCATCCCTCCATTATCTCCTCGGCCCTAGAGGGTAAAGACTAGTGCTGTGTGCAGGACTGGAGTCAGGAAGTGACGGCTGCAGGACTGGAGTCAGGAAGTGACGGCTGCAGGTCTGGAGTCAGGAAGTGACGACGGCAGGACTGGAGTCAGGAAGGGACGACGGCAGGACTGGAGTCAGGAAGTGACGGCTGCAGGACTCGAGTCAGGAAGTGACGGCTGCAGGACTGGAGTCAGGAAATGACGACGGCAGGACTTGAGTCAGGAAGTGACGGCTGCAGGGCTGGAGTGGAGTCAGGAAGTGACGGCTGCAGGACTGGAGTCAGGAAGTGACACCGTATTGTCTGCTTGTTTGGGTCTTTGTGTGCTGAGATCCTTTGTACGGTGCATTCATATGATAGTCTTGGATAGGTCCATCTTTGCCCCTCTTTCTGCGTGGCCTGGTTTTTGATGCAATACTTGTGGCATCAGCACTGAGGTGTTCCAATTTATCAGATGCAAGAATTGTTGCCTATTATGAGTTTTGCACATGAAATGAAGCATAACATGTGAATTTTTACTTTTATCTCACCAAATTTTGCATACCCCCGTAAATACCGGGCATTTTTTTTACTTTAAATTCCAACAGGTTTGATGCATTTTTATATGCACCGGGGAGCTTATTTATAAGAGCCCTGCGTCCCTTTTGTGCAGCGTAAATTGGTACATGCGTGATGCAGGGCTCTCGATTTGATTTATGAAGCCAAGCAAAGCTAGCCTGCGTGGCTTTGAGTGGCCTTGTAAATCATGAGTAAGGTGGCGCAGTGCACATCGCTGCGTTGTCTTACTCTGCACCCGGGAGCTATTCCATGGGCGTTGCAGTGGGTTTTCCATGCAACATCTATGAAATTTGGCGCTGCCCCAGAATTACAAAGTCATGTCAACCTTGGAAGCACCAAATCTGTACCCCTCCTGAGGTGACGTGTAACGAGGAGAAATATGTCTATTTCTCCTCGTTTTTTCCCCTTTCCATGGGTGCTGCACTCTGCGACACACAGAAAGAGGGAAACGCCTCTTAGGATTGTTTCTGTGCAGGAAGGTGTCCCTTCCTGCTCAAAAACAATCCTGCATACAAAGGAGGCACCCTGGCACCATGGTGCAAGGATGCCTATGTTGGTGTTAGTCTGCTGAAACGGCACCAGCGCGGGTACAAAGGACAGGAATGTGCTGTAAATACAGTTTGTGTCGTTTCACTTTGGCGTAGGGCAGCGCAGCGCAGTAAGGTACCTTGCTGCGCTGCTTACGCCAACATCCCATAAATGAGGCCCCTGGTATTGCAAACTTGTCAATCTTCACAAACTGCAAAGTTTGCAATCACTAAATGGCCAATGAGCA
This sequence comes from Triturus cristatus, assembly GCF_964204655.1. Taxonomy (NCBI): domain Eukaryota; kingdom Metazoa; phylum Chordata; class Amphibia; order Caudata; family Salamandridae; genus Triturus; species Triturus cristatus. The sequence goes on from NC_140585.1 coordinate 42,168,816, forward strand.
TTGGAAGGAGAGAGTAGATCCTTAGCTGTGGAGACGTCTGTGTAAACAGCAGAGACTGAGCATGCAGGGGTAGAAATAATTATGCAATGCAAACCTTTTCCCCTCTTCCGTCCCTCCACTATCCTTCTCAATCCAAATAGCAGACTACCCTATTCACCACTCAAATTACTTTCACCTCTATTCCTTTATGGGTTGCGGAGTAGCATGCTACTTGCCGAAACGCCCACTTCAACACCCCATCAGGGGTAGCAAACGGTATAAATGCAAACCTTTTTCCCTCTTCAATCCCTCCACTATCCTTCCCAGTGCAAAAAACTGATCAACATATCCACCACTCAAGGTACTTTCAAATTTTACTTTACTAATTCACCACTAATCCTTTCTGGGTTCTGGAGTAGCGTACTACTCGCCGAAAACGCACTTCAACACCTCGTCAGGGGTAGTAAGCGCTAAATAAATACAATTACAATACAATTACAATTACAATGTCAGACAGTTGGAGCTCCCAAGAGGCAGTGCTTGATTTGAAAAAAAATAAGTGCCGGGGCCCTCCTAAGGGGGCAGCCACTGCTTGCACCACCCATTGCCCCCGCCAGCGCTGCCAATGACAGCACCAACACACAACTACCAACCATCACACTGCTGCAAGTGCAACATTTCAGGCTCTTCAAGGCATCCAAAGCTATAAGGTTGGCTTGGGCAGCAGCTATTAGTTGTCTTTAATGTATATTGAATTAATAAACAACTGTTGTTCTGCTAATCTTTTAAGTGCACCTACAGCGCCACCATGTGGCGGCTGACATAAGTGCCGGTGATGACAATCAAGTTCCGGTGCTGAGCACGGGAAACCACCAGCTCAAATTAAGCTCTGCCAAGAGGGTGAAGAATGAGACAGAGGAGGTCTGGGAACAGGAGTGTATGGATTAACACAATACACAGTGCACATGTGAGAGGTATGAAGAGAAGAATACAAGAAACATAGAATTTCAAGGGAGAAACATGGAATGTGGAAGAGATGGATAGAGAAATGGACCAGGGAGCCAGAAATAAAGAATTTGGGTGCAGTGTAAGATTTCATGTGCGCATCTTGCTTAAATAATTGAAATTAATTTTGTTGATGGATTTTGAGATGCTTCATTTAATTATGTTAATTTTTGTTACTTTTTCTCCAAAAACCTCAGTTTATTACTTTTGTTAATTCCGTTATCATCCCTGTTTCTTTGTTTTTTTTACCAACAGGCCCCTACTCCCCCACAGGCGCTCTTCCGCATCCACAGTTTATTTTCAAAGCTAACCGGTGTGACCAAAGCAACGCCTCCATCCTGTGGAACTCACTTTCCCTACAGCTTATATCCACAGCTCACCACCTCTCTTTCAGGAAACAACTAAAGACGTGGCTTTTCCAGAAATTGCAGTAAAATAGGAATGTGATTGGCTGCAAACCAGCGCTGGGATGCCTAAGGGTAGCCATGCGCTATACCAAGAATGAAAAAAAACAAAAGCAGGACTAAAAGTAGGCGGATAGAAGCGCAGGCGCAGGCGCGAGGAAGGGCAGACGCTGTTACCCTGGGCTTTGGGTGGGGCGGTGCGCGAGGCCGGGTGCACACTCCTAGGCTCAGAGCTGGGCTGGGCGGGAGGCAGGGTGGGCGCCTGCGGGCTGTGATTCACCAGCACTGGGGTGCCTGCAGGGGGAGAAGGGGAAGCATTACTCTTGGAGGGTGTTAGAGAACAACAAAAGCAGAACATGAAAAGAAATCAGATGTTCCCAGATTATATCTGATATTAAATTGGATGAGATGGAGAAACATGGGGACACTGGGCCCTTATAGACTCCAGGCGTATAAATGCATCCTGGCCATGACAGCAAGAACATAAAACATCTGTGTACATAGAGGCCAGCGTTTAATTGTTTTTAAATATCAAATCGTTATTACATGTTCAAAGAAGAAGAAAAAAAACAGTAACAAACAATGAACCGCATAGAGATACCATTACATACTTAAAGTGCGTATATCATACAAAACAGAAAAAAAGTAAAGAAAATACACGTCAATTATAAATAGATATAAAGAAAAAATAACATTTGAATGAGATGATGTTTCTACATGCATAATATGATAAAACCTTTCGTCAAGGTATAACATGACCCTGCACTTTGGTAGTGTTGTGTTCGGGGGCGCGAGTCCTATATGCAGGACACAAAAGCCCCCCCGACACATGGACACCAGCGGGTACTCTGGAGTGGACCCTTTAACCAGACTGCTTGGGCATGGTTTAAGATGCTCTACAAACTTCAGTCTTAGGGATGTTCAGATTGAACCCCTGGCCAGGCCTGCATCACACTCATCTCACTGTACCCAGGAGGGGCATATATGTGTTTTAAGGTTATCTTTTCATTTGCCAGTTAAGATACGACAGGATAAAAAACGTGTTTGCCTGGCGCTCTCCTACATCCTTGGTGGTATGTTGATGCAGTGCTTGCTAGCTGTGGTGATGTGGGACAAGAACCAGTTTGCATATTTGTATTGTGACATTTTGATGTAAAGGACATATGTTCTGTTGTGTTTTTGTGCTGCTGTGTTTTTGTGTTGCATTATTGCAAAAGTGATTTTGTTGTTTGTTCTACAGTTGTTGTGTTGTATTCTCTTTTGACTGCTTTGTTGTGATGTGCCTTGTTTCTTTATGTTGCTGTGTTGTTTGTGTATATTATTGTGCTGTATTCAGTTGTTTTGTTTATAGATATGCATTAATCTTTGTGTGCGTGCTCTTTTCCTTTAGAAGCAGGGGTTGTATATATATATATATATATATATATGAATTCAAACCTTGTTTCGCGATATCCTCTGCCTCAGATTGGTGGCGGGCTGCCGGCAAGGACGCGACCCTTATTATTCCATCAATCAATCCTTTGCTCAAAAAAGATTGCGCCGAGCCCCAATTTAGTTGATAACAGCGTGACCAAGAAACCGGAGGGTTTCGAAACGCGTCGGGTGTTGTTTGCCACAAACCTGATAGAATAAAGCACGCTGTTATCAACTAAATTGGGACTCGGCGCAATCTTTTTCGAGCAAAGGATTGATTGATTGATGGAATATATATATATATATATATATATATATATCTATACACATATATATATATATATATATATATATATATATATATATATATATATATATATATATATATATATATATATATATATACACACACATCAACAAAGGCGGCTACATTTAAAACCAAAAACAGCATATGTCTTGAAAGTTCCTATGACCAGCAACCATTTAGCACTAAGGTAGTAAATGAGTGTTGCTCTGGCTGTCAAACTGCATAAGACAGTAGACGGCTTAAAACTGTGGCCGAGGCTGTCTATACTTAGGGGTCCCCGTGCTCACTTACTGTGAAACCATCATAGAGAACCTGCTAACGAGTTTGATGGACAGGGTTACTCCGTACCAAACGTTACGGATATCCCATCCGCCAAATGACAAGTCCATTATATCCTATGGAACTTGTAATACGACAGACGGGATATCCGTCTTATTTGTGACTGAGGATACCATCCGCCAAAATCGCAATCAGTCCCAGCGTCTGTAGAAGTCGCCCTTTCTACAGGAATTCTCTGAACTGATGTATCTCAGAGCCTGGCAGAAGGTGTCCAGAGCAGCGGAGCATCTAATGTCATTCCAGAGTTTTTGAGCTCTCCGGAGAACATCTGACCAGAGGCTTTGGTCTTGGCTGCTTAGCAGCTTTCAAGAAGGAGGCTCCTGTTGCCGCACGTCAAGTGAGAGCTCCTGTGTTATTACCGTTCTCATATCAGGAAGATGGGTGACCGACGATGCTGTGCCTCTTGCTTCTAGTGGCAACCAGTGGCAGTCAATGAGGAGGCCTGTGGTAGCCTCAACTTATTTAGTCCACTGACTGAATGAGTTCAGAAGTGCCTTAAAAACAGCCTTCAAGGAGTTGGGCAGTCCTGTGAGAACAGTGTCCCTTCCATCTTAACAATAAGAATGATTGTATAATGTCCTGTAAGACACGGTTACCTAGCCTCCATCAAGCCATTCTACTCAATGAGTGCAGCGGGTAGAGCCCACTTTTAAATATTTTTTAGTTACAAGGGTTTGTATGTTTAAATTGCTGCCCGTGCTGCATCCAACAGTGCGTAAAACTCCATCCATACATTAATTTTGGATTGCCATACATGGCTGTAAGAGCAGGAATTATGGGACAGATGTACTATTACCGGTTGCAATTTGTGACCTGTATTCTTCCGGCCAGAAAAGAATGTGCTACTAGGTCAGATTACGTCCCACTCCACATTGGAATTTTACAAACTGACCTACCTCATGAATATTAATGAGGCCGGCTGCAAATTGTGAATCACTCCAATTCAAGGGATGGTGGTCTACTATGGTCAGCAGACCAACATGTCTGTGATCACTTTTAACTTTAAAAAAACACTTTTTACATTATAGGTAACTGTGCTGCATTTAAAAAAAAAGTTTATTCTTATATTTAAGTTTGTTTGCGAATGGATCACTGCCTACTCCCCGACAAACATTCTGAAATGCAAAGGTGCCCCAAGGGGAGCCCTTTCCTCTTTATGGTTGAGTTGCTACAACATCTCGGCAGTGGGCAACGCTTCAATATCTTGCTACTGGATTTTGGTGCAAAACATTGATACACTGCACACCGGATGGGTATTTGGAAGGAATTTCTACTACATGCCCATCGGAATAATAATACAGCATTTTGTAGAGCGCGAACAGCTACCTCACAAGGAGGTGTCCCGGCGCTGAAGACCGCTGGGGAACCCGTCCTGGCTTTCCCTGCGAGATGGTCCCTTTCTGGGTATCTCCAAGGTGAAACCAGGCATCCCTGGCGTCTGTGGGGGGCCGTTGTAGAGATGAGGCAAGCTTAATGCCCAGAGTTGCCGAGTGTGTTCCTGGTTAGAGTAGGTACCGAGGCGAGAATTATCGAGTCCGTTTTGACCCTGGTCCACGACCCTGCCGCATCGGGAATTGAACCCTGGTCCCTGGCCGAATCTCTGCTTACGGGTCTGCCGCCTCTAACCAGTGAGCCACACCTCTCCACAGGAATGGGGTCACAATCCATTTTTAAGAGTTGGTTTACTGATTCCTAAAACAGAATTAATACATTTTAAAAAGCATTTTCGCAAGTTTGCACCTGTAAAAATGCTTTGTGCATCTATTTGTACTTCTTGTGTTGCATGTCTACAGCAAAGCTACCATCCATTTTTTCCGGATTAGAGAGAAGGTTTTTCAGCCTGAATATATCATAAACGGGGACACATTACCGTGTAGCCGAGAATCCTCTGCTTATTAGCTGATGGCCGTTCCATGGTCTCTTGTGATCATATTATCAGGTTATTATGATTTTGGAGACAGTGAGTTGCATTGTCTTTGCTTTTTCTGGTGTAAATTCAGCTTACATGCACAACTTGTCCTTTTAAGTTCTGGCATTTACCAAGAAGTTTTGAAAGGGTCTTTCAGCCAGCTCTCTTCATCCATTGGTCTCTTGTGTCCTTCACGTTTTGTCTCCTTGCTCTGGGGCTTCCAGCATGCAATGGGTCAGCCTACTTCAGCCACTGGCTAACTTCACTCTGAGTGACTTTGTTTTGCTCTTTCACAAGGAGCGCATCCACCCAAAAGAGATTTACTAGTCGTACTTCTTGATTACGGCCGGTGGGATACTTGTGTCAGCTCCTTCTCTTCATAGGGCCCTGTGAGGATTGACAACTCCCAGAGACTACCTACAACCCTTGGAAACTTCTATGGTGGACACCTTTGCATATCCCGGGCCTGATTTACCCTTTCGAGGTGGGGTACTTCTTCATCCCATTATGTTACATCCTAATACAAGTAGTTTTTGTTCTCATAGCTGCATTGACTTCTTCTGCTACCACAAAGAATGGAGTAACTTTGGTGTCTCGTCAGGTGCTGGTGCTTTTGTGTGTGTGTCTGTCCTGTTCTTGTCTTCATACAAAATATCAAATCTCAACTCTCTTTAAAGGTCCCCTGCCGAACCCCAGATTACGTTGCTTAAATGGATAAAGTGGACAAAATATTGTGTCAAGAATATCGAGGACAAACATATTGTGAAGGTAAATTTCTATGAGTAAGCAAAGCTTTAATCTACTCAATCCACATACATGTATCTTGACAATATATATATCTACAAGGTACGCAAACGCTCTCACGGACTCTTACCTTGCCCAACCAGACTGGCTTCTCTCCGGTCCGGAGAGGTCATGCTCTGTTTCCGGCGCGTCCTGAATATGACGAGGCCACAGACCAGCAGCGTCCCAAAAAGCATCAGAGCCAAGAAGATGCAAGCGACCAACAGAGAGTGGGCCTTGGAGGACATCCCATCACTGCTTGTAACTCTGACAACTCCTGCAGAGGGAAAGGCATGGAGTGAGACCCTCATAGAGTTAAGAAGAGGAGAAGGTGAGATTGGGGCCAGTAGAGTTTGAGAGAGCAGGCCATTAGAGGCACTGGCAGGGGGTGATTAGAGGGACAACAGAAACACAGAGGGCAGGGTTAGAATACCCAGGGTGGTGAGGCTGAATGTATAAAAAGTACTTGGTCTGTGCCAGGGATGTCTAGCCAATCATCTTTAAGCAGGGCTGGCACAGTTTGCTCTTGTCCACTCTATACTTTGCCTCAGTTCTTCTTGCTTCTTTTTCTCCTTAAAAGAAATTTATGCACTTTGTCAGTTTCAAGGGGTGGAGAAAATGACAGCTGTAGTAACTCAGGGTTCAGAAGACAGCGGTTGCCCTTATCTAAATGAGGTGGGCAACAGGAGGTTGGCGAATGGGTCATTTGTACATTGCAGATGTTGGAAGGTATGGCATGGGGAGAATGCTCATCACTGGTACCGGTAAAGGGACAAAACACAAACTACAATTAATTAATTGGTGCATACTTCTAAGTGTAATTGTAAATGGTATTTATAGAGCACCTACTATCTTTGACAAGGCATTGAAGCGCTTTGTGGCGAGTAGCGCGCTAATCCAGAACCAGCGATAAGAGATTATTAGCAGATTAATCAATTTTCTTTTTTTCTTTTTTTGCATTACTTGTGTTAGGTTTGTGCTCTTTATTTTTTGTGTGTTTAGTAGAGTTCACAGTAGTGGTAGGATGATGGGAATGGAGTCGAAAGGGGCAGTAGTAAGTTGTTTTTGTAAGTAGGGGTTGTGTGTGCCTGTTAGTTGGGTGATGACTGAAAAAGAAGGTGAAAGTTGGAGAAGGATTTGGGGTTTTTGATACTAGTCAATAAGGTGTGAGATGAGTTAGAGAGTGGAGGGATGGGATAAAGGTTGAAGAGAGGATTTCTTTTTGCATAAAAATTACATTATCTCAGAGAGAGAGAGAGAGGGAGAGAGAGAGAGAGAGAGCGAGAGCGCGGGAGAGAAGAGAGAGAGATGTGACACTTGGTAAGGTTTTATTGACTGGAAAAAAAACCTCTATATAAATTCCCATATATGCTCAGAGGCAGCAATATTTACAGGGTCAGATGTGTACATTTATCTTGTTGTGAAGTACGCATGTTTTTCATGAGTTTTCTGAAAGATTTGGTAGCAGGCATAAATTCCTCTATATATGCACCTATATGTACGTAGAAGCAGCATTTATGCCGTTGTCTGTAATGCACATGTATCTTGTGGTGTGATGAACAAGTTACTTCCTTCGATAATGCCTTATCTGGTAGAAACTCTATATAGCCAGGGGCGGCTCCTCCATTAGGGTGGAGTAGCATCGCCTCACTGCTTTCTCGCAGTGCGAGAATCAGAAACATAAATTGGTAAAACTACAATTTTATGTTTCCGCTTTACGTACTGCGAGAAAGTATAAGGGTTTGGTTGGGGGTGGGCAGGTCTGCTTGAGGGCAGGGGAGGAGTGGCTTGCCCAATGCTACGGGCCCTGACTTTTTGGTTGGCCCTCTGGGGCTGACCAAATCAGTCATGTGCACTCTCCCTTTTCTCCATGTAGGCTGCATGCAGCCTACATGGAGAAAATGGCCTCCCTATAGACGCCTGGCTGGTCATCGTCCCCACCAATCACAACACTGCCATAGCAGCATTGTGATTGGCTTAGAGGAGGGGAGGGAGGGAAGCTGCCTACTTCCTGTTCCTGCTGGAGGCAGGAGAGCAAGAAAGCGGCCAGGAGCTGAGACAGCGCGGGAAGGCAATTGTTTTTTTTTTTTTAATTACCCGCCTCTTTTCTCTTCAATTCCTAGCTGAAAGCTGGCAACTGGGATGTGGAATAGACTTTGCTGTTGGCCTTTACCTGGCACACAGAGAGTCCCTTGCTATGCCCTCCCACTCCGCGATCCAGGGGGCTTAGAAGTGTACTCCTGTGGCTGCTTGGGAGCAGGAAAAAGTTTAGAAACTTTTCCAAACTTTTGCTCAACAGCCAGGAGAACCTGCTGAGGAAAAGGCAGCAACTCCACGGCATTAAACTGAATTTCACATTTTACGTCATGAAAGGTTCCACCAGTTCTGGAAAAAAAGGTAGTTCCTTTCTGTTTTGGAAACTGGAACATTTTTCAAGCAAAAACCTCATAAACTCCAGGGCCTCAGTGGGGCCAGGCTGCGGCAGATATCTGAGCAGCATTCCCACGGCGGCGGATACGATTTCAAAGATGTCCCACAGACAGACATTGTCTTCTTCAACGAAATAACAAAGTCTCTTTTAGGATTGGGACGTTGAACCCTTTCAAACGTTCTGCTTTGCAGAGTTCCCCCGGGCCCCTTCCAGTTGTTGTATCCATCCAGGGTTCATCGTTGTGGGTCTCACGCGCCCCTGGGTCCCAGCCTCGCGCTTCCACAGACTATGGTCAGTGCTTTGTGGCTGTAATTTCACATCAATTTAAAAACAAAATCATGTCACCGGTTCTCCTGCTTGGATTTTCTGTCGTTTTGCTCTTTTATTCCTCATAAAAGGTGTCTATTTCTAAAGTGGTTGTGGAATTGTATAGTGTTCTGTTTAACTTTTTCTGCGGTGTATGCGCTGCTTAATTACTTTACACACTGCTTTTCGTTAAAGCCTGACAGCTTTGTGTCACAATGCCAGGGCTGACTCCAAGTGTATTTAATTTAATTTTAGGGAACATCTAGCAGGTGGGGGCCTTATCCTTTGGGCTAGACACTTGTCCAACCCATATCATACTTCACTTTTCTACAACACCCATAATGCCCCTCTTTTCAAGACCAGAAATAAGCACTGACACAGGCAACTCCCAGTAAAAGACATCTTGGGATCAGAAGTCTCTAGATCACTAATAACAGTGGGATTTTTCTCTCTCTTCCAACGCTAAGTGCAACAGACCGTGTGAGTCCTCATTATACTCAGGCAGCAGTTCAGGAGAAGGTGCTGCAGTGTATTTTTAGAAGAGATTTTATTTTGAAACTGTTTTAATGAAAGAACTAAATCAGCCAATGATGGGCTCTGGATGTGCCCTCTAGCACAGGAGATGCTGCTGTTTGCACCTGATCTGTACCTTAATACATATTCTAAGGGTGACAGAGCCCCCATAGGCAACAGTTTATTAATTAATGAAGATCCCACGAAGGGGAAATGAGCTTACAGTCAAACACCTAAGAAAGAGAAACCTTTGTAGAGATCTTTGCTCAGTGACATAAAAGAAAGTTGATTTACTGGCCCAGTTGTACAGCTTGGACACCATGGAGGCACATGTAACAGAATACTAATGCTTCAAAGGGAGAAATATGCCTCATTTTTCTGGTTCCCTGTAAAAAAATACCATGCGACTGTTTTCAGTTAAAATGTACTTTATTATGATGAATTGATTATATGGAAGAGGTCCTCTTTCTGCATGCTTACCCCACCTCCACCCCCACTCTCTCCCTGCCCCCTGCCAGCCAGTGTTTGGACTGAGGCTGTGGTGGACTGTGACCGGCTGTCAGTCCCCGGTGCATGTGCACTGACCCCTCAAAGTCAATGCACAATTGGATAATCCCCGATCAGCATAGTTAACTTACTATAAGACCAGGTAAATGTAAATTTAAATGTAAATTTGATACTTGTATAGCGCACTACTCACCCGCAAGGGTCTCAAGGCGCTTGTACGAATACCGCTGTGGAACCCATCCTGGCTTTCCCAGTGAGGCGTCCACTCCTGGGCACCCCCAAGGTGGAGGCCAGGCATCCTTAGCGTTGTGGGGGCCATTGTGGAGATTAAGCAAGCTATTGCCCAGAGTTGCAGAGTGGGACTCCATGATTGGAATAGGCACGAGGCGAGAATTATCAGGTCCGTGGAATCTTTGGGCCCGATTCACAGAACAAACTTAAGACAAAATCCTAAACTTAGTACCATTTTGGTATTCACAGAATGCACTTACTACTTCTGGTATTCACAGAATGAACTTACTATTTTTGCGATTCACAGAATAAACGTACTACTTTTGCTATTCACAGAATGGATTTACGACTCCTAACTTTACGTCCGCACTCGGGCCGTAAATTCCGGGCCGGAGGCGGAGCTTCCGGCCCGGAGGCGGGGCTTCCGGGCCGGAGGCGGAGCTTCCGGCCCGGAGGTGGGGATTCCGGCCTCCGGGCCGGAAGCTCCGCCTCCGGGCCGGAATTTCCGGCCCGAGTGCGGATGTAAAGTTAGGAGTCGTAAATCCATTCTGTGAATAGCAAAAGTAGTACGTTTATTCTGTGAATCGCAAAAGTAGTCAGTTCATTCTGTGAATACCAGAAGTAGTAAGTGCATTCTGTGAATACCAAAATGGTACTAAGTTTAGGATTTTGTCTTAAGTTTGTTCTGTGAATCGGGCCCTTTGAGCCCAAGACCCGAGGAGGCGGGGAATTGAACCCTGGTCCCGGGCTAGACCTCTGCATCAGGGTCTGCCGCTCTAATCATTGAGCCACAATGACCCAGGGTCAGTGAGCTAAGTGTCACCAGTGGACGGCAGCACTCGTTGTGCAACCACTGTTGTGACAAAGGACAAACATGGCTCTGGGTCTGTTATTGCAGACTAGTCCGGCAGCTTCCAGCCTGCCCACTCAACGAGGCAAAATAACCTTATTGCCACGTCCAGCCCTACCTTTTTAATATCTATAAGTCACCTCTAAAGTAGGACTCATAAGCCCGTTAGGCAGGGTTCTGATACTAAAAGAAGGGCATATTGTAACTACACATTACATGACAGTAAAAACTCACCAGTTTTGTTGTTACTGTACTACGGCCGGTAGCCCCATTGGCTAACATGGAGTTTTACTAGCCCGCGAGCTGAGTGCTAACTTCCATTTGGGACCCCCATGCATGGCAGTTCAAGGTATCAAATTAATCGTTGCATTACTTATTGCTAAAGTTAGATTTCTGGTAACATTTAAGGCAAAGTTGACTTTAGAGTCACCACTTTGTTGCTCAAGCTTCTGGAAGTCCTTCCTGAGTGTCCGCAGTTGTTGTCTCCCAAGACAACAGGCTGCTCCCTGCCAGGAAGTGTGAAGTGCTTCCAGGAACAAGGAGCAAAGAACTGTTGGTGGGAGGAGATGTTACCACCTCCAGCAGGATGACTACCGAGCGATGCCCACATACGGCCCAGCTTCAAAGAGGCTAACGCCTCCGTCAAGCAAATGATGATCACACCTTCGGCTACCCACTCCTTTGTGTAGCCAAAGAGGATGGCATCTCCTCCAGAGGGGGAAAACCCGCTGTCGAATTGGCTTTCCAGGAGAAGTGGCCCATTATGGAAGGTACACCGTAGAGGCGTGCCGAGAGCTCCACACACGGGTAGAAGCCCTGAGCCATCTTGGATTCAGATAGAGAAGAGTACTCTGAGATTCTTTTGGGCAAAACTCCAAAATGTGATGTACAGTGAGAAGGGATGCCCTGTTGGTTAGTGAGTCTCCCCTACCACAAACACGAAGATGGTAGAAAAGTGGAACCCCTGGCACTCAGTCCTCAGATCACTATTGGACTGGAAAGAAGATCAAAGAGCTGCCCTGCTGCTCCCCGGATGAAGCAAAGAGAGGCTGCACCAGACTGGGCTGCACCTGCTGCACCGGAGCGAGCTGCAAAGAGGACTGCGTCTGCTACTCCATGGATGCCGCAAAGAGAGGCTGCACCAGAGACTGGGCTGCATCTGCTGCACCGGAGCGAGCTGCAAAGAGGACTGCGTCTGCTACTCCATGGATGCCGCAAAGAGAGGCTGCACCAGACTGGGCTGCACCTGCTGCACCTCAGCGAGCTGCAAAGAGGACTGCGGCTGCTGCTCCCTGGACGCAGCAAAGAGAGGCTGCACCAGACTGGGCTGCACCTGTTGCACCGGAGCGAGCTGCAAAGAGGACTGCGTCTGCTGCTCCCTGGATGGAGCAAAGAGAGGCTGCACCAGACTGGGCTGCACCTGCTGCACCTCAGCGAGCTGCAAAGAGGACTGGGGCTGCTACTCCATGGATGCCGCAAAGAGAGGCTGCACCAGACTGGGCTGCATCTGCTGCACCGGAGCGAGCTGCAAAGAGGACTGCGCCTGCTGCTCCCTGGATGCAGCAAAGAGAGGCTGCACCAGACTGGGCTGCACCTGTTGCACCGGAGCGAGCAGCAAACAGGACTGCGTCTGGTACTCCATGGATGCCGCAAAGAGAGGCTGCACCAGACTGGGCTGCACCTGCTACACTGGAGCTAGCTGCAAAGATGACTGCACCTGCTGCTCCCTGGATGCAGCAAAGAGAGGCTGCACCAGACTGGGCTGCACCTGCTACACTGGAGCTAGCTGCAAAGAGGACTGCGTCTGCTGCGTCCTGTATGCCGCTAAGAGAGGCTGCACCTGCTGCACTGGAGCGAGCTGCAAAGAGGACTGTGCCTGCTGCTCCCTGGATGCAGCAAGGAGACGCTGCACCAGACTGGGCTGCACCTGCTGCACCCCAGTGAGCTGCAAAGAGGACTGCGTCTGCTGCTTCCTGTATGCCGCTAAGAGAGGCTGCACCAAGGACTGGGCTGCACCTGCTGCACCGGAGCGAGCTGCAAAGAGGACTGCGCATGCTGCTCCCTGGATGCAGCAAAGAGAGGCTGCACCAAAGACTGGGCTGCACCTGCTGCACTGGAGCGAGCTGCAAAGAGGACTGCGCATGCTGCTCCCTGGATGCAGCAAAGAGAGGCTGCACCAGACTGGGCTGCACCTGCTGCACCGGAGCGAGCTGCAAAGAGGACTGCGTCTGGTACACCCTGGATGCAGCAAAGAGAGGCTGCACCAAAGACTGGGCTGCACCTGCTGCACTGGAGCGAGCTGCAAAGAGGACTGCGCATGCTGCTCCCTGGATGCAGCAAAGAGAGGCTGCACCAGACTGGGCTGCACCTGCTGCACCGGAGCGAGCTGCAAAGAGGACTGCGTCTGGTACACCCTGGATGCAGCAAAGAGAGGCTGCACCAAAGACTGGGCTGCACCTGCTGCACCGGAGCGAGCTGCAAAGAGGACTGCGTCTGCTGCTCCCTGGATGGAGCAAAGAGAGGCTGCACCAGACTGGGCTGCACCTGCTGCACCTAAGCGAGCTGCAAAGAGGACTGCGGCTGCTGCTCCCTGGATGCAGCAAAGAGAGGCTACACCAGACTGGGCTGCACCTGCTGCACCGGAGCGACCTGCAAAGAGGACTGCGACTGCTGCTCCCTGGATGCAGTAAAGCAAGGCTACACCAGACTGGGCTGCACCTGCTGCACCGGAGTGAGCTGCAAAGAGGACTGCGTCTGCTACTCCATGGATGCCGCAGAGAGGCTGCACCAGAGACTGGGCTGCATCTGCTGCACCGGAGCGAGCTGCAAAGAGGACTGCGTCTGCTACTCCATGGATGCCGCAAAGAGAGGCTGCACCAGACTGGGCTGCACCTGCTGCACCGGAGCGAGCTGCAAAGAGGACTGCGTCTGGTACTCCCTGGATGCAGCAAAGAGAGGCTGCACCAAAGACTGGGCTGCACCTGCTGCACCGGAGCGAGCTGCAAAGAGGACTGCGTCTGCTGCTCCCTGGATGGAGCAAAGAGAGGCTGCACCAGACTGGGCTGCACCTGCTGCACCTGAGCGAGCTGCAAAGAGGACTGGGGCTGCTACTCCATGGATGCCGCAAAGAGAGGCTGCACCAGACTGGGCTGCATCTGCTGCACCGGAGCGAGCTGCAAAGAGGACTGCGCCTGCTGCTCCCTGGATGCAGCAAAGAGAGGCTGCACCAGACTGGGCTGCACCTGTTGCACCAGAGCGAGCAGCGAAGAGGACTGCGCCTGCTGCTCCCTGGATGCAGCAAAGAGAGGCTGCACCAGACTGGGCTGCACCTGCTGCACCGGAGCGAGCTGCAAAGAGGACTGCGTCTGCTACTCCATGGATGCCGAAAAGAGAGGCTGCACCAGACTGGGCTGCACCTGCTGCACTGGAGCGAACTGCAAAGAGGACTGTGCCTGCTGCTCCCTGGATGCAGCAAGGAGACGCTGCACCAGACTGGGCTGCACCTGCTGCACCTGAGTGAGCTGCAAAGAGGACTGCGTCTGCTGCGTCCTGTATGCCGCTAAGAGAGGCTGCACCAAGGACTGGGCTGCACCTGCTGCACCGGAGCGAGCTGCAAAGAGGACTGCGTCTGCTACTCCATGGATGCAGCAAAGAGAGGCTGCACCAAAGACTGGGCTGCACGTGCTGCACTGGAGCGAGCTGCAAAGAGGACTGCGCCTGCTGCTCCCTGGATGCAGAAAAGAGAGGCTGCACCAGACTGGGCTGCACCTGCTGCACCGGAGCGAGCTGCAAAGAGGACTGCGTCTGGTACACCCTGGATGCAGCAAAGAGAGGCTGCACCAGACTGGGCTGCACCTGCTGCACCGGAGCGAGCTGCAAAGAGGACTGCGTCTGCTACTCCATGGATGCAGCAAAGAGAAGCTACACCAGACTGGGCTGCACCTGCTGCACCGGAGCGAGCTGCAAAGAGGACTGCGTCTGCTGCTCCCTGGATGGAGCAAAGAGAGGCTGCACCAGACTGGGCTGCACCTGCTGCACCTAAGCGAGCTGCAAAGAGGACTGCGGCTGCTGCTCCCTGGATGCAGCAAAGAGAGGCTACACCAGACTGGGCTGCACCTGCTGCACCGGAGCGACCTGCAAAGAGGACTGCGACTGCTGCTCCCTGGATGCAGCAAAGCGAGGCTACACCAGACTGGGCTGCACCTGCTGCACCGGAGCGAGCTGCAAAGAGGACTGCGTCTGCTACTCCATGGATGCCGCAGAGAGGCTGCACCAGAGACTGGGCTGCATCTGCTGCACCGGAGCGAGCTGCAAAGAGGACTGCTTCTGCTACTCCATGGATGCCGTAAAGAGAGGCTGCACCAGACTGGGCTGCACCTGCTGCACCGGAGCGAGCTGCAAAGAGGACTGCGTCTGGTACTCCCTGGATGCAGCAAAGAGAGGCTGCACCAAAGACTGGGCTGCACCTGCTGCACCGGAGCGAGCTGCAAAGAGGACTGCGTCTGCTGCTCCCTGGATGGAGCAAAGAGAGGCTGCACCAGACTGGGCTGCACCTGCTGCACCTGAGCGAGCTGCAAAGAGGACTGGGGCTGCTACTCCATGGATGCCGCAAAGAGAGGCTGCACCAGACTGGGCTGCATCTGCTGCACCGGAGCGAGCTGCAAAGAGGACTGCGCCTGCTGCTCCCTGGATGCAGCAAAGAGAGGCTGCACCAGACTGGGCTGCACCTGTTGCACCAGAGCGAGCAGCGAAGAGGACTGCGCCTGCTGCTCCCTGGATGCAGCAAAGAGAGGCTGCACCAGACTGGGCTGCACCTGCTGCACCGGAGCGAGCTGCAAAGAGGACTGCGTCTGCTACTCCATGGATGCCGAAAAGAGAGGCTGCACCAGACTGGGCTGCACCTGCTGCACTGGAGCGAGCTGCAAAGAGGACTGGGCCTGCTGCTCCCTGGATGCGGCAAGGAGACGCTGCACCAGACTGGGCTGCACCTGCTGCACCTGAGTGAGCTGCAAAGAGGACTGCGTCTGCTGCGTCCTGTATGCCGCTAAGAGAGGCTGCACCAAGGACTGGGCTGCACCTGCTGCACCGGAGCGAGCTGCAAAGAAGACTGCGTCTGCTACTCCATGGATGCAGCAAAGAGAGGCTGCACCAAAGACTGGGCTGCACGTGCTGCACTGGAGCGAGCTGCAAAGAGGACTGCGCCTGCTGCTCCCTGGATGCAGAAAAGAGAGGCTGCACCAGACTGGGCTGCACCTGCTGCACCGGAGCGAGCTGCAAAGAGGACTGCGTCTGGTACACCCTGGATGCAGCAAAGAGAGGCTGCACCAGACTGGGCTGCACCTGCTGCACCGGAGCGAGCTGCAAAGAGGACTGCGTCTGCTACTCCATGGATGCCGCAAAGAGAGGCTGCACCAGAGACTGGGCTGCATCTGCTGCACCGGAGCGAGCTGCAAAGAGGACTGCGTCTGCTACTCCATGGATGCCGCAAAGAGAGGCTGCACCAGACTGGGCTGCACCTGCTGCACCGGAGCGAGCTGCAAAGAGGACTGCGTCTGGTACTCCCTGGATGCAGCAAAGAGAGGCTGCACCAAAGACTGGGCTGCACCTGCTGCACCGGAGCGAGCTGCAAAGAGGACTGCGTCTGCTGCTCCCTGGATGGAGCAAAGAGAGGCTGCACCAGACTGGGCTGCACCTGCTGCACCTGAGCGAGCTGCAAAGAGGACTGGGGCTGCTACTCCATGGATGCCGCAAAGAGAGGCTGCACCAGACTGGGCTGCATCTGCTGCACCGGAGCGAGCTGCAAAGAGGACTGCGCCTGCTGCTCCCTGGATGCAGCAAAGAGAGGCTGCACCAGACTGGGCTGCACCTGTTGCACCGGAGCGAGCAGCGAAGAGGACTGCGCCTGCTGCTCCCTGGATGCAGCAAAGAGAGGCTGCACCAGACTGGGCTGCACCTGCTGCACCGGAGCGAGCTGCAAAGAGGACTGCGTCTGCTACTCCATGGATGCCGAAAAGAGAGGCTGCACCAGACTGGGCTGCACCTGCTGCACTGGAGCGAGCTGCAAAGAGGACTGTGCCTGATGCTCCCTGGATGCAGCAAGGAGACGCTGCACCAGACTGGGCTTCACCTGCTGCACCTGAGTGAGCTGCAAAGAGGACTGCGTCTGCTGAGTCCTGTATGCCGCTAAGAGAGGCTGCACCAAGGACTGGGCTGCACCTGCTGCACCGGAGCGAGCTGCAAAGAGGACTGCGTCTGCTACTCCATGGATGCAGCAAAGAGAGGCTGCACCAAAGACTGGGCTGCACGTGCTGCACTGGAGCGAGCTGCAAAGAGGACTGCGCCTGCTGCTCCCTGGATGCAGAAAAGAGAGGCTGCACCAGACTGGGCTGCACCTGCTGCACTGGAGCGAGCTGCAAAGAGGACTGCGTCTGATACACCCTGGATGCAGCAAAGAGAGGCTGCACCAGACTGGGCTGCACCTGCTACACTGGAGCTAGCTGCAAAGAGGACTGCGTCTGCTGCGTCCTGTATGCCGCTAAGAGAGGCTGCACCAGACTGGGCTGCACCTGCTGCACTGGAGCGAGCTGCAAAGAGGACTGTGCCTGCTGCTCCCTGGATGCAGCAAGGAGACGCTGCACAAGACTGAGCTGCACCTGCTGCACCCGAGCGAGCTGCAAAGAGGACTGTGCCTTCTGCTCCCTAGATGCAGCAAAGAGAGGCTGCACCAGACTGGGCGGCACCTGCTGCATCGGAGCGCGCTGCAAACAGGACTGCGTCTGCTACTCCATGGATGCCGCAAAGAGAGGCTGCACCAAAGACTGGGCTGCACCTGCTGCACCGGAGCGAGCTGCAAAGAGGACTGCGCCTGCTGCTCCCTGGATGCAGAAAAGAGAGGCTGCACCAGACTGGGCTGCACCTGCTGCACCGGAGCGAGCTGCAAAGAGGACTGCGTCTGGTACACCCTGGATGCAGCAAAGAGAGGCTGCACCAGACTGGGCTGCACCTGCTGCACCGGAGCGAGCTGCAAAGAGGACTGCGTCTGCTACTCCATGGATGCCGCAAAGAGAGGCTGCACCAGAGACTGGGCTGCATTTGCTGCACCGGAGCGAGCTGCAAAGAGGACTGCGTCTGCTACTCCATGGATGCCGCAAAGAGAGGCTGCACCAGACTGGGCTGCACCTGCTGCACCGGAGCGAGCTGCAAAGAGGACTGCGTCTGGTACTCCCTGGATGCAGCAAAGAGAGGCTGCACCAAAGACTGGGCTGCACCTGCTGCACCGGAGCGAGCTGCAAAGAGGACTGCGTCTGCTGCTCCCTGGATGCCGCAAAGAGAGGCTGCACCAGAGACTGGGCTGCATCTGCTGCACCGGAGCGAGCTGCAAAGAGGACTGCGTCTGCTACTCCATGGATGCCGCAAAGAGAGGCTGCACCAGACTGGGCTGCATCTGCTGCACCGGAGCGAGCTGCAAAGAGGACTGCGCCTGCTGCTCCCTGGATGCAGCAAAGAGAGGCTGCACCAGACTGGGCTGCACCTGTTGCACCGGAGCGAGCAGCGAAGAGGACTGCGCCTGCTGCTCCCTGGATGCAGCAAAGAGAGGCTGCACCAGACTGGGCTGCACCTGCTGCACCGGAGCGAGCTGCAAAGAGGACTGCGTCTGCTACTCCATGGATGCCGAAAAGAGAGGCTGCACCAGACTGGGCTGCACCTGCTGCACTGGAGCGAGCTGCAAAGAGGACTGTGCCTGCTGCTCCCTGGATGCAGCAAGGAGACGCTGCACCAGACTGGGCTGCACCTGCTGCACCTGAGTGAGCTGCAAAGAGGACTGCATCTGCTGCGTCCTGTATGCCGCTAAGAGAGGCTGCACCAAGGACTGGGCTGCACCTGCTGCACCGGAGCGAGCTGCAAAGAGGACTGCGTCTGCTACTCCATGGATGCAGCAAAGAGAGGCTGCACCAAAGACTGGGCTGCACGTGCTGCACTGGAGCGAGCTGCAAAGAGGACTGCGCCTGCTGCTCCCTGGATGCAGAAAAGAGAGGCTGCACCAGACTGGGCTGCACCTGCTGCACTGGAGCGAGCTGCAAAGAGGACTGCGTCTGATACACCCTGGATGCAGCAAAGAGAGGCTGCACCATACTGGGCTGCACCTGCTACACTGGAGCTAGCTGCAAAGAGGACTGCGTCTGCTGCGTCCTGTAT
This sequence comes from Triturus cristatus, assembly GCF_964204655.1. NCBI lineage: Eukaryota > Metazoa > Chordata > Amphibia > Caudata > Salamandridae > Triturus > Triturus cristatus. Next base: position 42,187,989 of record NC_140585.1, read on the forward strand.
GCCGCTAAGAGAGGCTGCACCAGACTGGGCTGCACCTGCTGCACTGGAGCGAGCTGCAAAGAGGACTGTGCCTGCTGCTCCCTGGATGCAGCAAGGAGACGCTGCACAAGACTGAGCTGCACCTGCTGCACCCGAGCGAGCTGCAAAGAGGACTGTGCCTTCTGCTCCCTAGATGCAGCAAAGAGAGGCTGCACCAGACTGGGCGGCACCTGCTGCATCGGAGCGCGCTGCAAACAGGACTGCGTCTGCTACTCCATGGATGCCGCAAAGAGAGGCTGCACCAAAGACTGGGCTGCACCTGCTGCACCGGAGCGAGCTGCAAAGAGGACTGCGTCTGCTACTCCATGGATGCAGCAAAGAGAGGCTGCACCAAAGACTGGGCTGCACCTGCTGCACCGGAGCGAGCTGCAAAGAGGACTGCGCCTGCTGCTCCCTGGATGCAGCAAAGAGAGGCTGCACCAGACTCGGCTGCACCTGCTGCACCGGAGCGAGCTGCAAAGAGGACTGTGCCTGCTGCTCCCTGGATGCAGCAAAGAGAGGCTGCACCAGACTGGGCTGCACCTGCTGCACCTGAGCGAGCTGCAAAGAGGACTGTGTCTGCTACTCCATGGATGCAGCAAAGAGAGGCTGCACCAAAGACTGGGCTGCACCTGCTGCACCGGAGCGAGCTGCACAGAGGACTGCGTCTGCTACTCCATGGATGCCGCAAAGAGAGGCTGCACCAGACTGGGCTGCACATGCTGCACCGGAGCGAGCTGCAAAGAGGACTGTGCCTGCTGCTCCCTGGATGCAGCAAGGAGACGCTGCACCAGACTGGGCTGCACCTGCTGCACCTGAGTGAGCTGCAAAGAGGACTGCGTCTGCTGCGTCCTGTATGCCGCTAAGAGAGGCTGCACCAAGGACTGGGCTGCACCTGCTGCACCGGAGCGAGCTGCAAAGAGGACTGCGTCTGTACTCCATGGATGCAGCAAAGAGAGGCTGCACCAAAGACTGGGCTGCACGTGCTGCACTGGAGCGAGCTGCAAAGAGGACTGCGCCTGCTGCTCCCTGGATGCAGCAAAGAGAGGCTGCACCAGACTGGGCTGCACCTGCTGCACCGGAGCGAGATGCAAAGAGGACTGCGTCTGGTACACCCTGGATGCAGCAAAGAGAGGCTGCACCAGACTGGGCGGCACCTGCTACACTGGAGCTAGCTGCAAAGAGGACTGCGTCTGCTGCGTCCTGTATGCCGCTAAGAGAGGCTGCACCAGACTGGGCTGCACCTGCTGCACTGGAGCGAGCTGCAAAGAGGACTGTGCCTGCTGCTCCCTGGATGCAGCAAGGAGACGCTGCACCAGACTGAGCTGCACCTGCTGCACCCGAGAGAGCTGCAAAGAGGACTGCGTCTGCTGCATCCTGTATGCTGCTAAGAGAGGCTGCACCAGACTGGGCTGCACCTGCTGCACTGGAGCGAGCTGCAAAGAGGACTGTGTCTGCTACTCCATGGATGGAGCAAGGAGACGCTGCACCAGACTGGGCTGCACCTGCTGCACCGGAGCGAGCTGCAAAGAGGACTGTGCCTGCTGCTCCCTGGATGCAGCAAAGAGAGGCTGCACCAGACTGGGCTGCACCTGCTGCATTGGAGCGCGCTGCAAACAGGACTGCGTCTGCTACTCCATGGATGCCGCAAAGAGAGGCTGCACCAAAGACTGGGCTGCACCTGCTGCACCGGAGCGAGCTGCAAAGAGGACTGCGTCTGCTACTCCATGGATGCAGCAAAGATAGGCTGCACCAAAGACTGGGCTGCACCTGCTGCACCGGAGCGAGCTGCAAAGAGGACTGCGCCTGCTGCTCCCTGGATGCAGCAAAGAGAGGCTGCACCAGACTCGGCTGCACCTGCTGCACCGGAGCGAGCTGCAAAGAGGACTGTGCCTGCTGCTCCCTGGATGCAGCAAAGAGAGGCTGCACCAGACTGGGCTGCACCTGCTGCACCGGAGCGAGCTGCAAAGAGGACTGCGTCTGCTGCTCCCTGGATGGAGCAAAGAGAGGCTGCACCAGACTGGGCTGCACCTGCTGCACCGGAGCGAGCTGCAAAGAGGACTGCGCCTGCTGCTCCCTGGATGCAGCAAAGAGAGGCTGCACCAGACTGGGCTGCACCTGCTGCACCGGAGCGAGCTGCAAAGAGGACTGCGTCTGCTGCTCCCTGGATGGAGCAAAGAGAGGCTGCACCAGACTGGACTGCACCTGCTGCACCGGAGCGAGCTGCAAAGAGGACTGCGGCTGCTGCTCCCTGGATGGAGCAAAGAGAGGCTGCACCAGACTGGACTGCACCTGCTGCACCGGAGCGAGCTGCAAAGAGGACTGCGCCTGCTGCTCCCTGGATGCAGCAAAGAGAGGCTGCACCAGACTGGGCTGCACCTGCTGCACCGGAGCGAGCTGCAAAGAGGACTGCATCTGCTGCTCCCTGGATGCAGCAAAGAGAGGCTGCACCAGACTGGGCTGTACCTGCTGCACCGGAGCGAGCGGCAAAGAGGACTGCGTCTGCTACTCCATGGATGCCGCAAAGAGAGGCTGCACCAGACTGGGCTGCACCTGCTGCACCGGAGCGAGTTGCAAAGAGGACTGCGGCTGCTACTCCATGGATGCCGCAAAGAGAGGCTGCACCAAAGACTGGGCTGCACCTGCTGCTCCGGAGCGAGCTGCAAAGAGGACTGCGCCTGCTGCTGCCTGGATGCAGCAAAGAGAGGCTGCACCAGACTCGGCTGCACCGGAGCGAGCTGCAAAGAGGACTGCATCTGCTGTGCCAACTTGTGGAAAAGAGATCCACAGAAGAAGTGACTCCAAGGGCTAATTGAATAGGCTCCTGTTCAGCTTCAGGACCACCAAAAGCTAAGGTAACTTGCACCCCCTTAAGCCCAGCTATTCGTTACTGCAGCTGGACGATGAAGTGCCTTCTGGGAAACCGAGTCCTGATGATAAAAACACTTTAACAAGAGTGCAGCTACACAGTCTAAGGACAGATAGCAGAAAACAGAACATTAAAATATCAATAGAGTTGATTTGGAAGTCTACCTAGTCCGCCATTTTAGGTTTCTTTAGAACGACTTCAGGAAGACTCCTGCACAGCGATGCAGGGTCTCAGCTTGTCCCAGAAGACACATTGTAGGAGCACTTCAGGCCGCAGGTGGAGTATTTGAAACGATCCGGCATTCTGCATGGATAGATTCTTGCAGCATGTTGGCTACTCTAGGTTTATTTCAGCAGGACCTGGAGAAATGCTTGTTTGATGCACCACTACCTTGAGAAACTGGTTGAGAATCCTTATGACCTGTTGAGTGAAATGATGCCCTACAGCTCTACCATATATCATAAAACCATCCCGAAATAACATATTGGAAGAGAGGCACAGCATGACAATGTTCATGCGCCACGCGTGCCGTTTTAAGTCTGCTCATCAGCTCCAGGTGTTTCGGTTGGATTAATGCATCCCTTGAAGCTTCTTCATGGGTGATCCAGTGCAGGGTGGTGAATTTCAGGAGTTTTTTTACTTTCACAAAAATCTGAGAGTGCTTTTAGGGGTAATTTTGAGGTAAAATCTCAGATTTTACCGTTTTTACGCAGAGTAGATCCTCTGGAGCCCCTTACCTTTAACCTTACTGTTGGAAGGCGTTCCCCGGGGAGGCTGCGGAATGCGTTCCTGGAGATAAAGTTCGTACCCCGATCACTCACGACTTTGCGGGGGAACCCCACGCGGGAGAAGATCCCCATCAAGGCCCGGCCTACCACGGAGGCCGTCACGGTGCGGAGGGGGATGGCTTCGGGATAGCGGGTGGCATAGTCCAAGGCCCGGCTGTAAAAGTTCACGTACTCCACCCAGGTGGTACCGGGTATCTTCTTGCAGTCTCTAAACCGTTGCCGGTACATTTCAGGGGTGAGCCCATATCTGGCTACTAGGACCTCTTTCATGTGACTGTAGGAGTTAATCACCGTGGAGGGCAGTTCCAGCAGGGTATCTCTCCCCTCGCTCAGGAACCGGCCCCACAGCCCAGCCCCCCAGTCTTTCTGCGGGACTCGGTGGGAGGTCATGGCGACTTCGTAGGCTTTGAACCATTGCTGGATGTTGTCGTTCTTATAGTATTCCTTCACCACATCTTTGGGGATGTGGACCTTTGGTTCCACGGTGGAGGAGAGAGGTTGGGTTTCCGAGGGTCTGGCCTCCGCATTCTTAGCCTTGAGCTCGATCTCTTTCAGGCTACGTTCGTGCTCCAGTTGGAGTTTTCTTTCTTCGTGTTCTCTTTGTCGTTTCTTTTCCTCGAGTTCTCCTTGTAGGCGTAACTGTTTGTTAGAAAGGGTAGACGGACCGGGAGGGTCGGCCGGGGTCAGGAGGAGAGGTCTCCGGGGAGAGCCGTCTCCAGCGATCGTACAGACAAGTAACTTCCCCCCCACAGACAGATACCACACACGGATAAGGTTCAGTGTTCTTTATAAGCACTTCTTAAGGTACGGTTGAATGGTACAAGGAGGTCTGGACTCAGGGGTCCCCTCGATTCAAGTCTCTCAAAGCAGGGTAAGGGGTAGCGGGACAGTCTGTCTACCAGTCAGGTAGTTCGGATGAGATGATGACTAGCTCACAATCCTCGAGCTTGGTGGTTTAGTTGGTACGGGCCGCGGCAGCGCCAGCAGGTCCCGGTTGAGATGGTCGGTACACGGTCCGCGGCAGCGCCAGCAGGTCCCGGAAAGATGGTCGATGTACGGTCCGCGGCAGCGCCAGCAGGTCCCGGTGAGGATGGTCGATACAACGGGCCGCGGCAGCGCCAGCAGGTCCCAACGAAGATGGTCGTTACAACGGGCCGCGGCAGCGCCAGCAGGTCCCGACGAGGATGGTCGTTACAACGGGCCGCGGCAGCGCCAGCAGGTCCCGACGAGGATGGATGTTGCAGAAGGCCGCGGCAGCGCCAGCAGGCAGGACGATGGTTCACAAGAGCGGGCTACGGCAGCGCCAGTAGTCCGTCAAGGCTGAGTTCTCTCGGTGTCTCTCGACTCCAGGATACAACTGCCTTCCTGCTCCGGAGTTGCCCCAGTTATAGGGCAGGCGCCCTTTGATGTCCGGACCCTCGCACGTGGAGGTCGGAGGGCCCGGGATGAAGGTGTCCAGACACCCAGCAGGGGGTGGAGCCAGCGCCTGGGGGAGCTGGAGGCGATCGGCACCTGGCGGGGGAAGAGCTCTTGACACTTCGTTCTCCCATTGACCTGCCAAGTGGTCCGCTCACCTCCTGGGTGGAGGGTGGTGCCGGGATGTCGGGGCCGGCCAGGCCCGGGGTTAGGGTCGGGCCGAGGCCACGCGGCCTCGTGGTGCAGGGCCCAAGATGGTGGCTTGAACCGGCCGGGGGAGCCGGTGGGGCCGGGCCCCGTGATGAGTAGAGGTCCGAGGGCAGAAGATCCGTCAGGAGACGGGGTACAGGTGCTTTTCGTGGGTTATGCCTGGTGGGCCGGAGCTCGGGCCCTGTCGTGCGGGGAGGGAGCAAGCCCTTCGTGTGGCCTGTCCAACATGCGTCCCCCCCAGCTGAAGGCGGGGAGAGTCACCCATCTCCTTGGGGACTCTCTTCGTCGAGGCGGAAAAAGCGGGACAGGCCATCCGCGTTGGCGTGGTCTTGGCCTGGTCGGTGCTCCACAGTGAAGTCCATTCCCTGCAGGGAAATGGACCAGCGCAAGAGTTTCGGGTTCTCCCCCCGCATCTGCATCAGCCACTGCAGGGGTCGATGGTCGGTTTGTACCCGGAAGTGGGTACCGAAGAGATAGGGCCGGAGCTTTTTGAGGGCCCACACCACTGCGAAGGCCTCCCTCTCGATGGTGCTCCAGCGCTGTTCTCGGGCCAGGAGACGTCGACTGATGAAGGCCACCGGCTGGTCATGACCCTCGGGGTTTAACTGAGAAAGGACGGCTCCGATGCCGTGGTCGGAGGCGTCGGTCTGTACCACGAATTCCCGACTGTAATCGGGGGCCTGGAGCACAGGGGCGGTGCACAGGGCGGCCTTCAGCTTCTCGAAGGCCGCTTGACAATCGGGGGTCCAGTTAATCCGCCTCGGCTGGTTCTTGGACGTGAGACCCGTGAGGGGCCCCACGATGCTGCCGTAGTCTTTCACGAACCGCCGGTAGTAGCCGGTGAGCCCCAAGAAGGCTCGGACCTCGGTCTGGGTGACGGGGGCCTGCCAGGACTGGATGGCAGCAATCTTAAGTTGTAGCGGGGCCACCAGCCCGCTTCCCACTTGGTGCCCAAGGTAGGTCACAGACCCTTGGCCAATTTGGCACTTGCCGGCCTTAATTGTGAGGCCGGCCCGCTGGAGGGCCTGTAGGACCTCTTGGAGGTGACGGAGGTGGTCGGGCCAGTGGCGGCTGTATACAGCGATATCGTCCAGGTAGGCAGCGCTGAACTCTTCGAGCCCCGCCAAGACCTGGTTCACGAGGCGTTGAAACGTGGCGGGGGCATTCTTCATGCCGAAGGGCATGACCTTGAATTGGTAGTGGCCATCGGGGGTAGAGAAGGCTGACCGTTCCTGAGCCCTGGGTGTGAGGCCGATCTGCCAGTAGCCCGCTGTTAGGTCGAAGGTACTAAGGTAGCGGGCGGCCCCCAGCCGGTCGATCAGCTCGTCTGCTCGGGGAATCGGATGAGCGTCGGTCCGGGTGACAGCGTTCAAGCCCCGGTAGTCGACGCAGAATCTCAGTTCAGGTGCGGTGCCGGGGGCAGCGGCTTTGGGAACCAATACAACCGGACTGGCCCAGGGACTGTCCGAGGGCTCGATGACCCCGATTGTGAGCATCTTGGCCACTTCCTCCTGTATGCAGGCCCGTACCCGATCTGGTACGCGGTAGGCCCGGTGTCGGACAGGGGGACTGTCCCCGGTGTCCACGTCGTGCAAACACCAAGGGGTGACCCCGGGGGTGAGGGAGAACAGGGTAGCGAACTGCAGCAGCAGGTTCCGACAGCCCTGGCGTTGCTCCGAAGTGAGGGCGTCAGAGAGCCGGACCCCGTCCACGGAGCCGTCATTCTCCTGAGTCTTCAGAAGATCCGGGAGGGGTTCGGAGTCTTCCTCTGCCCCACTGTCCGTAGCCATCAGGAGGCTGAGTTCTGAGCGCACAAAGTGTGGTTTGAGTCGGTTGGTGTGGAGGACCCGGAGGGGGTTCCGGGAGGTCCCCAGGTCGATGAGATAAGTGACGGGGCTTTTGCGCTCGACCACTTTGAAGGGCCCCGTCCACTTATCTTGCAAGGCACATGGTTCGGTGGGGGACATCACCCATACTTGTTGTCCGGGCTCGAACTCAACGGAGGAGGCATTGTGATCATACCACCTCTTCATGTCCTCCTGGCTGGTCTCGAGGTTCGCCTTGGCCATCTCTCTGAAGCGCCGGGTCTGATTGCGTAGGGCCAGGATGTATTTGAAGACGTCTGGAGGGGTCTTTAGGGGGGCCCTCTCCCAACCTTCTTTTACGAGGCTGAGGGGCCCTCACACAGGGTGCCCGTACAGGAGTTCGAAAGGGCTAAAACCGAGGGACTTCTGGGGAACTTCTCGGTAGGCGAAGAGGAGGCACGGGAGTAGTACATCCCACTGGCGACGGAGGGGCTCTTCCAATCCCCCAATCATCCCCTTGAGAGTGCGGTTAAAACGCTCCACTAGTCCGTTCCCTTGGGGGTGATAGGGGGTCGTGAATCTGTAGGTGACCCCGCATTGTTGCCAGAGGGACTTCATGTATTTGGATATAAAGTTCGTGCCTCGGTCGCTGACGACTTCTCGGGGGAAGCCTACCCGGGAGAAGATCCCCTTTAGGGCCCGGCCAACCACCGGAGCTGTCACGGTCCGTAGGGGCACCGCCTCGGGGTAGCGGGTGGCATGGTCCACCAGTACTAAGATGAACCTGTGTCCTTGTGCCGTGCGGGGGTCCAGAGGCCCCACAATGTCTATCCCCACCCTTTCGAACGGGGTGGTGACCACAGGGAAGGGTTGCAGAGGGGCTTTCAGCTTCCGACCACTCTTCCCGCTGGCTTGGCATGTGGGGCAAGATCGGCAGTGGTTCAGGACGTCGTTCCTCATTTTCGGCCAGAAAAAGTGGGTCACTAGGCGGCTGTACGTTTTGTCCTGGCCCAGGTGTCCAGCCAGGGGGACATCGTGGGCCAGGTTGAGCAGAAAGTCTCTGAAGCGGAGAGGTACCACCAGTACTCGACCGGCCCCTAGCTCGGCGATTCTTTGCTCGCTGTATAGCAGGTCGTTATCCCAGTAGACCCAGTGAGTTCCGGTGGAGTCCCCTGCGTTCTGGGCGCTGGCTTGTTGGCGGAGTCCCTCGAGGGAGGGACAGGTCTTTTGTTCCTGGCGGAACTGTTCTTGGGTGGGCCCCCCTTCTTGACGCCACTGAGCCAGGTCAGGAAGGTCCTGGGGTTGCGCGTCCCCTTCGGTCGTCGGGTCTGGGAGGCTGGCCTCGTCGTTGTCTTCTACTGGGGCGACCGGGGGCGGAGGTGCTGGCCATTCCGGTTCTTCTGATCGAGGGACGGCACGGGCGGCCATGGACCGGGTGGTTATGCAGGCCCAGTCCGGGAGGCCCAGCATCCCCAGGTGCTCTCTTCTCTCAACGGTGGCCCACGGGGAACTCTCGAGGTCATTCCCCAGGAGGCAGTCCACGGGGGCATCGTCCCGGACCGTCACCTTCAACAGGCCGGAGACCCCTCCCCATTCGAATGGGACGCAGGCCATTTGACACATACTTTCAGAGTTGTCTGCCGAGCGGACGGGGCAGAGAATGTTCGGCAGGATCTGCTCGGGCTTCACCAGGTGACAGCGGACGGCCGTCACACTGGCGCCTGTGTCACGCAAGGCCTCGGCTCGCTGTCCATTAATGGTCACCCACTGACCGTATTTCCTGGTGTTAGCGGGTAGGGGAGCCCGCGGGACCATGTCTCTTCCCCCTAAGCACGCCAGGACCATGGCGGCCGGTTCCCACTCTTGCTGGGCCGGCTCATACTCTTCTGGTTCCTCCGATGATCGCTCTTCCCCCAGGGCGGCGGCAGCTACCTGGCGGGGCTTGGGTGTTTGGTTCTGCGGGCAGCTCGGGTCATTGGCGTAGTGGCCGACTCGCTGGCATCGGTGGCACGTGACGTTGGCTCGGACCCCAGGACGCCACGGGGGGTTGCCCCGGCTGGCCGGAGGCGGGGTGCTGGCCACGGGTGTTGCTGGCAAGGCGTCTCTCCCTCGCCCCTGGCCCCCTCCTCCTCCCCGAGGACGGTGCTGGCCTTCGTTGCTTCTGTTCTGTTCGTGTGGCCCCCTCCGGCCCACTCGGGTGCTTTCCCATCGGTCAGCTTCGGCGGCGAGCTGCCGGGGGTCAGTTAGCTTACTGTCGAGGAGGTGCTGCCGGAGCTCGACGAAACAGTTGTTCGACAGGTGCTCCCACACCATAAGGTTAAAGAGTTGTTCGTAGGTGGTGACATGGCTCCCCTTTATCCAACCCTCGAAGGCACGGCTGAAATAGTTCACGTATTCTACCCAAGTTGTACCTGGGATCCGGGTGCAATCTCTGAACCTCTGGCGGTACATCTCGGGTGTGAGGCCGTAGCGGGTGAGGAGGGCAGCCTTCATGTGGTCGTAGGACGACATTTGGTGATCTGGGAGCTGCAGTAGGGCGTCGCGACCCTCGTTGATAAACCTCCCCCAAAGTCCGGCTCCCCAATCACTCCGGTCGATCCGGTGGGAGGTCATGGCGATCTCGTAGGCTTTAAACCACTGTTGTATGTCGTCTTCTCGGACATACTCGCGGACAACATCCTTGGGGATGTGGACTTTTTTCTCGATTGGCCCCGGGGTGTGTGGTCGCTCAGGCACCCCCAGTTCTTTATTCTGTTTCCGAAGTTCTATCTCCGCTAGTTGGCGCTCGTGCTCGAGCGTTATTTTTTTCTCCTCCAGCTCTCTCTGTCTCTGCTTCTCTTCTCGTTCATCTCGGAGCCGCATCTGCTCGAGGTTGAGTTTCTGTTCAGCTAACTTGAGTTCCCCATCCATCTTGAGTCGTGCCATTTCCAACTCGTGCAATCTGGTTCTTTCTCTTTCTCGGATCTCCTCCTGCGAGAGGCCCGTTCCCCGCTCCTCGGGAGCCGTGGCGTTCCCCTCTGGTGTGATGCTGCTTTGGTCGGAGGGTCCGGCGACCCCAGTTTCTGTCCACGACTCTAGGGCGTGCTTTAGATCATCCTTGGTACTCAGGCCGGTGGTAGCAATGCCAAGTTCTATGCAGAATTGTCTCAGTTCGCGGTGGTTGTATTCTTCTATTTTATCCATTTGGAATTTCTCGGTGGAGCTGCTATCTTTGGCTGACATCGTGTTTTTGTCGTGGGGTGAGCTACTCTCTGTACGATTACGCGTTGATTCGGATCGCGCCGCTGGCCACCAATGTTAGAAAGGGTAGACGGACCGGGAGGGTCGGCCGGGGTCAGGAGGAGAGGTCTCCGGGGAGAGCCGTCTCCAGCGATCGTACAGACAAGTAACTTCCCCCCCACAGACAGATACCACACACGGATAAGGTTCAGTGTTCTTTATAAGCACTTCTTAAGGTACGGTTGAATGGTACAAGGAGGTCTGGACTCAGGGGTCCCCTCGATTCAAGTCTCTCAAAGCAGGGTAAGGGGTAGCGGGACAGTCTGTCTACCAGTCAGGTAGTTCGGATGAGATGATGACTAGCTCACAATCCTCGAGCTTGGTGGTTTAGTTGGTACGGGCCGCGGCAGCGCCAGCAGGTCCCGGTTGAGATGGTCGGTACACGGTCCGCGGCAGCGCCAGCAGGTCCCGGAAAGATGGTCGATGTACGGTCCGCGGCAGCGCCAGCAGGTCCCGGTGAGGATGGTCGATACAACGGGCCGCGGCAGCGCCAGCAGGTCCCGACGAAGATGGTCGTTACAACGGGCCGCGGCAGCGCCAGCAGGTCCCGACGAGGATGGTCGTTACAACGGGCTGCGGCAGCGCCAGCAGGTCCCGACGAGGATGGATGTTGCAGAAGGCCGCGGCAGCGCCAGCAGGCAGGACGATGGTTCACAAGAGCGGGCTACGGCAGCGCCAGTAGTCCGTCAAGGCTGAGTTCTCTCGGTGTCTCTCGACTCCAGGATACAACTGCCTTCCTGCTCCGGAGTTGCCCCAGTTATAGGGCAGGCGCCCTTTGATGTCCGGACCCTCGCACGTGGAGGTCGGAGGGCCCGGGATGAAGGTGTCCAGACACCCAGCAGGGGGTGGAGCCAGCGCCTGGGGGAGCTGGAGGCGACCGGCACCTGGCGGGGGAAGAGCTCTTGACACTTCGTTCTCCCATTGACCTGCCAAGTGGTCCGCTCACCTCCTGGGTGGAGGGTGGTGCCGGGATGTCGGGGCCGGCCAGGCCCGGGGTTAGGGTCGGGCCGAGGCCACGCGGCCTCGTGGTGCAGGGCCCAAGATGGCGGCTTGAACCGGCCGGGGAAGCCGGTGGGGCCGGGCCCCGTGATGAGTAGAGGTCCGAGGGCAGAAGATCCGTCAGGAGACGGGGTACAGGTGCTTTTCGTGGGTTATGCCTGGTGGGCCGGAGCTCGGGCCCTGTCGTGCGGGGAGGGAGCAAGCCCTTCGTGTGGCCTGTCCAACACTGTTCTACCGCCAGCTTCTTTTCGGCCAGTTTTAGCTCTCCTTCGATTTTTAATTTTGCTAGTTCTAGTTCGTGGTTGCGACCTCTTTCTCGGTCCGCTAGTTCCTCTGGGGATAGGCCCCCCTCGGGGGCGCCGTTCCTCCCCGGGGTGCTTCGTGGTTCATTAGGAGGCTCTCCTTCTGTTTGTGTCCGGGGAGTTCCCGCCTCGACCCAGGTTTTTAATGCTCCCTGGAAGTCCTCTTTCGTGCTTAGTCCGGTGGTAGCGATTCCAAGGTCTTTGCAAAATTGTTTCAGTTCTCGGTGCGTATAAGATTCCAACTGGTCCTCTCGGATGTCGTGCTCGGGTTGGTGCCTGCGGCACCTAGGGAGGTTTCTCCTTCCATTTCTTCTTGGTAGTGCGTCAGCCGTCTACTGCACGATCTCTAGGTGTTGGCTCGGATCCCGTCGCCTGCCACCAAATGTTGGAAGGCGTTCCCCGGGGAGGCTGCGGAATGCGTTCCTGACCACCCGGAGGCCCACCTTTCCCAGAGTTAGGCCGAGCAAGAGCGGGGGGGGCCCTTCCTGGAAGGGGCTCGTACCTAGGATGGCACACGCTGCGCTTACTCTCTTCGGATAGAGGGACACCACACAGTAATTCTTTGTAAGACAATAGACTTTATCGTTAGTTGTCAGGGATCTTTATGATCCGGAAGGCAGGTGCAGAATTGGTGCCACAAGCGGCAGCGATCTCGTGAGGAGGGGTAAGGGGTAGCGGGACAGTCTTTGCATCAGTGTCTCTGCGGAGTATCCGGCGCCCAGCTCTCAATCCTCGAGCTGAGGGGATGTTGCTTCTCTCGGCAATCTCTGCTGATTCTCTTGGAGGAGCGGGCCGCAAGTCACTCAGCAGGCACCGGAGGTTCGTAGTACGGGGAGCCGCGAAGGCGTCAGCAGGGCTCAGATGGTTCAGAGTTCGGGGAGCCGCGACAGCGTCAGCAGGGCTCAGATGGTTCAGAGTTCGGGGAGCCGCAACAGCGTCAGCAGGGCTCAGATGGTTCAGAGTTCTTTGGTTCGGGGAGCGATCGAGCCGCGACCAGGTCAGCAGGCTCTCGTCAGTCTAGGTCTTCTCTGCCTCCCGTCCCTTCCGTACCCCCTGTTATACTTCCCCTCCTCTTTGAAGTCCGGAGTCCTCGCCGAGAGGGGTTTGGGTGCCTGGGGCGGTGTGTCGGGGCTTCCTGTCGCTCGGCCCTTTGATCTGTTCAGGTGGGTCCGGGAGGGACTCCAGACGCCCAGCAGGTGAGGCGGACGCTCACCGGGGGCCTGGTGGTCGATCGAAACCTCCCTCGGGGAAGAGACCAGAGGTGTGACAGGGTCGGCGCCTCTCGGTCTGGTTTGGGGGGTTTCGCTCTCCCTCGGCCGGGCATGCGTGTTGGGGATCTGGCCGGCCCTCGGGATGTTGGGCCATGGGGGCCGGAAGTCTGTGACATCGAGGATCGGTGCGGTTGCAGGGTAGCTTGCTGGTCGGGAGGGCCCACGCCACGAGGCCGGTCTCACACTTACCTCTTCCCTTACTCCATACCTTACCTTAACGATAGCCCCTACCTGTGACTATTTACCTGTAACCTTTCAGATCCCTTTTCTCCAATGTTTTTGTTTTCTGTATAAATAATATCCGGTTATTAAACCCCCACCTGAAGGGCAATATGAAATCAGAAAACTGCAACGGAAGAGAGTGACAAAGAGAAAGGGCTTGGTTGAAACAACGTAGGGAGTGTAAAAGGCAAGAAGAGGAAAGAGCAACCGAAATGAAGAATTAGTACCTCAGAGCTGAGAGCAAATCAAACAAATTAATCATTTTCTTTCTATGAATACTCACCGGTAACCACCCACATAGGGCTTCCTATCAGCGCTCACCTGTAATCATCATACACAGGGCTTCCTACCAGCAGTATCCTATACCCGCCCTACACAGGGCTTGCTACCGGCACTCACCTGTGACCATCATACACAGGGCTTTCTACAAGCACTAACCTATAACCACCTTACACAGGGCTTGCTACCAGCACTCACCTGTGACCATCATACACAGGGCTTCCTACCAGCAGTAACCTATACCCGCCCTACACAGGGCTTGCTACCGGCACTCACCTGTGACAATCATACACAGGGCTTTCTACAAGTACTAACCTATAACCACCTTACACAGGGCTTGCTACCAGCACTCAACTGTAACCATCATACACATGGCTTCCTACAAGCACTAACCTATACCCACTTTACACAGGGCTTGATACCAGCACTCACCTGTGACCATCATACACAGGACTTTCTAGAAGCATGAACCTATAACAACATTACACAGGGCTTGCTACCAGCACTCACCTGTGACCATCATACACATGGCTTCCTACAAGCACTAACCTATATCCACCTTACACAGGGCTTGATACCGGCACTCACCTGAGACCATCATACACAGGGCTTTCTACAAGCACTAACCTATAACCACCTTACACAGGGCTTGCTACCAGCACTCACCTTTGACCATCATACACAGGGCTTTCTACAAGCACTAACCTATAACCACCTTACACAGGGCTTGCTACCAGCACTCAACTGTAACCATCATACACATGGCTTCCTACAAGCACTAACCTATACCCACTTTACACAGGGCTTGATACCGGCACTCACCTGAGACCATCATACACAGGGCTTTCTACAAGCACTAACCTATAACCACCTTACACAGGGCTTGCTACCAGCACTCACCTGTGACCATCATACACAGGGCTTCCTACCAGCAGTAACCTATACCCGCCCTACACAGGGCTTGCTACCGGCACCCACCTGTGACCATCATACACAGGGCTTTCTACAAGCACTAACCTATACCCACTTTACACAGGGCTTGATACCGGCACTCACCTGAGACCATCATACACAGGGCTTTCTACAAGCACTAACCTATAACCACCTTACACAGGGCTTGCTACCCGCACTCACCTCTAACCATCATGCACAGGACTTTCTAGAAGCACAAACCTATAACAACATTACACAGGGCTTGCTACCAGCACTCACCTGTGACCATCATACACATGGCTTCCTACAAGCACTAACCTATACCCGCCCTACACAGGGCTTGCTACCGGCACTCACCTGTAACCATCATACACATGGCTTCCTACAAGCACTAACCTATACCCACCTTACACAGGGCTTGCTACCGGCACTCACCTGTAACCATCATACACAGGGCTTCCTAGAAGCACTAACCTATAACCACCTTACACCGAACTTGCTACTGACACTCACCTGTGACCATCATACACAGGACTTCCTAACAGCAATAACCTATAACCTCCTTATCCAGGGTTTGATACCAGCACTCACCTGTGACCATCATACAAATGCCTCCCTACAAGCAATAACCTATAACCACCTTACACAGGGCTTGCTACCAGCACTCACGTCTAACCATCATGCACAGGACTTTCTAGAAGCACTAACCTATAACAACATTACACAGGGCTTGCTACCAGCACTCACCTATGACCATCATACACATGGCTTCCTACAAGCAATAACCTATAATTACCTTACACAGGGTGTTAGACCTGGCACCATTGACGTGAGTCTCCCTTCCATTTTTCACTGTGCCTCCTCTGTTTTTCTGGTGATAGATGCTCTGGGCCCTGCGCCACTGCGATTCAGTGATGCAGCGCGGATCCTCCCTGTATAAAGTCCCTGTATAAAGATGACATATGAATTGATGTATCCCTGATTGGCTTATTTGGTCTACCTGTTAGTCCCTAGTAATGTGGCCTGTGTGTGCCCAGGGCTGGTAAACCAAATGCTGCTGGTGGGCCTGCAGCGCTGATTTGCGCCACCCACAGAAGCAGCTTGTAAAGTGTGTCTCAGACCTGCCACTGCAGTGTCTGTGTGCAGTCTAGAACTGCCATCTTGGCTGTGAAGTGCACCCACTTCCCAGCCCCTGAACCTTCCCTTGGCATCATGTACGCCACCCCTATGGTAGGGTGCATTGTATGTGTAAGGTAGGACATGTTCTGATGTGTGTAGCATGTCCTGGTAGTGAATTACACCCAATTTCGTTTTTCACTACTGTAAGGCTACCTGTTCTCCATAGGCCAGAATGGGAGGTTTGGCTATTACATTCTATAGTCCGAACTGACCCATAGAACATGGTAGAAAAACGAATTTAGTATGCCTGAGCTCAGAATATTAAAATACATCTTTAAGTCAAGTTTATTTTTATATTCTGTGTTTGAAAATACCACTTTTAGAAAGTAGGTATTTTCTTGCCTAAGCCTTCCAGTGTGCTCTGCTGTTATGTGTATTGGCTGTCTGGTTTTGGAGGGACAGGGCAGGCTGAGTCAGACCTGGGTTGAATAGATAGATCTACCTTGGAGTGAGGGGAGGGGTAGCTCCTGCACTTGAATTGGGCTGTGCCTGGCAAGGTGAATGCTGGCTCCACCTCCCACTGTTCTGAAAGGAAGAATGCAGCCTGGTAAACAAAGTGCTCCAGGGCTGGGCAGAACTGGTTCTGGCTGGGTTCAGTGACTTGTAGCTTCTGAGAACAAAGACTTTTGGGGTATAAATATCTGTGCTGAAACCCCTACAATTTGTATTGCCCCTGGATCTCAAGACCAACCTCTGTCCGTGGAACTGAAGGAAGCTGCAGGAGAGGACTGCCCTGGTGTTGTGTGCTGTTCCCTGGATTGGCCTGCAGTTGTTTTCATTGGACTGGAAATAGGAGGGAAAAGGAGCTGTAAGAGAAAGTTTTAATCATGAACCTGCAATCACCCAAGGGCTAGAGAGAGAACTAGCCTCCTGACTGAAGTCTCAGGACCAGTAGACTTCATTTTGTCGCTAAGGCCTGTTAGCGAGCCACCGCAGCCGAGGAGCGTCAAGAAATTCATCGCACTGCTGCTGCAGAGGGCTCGCTGGCCTGACCATCCCCCTGCACGTTTGAGGGCCTAGAAATTATCGCTACAGCCGCGGAGCGTCAGGAAAATCGCCGCATCGCTGCCGCTGAGAGCTCGCTGGCCTGATTATCGCCCCGCACGTTTGCGGGCCTAAAAATTATCGCTACTGCCGCGGAGCGTCAGGAAAATCGTCGCATCGCTGCCGCTGGGGGTTCGCTGGCCTGATCATCGCCCCTCACATTTGCGGGCCTAAAAAGTATCGCTACAGCCGCGGAGCATCAGGAAAATCATCGCATCGCTGCCGCTGAGGGCTCGCTGGCCTGATCATCGCCCTACACGGTTGCGGGCCCCAAAATTGTTGCTAACATCCGTTAGAGAGCGGCCGCGACCAAAAGCGTGAGGAAAAATATCGCTATCCCGCGGTAGCTGCATTTTTGTGGATTATTGTCAACAACATCCCAGAACTGCGAGTAAAAGGGTCGCAGAGACCATTGCCTCGAACTGAACTTTGCATTCCCCATTTGAACTATTTTTGCAGCATCCAGAGAGAATTATTTTTGTACAGTATTGTGTCTTTCTCGTTATTTGGTCTTGTGATAAGCCTATATATAAAGAGAACTATTTTTAATAACTGCCTGTGTTGTGTCCCTTTGTAGTGTTCCTCACTGTATTACTGTGTATGGTCAAAGACGCTTAACACACTGCCTCTGAGATTAGCCTAACTGCTCGTGCTACGTTACCACAGGGTGGAGCAGGGGTTGTCAAAGGGGTGCCGCCCTTCACTCTGACTTAGAAAGAAGGATCCCTGCTTGGACAGTGGCCATGCACTGCCAACCAGAGACCCCCATTTCTAACACAGGGTTTGCTACCAGCACTCACCTGTGACCATCATACACATGGCTTCCTACAAGCACTAACCTATAACAACTTTACACAGGGCTTGCTACCGGCACTCACTTGTAACCATCATACACAGCTCTTCCTATCAGCACTAACCTATATCCAACTTACACAGTGCTTGCTACCAGCACTCACTTGTAACGATCATACACAGGACTTTCTACAAGCACTAACCTATAACCACCTTATACAGGGCTTGCTACCGGCACTCACCTGTGACCATCATACACAGGGCTTTCTAAAGCAATAACCTATAACCACCTTACACTGGGCTTGCTACCTGCACTCACCTGTGACCATCATACACAGGGCTTTCTACAAGCAATAACCTATAACAACTTTACACAGGGCTTGATACCAGCACTCACCTGTAACCATCATACACAGGTCTTCCTATCAGCACTAACCTATACCCGCCCTACACAGGGCTTGCTACCGGCACTCACCTGTGACCATCATACACAGGGCTTCCTACCAGCAGTAACCTATACCCACCCTACACAGGGCTTGCTACCTGCACTCACCTGTGACCATCATACACAGGGCTTTCTACAAGCACTAACCTATAACAACATTACACAGGGCTTGCTACCAGCACTCACCTATGACCATCATACACATGAATTCCTACAAGCAATAACCTATCATTACCTTACACAGGGCTTGCTACCAGCACTCACCTGTGACCATCATACACATGGCTTGCTACAAGCACTAACCTATAACAACTTTACACAGGGCTTGCTACCAGCACTCACCTGTAACCATCATACACAGCTCTTCCCATCAGCACTAACCTATAACCACCTTATACAGGGCTTGCTACCAGCACTCAACTGTAACCATCATGCACATGGCTTCCTACAAGCACTTACCTATAACCACATTACACAGGGCTTGTTACCGGCACTCACCTGTAACCATCATACACAGGGCTTCCTACAAGCCCTAACCTATAACCACCTTACACCAGACTTGCTACTGGCACTCACCTGTAACCATCATACACAGGAGCCCCTACAAGCAATAACCTATAACCACCTTACCCAGGGCTTGCTACCAGCACTCACCTGTGACCACCGCACACAGTGCTTCCTACCAGCACTCACCTGTAACCATCATACACAGGGCTTGCTACCGGCACTCACCTGTAACCATCATTGCTTCTCTGGCTGTGATTGGGGAGGTTTCTTCAGTGACTGCAGGTGTTTTGGGCATCAGTCCCAAGGCATCTGTAAGTGAAGGTGAGACGTGAGAGGTGGATCTGACATAGATGTGAACTGGCCTAGGGGTCACCAGAGAGGACCCCAGAGATAGGTGGAGAGAGAGCAGAACAGAGAGATGGGTATGTTGTCTGTGGGTGACATTGAATTGTGTTAATGTGAGAGGGGGATGTTTGGTATGGTGGAGCTCATGATGGCATGAGTGTGTGTGGAATGTAACACAAGAATGGGAACGTGAAATGCGCCTTGTGGTGGGTATCAGTTGATCAGGAGCTACATGAAGGTCCTGGGCTTCTATCACTTCTGGACTGAAGTAATGAAGCATGGAATATTTTCCTGGATTTCAGTCTCACCCGTGCTGACCTTCACTTCACAATGCTGGTGACAAATATGGGATGATATTTCTCAGAACTCAGTATGTGAAAGAGAATAGGACATAAAAGGCAAAGGGACATAGAAAATAGATTTCAAAAGAGATACAGTGAGCTTCTTCCCTCTCTAATTCCATATTGATAAATGTCCTTCAGTTGTGGACTAAAGAACCATCTTACGCCCAAGTCATAGAAATCGTGTAACATATTACAAGTGAAAGCCAAGAGGGCGCTCTTTGATTGGCTCCAGAGTGCTGTCCTTCATGTTAAGGCCCGCCCTGGCTGCCTGGTTTTGCAGACGCTGTTCCAGTTAATGTGTGTGCTGGTACAGGTGGCATCACGGTAGCCAGGCCCCGGGCCCTCTCGCCTCGGTAGGTGGTTGTTGGAGCAGGGGCTGCACATTCTGAGCTCCTCTTCAGGTCTGATACTGGCTTGGGAGGCGCTCAGGACACCGGTGGCCATAGTCCAGAAGCGGAACCAGGTGGAGAGGGAGTGTTCTAACAGTGGGGAGGGTAGTCAGGGCGGGTGAGGTGGTTGTTAGGGCAAGAACCAAGTGCACGAATGGCATAGTCTGAATTGGCATTGGCAGGGAGCATCGGGATGCGGTGCAGGGGCAGGGCTCACCAGAGGGGCGAGTGTGGGACAGACAACGGCAGTTGGTTTAGCAGAGGGGCAGGAAAGCCTGCCGCAACACAGGTGGGACAGAAGGGATACAACAGGGGGATCTGTGGGGGCTGCAACCATGGCAAAGGGGGTTGATATGGTGTTGCCGTATATGGGCTTAGGTGACGCCTTGGGAGGTCATTTGAGGCAGATGACCAATTAGAAGAGTTGGACAAATGAGTATATCGATTTGTTTAAATTGATGCATAAGGAGATGGTGAGCAACGAAGGCTAGGAGGCAGCGGAGGGGGAGCTAGCTAAGAGATCAAAGGTGCCCACTGACATTGACACCGCGGCGGCGCCATCAACTATTCTCGCCAGCATCGAATGTGGAAGGGCCCGCGGCAGAGTGTGGACTCATGGAAGGGTGAGCATGTCCTTAGGATAGCCTTCATCGGTTCTGGTGGCTTGGTAGAGTGTGGACTCATGGAAGGGCGAGCATGTCCTTAGGATGGCCTTCATCGGTTCTGGTGGCTTGGCAGAGTGTGGACTCATGGAAGGGCGAGCATGTCCTTAGGATGGCCTTCATCGGTTCTGGTGGCTTGGCAGAGTGTGGGCTCATGGAAGGGCGAGCATGTCCTTAGGATAGCCTTCATCGGTTCTGGTGGCTTGACAGAGTGTGGACTCATGGAAGGGTGAGCATGTCCTTAGGATAGCCTTCATTGGTTCTGGTGGCTTGACAGAGTGTGGACTCATGGAAGGGCGAGCATGTCCTTAGGATGGCCTTCATCCGTTCTGGTGGCTTGGCAGAGTGTGGACTCATGGAAGGGCGAGCATGTCCTTAGGATAGCCTTCATCGGTTCTGGTGGCTTGGCAGAGTGTGGAGTCATGGAAGGGCGAGCATGTCCTTAGGATGGCCTTCATCGGTTCTGGTGGCTTGGCAGAGTGTGGGCTCATGGAAGGACGAGCGTGTCCTTAGGATAGCCTTCATCGGTTCTGGTGGCTTGGCAGAGTGTGGACTCATGGAAGGGCGAGCATGTCCTTAGGATGGCCTTCATCGGTTCTGGTGGCTTGGCAGAGTGTGGGCTCATGGAAGGACGAGCATGTCCTTAGGATAGCCTTCATCGGTTCTGGTGGCTTGGCAGAGTGTGGGCTCATGGAAGGACGAGCATGTCCTTAGGATAGCTTGTATCGGTTCTGGTGGCTTGGCAGAGTGTGGACTCATGGAAGGGCGAGCATGTCCTTAGGATGGCCTTCATCGGTTCTGGTGGCTTGGCAGAGTGTGGGCTCATGGAAGGACGAGCATGTCCTTAGGATAGCCTTCATCGGTTCTGGTGGCTTGGCAGAGTGTGGACTCATGGAAGGACGAGCATGTCCTTAGGGCTTGCATCGGTTCTGGTGGCTTGGCATGGTTAAGATATGACGACCAGTTTAGGGCGCAGAGGGGCACTATGCCGGTGAATCGTGGGGGATATTGGTCGGGAGCTTTGGCTATGGTACATGGCGCCTACAAGACCTGTACAAATGGCACATACAGTGAGTGGCCTGCCTATTCCTTACCAGATCTTTCGGAGTCGCCCCACCCAGATAGGGATGGGATATGGGCAAGCACCCCCACCCCTGGAAATTTAACAAGGGCGACTGCTTTTGGTACCCTGTGAGTTTCGCCATGAGTGTACCAGCTGCAGCGGAAGGCACAGCAGGGGCCCCCTGCCCCTGGTGAGATGGTGCAGGGCATATAGCAAAGGAGTGGCACAAAAGAGCGGGTACTCCCATTAACCTGGAGCCAATGCTACCATGGCTAATGAGATATCCTGACGGTGCAACGGAGGCTTTCTTTTGGGGGGTTTACACGTACAATACACAGATCCTGGGCCCAACGACAAGCGAAGAATCTGAAGCCCTGTAAAGCGATGGAGGAGCTAGTGCAGGAGAAGCTGCGGAAAGAAGTGAGTCAGAGGAGGATGGAAGGGCCATGTCCTATTCCTCCATTGAGTAACGTGGTGGTGTCCCCGCTAGGGGTGGTCCCAAAGAAAGCTCCGTCGGTGTTCAGGCTGATACAGCATTTGTAGTGGTCTGAAGGGGTTCTGCGAATGTTTTCATCAATGAAGCGGAGTGTTGGGTGCCGTATGCCACCATAGTCACTGCTATCCAGCTAGTGCTGAGGTGCAGGCCCGGGGAGGAAATAGGCAAGGCAGATATTACATCAGCTTTTTGCCTTCTGCCAGTGCATCCTGGCTGGAAATACTGTTTCCGGTCAGATACTTTGTTGACAAGTGCGTGCCTGTGGGATGTTCAGTGGCATGTGCAGTGTGTGCAACATCTGGCACCTTTCGGGAATGGATCCGTTGCACAATAGCAGCGCCTCCGCAGGTTCTTCATTACGTGGCCAATTTCTTGCTTGTAAGGAGAGATGGGGTAATGGGCAAGTGTGTGACCTGCTGAGGACAATGGTTCTGGTTGTAGACATGTTAGCATGCCACTGGAAGCTGAAAGGACAGCGAGACCGGCATCTATTCTGACAGTTTGGGCACGAGCTGCACTCGGTGGCAATGGTGCTGTGGCTTCCACGTGAAACGTTGGAGGTGCTGAATGCTTGAATTGCTACTGCAGAGCGGGAAGTGTGAGCTGCGACTGGGTCGAAGGCGTGGCTTTTGCAGAAGCTTTGCACGTGCGATGCAGGGAGGAGGTCTGTAAAGCCACATCACAGGATTAGCTTGCCTAGCCGAGTGTCGGATGACTTGTTTGGTGGGTTATAAGAGAGTGGCGTGCTGCTGAAAAATGACCTAAGGATGTGGAAGGTGGAGATTTCTCGGATGCCTAGGGAGCGGGGTAGAGGGTTGGGTGTTCTGTGGGAGTGCTGGTTCATAGAGAGGTGGCCTCCATCTTGGAAGGTCGAGGGCCACATTATTGCCTTTTTGGATTTTTTTCTGTAACAATTGGCAGTGCTATGTGCGATGTGGGACATGAGGGTGAATGTGGTGTGTGACGATTCAGCAGTGGTACAGGTGGCAAACAGGATAACTACATCTGTTGTTCAGGTGTTGAAGATTCTGAGACAATTGTCTTGCGATGTTTGGAAGAGAACCTCTTGTGTGGAGCTAAGCACATTGTGGGCCTGGACGACGGAATAGCTGATGCACTTTCTTGTTCACATTGGGAGGCGTTGCGCAGTTTGGCCCTGAGTGTGGCGCAGGAAGCTCTTCGTGTGTCAAGGCGTGTGGAATACTGAGCTGTGCAAGCATATATACTTATGGAATATTTGCTGGCAGGTATGGCATTCTATGGGGTAGATGTGATGGGAGGTAGGACCCATGCGAAGGGCAGCTGGGTCATAGAATGTTGGATGGCTGGTCCGGACTGCATGGTAGGATGCCCTTGGTAAGATGTACATTCTCAGTGGAGGTCCTGAGGGCAATAGTAGAGTAGGCGAGAGCCTGAGAGGCGCAGCTTTCTAGAGCACTCTTCAGTTTGATGGTCTGTGGCGCCTTCATGGTTTCAGTGTTAATAGATGGGAAAGGTAGTTCGGGTGGTGTTGGCTGACCTAATGTCACATATAAAGGGTTTTAAAGTGTGTTTGAGGAGGTCTAAGACTGACCAGATTGGTAAGGGGGCAGTGGGTTGATGACACCATTTAGGTGATGCATTGGTTTGCCCTTGGTTGCAGTTGGCGGCCTTTTATGGTGTAATGGGGCTGGGGTGATGGCCCCGTTTTCTTGAACGTGATTGGTTCTGCAGTAAGCTGTGGCAGGTTTTGGGAGAATTGGGAAGATGGTTACGGGCATTTGTCTCGCCGGCACTGGAATTTGGCGCTCACTTACTGCAGTTAGGGGCAGCAATAGAGGGTTTCTGGCTGGGTATGGGGGTAGACAGATTGAAGGGTTTGGTAAGGTGGTGGAGCAGTTGTGTGTGGAGGTATGTTCGGCAACCGCTGAACTAATGGGTTGTTGGTTTATTGGAAGGTGCCCTTTGTACGGAGTCTTACTGGCGGTATAGATGGATCTGTGGGCATTCTGTGGTAAAGTGAGTCACGGTGCAGGCCTGAAGGCAATTTGGATGCAACCAACTGTGGCTGGAAAAAGATGGGTTGACCTTTGTGGCATAGGACAACTGCTGCCGGCCTTGTGGGAGTGCTAGGCAAAGCGAGGCAAGCCTGAAGTTTTGGTCATTAATTTAGCGGAGAAGGATATGGTGAAATCCACTGGGCTGGATTTGATGAAGTCCATGAAGTGGGGCTTGGAAATGTTGACGGTCAGCTGGATTTAAACAGATGTTTTCTGAACTAAGCTGTTGCCTGGGATAAATAGACTTAGGAAGGTGCTTAACAGAGAGATCACTGGTTTCTGCAAGGTGAGAGGAGTGCGGGTGATAACTCATCTGAGTATTCTCTTTAAGTTGCCGCGTTTGTTCAGACACATGGGGGTGCTTTTGTCTGAGCAGGGCAGTAAGCTGTATTTATCAGTGTTGACGAGGTCAGTGAAGGGTGGGTGAAGGACTGTCAGAAACTCCTGGTTTGGGGGGATAGAAATGACCTCTCTGGGGAAGGTTTTTCTGGTGGCAGAGGAAGACTACTGTTCAGCTGATTGAGGGACGAATGAGGGGTATAGAATGAACAGAGAGCAATGGAGCCAAGATGTGGGGCAAAAATGAGGGCCAGGTGCAAGAGTGGGCAGGTTCAACAAGAAAATGAATGTGGGGTACAGTGCGAAAACCACAAGGACTCATAACATTTCAAAGTTTGAATGCAGTTTAGAAGTGTTTGGGGGTGGAGTTACTTAGGAGAGGTGGGTTGGTTTAGAACCTTTTGTTAGCTCAGTTGACAGGGTAGGTGTGCGGCTCAACCGAAGGGCTACGAACTCCGCTTGCAAGATGTATAGAAAGCAGCCTTTTGTACTCAAAGCAAGCAGAGTGGTGTGATAATTTCATCCCAATCAGATCCTGAGCGTGGGCAGAAAAGAAGGGGAAGGAACAAGACAGCGACGTGGTGGCCGAAGGGTCTCCCATGTGGTGTGTCAGCACGTGTGGCGGCGAGCACACTTTCCATCGCACCCGCCCGTGAGCTGAAGCCCTCAGTGAGACATGTTGTTGGGGATGGAATTTGGTGTGTTATGACCGTGGTGCTTTTATGGTTATATATTGCTGTCACTAAAGGGCAAGGTAGGCAAGACAACCTGTGCAGCTGATTGGGGGAAGATAGGAGGTGTATGAACAAGCAAAGAACAATGGAGCCAAGAAGTGGGCTCAAGGATGAAGGCTTATTTCAAGAGCGGGCAGGCTCGACGTGTTGGTTAATGTGAGTTCCTGTGCAAGTACCACAAAGACTCATGGCCTTTTAAAGGTGCGTAGTTCAGAAGTGTTTGGGGGTGGGATGTTGGGCGTGGGAGCTACTTAGGGGAGGCAGGTTGGTTTAGAACATTTTGGGGCATATTAACAAGGCGGCAATATGAAATTATCGCCGCTTTTGCGTCCGTTTTCGGGCGAAAAGCGGCGATAATTTCATCGCCTTATCAGCAAAGACACGCTCTCGCGTGTCTTGCTGACTTAGCGCCCGTTTGCAGCACGCCTCCGATCGCATCGCTAATGAGATGCAAAGGAGGCGTGCCTGACAAGACTCCCTTGGGAAAATATCACGAAGGCAGCTTCGCGATATTAACAAGGGAGGGTAGCGATTTTTAAAATCGCGTTAAGTATACCTTAACGCAGGAATTTAACGTCTGTTAAATTCCTGACTAAGGCATACTTAACATGGGGGGTGGATTTTGTGGCTAAGGCCACAGGCCCCTATCATCTAGGATATCGCCGTTTTCCACCATGGAAAACGGCGATATCCCAACTATCTCTGGAATTTTTATCGCCTCGGCGATGCGCGTTGTTAATAACGCGCAAACCGGGCGATAAATTCCAGAGATAGCCGGCGATAAATATGCAAGCGCTTAGCGCGCTTTGCGATATTTATCGCCGGCCCTTGTTAATATGCCCCTTTGTTAGCCCAGTTGACAGGGTAACTTCTGTGACTCAGCTGAAGGGCTAGGAACTCTGCTTGCCAGTTGTAAATAGAGCAGCCTTTTGCATTCAAAGCAAGCCGAATGGTGTGATCATTTCCTCCCAATAGGGCCTGTGGCGACTGCACCCTGTTGGTCGACTAAAATAAAGGCAGAACAGCTGCATTTTATGCTCTTCCATGGAGAGTGGGCAGCCTGGGCCAAGGGCCATCTGTTTCAGGGGATATTTTCCTTTATGCAGTAGTCAGTGATACAATTTAATGATCAATATTCAGAACCATGCGAATATATGCAAAGTCGTTGTATGTCCGAAGCGACATATATACACATATGTTTAAAAACAATAAGCATCCAGGTGGACGCCAAATTAAACCCCTAACCTGGGACATTTGTCTCATCCAGTTGCTTTTCTGTTTAATTTGATTCTGAAGGAATGATTGGATCCCAGCTAGGTAAGTAGTTCCTGAAACCCTCTAACATCTTAAAAGTTTTTCTTAAGAAAAGCATAAATGAAATAGAGCTCTGTGAAATTGAAACTACAGCTGTGAAATCAGGAGAAGTCAGGCCACTTCACCCTTCACAGACACAACAGGCATTGCCTAACACCACCTGACTTCACATGAGGTGAGATCTATCCTCTCTCTGGCAGGGTTTCCTAGGATACAGAAGTCCCATCTAAGAAGGGCATGCTGTCAGTCTGCAGGGAATGGATTCTAATCTTCTCTGCCAGAAACCACCCAAACTCCGCCAGTGGGATGTGGGATCTCCTGTGGCTGGGGAGTGCAGCCGCCACCATCCAAACACCACCGGCCACAGGTCCTGCCTGTGAATGTGGGATCTCCTGTGGCCGTGGTACACAGCCGCCACCATCCAAACCCTGCCAGTCGCAGGTCCTGCCTGTGAATGCGAGATCTCCTGTGATCGGGGAGCGCAGCCGCCACCATCCAATCCTCACCAGCTGGAAGTACCACTCTGTCCACAAGGTAGTAATGTGGCACACAAATTCTGATTCCTGCATCTTTTCCCCCAAACTCTCATAATCTCTGTAATTTCTCCAGCATCAGAATTACCAGAACGCCCATGGATAGTTACAGGCACTCATAATGTGGCCCTCTGGGGGCACAGACCCTGTAGTATGACTGCCTGCGCCTGTGTGAGCTGGTGATGCTGTGATGGTGCACCCTCGCCACAGAACCAAGTGTCCTATGGTTCCACTGGTGAGACCCAGAGCTGGCACCCCTCTGTGCTAAGCTGTCCTGGCCGTCCAGCTGCTGCTCTTCTATGGCTCAAGAAGGAAGATACTGACCTGAGCAGACCACGCTTGCATCTTCCTTGTGTCCACAGTCAGTGTTCTGCTTGGCATGGCAGTCCCAAAGAGAAGCTTCCAACCCTGTGCAGTTCACCTCGTCCAGGTGAATGGGCCCATCACCCATCCCGAAACGGGCTTCTCCAAGAACATTGATGGCAGAGCCACACCCCAGCTGCCGGCACACCACATGGCCCTCAGAGAGGTCCCAGGAATCATCACACACTGTCCCCCAGGTGCCACCAACGCGGTCTTGAACCTCCACTCGTCCTGCACAGGAACTGGGCCCATCGACTAGGCGTACAGCACGCTGCGCTGTGAGAGAGGGTCAGAGAGAAGGAAAGAGAAGGATCAGAGAAGTAGGCGATACTGTGAGTTTAGGAAGTGGGAACACGGTGAAAAACACAGGGTAGGCAAATAAGGGGACGATAGAAAGAGGAAGACTATAGGAAAAGGAAACAAGGGAACAGGACATGCACATGATGCTCTGCTCCCTTAGGGCTTCTTTGGAGGCAGGATGAATGCATTGACCCAACCCAACCATCACTGCATGCAGACCCCTCCCCTCTTGCCCAACAAAGACCTTTGTTGTGTCCTGTATGGTCAATATGATAATAAAAGAGAGAAGCGGGCAGTGAAGGGGAGAAGAGAAGAGAAGGTGTAAGAGAATGCCCTCAGCCAACAAAATGGGGTAGGAGCAAGAGAAATGACAAACAAAAAAGAGAGGATGGAAGAAGAAGCTAAACAGAGGGCTACATAAAGTGAGGATTGAAGTTATGGCAATGGGAAAGAAGCAGCAAGGCGAAAACGGCAATTTGAGGAGTGGTAAACTGGGGATAAAGAGTAGTGCATAGCAGTAATGGGAATGTAAGAATAGAGGGACATACTATTGCTGAACAGAAGTGATTTATATATATATATATATATATATATACGTTATAGTTAGTTGGACATTTCACTCATACAAAACCAGAGAAATTCGGCCGTTATAGTTAGTTGAGCTAACTATAACTCGCGCCCCAGCAATGCACTGCTGATGAAGTCCCATATTACATCATTTCTGACATGGTCAGTGACATCACTGATGACATCTCAAATGACATCATTGATGACATCATCCAGTGACTGTGTGTTTATGTAAAGTTTAAATATGTTTTTTATATATATATATGCCAAGGTGTATTGAAAAAGGAGTGGGTGTTTGAGTGTCTGAATGGATGATTTAGTAGGTGCATGACTGACTGTATAAGTGAGTGATTAAACGTGTCTTACTGAATGCATGGGCTAGTGACTAAACTGTGTGAATGTCTGTATCAGTCTGTCATTTGGTGTGTAAGTGGCTGCATGGGTTGGTGAGTAGCTACGTGAGTGTCTATATGGGTTATTGATTGGTTCTCTGACTATCTGTACGGGTGTCTGAGTGTCTGTGTGGGTGGGGTTGTGTGACTGTGCATAGATGTGCGAGTGGGTGATTCACTGAGTGTATGGGTTCAGGAGTTCATCTGTGAAGGGCTGTATGGGTGGGTGAGTGTGTGTATGGGTGTGTTGATGAGTGAATGGATGTCTCAGTGGTACATGTGTGAGTAACTATATATGTGAAAGGCAGTATATGTGAGTGTTGGATTATATAAATGACTATTTGTGAGAGTGAGTGTGAGAGTGGCTGTATGGATGAGTTTGAGCTTGTATCAGTGATTGTATAAGAGAGTAAGTATGTGTTAGTATCTGTCTGAATAAGTGAGGTGGTGTGTGTATAACTGTATTGGTGAGTAAATGGAAGTGTGATTGATTATTTGCATGACTGACTAGGTGTGTGAGTAACTCTATGGATGAGTGGCAGTGTGTGAGTGTCTGTATAGGTGTATGGATACATATGATAGTGCCGTATTGATGAGTGACTGCATGTATGAGTGGCTGTATGTGTGAATGAGTGGATGGGTGTGTAGACCTAGGAATCAGTGAGTGGGTATGTAGTAACTGGAATTGGTGTGTCAGTGGTTTCAAAAATGGTAGTCTGTATTTTAGAGTGGGTGCATCAAAGGTTATATTAGGGTGTGAGGAGGTGCATCAGATTATCACGTGGATGATGTCATCAGTGATGTCATCAGTGATGCCATGTGAGATGTCATCAGTGATGTCACTGACCATGTCATGAATGATGTAATATGTGACATCATCAGCAGTGCATTGCGGGGGCGCAAGTTATAGTTAGCTTAACTAACTATAACGGCCGAATTTCTCTGGTTTTGTACGAGTGAAATGTCCAATAAACTATAACGTCCCTGAATCCTGTGTTTTTTTCAGTGAATTTCTAAGGTTTTTTATATGATAATTTCTAACTATAATGTCCCTGAAACCTATGGTTTTTCAGTGAATTTTTAAGGTTTTTTAAATGCTAATTCCTAACTATAATGTCCCTGAAACCTGCGGTTTTTTCAGTGGATTTCAAAGGTTTTCTTAATTTAATTTAATTTTTAATGATGCCTACAGAGGTAGGACATGTGCAGAAAGAGGAAGAAAGGTGCAGAAAGAAGCAAGAGTGTAGGAGAGTAGGATCTGCACTTATGTTTCCCCCACTTTTTTTCAGATGTTAACACTGGTTTCTGGCTATAGTCTGGCTGGGTCCCTGCTAATCAGGGCCCCAGTCTCTCAGTTCTCTCTAAACAACTTGGAGTGCATATTAGATGCACTAGTGATTGGATACTGTGGTGCCTTATGAGCCCCTAGTATATGGTACCCTAGGTACCAAGGGCATAGGTACTTCACAGGCCTACCAGGGGCTGAAGCATGTATTATGCCACCCCTGGGAAGCAGACTAAATCTGACACCACAGGCCAGCTACTGCAGCCTGGGTAAGTTAGTGTTAGCACTCCTCACTGAGGTATAGGTTCCTATATCTCACCATACACACACAGATAAACCTATCAGCCACCCCTAAGGCAAGCCCTATCAATCCTGAGGGCAGGGTGCTTGGTTTACAATGTGAGGGGGTGCCTCTGCATGAGCAGGACCCCTCAACCACAGAGAATAGACTCTGCCAGCAGCAGATTGTGGATGCGGTTAAACCATATACTCTTAAGTGCATTATAACCTCCCGGTAAATGCTAACTTTGGAATGACTGCATCAAAACATATTGTGTTTGGTGTCAAACAACTTGGAATCATACCCCCACACCAGTAACTGGTGTGGGAGTATGATCCCACCCTTCTAGAGGGAACAACATGCACCCACTGTGGAAACACGGTAGAAATCTGAAAGAGTCCTGGCATCACAGAATGGATGCCACCAGCACAGACACTGGGCTTCCCTCCTGCTGCTGATTGAAACTCACAGTGGAGGAGGCCCAACAATAGGCATCCTGTCACAGGGAGGTGTTACCACCTTCCAGACAGGATTTAGTGTATTGGGGCTGGGTGGGTGCTTTGAAGTCCTGCACTGGGGGAACAGTAGGCTCCTCTGTGCATATGCCAGCTCAAACCAGTTCAGGGGCTACCTGCCCCTACTCTGGCGTGAAACTGGACAAAGGGAAGTGGGTGTAACCACCCCCTACCCTGACCCTCCCAGAGGAGTGGTCATAGAGCTAGTCCCTCCCTTTCCTTTAGTATAAGATAGGAAACCTTGCCATTGCAAATCAGATATCCCTGGATGACGCTCTACAAGAAGAATCCTGGCCCTTCGACTTCCACTACCTTTGGAAGACAGAAGAATCTCCCTTGGAGTCAAGGAGTGACTCCCCTGCTTGGCAGGCACGAAAAACTTGAATCAACAGTCGCAAACTTTCCCGCTCCCGCTGGAGCCCAAAGTCCCTGCAGCCCTGGAAGTAGATTTCCTGACTTTTCGACGGCCATTGTGAGTCCCCAGCAAACCTGAGGCAAGTGGACCCCACGAGTGATGAGGATCAGCAATACCCAGGTACCATGCACTATTGTCAAGTGCAACCCCTTCACGACATTCTATGAACTTGTGCACTGAACCACGTATGGCCCAAGTCGCCAGCAGGCTTTCCTTTGAAAATCAGAGGCCTACCTTGTCCCGAGTGACCGTGGGCTCCTGTGAAGTGAATCCTCATGAGGCATCTTTGCAATCCCTTGCCCGTTGGCTTGTGGGTCCCCTGAAGACTTTCTCATCAAACCAAAGGGCTCTCCGGGTTGCTCCAGGCCTGCCATCACTTACCCTCACTGGGTGAGTCCCTCAGACCCTGCTGGTCTGCACGGCTGACTTTCTTTGATTTCCACAAGACTTGCTGTTGCCAAGGCTTGTTGGCTCCAATCCAGTTGCCGACACCTCAGTAAGCTGCAGACGTTGTGGGATACTCTGAATCCAGCTGCTGGTTATCATCGATGCCTCCTGGACCTCGTGGCTGAAGAGTCAAAACACCCTTGATCACCTGAAATCACCGACTTCTGTGGGCATCCATCTTCCTGGCCCCGGGTCACTGGCTAGTGACTGTGAACACTGCCCCTTCTGCTTTCAGGTCATCTTCATCTTGAATCCAGCCTTGGATTCCACCGGAATCTTCTCCAGTCTTCGCAAGCAGCAAAACTTCATCGGCTTCCATAGAAAATGACGACGTGACCCGACACCAAAAGACACCTATGCACCCGGCTTCCCTGGGTGAGGTAACTCGTGCACTCCAGTGCTCCAGTGTGTTTTGGCCCTCAAATTACTTACCTTGTAAGTGGCTTGCTTGTAGACTTCCTCGAAGTACCCTAAAACTTTAAAAATCCAACCGCGACTTGCTCCATTGAAATCACTAGGGAACCCGCGGCTGTGTTCTCACACTGCACGCATCTCCTGTGGGTCTCTTACTTCTCTGCCTTGGGTGGATTAGTGAAGCCACAGCGATTCAACAGGCCCTAGGCCTTGTCCCCTTGCAAGTCGACTTTCCCAAACCTCTTTTTTTGTATATGGTCTGGTACGCCCCTAGGGCCCCAGCCATATGTGTGCTTAACTTATTGTGAAACGTTGATATTTGTGAATGTCCTTGACTTCTAATCTCATAAAGAGATTAGTAGTGTGTCTAGAAAGAAATACATATATATTTGATATATATACCTGTGTGGTGTCCTTTCATTTGGTAATTCAAGAGATTATAAGGCAAAACAAGCTGCTTTACATTCCTCTGAGACTTAGCCTGAAGGCTGCTCTCCACAGCTACCACTAGAATAGCTTTCTTTAAAAGGTTGTCTTAAACCTATCTACCATAAGAGTCATATTGGACTGGTGCAAGGTGGCCACTATCACTAGTGACCAGCATATGCCAGGCCAACTCCTCACAAAGAGAAATGCAGAAAGAGGCAACAGAAGTCCAGAAAGATGAAGAAAGGTGCTATAAGAAGCAAGAGATATGCAGAAAGAACCAACAGAGGTGCAGAAAGTGGCCTTGCTGCAAAGTCATCCTGTGCCCCCAACGTTTTGCTGATTGATACTGGTGATAACTGACTCTGAATAACCAGGCCTGGAGCCAGTGCTATGCTGAAAGACACTTAGAATACAGCGAAAACACCTACATCCACTAGGGTACACTATGGGTTGGGGTACCCCTGTGATTGGCATGACCTCCCCTGTAAGGCCCTAGTACATAATAGGGCAGGGAGGTTAAAACTACCTCTAACTCAGAGGTGCAGAAAGAGGCAAGAGAAGTGCAGAAAGAAGCAACACAGGTACAGAAAGAGGCAAGAGTGGTGCAGAAAGAGGGAAGAGAGGTGTAGACAGAGGCAAGAGAGTTGCACAAGGAGGGAAGAGGGGTGCAAAAATAGGCAGAAGAGGTGCAGAAGGAAGCAACAGAGGTGCCGAAAGAGGCAAGAGAGGTGCAGAAACAAGCAAGAGAAGTGCAGAAAGAGGCAAGAGAATTGCTGAAAGAAGCAACTGCAGCTTAGAAAGAACCAAGAGAAGTGCAAAAACAGGCAAGTGATGTGCAGAAAGAACCAAGAGCAGTGCAAAAAGAACCAACAGAGGTGCAAAAAGAGGCAAGAGGAGTAAAAAAGAGGTAGGAGAGGTGCACAAAGAGGCAAGAGAGGTACAGAAAGAGGCATTTGGGTGCAGAAAGAAGCAAGTGAGGTGCAGAAAGAGGCAAGAGAGGTGCAGAAAGAGGCAAGAGAATTGCTGAAAGAAGCAACAGAGGTGTAGAAAGAAGCAAGAAAAGTGAAAGAGGCACGTGAGATGCAGAAACAGGCAAGAAAGGTACAGAAAGAGGGAAGACGAGTGCAGAAAGAGACAACAGGGGTGCAGAAAGAAGCAAGACAGGTGCAGAAAGACGCGTGGAAAGTGCAGAATGAAGCAACAGTGGTGCATAAAGAGGCAAGAGAAGTGCAGAAACAGGCAAAAGAGGTACAGAAAGTGGGAACAGAGGTGCAGAGGCAAGAGAGGTGTAGAAACAGGTCAAATGAGTGCAAAAGAACCAACAGAGGTTCAAAAAGAGGCAAGGGGTGCAGAAAGAAGCAAGACAGGTGCAGAAAGAAGTGTGGAAAGTGCAGAATGAAGCAACAGTGGTGCATAAAGAGGCAAGAGAAGTGCAGAAAGAAGCAAAAAAAAGGTGCAGAAGGAGGCAAGAGAACTTCAGAAAAAGGCAAGAGAGCTGCAGAAACAGGCAAAAGAGGTACAGAAAGTAGGACCAGAGGTGCAGACAGAGGCAAGAGAGGTGCAGAAACAGGTAAAATGGGTGCAAAAGAACCAACAGAGGTTCAAAAAGAGGCAAGTAAGGTGCAGAAGGAGGCAAGAGAACTGCAGAAAGAGGCAAGAGACTTGCAGAAACAGGCAAAAGGGGTGCAGAAAGAGAGAACAGGTGGGCAGACGGAGGCAACAGAGGTGCAGAAAAGGCAAGAGGGATGCAGAAATTTGGAACAGAGGTGCAGGAAGAAGCCAGAGCAGTGCAGAAAGAACCAACAGAGATGCAGATAGAAAGAGGCAAGAGGGGTACACAAAGAGGCAAGTGAAGTGCAGAACGAAGCAAATGGGTAGGAGAGGTGTACAAAAAGGCAAGAGGGGTACAGAAAGAGGCAGGAGTGGTGCAGAAAGTGGAAGAACTGCAGAAAGAAGCACCAGATGTTTTGAAAGAGGCACGAAGGGTGCAGAAAGAGACAAGCCAGATGAAGAAAGAAGGAACAGAGGTACAGAAAGAAGCAAGAGTGGTGCGGAAAGAGGGGTGTAGAAAGAGGCGAGAGAGTTGCACAAAGAGGGAAGAGGGGTGCAGAAACTGGCAAAAGGGGTACTGAAAGAAGCAAGCGAGGTGCAGAAAGAGGCAAGAGAGGTACAGAAAGAGGCATTTGGGTGCAGAAAGAAGCAAGTGAGGTGCAGAAAGAGGCAAGAGAGGTGCAGAAAGAGGCAAGAGAATTGCTGAAAGAAGCAACAGAGGTGTAGAAAGAAGCAAGAAAAGTGAAAGAGGCACGTGAGATGCAGAAACAGGCAAGAAAGGTACAGAAAGAGGGAAGACGAGTGCAGAAAGAGACAACAGGGGTGCAGAAAGAAGCAAGACAGGTGCAGAAAGACGCGTGGAAAGTGCAGAATGAAGCAACAGTGGTGCATAAAGAGGCAAGAGAAGTGCAGAAAGAAGCAAAAAAAGGTACAGAAGGAGGCAAGAGAACTTCAGAAAAAGGCAAGAGAGCTGCAGAAACAGGCAAAATAGGTACAGAAAGTGGGAACAGAGGTGCAGAGGCAAGAGAGGTGCAGAAACAGGTAAAATGGGTGCAAAAGAACCATCAGAGGTTCAAAACGAGGCAAGGGGTGCAGAAAGAAGCAAGACAGGTGCAGAAAGAAGTGTGGAAAGTGCAGAATGAAGCAACAGTGGTGCATAAAGAGGCAAGAGAAGTGCAGAAAGAAGCAAAAAAAAGGTGCAGAAGGAGGCAAGAGAACTTCAGAAAAAGGCAAGAGAGCTGCAGAAACAGGCAAAAGAGGTACATAAAGTGGGAACAGAGGTGCAGACAGAGGCAAGAGAGGTGGAGAAACAGGTAAAAAGGGTGCAAAAGAACCAACAGAGGTTCAAAAAGAGGCAAGTAAGGTGCAGAAGGAGGCAAGAGAACTGCAGAAAGAGGCAAGAGACTTGCAGAAACAGGCAAAAGGGGTGAAGAAAGAGAGAACAGGTGGGCAGATGGAGGCAACAGAGGTGCAGAAAAGGCAAGAGGGATGCAGAAATTTGGAACAGAGGTGCAGGAAGAAGCCAGAGCAGTGCAGAAAGAACCAACAGAGATGCAGATAGAAAGAGGCAAGAGGGGTACACAAAGAGGCAAGTGAAGTGCAGAACGAAACAAAGGGGTAGGAGAGGTGTACAAAAAGGCAAGAGGGGTACAGAAAGAGGCAGAAGTGGTGCAGAAAGTGGAAGAACTGTAGAAAGAAGCAACAGATGTGCTGAAAGAGGCACGAAGGGTGCAGAAAGAGACAAGCCAGATGAAGAAAGAAGGAACAGAGGTACAGAAAGAAGCAAGAGTGGTGCGGAAAGAGGGGTGTGGAAAGAGGCGAGAGAGTTGCACAAAGAGGGAAGAGGGGTGCAGAAGCTGGCAAAAGGGGTGCAGAAAGAAGCAAGTGAGGTGCAGAAAGAGGCAAGAGAGGTACAGAAAGAAGCAAGAGAGTTACAGAAAGAGGCAAGTGAAGTGCAGAAGGAGGCAGGAGGGTGCAGAAAGAAGCATTAGTGCAGAAAGAAGCAACAGAGGTACAGAAAGAGGCAAGAGTGTTACAGAAAGAGGGAACAGAGGAGTAGAAAAAGGCAAGAGAGTTGTACAAATAGGGAAGAGAGGTGCAGAAAGAGGCAGGAGGGTGCGGAAAGGCAAGAGAAGTGCAGAAAGAAGCAGCAGAGGTACAGAAAGAGGCAAGTGAAGTGCAGAAGGAGGCACGAGAACTGCAGAAAGAGGCAATAGATGTGCAGAAAGAGGCAAGTGAGGTGCAGAAAGAAGCAAGATTAGTGCAGAAAGAAGCAACAGAAGTGAAGAAAGAAGGAAGGGGATGGAGAGAGAGGCAAGAGGGGTACAGAAAGAAGCAAGACAGGTACAGAAAGAAACAAAAGAAATGCAGAAAGACGGAACAGAGGTGCAGAAAGAGGCAGAAAGGGTGCAGAAAGACGTAAGAGGGGTACAGAAAAAGGTAAGAGAGGTGCAGAAAAAGGGAAGAAGGGTGAAGAAAGAAGCAAGAGGGGTACAGAAAGAAGCAAATGAGGTGCAGAAAGAGGCAACAGACATGCAGAAAGAGGGAAGAGAGGTGCAGAAAGTACAAGAGATTTGCAGAAAGAGACAAGAGAAGTGCAGAAAAAGAAAGAAATGTGCAGAAAGAAGCAACAGAAATGCAGAAAGAGGCAAGAGAGGCGCAGAAGGAAGCAAGAGTGGCTTCCACACCATTAGGACCAATTTAACACCCACATTTAGCAATAAGTAACAGGTGACCATTCTAGGTTTGTAAAGGGTCTTCCACCACACCGTAACACTTGTCACTGAATTTTTGGTAACGTTTGAGATAGAAACAAGGCTTTTTTTGTTCAAATCTGCAGATTAGGCAGCAGAGGATGAATTATGTGGCTAAAGCAGGAAATGTATAATTGTGTCCGCAGTCAGTTTGAATGACAATTGTCTTTGATCTTTTGCTGTGGGGAACCCACTATTTTGCATTAAAGATTTATGTTTAACAGAAGGAATAGAGGAACGTATGGATTTATAGGAAAGGGACAGATATGGGAAAAGAAGAAAGTAAGGCAGGGAAAGACAATATTTGCACTGATGCACTGAAGTTCAATGCATGTTTAATGAAATAGTATCTTATCTGTTATCCCCATATTATTTATTTTTGTAACAATTATTTTAAATTGTCAATTACAAAAACTAAATTTTTATGTTACATTACAAAAGAAAATAAGGGTGTTCAGAAGGCAAGAAATGAATGGACAATAAAAAACAGCATAACTTTGAGGAAGAAAGAAAGGACAGGGGAGGTGTGAGAGGTACATTTGGACTGAAGGAACAGGAATGAGTATGAACAGTCATTGTGTCACCGCAGGTGACAAGGCCTTCACATTTTGACACTGTGTGACATCCTCCCCCCGCCCCGACACACCCTCCACCCCCTCCACATTCTCCTTGCCCTCTGAGGTCATCACCTGTGCAGTTGAGCTCTGCTGCCCTCTCACTGGGGCATGGCTTGAGGCTCACAGAACAGTTCTCCAGACCCCTTTGCAGGTGGGCACAGACCACCCGCATGAAGTTGGGTGCGGTTTGGTTGGATGCAGCAGCTGGACCACCGTGCCTCTCAGTGCCAGCACTCAGGGTCTTTGGGCTAGGGTCTTCACCCTGCCCACCCATCCACCCAGAGGCAGGTCCGCAGTCGAGCTCGCGGCATAGGACATCGGCCGTGGTCCAGTCCCACAGCTCCTGGCAGAGCAGAATCCAGTGGTCCTCCAGGCGGATCTCCACACTTCCATCACAGCGACCAGTCCCATTCACCAGGCGGAGAGACGGCCCTGCAGAAGAGAGAGACAGAAGGGACAGTGACTCTTGGACATCAGCTGTGGGAGCCATTTACTTGTGTTTTGTTTGGGAAAACAGCCTTAATAACGCATTGCGGCACACGCTGTGCCTTTACAATGCATTCCTTCACCACATCGTTATAACAACTTGCATTAGGGAAAGAGTTGGTGGACTGATGTTGGACTTTAAGTCCAACACTTTCCCCCACTGTTGCACAGACTGGAGTTAGAATAGTAAATTACACTATTCCAAAGTCCAGCGCTTACCCTAAGGCAAATCGTTGTAACAGCTTGCGTGGTAAAGGAATGCGTTGTACAGATGCATTTGTGGTTCAGACCGTATTGTAAAGGCATGCGCGATAAATGCATGCATGGTTTGAACATATAACCTTTTATCGGAGGTGAGAGCTTTGATGCACACACATTATGTGCTAAAATGCCTATAGGTGAGTGAGTAGCATCACTAATATAGCTCCCACCTCCGAAGAGGCTCTCTTGGCACTGACCTTCTAAGCAGAACCTAACCAAACATGACATCAGTCATGTCGTGAAGCCTAAAAGAATGGAGGAAAGGCTGGATCTCTCCAGATGGACAATTCCCCCAAAAATCACAGAAAAAGTGTGGCGCCTGATGTTGAGTAGCGAGCTCACAAGCACTTCAGCAAAGAGATTTTACAAGTAAGGTGTGAAAAAAATGTTTTAAAAGTGCTTTGTTTCTCAACCTGGAATCAGAGGAGAGAGCATGATGAAACAAAGATTGGAGGATGCAGCCAGGGGATTGAAAGCCGCACTGCCTGAAACAGTCACTACAGTATACAGAAAGACTCGCAAAGAAAATCGTTGCCCTCCTCAATGGTCCGCTGGTCATTGACCATACATTATAAACAATAGATACACAAAAACGAGAGGCAACAAACATATAGAAATAGTATAAACAGATGATCTTGAGTCTTGTATGTTGATGCAGAACTTTTCTTTGGCTTTTCAGTCGGTCTGTCAGGATGTTCAGAAGACCTGCAGGACAGAGTGCATTGCAATACCTCAACTGAGTTTTAAAATCAACACCCACTACCAGAGCCCGGTTCTTTAAACATGGACGAGTAGGTCAGGCATCAGCCTGTTAATTATGTAAAAGCAGCTTTGTAGTACAAATTGAATTTGAAGTTTGAAGGATGCCCCTGAACTTAAAAAAGATTCCAGGTTTTTCCATTTCTCTGACAAAGGTATATTGTGGTGACTGTTTGGTGCCCTTGGGATGTTACAGGGTTTGTTTCAGGAAGGACGTTTGTTGGCTTTTCAGGAGGTGATGAGGTTGGACTGGACTCTGTTGCAAAAGAGCAGTTTGTACCAGAGGTTGTGGGCCTGGACGAAGAAGAGCCTACCTCTATGGGGTCATGTTCAGGTGCACGTGTTTGGTGCCCGGAGGGAATGAGCCAGACCCACAGTAGACCTCTCTCCATGGAGGTCACTCAGGGCGTTCATTGGAGTCTGGCAGACAGGGTACTCAGCCCAAATGTGGCAGCATCCCCTGACCGCCAAACTGGTTGCGATGCTCTCTTCACAGAATGAGACCTGCCAAGAAGTCAAGGGAGGAGCCTTCACTGGCCCTACCTGAAGAAACCTCTGACCAACAGCCGACTGACATTGGGCCATCGCCCACACCACTTCAGAACATCCGGACCATTGAGGGCAGATGTTCCAACAACAATTTTCCTGTTGAGCAATGCCAGGGAAAGCCTGGTGGTCCCAAACAGAAAAAAATGAATTACTCTCACATGCTGGGAGGGCGCAGTGAAAACTGTCCCATCATTGTTTTCACGCAGCGATGCAACAGTTTTCATAAATGAGCCCCACAGTGTTTTGCTTTAGCTCTTCAATCACTCATTAAAGAAGGATAACACAATTTAAGGATAGATGTAGGTGGTGTGGACTGGGAGCTGTAACAATGAACCAGGGAGTGACAGCAGTTTACTTCAGCGTTTGCCTCTCATACATTCTAAGAAGCAGAGCCTCAGTGCCCCGTGCAGAACGTGAGATGCTAGCACGTGGAAGGATCATCTATCATTACAACCGATCATCAACCAAGGATCAACCTAAAACCAAACTCCACCCAACGAAAAGATCTCAGAGGTTCCACACAGAGAAGGAGGCCCAACTCCTGAAAAGGATGCTCAACCCAAGCTAAACACAGAACACGGTGCCTGGTCCATCCAACAAGAACTACTGTACCAAACCAGGATATAGGGCCAGAGAAGATGATATGAAACAGGGTTACAGAGCACACACTTCACAAGCCCCAAACCTAGCAGGATGCATGAGAAGCAGTACAAGACCAGTCCTCACATCCCAACAACAAAAAAGGGGACAACACCTGTCCACAAGTGAAGGAAGCAGCACCACCACAAACTGTGTACCCACCAAAGCTCCTAGCCCAGTGGAGAGCCAGTGACAGGCAGACCAGGCTTTGGATCCAGTTCTTTCCAGTCCCGGACAGGCCCAGCAAGGAGCCAGGGGAACACACAGCCATGAGACATGTAGAGAACACACCTACAAGCATCCAGTCTAGCAGGAAAGACATGTGAAAGTGAAAAAGCCAGACCTCAACCCAGAACCAAGGGCGGTCCACCAGTGAGGGGCTCTCGGTTCACAAACAGGGCAGGGACAACAAAGCCCCATTCCCAGGCGTGCATACAGGATGGACCCACACATAATCCTTGGGGTGAAATCCCTAGCCATCACTGAGGTCCTCACAGACGTCTGCAGCATTGTCAGGCAGCCCATTAGAGAGCTGTGAAGAGCAGGCCAGTATATGACAAGACAACAAGACGAGCTCCAGAGCCGGGGCACATAATGGCCAAGAAGAGGCAACAAGACGGAGAACATCCCACAAGCCCCAGCCCCAGAATGAAGCAGACCTGGAAGCCCAGACCATACCTCATGAAGAAAAGCAAGGCCTGGCAATCTCCTCTCCTCTAGTGATGGGTACTTCGATGCCACTGATCGGACAGATCACCTGACCTCTAAGGCAGCGTGAGGAGCTTGGGATAGACCCACACCCAGTGCGACGGCCTGGAGTGAATCCACATCCAATGACAGAGGCTCATAGCAACATCAGGCAGCCTGCAAAGGGTAGGCTTAAAATGATAACAGTATTAAACATCCCCGGCACACCTGGCAGGAGCACACCACAGCCAACAGTAGACAAGACACGGATTCTGGGCAATGCTCCACAAAGTCCAAGTCCAGCCTGGAGCACAACACAGCTGACAGTAGACAAGACACGAAATGTGGGCAGTGCTCCACAAAGCAGAAGTCCAGCCTGATGGCCGAAGCACAACACAGCCAACTGTAAACAAGACACGGAATCTAGGCAATGCTCCACACTGTGCAAGTCCAGCCTGGAGGCAGGAGCACAACACAGCTGGCAGTATACAAGACACGGAATCTGGGCAATGCTCCACAATGCAGAAGTCCAG
Source organism: Triturus cristatus (assembly GCF_964204655.1). Classification (NCBI taxonomy): domain Eukaryota; kingdom Metazoa; phylum Chordata; class Amphibia; order Caudata; family Salamandridae; genus Triturus; species Triturus cristatus. The sequence goes on from NC_140585.1 coordinate 42,228,847, forward strand.
CCAGGAGGTGGGATCACAACACAGCTGACAGTACACAAGACACAGAATCTGGGCAGTGCTCCACACTGTGCAATTCCAGCCTGGAGGCAGGAGCACAACACAGCTGACAGTACACAAGACACGGAATCTGGGCAATGCTCCACAATGCAGAAGTCCAGCCAGGAGGTGGGATCACAACACAGCTGACAGTACACAAGACACAGAATCTGGGCAGTGCTCCACACTGTGCAATTCCAGCCTGGAGGCAGGAGCACAACACAGCTGACAGAAGACAAGACATGGAATCTGAGCAGTGTTCCACACTGTGCAAGTCCAGCCTGGAGGCAGGAGCACAACACAGCTGACAGTAGACAAGACACGAAATCTGGGCAGTGCTCCACAAAGCAGAAGCCCAGCCTGGTGGCCTGAGCACAACACAGGCAACTGTTAACAAGACACGAAATCTGGGCAGTGCTCCACAAAGCAGAAGTCCAGCCTGGTGGCCGGAGCACAACACAGCTGACTGTAAACAAGGCACAGAATCGGGGCAATGCTCCACACTGTGCAAGTCTAGCCTGGAGGCAGGAGCGCAACACATCTGAGAGTACACAAGACATAGAATCTGGGCAGTGCTCCGCACTGTGCAAGTCCAGCCTGGAGGCAGGAGCACAACTTGGCTGATAGTAGATAAGACATGAAAACAGGGCAAACACATGAACCAGCACCGCACACCATCAAACGAGGCCTGCATGAAGGGATGAGTGCAGACAATGGCAGCAAAAACCTGTCCTCGAGCCGAGCTGGGGTCCAGGAACAAAACCCCCCAGCAGAAACAAACAGCAGTCTGGAATCAGTAAAGGGACAGGCCAAACACATGAACTAGCACCACACACCATCAAACAAGGCCTGCATGAAGGGATGAGTGCAGACAATGGCAGCAAAAACCTGTCCTCGAGCCGAGCTGGGGTCCAGGAACAAAACCCCCCAGCAGAAACAAACAGCAGTCTGGAATCAGTAAAGGGACAGGCCAAACACATGAACCAGCACCACACACCATCAAACAAGGCCTGCATGAAGGGATGAGTGCAGACAATGGCAGCAAAAACCTGTCCTCGAGCCGAGCTGGGGTCCAGGAACAAAACCCCCCAGCAGAAACAAACAGCAGTCTGGAATCAGTAAAGGGACAGGCCAAACACATGAACTAGCACCACACACCATCAAACAAGGCCTGCATGAAGGGATGAGTGCAGACAATGGCAGCAAAAACCTGTCCTCGAGCCGAGCTGGGGTCCAGGAACAAAACCCCCCAGCAGAAACAAACAGCAGTCTGGAATCAGTAAAGGGACAGGCCAAACACATGAACTAGCACCACACACCATCAAACAAGGCCTGCATGAAGGGATGAGTGCAGACAATGGCAGCAAAAACCTGTCCTCGAGCCGAGCTGGGGTCCAGGAACAAAACCCCCCAGCAGAAACAAACAGCAGTCTGGAATCAGTAAAGGGACAGGCCAAACACATGAACCAGCACCACACACCATCAAACAAGGCCTGCATGAAGGGATGAGTGCAGACAATGGCAGCAAAAACCTGTCCTCGAGCCGAGCTGGGGTCCAGGAACAAAACCCCCCAGCAGAAACAAACAGCAGTCTGGAATCAGTAAAGGGACAGGCCAAACACATGAACTAGCACCACACACCATCAAACAAGGCCTGCATGAAGGGATGAGTGCAGACAATGGCAGCAAAAACCTGTCCTCGAGCCGAGCTGGGGTCCAGGAACAAAACCCCCCAGCAGAAACAAACAGCAGTCTGGAATCAGTAAAGGGACAGGCCAAACACATGAACTAGCACCACACACCATCAAACAAGGCCTGCATGAAGGGATGAGTGCAGACAATGGCAGCAAAAACCTGTCCTCGAGCCGAGCTGGGGTCCAGGAACAAAACCCCCCAGCAGAAACAAACAGCAGTCTGGAATCAGTAAAGGGACAGGCCAAACACATGAACTAGCACCACACACCATCAAACAAGGCCTGCATGAAGGGATGAGTGCAGACAATGGCAGCAAAAACCTGTCCTCGAGCCGAGCTGGGGTCCAGGAACAAAACCCCCCAGCAGAAACAAACAGCAGTCTGGAATCAGTAAAGGGACAGGCCAAACACATGAACTAGCACCACACACCATCAAACAAGGCCTGCATGAAGGGATGAGTGCAGACAATGGCAGCAAAAACCTGTCCTCGAGCCGAGCTGGGGTCCAGGAACAAAACCCCCCAGCAGAAACAAACAGCAGTCTGGAATCAGTAAAGGGACAGGCCAAACACATGAACTAGCACCACACACCATCAAACAAGGCCTGCATGAAGGGATGAGTGCAGACAATGGCAACAATAACCTGTCCTCAAGCCTAGCTGGGGTCCAGGAACAAAACCCCCCAGCAGAAACAAACAGCAGTCTGGAATCAGTAAAGGGACAGGCCAAACACATGAACCAGCACCACACACCATCAAACAAGGCCTGCATGAAGGGATGAGTGCAGACAATGGCAGCAAAAACCTTTCCTCGAGCCGAGCTGGGGTCCAGGAACAAAACCCCCCAGCAGAAACAAACAGCAGTCTGGAATCAGTAAAGGGACAGGCCAAACACATGAACTAGCACCACACACCATCAAACAAGGCCTGCATGAAGGGATGAGTGCAGACAATGGCAGCAAAAACCTGTCCTCGAGCCGAGCTGGGGTCCAGGAACAAAACCCCCCAGCAGAAACAAACAGCAGTCTGGAATCAGTAAAGGGACAGGCCAAACACATGAACTAGCACCACACACCATCAAACAAGGCCTGCATGAAGGGATGAGTGCAGACAATGGCAGCAAAAACATGTCCTCCAGCCTAGCTGGGGTCCACGAACCCAGAAAAAGTCAGGACCAAAACCCCCGGCAGAAACAAACAGCAATTGGGAAAGGCCTATGGGCCGCACAAGGCAGTGAGAGAGGAAACTGCCTCCTAAGCAGGCACAGCCGTAGGGGGGGGGGAGGGGGGGAGTTTACTTCCTTACCCTACAGGTCGGCAGAGTGGGATTGTCTCCAGGGAGTGGACACAACTCATGACGTAAGGACTGAGGCAAGGAAGTGATGTCTGATTGTGGAAATGTTAAGTTGGAAAGTGCATTTCCAGAGAATCTGCCCAGATTGGACCCCAGTCCGGTTTGTTCGGAATGAGAGGTTTGCAGATGCGGCATCGCCTCTACTACTTTTTGTTAAAAAAAGGATGTGTGCCCATTTGTGGGAAAGGCAAGTGTTATCGGCAGAAAAAGGATGTTCTTCTGAGGGGCGGGATGGGGCATTGTATACACCTGTTTTTAAAATCTTTGCAAGCACCATACAATTCACGAAAACTGCCAACCTTTAAACAAACTCCAGGAGTCTGTAGAGTGAATGTCTGTACATCTTCACACACACAAGAGAGGGAGTAAATGTGAGGGCAGCAGTGAAGAAGCAGGAATAGGCGCTGGAGGAAGGGGCGCGGGGTGCTGCAGCGCCCCCAAAATAGCCATGCCAGAGTCCCAAACGTGAAGGAGCAATAAAGATTACTTTAAAAAGCAAATATCTTGACATTTGCTGTGCGTTCAAAGACAGAGGTCAAAGGTCAGGCTGTGTCTCCTGACAAACTGCTGCGTATTCTTTTAACATGCGGATTGGTGTTTACTTCTCTTTCTCTGACTGGAAAGTGAGAGGGTTTTGTCAAGTGAACTATGTGACCATCTTGCTGGTGTGAAAGGAAAGGGTGTAGGATGTCGGTTTCTTCGAACATGCAGCAAAATATAAATTATTATAAATGAACTATACAAATATTTCGAAATAAATAAACATGAAAGCACAAATGAAGGGCTTGTCTAAATTCTGAAGTGTGATGGAAACAAAGATATCAATGGCATAAAAACAAATCAAGACACGTTACTCGATGATGCACGAATGACAGGTGTCCACACATAATGTGTGCGCTCTACGGGGCATATCAGCAAGGCGAGGCGATAGAATTATCGCCGCTTTTGCGGCCGTTTTCGGCCGAAAAGCGGCGATAATTGTATCGCCTAATTAGCAAGCTCACGCTAACACGTGAAAACTTGCGTTGGCGTAGGAATTGCTAACGCCCGGCTTTGCATCTCTAATGAGATGCAAAGTGGGCGTTTCTGACCTGACATGACAGGAGAAATGTCGCTAAGCGACATTTCTCCTATCATCACGGCCCACGCTATGAAGCATAGCGGCAGGAAAAGTAGCGATAACCCCTGATATCGCTACTTTCCTTACGCCTGCTTCAGGACTGATTTAGCCATGATATCCTATGAAAGGTGGATATCATGGCTAAGTTTGTGGGGCCCTATCAACAAGCTAACGCCACATTGCGTGAGATTATCGCTGGGTTTCCAGCGATAATCTCACATTAGGGAGTTAGCGTGAGGATTTTTATCGCTTTTGAGATAAGCGTTGCTAATAGCACGCTATCTCAGTGATAAAAATCCACGCTAGCCGGCGATAATTATCCTAGCGCTAAGTGCGCTTAGCGATAATTATCGCCGGTTGTTGCTGATATGCCCCTACATTCTTATCCAGCAACATCGCCTGTCTGTGCAAACGTAGAGGTCATTTCAGTGGAGCGCCAGCTTTAGTGATACATTTGTGACAGTGTGCCCCAAAATGCATCACGGCTACTCCCCCCCACTCTCCTGCGTTTGTGACACTTGCTCGTGATGCGAGGCTTGGATTTTTAAGAACCGCATGAGGTCATTGATGGAGCATCGATAGCAGCACCCCCACTGTGAGAACTGCTCCAGCCCCACCGGGAGCAATCTCTAAAGAGACAGAACCAAGGAGAGCGGGGGAGGGGGGGGGGGGGGGGGGAGAGAACAGGCGTCTCGCGAGATACATGTCAGATACCAGAGGGCACGAGCTTGGCAGGGAGCAGCAGCAGTGGCGAGCTATCTGATCAGCATCACCCGAGCTGGGGGTCTTGGGGTGGGGCCAGTGGGCGGGGCCTCTCACGGAAGCAGCAGACAGAGGTTAATAGGCGGCATCAAAGTTCTGAGAGAGGAGTGATGTTTCCATCTGTGGTTTCCTGCCGGCTGCACCCAAAATGTCATCAAGATAAAAAGGCCCTAGTGTGACCTGAAAACAAAAATAAACACCAGCCGCTCCATGTGCAGGCATGGTGAGGGGTGCGGTGCTGCTGAGAGACCGCCCCTCATACCCAGGCCATGGTTCACCTCCCAAGTTCAGCATGGTGAGAAGGGGGCTCTGCTGAGATGCGAATGCCTCAGTCCCAGGACAGGCTCCAGTTTACAGGACATGAGGCCTCTCCCAGGACACGCCCCACCCTCTCTCTGGACAAGCTCTGTTTCTCATCACATCTTCTAGGACATGATTTTCTTCTGATGACTCATAGCCATCTTCTTGGGACAGGCTCTATCACTTAAGAAATCCTCATCTTCTGAGGACAGGCTCTGTTTCCTAGGGCGTGCCCCAAGTGTCAGGCAAAGCCTAATCATTAAGAACATAACCCAGCTCTCACCACCCATCAGGCGCTTTAAAACAAGCACTGGCCGCTGCATGTCTTGATTTCTGTTCCTATGGCAGATATATGACACCTTTTATTTATTTTGGAGAGGTAAGTGACCATGAATGTATTGATTGCTATGTAAAGATTAAAGATTGTATCTTGTAGAAAGATATTCCTACTTACTGGTCACCACTACACCCAGAGTTGCCGTCAACCAGCCACGACTGATTGTCCCTTTCAGGTTACATAGCAAGCGCCATGGGGGTAAACCACTGGACATTCTGACCGGGATCGTGGAAAGAGGGAACTTTAAGTATGGGGGGGGTAATCCTCTAACATCAGGCATGCACTACCTAAAATCTTGACGACCTACGTGGAATTTTGCACAACTTCTGACATATCTGTTGCCCTCCCCCCAAAAAGAAGTGGGTTGGTCAGACTAGTAATCTATGACCTTTGAATATGGAATCCAGGCTTCCCACAAGGGCTGGGCCAGGGGTAGGTATTAGTACGTCTTCCATACCTACTATGTGGCAGTTGTGTCTGCCCACCTCTTTGTTCCCCCATGTGATCACAAGGGAAAAACACTATCAGGTGGCGATGTCATCAAGAATCGCAACAAATTGGCTTACTGCTTCACCACCATTTTTATCAGCGCCATATTAACCAAATTAATTTTAATTATTTATTTTGAAGGTAGAAGAAAATTAAACAAAATGCTATTGCACTTTTTAAATTAATTCTGGATGACATTTTTTATTAATTAAAAAAATCAAATTACATTAAACATTTTTTGAAGTATAATTTTAAAAAATCCCACTGAAAGAAAACATAAATTTTAATTATGAATTAATAATTATTAAAAGTGATGTATCCAATCAAAAGTGAATTAATTAAATATTAATTGCCAATGTGACATTAATATATCACTATATGTATATTATACATGTATTCAAAAAAGTTATTAAAATACTTTATAATTAAACAATAACATATGTTACTTTGTTAACATTAAATGATATGTATTTTTATTTTTAACAATGTTAAATAATGTAATTTAATTTAACATTATTTCCTATTGGGTTTTATTTTAAGGTCTTGCCTCTATTATTTTCTATGGAAGGGTGTTCTAGTATAAGTGACTGGCCATGTGTGGTGCTGGAGACTAACTAGCGTTTCCTTTTCGGTAGTAGTAACTTACACTATTTAATGTGGCTCCACCTCCTTTTTCAGGGGGTGGAGACATGTAAGTCTACACTTTTGAGTAACTTTACACTCACATTTTGTGAATAGCTAAAGGTAGTGAAGTTACTCAAAAGTGTAACAGTAAATTACATGTATAAATTACTCACAAGCCTAAGTTACCTTTGTGAATAGCCACAAAAGACAAGATATCACACTGGCCGGATAGTTAATGCGTCAAACTTATCACAAAGGTCTTTTTTTTAAAGTAATGAGCTCCAGGGATTGGCACCATTAGCTCCCCAACTACAGACACACTGTGGAGAATTTGGGGTCTAATTTAGAGCTTGGTAATGGAAAGGCCTCATTTACTTGAAGAAGTTCTAAATCCGAATGAGAATCCATTGGTGGAACATCTTTCACTTTGTAAGTCCAGAATTAGTGGTTCCATTAGCCACGGACACTCTGCAAGCATTAGAGCCCGAGTAAGAATCCGGCGGATGGGTTACCTCGTCACGATGGTGATGGATATCCCGTCTGACAAAATATAAATCCCATGGGATATTATGGGATTTATATTTCGGTGGACCTGATATGTTACCGTTGTGATGTAGTAACCCGTCCGCCCAAATCTAAATTAGGCTCATCTTGTACAAAGCTGGCCTGGTGCGTTGGTGCGTTCCGCAGATCACCGTAGGCAAGGATGAGAGGAGGGGCGGGTGGTTCTCTGGGTAGTGTGGGCACAACCGCTGAGCATGGAACAAGAGCTGATACGAGAGGCTGGAGGGGAGTATAGATCGACCACTCCAGGGACATCTTAAGGATTTTGGGGACCCTGGGCCACACGTATTTTGGGGTCCCCTGTTCGGAAATGCTTTGAATTTATGATCCAGTTTCAGCTCTTTCATGCCCTCTTTAGCCAGGTCACAGACAGTGCACAGGCACACTCGTCCAAATACGAAATGTGTTTGCATCTAATATTCAGGGATATTTGCGTGTGTTTCAACAGTACAACACAGCAGCAGCGCCCTAATACTACTGCAAATAATCTCTTATGATATATCCTTCTGCTGCCTTTTACAGGGTCTCGTACTTGACCCTACTGACTTATCTTGGTGAAATTTAGGTGGGTGGCGTCCCCTCGACGGGGTCATTCTGTTTCTGTCTAACCGCTCTCAAGGTGTTACTGTGTCCCATGGTCACTGGATTCAAAGCAGTCTGAGTTCTTGAGGGCCCTGTCCTGTCCAGATTTCATGTGCCAGTCCTTGGCGGTTTGACTTGTTCCCATGGATCCAGATGTTTCTCCTATGCTGATGGTACTCGGCTAATCTTGGACCTTGGTGCTAACAGCACTGGTCTTCAAACTCTGTTCAAGGTGTGTCTCCCGCCACCGAGCTCAGGATGAACTGCAACACCCTGTGAATGAGTTCCTCCTAAACTGAGATCCTTGTTTTTGGCAACTCAGGACTATGTGGCAGCGTTTTAGACATCAACAATTTTAGTGGATACGTAATGATGTTTTATGTTAGGTTTAATAGAAGTACTAAAATAATATAATTGTAGTTTAAACAAATTCAATTGGACGTGCAGAGATGTGTTAAATAATGTTGTTCAGTTGTGCCACATTTTTATAAGTTCGCCGTGTTAGTTACTATGGATGCTGTTTGATGCTGCACATTCCACCCCTGCTCTCTCCCCTCCCATCCCATTCCCCTGTGTTGTCTTCTTTCCCCACTAGCTGCTATCAAAGTACATTTGTCCAATGTGCATGTATTGTGAATAAACTTTCGAGGTTTTTTTTTAACCATATTTTATTGGCATTTAATCAGTACATATACTCACATTGTTTCATTCTGATAACTTTCTAGTGTTTGTTAACAATTTGTAACAAGTCATGGTCTCTTCCGCTCTTCCGCTGTACTGTCACTGGCTCGGCCCTCTTCGACTGGTGTACAGTGCTTAAAAGAAACTCCGGACACTTCAGCATATGAATAGGAGTAGTTTATTGCAGAGCACACCTACAACAACCCAACACCTGCAGACCAAACTACCAACTGACTCGTATCGAACATCAACATGGAATAGAGAATACACACAGGTATTCTGGAAGGGTGGGAGGGAGGAAACATAGAGAAAGGTATAAGGATGACAGCAGACATGTTGCAAGAAGAAAACATATACAACACACCTTCCTCCTTCAGGGAAGGAAAAAGAAAGAACATAAGAAAATATTGAAAATGAGGCTAAATGGCTTAACATACTATTAGCAACAGTAATCATTCAGGTAAGCTGGTGGTCTACGGCCCCTTGTGATTCTGGTATTTGTAGACAGAGGTGCATCCTGAAAGTTGAGAAAATCAGTGGCACTGTTGCTTGAGTCGCAAGCATTGCTTGAGTCAGAAGCATCACCTCCACCTGCACACCCTCCACCAACAGGGGAAGAAAGTAAAGTAGCGCCTTCCATGGTAGACAACATGTAACCACTATTCCCACTGTTGCAGGAGGAATACTGAGGCTCGTGGGCAACTCCATCTTTGCAGACCGAAGATTTCTTTTGGTATAAAGCAACTCTGCGAAGATTCCACTTTTCACCATTGGTCAAGACAACATAATGAGGAAATACTTCTTTGACACAAAACGGACCTTTGAATTTAGATAAACCTTTGGAAATTCTTCCAGGTTTTACTTTGACATAATCATCTTTGGAAATATGAGACCCAGAAATGATATTGCTACTGGTGACAGGTAAGGAGTCAAAATGACCCCCTTTAGAAACCCACTCTTTGATCCAGGAAAGGGTAAGCTTTGTACCAGGAAGCCTTCCACGCATAAGTTCAAAAGGTGACTTTTCATTAGAACCATGTATTGTAGTGCGATAAGCACAGACCATATCTTGAACCATGTCACGAGCAAAAACACCACTCGAGCAAGCCATTTGAATTGTACCTTCGACTAGTCTGTTAGCCCTTTCGCATAAACCATTTACAGAAAGGTATAAGGATGAACAGTAGACATGTTGCAAGAAAAAAACATATACAACATACAGCCTGCTTGTTTTTAAAAATGCTGCATTTAGTTGAACTTCCGATGACGATGTGTTGCTGCAGCTGCTCGATGCTTTGTAGAAAATAGCAGAGTGCTAACGTGCGATGTTAATACAGAGGTGCTCTCATTAGTCAGAGGAAACGATACATGAGCTCACACCACGCTGAAACTGTGGTTTGGCTAATTTGATATGCAGGATTTATGCCTAAGAACCCCGTGATTCTGGGGAGAGCCCTAATGTCGATGATTGTTTTTGAGACTATCTAAATAGCTAGGGATACTAGCCGATCCTGTTATGTTCATTGGGGCTTCGAACGATTTTGACTTCTGACTGTATATTTTGCATTTGAGCCTTCACGCCATGTACCTTGCATTTCTATGTACAGCTTGAATTGAGATTTTTCCTGATCTAGATCTCAGCTCTTCAGTGGTCCCAGCTATTTATTTGCAACTCTGCTGTATCAATGTTGGCCTGATGCTGAGGAGGGGCTTTTTATTGGAAGATCAAGGATGCTGCAGCGAAACATCTAAGGTAAATTTTAGTTATACTCACTTCTACTCATCCCACCAAAAACTCGAAAACAAAGAACTGCAGAGCGGTCCTTCGCTGGTAGCGCTCCAAAAATCTGGAACTCTATTCCCCCCCACATCAGAACCATTCCCTCCTTTGTAAAATTTAAAAGCCAACTCAAAATCTTGTTCCTCAACCGTTCCCTAGGGAGTGGATAGGATCAATCGGAGCAGCTAGCTGACACCGCGCTCTGCTCCAACGCCAAGGCTCCGAAGGACTACAAAGACTCAGTCTGTCTTGCACTGTTATTGAGTCACTCTACTGTTTTGTGTTGTTGAATCTATGCAATGTTTCCTGCTGTAAAGCGCTCCGATACCCGAGGGTCAGGCCAGCGCTATATAAAACTTCTTAAATAAAAAAAATAAAAAGTTATCAAAATTTTGAGATGCGTTACATTTTGGGGTTCAGAGTTCTGCCCCCACAAAATGATACCAGAGGATGGTTACATAAGAGCACCTCCTCTTTTGTAGGTGTTCCGCAAAAGATTTTCGGAGGTTTCCCAATCCTTAATACCCAGTACATTGTTACTCAGAGTTTTGGAACTCTACCAATGCTGAAGACTCCGGGGAGTGATTGGAGCGCACTTCTAAACGTTTTGAAGTGTAAGTATAAATAAAGAGAATTGATTTGCGACTGTAGTACGCATTTGTGAAGGGTGTATATGTCCGTGTTGTGAGTTGCTTGGATCTGTGATGATGGTTGTAGGTTTAACTGGGGGATTGATTACTGTTATGGTGATGTATTATTAATGTTTATCAATGCATTTCAAGTTCTATTGTTTTAGTTGGCTTGGATTAGTTATCAGATTAGTTGAAATCCAAGACCTCGAGATATATTGGTTTTATGTGTCTATATAAGGTGGTGTGTAGTCCATACACACATACACGGATACTGAACTAACGACTTTTCCTTTCAGATCATGAGCTTAATTTGCATTGGTGCAACTTGCTGTTGAATGCAAACGAGCAAGCACACTACTAGGGTGGATTGCCACTGGATGAGAGTCTACCTAGTATGAATTGTGGTTTAAACGGACTTTCGTTTTTTATTTCCTCGTTTCGAGTTGGATTCTTGTTTCTGAAGTTCGGTTGTTTTGATTGAACTGTCTTACTTGATCTACTGAATTTTCTTTCCTATCTATGATAAACAGACAGGGGTTTATTTAGTTCATATGTTTAAAAGAGGTTTGGAAGTTGTTTTCCTGTTCACAGAGTAGTCATACTGTGATTGGTTAGTCAGCCAGGGAGCCATGCTGGGGTTGGTGAGGAGTCACTACAAAGCTGGGCTCTGGTTGGTTGGTTGCTGTCGAAGCTGTGCTGTGATAGGTTGAACTTTGACTGAGCTGCGCTGTGATTGGTTGTTGTTCTCTAGTTCGTTCGTTGTTATTTTGAGGTGATTTTGAGCTTGGTTTAAGTCAAAATAATGGGGAACGTGTTGAAAAAGGTATGGTTTCTGTTGTACCTGCTATAGAGTGTCAGAAAATGTCTGCATTTGAAATGATGATGGACATTAGGTTTCACACATGTACCTGACTGCCATTGACAAGGAATTAAAGTTTCCACTAGAGGGTACTTTTAAGACTAGAAAGTTAGATTTCCTTAGACAAACTATGTATGATATGAAGTCGAGGCCCAGACCTACCCAATTTGAGGCTCTAAATTGATGGGATTGTATGGAGAGAGAGAAAGCTAAAAAGAAAATGACAAAACATGTGAAGGGGTCATTTAGACAGTGCCTTGAGAACAAGTGGGACAGACATGAGAAATGCTTAAGGGAGGATATGATTGAGTGTGTGAAGACGGTTTCTGAGAAATAACGTTTTGAGAACTTGACAGGAGCCGAAAGAGTCAGTGCATGTCTCTTATGAGAGGCGTATGTAGATTTTCAAGAAACATCAATCAATCAATCAATCGGAGGTTTTAATGCGCACTACTCACCCGCAAGGGTCTCAAGGCACTGGGAGGGGGTGGGTGGTTGCGAACAGCTCCGTTGGTCATTCGAAGAGCTAGGTCTTGAGGTCCCTTCTGAATTGGTGCAGTGCTGGGTTTCGTCGGATGCGAGTGGGAGTTTGTTCGTTCCAGGTCTTGGCTGCGAGGTAGGAGAGGGATCTGCCCCCTGCTCTGGCCCTGTGGATGTGAGGGGCCGTGGCTAGGGCGAGGTCAGCAGAGCAGAGGTTTCTCTTGGGGGCGTGGAAGGAGATTCGTTCATTGAGGTATTGGGGTCTGGTGTTATGGAGGGCTTTGTAGGGGTGTGTGAGCAGTTTGAAGGTTATTCTTCTTTCGAAGGGGAGCCAGTGGAGGTTGCAGAGGTGTTGGGTGATGTGGTCGTGTCATGAGATGTTGAGGATGAGTCTGGCTGTGGCGTACTTAAAACATTTTTTTTATCTTCATTCATTTTAATTTACATACGTATCTGACACCCTTCCCCCAACCCCTCCACAACCACCTCAGACAGGTAAGACATCAACACATGATTAATCAGGTGAGGTACATAACATCATTTGATCCATAAAGTACTTATAGGCTCACAAAGAGAATCTATCAACCAAGTACAGTCCTAGTGGATCTCCATTCAAGTAGCGTCCATAAAGTGACGTGCATATTCCCTTTTATACTAAAAAGACTTACAGAAAAGATAATAAAACATACATACACTCTAGCATGTCCCGCTATGCCCTTGCATCCATATAATCAGGGGATCCCAAATGTTCATACCTTTTTTACGTGAATGGTGCCCTCACCATTTATATATAGCTATCTCCAGGCTACAAGTAGCTAACAATCTGGCGAGCCACTGTTGGAAAGCTGGTGGCCTAGGATCCAACCAGGCAGAGGCAATGAATATCCTTAAGACTGCCATAGATATAAAAATCAATCCATGTCCCTTCCCCAAGCGGTTTGCTTTCGAGGTACCTAACACTATTAGATCTTCTGACAATACTATTTCGGTTTTCAACACTACCGATCGAAATTCCGATATATCCTTAATTAGCTTTTGCCTATTATCTGCATTTGTTCTAAGCAGCTCATGACTACAGATAAAGTTTTATATAGCGCGAACATGATCCCAAGAGAGCGCTTCACAATTACGGATGGCCAAGGTTAGGCAGGCGTCAAATACATATCAAAGGAAACAGTTACAAAGGGAAGATAGATCATTGTGATGGCCCAATAATATATTTCAGATTTGAAAGGGCCAAGACCCTCGGTAAAGTAAGAAACGTAAGTGCTTGGCGAGGTCGCACATATGCCCATATAAACCTGGAGAACATATTCTCTATTGCTTTAAACCATTGAGGAGCAAATTCCAAACATATAGCCCAACAAAATATATCAATTTTAGGAGAAAAGGCATTTTTATTATGTTACACCTACCCCATATGGATAAATGTACGTTGTTTAGCCTTGCGAGATCTTTTTTAGTATGCTCCATTAAAGGTTCCATATTGTTCTTGACCAAATTATCCAGCTTCGAGGTTTTACTGACACCAAGATAAGTAGCTCTTTCGACTACCCGGTTATCTGCCATCATGATTTTATAATTGAGAACAATATGTGTCTTATCCTGATTCAGAGCATAATCGGAGATATGCCTGAAACGCTCGGCCTTGATCTTCGCTTGCCTTTATGGCAGCATTTGGATCAGATATAACCAGAGGGATATCATCGCCATAGGGCAGTGTCTTGGTTGCCCAGTTCTGTGACCAGACTGCTGGTATTAACACGTTATTCTCTAGCCTACGGATGAAGGGGTCAATAAACACTGCAAATAAAAGAGGGGAGCAAGGGCAGCCCTTCCTGGTCCCCCAGGAGATTAAACAAAATTCAGAGAGTATCCCGTTCACCATAACTGCCGCCGATGGTTTGGCGTATAATGTTTGGACTGCTTTGATAAAACCATCCCTGATGTCAATTCTAGACATTGCCGTCCATAGCTATTACCAGGAGACCCTCTCAAAAGTTTTCTCTGCGTCCAACAGGATGAGAGCAATAGGGTCTCCTGCAACATTGGTCATATCGAATAATGTAATAACTCTCTGGATATGGTCAATTGTAGATCTACCAGGAATAAACCCATGTTGTTGCTCTCAGATAACTTTAAGAATTATTGGCGTGAGTCGCTTGGCCAATAGCTTTGAATAGATTTTGGAGTCGCCATTTATCAGAGTAATAGGGCGGTAAAACCCTAATTGTAAGGACGGTTTATTCTTTTAAAAGAAGACCACGATCTTTGCCAGAGACCATGATCCCGGAGGCCGCCCACCATAAAAAATGTGTATGAATAGATCATGGATCCTTTTAGCTGCTGGGAAAATGTGGTCTAAAATTCAGTCGGAATACCATCCATTCCATACCCGTCGCTTTCCCTTTAGCTAAACCGCTCATTGAAATTAGGATCTCAACCTATTGTGGTGGACTATCTAGGCTATCCTGGTCTTCTTCCTCAAATCTTGAGAGTGGGATTAAGTCCAGATATTCCTTCATCTTACTCTGATCCTCCCCGATATTAGCCGTATATAGTGTTTGATACTACCTCCGAAATGGCGCCCTAATTGCAAGTTCAGGGGCATTCATTTCTCGAATTGTATTAGATATGATTTGTTGTCTAATACGAACTGCCAAATGGTGACCGATCTGTTGCTTAATTCGTACGCTGCTTCCTTTTGGGTTGTTGCCTTACTCATTGCTTTATCTATCAAAATATCCTTAATGGTGGTTTTAGCAATCGCCACACATCGTTGTTCCTCTTCCTCCTCCCATTTCTCAAGTACAGCCCTTATCAACCCCTCCTCAGAAACCCCCAGATTATCCTGCAGAGTCTTTATTATTTATTTTGCATCTTTGTTGAAATTTAAGTAATATCGCGGTAATATCGCAGTGTTTCCCCCCAATCCCTGCTTTCAAAGCATCCCATACCACCTCAATTGATGTACTCACCATATTATCCTCCATGAACATTGGGATCCATTGTCTCATATGCCTGCAATATTCCTCGTTTGACAACATTGATCTCTCATAAGTCCAAGTTCTCAGATTTGGACTGGATAATTCCACTTCTAAATTAAGGGTCAATGGGTTATGATCTGATAATACCTGCAGCAACTTTTCTATACTATATTTCGAACTCAGAGTGTTGGAGACAAACATATAGTCCAGTCTGGCATGAGTCATATGTAGGTTAGAAAAAAAAGTATACCCTGGATCACTTGATTTCATCATATGCGAACTGTCAATCAAACCATTGGTCTAGCATAGATTTCTTAAAGCCTGAAACACTTTCGGTTTCCTCCCTATATATCTGTATCCAGCCTCCAAAGATCAATCACTGGGTAAATTAATATTATAATCCCCACATAGAATCAGTGGAAGGGGCCAGTGAGCGAGTTCATAAGAGATGGTGTGAATACGCCGGGGTCGCCACAGGTGCATCCAGATAGTGTGCATAGTGTCAGTTTCTGACCCATGCCGTATTGGCATTCAGTGATTGCCCATCGGCCAAATTTATCAGAGCATGACTGTGTAAATTGCATTCCGCAACCTTTAGCCAATATAGCAACACTCCAAAACTTGGCCCCCTGTGTAGTTGCACTAATCACCCTGTACCCTAATGTTTTAAGCACATGCAGTTGTGATCCTTCGATTTGAGTCTTTAGGAGGTAGATAATATTTGTTCCAAATGATTGTAATCTGACCGCTACCCTCTGCCTTTTCCTAATGTCATTAAGGTCACATATATTAATAGTTACAATTCTAAGTCTGCCCATGTCGCTTTATATCATTCCCCTGATTCTGCCACCACATCCCTATACAGCAGAGGTCTTCAAACTTTTTGATGCCGAGACCCCCTCCTCAAACGTTTTTAGGTGTAAGGACCCCCTCCTGACAAAATATTCTAGAACCTGTTACTCTCCATCAATAACCATAAACGCCCTTAATTCCTGTGGCAAGTCATTTTTACGGTGGGGAAATATTATTAAACAGTGTATTCTGTAAAAATGTTTAGGTTTTTCACTGCCACGTAGCTACATATAAAATAACTGGTAGTTTAAGTGAAAAATACATTTAAAAAGGTGTTACTCAGTGGGAAATGCACAATAGTACATTCTGACACCTTTATTGGTTTAATGCAGTTCAGAGGTCTATGTGTAACCAGGGACCCACAGAATTAATTCTTTAATGGTGCAGTGGAGAATAGTGATGTGTGCATATTCTGTGCGAGAAGGTTACAGCTTGTTACAGAAAGCACTGTGAATATGTAAGTCATTATTTAAAACGTGCATTTTAGTAATACCCAGATTGTACATATTTTTTACAAAACTGTCCCTTCAACACCTCCTGGGGTAGTAAGCGTTATACAAATTCAATTACAATTGAAAACACACACTTCACAGCTCAATTGTTCTCTTTGCACTACCACTCAAAAAGAATGCATCAGTGTCATCACAAAGCTTTGAATGATTCGATCAATTAAAATCAGTACCTGCCTTCAAGCACCCTTTATTTAACTTTGCACCTAGCACACGTTTGTATTTCTTTCAGTCAAGCCGCTGCACCCTGGGAGTAAACTATCTGCTTGCTTCCGTTTCACAGCACATGACACTCCTTGAGTGACACTCCAGCTGAAGCATATTAACTATTAGAATTAACCGTCCCAGGTGGGTTGTCTTTTTTCCAGAAAGTAGGGGAACTTCTATTTAAATATATTTGCGAGTGCTTTCACTGCGGAAACCATCTTCATACATGAAAGGTCGTGCGATTACACTGTATAAATATAACATTTGGCAGAATTATGCCTCAATGAGAGCAAAGAATAAAAAATTAAAAGTTAATAGAAATAAATCTTACAAATAATCTTCAAACATGTATTTGAAATATAAATATTCTGCAAATGCCTTTCCAGTACAGGTTTTTTATGCGCCACAATAAAACAATCGAAAATCGAAAGTATTTGTGTAGACTAGGTAAAAAAAAAACAGGAAAAATGACAAATTTCGATTTAGCAGAAAGAAGGTAAGGAAAGTTCGAAGTTGGGTGGTTCTGGCCTCTGATTTCCATCCCATGTTCCCCTTGCTGAGAACGGCCTGCTCCAGCCCCCATCGCACCTTCCCTTGTAGACGCAGTGCATGAACAGGCCCAGCACGAGGTCAATTAGGCTAGTACTGGCCTCCTGCAGAGCCGGACTGCCTCCTAATGGTCGTTGTCGCCAAGACCCATCCTCCTTCTTCAGCTGGTGAGAAGTGTTGACAATCGGATTGCTCTTTAGAGCAGCTCCCAGTGCGAGGCCCTCTCTGGCACAGCGCTCGGCTGGGGAATGCGCGCCTCCCTTCCTGTGACTCCACGGCCCCCCTGGGGGTCGCGCCCCACAGATTGAAGACCTCTGCTATACAGCAAACCCACCCTGCCAATCCCTCCTTCTTTTCATTTACTATGACTAAAGGAGTGCCTACAACAAGAATCACTATTGCACCAACTTCTTTTATCACCTGTCTGAGGATATCACCCCTGACCCCCCACCACAACGTACGCAATCAGACTCAAACATGAGCCTGCATGAGGGTGACTGGATCACTCCTCCCCCCACCTCTCTCCCTTACCCAGTGTTCAGATATGCATTAAAACCTAAGAAAAAAGAAACGGAGGAGAAAAAAGTGGAAAAAAGAGTTATACAAAGAGTTGGACAAATGTTCCCACTCGAAGAGGACACTGGCTTTCATCCGTCGTCTTTCTTCAGTGTATGACCAACTTATTTTTTACCCCCAACGGCCCCCACTAAGATGTTGCTCAATAACGTCTGGGCTTGGATTTCAGAGATTAAACTGTAATTCTGTCCCTGAAAGGCAACTTTCAGCCTAGCTGGATTCTGCAAAAATACTACAGCTCCTGCTTTCTGAAAAGGGGTTTTGATCTGTCTGAGCCGCCATCTCCTCTCGACGGTGGCATGTGCAAAGTCTGGCTTGGAAAAAAAGAAGAAGCTCTCAAAATTCCTTTTGGTATTAGGTATGGCTAGGTCATACACAGCCTGGCGTAACAGAAAATGTCCAAAATAAATCAGTATAGCACAGGGCAGCGGCCGCTCGTTAGATAAGTGCCTTGCAGGTGTTAGAGAAAATCGATGGACACACTGGACTTACTTGTCCCAATCCCAATGATAGAGTTTGGGAAGAGAGCTTTCAGCATGGTGATGATAAATTTCCTTATGTCACTGCCTTTGCAATTTTCGGATATCCCTAGCAGTCTCAAGTTATTGCGGTGCTGGCGATTCTCATACTCCTCCAGTTTCCACATAACATCTTTCAGGGTGCTCTCCTGCGATGTAGCCTAAACTTTCAGCGTACCAACAGTGTTCTCTAGTGCCTCAGTAGCTTACCATATTTAACCTTTTTGAATTTCGGTACATGTTTTTTTAATCTTACAAAGAGATCCTAGAAGTTTTTTTGAGGCCAACCAAGCATGGCGATTTTCAGACTTAGCCTCATCTTGAAATAGTTGCAGGGACTGCAAGATTAAGGATAAGGAGGGCTCAGTTGATTTTCCATTGTTTGCTTGAGAATATCCGTCCCCTAGATTTTTTCTTGAAGGTCTCCCCTTTTCATTTACACCTTCAGGGGGTAGTATTTGTGTTGCTGAATAATCCCAGCCCAATTCTTCCTCAACCTCTCTATCCCCTAGGACTCTCTTGCGGGTTTTTTTCCCAGATGTCAATTTAGGTTTTTGGGGGATCGCCCCTTTCCTTTGCGCACTGTTATTGCTTGAGGAAGAAACACCAGCATCACTACTAACGGTCATACTAGTATCGGAGACCCCTGATTCCTCAGTTAAAGAGAAAAACTTTACCAGAGAGTCGGGAGATAGGTATCTGGTCTCCATGGTCTTTCTTTGGTCTTTAATCCCTTAAGCTGCTCCATGCCTATTTTTAGTTGCCATTTCTGGTGTATTAACACCCTCAGCCTCTGTTTTGCTGGTAGGAGCATTGAGGGAACAGATATTATTTAGCATACTCTCATTCTCATTCTCCGGGCGAGTATGTAAGGGTACTTCCAAGATAGTATTATCACAGTTTGATAGCCATGGTGTCACACTCTGAGCAGGGAGATTCTCATTTTCTTTGCCTTGTATTCCTGGTGTTGTAGTGTGTAAAGGGCTACACACCAAATCCCCCACATTGCACACTTCCACATTACCGGCGCCATTTCCTTGAACTTTCTGACTCCCTTGCCCCCACAAACGTGCCTGAAATCTGCCTCGCTGCTCCTCCTACATTAACCCACAGCAGTCATCAGTCTGACAGAGGCCCCAACGCATTATCCATATCCCCGGAAGAACATCCAGTGGGAGAGAAAAGTGGAGAGAGGTAAGTGGTGGCCTCACTCAGGCACCATCTTGCCTAATGTGCCCTAATTCCAAAAACAATCCTGGCTGCGGCGTTCTTGATGGTCTGGAGTTTGTGAAGGAGTTTTTTGTTGATTCCGGCATAGAGGGCATCTCCGTAGTCCAGTCTGCTTGTTGATGAGTGCTTGGGTGACGGTCTTCCTGGAGTCGGGGGATCCGTTTGAAGGTCTTGCGAAATATGCAGAGTGTGTTGAAGCATGTGGAGGACACGATGTTCATCTGGCGGTTCATGATGAGTGAAGAGTTGAGTATGATGTAGAGGTTGCTTGCGTGGTCCGTTGGAGTTGGTGGGTTTCTGAGGGTGGGGGGCCACCAGGTGTTGTCCCATGTGGAGAGGTTGGAGCCGAGGATGAGGGCTTCTGTTTTCTCTGCGTTGAGCTTTAGGAAACTGATGCTCATCCAGGTTGCAACGTCTTTCATCCCTTCTTGGAAATTGCGCCTGGTGATGTCAGGTTCCTTGGTGGGGGAGAGGATGAGCTGGGTGTCGTTGGCATATGAGACTATGTTGAGTCTTTGGTTTCTGACAATGGTTGTGAAGGGGGACATGTAGACGTTGAAGAGTGTGGGGCTGAGGGAGGATCCTTAGGGTACTCTGCATCTGATCTCTGTTGGTTCGAAGAGGAAGGGTGGGAGACTTATTCTTTGTGTTCTGCCTGGGGTGAAAGATCGAATCCAGTCTAAGGCTGTTCCTTGGATGCTGGCATCATGGAGCCTGGAAGCTAGTGTGCGGTGGGAGATGGTGTTGAAGGCTGCCGAGAGGTCCAGGAGGATGAGGGCTGCTGTGTGGCCTTGGTCGAGGAGGGCGTGGATGCCATCGGTGGCAGCTATGAGGGCGGTCTAGATGCTGTGGTTGCTGAGAGGTGTCTAGGATGTTGTTGGCTTCCTTGAAGTGTGCTAGCTGGGTGCTGACGGCTTTTTCGATGACTTTGGCAGCAAAAGGGAGCAGTGAGATGCGCCTGAAGTTCTTGAGATCCGTTGAGTCTGTGGAGGGCTTCTTTAGGAGGGGGTTGACTTTGGCGTGTTTCCAGTTGTCAGGAAATGTGGCAGTCTCGAGGGAGCAGTTCAGCGTAGTTCGGGTGCGATGGCAGTGGCGGCTTTGTGGAAGATGTGCAGAGGGCAGGCTCAGTGGGTGCTCTGGAGTGGATGCTTTTCATTGTCTTTACGGTGTCTTCTGTGGTCAGAGGGGTTCGTCTGTTGAATGGCGTCGCTGGGTGTGGCAGTTGAGGTGGTGCCGTGGTCTTGGTTATCGAAGTTGACTTATAGCATCTTGATATTGAGGTGAAAGAAGGAGCTGAGTTTGTTGCAGAGGTCTTGGGAGGGAGGGACGTCGGTTGTTTTGCTGTTGGGCCTGACGAATTCTTGTATAATGGCGAAGTGTTCCTTGGAATTGTGGGAGTTGGAGAGAATTCTGTCTTGGATAAAATTTCTCTTTGTTGATTTGATGAGTTGGTGGTGTGCCGTGGTGGCTGCCTTGTAGGCGGAGCGTGCTTCTGGAGTTTTCTGTTTCTCCACGTCTTCTCCAGTTGTCAGCAAGAGCACTTGGATTCTCTGAGGTCCGTGGTGAGCCAGTTGTCTTTCTTGTTGTGTTGTCTCATGGTGTTCTGGAGGGGGGCAAGAGTGTTGGCGCAGTTGGCGATCCATTGGTGGAGGTTGCTCGCTGCTCTGTTGGCGTCTGTCGTAGTTTGGGGAGGAGTGCAGTTGAGGGCGGAGGTGAGGTGTTTTTCTGAGACTTTGTTCCATCTTCTGCAAGAGGGGTGGTGTGTGCGCTGGTGCACGGTGGGTTTCGAGGAGAAATGGATGCAGTGGTGTTCTGTCCAGAACAGTTCCGTGGTGTGGCGAATGTTGTTTCCTACGGTGAAGATGGGGTCAAGTGTGTGTGTGGGGGTGGAGACAAGTTGCTTCAGTCCTATGTTGGTGAGGTTCTCCAGGAGAGCGGTGGTGTTGGGATCACTGTGGTTGTCTAGGCAGAAGTTCAGGTCTCCGAGTAGTGTGTAGTCTGTGGTGGCAAGGGTGTGGGGAGGGATGTGGTCTGCGATGACGTTGGTGAAGGGGGTGCGGGCCTGAGAGGTCTGTAGGCGAGCATTCTGCTGAGCGTCGTTCTAGGCTTGGGCTGGATATGGAAGTGGATGTGTTCCATGGGGGCGAGGCGTCGTCCGAGTTGGTGGTTGTTAGTCAGAGTGAGCTTTTGTGGTTGATGGCGAGGCCTCCTACTGGGTGGTTGGGGCGGTCTTTCCTCAGGATCTTGTATCTGTCAGGGATGGTGGTTGCTGAGCTGGCGTTGGTACAGGTCTCTGTGAGGAAGGTGATGTCAGGCGAGGGTGTGTTGAGGAGGTCCTAGATTTCTATAGCGTGTCTGTGCAGGGAGCGTACGCTGAGCAGCATGCAGTTCAGTGGCTTGTGTGCAGTGCCATCCGGTTGGTTGGGGTGTCTGCCTGGGTCCAGAGGTGTGTGAAGGTGCAGTGCCAGTGTCGGCAGGAGATCAGGCCCTGGGTGTTGTTTGGCGTCGTGAGCTGGCATTTGTTGTTTCATCCGGGGTTGAGTGCATGGAGGGTGCTGGGGTTGTAGTGGCAGGGGGTCAGGAGAACAGGGTCCCTGGCACTGGTTGTGATCGGGTCGCGGATGTGCGCAGACGGGTTTGCTTTTGGCGCGCCTTCAGCGGCTGCCATTAAGTAGGGGTCGGGGGAGGGTGAGCAGCTGTCAAGCGGGAGGCGGATGCGGGAACACACTGGGGGGGAAGGGCCGCGGGGGAAGCAGCGGCAGGGAAAACAGAGATGGCAACCAAAAAAGTACAGGCAGAAAAAAGGCAAAACAGAAAAAGGCAAGACAGAAAAAGGCATTGCAAAAAATGGCAGAACAGAAAAAGGTAGAATGGCAAATGGCAAAAACAGAAAAGGTAAAACAGAAATGATGACACACACCGAGCAGACTATCCCGAAGAGCAGGCTCTTCCACTAGAAGGGGGCTGCAGCGGCAGGGAAAACGAACAAGGCAACCAAAAAAGAGCAAACATAAAAAAAGGCAAAACAGTAAAAAGCAAGACAGAAAAAAGCAAGATAGAAAAAGGCAGAACAGACAAAAGGCAAAAACAGAAATGGCAAAACAGAAAAGGCAACACAGAAAGGATGACACACACCGAGCGGACTTGCAGAAGAGCAGGCTTTTCCAGTAGACCACCAGGGATGAGGCGCAGGCAGGAGGCTGCGGATGGAGGAGGGCCTCGAACACGTACCTGAAGCTCAAGTTGGCGCTAAGGGCAGTGCCTTAATGGTAGAGCTGCGCAGGGGGAGAGCAGTGACTCCGACCAGGAGGTCAGAGGTCTTGCTCTCCTTGGCGCCCAGCAGCCACCATTAAGTAGGGGTCGGGGGAGGGGGAGCAGCTGGGAGGCGGGAGCGAGAACACACTGGGGGGAGGGGCCTTGGGGCAGCAGCAGGGAAAACGAAAAAGGCAACCAAAAAAGGGCAAACAGAAAAATTGCAAAACAGAAAAAGGCAAGACAGAAAAAGGCCAAGCAGAAGAAAGGCAGAACAGAAAAAGGCAAAAACAGAAAAAGCAAAACAGAAAAGGCAAAACAGAAAGGAGGACACACACCGAGCGAACTGGCAGAAAAGCAGGTTCTTCCACTAGACCACCAGGGATGAGGCGCAGGCAGGAGCCTGCGGGTGGAGGAGGGCCTCAAACACCTACCTCGAACACCTACCTTATACATAATGGAGTCAATAATTTCAGAGAAAGGTTGTGTCAGTGGATTTGTGTCTGCTTTCGTGATGGGTTGAGGCCAGTTACTAGCAATCAAATTCAGTTCTTTTACTGCTGCTGCATAATTGTTTTACTGCTCCATAGTTCTTTTACTGCCCCATAACTCATTTACTGCCCTCTACTGGCGAGCCACTGTTGGAAAGCTGGTGGCCTAGGATCCAACCAGGCAGAGGCAATGAATATCCTTAAGACTGCCATAGATATAAAAATCAATCCATGTCCCTTCCCCAAGCGGTTTGCTTTCGAGGTACCTAACACTATTAGATCTTCTGACAATACTATTTCGGTTTTCAACACTACCGATCGAAATTCCGATATATCCTTAATTAGCTTTTGCCTATTATCTGCATTTGTTCTAAGCAGCTCATGACTACAGATAAAGTTTTATATAGCGCGAACATGATCCCAAGAGAGCGCTTCACAATTACGGATGGCCAAGGTTAGGCAGGCGTCAAATACATATCAAAGGAAACAGTTACAAAGGGAAGATAGATCATTGTGATGGCCCAATAATATATTTCAGATTTGAAAGGGCCAAGACCCTCGGTAAAGTAAGAAACGTAAGTGCTTGGCGAGGTCGCACATATGCCCATATAAACCTGGAGAACATATTCTCTATTGCTTTAAACCATTGAGGAGCAAATTCCAAACAAATAGCCCAACAAAATATATCAATTTTAGGAGAAAAGGCATTTTTATTATGTTACACCTACCCCATATGGATAAATGTACGTTGTTTAGCCTTGCGAGATCTTTTTTAGTATGCTCCATTAAAGGTTCCATATTGTTCTTGACCAAATTATCCAGCTTCGAGGTTTTACTGACACCAAGATAAGTAGCTCTTTCGACTACCCGGTTATCTGCCATCATGATTTTATAATTGAGAACAATATGTGTCTTATCCTGATTCAGAGCATAATCGGAGATATGCCTGAAACGCTCGGCCTTGATCTTCGCTTGCCTTTATGGCAGCATTTGGATCAGATATAACCAGAGGGATATCATCGCCATAGGGCAGTGTCTTGGTTGCCCAGTTCTGTGACCAGACTGCTGGTATTAACACGTTATTCTCTAGCCTACGGATGAAGGGGTCAATAAACACTGCAAATAAAAGAGGGGAGCAAGGGCAGCCCTTCCTGGTCCCCCAGGAGATTAAACAAAATTCAGAGAGTATCCCGTTCACCATAACTGCCGCCGATGGTTTGGCGTATAATGTTTGGACTGCTTTGATAAAACCATCCCTGATGTCAATTCTAGACATTGCCGTCCATAGCTATTACCAGGAGACCCTCTCAAAAGTTTTCTCTGCGTCCAACAGGATGAGAGCAATAGGGTCTCCTGCAACATTGGTCATATCGAATAATGTAATAACTCTCTGGATATGGTCAATTGTAGATCTACCAGGAATAAACCCATGTTGTTGCTCTCAGATAACTTTAAGAATTATTGGCGTGAGTCGCTTGGCCAATAGCTTTGAATAGATTTTGGAGTCGCCATTTATCAGAGTAATAGGGCGGTAAAACCCTAATTGTAAGGACGGTTTATTCTTTTAAAAGAAGACCACGATCTTTGCCAGAGACCATGATCCCGGAGGCCGCCCACCATAAAAAATGTGTATGAATAGATCATGGATCCTTTTAGCTGCTGGGAAAATGTGGTCTAAAATTCAGTCGGAATACC
The DNA here is from genome assembly GCF_964204655.1 of Triturus cristatus. Lineage (NCBI taxonomy): Eukaryota > Metazoa > Chordata > Amphibia > Caudata > Salamandridae > Triturus > Triturus cristatus. The sequence continues at coordinate 42,254,005 of NC_140585.1, forward strand.
ATCCATTCCATACCCGTCGCTTTCCCTTTAGCTAAACCGCTCATTGAAATTAGGATCTCAACCTATTGTGGTGGACTATCTAGGCTATCCTGGTCTTCTTCCTCAAATCTTGAGAGTGGGATTAAGTCCAGATATTCCTTCATCTTACTCTGATCCTCCCCGATATTAGCCGTATATAGTGTTTGATACTACCTCCGAAATGGCGCCCTAATTGCAAGTTCAGGGGCATTCATTTCTCGAATTGTATTAGATATGATTTGTTGTCTAATACGAACTGCCAAATGGTGACCGATCTGTTGCTTAATTCGTACGCTGCTTCCTTTTGGGTTGTTGCCTTACTCATTGCTTTATCTATCAAAATATCCTTAATGGTGGTTTTAGCAATCGCCACACATCGTTGTTCCTCTTCCTCCTCCCATTTCTCAAGTACAGCCCTTATCAACCCCTCCTCAGAAACCCCCAGATTATCCTGCAGAGTCTTTATTATTTATTTTGCATCTTTGTTGAAATTTAAGTAATATCGCGGTAATATCGCAGTGTTTCCCCCCAATCCCTGCTTTCAAAGCATCCCATACCACCTCAATTGATGTACTCACCATATTATCCTCCATGAACATTGGGATCCATTGTCTCATATGCCTGCAATATTCCTCGTTTGACAACATTGATCTCTCATAAGTCCAAGTTCTCAGATTTGGACTGGATAATTCCACTTCTAAATTAAGGGTCAATGGGTTATGATCTGATAATACCTGCAGCAACTTTTCTATACTATATTTCGAACTCAGAGTGTTGGAGACAAACATATAGTCCAGTCTGGCATGAGTCATATGTAGGTTAGAAAAAAAGTATACCCTGGATCACTTGATTTCATCATATGCGAACTGTCAATCAAACCATTGGTCTAGCATAGATTTCTTAAAGCCTGAAACACTTTCGGTTTCCTCCCTATATATCTGTATCCAGCCTCCAAAGATCAATCACTGGGTAAATTAATATTATAATCCCCACATAGAATCAGTGGAAGGGGCCAGTGAGCGAGTTCATAAGAGATGGTGTGAATACGCCGGGGTCGCCACAGGTGCATCCAGATAGTGTGCATAGTGTCAGTTTCTGACCCATGCCGTATTGGCATTCAGTGATTGCCCATCGGCCAAATTTATCAGAGCATGACTGTGTAAATTGCATTCCGCAACCTTTAGCCAATATAGCAACACTCCAAAACTTGGCCCCCTGTGTAGTTGCACTAATCACCCTGTACCCTAATGTTTTAAGCACATGCAGTTGTGATCCTTCGATTTGAGTCTTTAGGAGGTAGATAATATTTGTTCCAAATGATTGTAATCTGACCGCTACCCTCTGCCTTTTCCTAATGTCATTAAGGTCACATATATTAATAGTTACAATTCTAAGTCTGCCCATGTCGCTTTATATCATTCCCCTGATTCTGCCACCACATCCCTATACAGCAGAGGTCTTCAAACTTTTTGATGCCGAGACCCCCTCCTCAAACGTTTTTAGGTGTAAGGACCCCCTCCTGACAAAATATTCTAGAACCTGTTACTCTCCATCAATAACCATAAACGCCCTTAATTCCTGTGGCAAGTCATTTTTACGGTGGGGAAATATTATTAAACAGTGTATTCTGTAAAAATGTTTAGGTTTTTCACTGCCACGTAGCTACATATAAAATAACTGGTAGTTTAAGTGAAAAATACATTTAAAAAGGTGTTACTCAGTGGGAAATGCACAATAGTACATTCTGACACCTTTATTGGTTTAATGCAGTTCAGAGGTCTATGTGTAACCAGGGACCCACAGAATTAATTCTTTAATGGTGCAGTGGAGAATAGTGATGTGTGCATATTCTGTGCGAGAAGGTTACAGCTTGTTACAGAAAGCACTGTGAATATGTAAGTCATTATTTAAAACGTGCATTTTAGTAATACCCAGATTGTACATATTTTTTACAAAACTGTCCCTTCAACACCTCCTGGGGTAGTAAGCGTTATACAAATTCAATTACAATTGAAAACACACACTTCACAGCTCAATTGTTCTCTTTGCACTACCACTCAAAAAGAATGCATCAGTGTCATCACAAAGCTTTGAATGATTCGATCAATTAAAATCAGTACCTGCCTTCAAGCACCCTTTATTTAACTTTGCACCTAGCACACGTTTGTATTTCTTTCAGTCAAGCCGCTGCACCCTGGGAGTAAACTATCTGCTTGCTTCCGTTTCACAGCACATGACACTCCTTGAGTGACACTCCAGCTGAAGCATATTAACTATTAGAATTAACCGTCCCAGGTGGGTTGTCTTTTTTCCAGAAAGTAGGGGAACTTCTATTTAAATATATTTGCGAGTGCTTTCACTGCGGAAACCATCTTCATACATGAAAGGTCGTGCGATTACACTGTATAAATATAACATTTGGCAGAATTATGCCTCAATGAGAGCAAAGAATAAAAAATTAAAAGTTAATAGAAATAAATCTTACAAATAATCTTCAAACATGTATTTGAAATATAAATATTCTGCAAATGCCTTTCCAGTACAGGTTTTTTATGCGCCACAATAAAACAATCGAAAATCGAAAGTATTTGTGTAGACTAGGTAAAAAAAAAACAGGAAAAATGACAAATTTCGATTTAGCAGAAAGAAGGTAAGGAAAGTTCGAAGTTGGGTGGTTCTGGCCTCTGATTTCCATCCCATGTTCCCCTTGCTGAGAACGGCCTGCTCCAGCCCCCATCGCACCTTCCCTTGTAGACGCAGTGCATGAACAGGCCCAGCACGAGGTCAATTAGGCTAGTACTGGCCTCCTGCAGAGCCGGACTGCCTCCTAATGGTCGTTGTCGCCAAGACCCATCCTCCTTCTTCAGCTGGTGAGAAGTGTTGACAATCGGATTGCTCTTTAGAGCAGCTCCCAGTGCGAGGCCCTCTCTGGCACAGCGCTCGGCTGGGGAATGCGCGCCTCCCTTCCTGTGACTCCACGGCCCCCCTGGGGGTCGCGCCCCACAGATTGAAGACCTCTGCTATACAGCAAACCCACCCTGCCAATCCCTCCTTCTTTTCATTTACTATGACTAAAGGAGTGCCTACAACAAGAATCACTATTGCACCAACTTCTTTTATCACCTGTCTGAGGATATCACCCCTGACCCCCCACCACAACGTACGCAATCAGACTCAAACATGAGCCTGCATGAGGGTGACTGGATCACTCCTCCCCCCACCTCTCTCCCTTACCCAGTGTTCAGATATGCATTAAAACCTAAGAAAAAAGAAACGGAGGAGAAAAAAGTGGAAAAAAGAGTTATACAAAGAGTTGGACAAATGTTCCCACTCGAAGAGGACACTGGCTTTCATCCGTCGTCTTTCTTCAGTGTATGACCAACTTATTTTTTACCCCCAACGGCCCCCACTAAGATGTTGCTCAATAACGTCTGGGCTTGGATTTCAGAGATTAAACTGTAATTCTGTCCCTGAAAGGCAACTTTCAGCCTAGCTGGATTCTGCAAAAATACTACAGCTCCTGCTTTCTGAAAAGGGGTTTTGATCTGTCTGAGCCGCCATCTCCTCTCGACGGTGGCATGTGCAAAGTCTGGCTTGGAAAAAAAGAAGAAGCTCTCAAAATTCCTTTTGGTATTAGGTATGGCTAGGTCATACACAGCCTGGCGTAACAGAAAATGTCCAAAATAAATCAGTATAGCACAGGGCAGCGGCCGCTCGTTAGATAAGTGCCTTGCAGGTGTTAGAGAAAATCGATGGACACACTGGACTTACTTGTCCCAATCCCAATGATAGAGTTTGGGAAGAGAGCTTTCAGCATGGTGATGATAAATTTCCTTATGTCACTGCCTTTGCAATTTTCGGGTATCCCTAGCAGTCTCAAGTTATTGCGGTGCTGGCGATTCTCATACTCCTCCAGTTTCCACATAACATCTTTCAGGGTGCTCTCCTGCGATGTAGCCTAAACTTTCAGCGTACCAACAGTGTTCTCTAGTGCCTCAGTAGCTTACCATATTTAACCTTTTTGAATTTCGGTACATGTTTTTTTAATCTTACAAAGAGATCCTAGAAGTTTTTTTGAGGCCAACCAAGCATGGCGATTTTCAGACTTAGCCTCATCTTGAAATAGTTGCAGGGACTGCAAGATTAAGGATAAGGAGGGCTCAGTTGATTTTCCATTGTTTGCTTGAGAATATCCGTCCCCTAGATTTTTTCTTGAAGGTCTCCCCTTTTCATTTACACCTTCAGGGGGTAGTATTTGTGTTGCTGAATAATCCCAGCCCAATTCTTCCTCAACCTCTCTATCCCCTAGGACTCTCTTGCGGGTTTTTTTCCCAGATGTCAATTTAGGTTTTTGGGGGATCGCCCCTTTCCTTTGCGCACTGTTATTGCTTGAGGAAGAAACACCAGCATCACTACTAACGGTCATACTAGTATCGGAGACCCCTGATTCCTCAGTTAAAGAGAAAAACTTTACCAGAGAGTCGGGAGATAGGTATCTGGTCTCCATGGTCTTTCTTTGGTCTTTAATCCCTTAAGCTGCTCCATGCCTATTTTTAGTTGCCATTTCTGGTGTATTAACACCCTCAGCCTCTGTTTTGCTGGTAGGAGCATTGAGGGAACAGATATTATTTAGCATACTCTCATTCTCATTCTCCGGGCGAGTATGTAAGGGTACTTCCAAGATAGTATTATCACAGTTTGATAGCCATGGTGTCACACTCTGAGCAGGGAGATTCTCATTTTCTTTGCCTTGTATTCCTGGTGTTGTAGTGTGTAAAGGGCTACACACCAAATCCCCCACATTGCACACTTCCACATTACCGGCGCCATTTCCTTGAACTTTCTGACTCCCTTGCCCCCACAAACGTGCCTGAAATCTGCCTCGCTGCTCCTCCTACATTAACCCACAGCAGTCATCAGTCTGACAGAGGCCCCAACGCATTATCCATATCCCCGGAAGAACATCCAGTGGGAGAGAAAAGTGGAGAGAGGTAAGTGGTGGCCTCACTCAGGCACCATCTTGCCTAATGTGCCCTAATTCCAAAAACAATCCTGGCTGCGGCGTTCTTGATGGTCTGGAGTTTGTGAAGGAGTTTTTTGTTGATTCCGGCATAGAGGGCATCTCCGTAGTCCAGTCTGCTTGTTGATGAGTGCTTGGGTGACGGTCTTCCTGGAGTCGGGGGATCCGTTTGAAGGTCTTGCGAAATATGCAGAGTGTGTTGAAGCATGTGGAGGACACGATGTTCATCTGGCGGTTCATGATGAGTGAAGAGTTGAGTATGATGTAGAGGTTGCTTGCGTGGTCCGTTGGAGTTGGTGGGTTTCTGAGGGTGGGGGGCCACCAGGTGTTGTCCCATGTGGAGAGGTTGGAGCCGAGGATGAGGGCTTCTGTTTTCTCTGCGTTGAGCTTTAGGAAACTGATGCTCATCCAGGTTGCAACGTCTTTCATCCCTTCTTGGAAATTGCGCCTGGTGATGTCAGGTTCCTTGGTGGGGGAGAGGATGAGCTGGGTGTCGTTGGCATATGAGACTATGTTGAGTCTTTGGTTTCTGACAATGGTTGTGAAGGGGGACATGTAGACGTTGAAGAGTGTGGGGCTGAGGGAGGATCCTTAGGGTACTCTGCATCTGATCTCTGTTGGTTCGAAGAGGAAGGGTGGGAGACTTATTCTTTGTGTTCTGCCTGGGGTGAAAGATCGAATCCAGTCTAAGGCTGTTCCTTGGATGCTGGCATCATGGAGCCTGGAAGCTAGTGTGCGGTGGGAGATGGTGTTGAAGGCTGCCGAGAGGTCCAGGAGGATGAGGGCTGCTGTGTGGCCTTGGTCGAGGAGGGCGTGGATGCCATCGGTGGCAGCTATGAGGGCGGTCTAGATGCTGTGGTTGCTGAGAGGTGTCTAGGATGTTGTTGGCTTCCTTGAAGTGTGCTAGCTGGGTGCTGACGGCTTTTTCGATGACTTTGGCAGCAAAAGGGAGCAGTGAGATGCGCCTGAAGTTCTTGAGATCCGTTGAGTCTGTGGAGGGCTTCTTTAGGAGGGGGTTGACTTTGGCGTGTTTCCAGTTGTCAGGAAATGTGGCAGTCTCGAGGGAGCAGTTCAGCGTAGTTCGGGTGCGATGGCAGTGGCGGCTTTGTGGAAGATGTGCAGAGGGCAGGCTCAGTGGGTGCTCTGGAGTGGATGCTTTTCATTGTCTTTACGGTGTCTTCTGTGGTCAGAGGGGTTCGTCTGTTGAATGGCGTCGCTGGGTGTGGCAGTTGAGGTGGTGCCGTGGTCTTGGTTATCGAAGTTGACTTATAGCATCTTGATATTGAGGTGAAAGAAGGAGCTGAGTTTGTTGCAGAGGTCTTGGGAGGGAGGGACGTCGGTTGTTTTGCTGTTGGGCCTGACGAATTCTTGTATAATGGCGAAGTGTTCCTTGGAATTGTGGGAGTTGGAGAGAATTCTGTCTTGGATACAATTTCTCTTTGTTGATTTGATGAGTTGGTGGTGTGCCGTGGTGGCTGCCTTGTAGGCGGAGCGTGCTTCTGGAGTTTTCTGTTTCTCCACGTCTTCTCCAGTTGTCAGCAAGAGCACTTGGATTCTCTGAGGTCCGTGGTGAGCCAGTTGTCTTTCTTGTTGTGTTGTCTCATGGTGTTCTGGAGGGGGGCAAGAGTGTTGGCGCAGTTGGCGATCCATTGGTGGAGGTTGCTCGCTGCTCTGTTGGCGTCTGTCGTAGTTTGGGGAGGAGTGCAGTTGAGGGCGGAGGTGAGGTGTTTTTCTGAGACTTTGTTCCATCTTCTGCAAGAGGGGTGGTGTGTGCGCTGGTGCACGGTGGGTTTCGAGGAGAAATGGATGCAGTGGTGTTCTGTCCAGAACAGTTCCGTGGTGTGGCGAATGTTGTTTCCTACGGTGAAGATGGGGTCAAGTGTGTGTGTGGGGGTGGAGACAAGTTGCTTCAGTCCTATGTTGGTGAGGTTCTCCAGGAGAGCGGTGGTGTTGGGATCACTGTGGTTGTCTAGGCAGAAGTTCAGGTCTCCGAGTAGTGTGTAGTCTGTGGTGGCAAGGGTGTGGGGAGGGATGTGGTCTGCGATGACGTTGGTGAAGGGGGTGCGGGCCTGAGAGGTCTGTAGGCGAGCATTCTGCTGAGCGTCGTTCTAGGCTTGGGCTGGATATGGAAGTGGATGTGTTCCATGGGGGCGAGGCGTCGTCCGAGTTGGTGGTTGTTAGTCAGAGTGAGCTTTTGTGGTTGATGGCGAGGCCTCCTACTGGGTGGTTGGGGCGGTCTTTCCTCAGGATCTTGTATCTGTCAGGGATGGTGGTTGCTGAGCTGGCGTTGGTACAGGTCTCTGTGAGGAAGGTGATGTCAGGCGAGGGTGTGTTGAGGAGGTCCTAGATTTCTATAGCGTGTCTGTGCAGGGAGCGTACGCTGAGCAGCATGCAGTTCAGTGGCTTGTGTGCAGTGCCATCCGGTTGGTTGGGGTGTCTGCCTGGGTCCAGAGGTGTGTGAAGGTGCAGTGCCAGTGTCGGCAGGAGATCAGGCCCTGGGTGTTGTTTGGCGTCGTGAGCTGGCATTTGTTGTTTCATCCGGGGTTGAGTGCATGGAGGGTGCTGGGGTTGTAGTGGCAGGGGGTCAGGAGAACAGGGTCCCTGGCACTGGTTGTGATCGGGTCGCGGATGTGCGCAGACGGGTTTGCTTTTGGCGCGCCTTCAGCGGCTGCCATTAAGTAGGGGTCGGGGGAGGGTGAGCAGCTGTCAAGCGGGAGGCGGATGCGGGAACACACTGGGGGGGAAGGGCCGCGGGGGAAGCAGCGGCAGGGAAAACAGAGATGGCAACCAAAAAAGTACAGGCAGAAAAAAGGCAAAACAGAAAAAGGCAAGACAGAAAAAGGCATTGCAAAAAATGGCAGAACAGAAAAAGGTAGAATGGCAAATGGCAAAAACAGAAAAGGTAAAACAGAAATGATGACACACACCGAGCAGACTATCCCGAAGAGCAGGCTCTTCCACTAGAAGGGGGCTGCAGCGGCAGGGAAAACGAACAAGGCAACCAAAAAAGAGCAAACATAAAAAAAGGCAAAACAGTAAAAAGCAAGACAGAAAAAAGCAAGATAGAAAAAGGCAGAACAGACAAAAGGCAAAAACAGAAATGGCAAAACAGAAAAGGCAACACAGAAAGGATGACACACACCGAGCGGACTTGCAGAAGAGCAGGCTTTTCCAGTAGACCACCAGGGATGAGGCGCAGGCAGGAGGCTGCGGATGGAGGAGGGCCTCGAACACGTACCTGAAGCTCAAGTTGGCGCTAAGGGCAGTGCCTTAATGGTAGAGCTGCGCAGGGGGAGAGCAGTGACTCCGACCAGGAGGTCAGAGGTCTTGCTCTCCTTGGCGCCCAGCAGCCACCATTAAGTAGGGGTCGGGGGAGGGGGAGCAGCTGGGAGGCGGGAGCGAGAACACACTGGGGGGAGGGGCCTTGGGGCAGCAGCAGGGAAAACGAAAAAGGCAACCAAAAAAGGGCAAACAGAAAAATTGCAAAACAGAAAAAGGCAAGACAGAAAAAGGCCAAGCAGAAGAAAGGCAGAACAGAAAAAAGGCAAAAACAGAAAAAGCAAAACAGAAAAGGCAAAACAGAAAGGAGGACACACACCGAGCGAACTGGCAGAAAAGCAGGTTCTTCCACTAGACCACCAGGGATGAGGCGCAGGCAGGAGCCTGCGGGTGGAGGAGGGCCTCAAACACCTACCTCGAACACCTACCTTATACATAATGGAGTCAATAATTTCAGAGAAAGGTTGTGTCAGTGGATTTGTGTCTGCTTTCGTGATGGGTTGAGGCCAGTTACTAGCAATCAAATTCAGTTCTTTTACTGCTGCTGCATAATTGTTTTACTGCTCCATAGTTCTTTTACTGCCCCATAACTCATTTACTGCCCTCTACTGGCGAGCCACTGTTGGAAAGCTGGTGGCCTAGGATCCAACCAGGCAGAGGCAATGAATATCCTTAAGACTGCCATAGATATAAAAATCAATCCATGTCCCTTCCCCAAGCGGTTTGCTTTCGAGGTACCTAACACTATTAGATCTTCTGACAATACTATTTCGGTTTTCAACACTACCGATCGAAATTCCGATATATCCTTAATTAGCTTTTGCCTATTATCTGCATTTGTTCTAAGCAGCTCATGACTACAGATAAAGTTTTATATAGCGCGAACATGATCCCAAGAGAGCGCTTCACAATTACGGATGGCCAAGGTTAGGCAGGCGTCAAATACATATCAAAGGAAACAGTTACAAAGGGAAGATAGATCATTGTGATGGCCCAATAATATATTTCAGATTTGAAAGGGCCAAGACCCTCGGTAAAGTAAGAAACGTAAGTGCTTGGCGAGGTCGCACATATGCCCATATAAACCTGGAGAACATATTCTCTATTGCTTTAAACCATTGAGGAGCAAATTCCAAACAAATAGCCCAACAAAATATATCAATTTTAGGAGAAAAGGCATTTTTATTATGTTACACCTACCCCATATGGATAAATGTACGTTGTTTAGCCTTGCGAGATCTTTTTTAGTATGCTCCATTAAAGGTTCCATATTGTTCTTGACCAAATTATCCAGCTTCGAGGTTTTACTGACACCAAGATAAGTAGCTCTTTCGACTACCCGGTTATCTGCCATCATGATTTTATAATTGAGAACAATATGTGTCTTATCCTGATTCAGAGCATAATCGGAGATATGCCTGAAACGCTCGGCCTTGATCTTCGCTTGCCTTTATGGCAGCATTTGGATCAGATATAACCAGAGGGATATCATCGCCATAGGGCAGTGTCTTGGTTGCCCAGTTCTGTGACCAGACTGCTGGTATTAACACGTTATTCTCTAGCCTACGGATGAAGGGGTCAATAAACACTGCAAATAAAAGAGGGGAGCAAGGGCAGCCCTTCCTGGTCCCCCAGGAGATTAAACAAAATTCAGAGAGTATCCCGTTCACCATAACTGCCGCCGATGGTTTGGCGTATAATGTTTGGACTGCTTTGATAAAACCATCCCTGATGTCAATTCTAGACATTGCCGTCCATAGCTATTACCAGGAGACCCTCTCAAAAGTTTTCTCTGCGTCCAACAGGATGAGAGCAATAGGGTCTCCTGCAACATTGGTCATATCGAATAATGTAATAACTCTCTGGATATGGTCAATTGTAGATCTACCAGGAATAAACCCATGTTGTTGCTCTCAGATAACTTTAAGAATTATTGGCGTGAGTCGCTTGGCCAATAGCTTTGAATAGATTTTGGAGTCGCCATTTATCAGAGTAATAGGGCGGTAAAACCCTAATTGTAAGGACGGTTTATTCTTTTAAAAGAAGACCACGATCTTTGCCAGAGACCATGATCCCGGAGGCCGCCCACCATAAAAAATGTGTATGAATAGATCATGGATCCTTTTAGCTGCTGGGAAAATGTGGTCTAAAATTCAGTCGGAATACCATCCATTCCATACCCGTCGCTTTCCCTTTAGCTAAACCGCTCATTGAAATTAGGATCTCAACCTATTGTGGTGGACTATCTAGGCTATCCTGGTCTTCTTCCTCAAATCTTGAGAGTGGGATTAAGTCCAGATATTCCTTCATCTTACTCTGATCCTCCCCGATATTAGCCGTATATAGTGTTTGATACTACCTCCGAAATGGCGCCCTAATTGCAAGTTCAGGGGCATTCATTTCTCGAATTGTATTAGATATGATTTGTTGTCTAATACGAACTGCCAAATGGTGACCGATCTGTTGCTTAATTCGTACGCTGCTTCCTTTTGGGTTGTTGCCTTACTCATTGCTTTATCTATCAAAATATCCTTAATGGTGGTTTTAGCAATCGCCACACATCGTTGTTCCTCTTCCTCCTCCCATTTCTCAAGTACAGCCCTTATCAACCCCTCCTCAGAAACCCCCAGATTATCCTGCAGAGTCTTTATTATTTATTTTGCATCTTTGTTGAAATTTAAGTAATATCGCGGTAATATCGCAGTGTTTCCCCCCAATCCCTGCTTTCAAAGCATCCCATACCACCTCAATTGATGTACTCACCATATTATCCTCCATGAACATTGGGATCCATTGTCTCATATGCCTGCAATATTCCTCGTTTGACAACATTGATCTCTCATAAGTCCAAGTTCTCAGATTTGGACTGGATAATTCCACTTCTAAATTAAGGGTCAATGGGTTATGATCTGATAATACCTGCAGCAACTTTTCTATACTATATTTCGAACTCAGAGTGTTGGAGACAAACATATAGTCCAGTCTGGCATGAGTCATATGTAGGTTAGAAAAAAAAGTATACCCTGGATCACTTGATTTCATCATGTGCCAACTGTCAATCAAACCATGGGTCTGCCATAGATTTCTTAAAGCCTGAAACACTTTCGGTTTCCTCCCTATATATCTGTATCCAGCCTCCAAAGATCAATCACTGGGTAAATTAATATTATAATCCCCACATAGAATCAGTGGAAGGGGCCAGTGAGCGAGTTCATAAGAGATGGTGTGAATACGCCGGGGTCGCCACAGGTGCATCCAGATAGTGTGCATAGTGTCAGTTTCTGACCCATGCCGTATTGGCATTCAGTGATTGCCCATCGGCCAAATTTATCAGAGCATGACTGTGTAAATTGCATTCCGCAACCTTTAGCCAATATAGCAACACTCCAAAACTTGGCCCCCTGTGTAGTTGCACTAATCACCCTGTACCCTAATGTTTTAAGCACATGCAGTTGTGATCCTTCGATTTGAGTCTTTAGGAGGTAGATAATATTTGTTCCAAATGATTGTAATCTGACCGCTACCCTCTGCCTTTTCCTAATGTCATTAAGGTCACATATATTAATAGTTACAATTCTAAGTCTGCCCATGTCGCTTTATATCATTCCCCTGATTCTGCCACCACATCCCTATACAGCAGAGGTCTTCAAACTTTTTGATGCAGAGACCCCCTCCTCAAACGTTTTTAGGTGTAAGGACCCCCTCCTGACAAAATATTCTAGAACCTGTTACTCTCCATCAATAACCATAAACGCCCTTAATTCCTGTGGCAAGTCATTTTTACGGTGGGGAAATATTATTAAACAGTGTATTCTGTAAAAATGTTTAGGTTTTTCACTGCCACGTAGCTACATATAAAATAACTGGTAGTTTAAGTGAAAAATACATTTAAAAAGGTGTTACTCAGTGGGAAATGCACAATAGTACATTCTGACACCTTTATTGGTTTAATGCAGTTCAGAGGTCTATGTGTAACCAGGGACCCACAGAATTAATTCTTTAATGGTGCAGTGGAGAATAGTGATGTGTGCATATTCTGTGCGAGAAGGTTACAGCTTGTTACAGAAAGCACTGTGAATATGTAAGTCATTATTTAAAACGTGCATTTTAGTAATACCCAGATTGTACATATTTTTTACAAAACTGTCCCTTCAACACCTCCTGGGGTAGTAAGCGTTATACAAATTCAATTACAATTGAAAACACACACTTCACAGCTCAATTGTTCTCTTTGCACTACCACTCAAAAAGAATGCATCAGTGTCATCACAAAGCTTTGAATGATTCGATCAATTAAAATCAGTACCTGCCTTCAAGCACCCTTTATTTAACTTTGCACCTAGCACACGTTTGTATTTCTTTCAGTCAAGCCGCTGCACCCTGGGAGTAAACTATCTGCTTGCTTCCGTTTCACAGCACATGACACTCCTTGAGTGACACTCCAGCTGAAGCATATTAACTATTAGAATTAACCGTCCCAGGTGGGTTGTCTTTTTTCCAGAAAGTAGGGGAACTTCTATTTAAATATATTTGCGAGTGCTTTCACTGCGGAAACCATCTTCATACATGAAAGGTCGTGCGATTACACTGTATAAATATAACATTTGGCAGAATTATGCCTCAATGAGAGCAAAGAATAAAAAATTAAAAGTTAATAGAAATAAATCTTACAAATAATCTTCAAACATGTATTTGAAATATAAATATTCTGCAAATGCCTTTCCAGTACAGGTTTTTTATGCGCCACAATAAAACAATCGAAAATCGAAAGTATTTGTGTAGACTAGGTAAAAAAAAAACAGGAAAAATGACAAATTTCGATTTAGCAGAAAGAAGGTAAGGAAAGTTCGAAGTTGGGTGGTTCTGGCCTCTGATTTCCATCCCATGTTCCCCTTGCTGAGAACGGCCTGCTCCAGCCCCCATCGCACCTTCCCTTGTAGACGCAGTGCATGAACAGGCCCAGCACGAGGTCAATTAGGCTAGTACTGGCCTCCTGCAGAGCCGGACTGCCTCCTAATGGTCGTTGTCGCCAAGACCCATCCTCCTTCTTCAGCTGGTGAGAAGTGTTGACAATCGGATTGCTCTTTAGAGCAGCTCCCAGTGCGAGGCCCTCTCTGGCACAGCGCTCGGCTGGGGAATGCGCGCCTCCCTTCCTGTGACTCCACGGCCCCCCTGGGGGTCGCGCCCCACAGATTGAAGACCTCTGCTATACAGCAAACCCACCCTGCCAATCCCTCCTTCTTTTCATTTACTATGACTAAAGGAGTGCCTACAACAAGAATCACTATTGCACCAACTTCTTTTATCACCTGTCTGAGGATATCACCCCTGACCCCCCACCACAACGTACGCAATCAGACTCAAACATGAGCCTGCATGAGGGTGACTGGATCACTCCTCCCCCCACCTCTCTCCCTTACCCAGTGTTCAGATATGCATTAAAACCTAAGAAAAAAGAAACGGAGGAGAAAAAAGTGGAAAAAAGAGTTATACAAAGAGTTGGACAAATGTTCCCACTCGAAGAGGACACTGGCTTTCATCCGTCGTCTTTCTTCAGTGTATGACCAACTTATTTTTTACCCCCAACGGCCCCCACTAAGATGTTGCTCAATAACGTCTGGGCTTGGATTTCAGAGATTAAACTGTAATTCTGTCCCTGAAAGGCAACTTTCAGCCTAGCTGGATTCTGCAAAAATACTACAGCTCCTGCTTTCTGAAAAGGGGTTTTGATCTGTCTGAGCCGCCATCTCCTCTCGACGGTGGCATGTGCAAAGTCTGGCTTGGAAAAAAAGAAGAAGCTCTCAAAATTCCTTTTGGTATTAGGTATGGCTAGGTCATACACAGCCTGGCGTAACAGAAAATGTCCAAAATAAATCAGTATAGCACAGGGCAGCGGCCGCTCGTTAGATAAGTGCCTTGCAGGTGTTAGAGAAAATCGATGGACACACTGGACTTACTTGTCCCAATCCCAATGATAGAGTTTGGGAAGAGAGCTTTCAGCATGGTGATGATAAATTTCCTTATGTCACTGCCTTTGCAATTTTCGGGTATCCCTAGCAGTCTCAAGTTATTGCGGTGCTGGCGATTCTCATACTCCTCCAGTTTCCACATAACATCTTTCAGGGTGCTCTCCTGCGATGTAGCCTAAACTTTCAGCGTACCAACAGTGTTCTCTAGTGCCTCAGTAGCTTACCATATTTAACCTTTTTGAATTTCGGTACATGTTTTTTTAATCTTACAAAGAGATCCTAGAAGTTTTTTTGAGGCCAACCAAGCATGGCGATTTTCAGACTTAGCCTCATCTTGAAATAGTTGCAGGGACTGCAAGATTAAGGATAAGGAGGGCTCAGTTGATTTTCCATTGTTTGCTTGAGAATATCCGTCCCCTAGATTTTTTCTTGAAGGTCTCCCCTTTTCATTTACACCTTCAGGGGGTAGTATTTGTGTTGCTGAATAATCCCAGCCCAATTCTTCCTCAACCTCTCTATCCCCTAGGACTCTCTTGCGGGTTTTTTTCCCAGATGTCAATTTAGGTTTTTGGGGGATCGCCCCTTTCCTTTGCGCACTGTTATTGCTTGAGGAAGAAACACCAGCATCACTACTAACGGTCATACTAGTATCGGAGACCCCTGATTCCTCAGTTAAAGAGAAAAACTTTACCAGAGAGTCGGGAGATAGGTATCTGGTCTCCATGGTCTTTCTTTGGTCTTTAATCCCTTAAGCTGCTCCATGCCTATTTTTAGTTGCCATTTCTGGTGTATTAACACCCTCAGCCTCTGTTTTGCTGGTAGGAGCATTGAGGGAACAGATATTATTTAGCATACTCTCATTCTCATTCTCCGGGCGAGTATGTAAGGGTACTTCCAAGATAGTATTATCACAGTTTGATAGCCATGGTGTCACACTCTGAGCAGGGAGATTCTCATTTTCTTTGCCTTGTATTCCTGGTGTTGTAGTGTGTAAAGGGCTACACACCAAATCCCCCACATTGCACACTTCCACATTACCGGCGCCATTTCCTTGAACTTTCTGACTCCCTTGCCCCCACAAACGTGCCTGAAATCTGCCTCGCTGCTCCTCCTACATTAACCCACAGCAGTCATCAGTCTGACAGAGGCCCCAACGCATTATCCATATCCCCGGAAGAACATCCAGTGGGAGAGAAAAGTGGAGAGAGGTAAGTGGTGGCCTCACTCAGGCACCATCTTGCCTAATGTGCCCTAATTCCAAAAACAATCCTGGCTGCGGCGTTCTTGATGGTCTGGAGTTTGTGAAGGAGTTTTTTGTTGATTCCGGCATAGAGGGCATCTCCGTAGTCCAGTCTGCTTGTTGATGAGTGCTTGGGTGACGGTCTTCCTGGAGTCGGGGGATCCGTTTGAAGGTCTTGCGAAATATGCAGAGTGTGTTGAAGCATGTGGAGGACACGATGTTCATCTGGCGGTTCATGATGAGTGAAGAGTTGAGTATGATGTAGAGGTTGCTTGCGTGGTCCGTTGGAGTTGGTGGGTTTCTGAGGGTGGGGGGCCACCAGGTGTTGTCCCATGTGGAGAGGTTGGAGCCGAGGATGAGGGCTTCTGTTTTCTCTGCGTTGAGCTTTAGGAAACTGATGCTCATCCAGGTTGCAACGTCTTTCATCCCTTCTTGGAAATTGCGCCTGGTGATGTCAGGTTCCTTGGTGGGGGAGAGGATGAGCTGGGTGTCGTTGGCATATGAGACTATGTTGAGTCTTTGGTTTCTGACAATGGTTGTGAAGGGGGACATGTAGACGTTGAAGAGTGTGGGGCTGAGGGAGGATCCTTAGGGTACTCTGCATCTGATCTCTGTTGGTTCGAAGAGGAAGGGTGGGAGACTTATTCTTTGTGTTCTGCCTGGGGTGAAAGATCGAATCCAGTCTAAGGCTGTTCCTTGGATGCTGGCATCATGGAGCCTGGAAGCTAGTGTGCGGTGGGAGATGGTGTTGAAGGCTGCCGAGAGGTCCAGGAGGATGAGGGCTGCTGTGTGGCCTTGGTCGAGGAGGGCGTGGATGCCATCGGTGGCAGCTATGAGGGCGGTCTAGATGCTGTGGTTGCTGAGAGGTGTCTAGGATGTTGTTGGCTTCCTTGAAGTGTGCTAGCTGGGTGCTGACGGCTTTTTCGATGACTTTGGCAGCAAAAGGGAGCAGTGAGATGCGCCTGAAGTTCTTGAGATCCGTTGAGTCTGTGGAGGGCTTCTTTAGGAGGGGGTTGACTTTGGCGTGTTTCCAGTTGTCAGGAAATGTGGCAGTCTCGAGGGAGCAGTTCAGCGTAGTTCGGGTGCGATGGCAGTGGCGGCTTTGTGGAAGATGTGCAGAGGGCAGGCTCAGTGGGTGCTCTGGAGTGGATGCTTTTCATTGTCTTTACGGTGTCTTCTGTGGTCAGAGGGGTTCGTCTGTTGAATGGCGTCGCTGGGTGTGGCAGTTGAGGTGGTGCCGTGGTCTTGGTTATCGAAGTTGACTTATAGCATCTTGATATTGAGGTGAAAGAAGGAGCTGAGTTTGTTGCAGAGGTCTTGGGAGGGAGGGACGTCGGTTGTTTTGCTGTTGGGCCTGACGAATTCTTGTATAATGGCGAAGTGTTCCTTGGAATTGTGGGAGTTGGAGAGAATTCTGTCTTGGATAAAATTTCTCTTTGTTGATTTGATGAGTTGGTGGTGTGCCGTGGTGGCTGCCTTGTAGGCGGAGCGTGCTTCTGGAGTTTTCTGTTTCTCCACGTCTTCTCCAGTTGTCAGCAAGAGCACTTGGATTCTCTGAGGTCCGTGGTGAGCCAGTTGTCTTTCTTGTTGTGTTGTCTCATGGTGTTCTGGAGGGGGGCAAGAGTGTTGGCGCAGTTGGCGATCCATTGTGGAGGTTGCTCGCTGCTCTGTTGGCGTCTGTCGTAGTTTGGGGAGGAGTGCAGTTGAGGGCGGAGGTGAGGTGTTTTTCTGAGACTTTGTTCCATCTTCTGCAAGAGGGGTGGTGTGTGCGCTGGTGCACGGTGGGTTTCGAGGAGAAATGGATGCAGTGGTGTTCTGTCCAGAACAGTTCCGTGGTGTGGCGAATGTTGTTTCCTACGGTGAAGATGGGGTCAAGTGTGTGTGTGGGGGTGGAGACAAGTTGCTTCAGTCCTATGTTGGTGAGGTTCTCCAGGAGAGCGGTGGTGTTGGGATCACTGTGGTTGTCTAGGCAGAAGTTCAGGTCTCCGAGTAGTGTGTAGTCTGTGGTGGCAAGGGTGTGGGGAGGGATGTGGTCTGCGATGACGTTGGTGAAGGGGGTGCGGGCCTGAGAGGTCTGTAGGCGAGCATTCTGCTGAGCGTCGTTCTAGGCTT
Source organism: Triturus cristatus (assembly GCF_964204655.1). Classification (NCBI taxonomy): domain Eukaryota; kingdom Metazoa; phylum Chordata; class Amphibia; order Caudata; family Salamandridae; genus Triturus; species Triturus cristatus. The sequence continues at coordinate 42,271,643 of NC_140585.1, forward strand.
GGGCTGGATATGGAAGTGGATGTGTTCCATGGGGGCGAGGCGTCGTCCGAGTTGGTGGTTGTTAGTCAGAGTGAGCTTTTGTGGTTGATGGCGAGGCCTCCTACTGGGTGGTTGGGGCGGTCTTTCCTCAGGATCTTGTATCTGTCAGGGATGGTGGTTGCTGAGCTGGCGTTGGTACAGGTCTCTGTGAGGAAGGTGATGTCAGGCGAGGGTGTGTTGAGGAGGTCCTAGATTTCTATAGCGTGTCTGTGCAGGGAGCGTACGCTGAGCAGCATGCAGTTCAGTGGCTTGTGTGCAGTGCCATCCGGTTGGTTGGGGTGTCTGCCTGGGTCCAGAGGTGTGTGAAGGTGCAGTGCCAGTGTCGGCAGGAGATCAGGCCCTGGGTGTTGTTTGGCGTCGTGAGCTGGCATTTGTTGTTTCATCCGGGGTTGAGTGCATGGAGGGTGCTGGGGTTGTAGTGGCAGGGGGTCAGGAGAACAGGGTCCCTGGCACTGGTTGTGATCGGGTCGCGGATGTGCGCAGACGGGTTTGCTTTTGGCGCGCCTTCAGCGGCTGCCATTAAGTAGGGGTCGGGGGAGGGTGAGCAGCTGTCAAGCGGGAGGCGGATGCGGGAACACACTGGGGGGGAAGGGCCGTGGGGGAAGCAGCGGCAGGGAAAACAGAGATGGCAACCAAAAAAGTACAGGCAGAAAAAAGGCAAAACAGAAAAAGGCAAGACAGAAAAAGGCATTGCAAAAAATGGCAGAACAGAAAAAGGTAGAATGGCAAATGGCAAAAACAGAAAAGGTAAAACAGAAATGATGACACACACCGAGCAGACTATCCCGAAGAGCAGGCTCTTCCACTAGAAGGGGGCTGCAGCGGCAGGGAAAACGAACAAGGCAACCAAAAAAGAGCAAACATAAAAAAAGGCAAAACAGTAAAAAGCAAGACAGAAAAAAGCAAGATAGAAAAAGGCAGAACAGACAAAAGGCAAAAACAGAAATGGCAAAACAGAAAAGGCAACACAGAAAGGATGACACACACCGAGCGGACTTGCAGAAGAGCAGGCTTTTCCAGTAGACCACCAGGGATGAGGCGCAGGCAGGAGGCTGCGGATGGAGGAGGGCCTCGAACACGTACCTGAAGCTCAAGTTGGCGCTAAGGGCAGTGCCTTAATGGTAGAGCTGCGCAGGGGGAGAGCAGTGACTCCGACCAGGAGGTCAGAGGTCTTGCTCTCCTTGGCGCCCAGCAGCCACCATTAAGTAGGGGTCGGGGGAGGGGGAGCAGCTGGGAGGCGGGAGCGAGAACACACTGGGGGGAGGGGCCTTGGGGCAGCAGCAGGGAAAACGAAAAAGGCAACCAAAAAAGGGCAAACAGAAAAATTGCAAAACAGAAAAAGGCAAGACAGAAAAAGGCCAAGCAGAAGAAAGGCAGAACAGAAAAAGGCAAAAACAGAAAAAGCAAAACAGAAAAGGCAAAACAGAAAGGAGGACACACACCGAGCGAACTGGCAGAAAAGCAGGTTCTTCCACTAGACCACCAGGGATGAGGCGCAGGCAGGAGCCTGCGGGTGGAGGAGGGCCTCAAACACCTACCTCGAACACCTACCTTATACATAATGGAGTCAATAATTTCAGAGAAAGGTTGTGTCAGTGGATTTGTGTCTGCTTTCGTGATGGGTTGAGGCCAGTTACTAGCAATCAAATTCAGTTCTTTTACTGCTGCTGCATAATTGTTTTACTGCTCCATAGTTCTTTTACTGCCCCATAACTCATTTACTGCCCTCTACTGGCGAGCCACTGTTGGAAAGCTGGTGGCCTAGGATCCAACCAGGCAGAGGCAATGAATATCCTTAAGACTGCCATAGATATAAAAATCAATCCATGTCCCTTCCCCAAGCGGTTTGCTTTCGAGGTACCTAACACTATTAGATCTTCTGACAATACTATTTCGGTTTTCAACACTACCGATCGAAATTCCGATATATCCTTAATTAGCTTTTGCCTATTATCTGCATTTGTTCTAAGCAGCTCATGACTACAGATAAAGTTTTATATAGCGCGAACATGATCCCAAGAGAGCGCTTCACAATTACGGATGGCCAAGGTTAGGCAGGCGTCAAATACATATCAAAGGAAACAGTTACAAAGGGAAGATAGATCATTGTGATGGCCCAATAATATATTTCAGATTTGAAAGGGCCAAGACCCTCGGTAAAGTAAGAAACGTAAGTGCTTGGCGAGGTCGCACATATGCCCATATAAACCTGGAGAACATATTCTCTATTGCTTTAAACCATTGAGGAGCAAATTCCAAACAAATAGCCCAACAAAATATATCAATTTTAGGAGAAAAGGCATTTTTATTATGTTACACCTACCCCATATGGATAAATGTACGTTGTTTAGCCTTGCGAGATCTTTTTTAGTATGCTCCATTAAAGGTTCCATATTGTTCTTGACCAAATTATCCAGCTTCGAGGTTTTACTGACACCAAGATAAGTAGCTCTTTCGACTACCCGGTTATCTGCCATCATGATTTTATAATTGAGAACAATATGTGTCTTATCCTGATTCAGAGCATAATCGGAGATATGCCTGAAACGCTCGGCCTTGATCTTCGCTTGCCTTTATGGCAGCATTTGGATCAGATATAACCAGAGGGATATCATCGCCATAGGGCAGTGTCTTGGTTGCCCAGTTCTGTGACCAGACTGCTGGTATTAACACGTTATTCTCTAGCCTACGGATGAAGGGGTCAATAAACACTGCAAATAAAAGAGGGGAGCAAGGGCAGCCCTTCCTGGTCCCCCAGGAGATTAAACAAAATTCAGAGAGTATCCCGTTCACCATAACTGCCGCCGATGGTTTGGCGTATAATGTTTGGACTGCTTTGATAAAACCATCCCTGATGTCAATTCTAGACATTGCCGTCCATAGCTATTACCAGGAGACCCTCTCAAAAGTTTTCTCTGCGTCCAACAGGATGAGAGCAATAGGGTCTCCTGCAACATTGGTCATATCGAATAATGTAATAACTCTCTGGATATGGTCAATTGTAGATCTACCAGGAATAAACCCATGTTGTTGCTCTCAGATAACTTTAAGAATTATTGGCGTGAGTCGCTTGGCCAATAGCTTTGAATAGATTTTGGAGTCGCCATTTATCAGAGTAATAGGGCGGTAAAACCCTAATTGTAAGGACGGTTTATTCTTTTAAAAGAAGACCACGATCTTTGCCAGAGACCATGATCCCGGAGGCCGCCCACCATAAAAAATGTGTATGAATAGATCATGGATCCTTTTAGCTGCTGGGAAAATGTGGTCTAAAATTCAGTCGGAATACCATCCATTCCATACCCGTCGCTTTCCCTTTAGCTAAACCGCTCATTGAAATTAGGATCTCAACCTATTGTGGTGGACTATCTAGGCTATCCTGGTCTTCTTCCTCAAATCTTGAGAGTGGGATTAAGTCCAGATATTCCTTCATCTTACTCTGATCCTCCCCGATATTAGCCGTATATAGTGTTTGATACTACCTCCGAAATGGCGCCCTAATTGCAAGTTCAGGGGCATTCATTTCTCGAATTGTATTAGATATGATTTGTTGTCTAATACGAACTGCCAAATGGTGACCGATCTGTTGCTTAATTCGTACGCTGCTTCCTTTTGGGTTGTTGCCTTACTCATTGCTTTATCTATCAAAATATCCTTAATGGTGGTTTTAGCAATCGCCACACATCGTTGTTCCTCTTCCTCCTCCCATTTCTCAAGTACAGCCCTTATCAACCCCTCCTCAGAAACCCCCAGATTATCCTGCAGAGTCTTTATTATTTATTTTGCATCTTTGTTGAAATTTAAGTAATATCGCGGTAATATCGCAGTGTTTCCCCCCAATCCCTGCTTTCAAAGCATCCCATACCACCTCAATTGATGTACTCACCATATTATCCTCCATGAACATTGGGATCCATTGTCTCATATGCCTGCAATATTCCTCGTTTGACAACATTGATCTCTCATAAGTCCAAGTTCTCAGATTTGGACTGGATAATTCCACTTCTAAATTAAGGGTCAATGGGTTATGATCTGATAATACCTGCAGCAACTTTTCTATACTATATTTCGAACTCAGAGTGTTGGAGACAAACATATAGTCCAGTCTGGCATGAGTCATATGTAGGTTAGAAAAAAAGTATACCCTGGATCACTTGATTTCATCATATGCGAACTGTCAATCAAACCATTGGTCTAGCATAGATTTCTTAAAGCCTGAAACACTTTCGGTTTCCTCCCTATATATCTGTATCCAGCCTCCAAAGATCAATCACTGGGTAAATTAATATTATAATCCCCACATAGAATCAGTGGAAGGGGCCAGTGAGCGAGTTCATAAGAGATGGTGTGAATACGCCGGGGTCGCCACAGGTGCATCCAGATAGTGTGCATAGTGTCAGTTTCTGACCCATGCCGTATTGGCATTCAGTGATTGCCCATCGGCCAAATTTATCAGAGCATGACTGTGTAAATTGCATTCCGCAACCTTTAGCCAATATAGCAACACTCCAAAACTTGGCCCCCTGTGTAGTTGCACTAATCACCCTGTACCCTAATGTTTTAAGCACATGCAGTTGTGATCCTTCGATTTGAGTCTTTAGGAGGTAGATAATATTTGTTCCAAATGATTGTAATCTGACCGCTACCCTCTGCCTTTTCCTAATGTCATTAAGGTCACATATATTAATAGTTACAATTCTAAGTCTGCCCATGTCGCTTTATATCATTCCCCTGATTCTGCCACCACATCCCTATACAGCAGAGGTCTTCAAACTTTTTGATGCCGAGACCCCCTCCTCAAACGTTTTTAGGTGTAAGGACCCCCTCCTGACAAAATATTCTAGAACCTGTTACTCTCCATCAATAACCATAAACGCCCTTAATTCCTGTGGCAAGTCATTTTTACGGTGGGGAAATATTATTAAACAGTGTATTCTGTAAAAATGTTTAGGTTTTTCACTGCCACGTAGCTACATATAAAATAACTGGTAGTTTAAGTGAAAAATACATTTAAAAAGGTGTTACTCAGTGGGAAATGCACAATAGTACATTCTGACACCTTTATTGGTTTAATGCAGTTCAGAGGTCTATGTGTAACCAGGGACCCACAGAATTAATTCTTTAATGGTGCAGTGGAGAATAGTGATGTGTGCATATTCTGTGCGAGAAGGTTACAGCTTGTTACAGAAAGCACTGTGAATATGTAAGTCATTATTTAAAACGTGCATTTTAGTAATACCCAGATTGTACATATTTTTTACAAAACTGTCCCTTCAACACCTCCTGGGGTAGTAAGCGTTATACAAATTCAATTACAATTGAAAACACACACTTCACAGCTCAATTGTTCTCTTTGCACTACCACTCAAAAAGAATGCATCAGTGTCATCACAAAGCTTTGAATGATTCGATCAATTAAAATCAGTACCTGCCTTCAAGCACCCTTTATTTAACTTTGCACCTAGCATACGTTTGTATTTCTTTCAGTCAAGCCGCTGCACCCTGGGAGTAAACTATCTGCTTGCTTCCGTTTCACAGCACATGACACTCCTTGAGTGACACTCCAGCTGAAGCATATTAACTATTAGAATTAACCGTCCCAGGTGGGTTGTCTTTTTTCCAGAAAGTAGGGGAACGTCTATTTAAATATATTTGCGAGTGCTTTCACTGCGGAAACCATCTTCATACATGAAAGGTCGTGCGATTACACTGTATAAATATAACATTTGGCAGAATTATGCCTCAATGAGAGCAAAGAATAAAAAATTAAAAGTTAATAGAAATAAATCTTACAAATAATCTTCAAACATGTATTTGAAATATAAATATTCTGCAAATGCCTTTCCAGTACAGGTTTTTTATGCGCCACAATAAAACAATCGAAAATCGAAAGTATTTGTGTAGACTAGGTAAAAAAAAAACAGGAAAAATGACAAATTTCGATTTAGCAGAAAGAAGGTAAGGAAAGTTCGAAGTTGGGTGGTTCTGGCCTCTGATTTCCATCCCATGTTCCCCTTTCTGAGAACGGCCTGCTCCAGCCCCCATCGCACCTTCCCTTGTAGACGCAGTGCATGAACAGGCCCAGCACGAGGTCAATTAGGCTAGTACTGGCCTCCTGCAGAGCCGGACTGCCTCCTAATGGTCGTTGTCGCCAAGACCCATCCTCCTTCTTCAGCTGGTGAGAAGTGTTGACAATCGGATTGCTCTTTAGAGCAGCTCCCAGTGCGAGGCCCTCTCTGGCACAGCGCACGGCCCCCCTGGGGGTCGCGCCCCACAGATTGAAGACCTCTGCTATACAGCAAACCCACCCTGCCAATCCCTCCTTCTTTTCATTTACTATGACTAAAGGAGTGCCTACAACAAGAATCACTATTGCACCAACTTCTTTTATCACCTGTCTGAGGATATCACCCCTGACCCCCCACCACAACGTACGCAATCAGACTCAAACATGAGCCTGCATGAGGGTGACTGGATCACTCCTCCCCCCACCTCTCTCCCTTACCCAGTGTTCAGATATGCATTAAAACCTAAGAAAAAAGAAACGGAGGAGAAAAAAGTGGAAAAAAGAGTTATACAAAGAGTTGGACAAATGTTCCCACTCGAAGAGGACACTGGCTTTCATCCGTCGTCTTTCTTCAGTGTATGACCAACTTATTTTTTACCCCCAACGGCCCCCACTAAGATGTTGCTCAATAACGTCTGGGCTTGGATTTCAGAGATTAAACTGTAATTCTGTCCCTGAAAGGCAACTTTCAGCCTAGCTGGATTCTGCAAAAATACTACAGCTCCTGCTTTCTGAAAAGGGGTTTTGATCTGTCTGAGCCGCCATCTCCTCTCGACGGTGGCATGTGCAAAGTCTGGCTTGGAAAAAAAGAAGAAGCTCTCAAAATTCCTTTTGGTATTAGGTATGGCTAGGTCATACACAGCCTGGCGTAACAGAAAATGTCCAAAATAAATCAGTATAGCACAGGGCAGCGGCCGCTCGTTAGATAAGTGCCTTGCAGGTGTTAGAGAAAATCGATGGACACACTGGACTTACTTGTCCCAATCCCAATGATAGAGTTTGGGAAGAGAGCTTTCAGCATGGTGATGATAAATTTCCTTATGTCACTGCCTTTGCAATTTTCGGGTATCCCTAGCAGTCTCAAGTTATTGCGGTGCTGGCGATTCTCATACTCCTCCAGTTTCCACATAACATCTTTCAGGGTGCTCTCCTGCGATGTAGCCTAAACTTTCAGCGTACCAACAGTGTTCTCTAGTGCCTCAGTAGCTTACCATATTTAACCTTTTTGAATTTCGGTACATGTTTTTTTAATCTTACAAAGAGATCCTAGAAGTTTTTTTGAGGCCAACCAAGCATGGCGATTTTCAGACTTAGCCTCATCTTGAAATAGTTGCAGGGACTGCAAGATTAAGGATAAGGAGGGCTCAGCTGGTTTTCCATTGTTTGCTTGAGAATATCCGTCCCCTAGATTTTTTCTTGAAGGTCTCCCCTTTTCATTTACACCTTCAGGGGGTAGTATTTGTGTTGCTGAATAATCCCAGCCCAATTCTTCCTCAACCTCTCTATCCCCTAGGACTCTCTTGCGGGTTTTTTTCCCAGATGTCAATTTAGGTTTTTGGGGGATCGCCCCTTTCCTTTGCGCACTGTTATTGCTTGAGGAAGAAACACCAGCATCACTACTAACGGTCATACTAGTATCGGAGACCCCTGATTCCTCAGTTAAAGAGAAAAACTTTACCAGAGAGTCGGGAGATAGGTATCTGGTCTCCATGGTCTTTCTTTGGTCTTTAATCCCTTAAGCTGCTCCATGCCTATTTTTAGTTGCCATTTCTGGTGTATTAACACCCTCAGCCTCTGTTTTGCTGGTAGGAGCATTGAGGGAACAGATATTATTTAGCATACTCTCATTCTCATTCTCCGGGCGAGTATGTAAGGGTACTTCCAAGATAGTATTATCACAGTTTGATAGCCATGGTGTCACACTCTGAGCAGGGAGATTCTCATTTTCTTTGCCTTGTATTCCTGGTGTTGTAGTGTGTAAAGGGCTACACACCAAATCCCCCACATTGCACACTTCCACATTACCGGCGCCATTTCCTTGAACTTTCTGACTCCCTTGCCCCCACAAACGTGCCTGAAATCTGCCTCGCTGCTCCTCCTACATTAACCCACAGCAGTCATCAGTCTGACAGAGGCCCCAACGCATTATCCATATCCCCGGAAGAACATCCAGTGGGAGAGAAAAGTGGAGAGAGGTAAGTGGTGGCCTCACTCAGGCACCATCTTGCCTAATGTGCCCTAATTCCAAAAACAATCCTGGCTGCGGCGTTCTTGATGGTCTGGAGTTTGTGAAGGAGTTTTTTGTTGATTCCGGCATAGAGGGCATCTCCGTAGTCCAGTCTGCTTGTTGATGAGTGCTTGGGTGACGGTCTTCCTGGAGTCGGGGGATCCGTTTGAAGGTCTTGCGAAATATGCAGAGTGTGTTGAAGCATGTGGAGGACACGATGTTCATCTGGCGGTTCATGATGAGTGAAGAGTTGAGTATGATGTAGAGGTTGCTTGCGTGGTCCGTTGGAGTTGGTGGGTTTCTGAGGGTGGGGGGCCACCAGGTGTTGTCCCATGTGGAGAGGTTGGAGCCGAGGATGAGGGCTTCTGTTTTCTCTGCGTTGAGCTTTAGGAAACTGATGCTCATCCAGGTTGCAACGTCTTTCATCCCTTCTTGGAAATTGCGCCTGGTGATGTCAGGTTCCTTGGTGGGGGAGAGGATGAGCTGGGTGTCGTTGGCATATGAGACTATGTTGAGTCTTTGGTTTCTGACAATGGTTGTGAAGGGGGACATGTAGACGTTGAAGAGTGTGGGGCTGAGGGAGGATCCTTAGGGTACTCTGCATCTGATCTCTGTTGGTTCGAAGAGGAAGGGTGGGAGACTTATTCTTTGTGTTCTGCCTGGGGTGAAAGATCGAATCCAGTCTAAGGCTGTTCCTTGGATGCTGGCATCATGGAGCCTGGAAGCTAGTGTGCGGTGGGAGATGGTGTTGAAGGCTGCCGAGAGGTCCAGGAGGATGAGGGCTGCTGTGTGGCCTTGGTCGAGGAGGGCGTGGATGCCATCGGTGGCAGCTATGAGGGCGGTCTAGATGCTGTGGTTGCTGAGAGGTGTCTAGGATGTTGTTGGCTTCCATGAAGTGTGCTAGCTGGGTGCTGACGGCTTTTTCGATGACTTTGGCAGCAAAAGGGAGCAGTGAGATGCGCCTGAAGTTCTTGAGATCCGTTGAGTCTGTGGAGGGCTTCTTTAGGAGGGGGTTGACTTTGGCGTGTTTCCAGTTGTCAGGAAATGTGGCAGTCTCGAGGGAGCAGTTCAGCGTAGTTCGGGTGCGATGGCAGTGGCGGCTTTGTGGAAGATGTGCAGAGGGCAGGCTCAGTGGGTGCTCTGGAGTGGATGCTTTTCATTGTCTTTACGGTGTCTTCTGTGGTCAGAGGGGTTCGTCTGTTGAATGGCGTCGCTGGGTGTGGCAGTTGAGGTGGTGCCGTGGTCTTGGTTATCGAAGTTGACTTATAGCATCTTGATATTGAGGTGAAAGAAGGAGCTGAGTTTGTTGCAGAGGTCTTGGGAGGGAGGGACGTCGGTTGTTTTGCTGTTGGGCCTGACGAATTCTTGTATAATGGCGAAGTGTTCCTTGGAATTGTGGGAGTTGGAGAGAATTCTGTCTTGGATAAAATTTCTCTTTGTTGATTTGATGAGTTGGTGGTGTGCCGTGGTGGCTGCCTTGTAGGCGGAGCGTGCTTCTGGAGTTTTCTGTTTCTCCACGTCTTCTCCAGTTGTCAGCAAGAGCACTTGGATTCTCTGAGGTCCGTGGTGAGCCAGTTGTCTTTCTTGTTGTGTTGTCTCATGGTGTTCTGGAGGGGGGCAAGAGTGTTGGCGCAGTTGGCGATCCATTGGTGGAGGTTGCTCGCTGCTGTGTTGGCGTCTGTCGTAGTTTGGGGAGGAGTGCAGTTGAGGGCGGAGGTGAGGTGTTTTTCTGAGACTTTGTTCCATCTTCTGCAAGAGGGGTGGTGTGTGCGCTGGTGCACGGTGGGTTTCGAGGAGAAATGGATGCAGTGGTGTTCTGTCCAGAACAGTTCCGTGGTGTGGCGAATGTTGTTTCCTACGGTGAAGATGGGGTCAAGTGTGTGTGTGGGGGTGGAGACAAGTTGCTTCAGTCCTATGTTGGTGAGGTTCTCCAGGAGAGCGGTGGTGTTGGGATCACTGTGGTTGTCTAGGCAGAAGTTCAGGTCTCCGAGTAGTGTGTAGTCTGTGGTGGCAAGGGTGTGGGGAGGGATGTGGTCTGCGATGACGTTGGTGAAGGGGGTGCGGGCCTGAGAGGTCTGTAGGCGAGCATTCTGCTGAGCGTCGTTCTAGGCTTGGGCTGGATATGGAAGTGGATGTGTTCCATGGGGGCGAGGCGTCGTCCGAGTTGGTGGTTGTTAGTCAGAGTGAGCTTTTGTGGTTGATGGCGAGGCCTCCTACTGGGTGGTTGGGGCGGTCTTTCCTCAGGATCTTGTATCTGTCAGGGATGGTGGTTGCTGAGCTGGCGTTGGTACAGGTCTCTGTGAGGAAGGTGATGTCAGGCGAGGGTGTGTTGAGGAGGTCCTAGATTTCTATAGCGTGTCTGTGCAGGGAGCGTACGCTGAGCAGCATGCAGTTCAGTGGCTTGTGTGCAGTGCCATCCGGTTGGTTGGGGTGTCTGCCTGGGTCCAGAGGTGTGTGAAGGTGCAGTGCCAGTGTCGGCAGGAGATCAGGCCCTGGGTGTTGTTTGGCGTCGTGAGCTGGCATTTGTTGTTTCATCCGGGGTTGAGTGCATGGAGGGTGCTGGGGTTGTAGTGGCAGGGGGTCAGGAGAACAGGGTCCCTGGCACTGGTTGTGATCGGGTCGCGGATGTGCGCAGACGGGTTTGCTTTTGGCGCGCCTTCAGCGGCTGCCATTAAGTAGGGGTCGGGGGAGGGTGAGCAGCTGTCAAGCGGGAGGCGGATGCGGGAACACACTGGGGGGGAAGGGCCGCGGGGGAAGCAGCGGCAGGGAAAACAGAGATGTCAACCAAAAAAGTACAGGCAGAAAAAAGGCAAAACAGAAAAAGGCAAGACAGAAAAAGGCATTGCAAAAAATGGCAGAACAGAAAAAGGTAGAATGGCAAATGGCAAAAACAGAAAAGGTAAAACAGAAATGATGACACACACCGAGCAGACTATCCCGAAGAGCAGGCTCTTCCACTAGAAGGGGGCTGCAGCGGCAGGGAAAACGAACAAGGCAACCAAAAAAGAGCAAACATAAAAAAAGGCAAAACAGTAAAAAGCAAGACAGAAAAAAGCAAGATAGAAAAAGGCAGAACAGACAAAAGGCAAAAACAGAAATGGCAAAACAGAAAAGGCAACACAGAAAGGATGACACACACCGAGCGGACTTGCAGAAGAGCAGGCTTTTCCAGTAGACCACCAGGGATGAGGCGCAGGCAGGAGGCTGCGGATGGAGGAGGGCCTCGAACACGTACCTGAAGCTCAAGTTGGCGCTAAGGGCAGTGCCTTAATGGTAGAGCTGCGCAGGGGGAGAGCAGTGACTCCGACCAGGAGGTCAGAGGTCTTGCTCTCCTTGGCGCCCAGCAGCCACCATTAAGTAGGGGTCGGGGGAGGGGGAGCAGCTGGGAGGCGGGAGCGAGAACACACTGGGGGGAGGGGCCTTGGGGCAGCAGCAGGGAAAACGAAAAAGGCAACCAAAAAAGGGCAAACAGAAAAATTGCAAAACAGAAAAAGGCAAGACAGAAAAAGGCCAAGCAGAAGAAAGGCAGAACAGAAAAAGGCAAAAACAGAAAAAGCAAAACAGAAAAGGCAAAACAGAAAGGAGGACACACACCGAGCGAACTGGCAGAAAAGCAGGTTCTTCCACTAGACCACCAGGGATGAGGCGCAGGCAGGAGCCTGCGGGTGGAGGAGGGCCTCAAACACCTACCTCGAACACCTACCTTATACATAATGGAGTCAATAATTTCAGAGAAAGGTTGTGTCAGTGGATTTGTGTCTGCTTTCGTGATGGGTTGAGGCCAGTTACTAGCAATCAAATTCAGTTCTTTTACTGCTGCTGCATAATTGTTTTACTGCTCCATAGTTCTTTTACTGCCCCATAACTCATTTACTGCCCTCTATTGAAACGAGTGATACTCTTTTACAGCCCCATAATGAAATGACCGATGTGATGATATAACGAGTCGGGATAGTTGTAAGGACCGTTTTCTTATTATTTATAGGAATGATTGTGTAAATGAAATTTCAAAATGCAATAATAAAATATAAAGGTGTTTTAGTTATTTATTAGGATGTATATTTAGAATGATTTTAAAATGTGTGTATTTATAATGATATTTTGTAGTATTTCTACAAGATATTTCTTAGAAATACATTTATTATACTATAAGAAATCACATTTATTCGAGTGAATTGTGTTGGCATGCAAAGAGTATAGATAAGATCTTGTAGCTGTTGAATGGTTATATTGATGTGAAGCAGCCAAAGCTGACGGAGAAGTTGACGATTGTCCAGAAAAAGCCATTTGAGAGAGGGTCTCAAAACCTCTCTCTGTGATGCAGAAGAGGGATGAAACCAGTGATTGAAAAGATGATCGAGCAGGGAATCCTCCGGGCGGTACATGGTAGCTCTTGTAACTCTCCGATGATGGTAACTGAAAAGCTGAATGGAAAGTGGAGAATTGAGCAGGACCGCCGAAACATTACCAAGATTGTTGTTCCATGTTGTTCAGTGGTACCGTATCCAGCTGTGATTTTGTTTCAAATTCCATCAGATGCAGAATGGTATACAGGCATTGATGCATGCCATGTGTTCTTCTCAATTCCTTTGCATGAGGAATCACAGTTTCTTTTGCAATTCAACTTGCGAAACAATTTCTTGCGTGTGGTAACAGGGTATACAGAAAGTCCTTCGATTTTTAGCCATATCCAGATGAAAGATCCACAGAGTTTGAGGTTGCCATGCAATTCAGTTTTACTTCAATACATTGATGAACTACTGGTCGCATCTAAGACAAAGGTAACTTGATACAATTGTCATGTTAAATCATCTAGCTGAAAATGAGTATAAGGCCTCCCCAACTAAAATGCAGTTTTGAAAGAAGGAAATCGTCTATCTGGGATACCTTATTGAAAAAGGTGTGAGGAAGTCTAGAAAGAACGTGTTGAAGCAGTTCTGAAAATGAGTAGACTGACCACCCAGAGGAGGGTTTGGATGTTTCTTGGAATTGTTGGGTGCTGTTGTCGGTGGATTCCAAACATTTCCTTGGTTGCAAAATCGTTAATAAGGTTGACATGAAATGATGTTCCAGTCCCGGTACCATTTAACAAAGAATACTCTAATGTATTTGAGAAATTTAAAAAGAGTTTGTGTCACACTCGGAATGTCTGATTAGAGTCCGTTCTATTTTGTCAGGAGAAAAGTGGATGAGCACTATTGATTCTTACACAGAATCATGGTGGTCAAATGCACTCAGTGGCTTAGTTGTCAGCTATGTTAGATCCAGTAGCTGTAACACTTTCAGGTTGTTTGAAATAGTTTGCAGCTGTTTTCTTAGCCATTGAACAGAGTGTAGGAATTGTTATGGCCTATGCATCAATTGAATACGCCCCACATGCAGTTAAAATTCTTTTAACCAGTGCGAGGACACAGCATATAACCAACAGCAGGCGGACTCATTAGAAGCAAGTTATACTTGCAGCAGAGAACATCTCCATTAGGAGGTGTAATATCTAAAGTCCAATGGCACTGCTTCCTATTTCAGAGATAAGTTGTGAAGAGAGGGAAAATGATGAGATTAATCATGAATCCGACCATGATTTATTGAGATTTCTGAATTATGTAACAAAGAAGACCAGCCAATAAAGAGGCCCCTTTGGAACTGGCTGATCTGGCATTGTTTGTTTATGGTTCTTGTTTGAGAGGCCAACATTGGGCATTGAGAGCTGCCTATTCAGTTTATTCAATTTCTGAAACTTTAGAAGCAACTTCTCTGCCAAATGTAGCTTCAGCACTAGTGGAAGAACTGGTTGCATTGACAAGAGCTTGTCACAAAGATATTTTATGTCATCTTCAGGAGCTCCGATAAAAAATAGAGGTTACATATTAGACTTGGTGAAAGCAAAACAAAATGCAAAAGAGATTGCTGTGGTCAAGTGTGTTGCCCATAAGGCTAGAAATGACATGATCACACTAGGAAAGAAATACGCTGAACAAATTACAAACTTTTGTGCATTGCAGGATGAGACAATTGTGCAAGAGGGTGAGAATGATGAATTGAGTATTCCTTCTGTAGAAAATACCGAAGCCAAATATTATTTCTTTATGAGTTCAATACATACTTCTTTGAGAGATCTGCATGAAAAAAGACGTAGAGGTGGAGAAAAAGAAATTGGGAAAATTATGCCCAACAGAGAAATTATCAGGATTTGTATGTAAAGACTCAGAGATGTAATCCCGAACTCAATGCTATATTCACTGTGCAAATACCTCCATAGTAGGTTCATGCAGGGAGAGATACTCTAGTGCGAATATTAAAAAAATACTGGAAAATACCTGATCTAGAAATGTTGCTGGGGATGTCTGTGGGCTATGCAAAACATGCCACTTGAATACTCAAGGCAGAAAGACATTGTCATGAATTATATATGATATTGGCAAATCAGAGGGCCCATTTACAAGACTCCAAGCAGACTTTATTGTGATTCCGAATTGCAATGGTTTAAAGTACATCTTGGAACTTGTCTGCTTGAGTTCAGATAACCTTTCAGTTGTTTTGAGGAAATTCATACAGCATTTAGGCCTTCGTACTTCTATTGAGACAGATCATGGTACTCATTTTATAAAATATATTTTGAAAATAATCTGAAATCAACCAGCAGTTGCATTGTAATTATTGGCCACAATCTAAAGGAATTTTGTAGTGGGCCAATGGCACTCTCAAGAATAAACTGGCAAACGTCTGTGCTTCAGCTGGATTACAGTGGCCTGATGCCCTTACTTTTGTATTGATGAGCATGAGAAATACTACTCACAGAAAGACTGGTTTATCTCCCCATGAGGATATCATGGGAAGAGCAATGAGGCTTGCATGTATTCCTTCGACAGCACCAGTTTCAATAACTTATGACATCCTCCTACATTATTGCAAAAGTGTGGCTGATATGGTGAGATCTGTCTCTCATCAGGAGAATGTGACAATAGACGAAACAAGAGATATTGCCTGATCTTAACCCAGGAGACTGGATTGTAAATCGAAAACATGCCAGGAAAAGTTACCTAGAGGAAAGGTGGAAAGGGCCTTTCTAAGTAATACCTGTGATGGAGTGTGCTGGTGTGCCACAATGGATCCACGCTGCTCAAACGAAAGGAGGGAAAGTGACAGAAACAATGAAAGAATCAACTGATGAACCAGACACAGAGTCAAGTGTATAGTCAAGCTTAAAGCCATGCTCGAGTTCACAGAGTTGATCCAGCTAGGGGTGAAAACTTTGGGACTAGTGAAAAAAACAAGCAAAAGCAAGAAGAATTGGTGAAGTTTCAGGCTAGTAAAAGCTCTGAAGAAGAACCAAAAATTCCTGAAGTCCAGTTTCAAAGCAGGGATCAGAGTGAAGAGCTGTTACAGTGCAAAAGAAAAGACATGAGTGGCAGTAAGAAGGAGGAGTCTCCAATCCACACAATAAAATACTGCAGTGGCAAATCAAAGCCACAAAGATCCGCAGAAGAAAGAAAAAGTTCACAGTGAAAGGAGCAGACAAAATTGTTTAAAGTTCAAGTTCGAGTCAAAACTCCTTGGAGAATAAAGAGACTCTGATAAAGACTGATGTGAAACAGAAAATTGCTGAAGAAGATATTCCAAGGAAGAAAAAAAAATGCAAAATAAAAAAATGTGAACCAGAAGAAAAGAATGAGGGACAAACATATTCTGAGGCTGGTGGAAGTGAATCACCAGTGGCCAAGAGAACAGCAAGAAGGAGAGGGATGTGTATATAGCTACAATCTCAGAAGAAGAAGATGACACAATATTGAACAAATATATGAGGTTGAGTCAGCGCCAGAGTTTGAAACAGAAGAAAAACCACCTTGCATTGAAAAAAGAGACTTCTTTTTGAGATACCATTTTTGAGCCTGTTGTTAAAAAAAGAAAATTGAAATTCAAACTGCAATGAACTTTAAAAAAAAATAAAGAAAACTGAGAAGAGTAATTTGGATTTTTTTTAATAATAAAAATAGGAAGAAAAGAAGAAAAATATTATTGTTTCAAAGAACTTTTTTGTTGATTTCTAAAATGTTGCCACAATACATTTTTTATCTAAATTAGGAGATGGAATACAGCAAATGCTATTAAATATTAGGTTTAGTATTAGTATAGGTTAGTAATAATAGTTTTATTTGAGCTGTTGTTGTGCTTACTTACTCCTATTGGACATGTTTCAAATCATGTTACTATTAGAAATCAACTAAAACATGATGTACTGGTGCATAAAGAAAGTTTAGTTAGTGGTTTTAAAGATAATATTTATAAATATGTACACTAAAATGATTAGAAAATGTACAGATATAATGAAGGCTAGTGGGTGTTTTATGTATACTTATCTTCCCATCTCAGCTGAGGAAGGGGCAACACCAATTCATCTTCTCATTTTCTATGACGCCACATGTAATGTTTATGCAGCAGTTTTCTATAATGATGAATTTCATTCTCCTTATTTTACTACTTTTAATGTTTCTTTAGAGAATATCATATAACAGAAGACAATAGTATTTAGATATTTTTTTAGAGGGACTGTACAAAGCAAGTATGAAACCAATACTAATCAATGTTATGTATGTCTTTTAAATAGTGAGGAGGATAATTGTATTGGAGAATAGAATGAGAGAGGAGTAAAGGTTGTGAGAATCTGAGAAGAACAGAAAGTTGCAGTCAAGCTAATAAAATAAGAAAAGGAATGGAATTCAGATTGTCAAGTTTACATTCTAGATTGAGAATGAGACAGAGAGAAGAGATGAGTTGTGCATGGTTGGACATAGTACTTCAAAGGAAGGTAAGGCAGAATTCATAGGAGAAAGAGTGTGGGATAGAATTTATGAAGCCAGTGGACTGACTATTATGAGGGTTATTTATTATATGTGTTGTAAGATTGCTTATTTCAATTTGAAGACAAATTAGGTTGGCCCATGTTACTTAGCTTTAGTGTTTCCTAGAGTGTATTACATGAATGAATTTGATAGTAAGCATTGTTTGAGAAGAGTGAGACATAGTTGTGGACCAGTAGTTTTAGCTATAACAGGTGCTATAATTCCTTCTGGAGGTGTAGCAATGAATGATATGAAAATTAGACATTTGCCTGTGGTTGTATATAGGCTTGCAGTAGATACAGGAGGGTCATTAAAGAAAGTAAATGTAGAAAAGCTAGCCATTAGAGCAATGGTAATGCAAAATCGTTTAGCATTAGATATTCTCTTGGTGAAAGAGGGCGGAGTTTGTAAGGTGATAAAAGCAAAGAGAAGGCAGTACCTTTATTCAAGTTATTGATTCTTTTATAACTAATCTGACTAATCATTCACACGAGATTAAGGGCCTCCTTTATGAGGCCCCTATCGTCACTTTTGTGCTGCCGGAACATCACTTTTTTGACGTTCCAGTCGTGCAATGTGCCACAGCATATTTACAAGGCCACCTAAAGCCACTTTATGTGGTTTTTCATGGACTTGTAAATATGTGCCTGTTTCACACAGAACACTGCATGATGGGGGTGTTCCATTGGTGTAGCAGGAGGTGTTCCCACCAACACCCATGAACTCTGAAGCATTCCCAGAAGTACGATGAATCGTAAACCTGGGAATGCGTCAGACTCTAACACCACGCTGTGGGTGGCGTTAGGGTGGCGCAACAAGGAGAAATGTTTTCATTTCTCCTAGTTTTTTCCATTTTTGATGTGTGCTGCATTGTGCAGTCCACATAAAAACAGGACATCACTTTAATTGATTGATGTTGTGCAGGAAGGTGTCCTTTCTTTCACAAAATCAATCAGCTTTGCAACGCAGGCACCCTTGTACCATGGTGCAAGGGTGCCTGCATTGGTGCATGGCAGCCCATTATGCACCAGCACAGAGGAAGAGGGCAGGAATGCACCGTATCATAAAGATACAGCTCATTCCTGCCCTTTTCTTTTGACGCAGATTACTTGCGGCGCTGCCTTGAGCCAAAACCTTATAAATGAGGGCCTGAATCTTTTGGGGAACCTGGCTTATGGGGAACTGTAGGTTCATGGTTTAGTGAGTTAGGGAAGAGTTTTGGTAGCGTTGATGTATGGCTAGGTAATTTAGGTGTAAATGCTTTTCAGGCAATACTAACCCCTTTAATAATCATAATGATATGTGCAATTATTCTAATTTCTGAGTGTATGATTAGTAGATGTACATACAGAGGTAAAAATAAAAATAGGTTCATGAAAATTAAAACATTAATGGAGATAGAGAGTCTCAAGGATCATGTCTACAACCAGATATAAATGGCAGAGGAGAATTCTAGAACGTGACTACGATTAGAGGTAATTTTGACTAAGCGATTTCCTGATTAATAAGAATTTATTAAAGTGTTTTGGTGATTATAGAATACTCAGAGCAGGGATGTTGTGGTAGTGCTTTTTACATGAATTATATTAGTGAATTAATAATGAGGTGTCATGGTAGGTTTCATCAAGGTACTAAAACAATATGTTTGTAGTTGAAACAAATTCAATTGGATTTGCAGGAGAGTTTTTTATTAATGTTGCTTAGTTGTTCCACATTTTTATAAGTTCGCCATATTAGTTACTATGGATGCTGTTTGATGCTGCTCATTCCACTCCTGCTCTCTCCCCTCCCATCCCGTTCCCCTGTGATGTCTTCTCTCCCCCACAAGCTCTTCGGAACAAGAGACAAACTGATATCAAAGTGCATTTTTCCTATGTGCATGTATTGTGAATAATTAACATTCCTAGTGTTTTTAAATAATTTGCAACAAGTCATGGTCTCTTCCATTCTTCTGTTGTACTGTTGCTGGCTTAGCCCTCTTCGACTGGTGTATAGCTGATTGATTTTTAAAAAAAGTTGAATTTAGTTGCGCTTCCTATGACGATGTGTTGCTGCAGTGGCTTGGTGCTTTCTTAGAAAGTGGGATAGTGCTAATGTGCAATATTATTGCATGAGTTTCTTTGATTTGTCAAAAGAAATGATACATAGGATCACACCATGCTGAAACTGTTGTTTGGCTAATTCGATATACAGAATTTGTGTAAAGGAGCCCCTTACTTCTAGGGGTGAGTCAGAATTTTCATGACTGTACTGTTCTACCAGGGATACTGCCCATTTATTTAAAAGATTATGTTTGGCCTTTCTAAATAGCTTGGGATATTGCCCATTCCTCTAATGTTCTTTAGGACTTGGAATGATTCTGATTTCTGACTGTGTATTTTGCTGTTGAGCCTTCGTGGCATGTATTATGCATTTCTGTGTACAGCTTGAATTGAGATTTTTGTAATAAAAACCTTTAACTTTCTCCCTGATCTAGATCTCAGCTCTTCAGTGGTCCCAGTTACGTCTTTGCAACTCTGATAAATGAATGTTCACTTGATGTTGAGGAAGATGTTCTTTATCACAAGGTCAAGGGTGATGGACCGGAGCTTCTAAGGTAAATTTGGTGGATTTAACTTTTGGGGTACATTACATTTTGGGGTTCGGGATTCTACTCCCACAACTGCGTGATGCAAACTGGTGGTTGACTGACCTCGGCACTGCCCCTCAGCCTGTATCCTCTCCTCGTAACCTGGGGGTCACTCTATCCCCAGGCTCACCTTCAACAGCCACAGATCCAAGATCTCCTTGGCTGCTTCTTTTTTTGAAGATGCTCAAAAGCTTCTTTCAGTTATTGACAGGATGGTCTTCAGCCCCGAATACGCTGCACAACAGCGGGTGTCAGACAGATGCTGGAGAGGGTGTGCAGGAGAAGGTAGCATTCCATATTGGGCCTGAGTGGAATGTGAATTACCCTGGAGTAATTGGAGTCATTTTGCATTACTCTTTCGGTGAAAATTAGCAAGAATTACAGGATTACACCCGTTTGCGATTTATGAATAAGTTTGCAAAAACAATCCTACAGCAGGGGCACAGGGACAACAAACATAGTGTGCACGAGGGTCTGCCGGCTGCTACTGCGCATGTTCTGTTGCATTTAGTGCTATTTTCTTAGAAGAAAATGCATCCTTGGATCCATTACGGATGCGATGTTGCATTTTGTAATTAGAAAATAGTGATAAATGCTGGGTTACGCTTCTTATATAATTCTGCATAATCTTGCATAATGTAATTATGCTACTATGTGCAATTTAAGACCACCCATATGCCATATATCAGTCCCAAAATGACATACGTGGTGTTGGGGGCTTTGGGAGTCAATGGCGGTGGAGAGACTATAAACACATGTGACTAAAGAAAGACATATCTTCATTCAATCAATCAATCATGGAATTTATATCGCGCACTACTCACCCGGAAGGGTCTCAAGGCGCTTGGGGAAGGGGGTCTGCTACTGCTCGAACAGCCAGGTCTTGAGCTGTTTCCTGAAGGCCAGGTGGTCCTGGGTCAGCCGCAGGTGGACGGGTAGGGAGTTCCAAGTCTTTGCCGCCAGGTAGGCGAAGGATCTTCCTCCGGCGGTGGCTCTCTGGATGCGAGGGACGACGGCGAGGGCGAGGTTCACGGAACGTAGCTGGCGGGTGGGCATGTAGAAGGTGAGGCGGTCGTTGAGGTACCCTGGGCCCAGGTCGTGGAGGGATTTGTGTGCGTGGGTGAGGAGTCTGAACGTGATCCTCTTGTTCATTGCCGTAAGGCTGCTTGCGCTGTCCACATGGTGTGGTGGATCGAGAGTTGACACGTCCACCTGGATTATGAGTGTTACGGATGATCGATTGATATAGTCACTCTGGAAAGAGACAAGGAAGTTCCCAAGATATTGACTGCAGATGTACAGACCGAAAAGGTACCCATGGCTAATAGGAAGCCAGGGAAGAAGGATCCGTCCTTGCGCCTCAAGGAGAGTTGGGGGTTTGTATTCCTTTTAGTAAGATATTGGTAGACTAAGGAAGAGGAAGACTGGAGTACTGCCAAACCTCATTTACAGTGTAAAACATGTGATTGTACTGGGACCCTTAAATGTAAATAAAAACAGAGTAAAAGACGGATTTTTCCACTCCTACTTCTAGGGTTTTTCTGACAACTTTAACATCAACTCCCTTTTTCTTGGACTTCAAAAATAGATTATGCAAACACTTCAAATGATCCTGAATTCTGTTACAGCAGGTTTCATCACAGCTCTTGCCATCTGTAGGTAACCATTGGCCTCCAGAGGAGAAATGATGTTTGATGATGCTGGATTCTGCTTTTGGGCTTTTCATCACAATCCCTCCCCACATTCAATCGCTGTGTCCTGCCCACCAGCCTGACTGACTCCTTCCATCCTCCTCCGCACACCTCCTTTGCGTTCCCAGGGTCACCCGTGCTAGAATGGGTGGCAGGAGCTTCTCCTTCGTAAGCTCCAGAGGCTGGAATTCTCTGCCTCGTTATCTCCATCCAACCGCACTCTCTTATATTTCACACACACTTCAAGACATATCTCTGTGCCTCACCATCTGGATCCCTCACTGAGGGTTGTCTGAGCACCAGAACACCCAGGCGCTGGCAATAGCCTCGCCCCTGGAACTGTCCATTGTTCAATCTTTTAAACTAGAAACACCACCATTGAGGTTTTGGAAAACTTGTGTAAACAATATTTACTTTGCTGGGTTATTATTAAGGCTCGCGGTTTTATGGTATTTTTTTTACATTTCTTTCTGTATTTATCCATATTTACTGCTTGCTCATTTTATCTCTATTTACCGATATTTATGTTGTGATAAGTTTAAGAAATTAAGCTGTGATGGGTATATTTCCACATGTATTTACCCGCCAAATGCTTACTCGTGTTGGAATGTCGGATGGATTTTTGCCATTTACAGTACAGTACAGTCATTTGAAACATTATCAATTGTAGAGCAGCTTGAATCGCTGCACGGCTGCAGGTATTTAGGCCTCATTAGGAAATCATTTTTAAACAATGTTTAACTTCCTACCTGTCATTCTGCACAGCTATTGACCTCACACTCACGACTGACAGAAGTGCGTATCGTAAAAAAAAAAACAATTTACTGTATTTATCCATAAAAAATAAATACATACAGTAAAATAGATGCTTTTCTGTCTGTATTTATCTGCATAAATCAGTTAAAATGGACAACTGGGAGCCTTAGTTATTATTAGACACATTCTTATATACAACATTTGCTGCAACATGTCTTAAATCTTCAAAGGTTTAGGGGAGGCAACTTATTTTCTAATATGTCTCTAAATCTGGTCGCGCTTGTCAGCGCATAACCCTGTGTGTCATTCGCTTGCCTAATGCGCACTAACGGCTCACACCGGGAGCGGTGTCGTCTCTCTGGACTTTGGTGCTCTCCGATGTACCCATCTCTACTTGATTAAATCTTATACGTTAAAGTGAATCAGTAATCATTCTCAATAACAATGACACACAAGCATTGGCATAGCCAATAGGTCCCGCCTTTGGGACCTTACAAGTGTTTAGCCATGCAACAGTTGCATAACTAAATACTTATAAGGTCTCAAAAGCGAGACCTATTGGCTATGCCAAGCGGCCGTGCGGCCGCGAAAGTGATCGCGATCAAACATCAAAGCGGCCGTGTGGCCGCGAAAGTGAAAGTAATCACGGTAAAAGCGGCACACGCGCACGCACACATGCACTGTAGCTCTAGGCTGGCCTGGTAGCACTTTTTGCAGCCCTCTCAATAAGTCTCGCCAGACCAGCGCATGCGCTGGGTCAGGCGAGACCTAAGAAGGATTAAAGGGGCATATCAGCAACGAGGCGATAGAAAATTATCACTGCTTTTGCGGCTGTTTTCGGCCGAAAAGCGGCGATAATTATATCGCCTAATTAGCAAGGTCACACTAACGCGTGAAACCTTGCTTTAGCGCACAAAATCTTAACACCCAGCTTTGCATCACTAATGAGATGCAAAGTGGGCGTTCCTGACCTGACATGACAGGAGAAATGTCGCTAAGCGACATTTCTCCCATCAATCAAGCCCCACGCTATGAAGCATAGCGGTAAGAAAAGTAGCGATAACCCCTGTTATCGCTACTTTCCTTACGTCTGCTTCAGGACTGACTTAGCCATGATATCCTATGGAGGGTGGCTATCATGGCTAAGTTTGTGAGGCCCTATCAACAAGCTAACACCACATTTTGTGAGATTATCGCTGGGTTTCCAGCGATAATCTCACGTTAGGCAGTTAGCGCTAGGATTTTTAGAGCTTTTGAGATAAGCGTTGCTAATAGCACGCTATCTCAGCGATAAAAATCCACGCTAGCCGGCGATAATTATCCTAGCGCTAAGTGCGTTTAGCGATAATTATCGCCAGTTGTTGTTGATATGCCCCAAAGTTGTAAAGTTTACTCAGAGAATATAAGAACAGAAATGCTTAAGCTGAACCATCTTTCAATTGAGCATATAAGCATATAAAGCAGTAAAAATACAAAAAAACTATTAAAGAAAATTTCTACTGGAAATTCAGTATAGATGCGTCTTCTAGGAAGGGGAAAACTGAGATTGCTTAATGAAGATCGGTATAGAAAGTCATGAGCTGGGCCATCAAACCATTAGTGTAAAAGCAAATATATCATAAAGTGTAGGAAGCACTCAGGAAAGTTCTGCTGGAAATCCAGCAGAGACTTGCCTCTAAGTAAGGGAAAAGGTGGACTCCTAAGAAAGGAAACGCATGCCCTTTCATAGGACTAAAGACAAAGAACTGCATAGAGAAACTGCATAATAGATGAATGGTTCTGACGGTATGCACCAATGGGGAACAAGCAAGAAGAAACATTTTACTACAGAATACATTGAAATATTCTCTCAGAATTCTACCACATTAGATTTAAACGTTGCGAGTCTACTGGGGTGACGTGACCAGTTCCATAGCATGACATTCGGTCTGAGACAGTTAGTTTGCATTAATGAGGGTACATCACATTCAATGTGACTGGGGAAGTGTCGTCTTCTCAGTCCAAAGCCTGCGACTCTTTATTACAGCGAAAACAACAACAGCGAACTAATCGCGCGATCCAAGATGGAAGAAGACGCAAAGCTGTCCTGGGCTAGCGTAAGCTCGGTTTCTCAGGCGTTAAGCAATTCAATTCAGAGAACAGAACAGATCCCTCATGCTCTGACCAATGCTATGATCTCAGCATGATTTGAAATACAGTAGCGGCCCCTTTATTTGCTGCCCATTCTTTCTGTGGACCCTCTACTCACCAGTAAAATGGGCATTAAGTCACAACCAGTTTGAACGATGCTCCTGGGCTGGTCTGATCTCAAATACACCAGTTGAAGTCTGCACACTTTCTTCAGTGTTTCCATAGTAACGGGCCCTTCACACTTTTCCTGCCAAGGTACCATCGACCACTCATGTTCCTAAAGCTTAATTTAGGGCAAAGAAACCCACATATCCCCTGAAAAGCTATTTTTTAATTGATTTACTTTTGCTTTCATCAATGTTACCGACCCAACATGCTTTAAAATGCACCACTTGACATGATCCATTTAACCATTCATCCACCGGGCGCTTCTAGGTTTTGACAAACGTTGCAGTTTGCGCTTTACGAGCATGGCTCACCCCTTTTGATATTGGGGTCTGTTTTGGGCCCCTCATCCTGACTGTATGTGGGGGGGGAGTGGGGGTGATTCACATTATCAACAACATCAGAGCATCAAGGAAACACAACCAAAGAAAAAAAAACTGTTAACCATTTCATTACCTGCCTTTGTCGCCCCGGTCCAGTCGCGGGTGGTGGAGACGCTGCGGTGCGCTGTCGGAGACACATCCTTGACACTCTGAGCTGTGGAAAGAAGACACACACACGGCAATGTTCAGGCTACTGTCTCCAGCCATCAAATGCAATGTGACCAGCACTCACGACGCATCATTCAATGGCATGGCTATGTCGAGGAGGGGGCGGGACACATGCGGATGCAAGGGGCAACTTTGGGGAAGATGTGTTTAAAAGTAGTGCAACACAGCACAGCAACCAAAGTTGTCATGCTAAGCCAGGGGGAGGGAACATCAGAGACCCGTAGTTACTATGGCATGTGCTGCTGCTCTCTGCCCCTGCACTGGCGCATTTTAGACAGTCTGGTGCCACGCACACACACCTGTACACCATAGTGCAAAGGTGTGTGCGTGAGTCTAGCACAGGTTTTATAGTGGAAAGGCGCCCTTCCAGCGCCAAACACTATGTGTACATCACGTTTTAAACATTGCATACGTTGGACGTGTGCTCTACAGTGCAGCACACATGCAAAATGTAACAAGCATTGGCATAGCCCATAGGTCTCGCTTTTAGGACCTTATAAGTATTTAGTTATGCAGCACAATATCCTTGGTGCAATAACATCAACTATTGCATAGCTAAAAACTTATAAGGTCCCAAATGCGAGACCTATTAGCTATGCCAATGCTTGTTTATTTACAGCAGCATGTGTTCGTTCCAGCGAGAGGTATTGACGGCTCACACTAAAGTTCTGATGTAAAAGTGAAACTTAGAGGTAATGATGCACCCACTGACGCCTTGGGAATGAGCTATCCCAGCTCCAGCCTATCCGTGCAGATAATAAAAAGACCATCAGCCATCTTGTGTCCTATGAGAAGCCAAGTAATTACTTCAACGGAGATCGGAGTAATCCCTTATGAAGCCATTCAGTAACAGTCAGCACGGGACCGTAATTATATTTTGAAGAAGCTGACAGTCATTTACATGCAAACACAGTGGCATTCACACGCAAGCGGCGTCGCGGGAGGTGTCCGTCATTAGTAAGCCGTGTCACATTTGCGCGCCAAAACAGCTTACCCGGCATCAAAAACCACAGCCCCATTGAAGGGAAGAACCCGCAATGAAGGTTACTTTCTCAATTTGTGAAATGTTATACACGAGGAATTGAAACAGAGAGGGTACAAGGCTAGAAGAAGGGCTCCTGGTTAAGGAATTAAACTACGCATTGTAAAAATGTAATTGCTTTATCGCCTTGCGGCACAGAAGGGAATTCATTATGAATTCAAAGAGGGGGAGGAAAAAAGGATAAAACACGATTGAATGGTGGGTAGAAGGAACGAGCGCAGGTTTAAAAAAAAAAAACGTTGCTACAACCAAAAGGCATTCGCTCATCTCATCTGCAATAGGACGCAGCGCTGTGGGAAGGAGATGTTTCAGGTCATGAGATAGGTCCGAAGCAATGACCAACAAGTTACAAAGTGGGGTATCAAATAGAGAAGCTGACTTGTTGAGGAGCAGCTGGGACACACGTAGGCGGTTGCCATGGCAGCAGGCAGAAACCTACCATACAAGGGAAAGGTTTCTGTTGACCAGTGCAGAATTAAACAGGCAACTACTGTGAAAAACAAGATTTAAATCTAAAAGAAAGACCAGACATCAAGTCGATGTCAAACTTTGGGTGACACTACTGCCTAAAGATACATTATGTGGTAACAAAATGCTATTCAAACCGACTAAGCGCTCACCTCTTGTTAGTGTGTAGCAGTGGATGAAACCCACGTCTCCTCACGGCTGCTCACGAGCATACTAGCGTGGTGACGTATGCGATTTTAAAAGGATATGTGATTGAAAGAATAACTTTATTAGTAACTCCTTGCTCATGCAAAACTACATCTGCTACTGAAAACCACAGTGCGGCGCTCTGCGGGCGGGGGAGCGCATTCCAGGCGGGGGAGCGGACCCTTTGAAGTAGGTGCACGCGCCAGTGGGCTGAAGCGCTTCTCGAAAGTGGATTGCATGGCGGCACGATGCACATGATTGTGCGCGTGCTCGCCATGCAATCCGCTTTTGGAAGCACTTTTGGAAGCCCCTTACTAGAGTATCGCATAGAGATTGCTGTCGCAATAGCTAGGCGAGACCTAAAAAGGTAACAGAAATTAAACCATAGCTTTTTGTTAAAGCCAGCCTCAAGGAGGCGTTACGTTTCGGGTCAAAGCTCTGCCTGAAATGTTTAGTAGGCAGGACTTTGCACCAGAAACAGCGGGTGGTAGCGTGTACCACCCATGGGACACCCCCTTGATGCAAAGCATTACAACGCCGTGCAAAGCAATATTTGAGTTACATATGGGGTACTTTACAGGATCCAAACAGGTTTGCGCTGGAATGTAAAGAGTTTATCAAGCTTTGCACCTGTTTGCAGAACGGCGTTTGTTTACTGGGTCATGAACTTTAGCCTCTATAACCTCTCTGCATAAAGCATAGTTCTGGCCTTGTGCCAGGCTGGACCCTTCGTGCGTGGGCTGTATCCGCGAAACCTGCACTCTTCTTTGGATTGATATAAGGACTGCCTTCTGCCTTGACCCTCAGGTCTCGTCCATGGTACCCACCTGTGTCACGTGTCTCCTGCTCAACAGGGAGCTGAGCCGGGCGCTCTCCTTGTCGAGAGCAGGGGCAGGTGAAAGCTCAAGAGACTTTCCCTGGTCCAACAAGGCTCGAAGAGATGCTCTGTCTTAGGACTGGATGGTGTAGCTTGGTACCCCTGGATCACATGGGCCATCGCGTCATTTTCACGTTTAGCAAATGAGCAGGTGTCCGCCCATTATGTCATATGAGCATGGAAACTGCCAATCACCTCCTGCAGCGCTTGCGTCGCTTAGTGAACAGTAGATCTTCCACAGTGCCCGTTTACATAGGGGGTCATACATGCGCTTCAGGCCAACACTGCTGTGCCAGTGTCATGCCTGGCACCGGGGTTAGGTACCAAAATTAGCAAAGCAACCTCCCACACGACCTATATTCCTTTTCTGGTGGGTTTCCCAAGCTCAGAACCAGGGCCTTCAAAAATGCTGATCTCCACACAACTAGGATGACTATTATTTCATATTTTCTTTTCTTTTTTCATATATATCGAAAGTTAAGAATTAACATTTCAACATTACATTTCTTTTCAACATTTTATCTATTATGTTGTCATCATTCAATTGTTGTGTGGGGATCAGCATTTTTGTAGGCCCTGGTTCTGAGCTTGGGAAAGCCACCAGAAAAGGAATGTAGGTTGTTTTGCTAATTTTGATCCTTACCCCCCCTTCTCCCAGACCTTCAAAGTAGATAAATGTAGGGGGTGCCTTTTCAGATTTCACTGGTGTTAGGTACAAACTGCCTCTGTTCCACCTCGGCACCAGTAACTGTGGGTAGGGAGCCCTCCTCTGCCCCGTCCTGTTACAGAGTCACCACAAGGTCGTTTGTAGGACGGATCTTCCAAAGACGCCATCTTGGTGCCAGAGAAGGTCAAATGAAGGACAAAGGCAGACAGCCAAGCAATGTGTCCCTCAAGCTCGTAGGTGCGCAAGGACACCCCCTGTTTACAGAGGACAGTAAATGCCTATGTTGCAAAAACACTGTGATAGCCACACTCAGGGGTGTTCTCTGAAGGTGTTCGCCATCACAGCTTCTAAGAGCCACGAGCTGGTGACCTGAGGAAGACAGTTCAGTCCAGAAGTGTCTGAAACTGAACCGACGTGACTACAAAGTCCGCCTCATCTCGTCCAACAAAAGCAGAAGTGACGTCATCCTGGGACCTTCCGATACATGTGATTTATTGTGAAATGGGCACAAACCGCAGAGTCAGCACGTGGTCTCGGGCACCACAGCACGTGCCGCACAGTGACGACGCACTATAAGGAAATGCGTCATTGGTGGTCAAGTGTCCCACGTGGGAGGGGAGGAGGAGGGGCACGGGGAGGAGTGGAGAACTTCATAACATACACCAGTAGCCAGGAGTGTTGTAAAACGCAGGGCATCAGAGGTGGGCTCTGTCAGACAGTGCAACTCCAGCCCCACGCGGAATATTTAAAAGGGAGGCTCGGTTCTTCAGACAGAGGCAGGCCGTGGTCTCTGCTCGGATGGAAAAGAAGGGATTCCAGAGTCTGGGAGCTGTAACGTGGAAGGCCCTGCCGTCCTCCTGACTGTGCTGAAGCCAGAGGCGCAACTAGAGCCAAATTTCGGGGGGGGGGGGGGGGGGGGGGCTGAATCTTTAAGCAATAGGCAGTGGAGCTGCAGGGGCTCTTAGAAGGGGTGAAACAACGGCGAGGCCTCATTAACATACAAATGGTCTTTAAAAGACCTGTGAAGTGCTCTGCTCGGGACCGGCTGTGTGTGTGCCCGGGAAGCTGTCTCACACGACGGGGGGGGGGGGGGGGGGGGGAGGGGGAAGGGGGGGGGCTGAAGCCCTTTGAGTCCAATGGGTGTTGCGCGCCTGGCTGAAGCCTCGCTCCCCAGGCGCAGCAGTCACAAACCGGTGCGTTTAGGGAGCACTTGTTACCGGGTACACCTGGTTCCTTCGTGACTGAAAATGCAGAACACCTTTCATTACAAGCTGCCATCCCACTATAGAGAGAGGGCGGGGTGCCAACTCCCCCCGTTGACATTCACATAAGACATACCCCAGTCTCAGGATGAGCAATGCACCCTGCTGAAGCGTGCCCTCAGTCTCAGGGTGGACGATAGACTGCGCTGCATCATGCCCTAAGACTCAGGGTGGACGGTGGACCCTGCTGAAGCATGCCCTAAGACTTAGGGTGCACAATGTCCCAGGCAGGGGGGTGCCCTCAGGTTGGGAATGCACCTTGCTGAAGCATGCCCTCACTCTCAGGTTGGACGATGCACCATCCAGGGGAGTGTCCTCAGTCTCGGGGTGGACAGTGCAAGACATTCCCTTAGTCTCAGGGTGGACAATGGACCATGCTGAAGCATGCACTCAGGCTCAGGGTGGACGATGCTCCAGGCAGGAGGGTGCCCTCAGTCTAAGGGTGGCAAATGCACCCTGCTGAAGCATGCCCTCAGGCTCAGGGTGGATAACGAAGAACACTGAAGTATGCCCTCAGGCTCAGGGTGGACGATGGACCATACAGGGGGTGCCCTTAGTCCCAGGGTGGACAGTTCAAGATATTTCCTCAGTCTCAGGGTAGGCACTGGACCACGCTGAAGCATGCACTCAGTCGCAGGGTGGACAATTCAAGCCAAGTCCTGACTCTGGTTCAAAAATAGACCACACAGAGATTCACTCTCAGTCTCCGTGTGGACAATGGACCACGCTGGAGCGTGCCCTCAGTCTCAGGGTGGACAGGGGGCTATGCAGAGGAATGCCTTCAGTGTCAAGGTGGGCAGTTCAAGATATGCCTTAACTTTCAGGGTGGGCAATGGACCCGCTGAAGCATGTCCTCATTCTCAAGGTGGGTGATGGACCTGCTGAAGCATGTCCTCATCCTCAAGGTGGGCGATGGACCCGCTGAAGCATGTCCTCATTCTCAAGGTGGGCGATGGTACACACTGAAGGATGTCCTCACTCTCAGGGTGGGCGATGGACTGCGCTGAAGCATGTCCTCATTCTCAGGGTGGGCAATGGACCACACTGAAGCATGTCCTCATTCTCAAGTTGGGCAATGGACCACGCTGAAGCATGTCCTCGTTCTCAGGTTGGGCGATGGACTGCACTGAAGCATGTACTCATTCTCAAGGTGGACAATGGGCCACGCTGAAGCATGTCCTCATTCTCAGGGTGGGCAATGGACCACACTGAAGCATGTCCTCATTCTCAGGGTGGGCAATGGACCCGCTGAAGCATGTCCTCATTCTCAGGGTGGGCAATGGACCACACTGAAGCATGTCCTCATTCTCAGGGTGGGCAATGGACCACACTGAAGCATGTCCTCATTCTCAGGGTGGGCAATGGACCACACTGAAGCATGTCCTCATTCTCAAGGTGGGCAATAGTACACACTGAAGGATGTCCTCACTCTCAGGGTGTGCGATGGACTGCGCTGAAGCATGTCCTCATTCTCAGGGTGGGCAATGGACCACACTGAAGCATGTCCTCATTCTCAGGGTGGGCAATGGACCACACTGAAGCATGTCCTCATTCTCAGGGTGGGCAATGGACCCGCTGAAGCATGTCCTCATTCTCAAGGTGGGCGATGGACTGCGCTGAAGCATGTCCTCATTCTCAAGGTGGGCAATGGTGCACACTGAAGGATGTCCTCACTCTCAGGGTGGGCGATGGACTGCGCTGAAGCATGTCCTCATTCTCAGGGTGGGCAATGGACCATGCTGAAGCATGTCCTCGTTCTCAGGTTGGGCGATGGACTGCACTGAAGCATGTACTCATTCTCAAGGTGGACAATGGGCCACGCTGAAGCATGTCCTCAGTCTCAGGGGTGGGGAGTGAACCCGATGGAGCACCACTTCAGCCTTTGGCTCTCAGACTCACGGTGGGCAATGGACCACGCTGAAGCATCCCAATCTCAGGGTGGGCAATGGACCGTGCTGAAGGATGGCCTCAGTTTCAAGGTGGGCAATGGTCCACACTGAAGCATCCATTCAGTCTCAGGGTGGGCAATAGACCCGCTGGAGCACCACTTCAGCCATTGGCTCTCAAACTCAGGGTGGACAATGGCTCACGCTGAAGCATCCCAATCTCAGGGTGGGCAATGGACCGCACTGAGGCAGGCCCAGAGTTTCAAGGTGGGCAATAAACCATGCTGAAGCATGCCCTCAGTCTCAGGGTGGACAATGGATGGCGATGAAGCAGGCCATCAGTCTCAGGGTGGACAGTACAAGACATTCCCTCAGTCTCAGGGTGGACAAACATACTATTGGCTTTGAATTACTAAAACATGAAGACATGCGCAGGACACACCCTCAACCCCATCGCCACAGCCAACAACAAGGTCAAGTTCAGCCACATCACTGTGCTCACTTGGACAGACCACTCCATCGTCCACTTCTTCATCGATGCACCACTCTTTCCCCGCAGCAAAGGCTACTAACAAGAGGTGTTAGCCTAACGGCTAGGGCGATCGACCTTGAAGATGGGAAACCACGCTGGCGTCTCAGCAGGGACGCACAACATCCTGTGATTCTGGGCAAATCCCTTAAGCTCCCCGTGCCTAACAAAGAATGAATGTGTCCTCATGTAACGCAACTGGTGCTCATGTAAAGCGCTCTGATACCCGATACCTTTGAGTCAAGTTCGCGCTATACAAACCTCAGTAAAAAAAAAATCACAAAAATAAATAATAAAAACAAAACCTTAGACATAGCTGGAACAAGATAAAGGATACAGACTGGATCAACACGCTCATTGCCTACTAACCAAACTTCATCGCCAACCTGCATACCGACATCAAAGCCTTCAACAACTGGATCACTACCGGCGCAGACACCCTAGCCCCCATGAAGAAAGTCAGACACTCAAGAACCAATACATGAGCCAGCTGGTTCACCGAAAACTTAAAAAAGTAAACACCACTGAAACAGCTGGAAAGAAAATGGTGAACCGGCTGGGACGCTACCTCAAGAAACACAAGTCCACGCTCAGGAAATATCACATTCAACTCAAAGAGCCATGAAAATCAGCCCTCGCTTTCAAACTGGTAAAGACATCCATCAAAGGCAGCGAGAGCTTCAACATCATCAAAGAATTCTCCATCCCCCCAGCCGCCAACAACTCAATCACCCCTTCGTAAGTCTCTGAGAGAACCTCTCCTATTTCTTCCACAAAAAAATCCTCAATATCTACATCAGCTTTGACCCCCAACACAAGACACAAGAGCTCATCAAACTGCTGCCCCCCACTACCAACCACCACATCATAAACTAGAAACCCCTAACCCCAAAAGATACTGCAGAAATCAGGCGAACAATCCATTCTATTTTATTCAAGATGTCTTGTATAGCGTGCAGCTACCCCAAAAGGCATTACAACATTTTCCGTCATTGAGACAGGGACACCTGCAAGGCCTTGGCAAGCCATGCCAGAGTTAGAATAGATGAGTCTTTGGGAATTTCCCAATAGAGATATCTGGCTGGGCCAGTCTCAGATTGGCAGGGAGGGTGTTCCACAATTTAGCAGTCAGAAAGGCAGAGGAACGTCCGCCACATCTCACCTTTTTGACCTCAGGGACTGTCAACAGAAAAGAGTTCTCAGAACGTAATGATCACTTGGGCATCTAAGGGCAAAGTAGTCTTCGAATCAGAAGGGGTCCTTTTCCTTGCATCGCTCGATGGGGCATAAATAGAACCTTGAAGTGTATCCTCTTATGTATTGGGAGCCAATGCAACGCCGCCAATACTGGAGCTGCTGAGTGATGTTTGGGGAGCTTGAAAAGTAGGTGTGCGGCGGAATTCTGAATAATTTGTAGGCATTGTGGGACATATTGAGGACTTCGCAGGAATAGGGAGTTGCAGTAGTCAAGCCGAGAATTAATTAATCTCTGTATAATAACCCTTTTGCGAGACGTTGGTAGCCACTGCATAACTTTTCTTAGTGTTCGCAATAGTCCAAGACAGGTTGATGAGAGTTTTTTACCTTGGTTTTCCAAAGTGAGCTTCCTGTCCAGCCAGAAACCGAGGCTTTCTCCTGCAGTGGAGGGCACTGGTCGCTCCCCAAGTCATAGAGGCCAGAACAGTTCTCTCCATCAGGACATGTTGTTGCTGACAACCAGCACCTCTGTCTTCCTGCCAATAAGTTTGAGGCTGCTGCCTGACATCCTTTGGGTACTTCCTTAAGGCAGACATCTAAGTCCCTGGATGCCTGCTGAGAACCAGGGGTGAGCAAATGGATCAATTGAGTATCGTCAGCATATGATACAGATCCAAGCCATGGGCCAGTACTACTCAGCGGGCAGACATAAACACTGAAGAGAGTTGGGCTCAAGGAGGAGCCCTGTGGAACCCCGCATTGAATGGAATAAGTGGCTGTGAGACAGGGATCATCGTAAACCTGAAAGGTTCTCTCGTTCTAAAAAGCCTTGAGCCATTCAAGAGCAGAGCCAGAGATGCCGGCATTTTCCAGTCTTTGGGCCACAGTACAGTGAGAGACAGTAAGAAAAGCGGGACTGAGATCTAGCAGGCTCATGGCCCCTGCGTCACCATTATGAGTCCCCTTTCCGCCAACAAGTAAATCAGCCCCTGAGTCTCTCTTTCTCTCTCACACTCCCTATTTCTCTCTTTCGCTCTCTCTCCCTCCCACCCACTCAAGTGTGAGTCCTTTAACATCCTGTATCTTGCTTAGTTTGGAGGGAATGTTTTACTCCGACACTCTCTTCTCCACTCATACTCCTGCGGAGGCCTTGTCTCTCTAAGAAAGCCACGGTCACAAGGTGCACTCTCGCCGCTCACTCACTCATTCTAGGGGGGGGATTAATGTGGCTGCCTCTTCCCTCCAGCTCCGTTCTTTAGAGGAGGAGTGCAGGTGACTCCCACTTCTCCACTACTCCTTCCCTCCATTTGAGAGGGGGTTTCATAGGAGTGGTTCCTCCTTCTCTCCCCTCTCTCCCTCTGATGTAAGAGGGGACGGACCATGCAGGTGACTCCCACTTCTCTCTGTGTCAGATTCCATAGGGTAGTGCCCTTGTGTGTGACCCCCACTTCTCTCCCACAATCTGCCTCTCAGCCTGATCCCAGAGGGGGGGGTCCAAGGGCTGCTCTTGGGGGACATTTCTTGTGAGGGGGCACTCTCCCAGGCATGCTTGCGGGAAGCCTCCTACCAAGCCCTGCCACTCCCACACTTCAGTCATTCGATAAAGCCGGTCTCCAGCACTTCCTAAACCCTCCTCTTCCAGGCATGCTTGAGGGAAAGGAACATGCAAGCCCCCCCACTTCAGTCATTCGGTAAGGTAAGGTTCATACTATCCCTGACCCCCACCCACAGTCATTCGGTAAGGTAAGGTTCATACTATCCCTGACCCCCACCCTCAGTCATTCGGTAAGGTAAGGTTCATACTATCCCTGACCCCCACCCTCAGTCATTCGGTAAGGTAAGGTTCATACTATCCCTGACCCCCACCCACAGTTTTCCAAGTAACCACTAACTGGATGTAGTTGCCAATGCTTATTTGCAGTTTGAATGAAAAACAGTGATTTATGATTTGCTTAATAACATCCATCCAAAGAACCCTCCAGTGGATTATGTTCACTTTGGTGGCTAAAAATTCATTCAAATAAAATCTATTTTTATAAATTGGTGTTGTATTTTCTTTGTGTTGTGTTTCTTTCTTATTCACTGGTTTTGGTACTTCTAAATGCTTTCCACTTAATTCCTTTGACAAAGCCTGACTGCTTGAAGTCACAGCTACCCAGGGTTGAGCTAAGATTTTGTAAACAAACCTGACTGGACCCAGGATGGGTTTGTCCGTTTATTACACGGTGAGGTCACACAACCACACCATATAATGAACCGCTTTCTTCACATCAACGTTTTGTTAGTTGAGGAATGACAGTGAGTACTTCCAGCCGAATAAGATTCTACTAACAGAGTAACATATACTATGTCAGAAGTGAAATTTTTGCAGCACCCACATTCCCTAGAGCCCCATAGGTCTTGCTAAAAGTTTAGAATGTTCAAGGCTCCTGCGAGGGATGTCTCAGAGTCACAACATTCAATTCTGTGGTCGAATGTGCAGTTTTTACTGTGCTATCATGAATGTTATGCAGATACAAATACTGAAATCTTCTATGTTTCATGTTTTTTGTCGAAACTCACATCGAGATTCAAAGGGTGTGGCCTTACCTAGGGGGGTCATGGACCCTGTCTGACAACTCAGCCCAAAGCCAGTAACAGCAGAGGCAGAGGTTTATTCAATGGAAGCCTCGCTGACCCCTTATCCACGCAAAGAGAACAGCAGGTTCTGCTGCTCACAGAGAGGCTACTGAAGTGGGCAGTGACCGGCTCAAATGGGATTAAGTTGTGCCAAAAATTGTGAAAGTAGACAAAGGGTGAGTTAACGCATCGGAGTAAACAAGGTCCTTATTCTGCCAACCATCGCAGTCAGTGCTGCAGAGTCCTGGACCGAATGCTTTCTATTGAATATCTGGAAACACAGCAGCCCACAGGCAACACGGGGGACCAAGAAAGAGAACAAGAAAAGGGCCCCGCTACATATATGGTATGCCTGCACCTAGCACCACCAGACCCTTTCTGAACAACTCGAGTCCTGGGGCTCGCCAACCACCACGGCCAGTGCAGCCTGCCGACTGTGCCACTTCTCCTACATGGAAGATAAGGCAAATGTGAACAACATTCCTGGGAAACCTCCATAGTTCACCATTGCAATGAATTAGACTGAATTGTACACCTAGGACGAACGGCCAATCTCACACAGAATCACTGACAAGACATATGTGACTTCTTATTGAAAAACTGCTGGCAGAATAGTAAGGAGTAAAGTAACACAATAGTACTACCGGTCCAATAGTAAAAAGTACAGTACCACAATAGTACTACTGGCGCAATAGTAAGAAGTCAAGTAACACAACAGTACTACTGACACAATAGTAAGGAGTAAATTAACAAATTAGTACGACTGACAATAGTGAGAAGTAAAGTAGCACAATAGTACCACTAACACAATAGTAAGGAGTAAAGTAACAAATGAGTATTACTGACATAATAGTGAGAAGTAAAGTAACACAATAGTACTACTAGCACAATAGTAATAAGTAAAGTAACACAATAGTACTACTAACACAATAGTAATAAGTAAAGTAACACAATAGTACTACTAGCACAATAGTAATAAGTAAAGTAACACAATAGTACTACTAGCACAATAGTAATAAGTAAAGTAACACAATAGTACTACTAACACAATAGTAATAAGTAAAGTAACACAATAGCACTACTGGCACAATAGTAATAAGTAAAGTAACTTATCACAATAGCACTACTGGTACATTAGTAATAGGCAAAGCAATACAATAGTACTATTGGCACAATAGTTATAAGTAAAGTAACACAATTGTACTACTGGTTCAATAGTAAGAAGAAAAGTAATCCAATAGTATCACTGACACAATAGTGATAAGTATTTAATGCAATAATACTACTGGTACAATAGTGAGACATAATGTAGCACCATCGTACTATTGGCACAATAGTGAGAAGTAAAGAGACAGGATAGTATTGCTGACAAACTAGTGAGAAGTAATGTAGCACCATTGTACTACTGGCACAATAGTGAGAAGGAAACGAATACAATAGCACTACTGGCACAATAATGAGAAGTAAAGTAACACAATAGCACTACTGGCACAATAGTATCAAAGAAAACAATGCAATAGTACTAATGTCACAATAGTAACAAGTAAAGTAACACAATAGTACTACTGGTACAATAGTAAGAAGTAAAGTAATGCAACAGTACTACTGACACAATAGTTGAGATGTAAAGTAACACAATAGTACTACTGAAACAATAGTGAGATGTAAAGTAACACAATAGTACAACTGGCACAATAGTGAGAAGTGAAGTAAAGTAACACAATAGTACTACTGGCACAAAAGTATTAAGGAAAATAACACAATAGTACTACTGGTACAATAGTAAGAAGTAAAGTAATGCACCAGTACTACTGACACAATAGTGAGATGTAAAGTAACACAATAGTACTACTGGCACAATAGTGAGAAGTAAAGTAACACAATAGTGTACTACTGGCACAATAATATGAAGGAAATTATCACAATAGTACTACTGGCACAATAGTGAGAAGTGAAGTAAAGTAACACAATAGCATTACGGGCACAATAGTACGGGAAGTAAAGTAACACAATACTGTCATATCCAACAACAGTCTCCAGACGTGAGGTTTAAATTGATTCAATTCTATGCCTTGCACAGGGGTTATCTGTCACCTGTCAAAATGTACACATATTTCCCTGTTACCTGTGCCAGTTGTCCCCGATAGAACCAGGTGAACGCCAACCTGCTCCATTTGGTGTGGACCTGTCTACATACTGGTGAGGGATAACTGCTCAACTGATGGAGGTTATGGGTCTCCCCTCACCGCACATTTGCGAGATCTGAAGACTAGGTTCCTTTCCACGCACCAAGAAAAATAAATCAATAGCTAAGGGGCCGATTACGATGGCAGAGAGACCGCCACTGCCACCCGTGCGATGGCGGTCCCTCCACCATCTGACTCCCATTTCCCCACCACCACATTAGGATGGCGGGGGATCGCTTTGTGACTGCGGCTGTCTCAAAGACTGCCCTCCACGGTTCCGCCACAAGCAAACGTCACAATTGCCTGGCGGAGCGGTCAACATGGGTAAAATGGTGGCGGTGCCTGGCAGGCACCGCATGCCAGATTACAATGCTGGCCTCAGCCAGCCTTTCCTGGCGGTGGAACCACCAGGGAAAGTCTGGCGAGGCTGGGTTTGGGGGCCCGTTGCGTGGGGGAGGATGTATGTGCACTGGGGGGGTAACCATGGTACCCTCCGACATTTCCATGCACAAGGTGGCAGGCACCGCGTGGTGCCTGCCACGTTTTGCAGGGTAATGCACAACATGCAATTTCCAACACTGCTGCAGCCAGTAGCACCGTCCGCAATGTGAAATCGCTGGATGCGACCGCCACGGTGGCGGTCGCATCATGATTTGGAGTGCGGGACCTCGGCCTCACAGGCGGTCCCGTAACCGCTACGATGGCAGGCGGACTAATCGGCCCCCAAGTTTCTTGACCTTGCCGTCTTCCTTGTAAAATACACAAATCACTAACATTGCAGTGATACACAATCCTACGTAAGGCTGCATGGAGACAGTTGTTTGAAAGTAAGGCCTAACACGGAGGAAACGTGGGGTCTTCATAAATATCCCCTCTCGCAACAATGGGATAAATTCCCTACCACCTTCCAATTCCCGTCCAAAGATGGCCGCTCCTACCCTGATCATTGACTAAGTAGTTGACTAATATTATAGACATTCTTATCATGTCTGTCTATGCATTTAGCATAAGATCTCACACTGATTGAGGCATATTATAATAAAGAATCAATAAAGAAATTTAGAAAAATTAATATAACCAGCTCAGACCTCCGGTATTGAGCATAGTTTTGGCCACAAAGAACCAATCATTAAATTTAAATATGTACAAAATTGCAGCTGGTAAAACAATATGCAAGTCTTCCTAAATCGGCTTTACAAGGATTATCACAACAAAAATCTTCTACCCTCAGGATTTGTCAGAAACAACAACAAAAATGTTACCTACTACAGTAAATTGTGAGATTCAGTGTAAGAAAATACTTGTCTGTAAGATTTAACAGAGTGGAATACAAATCCACTCTTAAAAGCCTGTTGACTTTAACGTGTGTTTTTCTCTATTTGTGACAGCGCAATTTCCTTTGTTGTAACTTTTCAAGAAAATCAGATGATACCTACGGCATCTAACTTAACTTTCCCCAATGAACCAATCAGGCCTGCAGCTTTTATCACTGACTTGTCACCATAACCAGGTCAGACCTAAAGTATTGAACATCAGCTTTTCCACAGGTCAACCACTGTCATACAGATAAAAAATGATAAATATGTGCACAATTAGAACAGACAAAACATTACACATCCCCCCTAAGTTGGGCCAACAGAGATTTTCACAGTTCAAATATTGTACCCTGAGGGGTTGTCAGAGAGGGCCGCCATCAACAAACTCCTTCCTTACAAAGCGAGTCTATGAGATTACATGTAACAAAATACCTGATAGCAGGCTTGAACACAAACTAATAACAATGCACCCATAAAGGCCCATTTGCTTTAACGATTTTTAAATATATACACGTTAGACCTACTACCTTTGTCATAACTTTTCGTAATAACAGATTAGTCCAAAGGGATCTGACAATCTGCACGACTTACTTGTCCCTTCAACCAATTCAGGTTCTCTGTACTGAGCTTAAGCTTTCCAACGCG
This sequence comes from Triturus cristatus, assembly GCF_964204655.1. Taxonomy (NCBI): domain Eukaryota; kingdom Metazoa; phylum Chordata; class Amphibia; order Caudata; family Salamandridae; genus Triturus; species Triturus cristatus. The sequence continues at coordinate 42,311,618 of NC_140585.1, forward strand.
GCCTAAAGTGTAGCAAGAGCACTCGTTTTCCTCAGACGCACACGAGGTCTGCCCAATCAGAAGCCTCAGTTTGAGAAATCTACTTGTAGGAGGTTCCAAAGAACCTCTCCAGTAGATTCTTGAAGCTCTTTTTCTGTTCATCACATAAGGTCCCTCCAACAGCTGAGTTATTTAGCCCTAAAATAGGTCTAAACTCCCAACAGTGAACGTCAGCTTGCACCATGTTTGGAATAAAGTAAGGTGCAATGAATCAGAATTAAATTATTTAATTATTGTTAATTATTTATAGAGTTTTATATAGCGCGGACTAGACCTGATGAGGGTATCAGAGCGCTTTACAAGGGTTACATCATAAGAAAAGTTGCACGCTAGTCACATATAAATGAGTATCTAAGAAGAGATCGTATATGTTTGATAGTACTTGTTGAAGGTCATGGTTGTGTTGGTCATTCTCGTTTAGAGATCAGCACGGCTCTTGGTTGATGAGCAGCTTCTGGTTGGTATCAACTTGCATCAGGGCTGGGATCAGGGGAGAGTTTTATTCATTTCTGAAGAAGGTGGTGGAGGGGTTCATTCTGATTGCTTGGGGCAGGGCGTTTCAAATCCTCGGTGCTAGGCCAGAGAAGGTGCGTATGTAGGTTTTCTTTTTCTTACATTTTTGTGTTTTCAATAGCAGGGTGTTGGTGCTTCTCAGAATTCTGCTATTGCCTGATATTTCGAGTTTATTGGCTAGATTATTTGGTGTATTGAGGTGCAGGGCCTTGTGCATCATGCATGCAATTTTTAGCTGTGCTCCTGTCTCATAAGGGACACAATTCAGTTCCTTTAGACCCGGGGTGATGTGGTTGTTCTTTCTGGAGCCAGTGACGAGTCTTGCAGCTGCGTTGAGTGAGGCTCTTAAAGGAGCCAGACTGGATCTCGGCAAGCCACATAAGGTTGTATTCCCATAGTCTATACTGGGTAGAATTTTTAGGTCATTGTCGTTGAGGAAGGGTGTTAGTTTTCTGAGAAAGCTCATATGAGAGTTGGCTCCTCTGGTGGCTGTGCTGATGTGTTCCCTCATGTTCAGATTCTTGTACAGTATTATTCCCAGTGATCTTGTGAAATTGATAATGTGAGGTTTGCATATGAGGGCTGTTAGGTGTTTCATCTAATTTACTATGTCACCTTGTCCTCGTGGTGGAGAGATTAGGAGAAAGTCCGTTTTGAGCGCATTGAGTTTGAGGTGTTTTTTGTCAGCCAGATGTGGGTTTTTTGTAAAGTTGTGTTGAGTAGGCGGATGTCATCCGCCAATTATATTTTTTAGGTGTAGTTGGGTATCATCTGTGTACATGTGGTGGTGGATATTGGAGAGTTTCGGAATTTCGGTTAAGGACTCCATGAATAGATTGAAGAGGACAGGAGATAAGGTGGAACCTTGAGGGACTCCCAGGGTGACCGGTGTGTTCGAGGATAGCGATTGGTTAATCTGGATTCTTTGAGTTTGGTTGTCTAAGAAGGAGGCGGACCACTTCAGGACAGCTCCTGATAAACCCATTCTGTGGTCAAGTAGGTCTAGGAGACTGATATGTTTGACCGTATCGAAGTCTGATGATAGGTCTAGGAGGATTAGGAGGCAGGATTCGTTTTGATCTAGTATTCTGAGTGCGTCATCGAAAATGTGGGTCATGGCTGTTTTTGTGCTGTGGTTCTGCCTGAAGCATGATTGGAACTGGTCAATAAGGTGGAATTGGGCGATATGGTTGCATAGTTGGGAGTGGACGCACTTCTCTAGAAGTTTTGCTAGTGTAGGAATAGTGGATATTGGACAGTAGTTATCTGGAATTGTGGGGTCAGCAGTGGGTTTTTAAAGAATAGGGGTTACCTGTCCTTCTTTTAACCAGCTTGGAAGGGTTCCTTGCTATAGAGATGCATTCACTATCTTTGTCCGGGTGGGTATAAGAGCAGTTTTGATCTCGCTGAAGATGTTGGCTGGAAGTGGATCGCAGAAGTGGTTTGACGGTTTGAGTGTTGTTATTAACTTGAGGATGTCATTTTCTTCAAAGATTTTAAAAGTGTTCCAGGATGCATTGTTTTTGAGGGTAAGATCATGCTGGATAGGTGTTTGTGCCGATTGTGGCCCGATGGGGTTAGGTGGAAGCGACAATGAGAGTTATTAATTTGCTGTAAGGAGCTCTTTTTCTATCATTTGGGATTTTTCTAAGAAGTGGGCGGTAAAAGTGTTGCAGTTGGGCTGCGGGTTGGGGCCTACAGAGGAGTCGGTGGGATGTTGAGCCGATTGAAGTTTAATAATTTTGAATCGTTTTCCTGGTCGATTTCTAGCATTGTTTAGTTGATCTTTGAAGAAATTAGCTTTGTAGATTCTAATGTGTTTGTTGTAATTCCTCCTCCTTGATCTTAGTTGTTTAAGGTGCTCTGGGGGATGTTGTGGCTCTCCAGGTACTTTCCAAATGCTTCACAATCCAAATACAAATGGCAGAAATATTTTCTATCTATGGCGTCCCAGCATAATAGACTAAAAAGATCCATAACTAATGCAACAGAGCATAAACTCATATTAAGTTTTGATTTTGGTGAGTGTGGTTCTGCTTCTGATTATGACTACTTTGAAATGATGCAAAAAAAATTGGGGCACACACAGCACACATTACCTTGGCCTCTTACATGTTAAAAGGACAATGGAGTCATGTGATTACAGGGTTAAATCTATTGAATGGTCAGAAGAATATATGAACAATTTTTAAATAGCTATATATGGCAAAAGAGAAAAATTTATTGGGTATGATTTTAAATATTCATTACTTTTACACACATGACACACCACTGGCCACTAGTCATCTGTAAAAATCGAGCGTAATTCAAACATCACTCAAGACCTTGGAAAGACCACTGGCTTTAGAGCCAACAGGTCTAAACAAGTAGTGAAGCAGATCTCCAAGTGCCTGAAGTATCTGATTAAGAGTTTAAATAAATCAATTAATTCCATTAAAGATCTCTGTTTCTAGTCATGGGCAAAATTTGGATAATTTCCTTTGCTGAAACTATGCCGAACACCCCAAAAATTACATGAAATGATGCATTATTACATATAATGACAGTATGACATTATGGGCTGTAGTTTAGCTCAGTATGTCTCCTAAGCACATTTCCTGCTAAAAAATAGAACAAACTGAAGTGTGCATGAACAACAGCCATTGTATTCATTTGCGCTCTTCCTGTGTTCCTGTGATGAGATTTCTACCTGAATAAAATCTTAATTATGTGATGTGGCATAATGGCATAATCTCAGGCATTTTGAGTGACAAGCAGATTGCTATATACTGGAAATCACACACAATTTATGCCTGCGTAAACAAAATTTCACCAGACTTAGTATACCACCCAAGACAATAGGCCAACTGTAAAGAATATTCCGGGTGCTCTTAAATGTATCCAAACAGACAGTGGAAGGTGAAAGACATTTATGTTAGGAGCACAGACTAAGATCAGTTAGAATAAAAGACACAAGTTAGGACTACAGACTTAGGCCAGTGAGATCAGAGGATCACTTTGTCAAACCTACAATACGTAATGGATTGTATGGGAGTAAATCTCTAAGGGGCATTCTACATGTCCCACCCAGGGCCTGAAGAAATAAGATCATATCCCCCATGTCCTGATGGGACTCCATCAACATCCTTTGCCAGCTCACACCATCTTCAAAACCAGAGGCATCATTTACAGAGTCATCACGGCGGCACCTCGGCTTGTTTTTAGACAAGCTCACCCTCTCTGCTGGATCTCGGCACACCCACAGCCAGGACACTACCAGACTGCAGACTAAGAAGTGTAAAAAACAGAAGGCCGCAGGCCTTTCCCTCGATGCGTCCTTTAGGACTGCACCAACGGTGCTCCAATTTAGGTGAGAGTTGAAGACTAACTTCTTGACAAAACATTACATCACACACATCAACTGTCCACAGCCCAGTTTACTCTCTTGTACTCGTTCACTTTATGCTCGTCTTTGACCATGTTCCGTAGTCTGCTGCCTTTGGCTACGTTCATGCTATAGGAATAGACATACATACATACTTGACGCTGAAGCAGTGTCACCATTACAGAACCGGCGACTGTTTTAAACAGCACTTTAAAAAACAAAAAAGTTCTGTCTATCTGAAAACTACATACATAAGCAAACAAAGGAAGCTATGGCTTACCACATGCCCAAAGTTACTCTAAACTCTCACCCTATTTCAAGAAAATGTTGTCTTCAAACATAGACAAGTGGAAACACTGACCTAGGTGGCTACTGAGCCTATTGAGGGGGGACTGTGCGCGAGCGAAGCACTCTTTCAAGTGGTCAGATCTCTAACTGTGTCTACAAACAATGAAGGTTCTTTGAAGGCAATGACCTCTCTTGCTTCTGGGTTAAGCACCTACTACAAAATCCTGTGCCCTTTTCACAAAGGTCAATTTACATTTGTTGATTTACTCATGTGTAAATGTACTTTTAAATCAAGGGTAAATCTATACTTTTTGCTATTCACCATTTCTGAGTGAAGATTTACTCTTTACAATATGCTTACATGTCTCTACCACCCGGAACCAGGCAGTCGAGGCATCTAAGACTGACTCTATGAATGTAAAGTTACTGGTACTGTTAGTAACATTTCACACACAGGCAGTGATCTCCACCACTGAGTTGAAGATCACACTCTGGTATAGGAGAAAATAATAAACTTTATTCATTCTTAAAAAAATAGAAAAGATATTTTAATGTAAAATAAAAATGTTAATTAAGTAAAAATAATAATTATTAACTTAGAACTAATACAAAGTTATATTGGAGTAACTCATCAAATGCAATGTTCATTAAATCACTTAATACCGTAACTATATTCATTTAATATATAAATATAATTGTTAAAACCATTTTTTAAATGATATGTCATTAGCATTTTAATATTTAAGTAGTATTTAGTAACCCTAATTTAAAGTTTTGTTTTGATTATTTTATTATACTTTGCATTTTTTATCAAAAATATAAAAGTTTAGTTCCACAAGTAACATATTACTTATTAAATTTATAAAATATTTAAATTTAAATGCAATATACCTTTTAGCTCTAAAAATAGTTGTTTACAACTGTACATATATAAACACACACCTATATTTCCTTTACGGGGTGCTATTTTAAGTATTTCCTCCAATATTTCCTATAGGAGTTTGTTGCAGTACCTTTGAGTGGTGTGTGGTATTAGATTTACTCCTAGGCAGGGGTGGAGTATATTTACAACTGTTTTGTGGCCTTTTTGGCAATTATAATATTAAAAGTGTTGCTTGTGAACAGTAATGGTGTTACTCTTTTGTGGGTGGGATTTTGTATCAGCATATCCCTCCCTAAACTCCTTCTTGCCCCTACCTAAACCCCTCTCTTTAGTACTAAGTGGTCCCCATTTTCCAGACACGCCCCCTGGACCCTTCTACATTTACTGCTAAGTAGTAAACTTACAGGTGGAGGAATCTCAGCATGGAAACGGGGCTAAGCAGAGGCCAAGGTCTCCCCCCATAGGTTTGTGAAGTGAATGTTATAGTAAGCAGTAATACTGTAGTACTATTTTACGCACTACAAAATGCAGTTTGTGAATCAGGTCCTCTCTCTTTAACCTGCAGCTCCCACTTCCTGTCTTTATCGTCACAGACGCTCATCTTTGTGAGATCAGCAAGAAGACTGCAGCTGAGTTTGATGTTAATAAAGTATTTAATGCCGAAGAGCCCATTCAGTTTGTGCACATCATTTAAATGCTGTAAGTATAGATAATAATTGACAGAATATTAGAATGTGCACTACTACAGGGCCTGCAGATGTCATAAACCATGAGTAAAGGTCCAGTGGTTTACTTACATCACCAAAACCACAAGCTGTAACAAAGGTCACCAGTATTCTGTTTTCACTTATTTTTACAGCTAAATACAGAGATAAAGCAATGTGTGTCCTGTTTGTATTTATTTTTAAAAACAGTAAATTGTGCTTCTTTTGAGTGACTATCCAGGCTGTCTTTTGTGGATTCCAGGCCAATAGCTGAGCAGATAGGCAGCATAGGTTAAAAAACAGGAGGAGATTATATTAAATACAGGCATATGTTAACATATATATATTTGTATGTGATGCTAATATACACCTGTGGGTGCAGTGTTTTGTTATATTTTGCTACCTAATTTCCTAAAACGTGAAAGCCATTAAAGCATAAGTACAGGTGTATCTGTTAAATAAATGTGGAAATATACCATTTTACGACTCCATTTATTTTCAAAACACAAACAAATTATGGATAAATACCAATAAAATGGCCAAAAAATAAATATGGATAAATGCAGACAAAAATCTTAACAAAATAGATACCATACAATCGGGAGCCCTAGTTGTAACTCATACTTATTTTTTTACACTACTTGCTTTGTTGAGATTATTATGGAACATGTTTATTGAAAGCAGTAAGTTGAATACTGTAGTATATTATTTGGCAGTCTCTACACTCCAGTTTAAAAACATATAGTCAACTTTTGTTGAAGTCAGGCTCTTGGTATTTGACAGTGAATTATACTCTGAGATGATGAATGCGAGTCATGAAGCCTCACAAAAAAACAGAATCACGGTCCGTGCAGTGAATTGGCCAAGACGGCCAGTGGTAAAGGTCTGACTTTGGCCCTGACTCTGTCTGTTCGACCGATTGTAGCCCATGTACGCCCACAGTGGGCTTTGGATGAGTCCCTTATCCCCATCAGGTGAATGGCTGTTTAGTGTATCAATCGACCTCCAATTGAGTCCTTCCATTGCAATGCACGAGGCGCTCCAAGGACTATTTTACATCTAATAACTAAGAACAAATTATCACGCTTTTTTCATATTGAATTCTTTGGGGATTACTTACAAGCCCTGTGCGCTGCCGGTACGTCACTTTTTCCCATATTAATGGTAAAGGGACTTGGATTTGTAACACAAATTTGTCTGGGTTTGAGAGTGAATCTAACCCTAAAACTGCCTTATTGGCTTTTATTTTTGCACATCAGGGCAGTCTGGCCATGAGATGTCCACTCGAAAGTCCACAAGGCCACAAAAAATTGCAACATCCTGACACATTTGGGTATTCACCTAGAGGTTGGATCGTGAAAACCACCCGCAGCCAGGCCCATTGGTATCACGGAAAGTGCGTCTTCATCGGATGACATGAAAACCTAAGATGGACCCTCCTCTCCAGAACATGGGGTCTTTACCTGGGATTACTTAAAGAAGAGAAGGATAATTACAGCCATCATCAGCATCTCATGGAACATCGCACCGCCTCAGGGTCATTAAATCGGGCACACTCTTTTCCTTTCGAAGTACTGCATGCCCCCTTCATTTATTTTAAATCTTATTGAAAAAGGTTCTGTCAAGAGGTTTTATAATTTAACTGAAAAAATGTACTTGTGCGTTTATTTTCAAGTGAAGTCTTAACTACTGTCAGAACACTACATTTCATCATTTAAATCTAAATGAAACAACTCCACTGATCACTGGGTATAATTAATTAATAATTAATAATAATTAATATGTGTGCTTATATAGCGCTCAACTTACCCTTGGGCATCTTGGCGCTTGCATTGGGAACCCGTCCTGGTTTTTCCCTGTGAGATAACCCGTACTGGGCATCCCCAAGGTGAAAGCCAGGCATCCCGCCGCGGGGGGGCCGTTGTGGAGATTAAGCAAGCTATTGCCCAGAGTTGCAGAGTGTGAACCCATGATTTGAGTAGGCACCGAAGTGAGAATTATCGAGTCCGTGGACACTTGGGCTCAGACCCTGCCGCGTCGGGAATTGAACCCTGGTCCCGGGTCTGACCTCTGCTTCAGGGTATGCCTTCTCTAACCAGTGAGCCACACTTCTCCAGAGTCCCTAACAATACTAAATAATAACTTTCTCTTTGGAAGCCAACAGGACTGGCTTGAAGGGGCGCCTGTCTGTGTTTGCATAGAGAGGCAGATTAAAGCCTGAGCCCCTTGAGGTAAAACAGCAGCACAGGGGGGACAGGATCTGCTGGGCAGAGGAGATGTGTGGTGCCCCTCTCTGGGGCAGGTCTGTGGTCTCTTCAAACAGAATGGGTGAAGTTCTTCTAAATCTCTGGTGCCCCAGCAGTGTCTGTGTTTCTTGACTCCAACATAATCTGCCCAGGGTAGGATAAAAATCTTCCCTGAATGTGGAAGAATATATTGTTCCTTTATTAGCTCGATGGCTGGAGATCTAGAAGACACATTTGCTTCAAGCACAACTCAATGCAAAGAAACCATACACGCGTCAGCAGCATCCTCTGTCATTAGTGACTGATCATATCTGCTAGTAGTGAGAACCCACCGCCCATCACTACGAATGACTGTGTAATGGTAGGGAATCTGTAGCCACCAAGCTATTATGTATACAGGCAGAGAGGAAATCTATCTACCTCAGTGTGCTTTAACCCCTTCTGTGCCCATGACGAGCTGGACTCGTCATGGGCCGCGGTTGCGCTGTGCCCATGACGAGTCCAGCTCGTCATGAACCCCGCCCGCTAATGCAACGCCCGGCACAGGGCGGGGAAAGGGCGTGGCACACAAGGGGTTAAAAAAAAAATTAGAATCCTGATTTTTTAGGGGCCCGTTTACAAGAATGTCATGCAGCGCAGCACGCCACCTTACTGCGCTGCACTGCGTGAGAGGGAAACAGCAGGAATACACCATATTTAGAGCAATACAGTGCATTCCTACCTTTTCCTCTGGGCTGGTACCCTTTTGGGGATGTATGACGTTACAATGCATGCTGTTACAGCACATGCTGTTACAACGAAAGTTTTACAACGCGAGTGCATTGACAACGCAGGACATTACAACGCAAGTCTTTACATCGACTTGCGCTAGATGGCGTGCTAACATTAAAAAAGTGTAATTTACTATTCCAACTCCAGTCCACGTAACAGTAGGGAAGGTGTTGGGATAGTAAACTACACTATTTTTAATGTTAGCACGCCATCTAGTGCAAGTCGATGTAAAGACTTGTGTTGTAATGTCCTGCGTTGTCAATGCACTCGCGTTGTAACAGTTTCGTTGTAATGGTAGTGCGTTGTAAAAGTTGTGTTGTAAAGGTTGTTCCCCCCCTTTTGGCAGTCTAGCCCCAATGCAGGTGCCCTTGTACCATGGTGCAAGGGTTCCTGTGTTGCACGCAGGATTGTTTTTGTGCAGGAAGGTGTCCCTTCTTGCACAAAAATAATCCTTAGAGGCTTATTCCCCTATGTGTGCGGCAGAATGCAGTACACATAGAAAGAGAAAGTAACGTGGAGAAATAAAGACATTTCTTCTCGTTAACGCCTCTCCTGGGAAGGCGTATCATTTTTGGTGCATTTCCAGGTATAACACTTCTAGTAAATCTGGGAATGCGTTACATTCCATGAGTGTTACGTAGGAACACCTGCAGAAGGCCCATTGAACGCCCACCTAGGGCAGAGTAAAACAATGCAGTGATTTGCACTGTGTTGTCTTTCTCCAGATTTGTGGAGCGCCTCAGGGCCACGCAAAGGGGCCTTGCGTGTCTTCATAAATCTGCCTTAAGGATTGCATCGCTCTTGCACCACGTTGTGCGGTGCAAGAGCGACACAAACCAGCTCATAAATAGGCCCCGTAGTCCCTGGTGTGGGCTGAGACCCACCAATCAAGGTCCCACCTCCATGTTCTCTGGAACATGTCAAGAATATCACACCGGGCCTTCGCTGACTCTGGGTTCAGTGCACTAGGCTATCACTGGACAGAGTCAAATATTACTAAATGGCGTCTTTTAAGACTGCAGCTTAGTGCACGTCAGTCTGGACAGCGTGTCCTGTTACAGAGAGCGTGGCCACTGAAGTTGTAGAGCAGAATATATCAGTCCCACAGTATGAAAAAGAGAGGTTAGCTCATAGTCTGAGATTCTCATGGCTTTATACTGAAGACACCTCTTCCATAGATCTTAATATATAGATTTAGTGTTTAGTAAATGGATCAGGGTTGAATGTAATTTGCATTGAGAAGTTCAAATCGGTAATCAAATTTAAACCATAAAATTAGGGGCCTAAGATAGAGGCTAACACATTGGATAGTTAATCACAAACATGGCGGGTATCCCACCCACCTTCATACAAGTGCAGTTGGATCTAATGAATGCAGATGTGATGAGGCCACAGGATGCCCATTGCGTTTGTGGCAGCGTAACACATCTGCAAACTCTAATTCAGGCTCTTAGTTCATGCGCATGGAGAGCTGGGGTATAGTGGGCCTGCGACAATAAGGCAGAAGTGGACGAAGGATGGGGTCTTCGGGTCAATAACAGTGGACATCATAACCTTCAATCTCCCGTACACTCCAATTATATTCACAAAAGACATACTCAGTTTATAATTCTATACCCCTAAAGTCAAGAATTTTAAACCATGCAGCAAAATGGAATAAAATGTATTTATCAAAAATATTAATATAAATGTAAATATTAATAAAATATTTACATTTTATTCAACACAATGCCTTGTCAGTTAAAAAAGGTCATACGCAATATACAAAACAGCAAAACTACAAGCATTCTCTAGAAAATGGAAAAGTCGCACCCAGTGGGCTCCATTCAAAGGCTTCACAACAGACGCCCGCTGGCCTTTTAGGAGCTCGAACGGCTAAAAATTAAACCACAAGAGGGTCGCGGGGCGACCAAGGAAGACACCAATGCTACATTCTGACTGTGCTGCTTCCTCCATCCTTCCTCTGGACAATCAAGGACAATAAACAAATGTCCACAGAATAAATTCTCAATTCTAACAAAATAGCTCCATATCCAGAAAAGGCGAATTCCAAATATAACTCTATAAATGAAGTAAATTGAACATTGTTTTATTCTTAATGTGAGAAGAGGTTATACGTGTAACTATGATACAGACTGGCTCATGGCGACCTCTGCAAGAAAATTGAAATCGGGGAATATTGTTTTGCAAATCACATTTTTAAAGTACGCATTCTCTTGGATATTACCTGTAGAGCGTGCGGGGGGAAACTGTCAGGAAAGTGGGATACCGGGCAGCTTCACCGGTCAGTAAGACCGACAATATGCCAATAGCGACAATGGGGAGTCGTCAAGTAACACGCCCTGAGGTAATACTGTGACAGTGTCGTAGCGGTATGTCCACCACAAAGATTTACTCATGGATTCTCTTACAGACTCGGAATGAGGCACTTATCCAAAATAAATCACATCAAAATCAATTGGACAATAGCTGCAGATTTTTGGACATTCTCTTGCAAAATGTCAGTTAAAGTGATTCAATAATCACATAAACTGTGACATAGAAAGTGAAAAGGGAAAATACATATAAAAAGAAAATATTCTGACAATTTTATTAAATTAACGTGAATCACCGATGCCTCTCGATACACCTTTGTCTGAAAATATATATAAACGGAAAATATTCTGAGGGCTATAGCGAATTAAAGTGATTCGCCCATGCATTTCTATCATCTTTTGTCTGATAATATTAATATAAAACAAAAATACTCTGACAGTTTTTTTTAATGAATGCAATACGCCCATTTCCTTTCCATACACCTTTCCCTGAAAATATATATATAATGAACATATTTTGATAGCTTTATTGATTAATGTGGTTCCCCCGTGCCTCTCTCTATACACCTTTGTCTGAGAGGCCAGTTTCCTCACACTCTATTCAAGTGAACTGAGAGGCGCAAGTTACACACACAAAATGGCCGCCGTGATGAAACTGCCAGCATGGGTGCTGATGCGCGCCAGGAATCTGCCTGTCTAGAACAATTTGTAGAAGCATTAAAAACTCCATACGCTAAAGATTCAGCCATGATCATAATTAGGGCTCCCGCTTTTATGGTATTTATATTTTCTGCATTTCCGTCTGCATTTATCCATATTTCTTTTTTGCTAATTTTTTCTGTATTTATCCATTTTTATTTTATGTTTTCTATATAAATTGAGCTGAAATAGTTATTTTTCCACATTTATTTGACTGATAAATGTATACTTGCATTTCAATGTCCAAAAGGTTTCAGCAGTATACAGTGCAATAGCGTTATCTGAAAACACTTGCATTGTAGAGTAGCTTCAATAACTGTAGATCTGCAATTAATTGGGAAATCTGTTGTCTTTTGTCATCTCCCCTACCTCTCAATCTGTACTACCGACCTGTCACTCATGATTGTCTGAAGGAAAAATCATCCAAAGGCCTATTTTCCATATTTAACCGCTAGCATGCTGATGACGAGCCCAGCTCGTCATAAGACACAGTGGAGCTGTGCTCATAACGGTCGCGGCCGCCTGTGCGGGAGAATCAATTAGTGGGCGGGGTCATGACAAACTCAGCTCGTCATGAGCACAGCTCCACTGTGCCTCATTACGAGCTGGGCTCCTCACGAGCACTGCGGAACCCTCCCCACCCCCCGGTGCGCCATGGGGGAATTACCCTTGCGGCGAAGGGGTTAAAAATAAATACAGAGAGGAAAATAAATAGGTTTCTGTCTGTATTTATTTGTAAAAATCTGTAAAAACGGAAAACAGGCAGCCCTAATCATAATGAACTCTGCGAGCAAATACGCATTGGAGAGCATCCATGAACTCCCACAAATTGGGGGTATAAATGTAAGCATCAGAAAACTGGAACCTTGTGGTTTCATGCAACAGTAGAAAGTCTACCTAACAACTTGAAATGTAGACTCCCCCCTATTGAAGCCTATTAGATACTTCAGCATATATGTCACTCAGCATTTCACAACTTTTTTTTAATTGAATTAAATTACTACATTAACAAGTACAAAAACTATTTCATAGATGGCCATCGTTACCAAACCCAATTATTGAGAGAGTTTCAATCAAGATATAGATCCCTCATTCGTCATATTTGTATTTTTAATTGTTCCCTGCAAAGTTCCCAAAAACTTTTCAATCAAATATATCAATGAATTATAGACTGCATCTGGAAGGATCAAGGGTCTAAACTAAAAATAACAAATGTTCAATTGCATACGGACTTTTGGGGTTTATTACTGGACAACGTATGGCTACACGTGCTAGCGCCCTTCTCACCCCGCCAACGCTGTGGGTTCTTGTACTTTGAATATTTCTATGAAATATGAAATGATTAATGAATCAGTGGCTTATTTACCTGCCTTTATAGAGACCCACCTGACCTCGAAAAAAGATTTAATATAATACACTGCAAACTCTTGCTGTTAGCAAAAAAGAGTTTATTGATGATTACAATAGCCCTGAGGACCAAGAACATTTGATTCTGAATGACTGCTAGTATTTGGGCCTTGTTGTCGAAAATAATGTCACCGTAAATGAGCGAAGATTGACTTTATCAGTAAGATTTTATAGTAATACAGCACGGAAAACATGGGAACAGCTCCAGGTGAGCTGTGTTTAAAACAGACTGGATTTGTCTTCGTTTTCAGCAGATGAAAGCCTTTTTGCAAACATTTTCTATATTAAATGATAAAAATCCACATAGTATTTTAAAATCCTTATTCAAAGCTTCATTGAAAGGTGTCGCATCGTGGTACAAGACTGTTGATCAGAATGCTCATCAGATCCCACTATTGCGACATTTATATAAAATTGAAAAAAAAACATGGCTGAAAATATCACCGGAAGGTTGGCGAGAAAGTATTCAATTCTAATATGAATCTTTTTAAGCTGCACATTTAGGAGAATGTCGTTTTACTCAGATGAATGTTGCATTTCACTTCAAAGATCGCCAATAGGTTTATTCAGGTTTCCCTTCTGGATATATTTTATTTCAAAACTAGTTCAGGGATTGGTGTCACGTGATGGCCGTCTGTCCTGAACGTCATTCTTTTTGGATTGCTAAATTTACATTCCTTAGTTCACGACTAGAATGCAGTATTTTTACAGATCCATACATAACTTTTTTTCGATATGTAGTAAGTCAAAATGGACTAGTTAATTTGAAAAGGAGGTTTATATATATTATTTTCCATTCGATCGCATGTTCTCTTATAGGGCAAAGTTGGACGTCAGCCGAAGTACCATCCTTTTTAAATTGTCAGGTTAAAATGAGTAAAGTCGCGTCACTGGAACCATTGTATCTTTCAAATAACCCGTTAACATTTGCTAAAGTGCGGATTTTTATGAATTCATGATTGTATACGATGGATATTTATGGAGAATTTATATTTAAATATGTATTTTCTACCTTAATAAAACCTTTTTTTTTTTAAAGCTCTCAGAGGAAGCAGTGATTTGCTTGCTAGTGTCCAGGTAAGACTTGAGGACTTGGGGTCAAGTGACTGTAGAATGCAGAAGTTTGAATTGTAATCCCCACTTAACCAAACTGTGTCCTTCTGGCATTGAGCTCATATCGCTAATAGTGCTTAGAAGCAGGCAAGCACCGCAGTGTATAGAATATGCATCTTACATTAGAAGGGAAGTTGTCACTAAAACAATCTAATATGTTCCTCTGAATCCCCTTTGCTATTACATTATCCAGTTGTTTTTCCAGGGAGTGGTTAGCCATGGAGTTCTGTGAAAGTCAACAAACATGGCTGTTTATTGGCCTTCAGAGACGCCTCTCTGTCCCCTTTCCACCCTGGAAGGGGTCAGAGATTTACTTCAGCCAGCGGCCGGTGTATCTCGCTTTCCAGAATGGGAAGACACCACCCTCAGATCTGTTGGGCATGTAGAGGAAGGGATTTTTTTGTGCAGTTTTGTACAGCGCAAGCTCGACCCAAAGGTACTAGGGTGCTTTACATGCGCACCAGTCACATTACACAGGATGTTGAACCCATGAAGGAAAACAAAAAATTGTGAGTTAGTGCAGGGATCCTCCTTCTCCAGAGTGGAGTCCTCCGTCCCAGACCGTCCCAGAAATATACCCTTTATACTACTCATGCCTATTCCTGAGCAAAGTTTGTGAATTCCAGAAAGCAGTACATTTACACTTGCACATAGGTGTAAATCCGTGAATTCAGATTCACAACTTTCTGCAAGAGTGAGGCCCATTGAGTCCTGCCTCTTTCCTCCCATGTGCACAAGCCCCTCCTACCTTACTCAAGCACATGTGCCACAAATACTCTTCTATGCCATACTAGATGTATTATTTGTATAGCATGTGGCGACCCGTACGCATCCCGGCGCCAGCTGAACAACACTGACCGTGAAGATTGCTCCTTCCGGCTTTAGTTCTCAAATAATCAAGTTTTGTGTAGTTTAAATAGCCCATTTTGTCTCACTCTCCCCTGTCCAGGAGACTGCAGTGGAAGTACTTTACTTTACATTTCTTAAGAGAATAATTACATTTCAAATATATCCACATTAGGAGAATCATTCTTTTTTTGCAAATTCTTACATATTTTCCTGGGCCAGTGCGAGGATTTTCAACACTCTAGGAAAAAATAGCATTTTGCTGGTTGGAGCGCTCCCCAAACAGAGAAGAAAAAGTAATTTTAAGTAATGTTGTAGTACTAACTTGGTGCCTGAACTAGAGGGAGCTATAAGCCTCCTGCTTATATCCCCTTATGAGACAGTCGGCCATTGGCTCTCTACACCATTTTCAAATGTTTTTATGGCTCATCTTTTTGATGAAGAATGCAACCATATTTTATGTGCGCTGCCCCAGCTTTTCCTGGCAGATTGGCGTCTTCTCTTTCTGCAGTCTTGCATCATTTCTGGGCCACACGTGCTGCAAACGGGAACTCACATGCTCGCTCTGCCCAAGATCACATGCATCTAACCTTCCTGAAGCTCACCCACAAGCCACTAGTTCACATCCGAGTTTGAACTGCATAAAATGTTAATTTATGCCATTCCCATATTGCAAAGTTATGCAGGTTTGCTCCGTTTAATTTTTGAACAGTCAAAATAAAATGTCTGTTTTGGCTGCATGAAGAAATCTTCAACAATGATTTTTACCGCTTCAAAACAACAGAGACCACAAAAAAGAAACAGCGAGAGGTGTCAATGGTTGAGAATGTGTGACCTGCGCTCAAAACCATCTCGGTGGAGATTAAACCCACCCGGGCACTTTATGGGGCCGATTCCAATAGCAGGGGATTTCGCCTGATTTCCACAACCGGTCTGAAAATGCCTCAAAGTGCCTGAACTCTAATAGGTCAGAACTGTAATTGTGCAATAAATAAAAAGACAATATAATCCTTGAAGTAAAATCCCCTAATAACCGGACTTTGCAATAATAATGTTATCGTAAAAAAAAAACATAAATTACAAGGAAAATTATACATCGAAGAGTTCAGGTTCAAAACACTTTATTCTCCCTATCCAGCCATAAAGACAAATAAAACCAGATATAAAACGTGTAAAAATCCATCAGAGATTAAAATCACCAATGAGTCATTGAATAAACCAAAATGGCCGCTTTACACATCTGGGGCAGCAGACAGACATGTTGCACAACTTTAGAGCGTGGAGTAGATGGCGCACACACAGCGTTTCTATTCCGTACAGATTAAAATGATTACTTATACATACAATGCATGCACTGGTATCACCTTCGCAAAAAGATTTTGCAAAACGTCAATAATTGTATATTTTCTCATTCTATCCTGAATTTTTATTCCTGAATTTTTGTACCTGAATTCCCCAAAACGGAGCCATAGTTCGAAGTCTCGCCGCTGCCCGGGCGCTAGGAGAGGATATTAACACAGAGGCACTTTTTGCAATATTTGAACAGCACTTAGATCCCCTTCCGGGGCAATTTAAAATAATATATATTCTATCTCTACTAGGTTATTAAAAGTTGTAGAACCGCTGTTACTTACAGCCCCGTTAACCCCGCTTTCACGTGTTCTCCTGGGAGCATTTCACACCATTCTGCAGTGGTGCAAAGAGAGACCAGGAACGGTTTTATTAATATTTCAGAAGTGTTAAATGTTTTAGCGGAGATTTATGTTTTTCAAGTCTTTCAGGAGTTTTAAATGTTTTACTGGCAGGCTTATGTTTTTTCATAGTGAGAATGATTACTTATTGGATGGTCTTAAAGGGTTATGATGTTTCAGTCCCATCTGTATTTTTTTATTTAATGTCACTGTGTGTAACAAGGAAGTGTTCTGCACATTTGTTTTGCCCCTAATGAAATCTCTGGGGCCCATCAATACCAGTAAGTAAGGGCCACAAGCGCAGCCAGAAATTTTCCCACATTTGTGGTGTTCACTTTATAAAAATAGATGCAAACAACAAAACTATTTACCCGGATTTCACAAAAAACATACATCTGATGTTTCAAAGAGTCCCAAATAGGGCGATATTTGTAAAAGGGGTGCTTAGTGCAGTTATATATTTTTCAGCCAATGAGCTGGTATGGTTTATATATCAGGATCTTGATTGGCCACACACCTCTCACCAGTGGTCAGAGAATCTGCCTGGGCTAGATGACAGGTAGCTTCATGGGGCGGATCCCTTGGAACCTCGCCGCCATGCCTTATGCCAGGACCATAACGCACCAGCAGGGGTCAGTCTGCGCTGGCTGCTAGTGGCCAAGAGACGGTACTTTGTCCACAGACACTTCTAGCATAAAGAACCAATTTATCGCCCAAGGGGTCTCCCCAAAACTCCTTCATCACTTCGAGTAAGTGTGATCGAGATAATCTGGGGACCCACAACCCATAAGGTGCTCTGTTGTAGATCAGTGCACCCCACTCTGGAGCCAGGCACCTGAGCCAGTTCCGCAAGAAGACGACCACTCGAGCGTCAGATGTACTTCGAAGGTATGTCCTTGGTAACAAGTTGCATACATCTAGCACTAGATTAAAAGCATTCCCAGCATGGCATTACATATGTCCCTTATTGCTAAACACCGTAACAGACCGGACCATGACTCAGTCTGACTGGCACCATGGGCCTTTATTTGGGATCGATAGTTGTAGGTACATATTGACAACCTGTCCAGCATATTGGAAGTGCAAAGGTCTAAGCGCATCACCTACAGACGTGCTTGAGGAGACGTATACATCAAGCGTGGATATTGACATATGGTACTGAGCCCAAGTATGAATCTCTCACATCAAGGCACTCTACAAAATATGACACATGACAGACTTTTTATAAAATTGATATGAGGCAAGGGTCAAAATCTGTGCCAGATTTAGACATAAAGCATTTACGTGTTTGACCGAAACTGCCTAAATTTTGCTAAAACTCATTTCAGATTTTAAACAATCTCCTCTTTTTAATTTTCCAAAACATTTACTCCACTTTTTGTGAATAGTTAATTTGTTATGCCTTAAATTATTGTCCTGGCACACATTGTTTTTTTTAAAATAAAAAAAGTTGAGTAAAAAAAAATATATCAGTTATTGCAAGGAATCATTTTCACGTTTCACACAAAATCAATTTCAGTTTTTGCTCTAAATAAAGTTCACTTTCATTCATTACCTCTTATGTTAATTTCGTGATAAAGACACGAGTGAGTCAAGAACTCCTACCTCTTCACGGAGCCTGGTCTCACCAGGCGCTTTCATTTCCACATAATCGAGGAGGCGATGCCATACCAGGTAAGATTAGTTCTCCGTCCACGTGCCAGGAAAGCACAATGCTGCAGATAAAGATTGTAGAGCAAGGGCCCCTCAGCACTTTCTTCATAAAACCCCGTGCTTTTCAGTGACAGGCATAAGGCATGTCATGGCGGGTCGCTCCAGTACCATTGATCAGATCTTTAATATTTGAGAGTGATTGAATGGAAAATGGGATGGAAAGACTGACTTTACATTTCTTAACTTGAGGTCTACCACTTGTCTGCTATCAAAGCACCATTCCATTCTCATAGCTCCAAGGCAACATAGGCATAGGAACCTAGAAAAAGTAGGTAGCAACGTTTACCATGCAGCCTTTACCATGCATTGCCTTTACCACGCATTGCCTTTACCACGCAAGCCTTTACCACACATACCTTTACAACGAAAATGTAAGTATATACCAGGTAAGTGAAACACCCTTTATGTTTATATATCAGGACTTAGGGCAAAGGCGTTTTAAGGGTTTAGGCATGGGTAAGGGTATAGGGTGGTAAGGGTGATTTTAGCGTTTAGGGGTGGATAAGGGTATTGGGTGGTAAGGGTATTTTTACAGTTCAAGGAAGAATAATGGTATAGGGTGGTAAAGGTGTTTTTAGTGTTTAAGGATGGGTAGGTTATAGGGTGGTTAGAGTGGTAATGGCATTTTAGGGTAAAGGGTATTGGGTGGTAAGAGTATTTTTAGGATGTATGGGTGGGTAAGGCTATTGGGTGGTAAGGCAAATTTTAGGGTGTAGGATGGGCATGGGTATTGGGTGGTGAGGGTGTTTTTGGTGTTTAGGGATAAGGAAGGGTGTTGGGAGGAAAGTGTGTTTCTCGCAGTTGAATAAATTGGGGACCCACTAGGCACTCATATGAGGCACTTCCATAGTCCAAGTTGAAATTAATCTTGGTGCCCACTGCCTACCTCCACTCTGTGGGCGCCGCTAGGAAGAACCCACAGCGTTCTACGGAGCTGGCGTAATTTAAACCAGCACCCCTTGACAACTCAGCGAAGGTTTATCAACCAGAGAAGGATGAAAGGCTGAGTGGACCCATCAGGATTTGAACCTGTGACCAGGAGGTCAAACACAGGCCCCTACAGTGGACACATTGGTCCACTGAGCCACCAGACCCAGCTACACATTCAAGATCAGTCCTAGGTTTGTAGGGAACGTCTACAAGGGCGGGGTCAGAGGACAAAAGAGAGAGGAGTTACATTTTGCTCATAAAATGTATTTTTGTGACAATGTATGCACAGCGACATCGGTTCTTGTGAGCTATTTATTAATTTATCGGTAAGCGCTATTCCTCACACGTATGAAGGAAGGCACTGCTGAAGACTACCCTCCTCGGCTTCTTTGAAATTCTGTTCCATGTCACGCACCTGTTCGTCTCCCTCTCATACGTCATATGCAGAGTTTCCTTGTGCGGGCACCTGGCGGCTTGAGGCTGCTTTGTTGAAACGTAAGCGCTTGTGTTATGCAGAATGAACGTCCCGGGGGAGCCAGCGTGGCGAGGGCACGACTGAGATGTTCTAATTTCCAAATAATGCACAGAGGCTTCAATTTTGGGCTTACTGTATTCTATAGCTCCTCGAATGCCTTGACTCTAGGCACTTGTAGACCATCACCATGCCGACAGCACCTGCAGTGAAAGAGCAGTGACACTTGTTTATAGTTTGGGGACAATAGTCTCGAGGCCACTGTGTTCTGTGGAGTGGGTTGTGAGGGAGGCCACGGAGCAGGCTGTGCACTAAGGGGCTTATATATGAGCGGAGCGCCACTTTTCATGATGCTCAGGTGGTGCGGGCCTCTCAGACATATCTATGAGGCATCACAATGTCACCCTGCGCGGCTTTTCATGGCCTCATAGATATGAAGTGAGACAAAGCTGCGCAAGCCACTGAGCCGCCTTACTCTGCACCAGGGAGGCGTTCCATGGGTGTTACGGTGAGTTTTCCCTCGCAACTCCCATGAATTATGATGCTTTCCCAGATTTACTTAATTATGTAAACCTGGGCCAGACCAAAACCTTACGCCTGCCCAGAGCAGGCGCCACGAGTAGAAATGTTTCCTCTTTCAACGTGTGCTGAATTGTGTAGCTCGTATAGAAAGAGGAAAGCGCCTCTCAGGATTGTTTCTGTGCAGGAAGGTGCCACTTCCTGCATAAACCAATCCTGCCTGCAATGGAAGCACCCTTGCACCATGCTGCAAGGGTGCCTACGTTGGCACCAAGCACCAAATTATATGCTCTGTTGAGGCCCAGCGCATGCTTAGGCCAGGAAAGAAGATCAATATTGCATTGTTTGGGTCTGGCTTGTACGAGCTTGCCACCACTAGTCAAGAGATAAAGAACTATTGAATAGCAAAAAATCTCCAGGTTCCCTTCAGCATGCCTTCTGCCCTGCCCTGTGCCCTGCCCTGTGCCCTGCCCTCTGCCCTGCCCTGTCCACTGTACTGCCCTCTACCAGTAGCTCAGATTCTTCCCTGACCCAGATTCACTAAATTTTACCGTGGCTGCTACCACAGCGATAAGTACTTCTATGTGACACAAAGCAGTTCATGCATTAGTGTCCATCAACTTTCATGTTCAAAAGGATTTTTGCAGCAAATGTCACAAAACAAAACCTCTGATGATGCATGAAAAGTGGCCCTTACGGGGCAGGAAGGATTATTGTTCACCAAAGCAGCACAACCTAGCACTGCTTGGGACACTAGTACCAAATGAAGACAGGCACAAACAGCGAGTGTGAGCTGGCGTGGGTGACGTCCCGCCACTCTTCCAGGCATAATACGTGCCACTTCCTCAAAAGTTCCAAACATTACAAGTCATCCTGGGTCAGTCGTATGAGTCACAATTGCAACAAACAGTTTCTCTGAAGTACACAAGTCGCTCAAGACAGCTCTCGATCAGTGTCCCCGGGTCAAACACTAACTCTGGCCCCATCTTAGGCAACTGGCACATTATTTGTGTTTGCGTCCCGAATTATGCCCTTGTAAGTATGACGCTGCACTATTTTTTACTCTTGCATTGCAACACTCCTGAGATGCACACATCATTGCATTGCGTACATCTTAGTACATTTGCTGTCGGTCCAGCTTTGTCATTTCCTGCCCGCATTCCCTCGCCCTGCGGCCTTTTGCTTTTGATTTCAAACCATGCTTCGGAGTCTTATCTGACCACACTGAGCGCCAGCTTGTGTGGTAAGTTCAAATCTTGGGTAAGCAGCAGCCAGCAGCTATGCTCTGGTAGGGACCTTGTCTTACAGCAGATGTGTACAGGGGAACTGCAGGACAATTCAAACGCTTGCCCCAGTAGTGTGCTGTCTTTTGTAACCTGTGCCTTGAAGTCTGTCTGATGGGAACCTTTCTTGATGCGGATTCAATGGCAGAAGCTAATGTGCCAAGTGGTGTAAACAAAGATCATGAATTGTAGGTACCTCTAGTCGGAGACACCTCAGTGTGTCAGACCGGTGCCTGGATAGAGGCAGCGATCGCACAATTGATGTTAGAGCTGACTGTTACCCACCCCGATCCCCTCCGCTTCCACCTTTGCAGGTACCCCGTCCCGCTGGCTTCTACAAGCCACAATGACTATCAAATAAAACTTGTTTCCAACTTGAATTAGCGTGGCCTTTTTTTATACAACAAAACTTACACTGTGCTAGATTAAATTCAGGGGTGAATACGCTAGTGTTGAAGAAAGTCTGTAACTATCAACACATGCAAGCAACATTTTAAATATATAATATAACCCTCTATGAGGGTGTAATTTGTTATTTTCAACTATGTCGCCTCTCGTCACAGTCTGTTGATCAAGAGAGCTGTGGCGGAGACACAAGCACAAAATAACCCTATAATAAAATGTCTGGATTGTTTTAAATATTTAGACTAGATTTTGTCTTTTTAAGAAATAATAAGATTCATGGGTAGGTCACAGGTCAAATCCCAGTGGGGCTGATTGAATCTTTCTTCATTCTGAGGTCTACAAAAGAAGTTTGCTCCAATCTGTGTAATGCTAACACCTTTAATTTAATGTCAGATAAAACCATTGGGGTTCCCAAAACCACGAATAAATGCATTCTCCAACTGCCTACCTCCGACAGGTCATTGTTGAATACACAAAAAAACATTGCTTCATTTCAAATGAGTTAAAAGTGCCACAACGCTTCAAAAACTCTTTTATGGTTCGCACTATTTTTATTTGTTTTTAGGTATATGTCTTAAACTTGTTTTGCCATTTTGTATTGCTATGCCTTCCTGTTACAAAGCCCTCTTCTTTTAAACTAGGACCAGGAAACATTTCACGGCAACATATTCTGTGTAATTTGGGGTTTTTTGTGTTATGCTTGTTACGCAAAATTCCTGAAATTATGCCATACGTACGCTCAGAGTAAACAATTTCAGACCACAGGAGGTAGCCCGTAAGCCACAGTGAGACTGGGGCGGTACATCCTATCAAACGACAATGTCTCAATGTGGGTTTCATTTAGGGGACCAATACAGTCAGCACAATTGAGTTGCTAAGGATTAAATCAGCGTAGGGAGAAAGACAGGGAGACATATATGTGTAGGATTTTCTGTATTTGAAGTCACTTAAAACATGTTGGACATATTAAACTGCATATGTACAATCACATGGACAGAAAGCACTGCGTTACATTAATGGAAATGTAACCGATAGGATACTGCGCACAAGTGCTCGTGAAAATAGTGCCGGCGCAAGTGACACATGAAGTGGTATATACAGCGGTGGTGTAGGGCGCAACGAGGAACAAAGTGGTAAAACAAGTATTATATATTTAGGACATCCAAGCAATCAATGATGAACAAATTACAAAAGACAATAAATAGGATGTCCGTAACATGGGGGCGCCAGAAGTTACGCTGTTGGAGTCAGAGTAGGCGGAACAGTCATGTTTAATCACGTACTATTTGGAAATGGCGGAGGCAGCCATCTTGTTCTTGTGCAAGTTTCATGGGAACTTGGTTTCAAAATGGCGGCTAGGTTCCTGCCCTCGGTGCCGCTTACCGGTTTCATCCTATTTTGCCAAAGCAAGGAACTGATGATATGTGTTGCATCTCATCTGTTGCTTCGTTATTCCCCAGCTATGGTTGTGCTTCCCTTACATAATACACACATCTGTGTGTGCACTTAGCAGCCAGGCTGGTCATAGTTTCTCTTGCCTACTATGTTTAAAGTGTACGTTGATAACCTCTGGGTACATTTGGTATCTGCAACTGAATACCACAATTAAGCGCACTTTGGGGTGTAAGGTAGATAGTAAACTAGACAGAAACAAGCCAACCACTGACGCACACCAACCACTGCCAGGGAAGCATCTATCAATGTGTTATGAGGTCCAAAAATCCTACAATTTGCACAAGTAATTTAGTTGCTTTTTTCTATTTTTCATGGTGGTATTTCAGTTCTACAGTACTGTGAGTAGGTTCAGGGCTGGACTGGGAATTTAAAAACAGCTCTGGAAAAAATGATAAATTCCGCCCCCATGTGCAGACGTGCTAATGCGCGCTAGAACGAGAGCAGCTCTTTCAAGTCAACACCAGCATTGTGTGCATCACCACTCCTGGAGGCTGAAACCAGCCTCCAAGTGTCAAAACCAGCCTTGTGCGGCTCCAGCCTGCCGGGGAATTGCCCACTTGCCCAACTGGCCAGTCCAGCCATGGATAGGTTCAGCGGCGGGAAGGGGAAGGCTGAAGGCCGGCTCACTGGAGTGAGTCTGTCAGTATTTGAGTGGGCGGTGTCCTCCGGTTGGTGACTAATGATTGCAAGGTCTGATCGTTGAGCCATACTAGACAGGACTGTCCTTTTCTAATGATGAATGGACTGGGACGAGCCTTCAATCTTTCGGTAACGAGTTCCTTGGAAGGACCCATTACAGGAAATAGCTTCTGTAAGCCAGGGGCTCCTCGGCTTTGTTTTGGTCGCTGGTTCACCTACTTTGAGGTGCATCGTCCAAGTCAAGTTTTATGTCAAGATTTGGAACTCAAAGGAGGTCCACAGAAACATACCGCATCGAAAGAATAAAAGATTTAACTTATAGTCGTACAATATGCGGCTTTTGTGGGCAGCGGTTGGTATTTCTTTCATCGGAAGGGACTGAAGACTCTTTTATGTGATCAGCCTCCTTGGGGTGCTTTGTGGTACCTGTAGTACACTTCTTCTTCAGTGAGAGATGTTTGGTCAGGTCCCACTGCAGGAGTGTGGTGTCGATGTTATACACACACGATTAAAGGTTTCCAGGTTTGTGAGAGGGACCTAGCTTGTATCTTACGTGCATTACAATTCACAAACGCACAAGCGCAGAGAGCTGCCGCTGAGATGGGGTTCCCTCAGCCTTTGAGGGGGTAAGCCATCCGACTAGTTCTGCTTCCTTCACAGACCACAGCTGAGAAATGTGCCCAAGTTCCCTCCGCGACGGTTGACGCGCGACAATTTATATAAACCATGAAAGAACTATCAACATAACTATTGTGTAAATGATGCGCCTGCTTTGTAAAATGAATTACTTACTTAGGAGTATAAAGCATGAACTTTAACAGTCTGAAAAACTAATAAGTGAACATGTGCACAAAATGAAGATTTTGCAAGCGCTGTGCGTTCGCTCTTTGTATCCGGTCCCCATCATCAGAATATTGTGACAGCAAAGCACCTAAAATGTCCTGAAACTCAAATGTTGAAAGGTAATAAGACTCCTCGCCCAGTGTTTTTTTTAAAAATAAATGTGCCTGCTGTGCAAAAACCTCAGTCGTTATAAATTATATTTTAAACAAAGTGAGAGACAAACCAAATATATTGGGAAAAAAAAGTGGAAACAGCAACATTCTTTTAAATAATTCTAAAGCAATAAAAATAATCAAGAAAAGTCTTTTTGTGGAAAAAAACAATCAGAAAACAAAAAAATAACAAGTGTTGGTGGCACAGATAGATGAAAAATATGAAAAAATAAAATAGCCACATCATAAAATGAAATGAAAATTTACAAAAATGTTCTAATTGCCCTCTTCTGAGTTGGGTTACATATTTTCAATATTATGTAAAAAAAAAAAATAACATGTTATTAAATTAATAAACAAGAGTGAATTGTCACCACTGTTTTTAGCCTGCCGCATTCAAATGTAAGTTTTTTCTGAATATGAACTTCTAATATCTGTACTGGAATCGGTGACAGGGCATTTCCATTCCATTGCCCACCTTCCCTCACAAGTCAGTCATTCATCCTGAAGTGAATGAGTAAGTAAATCTATGACATTTTTTATCCGCGCTCAGTTTCCTCTTTCAGTCCGAATGGTCTGAGCCAATCATGGCCGATAATCCACCCTCGTGCACAGAACCTGGACATCTAAAGCCTACGTTGTGGTGACAATATACGATGAGGCCCATCCTTACTGGTGGAGTGGAGTGCCACTCAAAATACCGAACAACTATAGTAAAACTAACGTATGGCTCAGAAAGGGCAAACGACAGTCGTGGGGTGGGGTGAGCGCAAGTCCTAAAAGAGCAAAGTCTGAAAGGAGAAGGGTGGCTGTGTCTGGTGCTGCTGCTGGTTCAGGCCTCAATTCTCAAACCTTCTGTCCCTTCCACATACCTATAACATAAATGTATAAATAAAACAAAGGCACGCTTGTCCTCGGCACACTCTGAGTGAGGGCTCAGGGGAGATTTGCTGATGGGTTTTGCAAGCCCATATGTGGCATTAGAAGGCTCACAGGGTTCGCCAGGGGGACTTTTTTAATTTGGGTTTTTAAGTGTGGGAAATAGGAAGCGTTGGTGAGATAGAAATATAAAAAGAAACCTAGAAAATGGAGTACCGAAAAAGTAAATCATAACTAATAAAGCTGAGCAGAGAATTTAAGTTTACCCTTGTCTCGTGTTGTCATTTATGTTGAAAAGGCCTGAAGCGGCTCTCCGGCTGGGGTGCACCGGAAGCACCTCTTTCAAACACGAATAGACTAAACTCCTTACCGACAAAGCCCACCTTATCGATATTTCTATGGCTCGTGGCGCTGATATGCAACATTGTATTGATTCGCAGCATTGTCAAACGAGGCGATAGCTACAAAGTATCCATTATTCGGTAACAGGGTTGAGTGTATTTTAATGCATTTGTGAATCTTTCTACATTTTTTCTGTTCCAAGAAAACACCTTTATGTAACCTTAGGAAGTAATTCGGAAATGACCACAAAGTTAACTGGGCGCTTCTAGGAGGCGCCCTGAGGTTATGACCGACTACGGAGAAGAGCTCCTCCCTCTAAGAATATTCCAGAACTAGACGGCAACAAGCAGCGCACGGAATACAGGTGTCAGGAGGGGACGGGGAATAGCGCATCCTTTGAGACTCGGGTACCAGGAGGGGGTAAGTAGCGCATCCTTTGAGACTCGGGTACCAGGAGGGGGGAAGTAGCGCATCCTTTGAGACTCGGGTACCAGGAGGGGGGAAGTAGCGCATCCTTTGAGACTCGGGTACCAGGAGGGGGTAAGTAGCGCATCCTTTGAGACTCGGGTACCAGGAGGGGGGAAGCAGTGCATCTTTCGAGGCGCAGGTACCAGGAAGTGGGAAACAGCACACACTTTGAGACGCACGTACTAGGAGGTGGAAAGCAAGCATACTGTGAGAAGCAGGCACCAGGGGAGGGGAAGCAAGCATGCTGTGAGAAGCAGGCACCAGGAGACGGGAAGCAAGCATGCTGTGAGAAGCAGGTACCAGGAGGGGGAAGCAAGCATGCTGTGAGAAGCAGGCACCAGGATACGGGAAGCAGAGCGCACGTTGAGACCCAGGTACCAGGAGGGGGGAGCAGCGCACACTCTCGCACACACCCATCAGTAGGTGGGAAGACCAGAGCAGACTTTCTCGTACCTTTTCCAGACACGAAGGCCGCAAAGACAAGGAGCAGGCCCCAGGCCTTCCACACAAGAGACATGGCGCTTGAAGTGGCGGCGGAGCAGCGTGGACGCAGTGGTGAGCGGCCCCTCGCAGCACCTCGTGTTTCCTTGCCTCTCACTCTCTCATCTGATTCCTCTCCTCTGTGTCTTGCTCTACGTTTCACTCTTGGCGGTCTCCTGCTTCCTTTACTGGTTACCTCGTCTTCTCTCCTCCCCTTTCTGTCCCTCCCTCACTCCCTCCTGCTGCTTTGTGTCTCACACTCGCTAATACTGTCTTTGCCATCCAGCACTCACTTCCTTCGATCTATTTTCTTAGCTCTCTCATCTTCTTTTCCTCGTTGTTTCTACTCGCGCTTTCTTCTCGCACCCTCTCCCCACGCTGGGCCGACTGGGCACCAAAAGCAGCCGAGACAAGCATGTTTAAAGCATCCCACGCTCCCTTCCTGTCTCTTTTCCTCCAGTCTCTCTCTCTCTCGCGCGTGTCTCTTCTCTCTCTCTCTCTTTCTCTCGCTCACTCTCTCTCTCACTCTCTCGTTCTCTCTTTGGCTCCCTCTCTCTCTCTTTCTCCTTTTTCTCTCTTAATCTTTCTCTCTCTTTCTCTCTTTGTCCCTCTCTCTCGCTCTCTTTGTCCCTCTCTACCTTCCTCTCTCTCTCTTTCCCTCTCTCTCTTTGTCTCTCTCTCTTTCTTTGTCTCTCTTTTCTCTCTCTTTGTCTTTCTCTCTCTCTCGCTCTTTGTCTCTCTCTATCTCTCTCTTTCTCCCTTTGTTTCTCTGTCTCTTTCTGCCTCTCTTGCCTGCTGTGGTAAACCCAGGGAGCTGGAGACAGAGGCTGCAGCCCTGGACCTCATAAAGCGGCCTCCAGTGCCCCCATCCAACACCCGCCCCTCCTAACACTCTTTCTGCCTCCCAGTTCTCCCTCTCTTAGTTGTGTTTTGCCTTTTCTAGCCCTTCTATCTGCCTTCCTGTTTCACTCTTTCACACCGGGCGCCCCTACCCCCCTCCGTCTAACTTTCCCCACTGTCCTATCCACCATTCTGCTTCTCATGTCCCCTCCTTTCTGTGCCTCATTCACTCATCCTCTCTCTCTCTCTTTCACACACACGCAACTTCTTTCTCTTCATAGCTATATCTCTCTCATCAGCCCAGTCTCTTCTCCCTCGCCCCTCTCTTTCCATCTTTGAATCTCTCTAGCATCCTACCTGTCTAGTTCTCTCTTTTCGCCCTCTATCCCTTCCTCGCCCTCTCTTCTGTCTCTAACTCTTATACTCTCGTTCTCACGGATACTGCCTTTCTTCCCCTCCCTCTCTAGCCCCCTCTTTCTATCGCATTCACCCACCCTCTTACCCTCCTCCTCAATGCACTCTGTTTTTCTCCACCTTTCACCTTCATCTTCCCAGTTTCTCTTCCCCCCCACCCTTTCCTTCTTTCTCCAACTCTATGGCTTCTTTTACTCACTCCCCCTCTCTTTCACCCCTTCTTTCTCTTCGCACCTGCCCCGTATCCCCCGTCTCCATTCTTGCTCCCCCTCTTTACCGTTGTTCTCCACCTTTCACCTTCATCTTTCCATTTTCTTTCACCCTTACCCTTTCCTTCTAAACCCACCCGCTCTCCCTCTCTTTCACCCCTTCCTTCTCCTCACACGTGTCCCCCCCTCTCTCTTGCTCCGGTCTGTGGTCCTGCGTTCAGGAAGCCGATGGTAACTGCCGCTCGCGGCCTCCGGAGAGAAACCCCGGGTCTCGCGGAAAGGCTCAGAGCGGCAAAGATCTGACACAAAAGCACCAAAAAAGACAAGCCTGGAATAAACCAGCTCTGAAATGAACAGGGCGAAGTCGGAGGGGCCGCTTCTCCCCAAATGGAGGGCAGAAAACCAACAGCACGGGAGCGGCCCGCCTGCTCTCTGCCTCCTCGCTCTCTACAACTCGGGTATGTTCGTAGGGAGGCGCACGCAGCGTGAAGCGAGGTCATAGCGCTTAGAAACGCACATGGAATATGTGAGGGTAGAAGCAGTGCAGGGCGAGGGCGGGATGTATACAGCAGCGGACCGTGCAGGTAAGAACGGTGTGTCGGTGGGGCTGGGCTGAGGGGGTGTTTCGACAGACGATGACAGGAAAATTAAGGGGCATATTATCAAGGACGGCGTAACAAATTATCGCCGGTTTAGCAGCAGAAAACTGCCGCTAAACCGGCGATAATGGGCTTGATAATATGCTCTATGGAATTCCCATAGCAGCCCATGTTCTGCTGTGAACATGGGCTTCTATGGGAATTCTCTGCGCCATATTATCAAGCCCATTATCGCCGGTTTAGCGGCAGTTTTCTGCCGCTAAACCGGCGATAATGTTAACGCCGTCCTTGATAATATGCCCCTACATGTTTATTTTCCCTCGTGGTCGTCTGTTGAGGTCCCCCCTCACCCAGCCCCACAGCCACACCGCTCTTATCTGCACGGGCCGCTGCTGGAGGTATAGTTACTTTAGAGTGCGAGTTATAGTTACTGGAGATAGCTATGACCAGGGCCGGACAGGGAACAGAAACCGGCCCTGGCTCAGCAGGCCCCCCCTTGGGTGAGGGGGAGTGCGGCCGAGCAGTTTGCGAGGGCCGGTTTTGGCCGATTTTGTTAAGGGGGGCCGATATTGCCGACCCCCGGTAACAAAAACGGCCCCCAGGGCCCAAACATCAGCCCCACCCTAGCGGCCTACCGGGGAAACGCCCGGTGCCCGCTATGGCCAGTCCGGCCCTGGCTATAACTGGTGAATTTCGCATTTTTGTTTGTTTAAAACTGTATTTTTTAACTGACATTTTCACCGAACTATAAAGTACTTTAAACTTTGGTCTTTTCAGTGAATTTCTATGATTTATTTTAATGCAAATTAACATATTATTACAATTCCCAACTATAAGGTCACTTTAACCGTAGGTTTTTCCAGTGAGTTTATAAGTTCTTTTTAACATAAAGAAAGCTATCCATTACCGTGTGCGGCCTGGAGTTGGCATCAGGGACTGTGCCCAACCCATTAGGGTGCCCAACTCCCTGCCATACACGCCCTTCTGGTGTGCACGGCATGGAGTTGTATGCGTGGCGCAGGGTGGGGCATTTTATTTTTTAATTAGTCAACAGAGCTCTCTCTGTCACTCCCCCTCACAGCCCTGGCAGTCAGGGTACCCCTGCTCGGTTCGTTAATATAGTATTTTATTTTTCAGGACTCGAGAACCAAGTTCCCAAGTCCTAATATGGCGGCTGCAACCTTCCCTTCAGGTTGCAGTCAGCCAATCATAACACACACTTGAGCTCGTGGATCCGCAGATTCGCCATGGGGGATCCGCGGTGGAATGCAGCCAGTGGCATAACAAAGGCCAAGGCAGTGTGGGGGGGTTCCGAGTTCCAGGTGGGCCCCTCAGCATAGTACCCTGGCCTGAGTCCGGAGGGGGACCCCTCTGTGTATTTTGCAGGGGGGGGCCTCAAGTTTCGTTACGCCCCTGCCTGCAGCATGAAAGATATATAAATGCTGATGCTTAATTTCTCAAAATCTACTAAACGGATTTACACTGAATAATAAAAAGCACACTTTCTGGTTGAAGATTAACTTTCTGACAAATTTGGTGAAATTCAGTGCAGCCATTTTTGTGGCATCACAATGAATTTTTATAATGTAAAGTAACATTTTATTACAATTCATAACTATAACTTCAGTTTAAACTTTACTTTTTTACAGTAAATTTCTATGTTTTTAACATAATGTAAGATGTCTCTTGATATGCGCGGTGTGGGTTGGGCTGCTGGACCTGCACTCGGCTGCCCACTGGCATCCAACCCCGCGCTGCAGCGCAAGACTGCCTATGTCATATAACAATATAAAGGGTGTCATTTTAAGTAAGGCATGACTATTGGCATTGCCGTACCGCCAAAAAAACAAAATAAAAAGCGGCGGGTCTATTTACTTTATAAAGGGATCAGGACATCAACATGTATAAAGCAGACTAATTGGCTTTGTCAAAAATTCACCAATAACTATAATCAAATGTATATTTGATAAACTCACACATTGCAATGTTCAATAACAGTGATTGTCTCAAATTATTTTTTATAAAGCATTTAAAAAAATCATTAAACATTTGTTTGTCTTTTTTAAACGTTGTTTAAGCCACAAAGTGAAGTCAGAGAACCAACCACTAGGGGGCCCTCCACTCCAGCGGAAGAGCATACAGCCCCAGCTCTGAATGCTAAAAAACATACGGCAAGCTCTCCTGGGGTCATGAATTCAATGACCCAAGAAACTTATTGTATTGTTTTTTTTTTAAATGTTGCTGTGCTCTGGGTGTGCCACACTCCCTGCAGCCCCCAACAACATTTAAAAAAAGGATGCTGGTGTCCATGCCCCCTCTAGGGGCACCACCAGGAATAACAAAATATTTTAGCAAAAAGCCCTGGGGCATTATGGAGCGTTCCTTGCACACAGCACGGAAGTGAATATACATGAGAGGCTCCTGCCTCGCATTTATTGTTCGTTTTTGCATTTTTTGTGGCACGGTGGGTGCTCAGGTGCCCAGCTGGGATCCCCCATCACTGACATTGATGAGGACCACAGGGGGAGCCCCAGACCCTCGCGGCCCTGGATGGCTCTCCAGACAGCCCCCATACTGGGTTACGGTAGGACCTGGCATTTATCTCTGAACTTGGTGCCCAGTGCCCACTCGGGGCACCCACACCACCAACATTTTTGGGGGCCGTGAGGTGAGCCCCAAGGCCCCCACAGCCCTTGCCAGCTCCCCTGCCAGAACCCACTGTGAGGCTTACAGGAGCCGACTTCGCACCTTCGCTCCCGCCTGCGTGGGACACCATTATTCCCTGCTTGCCGGGACACTGCAGCGGAAACAGGCCCAGGGATGGGATCCCGAGGGCGGATCTATGGCTGGGGCGGCATGCCCTCCTCTTCTAATTGAGATTATCGGCCGCAGGGAATGGCATCTCCAGAGCCTAATCAAGAAAGCACTAACCCCGCCCTTTATTGATATGTGGCCCCAGGGGATGGGGTTCCTGCAGACTACCTAAGGCTCTGAGAGGCAGACTGTGCACCCCCCCTTCCCTTCTAATAGAATTTAGGCCTGGGGATGGCATCCCTTGGGCCTGACAACAGGCTCGGGGAGGGGGAATGTGCACTTACCTACCCATTTAAAATAAATCTGCCAACTCCACAGGCCATGGCCCAACCTGGGGTGCACAAAATTAAAACAGGTGAGAGCCTGCTAGTTCATTTCTATTGGAGCCACGGATCCACAGATCCCCTGCAGATCCGCAGTGTCACTAAAATAAAAGGTAAGTATTTTGCCGCGGGGGGGTCTCTGCGGTCCTGGGTATCCCTACCCTTCCCTCCTATATGTTTTTAAAACTTTTTTGCCAGCACAGGGGACCGAGGCTCCGTGTCCTAAAATGGATGCTGCCCAATCATTGTTGATGTGGTGGCAGCCAATCAGGTCTTAGGTCAAGATATGTTGGCTCTGTAGATCCTCGAGTGTGTGACATATCTATATATTTTGAACCTTAAGTTCTCTATACTATGTAAAGTATCAAATAAAATAATGGATGATGTCATTAGTGATGTCATCAGTGATATCATCAATAATGTCGTTTGAGATTTCATTGATGTGTTCAATGGTGTCATTTGAGATGTTATCATTGATGTCATCAATGAGGTCATGGAGCATGTCATAAGTGATGTAATATGTAAGGTCATGAGTAGTGCATGGCGGAGGCACAAGTTATAGTTAGCCTTGATAAATATAACTGTTGAATTCCTGTGTTTTTTTTTTTAGTTTAAGATGTAATGTTGTCATTGAAATTTCCACCTAACTATAACATTACTTTAACCTTTGTTTTTTAGTGAATTTCTAAGTTTAAAAAAAATGTAAAGTAAAATATTGTTACCATATGTAAGAAACACGTTACTTTATCCATTTTTTTCAGTGAATCCATAGACACACATTGACACACAAACTCCATGATTCCACACATCGGTGCATGTGGGCCGGACTCCATGTTTCCAGTCCTCGCCTGACACAAATATGTTATCACGTGAACGATGGACCCATGCACTAAGCCCGAGTTGCAAATGGAGGAGGCACGCAGACAAATTAACAGAGCGAGCCGAGCCGTGGGTCTGACTTGGCTCTGACAGCCCATGCACGAGCCGAGCCATGTAAGGTTTTGGCATATATGGTAAAAATATGACACAATCTCTTCAAAATGTAAAAAAAAGTGTATTGCTTTAACATGAAGACGCATTTCACCTTTGTACATCGGACTATATGTCCCTCCGTAGACAGACATTAATTAAAAGCGATAGCTTTTCTAAACCTTCACGGCTCTCCCCCAATGCCATTAGTGAACTAAGGGCTACCTCAGTAGTCCTGTGAACCCTAAACGTGGCCTAGATTTTTTATTATAGATGGAGTAACATTATTGTCTATTAAATCACACATAAGAGGTGCTTGTTTACTGTGCACATCCGGAACTCGTGTTTGAAAGTGCACTTTACTTTTATATGATAATAAAAGAGAAGGAGGCTCTGTGAAATAAACTATGTGCCTAGGATCACACCATTTGGGGGCGCAACTAAGGCAGGTGTTGAATCCAGGTTATCTGGTTACACAATTTGAAGTTCAACTCTCTCTCTGCCCCCCCTTCTCATCCGACCCTCCTGCTCTCCACTCACCCCTCAACTTACATCAACGGTCGCTGTTTTGTCTTTCGTTCTTGGATCAGGAATGCATTGATTTGGGGGTGTCACACCCCAAACACCCCCTCCGCCCCAAGCCCAAAGCTACGTACCTGAGAGTGGAGATGGACAAGCCACGCAGAGGTGCCGGTGCCGGTCTGAAATATGCAAAGTACATTACTGCGTGTTGTGCTTCCAAATCACGCCTCTGCTCCATTCCACGAGGAGCAAAAGGGAATATATAAATATTGTCCAAATGTGCGAACGCCGCCAGTTATCAGCAGGGTCGGATTAGGATCAAAAATCGTCCCGGGCGCACCAAGAAAAAGAGCCCCACATTTGCGTATTGCCTTTCCGCAAAACACTGCTTCAGCGAAGTTCTATGAAAAGAAAGGGGGTGAGGCATGTTTTATTAACTTCACTTAGATAAAAAAAAAATGCACAGAAGAGTTCACACTGCTGAGCCAGACATGAATGCAAGTGAGACCACTTCCGCTCAGGTCCCCTGCCCCCGCTCAATCAGCAAACATTAATGGGCCGGCCCAGCGAGAGAAAGGGAGGGTACAATCGCCCATCTGCCTCTAGAAAGGCCACTCAGGCACCCACTGGGCCCAGGCACCCACTGCGCCACTGGTGGCATCCGAACAGCACAGACAGCCCCCAGGCTGCTCAAAAAAGCAGCCCACAGCTAGAACTCGGCTACCAGACCTTCGGCCATTTCCTGAGTGCCCATGATACCAATCCGACGCTGGTTATCAGCTCTACAGCAACCTAACTATACAAACGATTCCTTTTGTGCCTCCACGTGCGTCCTCGTGCCAGGTCCACAGAGAAAGAAAGGGAAGACGGACTCAGTCAATCAGCAGATTTGTAGAGAGCTACTTGCCACCGGTGAGGGTATCTAGGCGCTGTCCCAGAGATACATGACAGTATGCAGATCAGATGATACGTAATTTCGGCAGTAAAACACAGCCATAAAGCAAAATACAGATATTAAAATTTCATGAAAAAATTCAGGTCCACAGTTGTACACAAATTGAAAAATCAACAAGCAATTAATTATATGATAAAAGCAGACACTATAAAAACATTCAAATGAAACTACAGCAAAAAGAGGCCAGAGTAAGGGAGTCATACCATGGGGATCAGCACCCAGGGCAGAGCCATCAGATAATGGGCAGACCCATCAGGTACAGGGCAGACCATCAGATACAGGGCAGACCATCAGGTACAGGGCAGACCATCAGGTACAGGGCAGACCCATCAGGTACAGGGCAGACCATCAGGTACAGGGCAGAGCCATCAGATAATGGGCAGACCCATCAGACACAGGGCAGACCATCAGGTACAGGACAGACCCATCAGGTACAGGGCAGACCATCAGGTACAGGGCAGACCATCAGGTACAGGGCAGAGCCATCAGATAATGGGCAGACCCACCAGACACAGGGCAGACCATCAGGTACAGGACAGACCCATCAGGTACAGGGCAGACCATCAGGTACAGGGCAGACCCATCAGGTACAGGGCAGACCATCAGGTACAGGGCAGACCATCAGGTACAGGGCAGACCCATCACGTACGTGCCCCTGTGGCACATTTAGGCAAATGTAATCTCACGGCTTCTGTCTGTTAAAAATACATTTGTTTTCCTTTTAGCAACTGCGCACTTTAACAAGCATTTACAATGCAATAGGTCTCGCATTTGCGAGAGTTAGAGCTATTGGCATTGAAATGACAATGTCTTTTACCCATGTGTTTTGGTTTGGAGTGGAGTGGACATATAAACAAGCATTTGCAATGCAATCCGTTTCGCATTTGTGAAAGTTAGAGCTCTTGGCGCTGAAAATGATAATGTTTTTTACTTTTGTTTTTTTGTATGCAGTGGAGTTATGATAGTTGCATAGTGCTTTCGCCATTCGTATGACCTCGAAGGTTCTGGAGAACCAGAAAATGTGAAATAGGTTACATGTGAGGGGGAGACAAGAGTAATATGCTGGCTGGAAAAAAATAACAACATTCTGGAAATAGCAAACACTCAGAGGGAATGGATGATTAAAGCATGTGAAAGGTAAGCAGGAACAACAGTCACCGTAATGCTTTTACACTTAATTTTCAGAAATCAAGTGTTTTTGCCTGAAAAGTTAAAAACATGAACGCAGGACTGGAAGGAACCTGTTTCAATGTCCATTGCTAATATCCTCACAAAGCATAAGTAGTATCGTTTAAAAAGACCACATCCCTGAACACTGATCCGCGGTACACATTTTATGAACTAAAATAAGGAAAAACACTGATAAGGATCACATAACATTTTTCTACTTTATGCTTCAACCAGGTGTTGCAGTACCTCCAGGAATGGTGCACCCCACTTCCGGGAAAACAATGTTGTTCAAAGAAAGATGAGAAAACGAAAGTAGCGCTTCACTGGCAATTACTGTAAAGTGGCGCTAATGTGTGTGGTTCTGAATAAAACCAATCTGGCCGTTTTGTAACCACTCTGTATTGCTTTATTTAAATTCTTTTTTATTTCATACTTTGAGCCATTTTTTTCTCTCTCCGTTCGAGGCTGCTTTGTGGAATAGAAAAATGTTAGAAAAATATGATATTTCCAGCAAAAGTGTTTCTTTCTTTTTTGGATACATTTCATAAGGGAACAAATAAAGTAAAGGAGAGGGAAGAGAGAGAAAGAGCCTTTTCTTGAAGTCGTGGCTTTCAGCAAATGAGGAGGAGCGAGACTGAGACAGAAAGAGAGGGAATAAGGGAAAGGCGGGACCGGTATCGGCCCTGCCGCAGATATGGCGGGGCACCGACCCCCCCCCCCCCCTCCCTTCCCCCCCCCGCCTGCTCGCCCGGCCCGGCACATTCCCCAATCATGGCGGGGATTGGCTGGCGGGGCCGATCCCTCGGCCCGGAAGCGATTAAGGCGCTTCTGGGTCGAAGGGGAGCAAGGGGCAGGCCGGTTAGAACTGACCTGCCCCCAGCAGTAAGAATAAAAGGCTGGGAGCGCGGAACTCGAACTCTTTGTCCCGCGCTCTCAGGCATACGGCACGCAGCCTCTAGGAGGCTGCTAACTTTTGTTTGTTTTTTCTATTACAGGTCTTCGTGTTTGCTGTTTGCTGTTTGCGGCGGATTCGTGGAGAAGCGAAGACGGCACGGAGGCGTTTTTTACCCCACAGCTCGAGAGTTTTGCAGCGACTGTGTGCGAGAAGTCCCTGGCATCTGCAGCTCTGTGAAGCATCGAGCGAGGCAGCGGCGCGAGGCAATTTGAGCGGATCGTCGCCCAGAGAGCCTGGGGGTATCGTGTAAGGTGCGCGCACGTGCCGATAAGGTACAGAGGAGGGGGGGACCGGGGCATGTGTAGCGAGTCACTGTGGCCTAACGGTAAGGTCTGAGACTCTTACGCGAAGGATACCGGTTCAATCCCCATTGATTCTGTTCATTGAGAGCGCTGGGGGTCTGGACATACAGGTTTAATCTCCGTTGATGCTAATTGTGTATTCAAATGTTAGAGAGCCACTGCGGCCTAACGGTGAAGGTCTGAGACTCTTATTGTCAAGGTTTCCGGTTCAATTCCCCTTGATACTGTTAGAGAGACTGTTTATCTGTTCAGCTGGAGTACAGGCACCTATAAAAATAATAGAGTGTCACTGTGGATAGGGGTGTTACAGTTACAATTTTCATTTTCATTGATTCTCTTCAGTTTGGTCTTTATTCACAGGGTTACAGGTTCAATCTCCATTGATTCTGTTCAGTTTGATCGCTTTTAAGGTGTGGGAATAACAGATAAGGTCTGGGGAGTCAGGGTTCTTGTCCCAGTGTGGCCAGCCAGCACCTTTGGTCCTGGGGGCAGTGTAAGTTATTCACAACGTCAAACTGTGGTTTAATATTGCAACAAAGACTATGCTAACTTGATTTTCGCCGTAGGAATACTGTGGGAGTGCGCATCACGCCAGACAAGGGGGTGTGACTGACGGCGTCGCAGCGAGGGTACACAGGCAGGCCTGCACTTCACTGCTTCTGTGGGCTGCGAGGCTAAGAGTTCGCTCGCCTTACCGCCCGGGTTAGCTGGTGTGGTGCAGTCCCGGTTGCGTGGTGCTTGTGGCCAGTTTATGTACTCCCAACGTAAGGTAAGGGTCTGTTGTGTCCCGGTAAAGTGACGAGTAGCATTGTATTTGCAGGATATTGAGTGATCAGTGTGTGGGTTATCTGACATTTTGGGGCTCAGAAAAAACATGTCGGGTAAATGGGGGGCCAAGCGTTCCCGCATGGAGCATATGCTGGAGGCCATGATGCGCAGGATGGCGACAATGGATAGGAGATGGGGAAAGGTAGAACAAATGGGGCTCAGCTTAGCGGAGCTCAGGCAGAAAGTGGAGGATCAGGGCGGGCCTTCAGGCATGCCCAAGCGGACAATAGTGCCCCCAAAGCCCAGGGGGGAATTAGAAGCACTCCCCAAGTGGGTTTGGAAGCAAGAAGGGGAAGAATCAGGACCCAAAAACAGGGCAACCTTTAGAGACACCTGATGGGGGCGGTCCCTCCGGTCTTCCGGTTACGCCAGAGACCCCTAAAGTAATTCCTGATATAGCGCCAAATGTCCCAGTGACACCTGTGCCAGTACCTGCACCAATTCCGGTGCCTCCAGCAGCCGACCCGGTAGTACCAAGTGTCATACCAGTATTGCCCACATCATGCCCAAGTGTCCCGGTCCTGAACCCTGTTGCCCCGGTCCCGGTTTTAGCGCCTACAGGGGGTGGGCAAGTCCCGCTGGAATTAGCTTCACAGATAGCGGCAGTCCTTCCTTGGTTAGGTAAGGGGGGGATGTTACCACTGTCCGTGGGCGCCAAAGAAGTAGGGGAGGACCCACTGGCAGAGGCACAACGAATGGTGGCAAGGATTATGGCTGCCTCGAGCGGGGAGCTGAGCCTGGGAGCGAATAAGGCCAGTCAACCCCAACCAGCGCTGCAGGAGAGCGACAGTGGAAAAGACAAGACGGCGGAGCCAGCGGGAGTTGGGGCAATATGTAAGGAGCTGGCTTTGCCATTGTTGGCCGCGGGGGCGTTACCCTCCAGGAGGGAAAATTTAGCACGGCATGTAACACGCGGAGTGAGGGAATTGATTTGGTCTGGTGCGTATGTCAACATGTTTTCTTTACTGGTTGACAACAGGGAAATGGAGTATGCTAAGAGGCAAAAAGATTGGATGCTTCCCAGTGAGTGGCGGGTAGAAATGTCAAGATTCAGGGTAGAGGAGACATTGACCAACTGGATAAGGGCTTTCTCAGTGTTTATGGCCATAATACCTGA
Source organism: Triturus cristatus (assembly GCF_964204655.1). NCBI lineage: Eukaryota > Metazoa > Chordata > Amphibia > Caudata > Salamandridae > Triturus > Triturus cristatus. The sequence goes on from NC_140585.1 coordinate 42,351,094, forward strand.
GCGGTCGCCCAATCTTCAAGCAGAAATGGCGTGTTATCAGAGCAGGGTAGCGATGACACATGATAAATATGGTGGCGTAGGTTGGAAAGAATATGACATGAATTTCAGGAAGGCAAAAGAATTTGATCCTTCACTCACATGGGACCGGGTGGACTCTATCTCATGGTTTGACCAGTTTGGCCCAGGACAGCCGGGCAATGCAGGGCAAAATTGGGGCAAGGGTCACACTTCTCAGCCACCTCAGTCCTTTCGGCCAACGCAAACCGGGGGCACGGCCCCGGGTACAGGGAATGGGGGAGGGCGAAAATGAGTATGCTGGGATTTCAGTAGAAAGTCATGCACCAGAGCCCAAGGCACCTGTAAATTCAGGCACGCATGCTCCATATGTAATCACCCCTCTCAACCACAGTCGAAATGCCTTAAAAAAGGGAATGCATTTTCAGGAAATAGAGGGAGGAAGTAGCAAGAATAAAGAAAAAGGAGAAAAGGTAACGCATTCACCCATTGACGTATTTGCTATGACCCCCTGTTTAAATAGGTACCCAGATCATGCCACAGCTAGGATGTTACAGGAGGGGTTTTTGTATGGTTTCAGGATCCCAGTTGGGAATTACAAAGGGACACCAGAGTGCAAAAATCAGTTGTCTGTAAGATCAAACCCAGGGGTGGCAGCGCAAAAGATTAATAAGGAACTGCGCCTGGGTAGAATAGCGGGTTCATTTGACTTCGCCCCTGAGCCAAACATTGTCTGCTCCCCCCTGGGGGTGGTCCCAAAGAAGGAAGAGGGGGAGTTCAGGTTGATTCCTAATCTATCGGCCCCCAGAGGCAATTCATTGAATGACGCCATCAATGAGGAACTCTGCAGTGTGAAATATGCTTCCTTTGATCAGGCTGTAGAGATGTTGAGGGTTTTGGGTCCAGGGGCATTGCTGGCTAAATCGGATATTGAATCTGCATTCCGGCTGCTGCCGGTTCATCCTTTAGATCATCCCCTGCTAGGTTTTTCATTTCAAGGGAAATTCTACATGGATAGGTGCATGCCCATGGGTTGTTCTGTTTCCTGTGCTTACTTTGAAAAATGTTGTTCATTTTTGGAATGGGTTTTCAGGCAGGCGACTGGACACCAATTTGTCATGCATTATCTTGATGACTTTCTCTTTCTGTGGTCGGCGGGCTCCCGGGAATGTGCAGGGGGATTGGAGGCATTTTGTGTGCTCATGCGTACATTTGGGGTCCCCCTGGCACCAGGGAAGACAGTAGGGCCAGCAACCACAATTGAATTTTTAGGCATTGAATTGGATTCAGTACAAGGGTGTTTTAGATTACCTGAACAAAAAACAATGAAATTTCGTGCAGCTTTGCGAAAGTGTCTGTCAAAGGATAAAGTAACCTTACACCAGCTGCAGCAGACAGTGGGACAGTTGAACTTTGCGCTACGGGTAATACCTATGGCACGACCATTCTCACGTTCCATCTCACAGGCCATGACAGGCCTGCACGAAAAACATCATTACACAAGACTGTCGTCTGAGGTTCGCCAGGACATGCGGATTTGGATCGCATTTCTGGAGGGTTTCAACGGCAGGGTAGTGTCGCCCGGTCTCCCCACTACTTCTGCTGAGTTGGGTTTATGGACTGACGCAGCGGGCAGTGTGGGATTTGGTGCCATACTCGGGAACCAGTGGGTGGCCCAACAGTGGCCGGCTTGGTGGGTCGAGAGTGGTTTAACAGCCAACATAGGTTTTTTGGAACTGTTCCCCATTTGGGTGGCATTGACGGTGTGGCCCCATCATCTGCAGTATCAGTCGGTGATTTTCTGGTCGGATAACATGACAGTGGTGGAATGCATCAATCAACAGGCGGCACGGTGCAAAATGATTCTCCGCCTGCTGAAAGAGATAGTGCTGTTATGTATGAAGCTGAACATACAGTTGAAGGCTAAACATGTCCCGGGGGTGCTGAATAATGCTGCTGACGCACTCTCTCGCTTCAAGATGCAGGTTTTCAGGGAACATCTACCATCTGCAGAGACAGCACCAGCACACTTCCTCGAAGTACTTTGGCAGATTGGTGCCCCCAACTACAGAACCTCGTGGCTGCTAGCCTAGCACCCAGGACCAGGAAAGCTTACGAAGGGGCGTTTTGGTCTTACTGCACTTTTTTGGGGAAGGGCTGGGAGGATAGCTGGCATTCCTCTTGTTTTTAGAGAACTTGCATAGGGAGGGGCGCTCCGCGGCAGCAGCCAGGCGACATGTAGCAGCAGTTTCTTTCTTTGCACAGATCAGGGACACAAAATTTGAGAAAAAAAGTGATTTTTACAGCTAAATTTGAGGTTTGCAGGGGATTCTGGGTAGGAAAACGTTGGGGGACCCATGCAAGCAATACCTCGCTGGACTCCCCCGGGTGTCTAATTTCCAGAAATGTATGGGTTTTGTAGGTTTCCCAAGATGGCCGCCGAGCCCGGGGCCAAAAACCCAGGTGACTCCCCTTGCAAAACCAGGTTGTTTTGTGATTGGTCATTCTGATGTCTCCTCAATAGGTTTTGCGCCCTTGCCTATCGCGGGTACTTAGGGCACCCATATGAGTGATGTACAATTTTTATCGGGAGACTTGTGGGAATGCTGGGTGGTTGGAAATTTGTGGATCTACGCAGATTCCGGAACTTTCCACCACAGAAATGTTAGGAAAATGTGTTTTTTTTGACAAAGTTTGAGGTTTGCAAGGGATTTTGGCTAACAGAACCTGGTGAGAGCCAGACAAGTCACCCCATCCTGTATTTCCCTGGGTGTCTAGTTTTAAAAGATGTATAGGTTTGCTAGGTTTCCCTAGGTGCCGGCAGAGCTAGGGCTCAAAATCCACAGGGAGGCACTTTGCAAAAAAAGGGTCAGTTTTCACTGTAAAATGTGGTGTGTCCACGTTGCGTTTTGGGCCGTTTCCTCTCGCGGGCACTAGGCCTACCCACACAAGTGAGGTACCATTTCTATCGGGAGACCTAGGGTAATACAGAACTGTAGAGCAACTGTTATTACCTATTGACTTTTGATGCATTTCTGCCTTCCAAATGTAAGACAATGTGTAAAAAATAAGTCACTTTGAAAAATGTCCTATAATTCTCATGCTAGTATGGGTACTCACAATTTTGGAAATGTGCAAATAACTACTGTTTCTAAACTCTATATTTTGTTCCAATTTCAGAAATACATAGGTGTCTCTCATACTGATTTTTCCATGTATATATTTTCCCAAATTAATTGCTATATACCCGGTACATAATAAAAAACCTTTGCAAGACCCTGCTCAGTTATTGGCTCTGGGTTCGTCGGGTTCTTGGTGAACCTACAAGTCCTATATATCCCCACAACTAGAAAGGTCTATCGGATGCAACAGTATATTGCTTTCAAACATCTGTCATAATTAGAAGAAGTTACACATGAAAATGTTTGCGCAAATGGTTGTTTTTTTCCAACTCATTTTCAATTTTTCCTATTTTCAACTGTTAGTTTCTATAAAGAAACCTTGAAGGATCTACACAAATGACCTCTTGCTGAATTCAGAATTTTGTCTACTTTTCTAAAATGTATAGCTTTCCAGGGTTCAATATTGTTTTCATACCCATTTCTAGCATTAACTGTAAGAAGGTTGAAAGCACAAAAAATAGCAAAAATAGGCTGTGTCCCAGTAAAATGCCAAAACTGTGTAAAAGATTTTGGTTTTCTGACAAAGGTCTGTCAGTCCCTGAAAGCTGGGAAATTGTGATTTCAGCCCCATAAACCCTTTGTTGACATCATTTGAAGGGAAAAAAATAAATGCTTTCATTTGCAAGCACTTTTTTCCCATTTTTCCAAAAACAAAAGACATTTATCTGTATTTTGGCTAATTTCTGGGTCCCCTCCAGGGGAATCCACAAACCCTGGGTACCTTTAGAATCCCCATGATGTTAGAAGAAAAGGACGCAGATTTGGCGTGGATACCTGGTCAAAAAGTTACAGGGGCCTAAGCGCGAACTACCCCAAAGAGCCAAAAAAAGGCTTAGCAGAGGGGGAGAAAAGGCCTAGCAGCGAAGGGGTTAAGGAACTCAATAAATTAAAGTATTTAATCTGTTGTGCCAACCAACGTCACAGATTAGGAGTCAATGGCGTTGAAGCGTTTCGATGGTATCGTCCTGGTTTACACTATCTTTATCAAGACTGTAATATTGACTCTCATAATGTATATGTAAAACCAACCAGTATTATATACCTTCCGGGCTGGCCCGTCCGGTATTGCTGATAATCCTTAAGTACATCCAGAGATGTCTCTTGGGAAATACACTGATTCCTAGTTACACGGTTTTCTCCGGTTGAGATAAGTCCCCCAAATTTGTTTTCAATCTTTGAAACTGTCCTTCAATTGGAGAGTGAGTCTGCAAGTTGTAGGGTCTGTAAATTGTAGTTCTCAAAGAATTAAAAACCTTTTTACTGTATTTTACAGATACTGCCCATCATCAAATTGGGCCACAATATGTCGGCGCTTCAATGCGTCCTGCCTGTTATAATCGTAAAACGGAGTCAGTAGTTGTGCAACACTTCAAACAGTATTAAAGTGAAAACACAACACAAGAAAAATCCCACAAACATATTGCAAAATAAAGTACATTTTAATGAATAAATCAAGACCACAGCATCCAATCAGTAGAATCAGAGCTATGCAAGTTTAAAAGTATCACTGAAAATAGCACCAAAAAAAGCACAAAGTGCCAACTGTGGTTATCTGGTTGCGCTGGACCAGGATAAAGTCACAAGTTCTGGATGGCTGCAATGGAGTGTGGGAAGGCTACAGGGACCCACTTAGGCCCGCTGAATGCAGTACCGTGATCCTGGTTGCGAAGAGATGTGAAGTCCCACGTCGCGGATGCGTCGCGCTGCAGAGGCGATGCAATGTCCTTGTATGGAGATGTGTTGCACAGCAGCAGTTTTGATAGGCTTCAATGGGTGAGGTGATGTCCTTTCATGGAGATTCGTCACGCAGCGGTACTCCCGATGGGCTGCATTGGGTACGGCAATGTCATTGTGTGGAGATGCATCACACTGTGATACTTCTGATTGGCTGCATTGGGCAAGGCTATGCCATGGCATGGAGATGCGTCACGCAGTGGTGGTTCCGATGGGCTGCGTTGACAATGTGAAGTCTTTGCATCAGGGGCGTCCGTGCAGGAGAGGCAATGCATCAGTTCCAAGGGCAATGCGTTGAGCAGCACAGGCAATGCACCAGTTATGCGGGAGATGCGCTGTGCCGCGGAGGAATCCACAGATGGGCTGGCAGAGCATCTTCAGGCCCATTTCCAAGGTTCCAGGACTGGGGTGGCACCACTTGGGAGGGCAGGACTTACAGATGACAGAGACCAGATGCTAAGTTCAAGGTTGTTAGAAGCCTGTTCTGTCCCTGACGCATGTGATCAGGAGGCGAGCTAACTTTCCCTTGGAGTCACTCTGCGGTCCTGGGTGTAGTGATGCAGGCCCAGTCCTTCTCACACAGGGCACAGGCCGGCAGAGTAATAGTCCTTCAGCAGCACAGCAATCCTTCTTCCTGGTAGAGTCCACAGGTCCGGAAGTTTACTGAAGAGTTGGGTCTGAGGGTTTAATATTTATACCTGGTGCCCACTTTGAAGTAGAGGAAGCTTCCAGAAGCTTCCACTCCCCTGAGATGTAAGACATTTCCTTCCTCCCTCTTCTGGCCCCAGCTTGTCTGGGGTCACAAAAGACCAGTGTCAAACCCTTTGTGAGATTGCTTCAGGCAGAGCCTTTGTGATGAGCAAGTACGCTGGGTGACAGCTCCTCCCCCTTATTAATTCAGAGTGGCCCATTCTGCCAACATCTATCTTCCTTTTGTCTTACTGTCTGGGAACAATACACAAGGACCAACTGCCAGCTTCACCTAGACATGTGCCCCAGGATCAGGCTGCAGGTACTAAATGGTCAGGACAAGAAAAGCACAATGTCTTAAAGGGACATTTTCAGAACCGTGATTAAAAATCTGATTTTACCATTAAAGAGGGCATTTAATTACAATTCCATAGACACCAAACTCGCCCTTCCTGCCTACTCCCAATTGGATGCTACAGCTTATTAAATGTAATAAGGTAACTCAAATGTTATACTATGGGAGAAATAGGCCTTGCAGTAGTGAAAAACAAATTTAAGAGTTTTTCACTACCAGGACATATAAAACTTAAAAGTACATCTTCAACTTTTTAAATACACTGCACCCTGCCCTCCGGGTTGTTTGGGGCCTACCCTAGGTGTGCCTTATATGTATTAAAACGGAATGGTTGAGCACCACAAAAGCCTTATTTTGGCAGGTGGAAGTGACAGTTTAAAACTGCACACACAGGCTGCAATGGCAGGCCTAAGACATGTTTAAAGGCCTATTTAAGTGGGTGGCATAATCAGTGCTGCAGGACCACTAGTAGCATTTAATTTACAGCGGTATAGGTAGTACTATTTACTAGGGACTTACAAGTAAATTAAATATGCCTATTGGGTGTATGCCAATACTATCATGTTTAAAGGAGAGAGCACAAGCACTTTAGCACTGGTTAGCAATGGTGAAGTGTGCAGAGTCCTAAAGTCAGCAAAACAGGAGGGTTGAAGGCAAAAAGTTAGGTCTAACCACGCCAAGGATGCCAGTGCTAACATGCGCCATGATGTGTGCATTGATTGCTCTGGGTATTTTTTGATGCATGGGGGATACATCCATGATCTGGGATCAGCGTGGGTTCTATTAATGTCTCTGTTATATAATTTAGTAGGCGGGGTCAACAAGAAGATAATGTCTATGTGAGTAACTCTGGTGTTGTTGGGCTGAAAAGAAGGTAGATTCACTGCCAGCAGGGTGTGGAGTCACCAGACATCGCTAGGTTTATGTGTTGAGCAGAGATTGCACATATCTGTTTGAGTTCCTTGGTTGGTTTTCGTTGTACTGTCTGTCAGGTCTGCCGTCCATCGAGGTTAAAGTCTTCACCTTGAATGATAGAGGTGATTTTAGTGAGCAGCACCAATGTTTGTTCAGCGATTTACAGAAATGTGGGCAGTTGGCATTCGGGGCACAAATGTTTCATTGCAAAAAGACATTCATTTTATAGACAATTATTTAGTGTTGACTCTAGAACTAGTCAGAACTTCAGCAGGCTTAGAGAGTTGGAAACACAGTTATGATTTGAATGTATAAAATGCGAAGTGGGTCGCACACCGCTCGTCATACTAGCAAATAGCCCCATAGGATTCTGGAGAATGTAGTGACAGCGGCGGGTACACCTATGCCACGAGTAAAAAGTTTAAAATGCCATCCCTGGACACGTGTTTCGAGGTAATTGCCGAGAGGTACTAGACCTGATAACGATTTTAGCAGCTTACACAGCAACCCCACACTCATTTTCCTACTCCCTGCTGACGAGAGGCAACTACCTCGAAACACGTGTCCAGGGATGGCACACGCCACGCATACTTGCATTCACACTCGAGCATAGGTGTATCCGCCGAAGCTGACCTTCAGGGACCATTTTCATTGGGGGAACACGACTGGTAGGTGTAGCAGTGTGCGACCAATTGGGTTTAACTTTATATTCAGGCTCCCTTGAGCCGGTGGAGTCGACGGACTCTGGTTACGCACCTGCGCGCTACGAGAGGTACTAGACCTGATAACGATTTTAGCAGCTTACACAGCAACCCCACACTCATTTTCCTACTCCCTGCTGACGAGAGGCAACTACCTCGAAACACGTGTCCAGGGATGGCACACGCCACGCATACTTGCATTCACACTCGAGCATAGGTGTATCCGCCGAAGCTGACCTTCAGGGACCATTTTCATTGGGGGAACACGACTGGTAGGTGTAGCAGTGTGCGACCAATTGGGTTTAACTTTATATTCAGGCTCCCTTGAGCCGGTGGAGTCGACGGACTCTGGTTACGCACCTGCGCGCTACGAGAGGTACTAGACCTGATAACGATTTTAGCAGCTTACACAGCAACCCCACACTCATTTTCCTACTCCCTGCTGACGAGAGGCAACTACCTCGAAACACGTGTCCAGGGATGGCACACGCCACGCATACTTGCATTCACACTCGAGCATAGGTGTATCCGCCGAAGCTGACCTTCAGGGACCATTTTCATTGGGGGAACACGACTGGTAGGTGTAGCAGTGTGCGACCAATTGGGTTTAACTTTATATTCAGGCTCCCTTGAGCCGGTGGAGTCGACGGACTCTGGTTACGCACCTGCGCGCTACGAGAGGTACTAGACCTGATAACGATTTTAGCAGCTTACACAGCAACCCCACACTCATTTTCCTACTCCCTGCTGACGAGAGGCAACTACCTCGAAACACGTGTCCAGGGATGGCACACGCCACGCATACTTGCATTCACACTCGAGCATAGGTGTATCCGCCGAAGCTGACCTTCAGGGACCATTTTCATTGGGGGAACACGACTGGTAGGTGTAGCAGTGTGCGACCAATTGGGTTTAACTTTATATTCAGGCTCCCTTGAGCCGGTGGAGTCGACGGACTCTGGTTACGCACCTGCGCGCTACGAGAGGTACTAGACCTGATAACGATTTTAGCAGCTTACACAGCAACCCCACACTCATTTTCCTACTCCCTGCTGACGAGAGGCAACTACCTCGAAACACGTGTCCAGGGATGGCACACGCCACGCATACTTGCATTCACACTCGAGCATAGGTGTATCCGCCGAAGCTGACCTTCAGGGACCATTTTCATTGGGGGAACACGACTGGTAGGTGTAGCAGTGTGCGACCAATTGGGTTTAACTATGATTTGAATGTATATCACATCTAATATTAGAAACTAGACACTGTAATAGAACAGATAAGACACCAGAGGGCTCTTTCTGTCCTTAGATATCTACCTCCTGCAGTGGAAGGCACTGCCCAGCTGAATGACAGATCAGACTGTTGATATACAGTATCTGGTTTTTCTCCTATATCTCACCGCCCTTCATCCTGGCCTGTTTCTTTTTTTTTTTTTGAGTTCAAAATGTTTTATTAGATTTTCCATAAGAATGAACAAATACAGACAATACAGAAAAAATTTATCACAAGCGAAAATACCTATATAAAATAAAACATTTCTAAAAGCAGTTCTAAATACAATAGTTAAAGATGTATATATAATCATTTAGAAGGAGGGGAGATAAACTAAAAAGAAGGGCAGGGAGGGAGCCATGAAAAATTGCATTGTCAACTTATTAGAAAAAGGAGCTACATTCATCATATAAGGCGTTAAATAGAATGACTGTAAAACGGTGAATCAAGTATACATATACAATTATAAAGATAAGTATACATCTATGGGTAACCAAAACGAGTGAAACAAATTAGAATTGTGATTGATCCCTTTCAGGGATAATTGAGCACCTCTTCTTGTAAAAATGACCCATGACCACCAAGCATGAACCGATAAAGACGAAATATCCTTCCAGCAAAATGTAATGGACTTTAAAGCAGCTGATATTAGGAAGTTAAACAGTTTACCTTCTAATTCAGTTAAGTTATGCGTAAGATCAACAGCTTTACATATTAATATTTTGTAAGAAATAACATCATGAATATGAAATATTTGTTGAATAATATCCCAAACATCAGACCAAAATTTAAAAATTAATGGACATTCAAAAAGCATATGTCGTAGTGAACCAGGGAGTAATTTACAATGCCAACAAATGTCGTCTTGCATCAGCTTAGCACGAAATAAACGCACTGGGGTCCATAAACAATTAAATAAAATATAAGAATTGGTTTGGTAAAGTGAAACAGGCAGCCATCCTGAAATACTATTAAGCCAAACAGTCGTCCATGTATCGTTGGACAAAGAAAGGGAAAGCTCATCATTCCAAAATGTTGAAATAATATTTAGATTGTTTCCTATAGAATTAGATAATTTTTTATATAAAATAGAGACAGTATGTGATGACGTAGAGATAGTTCGAATATATAGTGCTAAATCTGCTTTAACATTAAATGGAATACCATGAGGGAAGGAGTCTAAAATCGAATTACATAACGATTCATATTTAATAAAATCAGATTGAGGTAAATTAAATTTCATTTGTAAAGCTTCAAAAGAAATAAAAACATTGTCAAAATAGATATCTTTAAGATAAAAGATACCAGCTTTAATCCAAGCATTCCAAAAAGTAACATTACTATTCAATTTAATCACATTACTATGCCACAATGACATATCTTCAGTATGAGTCATAGGGATCAAAAAGATTGAATCCAGGTCATTAAAAATGAGTTTAGTGGATTTAATAATGACCGATTTATGCACATATATTGACCTATTGGACATTGTTAGCAAGGTGGTCAATGGAAAAGGATCCACAAGAGACTGCTCTATATGAAACCATGTAGGTTGGTTCTTTAAAGAGGAAGGAGAAAACCATATGGAACTTTGTTTCAGTATAAATGCTTTGTGATATAGAAAAAAGTCAGGCAAACCAAATCCAGCATTGCATTTAGGTACTTTTAATTTTTTATAACCAATACGAGTTGATTTATTATTCCAGAGAAATTTGGAGAGAAGTCTATCAATGTTTTTATAGAATTGTAAAGGAAATTGAATAGGAATCATAGCAAGTGTATAAAAATTTTTAGGAGCAATAGTCATTTTGATGGAGTCCATTCTACCCCACCAAGAGAGGTGAAGTGAAGACCATTTAGACGTTTTATCTTTGATATAATTCAGAATAAAATTACTATTTAATGTTAATGTTGCTTTTACGGAGGACGCAAATAGAATCCCAAGATATTTTAATTTATCTTTTTGCCACACAATATCAGCCATGGGTAACATATCAGGAGTACAAAAAATGTTTAAAGGGAAGAATTCAGTTTTATTAATATTAAGTTTATAACCAGAAACCATGGAATATTTTGTAATAATTTCTAATAGGGCAGGCATTGAGGATAGAGGTTCACTAATAAATAACAGCACATCATCAGCATAGGCTAAAGCTTTGATATTAATCTCCTTAATCTGAATACCTTTGATATTAACACAATTTCTTATATGAGTAAGGAAAGGTTCAATTCCAATGAGAAATAAAAGTGGAGAGAGGGGACAACCTTGTCTTGTGCCTCTAAAAAGAGAAAACTGACTAGATACTTGACCATTAATAAATAAACGAGCAGTAGGGGCATAATACAGAGCAGAAATCATGCGTATAAACGAAGCACCAAAATTAAATGATAATAAGGTTTGAAATAAAAATTGCCAATGGATTTTGTCGAAAGCTTTCTCTGCATCTAAAGCTAAAATTCCTGCGGGGGAACTTAAAGTGGAACTCTGTTCAATAATGTGTAATAAGGTTCTTGTGTTATTTGTAGAATATCTATTCTTCATAAAACCAGATTGATCAAGATGTATAATAGAATCCAATATAGGGGACAGTCTAGAAGCAAGTATTTTAGCATACAATTTACAATCTTGATTAATTAAGGAAATAGGGCGATAATTTGAAACAAGAGTGGGGTCTTTATCTGGTTTAGGAAGTACAATAATTAAAGCATCAGTAAAGGAACCTGAGATCGTTCCTGAAGAACCAAAAAAAGTAAAAAGTTGAAATAAATAAGGCAAAAGTTGGGACTGGAACTCTTTATAAAACTCAGCTGGGATACCATCTGGGCCAGGGGATTTTTTTTTTTTTATGGATTTAATAGCAGCTAAAATTTCCTCAGTAGTAATGGGTAAATCTAGCTTAAGCCTGTCCGAGTGTGAGATTTTGGGCAAATCACATGTATCTAAAAAAGAGTCCAGTATGGAAGGATCATGAGGATCAGGTTTATTATATAAAGTAGAGTAAAAATCCAAAAATTCCTTAACAATATCATTATGAGATATTGCAATGTTACCATTAGGGCCATGAATTGAGGTAATGTGTGTTCTATCTTTTTTTATACGTAAATAATTAGCTAAAAGCTTCCCAGATCTGTTGGCATTAAAACGGAACTTAGCCTTAGAATTAGAAATTTGGATGCCCGCTCTAGTACTAAGGATTGAGTTAAATTCATATCGAAGCTTTTGTAGCTTGACTTTAAATTGAGGATCATTTGATGAAATAAAAAGCCTTTCAAATTTCGCAATTTGTTTTTCCAAACACCTGATACGTGCGTTGAATGTTTTATTTTCATAGGCCATAATTGAAATAGTTACACCCCTAATGTAAGCTTTAAAGGCGTCCCATCTATTGACCATGGAAGTGGAACCTTCAGGATTGAGTAAAAAATAGTCCTGAATAGCATTTAAGATTTTATGCTTATTATGTTCATTAAGAACAATTCCAGTATTCATACGCCATCTAGTTTGGTTTGCAAAAGTTGAAGTTAAATTCAGAACAAAAGAAATCAAGGCATGATCTGAGATATCAATATTACCAATCTTAGGAGTCTTAACAGATTGGACTAATTGTGTGGAGACTAAAAAATAATCAATTCTAGAATGCGAATTATGTGGATTAGAGAAAAATGTAAAACATTTTTCTGTGGGAAAGTGCAAACGCCAAATGTCCACTAACTTGGTGTTATGAATAAATGACTTAAAAGCATGAAAAACCTTAGGAGGGCGAAATTTAGTACTAGATATTCTATCCAATAATGGGTCAGCAATAACATTAAAGTCACCTCCAACAATTAAAGGAACTTTACCCAACTTTAGAACCTCGGTGGTAATATTAGACCAAAAAAGAGGGTCATCCGCAGTAGGACCATAAACATTGAGCAAAAATATGACTGAATCATGAATTTTAATTTTAGCTATAATAAATCTTCCATCTGCATCCGAAATTTTGCTTAAGACTTGGCAATGCAATTTTTTCGCAACAAAAATAGCCACCCCATTTTTTTTACCAATTGCAGGTGATGAAACAATAGTATCTACCCATTTCTTTTTCATATAATTTAAGATGTTGTCATCTATATGAGTCTCTTGAAGAAAACAAATATCTGCCTTACAACTACCTAAATAATCTAAGATTTTTGTACGCTTAACTGGATGACGTAAACCTTTAACATTTAGTGAAACAACTTTAATATTGTGGATATTAGCCATAATGAAGAGAGAAGGAAGAAAAAGTCAAGAAGAGGAGAAAAAGAAAAGAAGGAGAACAATAATGAGAGAAAATAGTAGCTCCAGAACAAGTAAAAGGAGGTGAAAAAATTAAAAAAAGGAGAAAACGACAAACAGGGTACAAAAATATCAAAGATGAGACGCACATACGCTCAACAAGCATGACCTAACCGTTGGAGCCCAATGTAGTAATGGTTCATTAACCTGTCAGAAAACAAAAAGGAAGTTAGCTATAATCAGGTATTAGAGTCATGAGTATCCATGGATTGCTGTGAACGTTGATCCAAAAACTGACGCAAGTCCTCAGGACGTTGAAAAGATTTTGACAGATTGTCTTTCCAGATACGCATTGTTGAAGGGTCAAAAAGACCATATTTGAATCCAAGACTTCGCAGTTGAGGCCGAAGAGTAGAAAATTCCTTGCGGACTGAGACTGTTTCCTTGGCAAAGTCTTGATGAATAACATTTTTATTCCCATTGACCATTAAGGAAGGAATCTCTCGTGCTGCCTTTCGAATCAAAACCAAATGATGATGTCTGAGGACTTTGAAAATCATTTGACGAGGTTTGGTATGTTGAGGTTTGCGATGTGAAGGGATTCTATGGGCCTTGTCAATCTCAAATTTTTCTGGAAATTTAATTTGTAGAAGCCCAGGAATCAAATTTTCCAAATACAACCTACAGTTGCCACTCTCCACATCCTCTGGTAAATTAAAAATGCGTAAATTGTATTGTCTGTTACGATTTTCCATCTCTAGGAGCCGGGTAGACAAAGGAGATATTTTAGCTACAAGAGGAGTGAAAGTCTCAAGCTTAGCCTTATTATCGTGTATTTTAATTGCATTATCAGATATTTTCATTGACATACTCGCCATTTCCTTTCGAACATTTTTAATCTCTGAGGCAATAGCATCTGTGTTAACACGAAGCGCTTGAATTTCCTCCAAAATTAAGGATAATGAAGGTTCTGTTGATTCTACCGCCTTTGATTTAATTGGCGGAGGTGAAACCTGCTGCTTTCTTTTAGGATGAATATTTTTATTATCCATGTTGATTTGGTAGCAAAAGTAGGATAATAATAATAACAATAAAATAAAATATCAAAATTGCAAAAATAGCAGCAACAACGCAGAAAAAATGAAGGAAAAGAATACTGCAGCAGTAAGAATATCCTTATTAAAGCTGGTGCAGCAGCTATAACAGGCTATGGGAGTGGCTAGGCCCAAGCCAGGCCCTTTCCTGAATGCTTGCTCCGCCCCCTGACAGACAAAGCTGGGAATACCTGAAGGGAGAGCTGGAGGCAGAGGCTGGACACTGGAAAACGCCTCAAACAGCGCCCAAATTCAAGGAAAAGCTCAGCAATCGACAGGTAAGATGCTCAGCACTCAAGCGACCTCATTTGCGGTAAAAACCTGACAGGAATCGTCGTTTTTAATGAAAAACGGGCGAAAAAACGCCGGAGCTCTCTACACGGCGGCCATCTTGTTTCGCGCGCTCGCGCGTCTCCATCCTGGCCTGTTTCTAATCAATATATTATTCTGTCTATGGTGGGCAGTGGATTCTAGAGGTGTCGGAGCATGCATAGCTCCCGGTGTATGCACAGTGTAGCTTAGTGCTTGCTGTAATATAGATACAAACAGTGTCTTCTCCAAAATTGAAATTCCATCTTTTTGATCACAATGCCTTCATCAGATCCTGTTCTTATTTGATATTTAGAATATTTTTCACAATGCGGATCTGTAAGAGATGAGGCATCATTCTTTTATCTCTAGTTTGATTCTGAAATCATTTTCAAAGAATGCAAGTCTATGTCAATGTCTTTCTTCATCTTGGATTGTTCTATATATAGTCAGTTTGGTATTTTGCTCCTAGCTACATTTCCTTCAAAGCATTTGCTCTTGGTCATTATCCAGGATGTCAGGGCTTTCAAAATCAACAAAATACTACTAGTCCAACATGTACAGCAACGTAATAAAGGGCCAGAAGTAGCAATAGTAGGAATAGCGATAACCAAATGGCGAATTCCTGTGGATCGCATTCAGGAAATCGCTCTTCCTAATGTATGAAACTCAGTTTCATTTAGCGATTCCTGGGGACAGATGTACAAAAAAGTCAGTTTGCGATTTCCTGTTTGAATTTTTGTGATTCAAGTTGGAGGTAACTGCAAATGTTTTGCGACTGCATTCCTGGTCGCAAAACACTCCTACGTACAAGTGTGACTCGCTATTAGGAAGGGACACCCTTAACACACCCCTTCCTAATAGCGACTCACAAACCCTATATTTGCAAGTCAGTAATAGGTTGCTGATTCGCAAAATAGGGTTGGCACATGCCAAAAAGCATTTTGATGGTCCCGTTTGCAAACGGTAAAATGCTTCATACATCTGGCCCTTAATGCGTTGCAAATCAACCTACCTCATGAATATTAATAAGGTAGGCCGTAATTTGCGACTCACTAGTAGCCAACACCATCACAGGGATGGTGGCCTGCTGAGGTCAGCAGACCGCCATGTTTGCGATTGCTTTTTAATAAAGCAGTGTTTTTTTTAATACAACCCATTTTCTTTAATGGAAACCTGGATGCGTTTAAAAAGAAAAGTTTCTGTTTTTTTAAATGTTGTTTGTTTGAAGACCACTGCCTTCTCTCAAACAAACATTTTTTTATGTTATTAAATTATTAATGTTTTACGACCGGAATTCGGTTGCAAAACATTACTACATATCATTTTGATTTGGTATTTGGAAGGGATCGCCCTTCCAAATACCGAATCTGAATTTGGTAGCAAACCAAAATTGCGATTCGGCAATGTGCTGCCGAATCACGGTTTGGGTTTGATACATACCAAAATTCTTTTTTGCGGTCGCAAACGGGCCAATTCTAGGAATCGGTCCGTTTGCGATCACAAAAAGCTTGAGACATGTGGGCTTAAGTTATTTGATCCACAAGGTCTCCACTCATTAAAAAAGCAGTAACATCTACAATTTAAGTTTGTCAAACCTATTGCGCACGCAGTGTTCCTCATGTGATGCAGGAGTGTTGGACCCTAGTTAGTCAGTTGTATGAGGGTGGTCCGGAAGTGACTTGACATTTGCCCCTTTACATGTAAAAATTGACATATTGCAGGCACTGCCACAGCCTAGCCACCTTCTCTGAATTGATCCTGACATGAGACTGACTGTGTCCAGCACTACTACACTTCCAGTCACTGATCTGCCATGTGATTGAATCAGAACCAGCCCTTCCGTCTTCTCAGAAGCGAGGTAGGCATGTGAGTGTCCTGCCAGTAGTGTTAATGATATAAAATGTCCTTCAGAAATGCCCTTTACAGGTGGCTGCAATGTTGCCATGCTGTGCCATATCATTTGGCACCCCAATCCAGCAATGTCCTTTCTGGTCTCGCCTGGCGTTAGCAGCGCGCATGCGGTGATCTCGCCAATCAATACAGATTCTGAAGCTTTCAGAGGCGGAGTTGAAGCCCCGCCCATCTTCTTCATTCGCTGGCGTCATCCTCCATGCAAACCCAGGCTCACGATTGAAAAGGAGGCTTCTTAGTCCCTCCTTGTTACCGCCCTGTCCACTGTTAGCCCTGCCCACCGGTATTGGATCTCTCACCTGCGGCGTTACACACTCTCCTTCATTAGCTGCTACGCTCTATATTTTTCGCACAGCGCCGACAGCTTGTTACTTCAGTTCGAAACATTCCACGCGACGTGATCCCAGCAGCCAATTGGGACGCAGCAATAAAGACAACAAAAATAGCGATTGCCCCAGTAAAACTGTACCGCGCTTGTTTTTTACATTGTACAATGTTTTTTTTTTTACTTATTTAAAAAAACTGTATAATTATACCGCTGCTGCAGGAAGGAGGATGGTGCGCGGATCACAAGACACACCTGCTGCCGTGGAGTGGGACAGCTGGTTTCAATCTAACACCGAGGCTGTACGGACAGCAACGGCGCCTTGGGTCCGGATTGTCTAATCCTTATCCCGCACACAGCAAGGGCCTCCTCCCGCGCTCTCTCCCTCGCTGGCGTCTGTGAGCTCAGGCGGTAACTCAGAGCATCCAGTCATGCTGCTGATGCATGGCAGGCTCGTGGTGAAGAACAGCGCGGGTCCCGGCCATGCAGGGGCGCACTGCGGGTCTGCTCGGCTGCCGCTGAGTGGGGAGCACGCTTAACTTCGAGCGCCCGGCCACAGGAGGACACTCGGAAACCCAGAGCAGCTCTTTTTAGTCTGTAAGTACGCTTTTCTTTAGTGGGTTTCGTACTTGCAGCCACAACGTGCTTTGCTACATTCAGCACGCCATGCCCGCTTTCTGCCGTGTTTGCCCGCCCGGTACCGAGATCGCAGCTTTTAATAATTTTTTTCGCTCGCGGCCGCCTGCTATTTCCTTGTGTTTTCATGACTTTTGTTACTATCTCCGCACCAGCGCGTGTGCCACGACTGCATCAAAAGTAAGAAACAGAAAAAAAATGCTTTTCTATTTCTTTACTCTTGATGCAGTCGTGTCACCCGCGCCGGTGCCAAGATAGTATCAAAAGTAATTCGGCCAAGCGTCTCAAAATGCTAACAGGCCAGGACTGGCTGAGCGTGATATTAGGGACAGGGGGCATCAGAGGGCGTCTTCGCTTTTCATTTTCGTTTTTTTCATACTTGTGGTTGTAAGCAAGGTATTGTGAGGTTAGGACCACAAGCCCAGGGCTTAATTTGTGCCGGTGCTTTCCGGTGCTTAGCACCGACACTTATTTACCAGGGCCGGGTCTACATAACACTACGCGTCTGCAACTCTGCACGTCATATCGCAATGTGTATGACAGTATATAAAATTAAATTACCTCAATGACTCACATACTGGTCCACTTACTTACTGCATGAATGAATCCAATATGCAGATCAGATTGTGAGTGACGTGATGATCACAATCCATATTTTAAAATTGCTTTCTTTAGTTAGGCGGCAGCCCTTTCCGGTGAGCGGGACACTGATTGGGCAGAGACAGGGGACTGGTTTTGGTTCTGCGGAGGTAAGGCTGTGTGGCAGGCAGCGTGCTAGATTTTTTTCAAAATGCCTCGCACGCACACACGCATGCACGCACCGGTCCCCACCACGAGTCATCAGTGGTTGAGGCAGTTCTGGGTTGAGGTGGTTAGCCCGCCCGGCCCCGACGTCGTCACAGTGCAGACAGCAGCTGCAGCCTTGCCTAGGCCGCCTATCGAATATAAAGGCAGGCAGGCAGGCCAATGCTCGGCCTCCCACCACCAGGGCAGTAACCGTAAGTAACAGCCTTAAATAATATAATAAGAAATGAAATTACCGAAGCTGGTTTTTTTTGGGGGTGGGGGGGGTTATGACCTTGTGGGTGGCGTGACATGACGGTCACCATCATCGGGTGGCAGTAGCTTCGGTTTCACATGAAGTCCGTGGTTCAGTAAGTATAATGCCTCTGCCCGGTCCGGGCCAGGCCAGGAGGAGAAGGCTGGAAGAAGTGCAGGGGCCATGCAGGGCCTTTAACTTTACTTAAACCCAGACTTTAGCAGCGCGGTTGCGTGGCCTAGTCTCAACAAATTGGGGGCTGCCTCACTCGCACAATACCTGTAGTCTTTTTAGAAGCACCAGCAAGTCCACAGTGCACGATTTATGTTCACGGCATCACACCTCACTCATCATGCATACAGATTTAATTCTGATCTTTTTCTGCACTACGTTACTGAAAAAAGAAATTGCACGGCGTCCCATTTTTCTCTGCGTTTAAAATGTTTGTGCAACGTGACCACCAAAGAATGTGTGTATTCTGTGGCAGCAAAAATTGCGCAAAATATATAGAGCTTCATTTTCTACATACTTTTTATAATACAGGGCAGTTCTAGAAGTTTTCACATCCGTCAATCTGTCCCATGTCATGGGTCCGTCTTTCAGACATTTATACAAAATGTGTTTCCATTGAGGTGCGCGCAGCTTGGGGGTCCAGACATTGTGAGATTAAAGCTAGCGGTGCTAGATGAGTTAAAGGCCACACTTGTGGTGTAACCTCGAGAAACAGTACTCCTGAGGGGGAAGCCGGG
The DNA here is from genome assembly GCF_964204655.1 of Triturus cristatus. Classification (NCBI taxonomy): domain Eukaryota; kingdom Metazoa; phylum Chordata; class Amphibia; order Caudata; family Salamandridae; genus Triturus; species Triturus cristatus. Next base: position 42,370,288 of record NC_140585.1, read on the forward strand.
AGCAGAACCTATTTTTAAAAATTTGAGTGTCACTTGTTGATTGTATTTTGTTTTAAACTTACCTCATTTGAGCACTTGCAAAATAATACCCTCGCTTGACTTCGCTGCACAGTGGACTTAACGCTGAGAGCGGACTTGGGACAAAACAACTTTCTCGGATGCCATTGCCGGCGTGCACCGAGGCCACGCCCCTTCGAGGCCACACCCTCCCAGTGCTCCCTCTCCACCAATAAATATGTGCCTTTGGCAGAAGCGCAGCGGACGAGCGCAGCGGGCGCGCCTAAGGCAAGCCCGTCTGCGCCCGTCCGCGCCAGGGCGGTCCTAGGGCCAGCCACCCTGGACCGTCCCGATCATGCTAGTCTGTCATACTCCAGGGACTCCCTGCTTCGACTGAACCAACCCCTACAGCCTTCCTGTACCTTCTCCCTCACAGGTGAGAGCCTGTGCACTCACTGTCCAAACTGTCCTTTCAAATTCACCCCTGCTGTGAAGAACCAACTCCCCCCGACAATCATTAAAATGGGCTTGTTAAATTGTCGATCCTTACCCAAGCACACCCAGGAAATACATATGCTACTAGAAGAGGAGACATTTGGGATCCTATTTCTCACAGAAACGTGGCTCGGACCAGAATCGGACTTCGACATTGCCCAGGCCCTACCTCAGGGTCTTTCACTTCAACATCTAGACCGAGCGGAGGGTAAGGGAGGAAGCATCGCGATTATTTATAACAATCAATTCACATGTCGTTTTCACGACAGCCCCCTATCGAACTGTGAAAATATACATTTCAACATTCAACTGTCCCCTTGTAACTCCCTCTCAGGAGTCCTCATTTACCGCCCACCAGGGCCTTTAGGCCAATTTTGTAGCTCTCTACTAGAATTTTCAACTGCTCTCTCGAGCACTTCATCTAACATGATCATCCTAGGAGACCTCAACATTCATTTTGATAGGGACAATGACGATACTGCAGTAGAACTACTGGCAGATTTAGCAACTCTCCAGCTCCAGCTCCAGAACAACCAACCTACACATAGGCTCGGACATCTTCTTGACCCTATCATATGCAACATCGATGATCTTAAAACCAACGCCCCGATCCCTCTGCCATGGTCGGACCACTTACTCATCCCCTTCAGATGGGAAATACCTAACATCTCCCCCCTCAACAAGCCCTCTGTCGCTCCCTCGCGTCCCTGGGCCAAACTAGACATTGAAAAATTGAAACTAGTCTTAGAACGCCGTAAACCAATCCACGAATTAGACCCTATAAGAGCTGACACAAAATTTTCCTCCTGGATCGAAAATTCCCTTAATACGATCCTCCCAAAAAAACCACACCTTACCTCCCGTAAAAAAAACCCAGGCCCTTGGTTTACACAGGAGACCGGCCACCTAAAAAAACTCTGTAAAAAAAGCTGAAAGAGTGTGGCGGAAAGACTTCGACCCTGAACGTAAGAAAGACTACAGACTGTCCATTATTGCGAACAAAAAGCCTTGAAAAATGCACAAACCATCTTTTTCCAAGAGAAAATTAGTGCGGCATCATGCTCATCAAGGGAGACCTTTCAAATCGTCAAACAACTTTTAAAAACATCAGAACCGTCAGGATCTGTCGATCCCTCAGATAACCAATGTGACAAACTGGCTATATTTTTTGACCAAAAAATCCAAAATATCTTACAAAACCTCCCCCCCCTTTCCAACACGGATCATCTTCCTGTAACGGCAAAACAGATCAACGTGCCTAACACAGGACTTGATTCATTTACCCTCTTAAGCCCCGACACTCTGGCGCCGATTCTCCAGTCACTCAAAAGTGGCTCACCTTCAGATCCTGCCCCAGTAAAAATCTTAAAACTTGTAACACCGACTATTCTCGAAACACTGGTAAACGTAATCAATTCCTCTTTGATCAATGGTACGGTTCCCCCAGCTGGAAGAAGGCGAAGGTTAGGGCTCTACTAAAAAAACCAAATTTGGATCCCCTTAACCTTTCCAACTTCAGGCCAATCTCCCTCCTCCCCTGCATTAGCAAGATAACTGACAAATTTATAAACTCTCAGCTATCCAACTATCTTGAGACCAATGAACTACTCAAATCCTCACAGACAGGCTTCCGTCCGGGTCAGGGCACTGAAACCACGTTGCTGACCGTGGTTGAGGAGGCCAGGAAGATCATGGATACAGGAGGATCAGTGGCAGTGATCCTCCTGGACCTAAGCGCGGCCTTCGATACGGTCAACCATCAGATCCTGGCCCAGCGACTTAGCGATCTTGGGATTTCAGGCCTCGCCTTATCCTGGCTAAAATCATTTCTGCAAGACCGCTCATTCCAGGTCATAGAGGGCAGCTACTCATCCGGGGAGACCCCTGTACGCTGTGGAGTGCCTCAGGGCTCTTCCCTGAGCCCTACACTCTTTAACGTATATATGTCCCCCTGGAACAGATAGTCACCCCACACGGGATAAAACTCCTAACATACGCAGACGATACGCAGCTGGTGGTTTCCCTCACCCAGCAAAAAAATCCCAACATAGACCTCTATTCCTGCCTGACTGACACTGTCAGCTGGATGGACAGATCCCACTTAAAGCTCAACGGCGACAAGACGGAGATCATGGTGATGGGGAATCAAGCCCTCCCCCTCACAGACTCCCTCTGGCCCCCTTGCATGGGTAAACCTCCAAGCCCTAAGCCCGAGATTAAAAGCCTCGGTCTATGGCTGGACAAAAACCTCACCATGCAAACCCAAGCAAGAAAAACTGCCGGAGTCTGCTTTGGTCTCCTGCGATCCACCAGAAATATCTTACCTTTACTCCCTTTCCAATCAAGGAAACTTCTGATACAGGGTCTCATCCTATCAAGGTTGGACTACGGCAATGCACTCTACCTTGGTGCACCTCTAAAAGTCACTACCAAACTTCAGGTAGTTCAAAATGCTGCCGCCAGGATTCTGACCAACACCGGGAACCGCTGCTCAGCCAAACCAGCCATGCGAGCACTGCACTGGCTACCCATCACAGAAAGAGTGCAGTTCAAGTCACTCTGCCTTACACATAACATTTTGAATGGCAAAGCCCCCCCCCATACTAAGAGATTTAGTTATTCCCTACAACACTTCCAGACCTCTCCGATCATCCAATGCCAACCTTACTAAACTACCCAAGATCTTTCGAGCACGTTCGGGAGGCCGACGCTTCTCTTATAATGCGTCCAAGATGTGGAACTCCCTCCCTCCTGACCTCCGCGCCCAACCTAATCTTCTGGCATTTCGAAAATCCTTAAAGACATGGCTGTTCCCATAAGCTTCCTTCCCTCTTTTTCCATCAGTACTTGTTCAGCGCTGGGACGCTCACGGGCAGCTATGCGCTCTAGAAATCTGATAACATTAACATTAACATACCCCAAGCAGCTCCCCATTCCTCTGCAGGGAAAACCTGTGTATATGTGATCTTGGGCACATATTTTTATTGTGCTTTAGCCTGGAAGGCCCTGAGTACCTACAGTTTTAAAACTCACTGTTGCAAACATTCATTTAAGAACCAGAAAACAATCTTTAACCAATTCGATAAAAATGAGCAATGGAGAGCTGGGTCCAACCAGCTGTTTAAAAGAGAATACAGTTGATGGGGTCTTCATTTGCGAAAAGGTAAAACAAACCTAAAAGATATACGAAAGCTCTTATTATATTTAGATACAGTGACAACAGCATTTCTACCAGAAACGTCATCGTATAGGCAAAGCTGCCATTATTTTCAAGTAGGAAACAATTTACAAAATACCGCGAGGCCTTTTAATTTGATGAACTCGTGTGGGTGTAGAAGAGAACCTCCTGGTTCTCATTTAACTTGCCGAACTGACATGTTATTACTTTATCGGTTTTAATATTCAAAACGGTATTGGTCCCAGATACCGTGAGGTAATTTAAGGCACATTTTTCACATTCTGTTTCGAGAGAAGGTTGGCATCGATGTGTATGTATCTTTAAAATGTAGTTCCTGAGGCTGTTCCTGAAAAGACTGAACACTGGGGTCAGATAAAACACCATTTTCACTGATTCATGGCACTTTTGAACAAGCCAACTGCTGCTAAAATGTAAAAAAAAATGCTGGCTCAATGTTTTTATAGAAGTTGGTTAGAGGAGTGTCCACGCTTAGACTACTGCAGGTGTTTGTTTACGCAATGTACAGTCGATGCACATGTTGCTTTTGCACTGGACTGTCAGTGACAATGTTGTTTTTACACTGCTCTTTCTGTGAAAACTTTTGTTTTTAGACTGGATCGGCAGTGAAAATAAATGTTTTTACCCTGGTGTTTCTGTATAAATGTTGTTTTAGTACTGAGCTGCAAGTGAAAATGTTGCTTTAACACTGGGCTGTCAGTACTAAAGTTGTTTTTGCAATGGACTGCAAGTGCAGATGTTTTTACTCTGGTCTTCATGTTTGAACGTGTTTGTATTGGGCTGTCAGTGCACAAGTTGATTTTGCACTGGACAGTCAGTGCAAATGTTGTTTTAGCACTGGACTATCATAAACAAGTTGTTTTTGTACGGGGCTGTCCGTGCAAATTTTGTTTTTACACTGGTCTTCCTGTGTAAACGTTGTTTTAGTACTGGACTGTCAGACACAAGTTGTTTTTGTACTTGACTGTCAGTAAGAATGTTTTTTATGCATGTTTCTTTCTGTGTAAAGTACATCTGACTTTTAGCAGTGCCAGTTGAGGATGTGGGTGGAGCCAATAGAGTAAGAGGGTGGGGCCAGTGGAGGAAGTGGGTGGAGCCGGGGGAAAGTAGGTGTGTCCTCTGACAAACACTTGAGCACCTGGACTTCATATTTTATAAATTAAGCACTGCACAAGCCGCCTATACAAACCGCTCAGCGGGGGAGCTTGGGCGTCGTTGTGTCCAGCGTTTGGGAAAAGCCGGATCTTTAGCAGTTCTCGTGTGAGTTCATGATGGCTGTTGCTGTTTCTTACCCTCTGTGGGATGGTTCCACTGCTTGAGAAGGAACTACTGTTACCGCTCTACTTCTGTTGTGGCTTGTAATCTCTATTCGCAGCCGAGTGTGCCTACTGCTGACCCCCACGATGGTGACGACATCTCTGAGAATAATGGATCACAGCCTGAAAGTTTGTGTGTAATGTTCTCTCCTCAGACCCTACACAACGCCGTATAGTGCTCAATAATACCTAACGACAGGTGGGAGCAGCATCGTGGTGAGTGAGTGAGAGCCATGGGGAGTCAGAAGATCCACGGAGAAGTACGTGGTGGAAAGATGTGGGAGGGGGCTCGTGCAGGTCATACATTTAAATCCGTTTCTGACAGGTCTGCATCCAGTTTTACAGAGATCAATCCTGTAGGTGCTCTTGTACGTTTTTTAAACATTATTTTGTAAGGGCCTGATGCCTGTATGACACAGCATGGTAGCTCGGGGTGTTGCAAGCCTGCTATAGTGATCTGTGTATAACTAGCAGTTTGCGCTTGGAATTGCTGTCTGGCCAACTCAGCCTGTCATCTTCATGAGGCAGATAGAAAGAGTATTTTGAATTGTGGTGAGTGAGAGGGAAGGCAGGGGGCACAGAGAGGTACATGGGGTAATGGGGGTGGGGGTCGTGCAGGTCACACATTTGAATCCGGATATGATAGGTTTGCATCCAGTCCTATAGAGATCGATTATGTAGGTGCTATTGTGCATTTTTTTTAATGTATTTTGTTTTGTAAGGGCCAGATGCCAGTATGACACAGCATGGCCGCTCGGTGAGTTGGAAGCCTGCTATAGAGATCTGTGTAAAACTAGCAGGTTGCGCTTCGAATCGCTGTCTGGCCAACTCAGCCTTTCATCTTCCCGAGGCAGATAGAACAAGCATTGAAAATGCAATAGGTCTCGACTTTTATTAAGTTAAAGCCATTTGCTTTGCTGTACAATACCATTAGCAAAGCAAATGGCTTTAACTTAATCAAAGGCGAGACCTATTGCATTTTCAATGTTTGTTTAAGCTGGCAGCAAGCGTTCTGCATTCTGGGGCTTGTAGTTTTGCTTTTTGTATGAGAAGTGTGGCTTCCAAAGTTTCTGCATGTGAAATGCAGTTAGTTAATGAGCCCAATCGTATTGCTATTTAAGGGCCACAGATATGTGACTGAGTGTTCCCCAGGCCCACCAGCCTCCCTGAGACATGAGAGGGATATTCAGTCATTTGTGCAATAAAAATAAATCATGATATGAGCACGACAAGTGGATGGAGTGTAGTATAAGTTATGAGGGGCTCGGCCCACACTCTGGGGCAGATTTACAAGCCCCGTACGGCACATTTGCGCCGCCATTGCGTCACCTTTGTGACGCAGCGGCGGCGCAAAGCCAGTGCCATGCTGCGGGGTATATACAACGTGACGCATCTAGGGAGATTCGTCACGTTGTAAAGCCCTGCGCCACATGTGGGCGTTCCAGGACAGGGGGGGGGGGGCGTTCCGGCGCAGGAACGCCTCCTAAAATCTACTAGATTTCACTCAGTCACTTTTACGGCCATGCTGCATCAAAACCCAGCGCCTGCTTGAAGCAGGCATAAGGATTGACGCAGCATGTTGGGAATAGGGGCACCCCGAGCCTTGCTGGAGCTGCGTCGCACTTGCGACGCGGCTCCAGCAATGTGTCACCTTTCCGCCGGAGGATGCGACACGCATCTGCCCATCTGTGCGCCATGGTGCGCTGCATTGTAAATGCGGCACATCAGTGGTGGCGCACAGGTGGGCAGATGCGTCGCAACTCTTCTGGCGCATCCCTGCTGATTAGCAGAGATTCACCAGAAGTAGTAAATCTGCCCCTCTGTATCCAGTCCTTTGGTCCTGGAGTTCATAAACTCACACTTTAGTTCTATTGGTCATTTCTTCTATTTCTGATCACCCTACAGAGCAGTAAGCGTCGTCCCACGGGGAGGGGGTGGATCCGAGGTTGAGGACTTCCGTTTTCTCCGAGTTGTGCTTCAGGCAGCTGCTGCTCGTCCAGGATGAAACGTCTTTCATTCCTTCCTGGAAATTGTGTCTCGTGATGTTGGGTTCCTTGGTGAGGGAGAGGATGAGCTGGGTGTCGTCGGCGTAGGGTACTATGCTGAGTCTGGGTTTTCTGACAATGGTTGCAAGGGGGCCATGTAGAGGTTCAATCAGTGCTTAATTTGAGCCAGTAGTTTCCGGTGCTGGGCAGCAGCACTTGCTTGCCAAGCACAACAGTTGTTTATGAATTCAATATATATAAAAAATGACTTTTACCTTCCGCTCAAGTCATTCTTAATGCTTTGGGGTCCTGGAATTGCCCTCTGAGTGTGGGCATCACCGATGCACCTTGCATTGTGTTGAGCAGACCACTGGCTCTTCGACTGAGCCCAGCAACCTAGCGCCTGGATACACTCACAGGTGATAAACTGCGCTCTACAAGTACTGAATTTTTTTTTTTTTAGAAATCTGTTTTTATTGGTTTAAACAAGAACATTCTTTGGCATTTGACATGACAGGTAATTAGAGATTCATAAACCATGTGCAGAGGATAACCCCGTATCAGGGTCAATAACTACTATGTCATGATATGTATTCAGACCAAATTGTGATCACTGCCCGCTTCGGAGCCAGCTGCAGTCTCTTGGGCAGTTCCGGTGTGGTCACGTCAGAAGTGACAGTAGTAACCGTGCATCAGCCAGGCTCCGTGTCTGTGCGCGGATGCCTCCCGCCCCGTTCAGGTATTGAAAACAGGCAAATTACCCACATTCCCAAAGATTATACATAACAAAAACTTTAACAATGGCAGCATGGACTATACATACATACGTGTTACCCCCCCAGCTGTCAACAACCCCCCACCCCTCCATGCCCCCCGAGGAGCCCCTGCGTGTGCGCCTCAGCTGTGATCATCTCTATGCAAGTGTGGGCGCCACGTCGCTGGGGGAAAGCAGGCAGGGGCCTATCATCTCGACAGGGGAGCAGCCCCCGATCCGCCCCCACCCACGCCGACACCGTCGGCCACCTCCTGTGACCCCACGCACCCTTCCGCGCCTAAGCATCTGAGCTCCCCCAGCAACTGCCTCCAGCGGTCCGCCATGGGTTCCCTCCGCAGGCCCAGTGTTTCCTCCCTCCGGATAGCGGTCCCCTCTGCCCCGGCCCATGCCTGAAATGAGGCGCTCCAAGCCTACACGTGCGGCGGCTCATGCGCTTTCCACCGCTTCGTGATGAGGCGTGCCGCTACCACTAGCCCCAGGTCTAGGAATCGGGACGTCACCTTATCCTTACGCGATCGTTTAAAGTGGTGCAGTATGTGTTCAGGCCAGTCGAATGGGATATTGCGGCCCACACTCCCCAGCAACAGCCCACTGACCGATCTCCAGTAGACGCCCAACCTCGAACAGCTCCACAACATATGCAAAAAACCCGCCCCCGGCTCACTACATCTAGGGCACACTGCGTCGGTACGGTGGAAGTACCTGTTAATTAACTCCGGCGTGAGGTAAGCTCTGTGCACAATAAATAACTGAATTTGGCGGAACCGCAGGTTTCGGGGTATACGCACCGGGCCCTTGAGTATCCTTTCCCACTCCCTGTCCGCCAGCGGTCTCCCCAGGTCCAGGTCCCACTTTGCGCGGAGGCGGTCTAAACTGATGGACGACAGCTCCCTCAGTGAAGCCGCAAGCCAGCGGATCAGGTGCCCTCCCCGCCCCATGACATGCAAATATTGCATGGTCAGATGCAGGTTGGGTTCCGTGGCCATATACCCCCACTTTGCGGTCATGCTCGCTATCAGCGAGCGGTGTGTCAGGAACCCACCGGGCGGGAGCCCGTCCTCCGATACCAGGGTCTCGTATGGTACGAGCTCGCCCTCCCGGTACAAATCCCCCAACGTGCGTACATCAGCTCCCCACCAATCCGCCAGCATGGGGGCCGTGAGCACTCCTCCCCCACCAGGGGAGCCCTCCAACGGTATTGCCGGCGCATACGGGACAACAGTACGGGTGAGGAACAAGGCCCTCCGGAAACATCTATGCGCCACTTCCAGAAGGAGTGGTAGCGGGCGCGCAACCCTGTGGAGAGGGTGGAAGGACCTGGTTATATGCTCCAGTGAGTAAGGCGCCAACTCCGTGGCCAGTGGCCATATCATCCCTGCCTCTATCAGCCAGCCAGCGGGCCACCCATTGTAGTTGAGCGGCCAGGTAGTAGTGCTCAAAGCAAGGAGCGGCTAAACCACACCTGTCTGTCGGCAGAAACAACTTCGCAAGCGCCAGCCTGTGCCTGGCAGTGCCCCAGACGAAGCTCCGCAGCACCTGATTAAGTTTACCAAAAAATGCGGGGGGAATATACATCGGCAAGTTAGCAAAGTAATACAGGAGGCGGGGGAGCATGACCATTTTGGCCAGCGCCACCCTGCCCGTAATCGTCAGCGGGAGTGCGCTCCAGAAGTGCACCTGCGACCTGAGCGCCGTGACCACCCTCCCCAAATTCCCATCGAAAAGGTCAGCCGGGCATCGGTAAATTTGTATCCCCAAGTAGCGGAAGGTGTCTTCCTTCCATTGGACCATCGTGCCATCCAGGCAGTATCCCGGATCTTCAATCCCGGCGCTAAAGGCGTACAGGCAGGATTTAGCTGCGTTCACACGGAGCCCCGAGATAGCGGCGAACGTCCTCAGCAGCTGCGGCAGCCCCTCCGGGACACGCCCCACATCCTGAACATAGACCAACAGGTCATCAGCATAGAGCGACACATGGTGGACGGCGTCCCCCAGCGGTATACCATCCCCCAGGGTCGCCCGCATAGCCGCAGCCAGAGGCTCGATTGCCAGGGCAAACAGGAGCGGGGACAGTGGGCACCCCTGGCGGGTGCCGCGGCTCACCGGTATCGCCTCCGAGACGTGAGGGCCCAGTCGGACACGGACCACAAGTACTGAATTATTGATTGAATGTAGGCAGTTGTCTTAGACAGCATTATTGTAAGGATTTTTGGGACTCTTTTTTGGAATAATTTTTAATTTTATTATCAATTTTCTGAGTGTTCAGTCCTGCAAGATGCAAAACAATATTGAATTACACATTGCATTTTAATGAATGGTGTCAAAGAAAAAGTTGGAATATGCATTAGTTGAGGTCCCAAAATACTGGGTTGAGAGAGACAGAATCGTGGATAGAGGTAGCAGGAGAGAACAGGTTGATATAAAGACGCAGACAGGATGTGGTGTAACGGCCAGAGTGGACAACCTTGAAGTTGGGAAACCAGGTTTGAGTCATGGTGGGACGTTCAAGCATCCTGTGATTCTGGGCAAATCACTTAATCTCCCCAGGCCTGAAAATGAATGTGTCCATTTGTAATGCAACTGGTGCGCATGGAAAGTGCGCTGATACCTTGGGGTCGAGTTCGTGCTCTATAAAACGGCAACAACAAAAAAGCTGATTTGATATAGAGAACAGATATAACTTTCCCGGGTGCCTCAGCAGCTTCCCGCTTTGCCCGTGCCTTAAATTGTCTCTGGTTAGGGCGGCTCTACCAATGGGCACACGAGTGTGTGAGATTGCAGCAAATGGCCTAAAGGAATCTCCTTGATAGGAGAAAGTTGTCCTTAAATGGCGAAACAACATTTGTTGTTGCTCTGAAGATCTAAGCACTGGCACTAGCTACCAGGGTTTAATTTGAGCCGGTAGTTGCCGGTGTAGCCCACCGTCACTCATTTTTGGGGACCAGCACTTATTTTGCCTCCTCCGATTCTTACTAAGAGCAAGAGTGGGAAAAGCACACAAATGGAAAAGAAGGAGGAAGAGAAAAACAAAAGGAACTGTGACGAAGGGAGAAAGCAGGAACATGCCTGAGAGAGATAAAGGAGCAGGGAGTGTCTGGTGGTGGTTTAAAGAGACGTGAGGCGGATTCAAGAGTGCAAGGCCTCGGTATTCAGCATCCCGATATTTAATAGCACCGACTGACCCTGGCTTCTGAGCACAACTTTGTGCACTGACACTTAATTTTCCAGGGGCAGCTGCTCTCTAGGGGCCAAAAGAGCGGCGACCCTCTACAATCACGGGTCACTTGCATCTCATTTGTTAAAATATGACAGCTTTTACATGTAACAAAATGATCTCACTGATCATTTGTTTACATGTAAAAGCTGCAATATCACCTTGCACCAGAAGAGGGCTCCCGTGGGATGTATTGCGCATGTGTCAGTCATGGGCTGTTACAGCCCGTCCTTTCACAGATGCAATACAATTCTGACATGCTGCACTAGCGTCAGACAGTGCAGCGTGTCAGATAATGGTGAATTGGGGGCTTGTCAATCATGTGCCCTTATGCCCCATCAGAAGCCACTATATTGGAAACAAGCATTGGCATAGCCAATAGGTCTCGCTTTTGGGACCTTATAAGTATTTAGTTATGCAGCACAATATATGTTTGGTGCAACAACATTAACTGTTGCAATGCTTTCAATTACCGTTTTGCACAAACATCGTGCACGACATGTAATGCGGCCCCAAAACAGGCAAGTTTGTAAGTCTTTGTTTATAGTATAAGAAGCGGGTGAGGCAGGGACACCCGTCTCTGCCACCAGCTAGCACCAAAGAGGGAGAAAAACAAAGTTTAAACAAGCGTGGCCGCGAAAGCGACCGTGCTTTGTTTAATTAGTGACTTTTAGAGTCTTGCATATGGTGATAAGATGGCGCAATGTCAGTGAAGCATCATTTCTTCATTCCTGGACTTTGCTCTTACATATCATTGTTATCAGGTGTGTTGGTCCAAATAAATCAACTAAAATGAACCAAGACTACAACTCCCTGAATGCACTGATATGTAAAAGCAAAGTCCCGGAACTGAAAAGTTCTGTCCCTGTAACTTGGAGCCACCTGGGCTCCCTCGTGCTGTGGCCATGTGTACATCCTGCCCCAAAAAGAGCATTACCCTTTCTCCTGGCTGAACCCAGACTTTCACATGCACGTTAGGGTTGCCCTGTAGGTGTCTGTCTTGTTTAGACCAGCTTCATTTACATTTTAATCCGCCTATAAACAATGTTCGCCTCAATGTCGTATAGCTCAGTAAGTTAATGTTCCATGCAGCACTGATGTGAGAGAAGAGGTGAAGCACAAGAAAGAAAGAACAAAATAAACAGAACAAAATACAAACAAATTACGGGAAAAAAGAAAGAAAACAAAAGGAGAAGCAAATGAGTGCCTGCCTTTCCCTTTGAAGGCGGATAAAAGGATTACCGTTGTGTTTATTAAAAGATGTTATCATTCCCAATCTGCCGTGGGGAAATGAATTGAATGTGTGGTGTGTTATTTAAACATGCTAATAATAATGTATGAATTAAGTAGGTGCAATAAACTCATTGACCAACTGAGAATCCAAACAAGGTGCTCCGGAAAAGGAAATAGAACAAGGACATGGGGGTGTGGGGGGCAAAGTGAGACACCAATCCAAGTTCTGCTTGTAGTGTCCTGGGAGCACGCGTGAGAGAGAGAGGGGGGGCAGGAGGTGAGCCCGGGAGTGGTGCGCACGCAGTCTGCTCTTTTTGGAAGCACACACTCGTGCTTGTGGCGCACCACTGCTCGCTCCCGCAAGGTGTATGCAGCCACAAGCACGAGTGTGTGCTTCCAAAAAGAGCAGAGCGACGGCTAAAAGTCCTCCAAAGCAGCACATGCGCGCTGCGTAGGCGAGACCTAAAAAAGACTGAAGACTGGCAACCTTCGGTGATACGCTGTTTACATCAAGCAGTCAACAATCAATATCTGGTATGTATAAATTAAATAAAAAGAAGCCAAAAGGCAACCACTTATTAACTCGCCTTATGACGGGCACTTTATCAGTGAGATTATGCCCTCGCTACAATAGACGGATGCCCATATATAAAAGAACAGTAACACTATACTCACTAACTTTGGTGTTGTATACCCAGCTTGTGGAGATTTGCCACATATAGAGACATTTGAACAGTGTTAAATGCACCTTCAAGTCAAAATAGGGATAGTAAAATGGAGGACTGAATTTCATGAGAGCAGAAGTTATCAGGCCAGAAAACACACAAGACATGGATATGCGCGACCTGATTTGTAGAAGCCTGTTGGCATAGAAGGATATATGCGAATATCAGAACCTCAGCCCTGGAGGGCAAGAAGTAAATATAGGCTATTATTAGATTTTAATAGCAGGATATAACATAGCCGGAAAGCAGTAGTGGCTTGGTCACTTTGAGTCACCTGTCGTACATGCAAAGACCATTGTGTAACCTTCCCATGACCTGAAATTCCTCGCCAAGCACCAGAATGGTTCTATAACACGAGAAAGAGTCATGTCCCACCAATGTGGACATCACTGTAGGGTGAACACAGCTTAGTGCCTGTCAGTACTTTAGACGGTGTGATTGACTTCGAAGTAGCGCTTTTTCATTACTAAGGATAGTAGCAATCCCTAGCATATTTCCTTGGGCTGTGGGATAAAGCACATCGCCTTATTCGGGAATCACACAGACCATCCGTTCTTAGGCACTTCAACTTCCGGGCAATTGCTATTTCCCCGCTTCCGTGCCTTTGTGCTGCTGTCTTCAAGTGTTAGTTCAAATTATTTTCTGCATTCCTCCAGCTGCTCTCTTTTCTCTTCCCTTATTGCTGTAAGTTGACTGCTGGTTGATTCTTGTGTTTAATTGCGCTACCACTCTCAAATTTTGTGTTTGTGGGTTTTTCCTTCTGTTCTAGTTATATTAATGTCGTTGAGATTTTTGTTCATCCCTTTATCATTTTAGACTTTTTTTAAGCTTAACCTATGCAGTGCTTTGGCTAAAGTGTTCTACAATTACAAGAAGAATGTTAAAGGACAGCTCCTAGAAGTAGTGGGAATGGGGTATGCTGCACTATGTAAAACCACCTCACACCCCATACTGCACAGTGACTCTAGTACCTCCTCTTTGCTGCCTTACTGAGTGAGGTATCAGAGGCCAGCCTTGACTCTTTAAATTGAAGAGCCAAAATACAAAAAAGCAAACACCACGGCTCCTATAAGGCCCCTGGGTTGCATCTTAAAAAAATTGGAAAGCAATCTTGGGGATGCTGATCTGCTGTCTCTAGCAGTCCACCATCTCTGTTTGTGCAGTCAGTCAAAGGCATGGCGGCCTGCAAGAGACATCGGACCAGCATCCATTATCCCTACTTACGCATTTAAATATGGAAACCTTTTTTTTCTTCATCTTTTTTAAGAAGCAACTCCGGTTTCTTAAAGTACCAGTGCTGCTTAAAAAAAAAACAATAAAAAATGAATTTTGGAACACGTGAAGGGAATGGGGCATTGGTTCAGGGCCCCTGGATCGATGCCTTCCGAGTTTGCCAACACGATTAAGGTGTTAGGAATCAGTTTAACACCCACACTTATGAATCGGAAATAGGAGGGGCGTTCTTTTAACACTCTCTCCTAATTGCGATTCTGAAAAGATCAGAACATTCCTTTTTTTACCAGCCAGAGAGAGTTTTCCAACTCGTTCAAAGGCTTTTTTGCGGTCACAAAGCGTGTGAGTTCGCGAATTGCATGGTTTGAGATCGCATTTGTGCTTTTATACATGAGGCGCTTTGCTACCCGTGCTGGTCGAGCAGAGACTGGACACAGTTTAATTTACCAGCTGCGCAGGCATTAACAGGTCACGTTGTTTCATGAACCTACGTTTTGTTGTACTGTGAAAGAGTCACTAGAACTGTGAGGATGTTACTTGTCCATGCACGAGGCAGGAAAATGTGTGACTGAGGGAGAATGGTCAGTGTGCAGCGCCCAGCCAACAACCACGCAGCAGAGCAAGCATTGTGTACTGGCTGGGCGAGATCGTTCTAGTGTGAGGAAGTGGCGCCATCAGCAGTGAAAAGGGCTCACGATTGACAGCTTTGGCCTGTTTGCAGTGCCAGAGACAGGCAATTGCTTTAGCTTTCCCGCCAGTTATATAAAGTTATAAAGGGTCAGCATTCTGCAAATGACTGACTGCCAGGCAATCGACCTTTACCCTCTAAAGTGCCCTGAGGCCAAACGTTACCTTTAACTTATTCGCATGAGCTACAATCAACAACGTCCTAGTGCCTCATTAAATGTAAGCGCTGTGGGACTCGTCCCAGTGTTACCATAGCTTTCATTATTCAGTAGTTTAGCAAGGATACCATGAGCCTTAATGCAACCAACAACAAGCATTGGCCGCACGGCCGTAAAAGTAACGCGGCCGTGAAAGCGAAAGTGATCGCAATCGCGGGGACACGCTCTATGGTGGGGGAGGGGCGGAGCGAGGCGTGCTGTAAGGGTGCAGCGAGGATAGCCAGATGGCGGCTGTGCGCGTGCTCACGCACGTAACCGCAAGCTTCAGGCCAGCAAAAGCATGTGGTCGGACATTTAAAAGCCCACTTACTAAATGTCTCGCCAGAGCAGCACATGCGCTGGCTCAGGCGAGACCTAAAAAGACAGTCTTCCATCCTATATGAGCTTCTGATTGGGCATAAGGGTGTGAGCCTTGCGCTGGCACCTTGTTTGTTTGATGTGAAAGTTGGAAATAGACATGCAGAGGAAACTGTATGCTGAAGACTACCTCAGGTAAGTTCCCACATCGTGTGTATGATTGAGAGCATGCTTATGTGCCTGTCTGCAAGCTTGTGCCAGTGTGTGTGTACATGAGCGTATGTTTGTTTGTATGTGTCCTGATTAGCGTTCTGGTTTATACTTTCATGTGATGGACCCATCACTTTCTAAAGTGACCACCTGCCACTGTAATTTTCTTTTACAAATTAAGCACTGCTGGTTACATAGGTCTCTCATTCCCTTCTGTTGCAGCGACGGGAGTCTGCCGCCACCTTCTGACCAATTTTCTGCCCTACAGAATAACAAACTTTAAGAAGTTTAAAGAAACCGCCAACAATATAAAAAAGCTCAAAACTTTCTTTTTGATGGAAAGTCTTTATTTTCTTGTACGTATTTATTTTTAAATATGGATAAAATGGAAAAGTGTCTTTTTCAGTAATTCTTAATGTGGGTTGTCATAAATGCCAGGCCAGTAGCTGTGTTGATTGACAGAGGGGTAGTTTCCTTATGAGGCATCAACAGCTGCAGAAGGGTGCACGTGTTTGTGCTAGAGTACTCAGGGCACAGGCCATGAGTACAGGTGGGTAGACGGCTTTCCAGCACTATTTTCACAGGGTGGACGCCGTCCACCCTGCCAAGAAGTTGTGCCCCACTGAAATATGCTAAACTCGTCCTGGTGTCATTTTCCACACCTGAACACTCAGCAGCGCCTAGGCCTGCAGGTGGCGAGAGTGCTTTGTTATTTTAAATTCGAGCAGGGCCCAAAACAAATGCCAAATTTAAAGGGCCATCAGGCCTCCTTTTGCTGGAGTTTCCTCGGTGGGAGCTATCTGGAGCCTCATACCTACATGCACATGTAATGGAGGGGGAACGAGTGCAAACAGCTTGCTATCACTTTGTTATTACTTCACAAGTAGAGGCCTGGTTTTGGCTTTGACCAGTTCCTGTATATAAGAGCTATGCATGTACTGTAAGAATGCCAGATGTGTTTTATTTCTTTTCTAGCGCTACTGATCCCAGTACAGGATGTCAGAGCACTTTACATAACAGAAGCACATTATACATTGACAATAAATCATAGAAATCAGTGTACAGGATGTGTCACATAAGACAGTGAGGGTCATAAGGTCTAGGATCCACGTCCTTCATAGCTCACTGTGCTATATCAGAAGCATTTCAATTTATGAACTACTAGTAGCAAAAGGATCTCTGTGTTAAAAAAGCAGTTACTCATTTACCTAGCTACATAAAAGATAAATTTGACATCTGCATGTTAGATGATCTTTAAGGCAGGGTGCACAGTTCTAAGTGTGAGGGTGCCCCTGCATGAGCAGGACACCCCTACGAACTTCGGAGTCCATTCTCCCGGGTTGTAAGTGCATCAGCCATTACGACATATAGAGTGGCCACGCGTCATTACGCGATGACCATTTCTAAACTGGTTGCAAAGAACCCTGTCATGTTTGGTATCAAACACGTTGGAATCATATCCCCACACCTATGAATCCATGCACTGTTAAGTTCCTTTGGGAGGCGCTCAGTGCTCCCGGTACCAGTCTTTCAGAACCGGACAGGAGGCTAGGGCTGCTGCTGACCAGAGACATGTTTCTGTCCTCCTGCTGCTGAGACAAGCTCGAGCAAGGAAAGGCAAAACAATAGATATCCTGTCACAGAGAGGTTTGACCACCTCCCAGACAGGGCTGAGTGTATTGGGCCAGGGTGGGGGCGCTGGCTAGTGCTACTGAGACTGCTTGAATGGCACACTTGGTGCCCTTCTTGCATACTCCAGTTCAAACCAGTTCAGGGAGCTGTTGGCTCCTGCTCTGGCGTGAAACTGGACAAAGGACATGGGAGTATCCTTCCCACTGTCCAGCCCCTCCTCTGGGAGGGACCCCTAAATCATCCCAACTCTCTCCTTAGGGTACTTAAGGGCTTACCTGTGGGTGGGTCCCTAGATTCATCGTGGGACAAGATTCAGATCAGACACCACTGTACTTCTACCGTTTGGGCACTCTGAACTTCGCTGGACTCCGTTCTGGGAACCAAGACTGCAACTGGGAAGACTCCTGCTGCTCCTGGTCCCATTGTCCTGCTCGTCTGCTGCAACATCCATGCCTATGCTCCATAGAGGATCCTTGCAAGGCCTGTGGACATCCAAGACACCTGACGGAATCTCCCTTGAAGTGAAGGAGTCACTTCATTGCATCTGCAGGCACCGCAACAAAGCTGACCAGTCTTCTGCTCCTTGGCTCCCACGGACTCCAAAAGGCTCAGCAACACAGGTGGTGGCTCTACTACTCCCTCAAGGCCAGCACTGTCCTATCACCAAGTTTGAGGCCAGAATCCCTCTTCGGAACTGCCGGAGCAAACCCCTGTGCACCGCGTCAACTTGCTGTTGCCAAGGCTTGTTGGCTCTCTTCACCAGAGATCTTCAGGCCCCGAGAATCTCCAGCTTCAAGCATCTGCTCCGACCAAGATCTTCATCCTCACCACATCCTTTGCACCGTGGGCCTGTATTTTTGGTGAGCTGTTCAATGACATCCTGTGCCTCTGGCCTGTGGGTCCTCTCGAGGGTCTTCTTCAACTCCAGTGAGCTTCCCTGATTGCTCGGGGTCTACTCCGACTCCCCTGCTTGTGGTGAGTGCCTTGGACTCTGTCCCCTCTGCTTGCGGGTACTTCTCATCTTGAACCCACCTTTGGGTTCCACCAGACATCTTCACCTACTTCAGCAGCGGCATCTTCCTGAAGTGCTCCATGGAGTTCGACTGCGGTTTCCGACGCCACTGCACGCCTATGCACTCAGCTTCCCTGGTGCAGGTATCCCGGTTCTTAGGGTATCCACAGGTGGGGTGGCTCTTCAACCTTCTGTCTTCCACAAGGTTTCTTCAGGGTCCACTGGGAAGGGTCCTTCTTCTTTAAAATTGAAACTGCGACTTACCCATTGACTTGAATTGAGCACACGGTCCTTACCTCGGGTGGTTCCCTGGATCCCCAGCACTTCTTCATTTTTTGGGTACAGTCTTGACTTGAGTCGTGGTTCACATAAAACTATTTTAGTATATGGTTTGGACTCCCCGTGGCGACCACTATGTATTTGTGCTACTTACCTGTTTTTACTGCAAAGTATTGTGTGCATTGTGTTATATCTCCGGGTAGGAGATATTATTGTGTGTTAGTGAGTGTCTCATAATAAATACCTATTTTTATAAATGCACTTTGTGGTTCTTTTTCTCTTAACTTATCCCAATAAGATTAAGATCTGGTGAAACAAGCTGCTTTACACTCCTTCTG
Source organism: Triturus cristatus (assembly GCF_964204655.1). NCBI lineage: Eukaryota > Metazoa > Chordata > Amphibia > Caudata > Salamandridae > Triturus > Triturus cristatus. Next base: position 42,389,130 of record NC_140585.1, read on the forward strand.
GACTAAGCCTGCAGGCTGCTCTCCACAGCTACCACTTAGAGAGTTGTCAAATGGTGTCTAAGACCACTAAAATCACCATAAGAGCTGCCTGGATTAGTGCAGGGTGCTAATTTGACATAAGTGAGCACCGTATACTAAGCCAGCCTCCTACAGCAGGTAAGGAAGATCAATGCTGTAAACAAGCAATTATAGTTAGTTTGTATGGTTACAAGTCTCTTGTCGCAGGTAGCTATTCAGGAACAATCCTTTGACTTATTTTTTAAATGTGGAGGTCGCGGGGTTCGTTCTGATTTCGGGAGGTAGAGTGTTCCATATTCTCGGAGCAAGACTGGAGAAGGCGCGGTTGTAGGTTCTCTTCTTTTTGAACTTTTGTGGTTTCAACATCAGAGTGTTTGAACTTCTTAGGGTGCGATTCCCACCTGGTAGTTCAAGTTCATTTGCCAAGTAAGTGGGCGTGTTCTGATGCAGTGCTTTATGCATTAAGCAGGCTATCTTGTACCGGATCCTTGTTTCGAGAGAGAGCCAGTTGAGTTGGATTAGATCTGGTGTGATGTGGTCATGTTTTCTTGATCCAGTGATGAGTCTGGCAGCAGAGCTCAGAGTGTCCCGTAAAGGGGCCAGTCTAGCTTTGGGTAGCCTGGCCAGGGTCACAATTCCATAGTCTAGTTGGGAGATAACTAGCGATTGGACTACTAGTTGCATGTCAGCAGGTGGCAGGAACGGTTTGATTTTCCTTAATGTGTTGAGTTGGTGGTTGACTCCTCTTGTTGTCGCAATGATGTGGTCTTGCATATTCAGGAATTTGTCCAAAGTTATGCCTACTGATCTAGTTGAGTTAACAACATGTGGGGTGCAATTGAGGGCTGTTAGTAGTTTGAGCCAGTCCTGAATGGGTGCAGGATAATTGGGGGGGGGCAATCAGGAAGAATTCCGTCTTGAGTGTATTGAGCATATGGTGGTTGTGAGATAACCACTGTTGAGTTTTCAGACGAGCACAGTTAAGAGTATTGATGGTGTTGGGTGAAGAATATTTAATGTACAATTGAGTATCATCGGCATACATGTGATGATGTCTGTTTGTGCGTTTCAGAATATCGGTGAGAGGTTCCATGTACAAGTTGAAAAGTGTCGGTGAAAGAGCAGATCCTTGTGGAAGTCCAATTGAGACCGGTTTACTGTTGGGAAGGGTGTGGTTGACTTTGAGTCTTTGCGTTCTATTTTGAAGGAATGAGGCAAACCAATTTAAAACTGGACCCGATAGAGCAGTTTCCGTGCCCATGGTACTTCTAAGGTTTCTTACTTCCTTTGATAGTTTCCGAAGTGGTCCCAGATCATCAGAGAGTGGTCATAATTTTTCCAATTGCCACAGGTGAGTATTTCAGTTTTGGACGCATTCAATTTGAGATGGCTCCATGTCATCCATTGATCAATGGCTTGGACGCAGTAAAGGTTTTTGAGTTTCCAATGTCCTTGGGCTTTCCAGTTTAAGAAGTATGTGTGTGTCATCTGCATAGTTACAGCAGAAGAGCTGCAATTCATTGATCATTGTCGGCAAGGTCCGAGAGAAGTAGTGCAGTGACCCCATTGTGGTCTACTGTGTTTTTAAGGTCATCCCAGGTGGTGATTAAGGCAGATTCTATGACTCTTCTGAGACACAAACCTGTTTGGATACCAGAAAGTATGGAGTAATCTTCAATAAATTGAGTTATTTGGGTGAATGCTGCCTCTTCTATTAGCATGCTGAGAAATATTCAGTTTGCGAATGGTCTGTAGTTGTTTTTGTCCTGAGGATCCAGGTTTGTTTTCTTTAATAATGGACATCTGTATGTCTTTTTTAAGTCTTCGGAAAAAACTCCTGTTGTCAAGGAATGATTGGTGATTGTTCTGACTGTGGTGGCAGCAGAGGTTGTTAAAAGGATGTTCTTGAAGATTTGTGGCAGACAAGGGTCAGGGGGGCAGCCGGTGGGCCTGCTAGTTTTAACAATATCCATAAATTCTGTTTCCGATAGTTGTTTAAGGGAATTCAGAGGAGGTGTTAACCTACCCTTGGAGGGCTTTGTTGGAAATGGGTTGATGCTGTTAGTTTTAAAAAAAAAAAAAAATAGGAATACAACATGTCTGCTTTGGTTGTGTAATGGTTTGCTAGTTTGTCAGTAAATTCTTGGGAAGTGCAATGTTTTCCTTCTGTGCATTTAGGTTTACAAAATTCAGTGAGGATTTTATAAAATTCTTTATTTGTACATTTTTGCATGCTGAATTCTGTTTGAATCGTAACTTTTTTTTAGTTTTTTGATAGATGACTTGTATGTTCTGTTGTGTTTGTGTTTGTTTTTATTTACCTCCAAGCTGTGATAGGTTCTCTACCTTGTCTCCACACCCCACGCTGCATAAAACCTACACTTGTGGCTTGTGACCATCAAGTGCAATCTGAGGCCTGATTGCTTAGCAGTTACTTTCCTGCCTCATTTTGTTCCGTCAACCATAAGGGTGGTTAGTACATTAAATGGTGAACCCATATTTTGCCGCTCACCAATCATTGTATAAACCTAACACTGGGGTAAAAGTTGATTCAAGACATAATTAATAGAAGGTGTTTCTATGCTGCGCTTAATTTGTACCAGTCTTGCACTATGTATATATTCCATGTTGACCATGGAGTATGTGACAACCTTTCCAATAAAAAAGCAGACAACTAAATTTAAAGCATGCCACTCCAGATTCTAGCAGCAAGCAGGGCAAAGGATGCAATCAAAGCACACCTATTATGGGCCTTTGAAAGGAACTACTTTGTGTGTCGATGTGCTCTTTGAGATAGGGCAGCATGCCATAGCTCCTAGTGAAGTCAGCCAATGACTTAAGTGGGCCAGCCCATTGCTCCTTGATGCAGACTTATGTGGGTTGGAGAAAAATGTGAATTGCACAACCACAGACAAATGGATGAAATGCACACTTTGCAACCAATTAAGCAGAACATATTTACTGACACGATTATCCTTGTTGATAATTTTTTGTAGCAGAGTTTAAAAAAAAATACATGTACAACTTGAGGCCCAGATTTTAGGTCTGGGTTGGCACAAACCCGATGCAAAATCTAATTTGTTAAATCCTGTAATACACTCAAATGTACTCATGATAGACCTACTAAACATATGTGTGACGTGCTAAGATCTGATGTTACTTCTTGTGATGTCACTTCCTGTGAGGTCATGGGTTGTGATGCCACTTCCTGTGATGTCGCATCCTTTGATGCCGCACAGTGATGTCATGCACTGTGTTGTCACTCACCATAATGTCACTTGCATACCTCCTAACTTGGTTAGTCCACCCACTTCTTTTTTTAGGATTTGTGCCCAGACAGTACTCATGTTTTCACATGAGTGTGCCACATAGTGATATTTTGAGCATTAAAACCCATCAGACATTTCTATGAGGTGATATATACTAATTGCTGTTTGATTTGTTTCACAAAACCCAGAACAAATATGAAAATGAACAGATGAAACAAGCTATAAATAGATATGGATATACACACACAGAAATGGCACAAATATAATGGAAAAGGGAGTCCGAAGTATGAGTTATCTCTGAAGTAGTCATTCGTTGTAAATCTAGTGTATTAAGTCAATGTTCTCACTGTGTCTGGGTCTGTGGTTAACCCCAAGCCCCACTGGGCAGCTTTGCCTAATATGTGTGGGCCTATGAATAGATGTGGTCATTCATAAAGTAAACAAGGCATTATCAATGCGTGAGATTACCAGAGATTACCATCATTTTCATAATGCATCAGTCATTTGCTCAAAGGTCCAGTAGCCCCTCCCATGTGGTTCTGGGGGTGAAGTCCAGGAGTCCCTTCCGTGTGGTTCTGGAGGATGAATCTGCGATCCTCTTCTGTGTGGTTCTGGGGGTGAAGTGTGGGGGCCCTTCCATGTGGTCTGTGGGTGACATCCAGGAGCCCCTCCTGTGTGGTTCTCGTGGCAAAGTCCAGGAGTCCCCTGTAGGAAGCTGGCAAGAATATCTCAACACAAGAAACAAGAAATATTGGAGATAGACGATTCTAGAAATGATAGATTTCCTATTATAAATTTGTCCACACATATACTCACTGAATTGGAGATTGAGGTTTTAGAAAAGGGGTGCACATTTGCGCCCACAGCAAATGTGAATAAGTTTATGTTAGAAAAGGATTTGAAGGCTTTCTTCCGGAAAATTAGGCTCACTAGATTTTTCCAAGATAAAAATTTTGTCAGGGCTGAAGGAGAAATCTACATTTACTCCGGCCATATCCCAGGTGAATAAAAGTGTTGAGATATTTGAACAGGTGGTAGAATCAAAAATAAAAAGCATTATTAGTGAAGCGCATCCAGATAACCTGTCCCGCAAACATAGAACAGCAATGTTGTCACTAAAAAATGATCTTAGTCTGATGATTAAACCTGCGGATAAGGGCGACGGATTAGTCGTTCTCGATACTGAAGATTATTTATTTATTTATTTATTTATTTTTTTGATTGCAAAAGAATTTATTATTTTAAAGGAGCAGATGAAAACATAAAATACAAGCAAAAGTGATACAAATGATATCAGCTAGAACACACAATATGGTAGAATCTGTAAATATCAGAAAAATAAGTTAATTAGAGAAACAGCAATTGATAACCGGGAGAAGTAATTATCAAAAGTATCACAATCAGATATTAATTTAGGGATGAAAGGAAAGAAAAGAAGAAAGCAAAGATGGAAAAAATAGGGTAAAGCTGAAGAAAGACAAGCCGAAGTGAATGGAGAGAAAAGGATTTCCAAAGGATTCACCCAACACCCAAGACAGCATTAACCAGACAAATCAAAAGGATATTGTTCCACCAACCCCTCTGAGGCCATTTCCATGTACGTATCTAGAGCCTTCCAAAACCCATTAGATATAGAAGGAGAGAGATGAGCGTGATCAACTGAAGTATGAGCACTTCGTAAGAAGGAAACCCATGCCCACCAAGTATGGTAAGAAACTGAAGAAAAAGATTTCCACTCCATGAGAATTACTTTGACTGCAATAGTTAGTAAAAGATCCAACAATTGTAATTCCATGGAATCTAAAGGCAAAGGTACCGAGGCCGCCAACGGGCCTAAAAGAATTAATGGGAAAGAGAGTTGAAACTTGATATTAAAGATAATCATGAGGTGTTTGTGAATTAAACCCCAAAAGGGTTGGAGAAGAGAACAATCAAAAAACATATGCTGAAAGTCGCCTGGTGCAAGATCAGAGCTCCAACATCGATTGTCTTCTTTGAGATTTAACGAATATAAACGAGTGGGAGTCCAGTGAAGAAGATTAATAGAGAAAAACTTAGATTGCATTAATGAGGGGGCAATTTTATTACGAAGAGAAAGCTTACCAATATCTTGCCAAGTGTCTGAAGAAATATGATCGGTAACACCATGATCAAAATGATGCAGCCATTTTTGCTGTGCAACAGTCTGGGAAGGAAGTGTAGAAGACGACAAAAATTTATAAATCGTAGATGCTACATGACCAGACCTAATCCATAGTTGAAAAAGCGTAATCATAGAGGAGGAAGGATGAAGGTGTACTTTAGCAAGTGCTACCTTTATCTTAAGAAAGGTATAAAAGTCTAGATTAGATAGAGAAAATTGTTGAGCCAAGGTAGAGAAAGGGAGAGGATCATTGTTGGAATCATAAAGATGTTTAACAAGTGAGATACCTTTCCCAGCCCAGTAAGACATCAAGTCTGGATCAATATTAATTTTAATTTTGGAATTCCGCCAAATAGATGACCATCTAGTTTTATGCAGTGGAATCACCACTCTCTTATCAACCTTGCGAACCGCAGCAATAGGTGCCGATTACGATCCGGTAAAAACCGGGTACGAACCGTCGGTTGGAGCGTATTCTCCGTCCGACTCGTACACGGTTGTAAAACATTACAAACATGGAATTACGATTCGCACGGAAACACCATTTCCGTACGAATCGTAAAAAACACCGACCGACGAAAATATGCATACGAATGTGATCCGGGAATGCTGCGACGTGACGTCGGGACGCTTCCAGGCAGCGTTTCACGACCCAGGAATTACGATTCGAACCGACAGCAGTCCGGACGGCAATATTTTTACGGCACCCAAAAAGTGCCGGAAATGCGAAGTACGGCGCGAAACGACCAGAGTAGGTGGCCCGGTAAGCGCCGTACCACCCCCCAGCCCCCGCATGTATGCGCCGTGCCCCCCCCAGCCCCCGCATGTACGTGCCGTACCACCCCCCAGCCCCCGCATGTATGCGCCGTGCCCCCCCCAGCCCCCGCATGTACGTGCCGTGCCCCCCCCAGCCCCCGCATGTACGCGCCGTACCCCCCCCAGCCCCCGCATGTACGCGCAGGACCCCCCCCAGCCCCCGCATGTACGTGCCGTACCCCCCCCAACCCCCGCATGTACGCGCCGTGCCCCCCCCAGCCCCTGCATGTACGCGCCGTGCCCCCCCAGCCCCCGCATGTACGCGCCGTACCCCCCCCAGCCCCCGCATGTACGTGCCGTACCCCCACCCGTGTATGTACGGTGCGTGGGGGTACGCACCGTACATACACGGGTGGGGGTGCGACTCGAACGTACTCGGGTGTACATACACGGGGGGTTCGACACGTACAGTTCGACACATACTCGGGTGTACATACACGGGGGGGTTCGACACGTACATGCGGGGGCTGGGGGGGTACGGCGCGTACATGCGGGGGCTGGGGGGGGTACGGCGCGTACATGCGGGGGCTGGGGGGGTACGGCGCGTACATGCGGGGGCTGGGGGGGCACGGCGCGGACATGCGGGTGCTGGGGGGGGTACGGCGCGTACATGCGGGGGCTGGGGGGGTACGGCGCGTACATGCGGGGGCTGGGGGGGGGTTCGACGCGTACATGCGGGGGCTGGGGGGGGTACGGCACGTACCGGGCACCTGTTTGGACGTCTCCATGGTTGTTATAGGGGTTCGGTGCGGACGGTCTTTTAACCATACGGTTGTACATTCGGACGCCCGGGACGGATCGTGATTCCCCGGTCGGACTTCGCTTTTCACGTTTGTACGGTAAATCGTCCGAGGACGTGTCGGACACTTTTTCCGACCCGAGGACGTGTGGGGAATTATTCCCAATGCGATTCGTATGGTCTTTTTCCCATGCGAATCGTGATTGCCAGTTCGTACGGCACTTGTACGATTCGTACGGTAAAAAGACCGGATACGAGTCGCACGGGGAATTTTTTTACCGGATCGTAATTGGCACCCAAGTGTCTAAAATAATAGATCTAGAGAATGGAATAGAAAGGGTATTCGTGGTTAAAAAAGAGGCAGTCGGAAGAGGGGAGGCCAATTCCTGTTCTATTAGCAACCAGGCTGGACATGAATATAGGGAGAGTAAAACCAGAGCGCGCCCTGAGAAGCCAAAAAAGCAGATTGATATTTCCCCCAATCAGGAAGATTACATCCTCCCATATCATAGGATTTCCGCAAGAATTTATAGGCAATTCTAGCCCTTTTGTTATTCCATAAAAATTTGGAAGTCAATAGATCCAGATCGTGAAAAAAGGCATCAGAGAGCTTTACCGGAAGCATAGAAGAAACAAAATTAACAATGGGTGTTATCATCATTTTAAGAGTTTGGAGTCGGCCCCACCAAGAAATATGCTTCGGAGACCAATTTTCTAAAAGATTTCGCACCTTAAGAATAGTTTGAGATTCGTTATAAGTAACCGTAGCATAAAGGGTGGAACAAAAATATATACCCAGATATTTTAGTTGCTTAGATTGCCACTTAAAGCCCGCCGAACCCATGTGAGAGGAGAAACAGTAAGCATTTAGGGGGAACATCTCTGTCTTATCCTTGTTCAGGGTATATCCTGAAACCTTTGAGAAAATAGAAATCGTATCAGAAATAGCAGGGATGGCCAGTGCAATATCATCCGAGAAAATGAGAACATCATCAGCATAAGCAGCTGTTTTTATCTGATGAGATCCAAAAGAGAACCCCTTAATGTCTGGATGTACGTCAATCATTCTGAGAAGAGGATCAATGGACAACAAAAATAAAAGAGGAGACAAAGGACACCCTTGTCTAGTACCCTGGCGAAGGTTAAAAAAGGACGACGTAGCTCCATTCACTCTTATGTTAGCTCTAGGTCGGGAGTAAAGAGACATAACCATACGAATAAAGGACTCACCAAGGTTATGTGCACATAAAACAGCTCGTAAAAAAGGCCAAGAGACCTTATCAAAGGCCTTTTCAGCATCAAGGGCCAAGGCCGTCGATACTGAAGATTATAATTGTAGAATGTTAACATTACTGGAAGTTAAAGATCATTATATCAAAGTCCCCCATTCAAGATTGGAGAAACTTGATAAAGATGTACAGTTACCACCAGGGCTTTTGAAAAAGGGTGGATCTGTAAAGGAGAATATACATTTCCTACTAACCAAAATGCGATTACTCTAGCGATATATGGCCTACCAAAGATACATAAGAATGAAGTTAATCCACCTACGATGTCCATAGTGAGTTGTATAGGATCTCGCCTAGAACCATTAAACCAGTATGCCGATACTTTCCTAAAACCACTAATACAAAAGCAGATCTCGTATGTGCGAGATTCAGCTCATATCATCTCAATGATAGAGGGTGTTGTTTTTAATGATTGTAATCAAATTATGGTAACCCTCGACATAGAGGCGTTGTATACGAATATACCCCAAGATGACACAATGAAAGTTATTCACGGTATTATGGGCGAAGAGGATTTGAGAGGTGCCAATAAAGATCATGGAATGCATCACTTTGGTGCTCAAAAACAACATGTTTTCGTTCAGGGAAGATCTTTATCTCCAACGTAAAGGCACCAGCATGGGATCTACATGTGCTCCAAGCCTGGCTTGTCTGTATGTAGGGGAGTTTGAAAACAGACATGTGTTCAATGAGGCGGCGCCATTCACTGAGAACATCTTGTTGTGGCGCCGCTTCATTGATGACATATTTTTTATCTGGGAAGGTGAATAATCCATGCTCTTGGAATTCCTAGAATGGCTCAATTTGGGGGATCCTAACCTTAAATGTACTGCAGCGTTCAACAAGACATCAGTCAACTTCCTGGATATAACGATAACAAATATTGAGGGAGCACTAGCAGTAGAACTCTACACAAAACCGACTGATAAGAACACTTTGCTCCATTATCAGAGTTACCAGGTAAACAACCTTTACAACGCAACTTTTACAACGCATTACCTTTACAACGCAATTTTTACAATGCATTTTCTTTTACAACGCATGCCTTTACAACGCATGTATTTACAACGTAAGTACCTTTATTTTGCAAAGACTTTTACAACGCAAGTATTATATTTTTAATTTTTAATTATTAATTTATAAATTAATATTATTTTAAAAAAAAAAATGAAAAGAATAATTAATTTAATTTTAAAATAAGGAGAAGTTTATAAAATATTTTCATTAATATAATGCTATGTAAGATATTTATATTTATAATTAAATAAATTTGCTTAATCAAAAAATTAAAAAGAAGAAAATTAATACTCTAGTAATAATCAAGTATATATAATTAAAAATAAAACGTGATTAATTAATTAAATTATTTTTAAAATTATTTACTAAATAAATAAATACAATTGCTAAATATTACTCTTTAAAAATTAAATAAATATTAATATTAACAGTTATATAATTAATTATTATTTATTTAATTAAAAATTACAATTATTTGCTTAATCAAAAAAAAAAGGAGAAAATTCATACTCTAGTAATAATCAAGTATATATAATTACAAATATACTGTGATTAATTATTTAAATTATTTATTAAATTATTTACTAAAAAAATCAAATTGCAAAATATTACTCTTTACAAATTAAATAAATATTAATATTAACAGTTAAATAATTAATTATTATATATTTGTTTAAAAATTACAATTATTTAATATAACATATAAGTGAAATTATTTATTAATAAAAATAAAATTAATAGTTTTGTAAGAATCTAGTAAATTAATATTATTAAATATAAAATAATAGTGAAATGATCAATTAATTTACTAATAAAATAAGGAAAAGTTTTTTATTTTTATAAATAAATATATGGCTAAAGAATAAAATTTAATAAACAATTAAATTAATATGCTTAGTCAAAAAAAGCTAAATAAAATATAATTAATGCTCTAGTAATAATCTAGTATATATAATATAAAACATACTGAGAATAATTAATTTGAGAAAAAAAGAAATTATTACCTTAAGTAATCAATCAAACGTACTGTGAATAATTAATTAAATGAATAATAAAATTATTACCTAAAATAGTCAATCAATTTTGAAATTATTAGTCTTGAAAAAAAAATAAACATTAATATTAACAGTTAACAATAGAGAAATAGAGCAAAGATAAGAAGAAAATATTTTGCTTTACAAAATATCAAAAAAGAATTAATAAACATGAAAAAATATTACAACAATTTTCTTTAAAATGTAAAAAAAATTTTTTTATTTATAACATAATTTAGAAGTAGGAAATTTAATTACAAAGATACATAGAAAAAAAATTCCCACGGTTTATTATTGATTTGTATGGGTAAAATTGTCCATCATTTATTTCAATAGCTGAAGCTGGATGTCCCGCGGAAATGGAAAGCAAGATGAGAAAAAAGAAGAAAGGGGAACTTTGGAAAGAAAATGATATAAGGGTAGAGGTAAGGATGAAATTAGGTTATTTTAGAAGTAAAAAGATAGAATAAATAAGTATTTGTTAAAATAATACATTAATACAAATAAAGAAAACATTGTTTCTGGTTTCGATTGTTTATTGAAAAAAATTAAATAAAATATTTATGATTTAATGTAATTTTTCAAAATATTTACATATATTAAAAAAGTAACATTTTATTTATTTACATGATATACATATTTTTCAAAATAATACGAAAAAATAGTCCTTTTTTCATCTTTGAAGTTTTAAATGACGTAAGGACGTAAACGTAAACGTAATCCGCCATTTTGAAGACCATCGATGGAGGAAGCAGCTGGAAGCTGATCTACGTCCAGGTAGGAAACAATTTTAACTTTATTTATACATTTTAGCTTAAAAAAGGATACGTATAGGTGCCGATTACGATCCTGGAAAAACCGGGTACGAACCGTCGGTCGGAGCGTTTTCTCCGTCCGACTCGTACCCGGTTGTAAAACTTTACAAACATGGAAGTACGATTCGCACGGAAACACCATTTCCGTACGAATCGTAAAAAACACCGTCCGACGAAAATATACATACGAATGTGATCCGGGAATACCCCGACGTGACGTCGGGACGCTGTCAGGCAGCGTTTCACGACCCAGGAAGTACGATTCGAACCGACAGCAGTCAGGACGGCAATATTTTTACGGCACAAAAAAGTGCCGGAAAAGCGAAGTACGCCGCAAAACGACCAGAATAGGGGGCCCGGTATGCGCCGTACCCCCCCCAGCCCCTGTGAGTACGCGCCGTACCCCCCCCAGCCCCCATGAGTACGCGCCGTACCCCCCCCAGCCCCCGTGAGTACGCGCCGTACCCCCCAGCCCCCGTGAGTATGCGCCGAATCCCCCATGTATGTACACCCCTGTACGTTCGAGTCGTACCCCCACCCGTGTATGTACACCCCTGTACGTGTCGAACCCCCGTGTATGTACACCCCTGTACGTGTCGAACCCCCCGTGTATGTACACCCCTGTACGTGTCGAACCCCCGTGTATGTACACCCCTGTACGTGTCGAACCCCCGTGTATGTACACCCCTGTACGTGTCGAACCCCCCGTGTATGTACACCCCTGTACGTGTCGAACCCCCGTGTATGTACACCCCTGTACGTGTCGAACCCCCGTGTATGTACACCCCTGTACGTGTCGAACCCCCGTGTATGTACACCCCTGTACGTGTCGAACCCCCGTGTATGTACACCCCTGTACGTGTTGAACCCCCTGTGTATGTACACCCCTGTACGTGTCGAACCCCCTGTGTATGTACACCCCTGTACGTTCGAGTCGTACCCCCACCCGTGTATGTACGGTGCGTACCCCCAGCGCTACAGGGGTGTACATACACGGGTGGGGGTACGACTCGAACGTACAGGGGTGTATATACACGGGGGTTCGACACAAACAGGGGTGTACATACACGGGTGGGGGTACGACTGGAAGGGTACTGGGGTGTAGGTACACGGGGGTATGACACGTACAGGGGTGGGGGTAGGACTCGAACGTACTGGGGTGTACCTAGACGGGTGGGGGTATACATACACGGGGGTACGTGTCGGACGTACGGGGGCTGGGGGGAGTGTTGGGCGCGTATGCGGGCACATGTCTCCATGGTTGCTATAGGAGTTCGGTGCGGACGGTGTTTTTTCCATACGGTTGTAACCTCGGACGCACGGGATGGATCGTGATTCCTCGGTCGGACTTGACTTTTCACGTTTGTAAGGTAAATCGTCCGAGGACGTGTCGGACACATTTTCCGACCCGAGGACGTGTGGGGAATGATTCCCAATGCGGTTCGTATGGACTTTTTACCATGCGAATCGTGATTGCCAGTTCGTACGGCACTTGTACGATTCGTACGGTAAAAAGACCGGATACGAGTCGCACGGGGTAAATTTTTTCCCGGATCGTGATCGGCACCATATTGTGAAGAAAGGATAAGGAGAGGTTGCGGTGTTTGAATGTTTTGTAAAACATGTAAAAAAAGCATGTTGGCGATCATGTTATTAGCGTATGCCTATGTCGGGTCTGTGAAAGTGAAAGTGAAATGTTTTTTTATAATTCTAAGTTGTAAACATTAAATACTTTATGCAAATTTATGTATAATACACAGTTTTTGGGTATTTGGTTGAAAATAGTTCGAATGGTTAGTTAGAAATACGAACTTGACTTTTGGTACGGAGAAAAAAAAAGGTACAAATAAGATAACTATGGAAACAAGAAAAGATAATTTGTTTACTATATTTACGAATGATTATTGCAAAGAATAAACATTTTTTACAATGCGATACTTTAACAATTGTAAAATCCAACATAAGTCACAGTATTATTTGGAAGGTGGTAATAAATGCAACTTTGGTATGGATTGTCACATTAAGAAAAAAATGAACAGGTTGTTTCTCATTTTGAGTATGGTTTAATTTTGGAATTGGGTTTTTTGAATAATTGCACTTATTGTTGAAAAAAAAAAAAAGGTAGCTTGACCCGACTAATAATTTGGAAAAATGTTTTAGAAAAAGTCTATTGACAATTGTAATTTGTGTTGGAGAAAATTTAATGCAAAGCAGGAAAGTAAATGTTGAAAAGTTAATTGGAAGTTTAGAATGTTAGAAACATTTTCAAGGTAGTCTAGAGCCACACACAACGAAAACTGTTGTATAATACCCAATAGTCTTTCTGACATTTCCTTTGTTTTATGAGAAACTCGTGGGTTTAAACTACCAGCTAATGTTTGTGAAAGTCTCATTTCTTGAAAACTTTGCTCCTTCTTCAAAGTTTCCAAGAAAGAGTAGAAATTAGGATGTGGTTTGCCAATTGTATGGTTGAAGGAGTTATGCCATCCCTCAATGGCATTATTTGTTTTAGCTTCTCCCTCTAAACAGCTCGTGTAACAGTTCCACCACTCCACATAGAAAGGTGGCTTCCTCCTGCGACCCGATCTGCTTAGGTGCCCAATCCATGTGTCTTCAAAATAATTTAGGATGGGTGCCAATTTGTCTTCATTAGTATTGTAATATTCAGATTCTGTAATGGCAGTGTAGTACTCGTCTACACTTTCGGGAGGAACAAAACAAAGAGCTGTTAATTTTTTTAATTCAGATTGAAGTTTGCTATCTCTTGAGTATTCTGCAACTAGGGATGTTTTTTGTAACTTACGCCAGAATGCCTGGGAAAAATGGAAAAAACACCCCTGAATTTGGGTATCCGTGTACGTTTTACTGATTACATTGATCATGCTCAATTCAAAATCTACAATTATTTTCCTAGTTCAGAGTAAGTTGCAGAAGTCTTATCAGGTAGCAAACTATATACTAAGGGGATCACATTATGGTTAATTTTTGCGTGTATAGTGTAAATTTGAGTGAAAGGATGGGGTGTACTTTTAAACGTCCCATCCATCATCCAAATTTCACTATTTTCTAATTTAACAAGGTTACGTGGTGTGCTAAAAATAAGAATACGCTTTTGAGGGTTTTCGTTGTCATGGAGAAGGAATTGTTCATGAGCAAAAGAGATTGTTAGTTCATGTGGTATCACTATGTCAGAAAAGGTATGAGGTTTGTGTGTTACTTGCCTGCTTTTGTCTTTGAATAATTCGTCTCAAATTAGGAATTGTAGGCATATTACTAGCAACATGACTGGGGACATGCTGTGCAACCTCTCTTAATATGGATCCAGTGGAATCATTGGAGGTGCTTGCAATTTCTTTCATTTCGTTTAATGTTTCTCTAACATCAATCTCCATTGCAGAGGCAGAGTGGTTATGTTCTGTTGTTTTAATAATGATATTATCATGTGTAATCGCTCTGCCACTGCAATGGGTTGAGTAGTATTGCACACACCTCCAATGATTTCTGGGAAAACTTATCCTTTCTTTACAATATATGTATCCTGAATGTTTCAGTAATTTGTTTCCCTTTCTGGATTTAATGTAGCATGCAGTTTCTTGTGAAGACATTGGTGCGGATCACGATCCGGTAAGAAAATTCCCCGTACGACTCGTATCCGGTCTTTTTACCGTACGAATCGTACAAGTGCCGTACAAACTGGCAATCACGATTCGCATGGGAAAAAGTCCATACGAATCGCATTGGGAATAATTCCCCACACGTCCTCGGGTCGGAAAATGTGTCCGACACGTCCCCGGACGATTTACCGTACAAATGTGAAAAGTGAAGTTCGACCGCGGAATTACGATCCATCCCGTGCGTCCGATGTTACAACCGTATGGAAAAAACACCGTCCGCACCGAACTCAAATAGCAACCATGGAGACATGTGCCCGCATACGCGCCCAACACCCCCCCCAGCCCTCCTATGTACGAGTCGAATCCCCACCCGTGTATGTACACCTGTGTATGTACGAGACGTACCCCCACCCGTGAATGTATGGAGCGTACCCCCACCCCAACCGTGAATGTACGACCCGTACCCTCACCCGCGTATGCATGGAGCGTTACCCCCACCCCAACCGTGAATGTACGACCCGTACCCTCACCCGCGTATGCATGGAGCGTACCCCCCACCCCAACAGTGTAAGTACGACCCGTACCCTCACCCGCGTATGCATGGAGCGTACCCCCCACCCCAACCGTGTATGTACGGACCGTACCCCCACCCCAACCGTGTATGTACGACACGTACCCCCACCCGCGTATGCCTGGAGTGTACCCCCACCCCAACCGTGTATGTACGACCCGTACCCTCACCCGGTACGTATGGAGTGTACCCCCACCCCAACCGTGTATGTACGACACGTACCCCCACCCGCGTATGCATGGAGCGTACCCCCACCCCAACCGTGTATGTACGACCCGTACCCTCACCCGCATACGTATGGAGCGTACACCCACCCCAACCGTGTATGTACGGACCGTACCCCCACCCCAACCGTGTATGTAAGACACGTACCCCCACCCGCGTACGTATGGAGCGTTCCCCCACCCCAACCGTGTATGTAAGACACGTACCCCCACCCGCGTATGCATGGAGCGTACCCCCACCCCAACCGTGTATGTACGACACGTACCCCCACCCGCGTATGCATGGAGCGTACCCCCACCCCAACCGTGTATGTACGACCCGTACCCTCACCCACGTACGTATGGAGCGTACACCCACCCCAACCGTGTATGTACGGACCGTACCCCCACCCCAACCGTGTATGTACGACACGTACCCCCACCCGCGTACGTAAGGAGTGTACCCCCACCCCAACCGTGTATGTACGACACGTACCCCCACCCGCGTATGCATGTAGCGTACCCCCACCCCAACCGTGTATGTACGACCCGTTCCCTCACCCGCGTATGCATGGAGCGTACCCCCACCCCAACATTGTAAGTACGGAGCGCACCCCAGGCCCCAACACCAGCACCTTCACACAACATCGCGCATGTACGAGTCATACCAAGCCAGACACAAGGACAGCACTGTACAACAAAATTCCCGAAGTACACACCGTACACACGCTAAAAACGCACGTACACAACCAGGACAAAGAAAAACAACACAAGAATACACCATTCGAATGGCACAAAGCCACAAAACATGTCCAACAAGCACAAAAACAACACATTCACTGACCTGCAACTGCCAAAATCCAAAACAGAGGCCCAAAACACAACCACTCCTTATAACACACCCACCCAAAGTTCAAACACAGCCACACCCACCAATGGACCAATAAAAAGGGCCCACACACACAAACCATGAGCCTTTGCAACAACAACCTACAGCACCATACTAGAACCTTTACTACACCTTACACCTGCACACCTTCACACACACACCTTCACAAACACCCCCTCATCACATTCACACACACACCTGCACAACCACACACACACACCCACAACCATCCACACCCCCCCATCCACACCCACACCCCTCACCATGCCCACTAACAAGAATCCAAAGTTCACTAGCCGAGAGTTGGAGGTCCTTGTCGACGAAATCCTCAGAGTCGAGCCACACCTCTTTGGAACATTGGTCAGACAGACCTGCATGACCGAAAAAACAGCCATGTGGCAGAGGATTGTTGATGCTGTGAATGCTGTTGCGGCCACCAGGACCAGGCATGAATGCCAAGCCAGGTGGTACGATCTGCGGAGGAGGGTCCGAGCCAAAATGACCGACGACCACAACCAGGCCAACGTCACTGGAGGAGGGCCGCCCCGCAGACCCGTACAATACCATCCCTGGGAGGAGAGGGTGATGGCCATACTGCCGGTGGTGTCAGTGGACGGATTAGACGGACTCCGAGACCCGGGTGAGTACACAAACAACTCACCTCACATGGGGGGAACGTCATCCACAACCAAACTCACAAACAGGCACGCAACCACCCAAGCTATCGCATGACTCAACCACACTCCATGAACACGCACATGCCACTGGCGCCACCATGCCCCATGCACCCAGCTGGACAATGCAAAGTCACAGGCCACAGAAAACACCAACACAAGACACGGTAAGCCGGATGGCGGGAGTGTGGGCCACAAAAATCACATAGTGCAACTCAGAAGCAGACAACAATGCCCCCTGCCCATATGGCCTAGGTCACAGCCAGACAAACAGTGTGTCCCCACACAGGAAAGACTTGCCAGCAAATGGCGGATGCCTTGCATTAACACATGGGGGTGACGGCACGTTTGTGCACATGACAGCAGCTAATGAACAGCCAACACTGTGAAAGAGTGGCAGCACACACCACCACAGCAGCAGCGCAGACACAGACACTACACCCAATGGGTGCCTGCTGATCAGAAACAAACTCACATCAACAAGCCAAGGGCCAGTCAAAGATCTGCAAAAAGTGTGTGCCTAGGAAGCTGGGCTGAGGTGACAGAGGGTGACACACAGAGGGAGGGAGAGGGGGAGAGAGAGGGAGGGAGACAAAGGGAGACGGACAGAGGGAGGAGGCTGACACACAGAGGGAGGGAGAGGGGGACAGAGAGGGAGTGAGAAAGGGACACACAGGGAGACCAATTCAGCCGTGGGGGGTGTGGGAATGTCTGCTCGTCAGCAGGTGGACTGCATGCATGTAGACAAGGGTGGCCACTGCCTCAATCCCCCCTCTTCTCCATGGCAAAACACTGGGCCATGTGTCAACCTGTGCACAAGCACAACGCCAGCTACCTGCATTATCTAAGTGTGTGGAACAACTCCATGTGCCCACGTACAGTGCAACACGGAAGGCGCCAATGCATGGCTTGCCACACCTGCTCATTCCACTGCTGACTGCAGTCACAATTGACGCAGCAAGTAAGACTGTGCCACACATAGGTAAAGCCGCAAAAGCTGTGGCCAAGGGACATACCCATGCACAAGTGCACTGTGAGTGGAATGCAAGACATATCCAAATTCCCAGAGGAAATGTGCCAACTTAGAAATGAATGAAACATGGATGTTGCATGGAACAAAATTAACATTGTCTCTCTCACACACAGGTCAACGTCGTGGATCACCCCCCAACACTGGGGGGAAGACTCACAGGACCCGGCTCGGCGGGATGACGGACCCACCGGCAGCGACGACTCTCACCACTCTGTGGACGAACCCGACCCCGACCAACCTGGCCCCTCTGGTGTCCAACCACCTGCAGCACCTGCGTCAGGTACAACTGGGCCAACCACCACCCCCACTCCTGCCACATCCCAGGAGACACCCAGGATCCCTACCCCACCACCACAATGCAGCCAGGCTGGCCAGGAGGGACACGGTGTACCGGACACCCAGGAGGAGGCAGGCGACAACGCCAATGCCACCCCTCAGGGGTCCCGGAGACCCGATGTGCCCACAAGGGCAGGCCAGGTGCAAGTGGGCAGGGGTGGTGGGAGTGGAGGACGGCGGAGGCGCGAGCCTGACCTGTTGGCTGGGGAACCGGTATATTCCCATGTCCGAAACATCCTGGACACATACCGGCAGGACACCACGGGCATGGCCCAGGTTGTGTCCATCCTCGAGGAGATCAAGACCCAGCAGGCCCAGCAACATGCGGAGCAACATGCCTGTCTACTGCGACACCAAGGGCGGATGGAGGACAGACAGGGAGGGATCAGGAGGAGGAGGAGGAGGAGACATCCGACGGAGCATCCCAAACATCGTCACGGCCTGCTTCTGAGGGTCCCCGCAGGAGGGCGGGTCGTCCACGGAAAAGACCGTGAGGGTCAGCGCAACAGCACCATCTCCCAGGACACCTGGCCTGGCACCTGGCCCACTGGACCAACAGCGGCACAGCAGCAAAAGACATTCTCTGCCACATGGACTTGCTGGTCACTGTCTGACCAATGTTGACAAAGACTGTGGCATGGACTCTGAGGATTTCAAATGGCAAGGACACCAACTCCCCTAGTGAACTTTGGATTCCACACACCCGGAAAGCCCCTCATGTCATACCCCCCCCGTACCCCAACCAAAATAAAAAGTTACACCATAAAGAGAAGATGCCTACATATTGCATTATTACCTTACATGTGTCTTGTAAAGTCTAACCATGCCTGAGTTCTCATTTGACTTCAACCATCCACACCCTGGGGCCTGAGTCTGGCACAGGACACACATGGGTCACATGGTATTAGGCAAGACAGACATGGAGCACCATACACACCCGTGATGGGCCCAACCAGCTGAGGGGGTGGCCGCACAACCGTGCCGACAGACATATTGAGTACAGCGACAGCCATGCGCAGAGGTCAGGGATCATGTGGAGTGTCCTGTGGGGCACCCAGGTATGTGTGGACAGGTGGCAGAACCATGTCCTGCAAGCTTGAGTCAGGTGGATGCAGAGAATGGTGGCCTGCCAACGTTGGATGCATGGGGATGGCACATGTCACAATACCCACACAGTCATGGACTACATGCACAATACAGAGTCTAATCCCACACAAACAGCTTGCATCTTGCTACTCTACACATAGACATATAGCCACTATCACGGAAAACCATGCCAGACATGCCGGATGCACCGTGGCAACACACCAGCATTGACTGAGAAGAGGCACCTTTGAGGCATAGGGACACCTTTATTAGTCATGTATTCGGGATTGCAGAGGCAACTCGGAGTACACATGAACGGGTCATGTGGAGTAACATGTGGGTCCAACACTGGAACCCCCCTTCTGCAGCACAAATGCGTGATAGCCATGGAACTGGCACACAAGTGTCGGCTAACAGCTAAACACCCCCTGCTGCTCACGGAGAGGCTGCCATACACCATTGATCCGCTGATGTGGAAGTCCCACACCATGTCAAGCCAATGCAAACTGTATGTGTCCGAGGGCAGTGTAACACACATTGATGCCATCATCACAATCCACAATCCCATCACTGATGACTGTCAACAAGTCTGACCATCTATTCAGGTGTACCCAGCTGCATGTCATGTGTCCCATGGTGATGCGACATGTCTGCAGAGGAACCAAACATCGACAGGGGCAGTGTGCACACATCGGAAACAACTGCCACACCCAATACACCCCTGATGCATCCCTTACCCTAAGGAGACTTCCAAACTTGTCCGTGCGTGTAACGCTGAGTCAGCACACGATGACGTGTCCATGAGGAATAGCAGTGCCACAACAATGCAACCAGCAGACGGCATGCGCAAGTACCTGGGGATGAGAGACACACAAGAAGTCAGCCACAAAAAGCACAGCCACTTGCATGTGCATGTACTCGACACATGTAAGGATGACAACATGCTAGGTCACAATTATGACTGGGGAAATACTCATCACTGGCACCATCACTCCAGTGACACATCCACACACACCTCTGACTCACGTGCCATACATGCAGATGGACACACACATCGCAACACATGCCACACGGGGACCAATGCGTGCACACACAGACACTGGTACTCACCACTAAGCAAAGAAGTCGTGTATGAGCTGACTCCGGATGTCCTCTTGCGGAACCACATCCTCCACATCACTAGCCCCATTGCCAAGACCTTGGTCCTCCATGGGTGGATAGTCCTGATCATCTTGATCCAGGATGAGTGGCACAGCTTTCTCAACTGCCATGTTGTGCAGCATGCAGCACACCATGAAGATTTTGCAGACCTTCGCCGGGGCATATGGGAGGGCGCCGCCTGTCTTGTGGAGGCACCTGAATCGGCTCTTCAGGAGGCCAAATGTCCTCTCTATCACTCGCCTTGTCCGGCCATGGGCGGTGTTGTAGCGGAGCTGGGCCGGCGTGATGGGGTTGCGGAGAGGTGTGATCAGCCATGGCATGTTGGGATAGCCAGCGTCCCCTACATGGAAAGCACATGCACATAAGTAGGACAGGAGAAGCAGTTGTGCTGGAAGTCTACGCAAAATACAGGACAGACAGAGTGTACCCACCCACAACACATGCTCGTTCGTTGCGCAGCTGCGTCATCATCTCAGGCACCCTGCTACGCCTCATGATGTAGGCATCGTGTGCTGATCCTGGAAAACGAGCACAGACATGTGAAATCACCATGTTGGACAGACACACCACAAGGGCATTGATGGAGTGGTAGTGCTTGCGATTCCTGTACGCTACCTCCTGTGCCTGTGGTGGTACCAAAGCCACATGTGTCCCATCTATGGACCCAATGACATGGGGCATCCCTCCCAGGGCATAGAATCCACGCTTGACCCCAGTCAACATTTCAGGGGTTGGGAAATGGATGAACTCATCCAGGTGAAGCAACATGGCCTCTAAGAAATCATGCAGCACACGGCAGAACATGCTCTGGGACATGCCACCAACATGAGCTATGGTATTTTGAAAGGTACCCGTGGCAAGAAAATGTAGGGCTGCCATTACCTTCCGCTTGGGTGTCAGTGCCGTAGGATACCTGTGCAGCGGTTGCAGGTGTGGTGCCAGCCTCGCCGTCAACTCCTCAATCAACGGTTGGGGGAAGCGGTAGCACCGGATACAGTCATTCTCCCGCATGTCAGCCAAATCCGGAATTGCTCGGGGAAGAGGCGGCGCTCTGTAGTAATTTGGAAGTGACAAGGAAGAGTGACTGCACTACAACAACAATTTTTTGGTGCTGAGCACATGTTAATCTGTCAATACACATATGCGACATACGGAGTCAGGTATGTGCCACATGCCCTGGACACGTATGGCTGCCAGGTGACACTCCTACTAAGACCCAGCTACACACGGAGATTGTAAACCTCCACATGCCATGGCATGGGATTAGCTGTGTCCCAGTGTAAGTGAACAGCCAGACGCAACACAGGAGTGACATATATCAACACATCATCAGAAGTAGGCTGTCGATTTCAGAGACTGGTAGCGGAACACTAGAGCCACAGGTCACATGACATTACACTAGGACAGCCCACACACCTTGCCAATAAGGTGTACATGTAATGACTCACCACACATTCATAGAGAGGATGCAGACATGTCCTTGTTACGCTATTCCGTGTCCCATGCATACATACGCACCTCACATCCGATACCACATGTGGCCTGGTGTGCGTAACAGTGTGCCATGTCCATCTACACACAGACACATGTTGGTTGCTGCAACAGCTGATGCATTTGAGGGAGCACCAACATCAAGCTAATGGGGACACCCCACACATACATGACATAGTCACATCGTGCACCGTGGGTAGTGACATGTCTGGTGTGGTAACCCCTGTAGCGGGCATCAGGGGACACTTGCGTGTGTTGTTGACTGTGCCATGCCAGTGACGCTCATCTCAAGTGTGCAGTACCACATGCACACATGTCAAAGGAGTTAAGGGCATGCCTGGCACACATTGCACCATCACACATTACATCTGTACACATCTCATCATACATCTGGTGCCTTCTCGACTCAGGAGTAATGTGCCACATCACAGCCTTTCACACCTGTGCCCCACACATGTAGTACTGCCCAGACAATGCCTTGATGTCCATCCATGGACAAGTATGTCAGCCCTATTCCTTCCAGTGTGCTGCCTGTCACCACTGTGATGTGTGAAAGGCACCGTACATTCGCTCAGAGGGCCTGTGTACGTTCCCTATCACTATGGGAGTGCTGCCGTATGTGTACCCATAGTGAAAGTGAGCGTACGCACGCGTGTACGGTCCATACCACTATGGGTACACATACGCGTGAACACCCATAGTGAAAGTGAGCGTACAGGCGTGTGTACGGTCCGTACCACTATGGGTACACATACGCGTGAACACCCATAGTGATAGTGAGCGTACAGGCGTGTGTACGGTCCGTACCACTATGGGTACACATACGCGTGAACACCCATAGTGATAGTGAGCGTACAGGCGTGTGTACGGTCCGTACCACTATGGGTACACATACGCGTGAACACCCATAGTGATAGTGAGCGTACAGGCGTGTGTACGGTCCGTACCACTATGGGTATACATACGCGTGAACACCCATAGTGATAGTGAGCATACAGGCGTGTGTACGGTCCGTAACACTATGGGTACACATACGCGTGAACACCCATAGTGATAGTGAGCGTACAGGCGTGTGTACGGTCCGTACCACTATGGGTACACATACGCGTGAACACCCATAGTGATAGTGAGCGTACAGGCGTGTGTACGGTCCGTACCACTATGGGTACACATACGCGAGAACACCCATAGTGATACGGACCGTACACACGCCTGTACGCTCACTATCACTATGGGTGTTCTCGCGTATGCGTACTCATAGTGGTACGGACCGTACACACGCCTGTACGCTCACTATCACTATGGGTGTTCTCGCGTATGCGTACTCATAGTGGTACGGACCGTACACGCGTGCGTACGCTCACTATCACTATGAGTACGCATACGCGAGAACACCCATAGTGAGACGGACCGTACACACGCCTGTACGGGCCGTTGCTATGCATTTGTGGTGCCCTAGGGCCCCGGTACGCACCGTACCTGTGTGTGAAACTCCAAATTACATAGGGGACACATGAGGGACAAGTATAAAGGCCTACATGCATGCTGGTTGTCATGGAGACCAAGTTTAAAGTTTGAATTTTTTTCAGCAGGTGCACAGCAGAAGTCAGTTTGAATAAATCTACTTTGTTGCAATGTGGTTCTGGAGTTGACATCATGCTCAAGAAAAAAACACAATAAGAACCCACTGACTGTGCTAGGTTTGAAGGGATTGGAGGAAACATAGGATGCAAATGTGAGTGACCAATCACTCTGTACTCCTGTGCATGAAACAGGCCAGCAAGGCAGATATAAGTGTAACGTCCTGGCTTTCTCAGGGTTGGGACAATGTGAGGGACGATGTGGGGAGGGAGGTGGTTCACCTAATACACCAACACAGGGACTCACTGATGAGGTAAAGAAGCGGACTTTATTGGCTCAATAAGCGTTCTTTGTTTTGACGTTCTGGATGAGGTCTGTTGCTCCAGGAGTCAGTGTCCGGTTTAAGGGTTCCTCTGTAGGGATCTTCTCTCCGTCCGGTTCTTCCGTAGGGACCGTCTCCTCCTCCCCCGTCCGTGACCCAGGGAAGAGATACAGAGGTACACAAAGGTGAGTAGGGTTGTAGGGACCAAGGGCGCTTTGAGGGGGGAAAGGGTTGTGAGGGATCACCGGGGCTACCACCAACTTTTGTGACTCCTGTAACTCAGGTGAAGTAAGGAGGTGAACGTAGGTAGAGAAGGCTGGAGGGGGGGAGCGTGGTTGACCCACAGAAAAAGAATCCTCAACACTCAGGCTCCCCGTACTCCCGTCACCTCCCTCACCCTCTTCACTTCGTCCCTCCCCGTACTTGTGACAGACTCAAGATACGATCACGTACCTTTCCCAGCCACGCTCCTCCAGGAATGTGGCGGGGCGAGTAGCGTATCCGTTGGCCTCCTGGCTCCGTCGGCGCCGTCTCTCGGACTCCGCACTCTCCTTCAGTCGTCTCTCCTTCTCCACTGCTCACTCGTTCCTGCTCCGTCTCCTTCGCTCGGCTCTCCTCGCTTCCTCCGGCTTTCGCGTCCTTCTTCTCTTCCGGGTTCGTTTTACCAGGTCCCGGGCTCTCCGATTGGATGACGTGGTCTGACGTGCAGACAGTCGGCTCCTCCCCACGGGTTTCTCTGGTGGAGTTAAAGGGCCCGTACCAGTCCTGTGGCCAAGGCGTAAAGGAACAATCAGGCATCCCCTCGGGTTGTGTGTCAGAAGCCGTGCCCCCAGTGGTGCCCCCGTGACAATTCCCTCCCCCTGGCGTGACCCGATCGGGGGAACAAGGGAACCGAGAAAGAAAGTCAGCGTTACCCTGATTCGCCCCTTTCCGATGTTGTACGTCTATCTGATAGGGTTGGAGGGCAAGGAACCAGCGGAGGATCCTGTCATTGTGACCGTGATTCCGTTGTAACCAGGTGAGGGGAGCATGGTCCGTGTAAAGGACAAAGGGTCTGCCTTCCAAATAGTACCGGAGTTTCTCAACCCCCTACTTAACCGCCAGGCACTCTTTTTCTATAGTGGAGTAAGCCTGCTCCCTAGGAAACAATTTCCTACTGAGAAAAAGAATGGGGCGTTCGTGACCGTCGGGATCTTTCTGAGAGAGAACCGCCCCGATCCCAATACCCGAGGCGTCTGTCTGCAGGATAAAGGGTTTGTCGAAATCCGGGGTCACTAGTATAGGGGAGGTGGTAATAGCATCTTTCAGGGCTTGGAATGCAGAAGCTTCTTGATCGGAAGGGGCGTGTAACCTGGGTGAGGTGTGTGTTTTTCGCAATAAGTCAGTGAGAGGGCCCGCTATGGTAGCGAACTGGGCTATGAACCGTCTATAATACCCCACCAACCCTAAGAACGCCCTCAAGTCTCTTTTGGTCTTTGGATAGGGAACGGACTGGATTGCGGCCACTTTTTCGGTTTGGGGAGCTATATGACCCTCCCCCAAGAGATACCCCAAATACCTCACTTTCTGAAAGGCCACTCGGGTTTTCTTGGCGTTGATGTGTAACCCGGACTGACGAAGGCTGTTCAGTACCTTCCCTAAGTGCTCCAGGTGCTCCTCCCAGGTCTTGCTATAGACCACGATGTCATCTAAATAAGCCCCTGAATAGGATAAGTGAGGGGCCAGAAGCACATCCATGGCCCGCTGAAAGGTCGCTGGGGCCCCATGCAACCCAAAGGGAAGAACTGTAAAGTGATAGTGGCCGGAAGGGGTGGAGAACGCGGTTTTTTCTTGATCCGCGGGGGCCAAAGGGATCTGCCAGTAACCCTTGGTGAGGTCGATAGTGGTGATGTATCGGGCCTCACCAAGGCGTTCTATAAGTTCATCCACCCGGGGAAGAGGATAGGCATCCTGCTTGGATACCTTGTTCACTGCGCGGAAGTCAATACAAAACCGGATGCTGCCATCCGGTTTGGGTACCAGCACCACGGGGGAACACCAGTTACTATGGGAAGGCACGATGACCCCTGATTCCAACATCCTGGACACTTCCTCCTGAAAGGCGGCTCGTCGAGCCTCAGGGATCCGGTAAGGCTTTTGTTTCACCACCACCCCCGGAGGAGTAGGGATACAATGTTCGGCCAGTTGGGTCCTGCCTGGTTGATCAGAAAATACGTCTGAAAAGTCCATCAGCAGAGACCGTATTTCTCGGGATTGGGTGCACGTGAGATCGGGATTGACAGGTGTCTCCAGAGTGGTATGAGAGGGAGGGGTGATTATGGAGACCGTATGAACTCCTGAAGGAGGGGGTCCCAACCACTTCTTCAGTAAGTTGATGTGGAACATCTGGGTCCTCTTTCCCCTCAGTTGCAGAATGTATGTAGTTTTCCCTATCTTTCTTAGGACTTTGAATGGTCCTTGCCACTCCTTTTTTAATTTGTGGGTGGAGGAGGGTAAAAGTATCAGGGCCCAATCCCCTATATCCAACTCCCGCCACTTCGTACCTCGGTCATAGAAGGTTTTTTGTTTGACCTGTGCCGCCGTCAATTCTGTATGGGCCAATGTTCGCAACTTATGGAGACGGTTTTGTAACTGTTGTGTATAATCCAGTAGGGATTCGGCCTCTTGTAACCCCTCTCGTTCCCAACTGTCCTTGGTGATCTCGAGTAAGGTTCGGGGTTTACGCCCGAACAATAACTCAAAAGAGGAGGTCCCTAAACTGGATTGTTTCTGGCTACGGAGTACGAACAGGGCCAACGGGAGTAATTGGTCCCAGTGCCGGCCATCCCCAGACAGAAGCTTCTTCAAGGTAAGTTTAAGACTCCCGTTGTACCGTTCGACTAGTCCGTCTGTCTGGGGGTGGTACACAGAGGTGGTGATATGTTTAATGTGCAACTGGTCACAGACCTGCCTCATCAACCGGGACACAAAGGGAGTGCCTTGATCTGTGATAATCTCTCGTGGAAAGCCCATGCGGGAGAAGACTTCCACGAGTCGTTGTGCGATGGCCGTAGTTGTTGCGGCCCGAAGTGGGAACGCCTCCGGGTACCTAGTAGCATAGTCGATCAACACCAGTGCATACTGGTGACCCTTCGCGGATTTGGGGAGAGGCCCTATGAGGTCCATGCCGAGGCGGTCGAAGGGTGTCCCAATGATGGGTAAAGGATTTAACGGAACTGGAGGGGGAACATAGGGATTGCGCCTCTGGCAAATTTGGCACTCCTGGCAATATTTCTGTATCTGAGCATAGACCCCCGGCCAAAAGAAATGTTGTAGGATGGCCTGCCCCGTTTTTTCTGCTCCTGAATGCCCTGCTAAAAGATGAGCGTGCGCAAAAAAGAGGATTTGGTCCCTGAATCCAGCCGGAACCAACAGTTGGGGAACAGCGTCGGGTTTCGCTAGACGGTATAACAGTCCATTTTTTTGTATGAATGCGGGATAGACACGAGTTCCAACATTCGGTTGATCTCGCGCTTTCTGCCAAGCGTGAGTGAGACTGGCATCGTTTAACTGGGCCAGTCGAAAGTGATTATCTCTCGCCCAAGGCTCAGGGGTGAGACACACATTATATTTCATGGGATTTATCGCAGCTTGCAAGAGGGGGGTAAAGGACGGGGAGTCAATCCCTATAATAAGTAGCTCAGGGAGTTCGTCCACCACCCCCACCACTACATCGGACTGTATATGATTGTTGATCTCTAGGGTGATCCTAGCCAATGGGTACTCCCTTACATCCCCATGTATACATCGTATGTGTACTGTCTTCCCAGATATGAGCCAAGAAGGGTCTACCAATTCCCGCTTTATGACAGAGTGTCTGCACCCCGAGTCAAGAAGAGCCCTTACCCTCCTGCCATTAAGAGTCACACTTACATAAAATATGGGGCCTGACTCCTGGGCGAATAGGACAGAGCGGGGTGCATAGCTGATGTCCATGGGTTCGTCGTCTTTCTCCCTTTTCTTACGACAGAATCGTGCTATATGGCCCCATTCTCCACAGTCATAACATTGGGGGGAGGTGTAAGGGGGATTCTCGGGACGGGGAAGACGGGGTCGGTTTCCCTCTGGAAGGGGTCGTGGGGTCTTTCTCTCAAGTCTCGCCGGCATTGGGGGACGGATGTGTTTCTCGGATTCTTTAAGGGGTGGTCGACCCTGGGCCCTGGAGTAAGCCGTCGCCATTTCTATGGCCTGTTCTAGGGTCAGACCGGCGTGTTGTCTTAACCACCGTTGAGTGGCATAGGGGAGCGCCTCCAAGAATTGTTCCAAATAGATTTTGTTCATGACCTCATTCATATTGCCTTCATGAGGTTTGAGCCAGAGATCCGCAGCTCCCTTTAACTTAAAGAACAAGGTTTTCGGCAGATCACCCGTGGCTCCTCGCTCTTGTCTAAACTTCAGGCGGTGTGTCTCGTCATCCACGCCTAATCGATCCAGCACATATTGTTTCAGTGCAGCATAGGCGGTTGTCCCATCTGGATTGATTGTCTGATAAGCTGCTTGGGCTTCTCCCGTGAGGAGGGGCGCGAGGTAAAAGGGCCAGCGTTCAGCCGGCCAGGCGCTGGCCCTCGCGGCACGTTCAAAATTCAAGAAGAACGCCAAAGGATCATCTCCAGGTACGTATTTCTGAAGAGGAACCACGGTTCCAGGGGGGTTGCTTGCTCTACCCTGTCCCAGTGTGATCAGGAGTTGGGCATGTCCCTCTGCTAGTTTGATCAGGCTGTTTGCTTGGTTTTGTATCGCAGATGTAAAGACGGCACGATCCGCCTCCGCCTGACTGGACGACTTCTCTACCGCCCATTCGAGTTTTGCCTGTCCTTCCTTCATCTGATGTACGATGGCCTCCATCCTGTTTCGGATGCTGATTCTCCAAGGCTCCTATCTGGCTCGCCACTTGTGAGGGACGATGTGGGGAGGGAGGTGGTTCACCTAATACACCAACACAGGGACTCACTGATGAGGTAAAGAAGCGGACTTTATTGGCTCAATAAGCGTTCTTTGTTTTGACGTTCTGGATGAGGTCTGTTGCTCCAGGAGTCAGTGTCCGGTTTAAGGGTTCCTCTGTAGGGATCTTCTCTCCGTCCGGTTCTTCCGTAGGGACCGTCTCCTCCTCCTCCGTCCGTGACCCAGGGAAGAGATACAGAGGTACACAAAGGTGAGTAGGGTTGTAGGGACCAAGGGCGCTTTGAGGGGGGAAAGGGTTGTGAGGGATCACCGGGGCTACCACCAACTTTTGTGACTCCTGTAACTCAGGTGAAGTAAGGAGGTGAACGTAGGTAGAGAAGGCTGGAGGGGGGGGAGCGTGGTTGACCCACAGAAAAAGAATCCTCAACACTCAGGCTCCCCGTACTCCCGTCACCTCCCTCACCCTCTTCACTTCGTCCCTCCCCGTACTTGTGACAGACTCAAGATACGATCACGTACCTTTCCCAGCCACGCTCCTCCAGGAACGTGGCGGGGCGAGTAGCGTATCCGTTGGCCTCCTGGCTCCGTCGGCGCCGTCTCTCGGACTCCGCACTCTCCTTCAGTCGTCTCTCCTTCTCCACTGCTCACTCGTTCCTGCTCCGTCTCCTTCGCTCGGCTCTCCTCGCTTCCTCCGGCTTTCGCGTCCTTCTCTTCCGGGTTCGTTTTACCAGGTCCCGGGCTCTCCGATTGGATGACGTGGTCTGACGTGCAGACAGTCGGCTCCTCCCCACGGGTTTCTCTGGTGGAGTTAAAGGGCCCGTACCAGTCCTGTGGCCAAGGCGTAAAGGAACAATCAGGCATCCCCTCGGGTTGTGTGTCAGAAGCCGTGCCCCCAGTGGTGCCCCCGTGACAGACAAATAGACGACGGACCAAAAAATGGAGGTTTAAGGATGATTTAATAAACAGATAAACAACTACAGACAACAAAGAATGCCGGTACTGGAATCACCAGTTAAAGTACGATACCCATTCACAGCTCGTCTAACCGTCCTCCGCATGCACACCGGACCCGGTATGCTCCAATGGAGGGCACAGTGCTAAGCAGTGGCCGACAATGCCACTCGACCGCTGTGAAGGGTAGTTCCAAGGTTGTGGAATCTACGGGGGGCACGTGGGAGTCACCCGGCCGGGCTCTCTACCACCTGGGAACAGCCGCTCTACCAGTATCCCCCAGAGTACTGCCACAACACAAAGACGCTGGGAACACCTCCTAGTGTGCGTCTCTTGTATCCGGGTTTAAGTGATGATACCCAAGGTGGCGCAGAGAATGGATGGGAGCAGCCGCTCTACCTATCCCAGTTCTCCTACGAGTGTCGATGGCTAAGACGCGGAAACACCTCCTGGATAGCGTCTTAGCTCTAAGCGTGTGTTTACCCAAGGAACGAGGGTTGGGAGCTTCGGCTCGCACCAACCTCGTTTTCTCCAAATTGTCAGGCCGTTGGGAGCTTCGGCTCTACCAACAGGACTTGTGCCCAATGACGTTGAATACGGCTCTCAGAACGGGACAGGACACGGGCAGGAAGCACACGCCAGCACCTCTCCTCCGCTCCTTAGAATGTTCCTTCCGCCGCTCAACTCACCAGCGGGTCCGTGTACCTCAACCAGGTACTCCGGCAAAGATCAGAATATCCGACGCCGAGTCCCAGTGATCTTCTCCTTAAGTAGTACTCTCGGCGTTGTATAACCATGACTCTTGAGTTGCATAACATGAAAACTAGGCGTTACCCTTGGTGTTATGTAACCAGAACTCTTGAGTTGCATAACATGAAAACTAGGCGTTCCCCTTGGTGTTATGCAACCAGAACTCTTGAGTTGCATAACATGAAAACTAGGCGTTGCCCTTGGTGTTATGTAACCAGAACTCTTGAGTTGCATAAGGCAATTGTTGCCGGAGGGCATTCTTGGAGTTGTAGTCCGCTCTCCTCCAAGCGCACCAGGTTCACGGAAGTGGCATCGTGGGAGGGAAACCATGTGCGGGAGGGGATTCCTGACAGTACATCCCCCTCCCATCAGCG
The DNA here is from genome assembly GCF_964204655.1 of Triturus cristatus. Lineage (NCBI taxonomy): Eukaryota > Metazoa > Chordata > Amphibia > Caudata > Salamandridae > Triturus > Triturus cristatus. Next base: position 42,420,247 of record NC_140585.1, read on the forward strand.
CCCCCCATCAGGACCAGCACAGGAAGGATATCGACGATGGAACGACGATACCAGACGAGGAGCGTGAACCCCCGCCGCAGGTTCCCATGACTGCTCCTCGGGTCCGTACCCCTTCCATGCCACCAGATACCACAGTTTGCCCCTGCGCCACTTGGAATCCAAGATACCAGCCACCTCGTACTCCACCTCTGAATCCACAGTCACCGACACCGGCGTACGAGGCCTCACCGCGTTCGCGGGTTTCAAGAGGGAAACGTGGAACACGGGATGGATCCGCAGGGACTGGGGCAGGCACACTTTCACGTTCACCGGGCTGATGCATTGAAGGATCCTATATGGGCCCATGAAGCGGGGATGGAACACGCTACTTTTCTTGAATCTCATGTGCCGTGTAGAGACCCAGACGTAATCTCCAGGTTTGTAGACCAGTCCAGGCCTTCTCCTCCTATCAGAAAAGGCTTTATACGTGGCTTTAGCCCCCTCCAGGGCAACTCGAGAACTCATCAAGGCCTCCTTGATGCGGGCCACCCTCTTGGCTGTTGTCGGCAATCTGTCTTCCCTGACCGGGTGCAGAAACGGCAAGAACCGGGGATGATGGCCGTAGTTACTATAAAAAGGGGAGGCCTTGGTGGAACAATGTGTGGCGTTGTTGTACGCGATTTCCGCAATCCAAAGTAGGTCCACCCACTCATCCTTCCCTTGCTCTACAAAACAACGTAGATATTGTTTGAGCGACTGGTTCAGGCACTCCGTCTGGCTGTCTGTCTGCGGGTGATAACTCGTGGACATGGCAGACTTGACGTGTAACGCCGAACACCAAGTTTTCCAGAAGTGCGACGTGAACTGAGACCCCCTGTCCGACACGATCACGTTGGGTAGGCCATGTAGTCTCACTACATTCTTCAATAACAACGACGCCAGCTCTCCTGCCGAAGGTACCTGTTTGCAAGCGAGGAAGTGCCCCATCTTCGTGAGATAGTCCACCACCACCAGTATGGCCGTCTTTCCTTGATCCTTTGGTAGCCCGACAATGAAGTCTAAGGATATGTTTTCCCAGGGTTTGGTCGGTGTAGGAAGGGGTTGGAGGAGTCCTTGCGATCTTCTGTGGTCCGATTTCATGGATGCGCAAACGGTACATGATGAGCACCAATTTCGGACGTCTGTTCTCATGGCAGGCCACCAGAACTGCCATCCTAGGCTCGCTACCGTCTTTTCGACACCCAGATGGCCGGCACAGGGAGACACGTGGCACCAGGTGAAGGCCTGTTTTCGAAGCCTAGGCGTGGGTAACAACATACATCGTCCTTTCACCGGAATCCCGTCCTTCATTTGCCACTCCTTGTGACTGTGAAGCCACCTCCGCCACATGAAGGTATGGGTCCCCTTCTGGACCCCCCTGAGGAACGTCTGTGGTTGAATCACCCCTATCACAACTCCTGGAGGGATGATGGAATGTTCGGCAACCGGCTGCGGATCCCTGGCATTCGATTGCCTCGAAAGCGCGTCCGCTTTCCTGTTCTCCGTACCGGGTCGGTATGTGATGTGGAAATTGAAACCGGAGAAAAAGATCATCCACCTCATTTGACGGGGAGACAAATGCCGCGCCGCCGTCAGAAACTGGAGGTTCCTGCGGTCCGTATACACTGTAACCACGTGTCTGGCCCCCATTAACAAATGCCTCCACTCAGCAAATGCGTCCTTTATTGCGAGTAGTTCCTTCTCCGCAATATGGTAATTGCGTTCCGCGTCATTCAATTTACGAGACATGTACGCCACAGGATGGAGCAAACCCGACACCTCATTCCTCTGAGATAGAATGGCACCCAGCGCCACATCAGAGGCGTCCGCTTCTACCACATAGGGTAATTCTGGGTTTGAGTGAGCTAGCACCGGGGCGGTGCTGAAGGTCTTCTTGAGGGCCACAAATGCTGTTTGTGCTTCCGGTCCCCACACGAACTCCTGAGACTTCCTTAGTAGTTGCGTGATCGGGGCTACCAAGCCAGAAAACCCCTCAATAAAACGCCTATAAAAGTTGGCGAAGCCTATGAAGCTCTGGACTTCCTTTACTCCTCGGGGCACCACCCACTCCTTCACTGCTCTGATCTTGCGTTCCGCCATCTCCTGTCCGTTGGGGCTCAGCATCACCCCAAGGAATTCCACTGATGTGACGTGGAAATCACATTTGCTGAGTTTGCAGTATAGCATGTTTTCCCTCAGTTTTGTGAGAACCGCGGATACGTGCTGTACGTGTTCTTCCTCTGAGTTGGAGTAGATGAGTATGTCGTCTATATAAACGACCACGTAGATATACAATACCTCCCGGAACACCTCATTGAGGAAGTATTGAAAGGCGGCAGGGGCATTGCATAGTCCGAATGGCATGACGAGGTACTCAAAGAGCCCGAACCTGGTCTTAAAGGCGGTTTTCCATTTGTCGCCGTCCCTCATGCGCACAAGATGGTATGCCCCCTTGAGATCAAGCTTCGTGTATATTTGGGCCTTTTTTACCTGTTCCAGGAGAACGCTTATGAGAGGCAGGGGGTACCGGTTTTTTATGGTTATCGCGTTCAAGGCCCTAAAGTCCACGCAGGCCCTCAATTCGCCATTCGCTTTCGGGATGAAAAAGAGAGGCGATGCGGCAGGGGATTTCGACGGCCTGATGAACCCCAGCCCTAGTAACTTATCAAAATATCCCCGTAGATGTACGTTTTCGGGTTCTGTGAGCGCATACAGTCTGCCGCTGGGAACGCTAGCCCCCGGAACCAGGTCGATTTGGCAGTCGAACGGTCTATGTGGAGGGAGCACCTTCGCTCGGATTTCATCGAAGACGTCCCCGAAACTGTGATACACACTGGGCAGCTTTACGGCCTTTTCTGTGCCGTGGCGACCGTGTGACCTTCGCCTTCCTCACCTTCGTGGGGGTCCTGCCGCATGCCGCACCATTGTTCACAAAACGGGGAAGTCATCTCAATGTGATGCGTAGGCCAATCCACCGTTGGGTTATGTTTTTGGAGCCAGGGTAGACCCAAAATGACCCCGTACTGCGGGGCTCTGATTATGCTAAAATCGATACGTTCGTTATGCAGTTTTCCGAACCTCACCGGTACTTCTCCTGTGTGCTGTCCGATAGGTCCGGTCACCAGACTTCTCCCATCCACTGCATACACCTCCTCTGGTATCTGTTTGGGAAGGAGAGCGAGACCCAGTCTCCGTGCTTCATTGTAGTCCATGAACATGCCCGTGGCTCCTGAATCAATCATGGCTACCACAGGTATCCACTGGTCCTGCACTCCTACGTGTAAGGTAATAAACAAATGTCTTCGCCCTTCTTGATTCGGGCTCAACATGGAAGGGATGTGGGTGTGACTCCAAGATGCCCCTTCCCTAGACCCGGAGTCCCTCAGTTTTCCGCCGGTGCGTCCACCACTGCTGTCACCGTTTTGTTCGCTCGGTATCGTGAGGTTTTGGCTTGGCTGGACACTCGCGTACATAGTGCCCCTTTTTCCCGCAGTAAAGGCAAAGGCCTTGCTTGCGGCGTGATTCTTTTTCAGTGGCTGTAAGGCTCGCCCTTATAGCTCCTATGTCCATGGGTTCCGTCCTGGTGGAGGAGTTGGTCTCAGGGCCACCCATTGAAACATTCGATGGCAGCGCTTTCCCTTTCCTCTCGTGATCGCCCTTTCTTTCGTTCAATCTATGGTCCAGCCGTAGCACCAGGTTGATCAAGCCTTCACATGTCTTGGGTTGGGGGTCGATTTGTGCTACCACATCTTTGAGCTCTTCGCTCAAGCCCTGGTGAAACAGCGCGGTTTGTTTGGCTATGGGCCACTTGGTTTCGGCCACTAACCTTCGAAAAGCATTAAGGTACTGCACCAGATCATTGTTGCCTTGCCTCAGCTCCAACATCTCTCGATCGGCAGTATACGAGTCCGCCCTTCGATCAAACACCTTCAAGAATTCCTCGCGGAAGGCTCCCCAATCACATAGGATAGGGTCGTCCCTGCTCACCAGTGGGACTGCCCATTGCGCCGCGTTCCCAGCAAGATACGAGATCAGAAAGGCCACTCTGGCTTGGCTGGTAGGAAAGGCCTTTGGTTTGCAGGACAGATGCAGTGCTACTTGAGTGAGGAAAACCTGCACTGTGTTGGGGTCTCCGCTGTACCTCTCTGGTGTCGCCAAAGGAATGGCTACGGGCATCTCTACCACAACCGCAGGAGCCGTGGCCGTGTGAGAGGCACCCGCCTGTAGCGGATCGTTCTGCAGAGCGTCCATTCTAGCCTTAACGTCTGCTGTTTCCTGTCTGGAAGCGGTGAGCTCGATTTGCATCGCGGCTAAGACGGCCAACACATCCTCAATCGTGGCCATGTCGTTCGCCCAACCAGGAGATAGTCATGGAAGAGGTCGGATATTATGTAACGTCCTGGCTTTCTCGGAGTTGGGACAAATAGACGACGGACCAGAGAAATGGAGGTTTAAGGATGATTTAATAAACAGATAAACAACTACAGACAACAAAGAATACCGGTACTGGAATCACCAGTTAAAGTACGATACCCATTCACAGCTCGTCTAACCGTCCTCCGCATGCACACCGGACCCGGTATGCTCCAACGGAGGGCACAGTGCTAAGCAGTGGCCGACAATGCCACTCGACCGCTGTGAAGGGTAGTTCCAAGGTTGTGGAATCTACGGGGGGGCACGTGGGAGTCACCCGGCCGGGCTCTCTACCACCTGGGAACAGCCGCTCTACCAGTATCCCCCAGAGTACTGCCACAACACAAAGACGCTGGGAACACCTCCTAGTGTGCGTCTCTTGTATCCGGGTTTAAGTGATGATACCCAAGGTGGCGCAGAGAATGGATGGAAGCAGCCGCTCTACCTATCCCAGTTCTCCTACGAGTGTCAATGGCTAAGACGCGGAAACACCTCCTGGATAGCGTCTTAGCTCTAAGCGTGTGTTTACCCAAGGAACGAGGGTTGGGAGCTTCGGCTCGCACCAACCTCGTTTTCTCCAAATTGTCAGGCCGTTGGGAGCTTCGGCTCTACCAACGGGACTTGTGCCCAATGACGTTGAATACGGCTCTCAGAACGGGACAGGACACGGGCAGGAAGCACACGCCAGCACCTCTCCTCCGCTCCTTAGAATGTTCCTTCCGCCGCTCAACTCACCAACGGGTCCGTGTACCTCAACCAGGTACTCCGGCAAAGATCAGAATATCCGACGCCGAGTCCCAGTGATCTTCTCCTTAAGTAGTACTCTCGGCGTTGTATAACCATGACTCTTGAGTTGCATAACATGAAAACTAGGCGTTACCCTTGGTGTTATGTAACCAGAACTCTTGAGTTGCATAACATGAAAACTAGGCGTTCCCCTTGGTGTTATGCAACCAGAACTCTTGAGTTGCATAACATGAAAACTAGGCGTTGCCCTTGGTGTTATGTAACCAGAACTCTTGAGTTGCATAAGGCAATTGTTGCCGGAGGGCATTCTGGGAGTTGTAGTCCGCTCTCCTCCAAGCGCACCAGGTTCACGGAAGTGGCATCGTGGGAGGGAATCCATGTGCGGGAGGGGATTCCTGACAATAAGGCAGCCAGGTCCCATGAGGGAGCACTTGCCTGCACATCTTTGGATTCGACGACCCAGCTGCTGCTACTGATTCCCTGGAACCATGTCAAGGTCTGTGGAGAGGTCACAGCCTTTCACCCTGGAGGAGAACCTGGCTTTGCTGGATGTGATCCTCCCACAGTACCCCCTGCTGTATGGGCGACCAGGGTATCAGGTGAGTGCAGAGTCTACTAGCACAGACTGTGTCCCTTGTTTGTGACTGTGACTTCTGGCATTGTGTCCAGGTGTGGCACACATGCTATGTACTGTAGGGGGGGTCCCAGGGGGGGAATGCCTGATGTCTCCCAGCCAGTGCATGCTGTGGTGCATGTCTGCCATCCTCACTTGCATTGTGTTTACTGTGACAATCACTGCATGGTGCATGCCACATTCTGCCAGTCTTGTCCTCCTGGGAATGTAGCCTCTACAGTCCTCATTTTATTATGTGGTCAGCCCAGTGTGACAGGTGACTGTACCCACAGATGTGTGTTAGTTCTGTGTACCTGTGCTGAGAGTGTCCACATGATGTGTTCGTACCCTGGACATCGGTGTGTGTGTAAGTCCCCTGTCATGTGGGTGGGTGCATATGTGGAGTGTGGCACCCGGGCTGCATGAGGGATGGATATACCCTGCCCATGTGATGTGAGCAGGGAGCAGTGCTGTGTGTCTGATGTGCAGAGCCAGCCCCACACCTGTGAGCCCCCCCACGTCTAGTGGCACATGTGCAGAGTGAGGTTTGTCGCTGCATTTGGCAATGGCAGGTGAATGTCCTGTGCCTGTGTGTGTCTGTGTACTCTGCTGCGGCAGCGTCAGTGGCCTGTGGCATGTGACTGCTGAGAGGTGCTGCACATTATCCTGGTGTAGCTTGTGATGCACAGTGTGAGCCTGGATCATTGATTGTGTTGTTGCCCTCATTCCACCTGTGTACTTTCAATGGCACGTACTGCTTTCGCCCTTCCCCAGAGGATCATGTCCCTATGACAAAGGTGCAATGCGTTGGATGCATACTATGCCTTGTTGTATACAGAATATTTGTTCTAATATGTCTCTCTGTGACATGTGCCTGGTGTATTGATGTAGTGTCACTTGTTCTTCCTCACAGGTAGGCGCCTCTGCCAAGAAGCAGATATGGATGAACGCCGTCAGTGCCGTGAGGAGGACGGACGGTCGCAAGCGGCGCCTGGCCCAGGTGAGGAAACGCTGGCAGGATATCCGGTGCTGGACGCGGAGGATTGCACGGGTCCTGCTGGGGGACTCACCTGAGACCCATAAGAACCGCGGGCGCCGCCGTCTGACCCACATCCACAAGCGTGTGCTGGCGGTGGTATTTCCAGACTTGGACAGGCGCTTACAGGAGAAGCAGCAGCAGGAAGGGGGTAGGTACATGTGTGTTTGTTGTGTGTCACCAGCATTTGTAAGTGCACAGTTGCATGGATACACTGCCAGGGTTTAAAGGTGCTGGGCAGATCCAGTTACCCACAGTATAGCGGTGCTCTCCTGCCTCCCTTCCCCTCCTTGCAATGTGTTCCCTGGTCTGTGTGTAGTCACTCCTTCACAAGGTAATGTAGGCTGGCGCTTTCTCCACGTGAACTATGCCTGGAGCATCATGTGTGGGGGTGGTGTGTAACAGGTTTTGGGACCTTGCCTGTGCCCTGTCCAGTTCAGTACATGTGGGTTCCATGTCAGTTGGCACTGATGCTGAGTCCAGACATGGGAGTTAGTCTCTCAAGTGTCATGCCTTACAGCACGCATGTCCTATGTTGTGGCCTGTGACATGATGTGCATGAGTGTGCGATACGCATATTGCAGGGATGGTGGCGTGTGTTGCAGTCATTCCCATTCAGGACCATGGAGTTGTGTGGGCACTACTGTCCCCTGGGGCATATTTTCCTAGGTGTCATGTGTGTCATCACAAAACGTGGACACTCTCAGTGTCTACAGCATAGGTTGTGCTCTGTGCCATTGTCCCCTGGCACCATGTATATTGACGTAAAATGTAGTACAAGTGTCCACTGTACAGCCTGACCTGATTTTCCTTGTTCATACTCACGGTGGCCAGTGCCTGTGTGTCTTGTTACAATCATCTGATGATGACCATTTGTACATGATTATTTGGACAGGCGCACCTTGGGTATTTGGCGTCCAATCTTGCATTTATGCAGCCCCTGTGTATTTTACCCAGACTAAGAGATGTAAGTGCCACCTGTGTCTCAACAAATTGTCTCATGTAGGGGGTGGTTGGTGCGGGCAAAGCCTACATGTCAAAACCTGAAATCTCCTTGCTAGGTCTGGCCAGTGTGTGATGTTTGTCTGGACATACACTCAAGGTGCAGTGAGCCAGTCATGTTGGGCATGTTTTCAGTATTACCTATGCAGCATGTGCCTCAAGTTCATGGATATGGTCCCTGCTCATCCCTATTTTCGGCAACGCTGTGTGGTGCAGATGCAGTGCTGGATTGTCCCCAGGGCCTGGCTCCTATGTCAAACTCCATTTCATGTCATTTGCTATTGTGTCATGCTCTCCATGGATTTTCAGTGGCATGGTGGGTCAACCAACTGTGTGTTGCATGCCCTACATCTGTACCTTGTTTTGTAGATGTTACTGATCTTTCTTTTCAGGCTATGCACTGTAACCTATGTAGATTGGACTCATGGGACATATGTATACAGGTGTGTGATTAATTGCTGTCTCTTCACCTTGCCCACAGCATCGTCGGGGGACACGGAGGGAGACATGAGCACAGACGGAGCGGAGGGACCGAGCACCAGTGCCAGCGTTGACATCGTGGCTGGCACTTTGAGTGGAACTGAGGCAGAGGAGAGTGAGGCCGAGGACCTGTCCACTGGCACGACAGAATATGAAGCTGACGGGTCCGAGGATGATCTCTCCGAGTGGGCGGAGGCTGCACCAGCAGCTGACAGCGGCACAACATCTCACCCCGCCCCCTCCATTGCCATCAGCCGCCTCCCGCGTGCTCGTGTCCCTTCCCAGCGTGCCCGGTCACCACATGTCTCCTTCCTGCCAGGCACCGCACCCCCTGCCTCCACTGCTGCCGCCAATGCCGAGTCTGTGGACATCCAGCGGCAGTTGCAGGTTGGTCAGGCTGCGATGCTTAATGTCCTCCATGGCCACAGCCAAGTGCTGAACAACATGGAGGCATACTTGGAGGGCATTTTTTCATCGCAGGCTGACCAACGCAACTTGCTGAGGTCCATTGACTCGACACTGACTGCAGCAGTGGGTCTCCTGCAGCGCTACGTCCAACCCCCTACCCCTGACCCATCCACACTTCCCACTCCCATGCCTGTCCCACATACACCCAGACGTCAGCATGCACCCACCACGACAGACACAGGCACCACACCAGCAGGGAAGCTCATACGCACACCTCCTGGCACGCACACACAGGGTGAAGTAGGCACACCCACTGGGTCGGGGGGCAAACTTAAGACACGCAGCCAGAGTGGGAGTCCGCATTCCACCAAATCCACTCCCTCCAAATCCCCTCCCCTCAGCTCTCCTGGCCACATATCAGGCAAAGACTCCTTCATGGCCGCTCTGTCCCTGAGCCCCACTGTGACACCACCCCGCAAGCGGTCAAGGGAGTCCCCGGTCAGGGTGGTTGAGTCCCCCCCCTGTCCACACCCTCCCCCAGTGGCACTGCGACCCATCCCTCCGCACCCCCCTCCTTGGGGCCTGTGGTTCCTTCGGGTGCAGGAGAGTCGCTGGAGGACCTTGCTAAGGTGTGCAGCGACATCCTGGCCTCCGCCTTTGGCCCTGCCCCACCCCCTGTGGTGGAGTCCTCCATCCCTGCACCCACGACGCCTACCCTTCGCCCTCATGTCCCTGCGGTGCCTGGTCCTTCCCCCCCACATGATGCCCTCCCCGCTCTGGAAGACGAAGGAGTCTGACTGTGCAGGCAAGCTAGGGGACACGCGTCCCACTGTGTCCCCCATCCAGCTGTGACTCATGGACTGCCCTATGGGCTTTGTAAATATTGAACTTTATCCACACACACTTTATTAGAAAATGCTGAATAAAGCCTTTTTTATTTCCTTAGAACACTACTGCTTTTGTGGTATTGCTGTTGGTGGGGCTGCTACATGATTTTGGGTGGTGATCATGTGTTGGGTGTGTGGGAAATTTATTAGTGTGCTGGTCATAGGGGGTACCCTGGTATCTGTGTGCCATCACAAGGTGTTAGCTAAGTTTCTCTGTTCATGTAAGCAGTTACTGCATGGTGAAATTGTCCCAAGGTGTGTTCCTTTCTCTGTGTACCCTGACATCTTCCCTGCAGGGTGTTCCCAATATGTTGCGCTGAGCTGTGTCTACATTAGCTGATTGTGTGATGGACCCCTTCAACTTTGGCCATGCATGCAGAGCGATGTCTCCACCTTCATCATTCGTGGCATCCTTGGTGATCACTGTACTTGTGTATGTAGTCTGTTGACATGACTTCATGTGGACATGTTCCCTTTTAGGCTGTATGCATGTGTGTACTCCCAGCCTCGCACACATGTGTTACATGTACTGCAGGGTCTTTGTGCACCTGACTAACAATTGTGGCAATTGGATCTGTGGGTACTCCACCCTTTTTTTTTCCATGGGCACTGCTGGGGGCCTATGCACCCACCCCTCCTGCGTCTGGGCACTGCTGGAAGTGATAGGCACCCACCCCTCCTGTGTCTGGGCACTGCTGGGAGGACTCTGCACCCACCCCTCCTGTGTCTGGGCACTGCTGGGAGGACTCTGCACACACCCCTCCTGCGTCTGGGCACTGCTGGGAGGACTCTGCACACACCACTCTTGTGACTGGGCACTGCTGGGAGGACTCTACACCCACCCCTCCTGTCTCTGGGCACTGCTGGGAGTGATAGGCACACACCCCTCCTGTGTCGGGGCACTGCTGGGAGGACTCTGCACCCACCCCTCCTGTCTCTGGGCACTGCTGGGAGGACTCTGCACCCACCCCTCCTGCGTCTGGGCACTGCTGGGAGGACTCTGCACACACCCCTCCTGTGTTTGGGCACTGCTGGGAGGACTCTGCACCCACCCCTCCTGTCTCTGGGCACTGCTGGGAGTGATAGGCACACACCCCTCCTGTCTCTGGGCACTGCTGGGAGGACTCTGCACCCACCCCTCCTGTCTCTGGGCACTGCTGGGAGGACTCTGCACCCACCCCTCCTGCGTCTGGGCACTGCTGGGAGGACTCTGCACACACCCCTCCTGTGTCTGGGCACTGCTGGGAGGACTCTGCACCCACCCCTCCTGCGTCTGGGCACTGCTGGGAGGACTCTGCACACACCCCTCCTGTGTCTGGGCACTGCTGGGGGAACTCTACACCCACCCCTCCTGTGTCTGGGCACTGCTGGGAGGACTCTGCACCCACCCCTCCTGTCTCTGGGCACTGCTGGGAGGACTCTACACCCACCCCTCCTGTCTCTGGGCACTGCTGGGAGTGATGGGCACACACCCCTCCTGTCTCTGGGCACTGCTGGGAGGACTCTGCACAAACCACTCTTGTGACTGGGCACTGCTGGGAGGACTCTGCACACACCCCTCCTGTCTCTGGGCACTGCTGGGAGGACTCTGCACCCACCCCTCCTATTTCAGGATATGTATGCTTAGAACATACACGGGTGTGGGTTCGCTCCATGCATACGAGGTGGGGGTAGGGTCCGTACATACACGGTTGGGGAGGGGGTACGCTCCATACGTACGCGGGTGAGGGTACGGGTCGTACTTACACTGTTGGGGTGGGGGGTACGCTCCATACGTACGCGGGTGAGGGTACGGGTCGTACTTACACTGTTGGGGTGGGGGTACGCTCCATACGTTCGCGGGTGAGGGTATAGGTCGTACTTACACTGTTGGGGTGGGGGTACACTCCATACGTACGCGGGTGAGGGTACGGGTCGTACTTACACTGTTGGGGTGGGGGTACGCTCCATACGTACGCGGGTGAGGGTACGGGTCGTACTTACACTGTTGGGGTGGGGGTACGCTCCATACGTACGCGGGTGAGGGTACGGGTTGTACTTACACTGTTGGGGTGGGGGTACGCTCCATATGTATGCGGGTGAGGGTACGGGTCGTACTTACACTGTTGGGGTGGGGGTACGCTCCATACATACGCGGGTGAGGGTACGGGTCGTACTTACACTGTTGGGGTGGAGGTACGCTCCATACGTACGCGGGTGAGGGTATGGGTCGTACTTACACTGTTGGGGTGGGGGTACGCTCCATACGTACGCGGGTGAGGGTACGGGTCGTACTTACACTGTTCGGGTGGGGGGTACGCTCCATACGTCCGCGGGTGAGGGTACGGGTCGTACTTACACTGTTGGGGTTGGGGGTACGCTCCATACGTCCGCGGGTGTGGGTACGGGTCGTACTTACACTGTTGGGGTGGGGGTACGTTCCATACGTCCGCGGGTGTGGGTATGGGTCATACTTACACTGTTGGGGTGGGGGTACGCTCCATACGTCCGCGGGTGAGGGTACGGGTCGTACTTACACTGTTGGGGTGGGGGATACGCTCCATGCATACGGGGGTGGGGGTACGGTCCGTACATATGCGTCCCCACGCTATGTGATGCTTGTGCGGGCCGTACCCAGGCCTTTGCCACGTGGGTACAGCCGTCCCGCCATTGTTGGGATGACGTAGGTGTGGGCGTGGTACGACTCGTACCCACGCTCTTAAGGCGTGGGTACGGGACGTACCTGTATTGTTGTGTTGCCGGTTCGCGTCGTCAAGCACTTCCGTTGTGGCGGACGCTGGCTTTGCTGGACACGCCCCCACCCCCTCGTAGTGACCAGGGCCTGGGGGTCAGGTATGTCCAGGGCATGTGTGCTGTGTGACTTTGGTGGGGGTTTTGTGGCCTGCCCCTGGTCCTGCCCCCCCCTTTTCCCCCCTCCCTTTGTTGTTCTGACCTTCTGCGGCGTCTGCGTCGTAACCTGTAGAGGAGGTCAACTGCTATGAGGGCCGGGATGACACGTAGGTTCGGGTCCAGGTCTGTCCGTCGCGTGCAGGTACTCCTTGTTCGCGTCGTCCTGATTTCCCGGCAGTTTTTGGCTGCCGGAAAATATTCACCGTGCGGGATGACGTCGGTGCGAATCGTAATTCCTGGTTCGTGAATGGCAGGCTGCGTGCGTCCCGACGTCACGTCGGCGCTTTCCCGGATCACATTTGTATGTTTATTTTCGTCGGTCGGGGTTTTGTACGATTCGTACGGAAATGGTATTTCCGTGCGAATCGTAATTCCATGTTTGTATATTTTTTAGACCGGGTACGCGTCGGACGGAGAATATGCTCCGTCCAACGGTTCGTACCCGGTTTTTACAGGATCGTGATCGGCACCATTATCTGTGAAGACAAAATGATTTTTTTTACTAGGTGGATAAAAAAGAAAATACATAAATAACTATATAATAGTATTGAATTACAAACACAGTTCTCTAGAGTTACAATAGAAAGTCCTGCATTTATACTATCCTCCACTTTCACTACTGTTCAAGTAGCTTACAACAAAAATAATAATTCATACATCTACACTATTCTAAAATTTTGCAATTTATTTTTCTTGCTGTTGTAAAATTAGTCATTGTCATTCTTAAAACTATCCCACATTTTCTCAACTACTACACCTACTTGGAGTTAGATTAGTCATTGTTACTCCTACACCATCCTACACGTTTTCTACTGCTGCACCTTCCTGGAGTTAGAATAGTAACTGTTACCCCTACACTATCCAACACTTTCCCTACTGATGCACCTACCTGGAGTTAGAATAGTAATTGTTACCCCTACACCATCCTACACTTTCCCTCCTGCTGCACCTTCCTGGAGATAGAATAGTAATTGTAACCCCTACACTATCCAACACTTTCCCTACTGCTGCAACTACCTGGAGTTAGATTATTAATTGTTACCCCTATACCATCCTACACTTTCCCTACTGCTGCACCTTTCTGGAGTTAGAATAATAATTGTTACCCCTACACTATCCAACACTTTCTGTACTACTGCACCTTCCTGGAGTTAGAATAGTAATTCTTACAAATACAGTATGCAAAACTTTCCCTACTTCTGCACCTACTTGGAGAAAGAAGAGTAGTTGTTACCCTTACACTATCATATAATTTCACTACTACTGCACCTTCCTAGAGTTCGATTTGTAATTGTTACCCCTACACTATCCAAAAATTTCACTACTCATACAAATATCTGGAGTTAGAAAAGTAATTTTTACCTCTACACTATTCTACACTTTGCCTACTGCTGCACTATTCTGGATTTAGAATACTAATTGTTACCCCTACACTGTCCAACACTTTCTCTACTGCTGCACTTTGGTGGAGTTAGAATAGTAATTGTTACCCGTATATCATGGTACAGTTTCTGTTTTGTTGAATATTACATGAATATTTTCCAAGAAGTTTTGCTTATTAATTTTTTTTCTGTAAGGATTGTTGATTTAAAATACCTTTTGCTTTTGGTGCTTTTTTTGCCCTTGCTTCTGGTCTGCTTCCTAGTTTTGTCTGTTCTTGTTGGTTTTCACTTCTTATGAGATGTTGTTCTGATTTATGTCAGTATCTGAAAAAAAAAAGAATTTGCAAATGAAATCATTTTATACTGTTTTATTAAATAGACAAATGTAAACAATAATGTGTATAAGTGAGATTTTAAGTTTAACTATTTATATACTCTACTACACTTTCACTGCCAATGTAGCTATTATCAGTTATAATAGTAACTGTTACCCATACAACATCCAAACTTTCCCTAATACTGCATGTTACTGGAGTTAAAATAGTAATTGTTACCCATACACCATCCAACACTTTATCCAATACTGCACCTTTCTGAAGTTAGAATAGTAATTGTTACCCCTACACTTTCCAACACTTTCCCTACTACTGCAACTTTCTGGAGTTAGGATAGTAATTCTTACCCCTACACTATTCAACAGTTTCCATACTGCTACACCTACTTGGAGTTGGAATACTATTGGTATCCCCCTACACCATCCTACACTTTCCCTACTGCTGCACCTTCCTGGAGATAGAATAGTAATTGTTACCCCTACACTATCCAACACTTTCCCTACTGATGCACCTACCTGGAGTTAGAATAGTAATTTTTATCCCTACACTATCCTACACTTTCTGTATTGTTGCATATTATATGATTATTTACTAATAACTTTTGCTTATTAATTTATTTTTAAGTAAGGATTGTTGATTTAAAATACCTTTTGCTTTAGGTGCTTTTTTATTGGTCTTGTTTCTGGTTTGGTTTCTAGTTGGATAGCTTGATTGTATGGTTGTCTGGTCTTGTTGGTTTCTAGTTTTAATCAGATGTTGATCCGATTTATGTCAGTATCTTGAAAGAACATTTTTTTGCAAATGAAAACATTTAATACTGTTTTAATAAATAGAAAAATGTAAACAATTCTGTGTATAAGTGACATTTTAAGTTTAACAATCTATATACTGTAATACACTTTCACTGATACTGTACGTATCATGAGTAATAATAGTAATTGTTACCCATACACCATCCCACACTTTCCCTACTGCTGAACCTTCCTGGAGTTAGAATAGTAATTGTTACCCATACACCATCCAACATTTTGCCAAATACTGCACCTTCCTGGAGTAAGAAAAGTAATTGTTACCCATACACCATCCAACATTTTAGCCAATAATGCACTTTCCTGGAGTTAGAATAGTAATTGTTACCCCTACAATATCAAAATCTTTCCCTACTAATGCACCTAATTGCAGTTACAATAGTAATTGTTACCCCTACACCATCCTACACTTTCCCTACTGCTGCACCTTCCTGGAGATAGAATAGTAATTGTTACCCATACACCATCCCACACTTTCCCTACTGTTACACCTACCTGGAATTAGAATAGTAATTGATACTCGTACAGCATCCTACAATTTCTGTATTGTTACATATTATATGAATATTTTTCTAAAAGTTTAGCTTATTAATTTCCTTAAAAGTAAGGATTGTTAATTTAAAATACCTTTTCCTTTTTCTCTTTTTTTCTTGCCCTTCTTTCTGGGTTGCTTTCTAGTTTGATAGCTTGATTTTATGGTTGTCTGGTCCTGTTGGGTTCCAGTTTTTCTGAAATGTTGATCTGATTTATGTCAGTATCTGAGAAAAAAAAGCATTTTTGTAAATGTAGAATTAAAATAACATTTTAGAAAATATTACAAAGTACAAAATACTGTGTATAATTGAGATATTATTTTTAACTAAATACATACTAAACTACACTTTCACTGCCACTAGTAATTTTTACCCCTACACTATCACACACTTTCTCTACTGCTATAGGTTTCTGGATTTAAAATAGTAAATGTTATCTGTAAACCATCCCATACTTTAACCACAGCTGACCCATTGTTGAGTTACAAATTTAATTATTACGTTTAAATTTACCAATTATTTTCCTAAAGGAAAACCTTTATGGAGGTAATTTGGTAGTTTTTATCCGTAGAGTATCCAACAGTTTCACTAGTGCTGCACCTACTTTTATTTAGATTATTAATTGTTACACCTAAAGAATTTCACAGTTTCGAAATTGTGTACCATTTTGGATTTAAACAAAAAAACATTTTATGAAATACGATCCTACATTTTCGACAATGGTGCACTTTCAAGTAATGATCTGATTTTGCTTAAGAACTACAGTATCTTACAGTTTCACAAAGTCTTTAGAATTAATGATGAAAGAAAATAATGGTATTATTTTACCAACCAAATATTTACCTTATTTATAACTCGACGTTTCAATTTTGAAAGATGGTATTATTTTTAATTCACGTTATTGAATTTCTGTGTGGAAAAAAATATATATATGTGTTGACACAAGTTTTTGCTACTTGCTAATGTAAAATGGTGTATAAGTTTTTGAATTAAAATACCTCCAAATTATTGTCGATGATGAGTGTAGGTTATTTTGGAAAACAAGTTGTTTTTTTTTAATTAATCTTTTTCGTCACATGTGAGAAAAGTACTGATAAAGAAAAACAAAAACATTTTAGGATTTTGGAAAATTAGTAAAATACATTATTTACTTATACATTATTTTCTTGAAGAAACAATTATTAATAGATATTGTTCAGTACAAACATATTGACTGTATATGTTTATTGAGATATGATTCGAATACTAGAGTAATACATTGATATTTGTTTTGTCAAACAAAAATGCAAACAGAAAAATATTCGGTGCAGCCTATGAAATGTTTAACATGATAAATGTAAAAAAGAAATAGTAAGGTTATTTGTTTTAGAAACTTACTTGTATGTCGACAAATAATGGTTCTGAAAAGGATTCCGGTCTTCTCTGGGTTAAGAGGTTAGAGGGTCAGCTTCAGGCGTCTGCTCTCTCTGGGAGTTGATAATCAACTGATTTATAAATGGTGTCTTGCTCGTATTTATAAGTTTGAGTCATTGTCATTGTTAATTTTTAGAAACACAGCGTTGGTTATATTTTTTAAAATTGTATTTATTGGTGTGGAAACTTATAATTTAAAAAAACATCTGATGATCTGTATTTGTCTCTTTTTAGTCCCGTTTTGGCATCCATTTTGAAAGTAGTGTTGTGGTATTATTTTAATGGAAAGTGTTGTAGGACAATTGTTTGATCTACAATGTTTAAAATGGCACCTATGTGTATGTAAAATGTTTGTTTATCTGTTTAGTTATTTGGAGAAGTAGTTATATATTGCATTTAAATTATGTTTATTAATGTTTTTTTTTAAAAAAAAATATTCAAATTGTAAAAAAATTTACCATTTCTAAAATGCCCGAGTATTAATTTTAATACTCGACTATTAATTTTAATACTCGCGTATTAATTTTGTAGAATTATATGTAGTTCAATGCATTTACGTACAGATTTTCTCTACATTTTAAAACACTTCCCCACCCAAAAACCCCTAATTTCCCTGCATCCCGTGCCAGGTTTTATTTAACAAAAAAAAATATATATATATATTTTTAAGCGTTGTAAATGTCTGCGTTATAATTGTGTTTGTTGTAAAAGTACTTATGATTAATTTACTCTATTTCGCGTTGTTACAGTATTCGTTGTAACAACATGCGTTGTAAATGTATTTGCGTTGTAAAAAATGCGTTGTAAAGGTACGCGTTGTAATGGTATGCGTTGTAACGTCATACATCCGAGTTACCACCCACAGTCCCAGAGAGACAATATTCCATTCGGACACTTCCTGCGGTTACGTAGGAACTGTTCAGACATCAAGGATTTTTATAAACATTCTGAACT